>NC_142111.1:16731000-18015500 GCF_056152115.1 Neolamprologus brichardi
TAACCATGCAAAAATCTTTTCTCAGTGTTTCCGAAAACAAGCTCATAAGTATGTTATCGAACAGTTAAAGTGAAACTTGAGATGTAAGAAGTCACAACACTGCACACCACCTAATCCTGCCGTGTTAATTGGCTTACAGCTAACACCTGTCAGCTCCATCTGTTTTTCTGTGAAAAGAACTCTCGGGAGCCACAGCTTGTAACGGGGAACTCGAAAACAAATCACTTCGCACACAGAGAAGGCAGAAACTTCACGTCTGTGCTGCAGAATGCATGTGGCAGCCACGGAGAAGTGGTAACAGAAAGGATTAGTTGCTGATTACTATTCTGAGCAACTCTGCTTCACACCGGTTACTTTTGTAAGCTACAGATGCCAGTGCTAGGTGTGATTTGAACACAGCAGCCATACAGGAACAGGCAGAAGCCAGCATGGATCTGTCACCAGGTGTTTACACCTTTCCCACAGCAGCCCCATTGTCAAATACAGGTGTCTGGGTTCTAACCCCATAGGCTTAAGAAGTGCGCATGTCTGCTCCCCTGTCCTACATGACTGCCTGTCTGCCGGGAGCTTCTTAGTCCTGCTGAATTAGTGAACAGACCACACTTGGAGGGGTTTAAACCAACAGCAGACATGAGCTTTACCATCGAGGAGAAGGGCAGGCCGAACACCCAGGAGTACAGGGTGTATTTCAGTAAGCACAGCTCTTTGAATGAACTAGTTTGACTGTTTGTGGGAAATAATTCCTTCATGGATTCTGTATAGTGTAATAGCTGCTTGCATAACATGTATTTGAATAGGGAGATGAAACTGTGTAATTCTTTTCATAGAAAACTCTGAGGGCAAATACATCTCTCCCTTTCACGATGTACCCATCTATGCAAATGAAGCAGAGGTGAGCATCATGTGTGGCTGTTAGTCTTTTGGGATATTAGAGAAGAACTTATATCATTGAAAACCTGCTGATTGTGCCGTATTTTGTCTTGCAGGTTAATTTATTTGCATTTCTTAAATACATATATCTTTATTTTGACTATTTAGACAAATCATTGAATAGATAACAAAAACTGTGGTAGCTGCTGGGTTTCTCTTGAAACTCCTTAGAAATATGTGCAATGATCTGTATCCTACCTTAGATAACCATTATGCCAGTCTATAAGTAGCACAATAAGCCACTAGGAGAATTCATCATCAGGTACGACAGTAACAAGGCTATGTCTCTTACCATTTTTAGAATATTTTTCATGCCATTGTTGAAGTTCCAAGGTGGACAAATGCAAAGATGGAGGTACATAACATATCTTGCAAAAATATGTATTTGTTGCTTTCTAAGATCGCTCCCATATTTGTGGTAATGTAGTGACTACAATCTAAGTCATTGCTTCCTTCTATTTTTATTTTTGTACTTAATGTCTCTGTTTCACAGATTGCCACTAAAGATCCTTTCAATCCACTGAAGCAAGACGTGAAGAAGGGCAATCTTCGTTATGTAGCAAATGTGTTTCCCCACAAAGGTTATATCTGGAATTATGGAGCTATACCGCAGGCGAGTCCCGCTCGGATGATATATGTACAGCAGGAAACTAGGCCATGTCTCTGTTCAGTTAACCCCATACACTTCTCCTTAACAGACATGGGAAGACCCCAACCACAAGGACAGCGACACGGGATGCTGCGGAGACAATGATCCCATCGATATATGTGACATAGGAAATAAGGTACTGGAACAAGTCTGACTGAAGAGACTTACTGAAATGGTGCTTTTTGCAGCTTTTTCAAAACAGTATCTTTAATCCTCAGGTGTGCTCTCGAGGAGAAGTAATCAAAGTGAAGGTTTTGGGAACTCTGGCTTTGATCGATGAGGGTGAAACAGACTGGAAGGTCATAGTGATCAATACTGAGGACCCAGAAGCTGGCAGTTATAACAGTAGGGATAACTTAAAAATTAAAGTTGTTTATGTTGCTGGAAAATACGCGAAGACGAATTTTTTTTTTATTTTTCATTTTCTCCATTTCATGCAGATATTGATGATGTGAAGCGACTTAAGCCCGGCTACCTGGAGGCAACTGTTGATTGGTTTAAAAGATACAAAGTACCAGATGGGAAACCTGAAAATCAGTTTGCTTTTAACGGAGAGTTCAAGGACCGGGTACAGCGTTCAGCATTTTAGTCTAGGTCTTGGTTTGACATCAGACTACACTTCTGATATCATATTTTTAGCTATACTGAATCTGTCCCAATACATATATGATTACATTTTCAGTTTAGAGACATATAGCTTTCTTTTGTATTCTCCAGGACTTTGCCGTTGAAACAGTGAAGAGCACACATGAGTTTTGGAAGGCACTGATTTCTAAGATGACCAATGCCGGCGAGTTAAACTGGTAAACAAGTTGATTAATTTGAAAAAAAAAAAATGCTTTGTGCAAATATAAAGCTCAGCAACATTATGTGACAGATACTATTAGAGGCACTTCCTGCCCTAATTTTCTCCAGCCAATGATTGTGCATTGCATAGATGATAGAGCAGGAAGACAACAGAATATAATGTACTGTGTTGTGAAACAGCATTTGGCCCCCTTCCTGATTTCTTCGTCAAACAAACTTTAATTTGAGTCAAACCGAGGGAATGAAAAATGCATTAAACAATTTCATTTATTAACAGGAATATGCTACCCAATCTATATAAGAAACAAGGAAGGGGGCAAATACTTTTTCACAACACTGTAGCTGCTTTGGTAATGTGTTTCTTGGAGCAAGTAAAACACTAAGTAAACACTATAAATATGTGCACTTTTTGGGGGTGAGAAAGGCATGTGTATAGGCAGATATTTGCTCTATTTAAAAAAGTCTTCCTTTCTTTGATTAGCATGAACACCAGCGTTTCAGATAGTCCGTTCTGCTGCTCTGCTGGGGATGCCGAGGCAGTCGTTAAATCTGTAAGTCCATTTTATTTTTAAATTCATGTTAGCATTCATACCTTCCTATTTGATTAGTGAAGAAACTGGAAACAGAGAAATGCTAAAGGCGGTTTCTTTCATTTTACTCCAGCTGCTCTCTATAAGAGTAATGTTTTTGAGATCAAAAAGAAACCAGCATCTAATGGCTTCCTGTAAAACTGAAAATAGGCCCTGAGAACTTGGCAGCATTTAATTAGTCTATTAATGACATGCACATGTATTCCTCGTGAACTTTAAAGGTGATTAGTTAAGCAAATAAATATATCACCATTTAATCTTTTCACGCTTACAGGCATGTGCTTTTGGAGCTGAAGAACCTATTCCAAGTTCAGGTGGGTGTTTATAGATATTTGCAGCAACTCTGTTTTGTTGCCTCATGGAACTTAAATCCTATGTTTTACTTTTTTCAGTTGACAAATGGTTCTACTATGACAAGTGAGAAGGTAAAGCCTGGGTGGAAACAGGAAATATGTGAAGCCTTCCCACATCCCTCCTCCCTTGATTCCTGTGGATTTGATGTGTCTTGGTTATTTCATATAACATTTACTTGCCTGGTTGTTCAACCTTCATTGGCTGATGTGGTTATTTTTTAATCCAGATCACATGAAAGCTCTCATTATTTTTTGGCATTTAACTTAATGGGAAATTAATGCAATTTGATTTTACTTTGAAAAATAAACACTATATTAAACCATGTCAACTCAATAATTATTTTGTCATTATCATTTATACCTCTGCTTAAAGAATGTGGCTCTAAAGTGAATAACAGCATTTGATAAGACAGACAGAAAGAAACTTCTTTAATATTTGATAAAAGGCATATAACCCATTCCTTTACAGTCTTACATTCAATAATTCATTGGGTTATATGACAATATTGACAATTCTACTACATGATGTATGTACTGTTCCTAAGATGTAATAGCTGTTTAAGATTATAAATGACTTCCTATTAAAGCCTTTAGCTGTAAGTGAAAAGGTCTCATGGTGTTTTTTTCTGCAGTGTGCAATTAAACAGTCAGTTCCAATAAGAACTGAAGGCATTTACATGTGGTTAGAATGTGGTTAGAAACTATACTTTCAAATAAAGGGTGCTCCTAAACGATCAAGTAATAGAGGCCCTAGTGCATAATGTATGTGTAACTTAAATCAGATATGTTGAAACACTAAATATAGTTTATATAATATTATAATATGGTCAAGATATTCAAAGACTACCTCTAGCTGTGTCCTGCTTTTGCTAGAACAAGTGCATATCTGAACCCGGGCGCTCTTGCACCCCAAACGAGAAGCAGACCCCTTAAAAAACGAGCAATGCAATAGATATCACCTTATTGTGAAAGTCTGCAAAACGTTTTTCGTTTTTAAGCCCTGCTTTGGGTTCTTTGAACATACTCCGGGACGAAAGATTAGAGTTTTATTGAGCTATAAATTATTCATTGAGACTGGAGCAAAGCAGACTTTACAAGCACAGTATTTATGGGTAGAGTCTTACTTGTAAAGTCTTACTTTATGAGTAAAGGAACAAGCTGCAACAGCTGCCAAATAAAGGTATTGGAATATAAATACAATAATTTCTTCTCGGTTCAGTATAAGTATAGAACAGAACAAAGTGAAAGTACTGACAAAAACTTCTGAAATTTTAAGAATAGTAACCTCAGAGCGCAGGACACATTAATAGCACATTTTGCAGCGTCGGTTACGTCTGGTCGACGGGAGGGGGCACCAATGCAAGTCATGCGGTAAACTCTAAAGCACGAGGAAGAAGAGGAGGCCCCTGATTGACTGTTTCCAAGGAGACCGGCGATACTAACTGTCAGCTTGTCAGTGCTGCAGGTAAGCGAGGTAAACTCAGAGAGTACTGTCGTTTTTATTTAACAAGTCAATGGGAAACAGCCTGTTCTGGTGTTGCTGTCTCTTATGTTGGGTTTCACTCGCGGTTTTTCGTTTCTTAAACAGTGTCTTGACCCACTTGTGGTTAGATTCTAGAAAGAGCCGGGGCTAACAATGTTAATGCTAACTAGCTGACCAGGGTAATCTTTCACAAGACTCGCCGAAGCAGGAAGCTAAATACTGCGGTGTCCTTTAAAACTGCACCACTGTTTCTGCTTTCAATTCATGGGGAAACATGAAGTCACATCTAACAATTAGTCTTTGTAAATATTTCATTAGGTACAGATGGGTAGCATCGCCGTTAGTTGCCTTGCTACAACTGTAGGTGAAGGAGATAACAGTTTGTTATGTCACAGATATGAAAAAACCCTATCGATACCTCATGTTATGAGCTGTAGACCCATTTCGACCAGTGCCGAAAAGGGATTAGCTGTTGTAAGTGACTTGTTAACCTATAATAATGGTTAAACATATCTCTAATGAATGATATCAAGTAATTTTGAACCAGAAAAAAATCCTGTCACATGGTAGAAGCTGCAATCAGCTTTTGGCAAAGTCACTTTATATGATTTTTTTTTTATTTATCCAGGTAAAAATTCTAATTGACATAAAAAAAAGTATTTTTCAAGGACAATTTGAACAAGAGGACAGCATAAATTGCTAAAATGCTAACAAAAACAGTTGTATACGGATCTTTTAAGTGGCCAAAAAGGTCTGGATTGAGCACAGTGTAGAACACAGAATAGGTATAATAACTCAAAGTCATAAAGACGCTTGCAAAATTTCTTTATTTGAGATATATTTCCTTTGTAAATCCTGTTCACTACCAATATAAGCAAAGATATTAGACTTGGCAGACAATCACTTTTTGGCATGGCTCTTGCAGACATTATTACTTGCCCAATTTTAGGTATGATGACTCAGTTTGACCAGCCAAAATGGCATCTGTTAGAAAGATATGTTTCTTTGCAAATCAGAAATCCGGTAATAAATACTACTTTGCTTAAAACTGTATTGGGAGTTACTTACATAAATGTTGATGTATGTTTATAAAATTTAATTGACGCCATTATTGATTCTGTGTAGGTCAGAATCCTTATAGACTCCCTTATAACTGCTCCACTAGCATTAGTTGTACATCATCTCTTTGCTATGTGGAAACGTTGCTAAAAGAAATCGATAAGCTTGGAGTCTCCAGTCCACTGTAGATAAACAAATCAAACCCACTATGCTCTTAAGAAAATATGTAAACATTGCATCATAATGCTGGCATCTCTATGCTTTTCATATTTTAATTTGTCTAGTAAACTGCTTTGTTTCTTGTTTTAGGTGCACGCTGTCAGGATGTCATTTTTATTTGACTGGATCTACAGGGGGTTTAGTAGTATTTTACAGTTCTTAGGTGAGTACTGTCTGCTGCTCTGAAATGATGTACCCCATTCTAAGTACTCCCATCCTAAGCACTGAAATGTTAATGATCACAGCATATGCATATATGTCTGTTCCCTAACTTCTCCTACATCAGTTAATCAATCTGGTTGAAGCTTATATAAACTGCCTATAGTAGCAAGATTTTCAACATATAGATAGCTTTGGAAATTATTTTTGTATAACACTCAAATCCTTACAAACATGGGCATGCAATTCTTTAAGTGTTCCAGTCTGGGTTAAAAACTCACCACAGCACTATAATCACAAATTCAGGTCTGAAAATGGATCCTACTGTAAAGCTGGTGGTAAAATCCTGCTTTTTACAGTTGAGGCTGCTGTCAAAAATCAAGCCTCTTCTGTCAACTTTGTGCAGCCTTGAAACAGTAATACATGCTTTTTTTAAACATCACATCTTAATAACTACAATATACTTTTTATTCAAATTAGCCAGGCCTCCAATTGTTCGCCTCCAGCTGGTGCAAAATGTAGCCGCTCGATTTTTAACGAGAGCATGTCCACAAATCCATTTTAAGATCCTTTTATGTGTTTTTAAGTCCCTTAATGGTCGTGCTCTTGTTTGAGCTGTTTCACCCACATGTCCCGTCTCATTCTCTGAGGTCAGCAGACCAGCAAACTGAGAGGTGATAGAGCTGCAGCGCAGCGTGAAGTGGAATAAAATAAGAATTCTTCTGAATCCTTTCAGGTCTTTACAAAAAGAGTGGGAAGCTAGTGTTCCTGGGCCTGGACAATGCCGGTAAAACAACGCTCCTACACATGCTGAAAGATGACAGGCTTGGGCAGCACGTTCCAACACTGCATCCAAGTAAGGGGATACTCAGAGTGCATATTACCCATGTGCTGTTTTTCCAGGTGTTGGTTTGGATTTTTCTTTATATTAGGCCACAGGTTGTGATCACGCTGTCTTCTAAAAATACCATGCTCCTAAAACCATGTGATATTGGCCTTGTTATTGTGCTGCTTATACAATCATTATATGGTAAATAGATAATGGCTGATTTATTTTTAAGATGCAAGTATTTCATTAAAGTGTTGATAGTGTACTGTAGTGTTCCTCAACATATACTTTATTACTGTTATACATTCTCTTATAAAGGTGTCACCTGTCATATAGACTGTCTTAAGTGTTGTGTAATAGTAAAAAATTGTGTCTTTATTAGTTAAGCGATTGACACCTTTAAGCCTTATCTTTGCATAAAGTGACCTCGGCTATTACTTTATAGCTGGCAGTCTTCCCACCCTGCTGTATGTCACCATCATTGGAGCTCATTTTAATTTGTGGCCTCAAAGTTGCGATTAGTCTAACATCATCTTTTAGCAGTGCAGGTCTCTGCATGTCATTGACATTCCTCTGTCTGTGCATCTCAAATTTTCTCATGTGCGAAAACATCTCAGGTGTATTTTCTTTCACACAAAGCTTCTGAAGAGCTAACAATCGGTGGCATGACATTTACTACGTTTGATCTCGGAGGACATGTACAAGGTGAGATCTATTTCCATTTTTGCTGGCAGTGAGACGCTATTGAATTTTTTGTATCTATTTTGTTTGTGTTATTTATTTAAGTTATTTAGCACAGGATAGCAATAACACTACATTTCTTCGGGCTTAGAGCATCTGATTGATTCTCAAACCTTTAGCATATGTGTTCACATCGCCCCATTCATTTGGTTTTATTAAATACAGAAAGGAGAGGAAACGGGTTTACTAGATCACAAAATACACTTGTACTATTGTAAGTTGAAAAGTTGAAGATTAGTGACTGCTGCCTATGTTATCTTCAATGGTAGCACCTTCTGTCATCAGAAACATGTATAACCAAACTGACAGGTTGACAAATCAGTGCACATGGCTGCCACATGATGTCTCTGTAGACCCCCGTCACAATGATCTGTTGTTTTTCTTCAATTTTATATTTTTAGCTCATGCATTCACGCTTGAATGCTGAGTGATCTGATTCATTGTACACATGTCAACAGAAAATTTAAAGGCAGGATGTATTGTAATTAGAATTTGTACCAGTGCTATTAAAAATAAAGATAGAGAATACTAACCCTCTATAGTTTCATTTGAAAATCATTATCCAAATGATCTAAATCCGTTGGTAAGACAAAAACCCATATTTGATTTGTTTCCACATCTGTCCATTGCTGTCTAATTAGAGTTTAATATTAGTTAAGTAACACTGTTTATCATTGCTATTAGTGGCAAGCAGCTTAAACTTGACTTGAGGTGTAATTAGCCATATTAGCTGAAAATAGTTCATCTGTATTTGTGTGTATTTAGATGTGAGGATGTGTGAACTACCGCTTCTCTACAGGAGACAGGACACAATTATATTTTCAAAGGTTTATAGTTAGACTGCTGCATTTCAGAGACTCATGTTGAGTTGTTGCAAAGGCAGCTAATTCACAGCCGTTTTCCCTTCTTTACAGCACGAAGAGTTTGGAAGAACTACCTGCCAGCTGTGAATGGAGTCGTCTTTCTTGTAGACTGTGCAGATCATGACAGACTCACAGAATCCAAGACTGAACTTGATGTAAGGTTAAACATTGCTGTTACAAACTGTTTCCACCACACAGGACTGTTTTTGTGTGTTAGCAATGGATTGCTGGTTAGTTTGTCTCTCTTTTATTTTTTCTAGGCTCTCCTGGCAGATGAGACCATAGTCAATGTGCCAGTGTTGGTGTTAGGTAATAAAATTGACCGCCCCGAAGCTATCAGCGAAGGAGGACTTAGAGGAGCTTTTGCACTTGATGGCCAAGTTACCGGGAAGGTAGGCATGTCTTGATGATGCTTTCTTAATTCACAGAAATATGCAGGAGCACATATGATCGTCATTCTAATTGATCCTTGTTGTAACTGACAGGGAAATGTGTCGCTGAAGGAGCTGAATGCTCGACCCCTGGAGATTTTCATGTGCAGCGTGTTGAAAAAACAAGGCTATGGGGAAGGTTTCAGATGGTTATCACAGTATATCGACTGACAAAGAGATGAGCTTAACCAAAAAGGATGTAGAAGTTTGATCCTTAGTAAGTGTCAGCCCAACCAAATTTCAGGTCTTACTACTAAGAATATTTGAATTCCTAAATCCATGTGAACTGTCCTAAATGTGTTATTAATTTGAGAGACAATTGAGTTGCATGAAATATAAATTAGGTCGCGTTATACCAGATTACAGCCATGCATTATGCAGTAATGTAGATATGCACGGTTCAGTGTTGCATTACTTCTGTGTTTATCTTGGAATTTAGTAGTGAGCGAGTGATGAAACAGAAGGGCTCAAGGGGATCGTGAGGGGCTAGCTAATTGCGTTAAGACGGTCTAGTTTAGATTTTTAGATTCTTGTAGATAAATAAGAAAGAACAGAAGATATTTTTTAGTTCATTTTGTCTGTTAGTGCACAGCCTTAGCATTTAAAACATAAAGCCAAAGATGTATGCTAATGACTAGGGATTAGCAGGCCCAGATGTTGGGCTTCAACAAAAAAACATCTTCAATGCTGAGTGCTGAGCCAAAATAACATAAAAATCTCATTTTTGGTCATCAAGAAAGGTGAAAAAATTGTTAAATGAAAAGATGATGGCGTACACTGAGTGAAATTAGACATCATGTTGATAAGTGTGCTGTGATTAATGTGCTGCTTGCTTTCGGCATCTTAATGAAGCTGGCTTGTTGGTTTTTGTGAAATCAACCTGTACGCGTTGAGGATCTGGGTTGAAGGCAGCTAATTTGACAGGAGGACCGACTTATTTATGGGACGTCCAATATAGAATTGAAAGATAAAAAAGCTGTCCTTTGCTTTATTGTATTACAAAGACTGTAAGAAAAAAACATCTCTCATAGAATATAGGTCAGACTAGGAAAGAATATATGTACTTTTGAGTCTTTTCATCTTAGTCTTAACCAGCACCCACTAAAAGAGTGTCTCATCTCTCTGCTCAGTATTTCCTCATGGTCTTACTTGAATCAAGCATAGAAAAAAGTCCAGGTTAAAGCAGCAATATTTGAATAAGAGACTGAAAAAAGGGGTTTATTTATGTATTGATTCATTATATCTAGAGCCTGAGATATAAATTAAATTCAATAACTATCCAGGTTCAAGTGTTGCAGGTACTTTATGACTGTCTGAAAAGATACAAGAGTGCACATGCAAATGTTTACATGCTTAACTAAACAATTAATCCAATCTTATTCAGCATACTTGAAATTTAAGTTTGCTTTTGATTCATTTTTTTGTTTTGTTTTTTCTTAGCATATTTCTATGCATGAAAATATTTTATTGATTTTTATTTATTTATTTTTTACAACACACTGTATACATTTATATCCTCATTACGAGAAACATGAAGTACAAAAACAGGAAGAGAGGCATGTGATCTTTGCACCATATTTTCAGCAGCCCTTGTTTACAGTTTAGATATGTGGTTTATTAATATGTGAAGGAATATTTACAACCCAGATTAAAAGATATGTATAAAAACAGACTTCATACAGGGAGTCTTGTTTGTTTACTAAAACGTAGCATGCATGTTAACAAACTGCTTTTCCTTTCAACAGCGTTGTGTACCACTTACCGAACACATGTAAATTATGTATAATACTGATGTAAATGCTTGTACAGTTACTGCCCTTGAAAAAAACACTATGAAGGACTTATTTGTAACTGTATAGTACTTGATTTGATATTTTCAGCAGTTATCAGTGAATATAGGTTCATGTTAAATAACATCACCCACACAGAACGATGTGAAAGTTCGATCTACTTAATAAGCAGTTGACATGTAATAAAACCTGCTTTTTATAGACCAAACTGGCCCTGTCTCTTTGATTGATTCTTTTTCCACTGGTTTTCACATGTTAGTATTCCTTTTTCCGGTGGAATTGCTATAAATATGGATTTTTGGAGCCAGGATTTAACTTTGCCCCAAGGATTTTTATGAATATGTTTGCTAGGGTGGTATTTTAAGCCTGTACATTATTCATACAAGTTCTTTATAGTATATTATTATCTTAGCATTGTCATTATAAGATGAGTCACACGTCAGAGGTGGAAAGTAACCAGTCTGAAACAACTTTTCTGTTTTGGTTGGAGGAAACTATTCACTCTGTAGCTGCATTTATCATGCCTGTCCAGTATTATTTAATATAAGGCTATGGAGAATATTCACACAATTACGCTTTTGATATTTAACATATTTTTTACCACATTGAATCTCAGTGTATTCATTTTTCTTTTAATTTAATGCCACTGGGAAACCTGATCTTTCCAGATGGAATACAATTACAAAACAGAATTATTAATATAGTTATTACAAGAAGTAATAAACCTCCTTTCCAAACTGTAATGATTAAAAATACATTATTTTACTAATAAAATAAGAATGGGGATAGAATTGCAAGACTCGGGACTGGTGCTACAGATGGTTCCTAAATATTCATTTTGTGTGTGTGTCTAAGTTATCAGCCAAAATGAAGCCCCAAGCTGGTAATCTTGGAGTAATTTTTGATTCAGACCTGTCATTAAATACCCCAAGCAACTCAAGCAGATGCAGTCATGTTTTTTTTTTTTTCTCAGCCGAAGCACATCACGGAAATTTTCCTTTCACTCATCGACGTGTAGAAAGGCTTTAATGCTTTTATCTCCAGGCTTAATTATGGTGATGCACCCCGTAATATCAGCAGACTGCAGCCATTTCAGAGCGCTGCCAGACTTCTAATACTCTCCAAGAGAAGTGACCACATTAACTCAATTCTTTTGGCCATTCACTGGTTGTCTCTTTTCTGAGAAATTACTTTGAATTTTTTAGTCCTGGCTTTGAAATCGCTGCACGTTTGACGCTTGCATTTAGATTTGTCAGACCCTCTTCACGACGAAGTGGTTTGATCCAAGGATTTTAACTGAGCAGGATTGCTAAGTAACGAAGTTCAGATCCATTCATTCCCAATTGCATAATCCGTTTGACCTCAAACAGTGCTGTCTTAAACATTTATCATTCATTTAGCAGCCAGCTGCTGTAATTTGTTCTTCTAGCATGAGGTGGCACCCAAATATCTCTGTAAATATTCCCAGGCTGCATGATGACATTGGTTTTTGTCAGTGCCTTGTTAAACATGATTAAATGTACTGACAGCTTTAGCATGCCTTAGCTGTGACAACCTTCTGTGTTTCATGCACTATTTTGGGGACCCAAAGTTGATAAGAACATAGTTCTATTCATGTTTACACAACCAGCTCATGATTTAGTATAAGCAGAAATGGCTATGTGTGGCAGGCTAAGTTTCAGGTTATTTTCTCCCAGTATAATGAGGACAGTTAATTTAGCTTTATCTTATACAGTAATTTCCCCACAGGCACCTGAGCACAGTTTTCTTTGCATGTCTTGCAGGATCATCTAAAAATACTCACAATCAAAAATAGTGAAAGACAGCGTGTGACTCGGTGCCACCGTCACTACGATTCCTAACACATCCGTCTCTAAGTGATCATTTTAATCTGTGATATGCTGTGTACGAATAAAAGTCAAGATACGACTTGGCTCCATTGCCTTTATTAGTAAAGTGCTCAGCCAAGAATTAAATTCTTATTTACTAACATGCAATACTAAAAACAAACAAATGTGTGGCCTATCGATAGCAAGAATGAGGACATGGCAACAATATTTTCATAGAAAAACAAAATACAGTGTAAATTCAAGTATACACACAGAACTTCAAGTAATGCACACTTCCTTTTAGAAACACAAAATACAGTATTTCAAGTTGCAAAGAAAACAAATATCTGTGGCACATTCTTTGACATGATTTCAGAGTCAGCAGAGGACAGCGACTAGTGGTTTCTACTGTGGGTGACGTTTGGGTCATTAAAGTACATTCTAAAGGTTTTCAATAATCCATCTGGGAATAAAGGTACTGTATATAGTTCTGTGCATCCACTTAAATAGTAAAACATGTACAATTTAAAAACTGCTTTGACCTTCACAAAAATAGTTTGAAACCATAGTGACCTGAAATCCTCTAAGCTTCCGTCACAGTTGATTCACTTGATTTATATACAATAATCAGTTTGGAAATACATAACTACATTGTGCTGAGCTGCTTCGAAGGAAAAGTTTGACATTTTGGAAAGCAAACTTAAAAAGCATTAAATAGGCAAGTTGGAGATCAGAATTACTGTGAAATTGTTTAGCCATCCGAGGCAGAGGAAACAAGCTGTGGGCACAGCTGACATAGTGAACTTATTTACATAACCAATGATAGAATATTAGCGTTTATCACATTCATGACTATCTTCTGGCAAATGTAAATCCAGTATTTACTCTGCTTTAGTAACTGTGTGATTTGATCTACCAACTCCTAAGGGAAATATCTGGTCCTTTAGCTGCTAAATGCTCTACTGTTATCACCAGCTGCTACAGTAAATGTGTATATCTGCTGTTTGGTGCTGATCGGGAGGTAGTGCCTGCTTTTCAGGTGTCTCGGAGACAGAAAATGGTGTCATGAGAGGGGTGAGAAGGAACCAAAACAGATGTAGAGCTACTGGGAGAAGCAGATCTATAATTCTCTTGATGTGATCACTACTGGTCCATTTGTCAGATTGTTTCATCAGCTAGTGTAGCTACTTTTAAAGGTATCCTAACCCAGGCATTTAAGGTAAATAATTATCACATTTTCATTCGTAGACAAAGTGTGAAAAAGAAAATGATGTGTCAGACTGTTTCTTCCCCTAGCGCTTTTTAAAATAAGGTTCAAACAAACTTGATATAAATGTTAACTTTTTTGGTCTTGTGATGTACTGGAGACCCCTTTAGATGGCTGGGATTGAGTCCAGCTCACTGCTAGGCTATTAGGATGAATGTTAAATGTTTGGCTGTTTCTTTTTCTATACAGAAAGATCAAAGCAACTGTCTTCCCCTGGTCTTTATTCCTGTGGTAATGAGCTTCTCATCTAACCTCTGCAAAAAAACCCATAAATAAGCTTATTTCCCAAAATGTCAAACTGTTTGTTTAAATTCTGATCTCTAGTCATTCCAGTGGGACAACAACTCTAATACTCAAGCAACAGTTTACACAATACAAAATTACTGGTAATCTCTATATGCATAGATGGCGCTTGAACAAGATAGGAATTCTGATGGACTTCAGCTACCAATGGTGCAGTAGTCAGTGGGTCCTGGTTTTCAGGACAGCAAAACAAACCAAAAAAGCTCTGTTGCTCAAAAAACAGAGAATAGAATGAAGCAATTACACATATCTAAGACAAAAAAAACTGGTCATCGTTTCATCACTGGACCTGCCAAGCACTACACATCCCACCAGGACAATCCGGTACCTCCCGAGCACGAACCCCATAAATTTTAGCTTTTAGGAGAGAGCCGTCTCTGTAGATTTTCAGGCCAGCAGCCATGCTCTCCGTGTAGGGGGTCACACAGTTCTACCAGATGTATCCTCCATCATCTGCCTCACCTTCCTCCTCTTCCTCCTCTTCTGCCTCCTCCCCGTTGTCCTCCGCCTCCTTCTCCTCTTCATCTTCCCATCCCACTCCACTTCCAAAATCTCCAGAATATCCCATCACTTCATCTGTAAAAAGTGGGTCAGATCAACTTAATTTCAGAAAGAAATGAAAAAAACAAGAACCACACAGACACGGCAACACAAACAGGACTTATTTCCTGAAATAAGAACAATATTTTATGTCGCTAAAGCTTTGATTTTTACTCTCTTGCATACACGAACACAGACAGCTGGAGACTTGATGGCCGAGTAGTCATTCCTGTTATACGCCTCTGAAGTCTGCCGCCTGGGGCATATTCACAATTGGTGCATTGTAATGTAAAGTCTCTGCGGGTAAGTCTGCATGATCACAAAAAATTGGCAAGCATGCAGACACACCAAGGACACTAAAGCTCACCATCTGATGATGAAACATCACTCAGACCAAAGCAGAACCTAGTGGACTCATGTATATGGAAATTATATTCAAGGCCTTACTGTAGGCTTAGTTAAAACCATTTTAGCTATAGTTTTAGAATCGATTAATTGCCACATAAATAACCAGTCATAAATGTTTGGAGTGCACCTGTCTATCATATTGGCTTATTGTGTTTTACTATAAAAGCATAACAAATAATCAGTATAATCTGGAGTAGGGGAAGGATAAAAAATCATCTGTAGACATGCAAAACAAGTTTGAAAGCACATTTGCTTCTGCGTACAACACTGGAGCTACGCAGAATCACCATCATAGAGCTCAGTTCTGATGATCTGGCCCAAATGCCATATTTTAGTCACTGCTTGGTCTGCCAAATAGAATGAGAGAAAATGTTGCTTCTAGTCCTCAGTTGCAGCAGAAATCACTCCACTCTTTTACTACGGCATGATTAAGATGATAAATAAGACTCTCCATACAATGCATATATATCATATTTTCACTCAATAAAAAGGAACTGATGAAAGCACCCCCGCCTGCCAGGATTCAAATATGCTCCTACCATATTTGTTGTTAATAGATTGAATACCAGTGATACATGACTCTATAAGATAGTGTAGTGATAAACAATTCGCCTGTCCAAAGTTTTTCATGTGTCAAGCAGACACTGTTGTATCTGCGGTTCAGTACACATAAATCTGCATTTTGTTTATTTTTCTTATCAAACCTATCCAAGAGAATTTGTTCTAATACTCTGGACAGTGTTCTGGTCCAGCCAATTGACCTGTATTTTTCTGCAGGAAGAGCTGTTTTCCATTAGTGCTGAATTGCCTGTTTTCTTGTCGGTAGCTAATTTTGTTTGGATTTTGACTTTTGATCAAACAAAACAAGCAGTACTGACTGAATCTTGGATACTATTTTTCTTCCTCTGACACAAAACTAATAATTTGGTACAGCTCTTCTGACTCTAAAATCCACAAAGGGATTTAATGAGCGAAGTTTCCTGCACTGCAGAAAATGTAAAAACGTCTCAAGTTTGCAACTGAGAGCTCAGAGCGTGTAAAAACAAATGGAAAACCATAGAAATGTAATGAGAAAATTACAACCTGTCTAATCTTAAATATAAAAAGTAAAATTTCAAGTTTACCAATAATAAAAAGAGATAAAATAAATAACCCTGGCTTGAGAAATCTATTTGAATAAAGCTGATTTTCATTAGAAACTGCCTAAAATCATCTTACTTGCGATAAGTACCAAACTTTAAGGATTTAGACAAAACACGACTTCAAGAGATGGAGATTGAAAGTATTTGTTTGCAATTCTCTTACCACAGTCGAGGTTGCCATGGATTCTGGTGCCCATCATCTCTCCACCGTGCTGGTCCACGCACCAGCACTCCCCTCGGCTCTGGTCGCACTGCACTTTCCTGTAGTAGCCGTCCTCATCGCAGCTGGGAATGTACATCCCTGCAAAGACCCACACATACAAACACGCAGCCATTTCTTGAATATTGATACCCTGAGCACACACAGCTGCCTGATACTGATGCTGGAAATGAGTGCAGCAAACGAGAATGCCAGCACGCCTTAGTGAACCTGTGATAAGACCATCAGTTAGGATAGAGAGGCAGCTTTTTGGCAGAGAATGCCATTGAGACAGTGAAAACGTTCCCTGTTTGTTTTACACAAACACACATATGTTTGGTGGATACGATTTAGTGATGTGGTGTGTTTCCTTCTATTGCCAGAGTAGCATATGAAAATATAGTGACAGCCTCTGTGACAGAGCTCAACTGTTTCAGCATCCCTCGGGACACTTGTCAAACCCAAAGCAAAGCTCTCTAACAAGCTCCACCCCCCCACCCCCCCCACCCCAATTCTGTGAAAAAAAAAAAATCACAATAAGTAAGACGAGTGGGCTTCAGGGATTGGAGAACCAATCTCTAGGTCTGGAGCTGAAGAAAGAAAAGCCGCTGTGTTGTACAGTATGTTGAGCACGCAGTACGTAGAGCCTATGTCGTGGTGTTTCTTCAGCCTTGCTCTCTCCCAAAGCCAAGTGCTGCCCCCTAATCCCCCCCAGCCTGATTAGGGCCTAATCCTAGCCGTGTGCTTGTGATCTCTTTAATGAGCCTTCTACAGCTTCTTGCCTGCTGCTTCCAGTGCTTTGTTACATAAGTTCACCAAGAGACTCAAAGCCAATCTGAGGGCACACACCAGCTTGATGGTAGAGTTCATGGCTGAGCTGTATGACATAGTATGTCTTTGAAAGGATCTGAGTTAAAAGAGCAACAAGATCCTGCTCAACATATGTTCCTATGCAAGCGTAGTGGTTAAAAACCTTCAAATATATATTCAACAGCACAGTATTGTAATGAAAAATGTGTTTACCCGGCTTCTTTTTGGCTGCCTCCTGCACTTGGATCCGCTCCAGCTCAGCAAGGCATGGCGGCTCTGTGAGAATCAAATCAGAAAAGTGATGACAGACAATACCTAAAAGTATTCTGCCTAAACTTTATCTGAATCAATGCTCTTCCTAATTACACTTTTTGTCCGTATCGATTTGTGTAAGAAGTCTTATATTTCATTCCCTTGAGGGTGATCGATTGTCAAGAACTTGCCTGAAAGAACATATGGATGTAGCCCGAGAGTGACAAGAAAGCAAGCTGAACCTCAAGAACAGACAGAAATGGAAACAAAGAAGAAGAAGACACTTTGTATTGACCCCCAATCCGATAAACCTTTCTCTGTACTTCTTCACAGAGTTGCTCTTGTGTTTGCACAAAACTAGGTGCATTATTAGATCTTCTTTACTCTATTATCAAGTCACACCTCAAGGAGAAAATATCTAAATGTGCTGTGCTTTTTAAAAACAGCTTAAAGAGTAATATATTGCAGGTTAAACACTTGATCGATGGGTCAATCAGCCTGCAAATGAGTGTAGTCCCAGAAAAATCCTGTTGCTTAGTAAAGGTCAGATGGGGCATGTGTGGGTAGCTGAAGGTAAGGTTATGTGTGAGATAGCATCTATGAAGATCCACAAGCTCCAAAAAATTTTCTGAGCACACCACCCCATTAATGTCAAACTCTTTTAACCCAGTTTGACCTCAAGCTGGCCAGGCAAAAAAAATTAATGCATATTTACTCATATTAATAAGTGGAATTTTAACAAAAATGTCTCAGTTTTTCCACGTTAATCGAGTCTACTGTGATTACATGTTCATTCAAGCTTACTGATCAGAGCCCAGTGGCTCAAAACCAGTACAGACTGTTTGTGACTAAACAGAAATAGTTAAAAAAAAAAAAAAACCTTGTCCAGCTCTATAAATAATACCTGTGTTATTAATTACTACTGTAGTATAAAGAAGATCGTACTTTACAAACCCATATGGAAAAGATATATATAAATCTTATAAAGTTTGTATCTGTCTTGTGTGAAACTTGTATGAAAAGCATACAAGAGTGAAAACAGATATAAGATCCCTTGAAAAATGATATAAATGAAACTTGTATGTTTTGGATACTTACTAAAACAATATATGAAAGTAATGAGAAAGTGGCCACTTTCATGAGTAAATCATATAAGTTTTTACTATTTCTTTTCCATATGGGAAATAAACATAATGATGTATTCAGTAAGGCTTGAAATTATTAATTGAGGGTTCATTCCCATGAACCCTGTAGAGAATAAAATCAGATCTTTTTACAACAACACGACTCACCCCCTGCTGGCCAATTAAAGAAAATACAGATGTCTATCTTTTAGATACAGTTTGTGTTTTATAGTAGTGACCAGCAGTGAGAGATACTGACAGCTAAAGAAGGCTTTTGAGATTAAACCAAGTGAGGAATACATTTTCTTTAACAAGGTAGAGAGACACAACTCATTTATGGGCAAGCTTTAGGGAGGCATAAAGAATTACCTTCAATTGGTCAAAGACGAAAACACCACATGACAAAAACAGTCCCAAATTGGACAGCAGGAGATATGCCAATCATGATGGGGAGTTTTGTTTTCTTAGATCCGTCTACAGTTTAGTGATGAATAAACAGATTCAAACACATCTTATAAACCGACAAAGTCTAAAGTGAAGAGGACCTTGTGCTTTAAAGTATGTAGATGAGGTTAAAGAACACCATGTTTAATGTTATTGTTTTTTAAGTGCAAAACTATTCAAACTCTGGATTAAGAAAAGCTCTTTGCTTTCCTCCACCACAACATGCTAAGTGTGTCTGTTTTTAGCAGAACACTCTGTAGAGTATTTCCCAGAATAATGTTGGCCATGAGTGTGGATGTGAGTGTGAATGGCTCTTTTCCTCTGTTGGCACAGTGATGAACTAGAAACCTGTTCACGGTGTACGCCACCTCTCGCCCAATGTCACGCATTGAAAGATGATACATTTATTTTACCACCTTCCAATATGTGGCCACATTTCAATGTGTTAATCCTTAATCCTTGACTTAGAATATCACGCTGTTTTTTAACAGATTTTGTGTATCACACTTCATAGCATTCATGAGCAGCCCGTTTCATCACTTCAGTGCATACCCAGTGTTTCCTTTGATTAACCTAGCTTTTATTTCACCCGTTTAGAGCTTTGACTCAAAATAGACTCCGCTCTCTGTGCTTCTTCAGAGAAAATCAATCCACTCACTTTCTCTCCAGAAACAGAGGCACCACTCTGCTGTAGAGACCTTCCCATCCTTGTAGCTGTCACAGGAGTTGAAGAAGGGTCGGATGCAGACCTCATACTTGTCCAGGTTAATAGCCGCCAGCTCAGCGTGGTCAAGATACAGATCGTTGTTGGTGTCCAGCTTTGAGAACATCCAGCCGATGGAGTCCTTGCAGCTGGCCACCAGGCTCTTGTCCAGTGCTGTCGGTTATTAAAGCATTTTACTTTCATTTCTTTCTGTCTGCACAATTGAGTCGTAAGTTTGGAGGATGCAGAGAATAAAGCTGTTTCGTGAGTTTCTAACCTGAAGCGGTGCCAGCTCCAGGCTTGCCAGAGTTATTCTGCTTCGCATTTCCATGAAGGAGTTGGAACCAGTCTCTCAGACGGTCACCCAGGTCTGCCAGGTCCTGCCCAGTGCAGCTCTCTGAAGAAGGAAAAAGGAAATTCCTACATTCAAAATCCTGGCAGACACTTAACAGCAACCTGAGTCACTTTCCCTAAAGGCAAGCACAGACTGAGTACTGCTTTATAATGCCCCTACAGTGAACAGACCTAAAGGGACAGATTTTCCTCACAGGAGAGTGGTTGTTGAGCTGTACAGCTGGGTTTTCACACTGTGATTTATTTAAGTGCGTGATGTGCTAATCAAAGAAAACATTATTTCGCAATTAACTCTGTGGCCGCAAATTGCTGCTATCCAACAGAAATCCACTCTCAGTAGCTAAGCACTCACTCAAGACTACAGACGAAAAGCAGGAGTAACATTTCATTCATTGGATCAATTGGCATTTTCACATGCCCAAGAATCTAGACAATCAATACTGTTTGGCTGCAATCATAGATAGTGTACACTCTAAATAATTAATTAGTACATGATTGAAAGACCAGTTTAACCAGGGGGTTGGGGGGGGGGGGGGGGGGGGATTTCAGCTAACAGTAATCTCTGAAATTGGTGAGTATTGATGCCAAATATTGAGCAAGCATCGGGCTGAGCTATTCTGCGAGGCCTATCCGTAAAGAAGAATGCGTGTGTGGCCAACAGTGCATCATAACTTTCCTTTTTTGAATTATTGACTCATAAAGATTGACAGCGATGATGCTGGCTCCCAAAATTGAAATGCACAAACACGAAGGAGGTGAAGAAAAGACACTTGCCGTGCTTTGTGTCGGCATTCGTTATGGAAACGGAGGCTGTGGAGCAAGGGCAAAATCCGGAGCACATGACGCTCAGGTCTTTGCCTGTGAGGCAAGCCTGCTGCTCCAGCTTGCACTGTAAGGAGAGAAACAGACAGACAGAGCGAGAGAGGAGGATGCAGTTAAAATATTTATGGGGGTGACCGCAGGAAAAGAGATTGGTCATTCAGATGAGACACTGCACTTAGAGAAACACAGCAAAATTGAGTTGTCATTTTTTTGCTGTCTTCTCATGCAAGGTCAAAATTAAAAACTATACATAAATCAATAAAGTTTCCTGGCACTGGCCAGTATACAGTGATGCGCTCAAAGCGACGTCAGTCATTAATCACTTGGCAACATTGTGCCTTTGCACTCATCCTCCTGCTAACAGTGATGAATTGTGCTGCCCTGCTTCACCCACGTATATGTCAGTGTAGCAGGAAACAGTGCTTGACTGGCCTCATCTCATTATTTAAAATGATGTCACGTCCATTTTCCATTTCTTTTCAGGATTTTTATGGTGCATGTTTTTAGTAATAAAGAAAAAAATAAATAAAGCAATTATGTTGAGTGGGTGCTTTTACCTCTGAAGCGTAGTTATGTCCATCAGAGCCACACACAGGTGAGGAGGCAGCCACAGGACAAGGCTTGCAGCTGCCTTCGTGCACCTCCATCTGCCCGGACTGTTTGCCTCTGAAATCCAACGCAAAAATAATAATAATAATAATAATAATAATAATAATAATAATAATAATATATCAGAGGTATCCGTCCATTTCTGACTCTAAGAACACAAGTTGGCAGTAGCCACAGTTCACTAACCGAGTAGTTGGAGCTAAATGTTAGCATGGCACGCTAACATTCTGAGGATCAAATTAAAGTCTTTCTGGAAATCTCACCATCTTGAAACAAATCTGAGCACTTTTTGGGGTAGATATTATAAAGCATTATCTAAATCTACTTTAATTTCATTGGTCAGGACATAAAAATGCACATACACAGAATCAGCAAGCACATCAGATAAAAGAAACATCTTCATGTTTGTCCAAAAGTAAAGCATTAAAAAGCCTTTTCCCTCACTCTGGAAGTAGTGATCTGGGGCAATTCTCTCTTAGATTCCAATTTTGGATTGTTTGACTGCCATGTTGCTCTTAAAAATTTTACATGTACAGCTGAAGCTGATGCCATTACTTTCACAGCTATTCACTTTTTAGTCAATCATAAACTATCACAGAAATTTTGAGGTGAATTCCAGACTTCTGTTTAATAAAGATTTTTTAAGAACTGATCCAATATTTGGTGATTTTAAAATCCAATATTTCTATATGGTAGCCAATACTTTTTTTTCAGACACACAAACTATAAACAGATTTTTAAAAAATGTGTTAGTCTGGTTATTTATCTGGTTTGTCTGGTTATTTATTTACTCATTTATCCTCTACTGGACTGTTGGGACCAGCTGGTTGTTGTATTTGTGGCTTTCTAAACAGGTTGCTAACAAGAGTGCCCTCTGGTGGGCAAACTCATAACAAGGTTGAAGGGTGTTTCTTCTTCTGATTTATCGGCTGCTACAAATGCATATAAAAAAAGATCATCACAGAGGTAGCAGTGGCCAATAAGTTAGTCAGCCTCTACTGTATGATACTTTATCTATCATATAATTACAGCTAAACTAAAAGTTTAGTAGCTTTAAACTCAAAGTATGGCTTTTTCATAGTATTTCACTGGAGGTATTTACTTTTTGAACAAAACATTTCAAGCAACTACATTTTTATCTGATTTAGGTGCTTGATGAAAATTGGAAAAGGATTGTCAGCAACCGCACATTCCTCTTGCTCAGGTCTTATTTCTATTAAGTTTGAATGCATTTAAACTTTCTTGGACAACAGAGTCTTCACAGTGTGTGAAATGTAATGTAGCAGCAGCTGCTGGTGAATGCATTAAGTGGAATTTCTCAAAGTTGTGAGCAACACAAAACAAATTCCATTCCAGAAAGCTCAGGGGCAAACTTCTGAGATTCTTGTTAAAAGAAACAGAAATTTTCTGCATAGCTACATGTTATAAATCTGAAAGAGTGAGTGAATATGTCTCTAATTTGGATGAATTGGCCCTATAATATTTGCCGGCTTGTACAGGTCAAACACATAGCTACAAATCTTCTGTAACAAGCTGTTTTCATTACAACTCTGTCTCATTTAATACATCCTGCAAGCTACAAAACACCACAAGGCGCTTTTGATTATAACCGCTAGAAAGTCATAATGTGCTTGTTAATATTTGGATGCGCCGTTCATGAAATCCCCCTCGGTTGCTTTGCCCTCACACATTGATTGACTTCATGTTTGGTGGGCACAAGCACAGGGCCTGCTGTACGACTTCTGCGGCTGCTACTTAATGATGCTAGGACGGTTTAGTGCGGTTGCGTTCCTGCTTATTACCCATTATTCGACACAGTCTCTCTCGTCTCTGGAGTGACTCTGTAAATGAAGCACTTTATTGAAAAAGATAAATGCCTGTCGCTGCAGATAGACTTTGCAGGTAGTAATAATTCACTCCATTAATTCTTTTCAGCCTGCAACTCTGCTCATTTGTTTTTCAGAGAAAGTGGAATGAATGGGTGAGAGAACAGATAAATGCTTCTCACTGTTTCTCACAGACAACTAAAGGGTCTTTGTGCAGAGGGCAACATTTGAAATCAGAATAACAAGCCCTACTGACACATCACTATATTGGCAAAATTACAAAATTGTCCCTAGGACTGCTTTTGATCAAAGTATTTGGTACAAAAAAAGACTGAAAGCTCTCGTCTTTCAGCTCCATAACGCAATATTACAAATACAAGTGGCTAATGTTTAACCAACTGCAGCTACGTGCTCTGTCAGTCCGATGTGCATGTAAGATAAGTCACGACTATTATTATATGTAGCATATAGCGCTGTGAAATATGTGACAAAAGTATCTCGTACTGATTTAGAAAAGGACAACACGGGTCCATTTAAAAGATCAGCTCTTGCCATTTTTTTCTTTAATATATCTACTAATATCTCTAATTTCAGAGCTTAAGCGCAACCATCTTCCTCCTTTTGCTTCATATTCTGGTATTATCTCCATGGCGACTTTCATAAAGCAGGGACGTCAATCTCATCACACATTGAGGACCACATAGTGCTCACGTTGATCTGGGCCAGTGAAACTCCCCTTTCTGTTATTGTAAAAGACATTTATAACTACACATTTAATCCTTGAGATATCTCAATATGCAATTTCAACATAATGTCTCAGTTTTTCTTCATGATAAAGAAATGCTGCTGTAGTAACTGAAATAATCTATCAGCACAACTTCAACTGTAAGAAATAAATGTGTGAAATTACTTTAAAAGTTCTCATAGCTTATTGCCTAAATAAGCCAAATATTCCATTGCAGGCAGTGTACAAGAAAAAGCAACCCCATAAATTTCTATAATCGATAGTGAAAAACTAACTTTTCCGTCATTTGTTTATCTATTCATTCTATACTGTAGTGAAATTGGCCACGGGGAAGGTCTTTATCAGTAAGAAAAGCTGTAAAAACCTATAAAAACACAGTTAAAATTCCAAAATTTATGCCCGCCTTCCTTTTCCAAAGTCATCCAATTGGCCGGAGTCTTACCAGGCCAGTTTTGACTTCCCTGTTGTAAAGCAGTGCAAAATATAAATGTCATTAAAGCTGTTTGAGACGTAAAAATAAAAACACTTTTGCTAAACAACACAGAGGGTGTTTATTTCCATTTAAAAGTTGTAACTCATAGATTGTTTTCTACATGTCAGTGTTGCAGTGGGGAATGAAAACAACTTTTAAAAGTACCTTCAGTGGGCTTGGGAATTCTTACAAATACCAGCAACACGTGAGTCTCAGCTGAAAACTTGTTTTCTTAACCTGCTCTTATTCATCTCTTCTCCCACTCACCAGCTGCCCAGGTTTTAGTCATTTCCACCAAGAAAGTGTTGACGTTACAAGTATTAATACATATTCTCACTCAACTTTATACACTTCCTGGACATTCTGTCACTTTCTCTTGTGTGAATCTTCCGCCCGAAGTCCTGAGCCATTTCTAACTAGAGCTTGCTCAGCAGGAGAGTTTAAGCTCCACTCATGGCACTTCACAGCCCTCTTAAATTTGTTAGCCAATCAATTAGCCAATAATTAAAGCTTTATTTACATAGCCCTTTTTCAAGACAATAAAATTAAGGTGATAGTGATTTACAAATGACCTATGTACACCGAAACCTACAGAATTTAATCTGAGAACATTGGAAGAAAGTCCAAAAACAACAGCAACAACGCAGAGTAAGACAGCAAAAGATTGGTAGATGGCCTATTTAACTACTTTTTATTCATTAACTCTCCGACTGATAATTCTAGTGCTTTTAACTGCTGACACTATCCTGTCCACTTGGAAATCTACGACACGTTTGAAAAAAAAAGAAAAGCATCGAAGCTCTGCAGCTCCTCCTACCTGTGCTCCAGTTTTTTGCGATTGACACACATGGCCCTCTGGTAGCCCTGAGCAATGCACACCTTATGGCGACTGCACTTCACATTCTGGCACGGATCCTTGGTGGTGTCCAGGGCTGCAAACACAAAAGCACGAAGAGTGAAAATCCAATGGTGTCATTCACACCTAAGGTGTTGCAGTTTCATTCTCTATTTCGGTCACCTACAGCAGACAAATGGAGAGCTACCGGCTGTTTTTGTTACTGCATGCCTTCAGTAGATTTATACCAAACACTGCAACCCCACAAAAAGAGAAAGCTGCTTTAATCAAGTTCTGTGTTCTTGCACCATTTCAAATGATCCATTCTCACAAACCTCTCTGACACAGGCGTATACAATAAATATCATGAAATGTGTATTTAAAAATATTCCACCAGTGTGAACAAATGAGTCCATTGATTATTTAGTCAGAACTGCTGGGCGCCTAGCTGTCATTAGGCAGCCTATCATCAATAGTACTGCCTGCAGTCTCCAACTGCAGGCTGTCTGTGATTGCGAGAAAACCTGACAGCACTGATTGAGCATCTCTTTCTCTCAGCTTGTCACATCTCACTTCCCCCATGTCAACCTATCACTGTCTCTCCCCAGCTTGCCTTTTCTCTCTCACACAGAAATACACACTCCATCTTTGTCTTCCACGTTCCCATTCTTTCTATCCTCTTTCCCCTCCACACGCTGTCTCCCTTAATGTCTCCTTCTATCTTCAGGGAGTTGAATTGTTCGACGCCAGTCTCCTTCCCTCTAATAGACTGTGATGGAAATAGAACTGTGTCCTCCACCTTTCTCAGCCAATGGTCAATGCCATCCGAAAGTGGATGTCACACTGTCCCAGTCCATTTAACGCCTTGCCGGAGCGAGCTGGGAAAACTCAAAGGCACAGATAAATTTAAGAGTGAGTGGCAAGCGGCAGTCGGCAGTCGCTAGGAGAAATTTTAGTTGTGAAATCCTGAGTCAGCTTCAAGCAGCTGCTTTGTAGTCAACACGGTCAACATACAAGGTGGCTGCCAGCCAAATTCCTGCAAATCCCACAACTAGGTAATACTTAGATGCTAGGGAAGTATGAGGGAACATTGTACTTTTATAGAATCAGTGGATGACAAGACAACTCAGAGAGAATCTAGAAATACTGCCTGCCTGTGGTGTTTTTGTACTATAAGACCATGCAGGAGACCAAGTTGCTGACAGTACTTAATAAAAAATAGAGTCTGGCAGCACTTTTGTGCTAGCTTGTCCTCCACAGGCCTTTGTTCCACAATGTACGGTCTGTTACAGAGAAAATGTGTTTGGTCCCATTGGCTTATTATTATTATTATTTTGTTGTTGTTATTTTTCAGGAGATACAGTCATATAAAAGAGTTTTTCACACTGCATAGGGTCCTTTGAAAACCAGGTACATCTCATGATTCCACGTACAACCACCTTTAGCAGCAATAATTTGAAGTAGTGATGTTCTGTATTTATCAGTCTCTCATATCATTGTTGGGGAGTTTTAGGCCCACTCTTCTTTACTATATTGTGTCAATTCATTGAGGTTTGCAGGCACTCGTTTAAGCTCAGCTCTCTTAACGTTCTGCCACTGTGTTTCAATCAGGTTGAGATCTCGATTGCAACTCCTTGACTGTTTTCTTTTTGAGTCATTCTGTTAAATTTGCTGCTGTACGTAGGATCGTTTCCTGCTGCCTAATTTGCACCAAACTTTAGCTGTTGGACAGACAGCCTCACAGAGGAGTTCATGATCGACTCAGTGACTCCAAACGCCATTAAAATGCCACTCCAGTCACAAGATGTGAGAGTAAAAGCTATATCTGAAGCTTTTATATTTAGTGGGATGAATGGGATGTGTAAACCCTGCAAGATATAACCCATTTCAGTAGTATGTAAAAAGCATAATGTCCAAGGTGTCCAGATTCTGTGGCTGTAAAAGAAGCCCAAATCATCACGCCTCCACCACCATGCTTGATATTTGGTGTGAGGTGTTGATTTGCTTGTTTTTGCCTAACAACTGTGCATTATGGCCAAACATCTCCATTTTGGTCTCATATGTCCAAAGAACATTGTTCCAGACGTTTTATGGACATATGATTTGTTCAGATACAGCTTTTTACACGTAAGCACTCCTGGCAACCTTTGAAACAAAACATACATTTTCATGACTGTCTTTCTCTACAGTCATGAACTTTAATATTTAACAGACTAACTTAGATCTGACTGAGGAATCTGCACAGTCCAGCCCTGGGAGGGATTTTTCCTTGCTCCTGGGAAGATTGCAGTATTGCTACATGTGAGGCATTTATATTGGCTTGTGTTTGGTGGGATGAATTTGTTTAAACAATGCAAGATATAAGCCAGATATATATAAAACACAATGTCTAGATTAAAGACCTGGGTCATGCTCCCCCTTTTTAAATAAAAAAACATATTTTTTCTCTGTTTAATTCTAGTTGACAACAAATTAGATGAAGACATTTGATTACTTTTTGGTGTGGCTCTAAGAATTTCTAAAACAGTAATTTGATGTTTTTTTCTGAGATGTTTTTTCAGTGGCCCAAATGAGCTGAAAGGCATTAGTCACTCCATCCCAGCTGGGCATGATCATGTTGTGTTGGTGTCATATTGTACCACACACGGTTTAGAAAAAAAAAGCACTGGCTGTTGCATACATGTGCGACTGAAATGATATGGAGACACTTGCAAAATAAACATTTGTATTCATTAATATGCTTAGGAGTGTGCGGCATATTTTTACAAGTTTAATTTTGAGATTTTCCTAACTGAATGAATGTTTTGTTACATATTATTTTGCATAAAAACAAATTTACTTGCAGGTGCAGTCGAATCTAAAACACGAGGAGAAAAATCCCCCCGGTTCATCTTCACAGGACTCCAGATTACACACTCTGCCATTCTGTAAAACTCCCCCGAGCAACAGAAGTCGATAAAACAAAAACTAACCTCAAAGTAGAGCAGGATTTCAGATGCATTATCATTTCAAAGGGCAACAACTTGTAAATAGCGAAAAAGAAAAGACAATGAATACAAGTGGGATAGGGCTGGTATTATTTTTGCTGTTTGTCTTAACTGAATTACAAACCAATTCGTCCAAACTGTTCTTCTGCTGAGTGGAAATTCATGACATAGCATTTAGATTCAGCCGAGAAGCCCGAAGACAGATAGCAAGACTCTGTCAGCAGCGAAAGCTCATAAACTTTCCGTCATTCCATATAACACCTTTTGTGACCATTTGACTTTTATTCGCTTCATCTGGTCCAACAGGTAGTCTGCTCTGTCATTTTATTTAACCCCAGCAGCTGAATAATAGACAGACTCTACTGCTGATAGTACATTTGTCTCCAACCTCTCTTTTGATTTAGGACACAAAGCCTCAACAAAATTCACCCCAATCGGTCACCCCATATATCATTTTGACTATTTCTTGACAATAAAGAAAAAAAAAGCGAAGCTATCTAATATCTTCAGTATGACTCAATGTGTCACATCAGCTCTCCTTAGCACAAGTCATCATTCAAGTTTTCCCCAGGCTTTGTCTGGTTTGTCTTACATCATCTGTCACTGTGTATTTGCTGAGTGGTTACTATCAGTAAACTTTCATGGAGGCAGGAAGCAGAATTTGGTTTGTTTTACTGGTGTAATATACCATAAACCAGCGGTCCCCCAACCCCCGGGCCACGAGAGTTGAGGCTCAGGTGTGAAATGTATGGTTTTCAGGGTTTTTATCGGTTTTCAGCGTTATTTTGTTATCGTTTTTATCGTTAACTCGGTTTTCCTGGGTCTTTTCACGTGTGTTGTGAATAAATCTTCTTTTTTTTCGGTACCGATACTAGTTTCATTTTGTTGTATTTATCCGTGACACCTTAAAGGCCGGTCCGTGAAAATTATGTCGGGCATAAATCGGTCCGTGGCGCAAAAAAAGGTTGGGGACCGCTGCCATAAACTGTTCCCACTCAGCATCTGAGTACTCACTATGACCTGAAAGCACCTGAAACCACAGCTATGGGCTTTGCAGTGAGCCATGCATTGCACCAGCTAAATGTTTGGTAGGAGATACCAAAAAAACAACAAAAACCACTAGAAAACACACAAATTGTGTGGCGCAAATAGTAGCCCCTTCAGCATCCCTCAGTTGCTATTTGAGTCTGCTCAAACATGTCAGCTCAAAGCAGTCTTGCAGTTCTCCTCTGAATGCATTGATTTGCTGCCATGTTACTGGATGATTCGATATTTACATTAACCAGCAGTTGAACAGGTGCACACAGAATATCTAAATATCTTTCATTTGACCTGCAGTGCAATTTTTGCCATTTACATTGTTTTGTTTTAAGTTATTCAGTTCTGGAAACATGTTCCCTTTCTTTTACAATCTAAATAAGTGGCACATACATTTGGCACCTATGGCTGTTTTTTTTGTTTTGTTTTGTTTTTTTGAGAAATCATGATCAGGATAATAAAAAAACAAAACAAAAAACCCCTAAAACACATCAACAACCAGAAAAAAGAACAATAAAAAAGGTCACCAGCCATGTTATGACCAGTTTTGTGTAGGATCTACTTTCTTTTTACTAAACTACACCTGCAAACCATATAACAGAAGGGGATTTACCCGTAATAAGAGTCTCATGTTTGTGAAAAAGGACAGGATTTATGTTAGCGAAGAGAGGAAGGAATTTTCAAGTTAGATAGTTTTAAAATTATGAAAAAGCTTATGAAAGATATAATAATGTCAAATCTCAAAATGTGTGTTGTTTTTTTATAAATTGTCCCCAGCTGGGACATACCCTGGTCATGCCACACATGGGAAGGAGAGCTTTTCTGCTACACTGCAAGCCCCAAACCAAGCAACAGCTGAATTTTTAGGTCTGGCCACCTAGAGCTCCACTATGGCAAATTTGTCCGCCTCCCATTTGGTGGAAAATAATGTAACGAGGGTTTACAAAGAGCCTTTTTCCTGAGAACAGCTGGCTGCTGTGGCATCTGGTAAACAACATCAGTAACAGCAAAGCAAAACAAGTTTGCAGGCTACAAAACAACATAAAGATCTGATAGATGCTAAAATGCCCCACATACTGATGGAATAGGCGGAAATTTACAATGACAGTGTCACATTTCACAAAATCATTGTTACTATATAAATGCTGACTCTAGCAGTTTTAAAGTAGCTGCTGGATTCATCTTAAACAAGGTTGCCAGGAAACAAATGAACTTGGTGAACAATTTCCATGACCTAAAACTGTGTCACACACTACTTCGCTGCATTTCCTTACAGAAGCACAGCCCGGAAGATAATGGTATTGTTTCAGATAATGATGTGCAACCCGCTCATATGTCAAGTGTCAAGTCCTTATGAAAACCTTTTGTAGTTCTCCTGTTATTTATTGTCATGTCTTTACAAATGGCACTGACCTGAGCAAAATGTGCAAAATTAGCATATATGTAGCTGTGTAACTGCCTCGAAGCAGCAGCTAAAAAAATCACACACATCTGTCATACGGCGCTCATATACAACTCCCACATGTGAAAAATGAAATTTAAACACTAGATTTAATTTGCAGTGAAGATCAAGTAGCTTTTCCAGCTCTACTCGTTTTGTTTAGAATATGCTGCATCGAGAATTCAGTTCAGGGCCAGGATGTGATAGAGCCATTATGGGTTTTAAATCCTCCTATAATCATGTCAACAAAAGCGACGCAACTGCACTGAGCCCCCGTGCAATCTATCAGAGATTATTATTATTATTATTACACCGCAATCAAAACCATTCTAGCTGCTTTCTTATCCACGATTAGCGTCGCCGCCGTTGTCTGCGCTCGCATCTGAATTCTTCACCGAGTATGGCGCCTTGCAGTTGGACAGGCTCATCAATCAAACGCTGTCATCATCCATTACTTTTGCATTTAATAAAGTACCTTAGCGGTTCTGGGGAAAAAATAAAATCTGCAGAGAGTGTGTTACTGGGCTGCCGGACATTTAAAGCATGAAACAGTAAATCATGAGAGAGACTGTCCCGTTAGAGCAATTTGCAGCTACGTTTATTTTCTCACGATTATCACAGGATGCAAACCACAAGCTCACCTCTGTTTTCTTTGACAACACATTATGCTCGAACAGTTTCCTGAGGTTGTACACGCTGACATGTAATCACAGCCACCTTTTTTTCTTTCTTTTTTTTTTCTTAATCTAATTAGTAAAATGCTTCAGTAAAGGGACAAAAGTAGTCTAATTGTTCAGCATAAATAAAGGTTGAATATGAGGCTCCTCTGTTAAATCAATCAGCGAGTGGGCAGCTTATTGTTTCAAAACTGCCCTTGAATAAAGAGCAGTCTGTGGAGCTGAGTTGATGTCTCAATTGGCTCACTTAAAAAGGCACCAGAGGTGTCTAAAGTCTCCGGTTAGGTCCTTTGTTCTACCCAGGGCTTGCAGGTACACCTTCTTGGAGTTCTTTGCTGTCTTGTTGAATTTGCAATGAAGAGAGCTCTGATCAATTAAGTCTGCAGAATTAGTCCCAAAGGGAGTTGTGATGCGGATGAAATCAATGGTATTCAAATAGAAGTCGCCCACACTACAGCAAGCGAGGCGTTTTCTTGAGATTACATTAGTTATTCCCCTTGTTGTAGGCTAAGAACAGATGACTGGGATAACATCTCCAGCTGCTTCTTCTCACATCTTCTTCCTTAGAGGAAGTGTGGGTGTGGCATTACAACCCGACCTCCCACTCTCACCTTGCAGCTAGAACACATTGTTAGGAGCTGCTAATTAGCAAGCGCGTGTATGATTAGTGCACATATACCCTGACCTGTGAAATGATTCATACCGCACTTTATTCCCCTGACCTTCTTAAAGGGATTCCTGCATGCTAAGATGAAAGTGACTGCTTTGTTAAAACAAGCACAGGAACCTAATTTGCTGTGATTTAAACTTAAAGGTCAGGCAGATACAACCTGACATAGCAATGGTTGACTTATGGTTGCCAACGAACAACATTTGGACAAAACATCAATGAATCATAAACCTTGACATATTAATTTCAAGAAATGACCTGTTTACCGAGCAACACTTTAATATTCTTCAAAAATATGACTTAGAAATATGGCCTATATTACACATTTATGTTGTTTATTGCTTAAAAATAATCTCTCTGCCTGTAATTTTTTAGAGAAATCAGATTAATGTTAGTAAAGTTTCAAAACACTTGGATGAATCAGTGCAGCTTTCCCCCCCCCGATTTACATAGTTAATCTCCATATATAACAAAGAGCTTGTAATTAATTATTAACTTGATCCCATCCAATCATGAACTAATAGCAGACAGACTCCATCTTATTGCTTTTTTATTGCTATTTTGACATACCAAAGTCAATTTGAAAAAAGCAAGAGGTTTTAGACTTGGTCCCCTTTAAAGGAACTATTTAAAAGGCAGTGAGATCACAAGTTCATTTCACACGGTTGCAATAATCTTGTACGTACCGTAGTCTCCAACCACTGTTTTCCCTAATGTGCAATTCCCCAATGATCTTATAAAATATCAAAGATTATAACGTCTTTCCGGAGGAAAGGAGTCTTTTATGAGAAAAAAACAAAACAGCATTTAACCGAAACATTACACAACTGAACTTCATGTTCAAATTGTCTATTCCACCTCCACAGCTGAAGTTCTTTTCTCAGCTAGGAACAGACCCCACGGAGAAAAATGGAGCCTGGAGGGAGTTCTGAGTTGAGCCCTCAGCAACAAAAGCAATTACAGCAGGCTTTTCAAACTAATGGATCTGACTGAAGGCTCGGTCTCTCCTTTCCTGAATCACAACTGTGTTCTCACCCTTCACAATCTCTGACACCTCACACCAGCGCTCACCACGAGCTGGATGACCTCAGACAACTGTCGCAGTTAAAAGAGGAAGTTGGCGCTTTGATAACGTGTGCTGCACCATTTCATTGTCTAAAGGAGATGGATAAAGGCAAAGAGCACTTAGCTTTTCATTATTTCAATATGAAGTACTGAGCTGTGAAAATTGTCTCTGAATGCTGTACTTTACCATACACATAAGCTGAAATAGACAATAGGCTTTAAATGAAACCACTCATCAATCCTCAGCTCTTCAAACACAATCCTTTCCAATCAGATAAAATCAGTTTTTATGACTTACTTTCATCAGAACCAACGTTCCCCTCCATGTTTTTGATGTAGTCATCCTGCAAGGAAAAAACATATTTGCATTAATGGCTTTAATAATTTATTCCAGGCAACACAATAAAGGAGATTTGCTCTTGGATTTTTAGAGGCTCAATTAAATTAAAATTCAGAATAATAGAAATAATCAGGGAAGATAAGAGAAATGCATAATTATATGGAAACTCGAATGGCACTTTAAATTAAATACATTCATCTCATTCATGTTAATTGTAATTGAAAAGAGAGAGTAAAGATGCTAAAAGTAAATAATGGTGCCAATAAAACCTTGGGAGCTCCTTAGCCCTGAGTTTAAAAGTAATATAAATAATAATAACTAGAAAGAGTTTGCCTAAGGCCCAAAAACACAGTGGTTTCACCATGAAGTTATTGTTTATTACCACTGCTATTTAAATTGTACTTTTTAGCTGATGATGTTCTTTTATACTCTATATATTATTGCAAGTCAAAAGCACAACATCCAGTCAAATTCTGCATATTTTTATTATCTGGCTCCACATGTTGCACTGCTGTGGTGTCTATTTTATATCCATTTTGCTGTCCCTAGGTACAGGTTTGGTAAAAAACTAAACCCTAACAAATTCAGTAACAAGCTTGCTCTTAATTTAAAAAAATTAAATCAGCTTTTTTTTCAGACTCTGAGATAATAATATATTTGTTTATTTCTCTTGAGAGTTTACGCTTCTCTTATTTCATAATAAAATAAATTTTTAGTCTTATACGAGCCAGCCTGAGATCATCAAGCCAGACTTTCCAGGCTGTTCCCTGTCAGGGATTTGTTCTGGAGTTGACTTTGGCTCTGAAGGTCTCAGATTTAGTGTGAATTCCCCTGGAGAGATCAGGCTGACTGACTGTCTCCTTACAAATCTCCAGATCTAATCGTTAAAAAAAAAAAATTCTTTTGAAAAAGCCAAAATGTGGGTGTGTACAGAAATTTAAGTATTCCCTTCTTCTTCTTTTTTCTTTTTAAACCACAAAATGTTTCAGTGTTTATAAAGAAAATGCAGTACTGGAGAAGCAATACTGTGGTTTTGGAAATAAAACTTGATTAATTTTTCTCACAGAGGATTGTGCGTGACTCATAGTTGGAGTGCTGCTAAGGCTTGGATTAGCATGCAGCTCTCTCTGCTTAATAATCAGTACAGCACAACTATGACAGAAAATATCTGGTTCTTTGATAAAAACGTAGACTTTAGACCTGCCCGTCACGCTGAACTAAAACTAAAACTTAAAGCCATAACATGGACCCACAGGATGAAAAGCATTACAACACAACTTATAAAACTAAAGCATTAAATGTCCTCTCCGTGAGCTAGTAAATTTCAAAGTATTAAAAACGTGCTCCATTAATAGCAAAATATGTATCATCACAAGTTGCACGTAAGATTTTAACAGGATAAAAAAAACCTGTTTCTTTTTCAAAAGCTTTCATATTACTGTCATGAAAAAATGTCAACTTTGTGACATTATATCTATAAGAAGTTAATATGTGACCCTCAAGCCAAATTTGTTTTTCCTTAGCTTTAAGCAAGGTCAGGAAAGAACTGCCAAACTCATCTTCACTGTTGCAGAAGTAGCTTCTAATATAAAGTAAACGGTGCAAGATAAGACTCAGCAAGCTTAAATGTATCTCATAAAAGGACTTGAACTATCTTAGCTGCTGCACTGGTGCAAAGGGAATATTTGCAAACCAACTCTGTTTTTTTTAGAGTGTGTCCCTGGCGGCACTGCGCTGGAACGATAATAAAAACTCTGCGTCCCCAGGCTGTATCCATGCTGGCCCATTTCTCTGTGTGTCAGGACAGAGAGGATCAACTATTAAGCGGTTACAACTCGGCACAAGGCCCAGGGAGGACCCCGAGGATCAGGTCTGTTCAGTTTAGCTCAGTCTTACTCTGCTCAGGGGACACAAAGACTGAGCTCTCAAGTCAAGCTGAACAAGTATAGCTGAAGGCTTAAATACAGTGTACAGAGGGAGGAGGTAAAGGGATAGTGTTAGTGTTTATACCTGTTTTCTACTGTTTTTCTTAAAGAATGCATTTCACTCAAGAAAATGAAATTTCACTAAAACTCTTGGTTTTAAAGAAGCCTCTTTAGTTGGATTTACTGAACAGAGTTATGAAAAGCAGCTGCACCCAACAGAGTCACTTCTAAGTATGCCCACCGTTAAGGTGCAGGAAGCCGCTGCAGTTTTCTCCTGAACTATAGGCGTCAGCATTCAGACTGATATAGGAAGAAAAGAAGTCAAAACCAGAAGCACAGACTTGCAAAAGTTTTTCCAAAAAGTTTTCAAACTGTTGCAACACTTCCCACTTTATATCTGCATATCTCTGAGCTTTATAGTAGAATATCATTCTAGCAAAAACCAACACGATGACTCGTGTCTTCAATGCAGCTGCAGCGGCCGCGGCACAACCTGCCAGGTTACGAAAATCAAGAGGTGCACTAACGCCAGGCCACAGCAGTGTGCGGCCAACATAAAAACATGCTAAGAAACTTAAAAAGCCATTGAGTAAACCTGCCAAAACATAGCATTTTAGTGAAATAACATAAATGACTCAAATAAATGTAAACTGTTTCTTAGGACTTATTTAACATGGTTGTGTAGAACCACTTGACATAACTTTGAAGTAAAGTTGTTCTATTCATGAACCACATTTCAAATTATTTTAATATTATTTATTCAGAGTGTGTTTGACTTTGGCTGTACTCGAATTGGATTTTATATTTTTAAGCCATTTTTTCTAATCATATTTGTGTCACACTAATGGAGCTGGATTGAAAGGGGGGAAAAAAATCACTACTACTAACAGTGATGTGGTATAAGTGCTAAGCTATCATGCAGGTGAAACCAAGGGTGTAAAAAGTGTCAGAGCAAAGACAAACAATGCACAAAAGTACAAAAGAGACACTAACCTCAACTTCCTGTGGCGATTAAAAGCAGCAGCGAGGGAGACAAAAGAGAGACGTTGTTAGAGACAAAAAAAAGACAGTTTTCAGTTTTCATTACAGGCTTCCATTTAACATAGAAAGAGTGGGTAGGTTTATAACAGTTATGGCAGCAGTTAAACTGTCAGCCCTTAATGCATTCTGATTGCAAATACATGCCTTAGTCTCACTCCTCTCCGGGGACAACATAAGACATTCACAAAGGATTATGAGCGCCTATTAACTGAGGATGATCAGCTGCCACTTCTATGAGCTGGCAAGCGTCCTGAACACTAAGGGCCCATTCTCTGGATGTTTACAAGCAAGTGCCAAAAGCTAGCTTCCTGTAGCTCAGAAGTTATGGATAAGCCATGACATATAGTGTCAACCTTGGAAAAATACAGGCAAATTGGTGGAGGAATCTTCAAAGTCAACAGACGGATGTGATTTAGATGGGTTTTTTTTTTATATTTGCAGCACACACACACACACAAACACACACACAGAGAGAACATTTACTAAGTGTAGCAGTGACAACACAGACAGATATAGCTTCTGTAAAGTACAACCTTGACTTAAAAGGGGAGTGACTGCTTTCCTTTCATTCCATTTTACCGTCTTGGCTTCGGTCCAAGGGCATTACACATCAATACCCACCACAGCCTTTCCCCGTGTGTTTCATCATTCAGCGCTCTGCTGCGTTTGAAAGAAATATAGCACTGCATGGTTTATTTCAGCAGCTCAACCCTGTAAAATATACCTAATTCACACACCCACAGCCATACCTGTCTACTTAACAGAGCTGTGACAGCATCTTAATATATCACCACGGACATTTTACAGGCCTCACAAGGACAAGCCAAAAAGCCAGCGAAAAGGCTTTAAAAGACTGAAGTAAGAATTCATCACCGGTCCACAGCAGGACTTTAGATTTCACCTCGGAGACAGTTTCTTTACAGTAAATACTTTCCCACTGGCAGGAAAATGTCCTGGTGCTACATATACGAGAAGCAATATCGCTCTTTGCTATCCTCCAAATGGGCTGAATTTCTGCAGGGAATCATAAGAGGAGAAGAAAAAGAAACTTATAATGTGTCGTGTGAATCGTAAACACCCCCGCTGCTGTATCAAATGACTTTTTTTTTTTCCTTTTTCAGATCTGCATCTTCGCATGACATTTCGAAGGTTATAACTGAATTGTTTAAGTTTCAAGTTGACACTGCGACATAAACCGAGCAGAAATAACTGCTAAGTGTTTAAATTAGGCACGAAATCAAGTTTTGCAAACATGTGGGAAGTGTCCGGGTAGAATATGATTTTAAAAAAAATCTGAAAACAAGTGAACTAAGATTCCGAGACTGTAAAAGCATCACATGTAACAATTAATTAATTATTTTCAAGTCTGCTGCAATTACCCAGCTCACAGTGCTGCCAGGACCAACGGGAGCCCGACATAATGTCCTAAAGGCTGGAGTGCTTATCGTCTCTCAGCAGCAGTGTGACAGCAAGGACACCAAGCTGAGGCTGTCTTTAGTCCTTCACCAAGGTTGAGAGCTAATGCTGTCCCACTGAATCCGAGCCAGGCTGCTGCTACAGTTCAGAGCGAGCTCAGACAAGAGGGAAGGAGGAGGGGAAAGATCAGGGAGCAAGAGGGTGTGATATTCATGGTGGCGATCCCTTGAGTTATGTGATTCATATCACACAAACCACCTCTTCTGCCATTTGTCAACAAGGCTGTAATGCAGCCGGTGTAAAACAGAGCCAGGAGGCTAATGGAGCTTGACTATCCAGATGCTGCGACTGCTCCCCCTGGACTGCTCGCCGGTATTAGGCTGACAGCATTTGGCCACAAGCCTGACTGCGTTCTCCTGAATTAACGTCTACCTCATGTCGCCTGAGCCCGTCTGCTGGGGACATAAATACCACTGCTAACCCTGAACCAGCCAGCCCCAACATCACCAGTGCAAGACAAGTGCACACTCGTGTCCTGAGTAATGACACCAAAATCAGTGTGGCTGCTGCAATGGGTAGCATGCATGCACATCCTTGTCCTGAGCTGTGACGCCAAACCAGAGGGAAGCTCAACTTACTTTGGCAGGATATTGGGGTACAAAAAGCATAAAAAAGTTTGGATGTTTGAAAATGTGATGTGCATGCAACATTTGCAGTATGGCTAGTGTTAGGAAAAGAGTGTCCGTAGTCACCCTACTTTCAACAAATGTGAAATGATAAACAAATATGTGATTTCATGTGATGTAAATAGTCATACGGCACCAAGAAAGTGGCGTCGGGTCATGTGATGACATTACCAGCCACAAGAATGGCATCTGGAGGCTGTATGACAATGGCTGCATCGGCGTTTGTTAAGCTAATGAAGAAAAACAGCTTCAACAAACATCTATCCAGCTTTTTAACCGGTTATAGGTTGCAGTAGGGCTGGAGCCAGTCCCAGATGTACATCCCAGACAGGTCGCCTGTCCATCACAGGGCTGCTTCACCAAACATGATAATCCTAAAATAAAAATGGCACCAAGTGTCGAGGAGAAAGAGCCTGCCAGAATAGAACTTTCAGAAAGTGTGAAAACGAGAGAATCTCTCCCCAAGAAAGCTACGAAGCAAAGCTAACAGACTGCGAAAGTCATAGGATTTATTTAGATAAATGGTTAACTGTACTCCACCTTCATAAAAATAACCTCTTGCACATTGCTAATCCAACACTTTTACTCTGAATTGATCCAGAGTTTTATTGCTGACCTTTAAAGCTCAAACATGTCTGTGATATCTCAGCTTTTTGGGCTTACAGGAATAGGCAGTCACAGCTAGCAAGCTCTGTGTGGTGTGAATCGTTTTGAGTCTTTGCTTATGGGATTAACATGTCTTAAAATGTATACTTCGTGATTTAAGATGGGTATCTTTGGCAAAGTAGATTTCATGGCTCATAGCTGAGGAAGAAAAAAAGGCCACTGGATTACCATCAGACACTCAGTGTTGTGTAATTGATATCGTAAAAAGAGATTTAGAGCCATCTGTAAAGTTTACGCAAGTCGAGTGTCTGAGGTCAAGTGCAATTCAGTGGCAAACCCTACAGCCTTGACACTTTTAACACAGACTTCATACTGCGCAGTAATCCAAAAATGACGAGAGTATTTATGTTCAAATACAAGATTTATTAAAAAGGAAGGCAGGTTTGTGGGCTCTAAGTGAGAGCTGCTGGAGCAAATCCTGACTTCAGCTTAGCAGAAACAATCTTAGCATCTATTCTACACCACTGCAATGATCCATCATGGTGCATGCATATTGCTTGCTCCATCACTGCAGCTCATCTGCATGTAATTGACATTGATGGTACAATCTGGCCAGACTGGAAATCAAGTGGTCCTGCAAAAATCTAAAAATCCCGTCAATCAGCATGTTTATCGCTAACTATATTTACTTTTGATTTATTTAGATCCAGATGCAACACTTTACACATCAACAGTAAATAAGTCTCAGCGCCGCCTTCTGCCGAAGTCTGCCGCCGTTCACTCAGAAACAGACACACAGATAAGGAATTTTTAGTTAGGAAGTTCTGCTTTCCAGATGAAATCCCTCACTCTCAGGGCAATAACTGCATGCTACATCCTCCACAGTATTCCTTATTGGTATTCTGAAGATGATATTTGCAGTGAAGACATCACTTAAGCAGCAGGATATGAGTTAGAGGTTAAATGATGACTTGGACATTTTGCATTTCCCCCACTTGTCATTTATCCAGCTTCATGAAGTCATTTACTCTGCCGGCGACTGGATAAACACAGGCTGATGGATGGACTAGTGATCTGGCTCGTGTCTGTAATGAACGAAGAACTACAAGAGGCTCTCCTCAGCTGATTGCTCCACACTGTGCTGGAGCTGTGTCATCCCATCAGATCACTCAGTCTTGGCCGCCTAGCTGACTGGCAGGACATTGTCGGCTCGTCATTCCTCCAGCTATCATTTGCACGGTAATGTGCTTTGCCTGATTAATGTAGCCGAATTAGCTATGTCTCCTTACCTACTTTAAATTGCAGCAAAAGGGCACTCAGGCGGAGGCTTTCGTAATTTTACATTCCACCCTCCGTCTCTCTGTAGTTACCGGGGAGCAGCGGGAGTGTATCTTGCCATTGCCATGTCATTATGGCGCCTTGAATCAGCATGCTGGGGCCTAAGTGGTGGAGGTAATGTCTCGTTCTGTTTGTACCCTGCCGTCTTTTAGAATGACAGAGAAATGAGCGAGACACTAATGGTGAAGACCCACCACAGATTGAAACACTTAGAAATGCATTAGAGCGTTTAAAAATGACGCTGTGAGCCTTACGGCCCGAACCCATCGACTTTAGAGTGGCAAAACATTCCGTTTTCACTTAAACATGCAGCAGAAATCACAAGGCAACAGCTAAGTACATATCTTCACATCTCCTCTGATCCCACATGCCAACTTATGTAGTTTTAAATGCAACAATTCCTCAAATCACTTTCACTTTGGCAGACCCTCACATGATCTTTGGTTGCATTACAGTTTATTTAGGGTGATTACATATGTCTACTCTATGAAAGAAGCATGAGATTTTTCATCACACTCCAAAGACAAAAATAAGAAATCCACAGAGAAAAATGGGAAGGGGGGGGGGGGGGGGGGGGGGGTCTTGATTGCGGCAAAATACCAGGGCATTATGGGATTAAGTCGCAGCCCAGCAACACAGAGCTGGATCAAATTGATCATCTGAGCCGGAGTGCTCGGGGGCCTGCAGGCGAAGGACGCATATTGTTTCACAAGGTAAGACGCCTGCCTGCAATGCAGTACAGTACAGAGCACAATCTGCAGCCATCTCTACACACTGAAGGGCACGTCTCTTTTCCCGAGCCACAAAAAAAAAGGCAAGTGCCAAGCGTGCATCCATCTGAAACGCTCGCACGGTGCTGCTGAAATGCAGAAGTAATAAGGATGAGTGAGGAGAGGAGATCAGCTCGTGCAGATGAATGCAGATAATTTAACCAACCAGCAAAAACATTTTCTAGTTTATTTATAGCGAAAATAAAGGAGACTTATCTCAACCCTGAAACAAAAGTCTGAAAAACATTAAGAGCTTCTCCCGTCGGCTAATAAGATGAAAATTTCAGGAAGTTGCATCACAGAAATAAACCTTTTCTTCTCAGGAACCCTTTAGCTGTGGTCTCAAATCACTGATGAAGTGACACATCAAACACTGGTCAGGCTCAGTTTTCTGCAGTAGAGGCTCCATGGTTGAATCAAGGCACTGCATGCTCTGAGAGATGCAGTAATTGGAGAGGAGGAGGACAGCACAGATGCAGGAAAATGGATTCTGTTGGGCCCCACTGCTGAGCCAAGCAGAACCCCAGAACAGTCTCTGCATCATCTTATCGCTCCTTCCACCCCATTTGCAAAACAAAGAAGCAGAAAGAGAAGAGGCGAGCCTTCAGGTTGAGCTCCACACACATATGCCCCAGGGAGCTTGCAGCTTATGCAGGGCCGTCTTTCCTGTGCTGAGCTATGCTGCTTCTGCATACAATATTAGCAGAAAAAACCCATAATAAGACGAGCTGAAGCATGCGGCTCCACAGAGACCAAAATATCTAAAGCCAGTGAGCTATTTTCACTTTGTAGTAGGTAGACTCATTGGTATTGATTGGCAAACACAAAAAGTTATCAGCATACATAAACAGACGAATGAGCTTAAATTTTGTTTGATCCTGGCACCCTAACTTTACCATGGGAGCTTAAATCAATATTGGATGTGGGGGAGGCTAAGAAAATAAATTCCATGCCAATAAACTCTGAAAACCCGACTTTTTTGTCTGGAGGAATAAAACATGCCTTGCAGCTTTCACTACTTAAAATACAAGCTTTTCATTGATTTGGACATTTTCAAGGATTAAGCAACAGTTTTGAGGAGGAAATTCAACCCTGCTTCTTTTAGTTTAATCCTCGGAAATTGTATGATATGCATTTCCAGATACAGTATCTCTCTTTATGTCCCAGAAGATTTTTTTTAAAGTGTATTATCAGTAGAAGAATTACTATTCCAAAGACTCCATGACTTTCTCTATCATTTACAGTGTTTTTACAGTAGTTTACTTGAAATACTTTTTTAGTCTTAAGTTAATATATCAAACTGCTTTTTCCTGGCTGTCTAAACATATTCACGCTTGCTTTAGAGGTTAAGGATAATCCAGGGAGGTAAGTGAGCAATGCTGTTTAGCCTTTAAAGAATATGTGAAAAAATGAAAACCCCATAGGAAAAGTAGCCCATCTACAACAACCTCCACAGCTGTGTCTATTCTGTGCATGCATGTGATCATTTTTCATCACTATTAGTACTGGCTGTGGTTTGTTGGCTTGCTGACTACCTTAATCCAACCTGCAGGACCTGAACAACCGTCAGTGACCACAAAGCAGAATAATCTGAATTTAAGCTGGTAACATTAGTGCTGACTCAGAGGTTTTGAGCCAGGTTAACACGCTCACGAGCATGCCAAATGTGTATTGATGTGCAGCTGAAAATAGACTTAAATAAACAGCTGTTACAAGCTACAGCGCTCAGGTGTTTCAGGAGTGAAATGATGGAATGCTATCTTGTTTTAAAAGATGTATGTCTTTAAAACAAACCAGTGGGATTGGAGCTGAGTGAAACAGACTGACTAGGAAAGTCAGAATGTAAGAAGAGGCAAACAAACATTTTTGCACACAGAAAAAAAAAATACCGACATAATTTTCTTTTACTTGGACGGATATGCAGTAGCCAAAAATCTGTGTAAAGCTTTTTTTTATGCTGTACTGAGCAGCTGTGCAATCATTTAAGTGGACTGTAATGCACTGTCAGCATGTGTGTTCTGCAAACCTCTAAGAAAACTGTGATTACAATATACTTTTTATTACCATCTATCTTTGCCTGTGATTATTACTTTATTTGCCGTCTCCGAATTTTTAACAACTGTGCCTTCCGTTTGAAATAATTTGGGTCCGCTGACAAGTATGCTGAAGCTGCAGAACTCTTTTATAACTCTAAGTTTACAAATCAGCAGCATGGTTAAGAGAAGATAATTATGATAAGCATTCCAGTTGAAATGCCACAGGGATCTGCAGGGGTAGCTAAGTTAAATACGCTAGCTGGCTGATTACATTTAATTCCCCCCGTCTGCCATGGCAATGAGAACAAATTGGGTTGTTGGGGCTGCTGATAGGACTAATCTCTGCAATGGCAATGGGATATTACAGTAAAACAGGAAGACACATTGAGATGTTGCGTTATGGCTGTAGGAAGGACTACATCACGCTATAAATGAGATTCTGCTGGGTTCTTTCAACTGAGAAAAAAGCTATTAGTGTTTTAGCTCATTTCTCTATCCCTGCTATACGATTTGCTTGATTAAGGTCATTTCAATATGACTTTGTAGTGTATATCTATTACCCTGCCAACGCAATGAATTAACAGTCTCTGTCTTTCTCACACACACCAACAAATACATCTTCCAAAAGCCACACATACTAAATACAGCTTGAATATAGAAGGGATCTTAGGCCTTGCAAGCATGCCCTTGACACCTCTCTGTGGCTCGGCTCTCTTTGCTCCCCAGTATGGCTCCGGGGCAGTCAACCCCATCTCGTCCAACATGAAAATAAAGCATGCGCAAGACAGCAAAAGAAGCAGATTCTCTCCAGGCAAGAGCATGTCCTCTACGTTTTTGTAGCTGCCTGGCCTAATTGTAAAATACTTGCCCTGCTGTTCCAACAGTGAATGATTTGTGGCCTAAAGCAAAGAATCTATCAATGCCAGGTTGAACCTGAGAACCTTGCATTATTACACCCATTGTTACTGAACATAAGCAATACAGCTGTGTTTGCTTGGAGCATGTGTTTAGTGCAGCATGGACCTAGGTAATTCATAACAATAATGGGGTGGCCCCAAACACACATCTATAAAAATATATTAACAAAATAAAACACTGTAGGCAGACCTAAATATATTCAGGACAACACTTTTCAGTAGCCCTAATGTATTTTTTCCTATCTAATGTATGCACTGTTATTTGTGTAGGATTCTTTTTCCAGGTTTAGTACAATACACAGAAATAACAGGTCCCACCACTGCACTCTTACTGGAAAGTGTTTTCAGCAGGTGAAGCGATCCAAAGTGTTTACGTCGTGTACAATAAGATTTGTTCAGATAAACAGAGAGGGATTTCATTGTAGTTTACTGGCGGATGAACTTCCCGGAGACAAATGCCAACCTCATCATTTATTTTGTCTGCAAGGACATGCATTATATTTTATTTGTCCAGCTTTTATACGGCTAGTTTTTAAAGCTATTATACAATTCAAAGTGAGTGTGTTTTTAAATAGACAGTAAACTGGTTATCATGTGATCTAAAGTACAGACAGTCGTTGGGATATTGGATCTGTGGTATTTTAATCCTTGTTTGTATTATTAACTAGTAATAACTAGTAGCCCGGCTATAATTATTGTAGTTTTACATTTTCACATCTGACACTTGACTCTAGTTGTGGTTGTCAAGATAGGTGGCAGTGAGAAATATAGAAAAGCATGCAAAAGTATCTTATTTCCATTCTCTAGCTATAGGGGAAGAGCTATAAAATGAAATATTAAGTAACACCACTAGAGATTGTACTTACTGAAAACAAAGACATGACAACCACCTGTTAGTACAACTAACTGTAACAAAAACAAATTACTTGCCAGATAATTCCGACAAAAAGGCGTAAACAACCCAAATGCATTCAAGAAGTGTGACTCAAACTACCTAAAGAGCCATTTGGCAGACCTGTATCAGTATACGTCTGTCATTTAAAGCATCAACACCATTAATCCAGCCTTAATACAATTTAAATGAGATTTATACAAAACAAAATAGTCAGCAAAAGAGAAAACAAATGTGTTGCTAAGCTGTAAACCGTTTTCATTTCTGCTTCAAGCTGTGAATTTTAACGTGTGATTCGGAAGCTAGTTTCCAGTGAATATGTGAGGAACTGCCTTTTTTTTCTACCTAAACTGCATTTTTTTCAGCTACTGAGACTCCTGTTTGCTGAAAGTGTAAAATTAATAATACTCATGTCCCTGAAAACATGAGTCAATGGGTTTTAGTGAATTGAGATCTTGCAAAAAGCACTGAAGTGTCAATTATCTTTTGTCCAAACTAAAGATATAACTGAATAAAAATGATCTCTGGGGAGGATCTCACATTAGATACACATACACAAAAACACAGCCATTTCCACCAGAAACAAATTATCTGTTAAAATCATACAGGGTCTAGTTTTGATTTTCTTTTCTTTTTAAATTTGTTTCCCTTTGTTGCTTAATTTTAAGTTTTCCTTTTTGCTTGTGATCCTGGCTACCAGCATAGCTGCAGGGATGGTAATGTTAAGGACTCATAGTTGGTCCACGGCTCAGATATATGGATTCAATTTTTGTGAGCAATTACAGATTCCTGATGATTATTAAACAGATTAAACAGTTTGGAGTAATAATTATTGGATCGATTGCCATTAAATTTAGGAAAAACGTCATTCTCCCCTTGTGAAAAGCAATAGTGACTTTTCATAATCATTATTATTATTAATATAATAATAATTATTATTATTATTAACTCTATGATTTTTCCCAGACTTTCACATTTTGCTATAGACTCAAGAAAAGCAGTGGTATCAGACTTTTTCTTCTTCTTCTTCTTCTCTTGGCTAAAAATTGATCATTGGTTGAATTTTGGGTGTGCCGCCCTGCCTGCCATGAGAGAAGACAGACACACAAGCAGAGTGGCAGCATTCGTCGCTCTGCGAGCAGCAGGCATAGAGGAGCTTCACCAGTACAGAGACAACTCTCAGGCAGATGCCACTATAAATAATGCATGAACAATAGAGCCAGCAGAAGAACCTTGGAACAACTAATTATTCAGCCCGACATTTCAGCAACTCGCAGCGAAGTTAATAGCTAAAAAAGATGAAATTCAGGCCATCATCGCTGCTGATGTGAGTTAACACTGACGTTGTAGGAACATTAATCTACACCTAACACAACAAGTTGCTTTCTCTTGCTCATACTAAAACAAAACTAAAATGCATGTTTGGACTGTTCAGAAGATCTTTATGAAAAAGCAAATGTCTTTCTCTTGCTACCCAGTGATAAGTGCTCCTCCATAAGAGCAACTACAAAAAAAGCACTCTTTCCACTCAATTAAGAATCACCAACGGTGGTGCTCCTCCTACTATGAGTCGAATCTGAGTAGCCCCAAACACTCGCAGCAAACCTCGGCACCGGTAAAAGACATGCATGGTAATCACAAGAGGACAAAAAGGCATCTCATTCCACCACTTCTGCCATTTTGATCTCATTAGTGTGCAACGAGAAAAAAAAACACAGATAGCTGATGTGATAGGCTGATCAGATTCACAGCAAAGGAAATACGGATAACTATTAGCTCGTCTTAATTTTCAACCCTCGCTCTGTCATTCACTTTTAACTGGAAATAGGCCTCATTATCATATTTCCGACAATTGCATACTGTTTTCTTCCTCTAATTTTTCATATCCGTAATTACATTGGCTGTTAGCGCAGGAGCATAAATCCCATGGGGCTAATAAATGGCTGAGGTTGATGACAGGAGCAGAAAAAAACCCACAGCTGGCAGTGTGTCTTTGAGCTAAGTAAAGGAGCTCAGTGTCATGATGAAACAGCATCATGTTTGCCGTTCATATGCAGAAAAAACAGGGTGAGCCCTGGACTTGCATTTATCAGAACCCTCACTTTGGAGCTGTGCTGATGTAGGATCAGCGGCCAGCTCATTGGCTTCGCAGAATGACTTTAATCTGTGAATGAAGCATTAGTTTGTTTGCTGCAGCACAATTAGTAGTCAAACACTGGTTTTCACAAGCCATTAGTGACTCCAGAGGGATTATGCTAGGCAGCACTACCTTAGCTTTGTTGCGGCCTGTCACAAAATAGATGAAGATAAATATGAAGACTTGGCCCATGGCCAGATCCAGCTGCTAAATGGGCAAATCTGGCTCAGTGGACAGTAATGTGTGAGCGCTGATGAGAAGCAAGCATTGTGTCGCAGAACATTATGAGCGTTTTCGCACCTGTGCTGTTTAGTCGGTTTAAATCAAACTCTGTGGATGTGTAATCGCACTTCGAACGTGAACAAACTACAGTTTGGCTGGCTGTCGAGATTTATTCTGACCCCTCACATGTGTTATACTCTGAGTTTGCATTGATAAACTCTGGGAGGAGGTACAGGGTGCCCTTATTCATGTATAACCGCCATAAATATTGTTCTGCTTCTCTGTCAGTTAAACTGATAAATGATCAGCTTGTGACTGAATGACAGAGAAGGGGAGAGGTGTTTGAGGTTAATTGTTTTTTAAAATTATTTATTAATTGTTACTTATTCCAAGGTCTGTGTGTCCATTTAAGGTTTTTGTCTTCATTTGTGTCAATGTTTGAGTTTCTAGATGCTGCAGATGTCGTAGTCCTTCAGTCCTCCTGGTACTCCTGCCAGTTTTTCTCACTCTCCACCTCTCTCTCTCTCTGCTTGTGTGTGTGTGTGTTGTGAATGGTATGGTAGGATAATTGAGAGAATCTCCCACTAAATATCAGGTTGGCATATTTTCTATTTCAATTATTGGATGCTTTTGTGTTTTTGTGTGAGATAGAGGCCACACCTATGTGGGAGTGGAGATTTCACTCTAGTCCAGCTGGCAGCTATTTGGAGTTAGTTGATTAGTGATGATTTCAGCCCTTCTCTATAAAGGGTAGAGAAAACAGGAAGGAACGGTGTGTGTTGTAACACATTACCTTTCAGAAGCAGGATCCTCTTGGTCCCCACTCTCCGACATGGCAACATGACATCAACTCACCTGCTCCTTATCTGGTGACCAGTCAGCTCCCTTCAAATACTGAGGACATGTCATCAGTCGGTGCTGGAGCATTAAACGAATCACAGTCCGTGTGTACGCACCTCTCACCGTTCTCATTCTGTCCAGGAGCCTGCACTGTTTTCCTTGAGGAGGATTTGTGCATTTGAGTTGGAAAGAGAGAAGTCTGTTTTGCTATCGAGTCTAAATATGAAGTGGAATCTATCGGACAGTCGGCTAGGATACTGTACATAGAGACCCTGGATGTTTTCTCTTTTTTAAAATACAATGTAAATAGTTTTTTTTCACATCACGTCAATAAATTGACCGATCTGCATTCTGGGTCTTTGATTGAGTCCTGCCTGCTCTCAGAGTATGACAGCAGCTGCCTGACACAGAATGATTTTCACCTATGGACGACAATAAAGTTATCTTATTTTAAAAAGCTATAAATGTACAAAATCGTCAACTGATTCAGACTAGATTAAACAAAGTTGGGGGGGAAACACCATAAGAGCGGGTCATAAGCTAATTCTTCCTGATCAGGTCTTTGAATCTTAATCACATGGAGTAAGGTAGTTAACCCAAGAAGCTATGCAACAGCTATTTGATTTATTGCAGGAGACTGCTTGAATATGGAATAAAACAAGTATTAGTTTATGCAGTGCAAAAAGTAAAGCTCAGCCACAACCCCAGGAGATTTACTGATCTTATTGCTAACCAGCTGATGGCTCATATCATACCCTTTTAGGCATCCTGTTTGTAAATCTCATATGTGGCAAGCTATTCAAGTTGCTTTGCCTGGTCTACATTTGCTGCCCACCTGCAAACCGCTTTGCAACCCTCCGACTGCAAAACATTTGCCACCATTGCTCCAAAAGGGAAGACGGCATGTATAATGTGCTGATTATTTTTTTCAGTTTGATTAGTTGATTGATTAATTGTTTGGTTTATTAAGTCTCATAAAGGCACTTTTGAAGGACATCAAATGTCAAATGAACAGCTTGAATCAAACTAATTGTGTGGATTAAAACTTGAGCTTATACAAACTTGTAACTAACAAACACTCTGCCAGGTGTGTCAGACGAACCATTGCATGTCTACATCTAAACACACTGAATTTATAAATAATAAACAGATTTTTAATAATAAAAGAAATTATTTTTGCTGCCCTGAAGCTCGAGCTGGTTCGGTTTATAAAACACTGTTGTTCTCCCTTTCTACAGGCATTCCTTAATGAATATTGAAAATGTAGATTTAAGCACGCTGAGAGGCTTGGGTAAAATTGGAGTAGCACTTGCAGTTATCTAATTATTGCTCTTATCACTGTAGTAAATCAAATGAATTCCTAGCCAACAATAAAGCTAATGATCCCTCATATTTTTCTTCACTGTGACCACCTTAATAACCAAAAGAACCGAAGAGCCGTTTACCTAAAAAAATATGTGGCAATTTAGCCTCATTAAAAACAAAGCTGGCAGTAGAGCAGGTGCGAACTTTAAACAGCCCTCTGTGGTTGGCTGAAAGGCTGCATGGCTACTTAATGAGGTCCCTCTCTGCACTGCTCAGAGAGATGTAAGGAATCTGGCTGGGAATGAACAGCGCAGTATTGTTCACGCGAGTGATGGCCTGAGCTCCCACTGAGCGGATTCATCCGAATGCACCAGAATGCAAAGTGAAACTTGTGTTGCGATGAAGAAATACGACAAGTGCTCAAAGACTTCTTTTTTTTTAATCGAAGCTGTGGGCTAATTAAGCTGTGCGCCGTCATTTGCAACCTGTTCTCCTGCTTTGTGTGGCTGAATTTGTGCGAATCTGAGGGCAGGGGAGATTTGATATCTTGACACCAGCAGGATGTCATGATTACAGCTTCGACATTGACGCCTGTCATAAAGGAGCTTGTATAACATCCTGTGTATACCTTCTACATCTGCTGCTCTTATTGTTCTTCCTTTCAACGTTTCCTCATTATATCCCCATGCTGGTCCAATTGAAACACCACCCACCACTTGGTTTATAAAGCCCACATGGTGACCCCCGTCCTCCCCACTCTGTTTCATTTTATTTCGACGCAGGAATGAATATTCCTGTTTGCTGTTTTCACACCTCCTGTTTGCCAAGACAGCTAGTAAACAAATGCAGCCCCTTTGCATTTCAGATGGTACGTCTTAGTGCCCGACAGAGCAGAGAATAGTCTCCTCTGAGTAGAACCAAGCCAACTTGGCTGCTTACAGTATCTCCTCCTGTGCTGTGGTTGAATTTACCTTCATTTTTTTTTTTTTTTGGATGAGGTGCCTCTATACAAATGTATGAAGAGGGTTGAATGAGCAAGGGCTCAAACCATCCCTATGCGATTATGCACACCCCCATCTGCTAAGAGCTTAGCTAAGAAATAGCCATGGTCAGCAACAATAGGAGGGCCCTAAGTGTACCAAGAAAATATCCCCACATCATTACACTACCACCAGCAGCCTGAACTGTGCCATCCAAATGAACTCATCAGACCAAGCAACCTTTTTCCAATTTTCTCCTATTGACCAATTCTGGTGAGCCCATGTGAACTGTCGCCTTCCTCTCAGTTATAGGCAGTCTGGCTATTTTCTTCTAAGCTGTCGCCGCAACAAGAAAACTGCTGCTCATTGGATCTTTTTTTCCCCCTGGATCATTCTCTGTAATCCCCAGAGATTGTTGTGTGGGAAAATCCCAGCAGTGGAAATACTCAGACCAGCCTGTCAGCCACCAACAGCCATGCCACATTTAAAGCTGCTTAAATCACCTTTCTTACCCAGTTTGAACATTTTGGCCACGGTTATTTGCCTAAATGAATTGACTGTTGAGTTGTTGCCATGTGTTTGGATTACTAGATAACTTTATTAACGAGCAGTTGAACATATATACCTAATAAAGTGACCGGTGAATGTGTAAGTGAATGTTGATGAAGACTAGCTGCTTAAACAACTAAATGACTGAATTATTCAGGAATTATTAAGGAAGCATTCCACTAATTTTATTCTGTTTTCTATTTTTCAGTAAGCTCAACATTCTACTTGGATTGTTCCACTGAGGATTTGGCAAAAGGGATGTAGCGGGTTGGTTGTTTGTATATTTAAATAATAATGACAATGAAGTAAAGAAAAAAACAAAACAAAAATAGGATTGAGAATTTCTATCATCGAGTCTTTAATTTAATTACACCCAAATAGTCAAATGAAAGCTTCTCAAATGAAAATAAAGTGTCTCACATCACTGCAACATTAACATCTTTTACTTTTGAGATTAAATTCAATGTTCTGCATGTTTATATTTTGAACTCAAGGAAAGGGGCTTGTGAAAAGTAAATGCAAACTTTCTTCTACAGTGGACTTGCACTTCAGAGTGAGAAATAATAAAACAGCTGTCACTGCTGTGCTGAAAAAAATGTTTCTACACTGAAAAATTCATCAGGAATACATAAAGAATCTGACCTTTAAGCAGAATCAACAATCACACCGATATCAATGAAATCTTATCATTGTCCTTCCCTAAATGTCATAAACCTTTTTCCCAATGGGCTTATGCTAGAGACAATAATAGACACTATATACTCCTTGTAGAGTATACTCTATACCGCTGGTTTTCAAACCTGTTTCTGGAATACCCTATTCACAGCCAAAAAAAGGTTCATGCCCCATATCCCAGAATTTGCACGACTCATTAACCATAAAAAGGATCCAAGTTAAACTGCAGTGAAATAAAGGTCAGCACAGTAGCATCTGCAAACTCCAAACTGTTTTTTTTTCCCTTTGTAAATACTCTCCATTCAACCCAGTTTCAATCGATATTTTTCTCCTCGTGGTCCATTCCCCGCTAGTAGGGCCTGCTCTACGGTTTGAGAACCACTGGAGTGAGCCTTAGCTGTAAGGCATTCACCAATCTTTTACTAAACTAAACTCAAGCTAAACTCAAATGGATTGAAGAAGACTCTCATGTCAAATCTTTTCTGCACACTGTGGCTGGACGTGCTGCTAACTGCCCACAGAGAGGCCCCATATCGCTCTGTTCACCCTATCTGTCACTCAAACGCTGATCCAATCTAACAGGAGAGCCGAACTCCACCAAACACCCGTGGAGATAATATTTAAATCTGCATGAAAGCACAAATTTGCGATTCAATTACAAATTCTCTCCAGTCGGACACATTCCTGCACGTCACCAGACATGGTCAGAGGTGCTGAAGCTTCTCTCTCTGGCAGACTCTGATAAGACTATGTGTCTGAGGTGATATTTCTCAGCAGTGAGATCAAACAGCTGTCCGGTTGTCAAGGTAGAGGCCTGGATCTAAGCGTTGCTAACCAACTCATCCTCAGAGATCTCGTGCATCCTGATTTATGCCATGTGTTCAGTCTTTTGGCAGTGACTATTGTAACCATGTGGCACACCCAGCGTCATAGCCTCCTGACCCTTTATAAGCTAACTGTCTCCCCCAGTGCCCACGTATCCCTCTCTTGGCTGCAGATGTTTTAATATCAACCTTCCTATTTATATCACTGAGGAAGGATTTAATATTAGAAACACATCAGAGTGTAACACAAGACAATTCACAGCAACAACACAAAATGCAGCGATTCAGACCATCCCAGCACTGAATCAATCAATCAACAGCTGTAAAACTGTCTTAACCTTTATAGAGACAGGATTTACTTATTTTTAGCTAGTGATCTGAGTGTTGTGCACATCCTCCCTTCGTTCAACATGTCTGCCCTGATTATATATGCTCTGACCAGTTATTATTGCCAGGGACTGAAATTGAAACCAGGTTCCAGTTGCCAAATTGTTCCACATAGTCCAAACCCTTGGAACTGTACGCCTCCAAGATCAATCAGTTCCAATAGAAATGCTGCCATGTTTTTCTAACACAACAGTACTGCAAAACAATTGCACTGAACTCAAAGAAGTTGAGCCTATGCATACATTTGTGCCTTTTTTCCTATCATCAGAGCTAATAAACCTAAAAAAGGCCTGTAATGGCCTGCTTTTTTCCCAGGCAACAGACAACTGATCAGGAATCAATAGGAGAATCAATAAAGCATCTGACCTATAAGCAGAATCAATATTGGCTTGAGTGTCAGCATTTGTCCTTAATCACCACCTGTCACGGTGGGTGGGATTTGTAATTTGGTGATGAAAGAAAGAACTAATATTGTCAAATGGGTAATCAGTCAATGGGTAATCAATGCTGGTATGTACCAGTTGTGGATACTGGGATGGGATAAAGTTAGATAGAATCCAACTTTCTATTTCAGCTTCAAAAAGCAACACACAAAAATAAAAAATATACATTTGTGAAAGCACCATCATCACTGTCATCATTCCACCCAGTCCTCCTCAGTTAAAATGAGACCTTCATCATTACCCACCAACATTAAAATGACTTTCTCATCCTGAGCTTTCAGATATTTAATGGCACAAAAGATTGAAGAATTTGCCCACTATAAGGATCTGGATTGGTTCACACCTGTCTGCTTTGTGGTTTACAACAAGATAGCTGTTCTTATCATATCTCTTTTTGCATCAGTGTATTATTGGCAGTGGTGGAAATAAATAAGCAGGAATCTGATTTACAGGAAGCTGCACTACTGTGATGAAGAGCCTGCATTTATCAGGTGCATCATTTGTCGATGTTAAAAGGTTTCACAGCAGGATTTCGTGAAAATGTAGGCCTATCCCGTCACAAAAAATATACATGTCAAGATGTACCATTACTGGTGTGGTTGCTTGGACCATATACACAAAATGTATATGGTTGCTGTAACCTTACCCAGTTACCCTGCATTTAGGCCTATGTTCGTGATTAATATTTTAATCTACAAAATTCCAAAACAGTTCTTTGACATTTGTGGAAATCTAAGGCACTATCTTCAAATAGTATTTATTTTGGTCCTTATAAAGCATATTTGTTTAGCTGCAATCTGCAAATGGTGTTTTTGCCTTAAAAAGATTTTTTTTTGCTTTTTGTTTTTAAACCAATCATGGAGTTCCAGCTTTATTAACAATGTGACTAAATTATGGCCTTCAAAATTTAGATATTTTAAATTTCATCACTTATTTTCCAGCTTTAGGGAATGTTACTCTTGAGCATTGGCCATGCTTGTTTTTTTAATATTTGATATTTTCTATTTATGATTTATTGACAACACAGGAGATGGCTTGCTGTGCGTCTTTTCAGTCTGAAAGCCCAGGAAGACTCCTACCTGTGAGCCCTACATTTACAATATGGCAGATCAATGGGAATTCATGAATAGAGATACGGTTCAGAGTATCACAGTTACCCAGAAGGAGCTTGGAAATAGCTTTTGAGACCATATGTCGTAGATTTCCTTTGGGTTTTGCCGTATTCACTTGCATTCACTTGCAAGACGGTCCATAGACGAAAAGTGTCAGTTTTAACCGCAGGTATACGCAATAAAATAGTTGGCATTCCCCCTTTATTAAGAAGCAATAAATGTATTAAATCGAATAAGATAAAAAATGAAAAAGAAGAAGAGTGAAATGAATCTGAATGGTTTCATGATCGATGCACGCACACGGACACGCGCGCATTCATTCGGACCTCAGTCTAAGCTTGAATTCTAGCATCCTGTGTAAATACTTTCATTTTTCAAAGTATTTCTCATGCACAAACTGATAAAACTGGGTATACGTGCACTTCGGGTTGACAGTTAACTGTGCGCAAAAATCACCTGAGAAACCAGCCTGCGCTTTCTCCACAGGGAACACCTCTGAAAGCCCAGTATAGGAAGAGCTAAAGACACGACAACGCATGCTTGTGTTAATTACACCAAATACAGCACTCACGTCTCTGAAGCGATTCCAGTGTTTGATCTTACGGCTGTACTGGGAGATGGTTGACAGCCATTGCTCATCTTCCATGAAATTCCCGGCTTTTCCTGCCTCTTTCCCACTTTTCACGTCCACCTGGAGCGAGACGCCCACCAGCAGACACAGGCAAGCAACGATTCTCACAGCCACCATGGTGCTCGGGCAGTGTGGTCTGGGATGTATCCTCTTGCTACTGCTGCTACTGCTGCTCCTGCCGCTGTCCTCCAGCCAATGAGCCACATACGAGACTGCTGCTGCTGCCTCAACAGACTGAATGGAAATGAGAGAGAGAGAGAGAGGGAGGGAGAGAGGGAGGGAGAAGGAGAGTTAAAGGGGAGATTAGATCCTGCGCTAATCATTTATTTGTGCTCACTTTGAATCATTATTTCAGCGTCTTCTTGTTGTTGTTTGATTTACTTTTTCAGCCCACACACAAACACACACTCAGAAATCCTAACAGTCACACTGTAAATGAATCATACAAGTAGAATAAATGTTTTCTGGAAGAATGCCAGTTAGCCTACGCCTACATCTGGGTTCAGACAGTGAAAAGGAAATGAGAGGAAAATTGCTGCAATTTAGTTGATATCATAGGGAAGTAGTGCCCACAACATGGTTCCCCGGACTACCAGTGGTCACTGAAGAGTCCCAAAAGGCCTCATATCAACTGAGGTTTCATTTATGTTAAAATTAGCACCGGGAGAGGATGCCAATGTCAGAATCATATATTATCTCACTCTAAAATCTGACATCAGATATAAATGGACTCAAAACAATGCTTATTGTATTATATTGGATGTGTCATTACAGAAAATTTCATGATTCGCCACTTGTTCCCTTTTCCCAAAACCTGAATGTGATGTTTTCAAGTTTATTAAATGTTGACTTGTGAAGGTGCTAGTAAGCAGTGCCAGGTATCCCTCTTTTCAGTTAACTGACAGCATGAAGACTGGTGCCATTGTTTTTATCTAACTCTCTGACAAGAAAAAATGAAGGAAGCGATCATCACAGCGTAACACACAGTCAGTTAAACATCAGGGATCTCAGCCTGTCCACCTAGAAAGCTTAAACCTCTGTGAATCCATTTCATCTGCTTTGATGCAAATGAAAGTGACAAGAAGTGTAGTGAACAGGCCTTTGAGTGAAACAGTTTGTCTTGGCTACGCTTTGTTTAAAACTTTCCTCTAACTGGCTGCCCATTGCAGACAGAAGGTTAAAACAGCAAATGGGTGGTGCTTCTGTGCAGAGATGACCATATAAGATACAACCACAATCTCAGACTAAGATGACTCAGATACATGGGCAATGAGCATAAACCAGTTTGCAGACGAGCCTGGGCCTTTGCTAGCTATGGCAGGTTGGTAATACAGTGCACTGGAAATTCAACATTTCTTTGAACTGTATTGAGTAAACGCTCAACTGTTATTGAGTAATGTAACAATTTGTGCTGCCAAAGTGATTTTATGAAGTTATGAGTTAGCGTACTTATATACTTATACCTTCAGCAACACATGGGAAACACTAGCTGCCTCATTATTGTGTTGTGCATATATAGATTTCCTAGTAGCTTAATCTCTAATTATAAATCAACCTTTCTGATGTTAAAATGCTGAGACTTTAATTGGTTTGACTGCCTGCACCAAATGATGTTGTAAAGATGGACTGTGGAATGAAACAAGTTTAAATGTGTTGCGTTGCGGCTTTTATCCCCCATTCTTTATGACCTCGAGTTCTGCTGTAGCTGCACATCATCTTAAGTCTATCCACGTTATTCCTGCTGCTGCCTAAACTCTGCATGCCCTCTCCTCCTTCGCTCCCTCTGCTGTGCATCCCATCCCCATGAAGATAAACCTAATCCAGCCCTCTGCTCAGATTCATTTATGTTTAAGATTACCAATATTGTCCGTGGCTGAGTAGCCAGGGGGCAGGATCACATTTCTGGGATGCTGCTTAGCAGGCCAAACCAACTCTGACATTGCCATCAAAATAGTTGATGTGGCAGTCGCAGGCTTTCCTGACTGTGCAGAGCTCGCGAACTGCGATGCAAGGGCAACAGGAGAAATGTCCCACAGTGCCAGCCTGCTGCGCACATCAGGAATACAAGGTGGTGGACATGATGTATTAATCAAGAGGTCGTCATTACTCTCGTCTGGATGAATGTGCTGCAGATTAATGGTTACACAGCTGATCTGGGTCACCTAGAATTATTTAAAGACTCTATTCTGCTTTGCACCATTAGGTTTTAAATATTTGTTTTTAATTTAAGAGGTTATTTGGAAGCATCTCTTTGGATCCTTGCAAAGGAAGTCTCCTATGGGAATCTTCAATGTGAATGAAAGGGAAAAAAACGAATAGAAAACATGCTGATGAGATGTTCATTGCTTCAGATAACAGGCTTTAGGGAAAAGACTCCAAAGAGCCTTATTTTATTTATTTTAATTGCAGACAGTTCTTAAGAGTGCTGCTCTTCTACATACGAGTAGCAACACGGGGACCGAGTGTTTTTACTTCTCTGATAATCAAATACTTAGAAACATGTCTTACTCAGATGTGAAGAAACACCTCGGATTATCATGTTAGTTAACTCAAGGTGTCAAGAAATATTTATTGCTATTGGATGTTTTATAGTAAATTTTGATGACAACAGGCACTTTAAAATAAATATACCAACCAAGAAGACAATGCTGTATGTATATAAACCCTTTTATGTTATTCAAAGCCATCAACACATGGCCGAATCACATCTATTACAGCCTTTCACAGAACAGAGCTCACAGTAAAGTAGACTACAATGCTCTTTAATGTGCCTAACATGACAATATTCACGTTCATTTAACCAAAACTTGTATAATCACACATATCAAAAAGCACAATGTGAAGCCTCTTGCATCTTAAACATAAAAGCAGCTTCATGCAACTTGTTTAACATCTTCTTCTACACATCAAGAGTCACGCTGTGGAAGAGTGCCTTTAATTGTAAAGGGATTAGCTGATGGCATCGGTTCCTCCTGCTCCTCTCTAGGCAGATAAACCATATCAATCCTCCACCGAGCGTAATCAGTCTACACAAAAGGAGCAGAGGGACGGGAAGCTTCATTTGAATATCAGGCAAGACTCCATGCAGCAAAAAACTTGAAGGCTTCCTTATCTGTTAATATTTCCCATCCACAAATGTAAACAACGTTTCACAAACAGCTTGCGAAGCTCAACAGGAGCTTTGGACCTTATCAGAGATGTACATTGGTTATAAGTGATGTAACTGCTCCGTAAAGATCACTTCAGGAATTTCTGCTACACAACAATTAATTTCAGAAGGCAATGGTTGGATGCAAAAGACATTTGTTTATTCCTGACAAATCAAAACAGAATATACAGCGTGAGAAAACAACCAAAATCCCAATTTTCCAGATGAGTTCAACATAAGATTCAGGAAAGATGCTGTAACGTCGTGTCCGTGTCCAGCTGTCAGGAAAGAACTTCTTCATCAGCGAGCATTTCTTAACATTTCCAATCCTGCTGTCGTGTTCATCAAAGACCTGCAACACATAATCAGAGATAAATTTTGTACTTTAAAGCAGTGGTCCCCAACCCCCGGGCCTCGGACCGGTACCGGTCCGTGAGTTGTTTGATACTAGGCCACGAGAGTTGAGGCTCAGGTGTGAAATGTATGGTTTTCAGGGTTTTTATCGGTTTTCAGCGTTATTTTGTTATCGTTTTTATCGTTAACTCAGTTTTCCTGGGTCTTTTCACGTGTGTTATGAATAAATCTTCTTTTTTTCGGTACCGGTACTAGTTTTATTTTTTTGTATTTATTCGCGACACCTTAAAGGCCGGTCCGTGAAAATATTGTCGGGCATAAACCAGTCCGTGGCGCAAAAAAGGTTGGGGACCGCTGCTTTAAAGCACCCCCAGGGCTGCAACTGACCGTTATGTTCATCTAAAAATTAGTCTGCTGATTTTCTTTCATTACTTGCTTATAAATTCTCAGATGTCTTGAGCCACCTCTTTTTATTTTCCTAAGAAAATGGGAGCAGCGACTTTTTAAAATGTGTCCAAGCGTACATACAATTCGAACAAGCTTGAAAGTCAGTATTTGGTATGATTGTTTGATTAAACTATTTTCTGCATTTATAAATCCATTCATCCGTACAGCCTGACAATGATAGAGCCTCCACTGTGTTTTAAGGATGGCTCTACACGCTCAGTGTTGTACTTCCATATATGGTGATGACGATTTGAAGCAAAATTTTTAAATATGGATGTGTCACTTAACAAGACCTGTTGCCACTGGCAACACAATGGCTTCTTGACAGCCACTTTAACTCCGATGAGATTTTGGCAAACAGGGTCAGATGCATCTCTCAGGCCCTGTGTTAGGTCTTTGCTGGATCTTTTCCAGTTTCTTAAGGACATGAGTTTTTGGATACTGTTCATCTGCTCTAGATTGTTACATAGACCTGCCACTTCTTTTCCACCCTCCACTTGTCCAGTTTCCTTAAATTGCTTAAGGACTCACTGCACATCATGCTGAGATATGGCAGGTTTTCAGTTAATAGCACTTGAGGAGTGACCTTGTTGGTGCAAAAACTGTCTGCCTGTCAAACTGTGTTACCTTTGGCATTTGTTGATTCAATTAAAGAAATTGTGTATTTTTATTACCAAGTTGTCTGTTATGTGTGGACAATACAGGTTCATCCCTTGAATAAATTGCTCTTTTATCCTTGAATGATTCATAGGTGAGCATTAAGTTGCTTAAAAAGCAGCCGATGTCCAAAGAAAAACTTTGAAAGACCTTCCAAGATCCTGGAGAACCCTTGCTCACAACCACTTTTAAAAAAAACAACAACAAGATAGTTCTCCTTGGAAGCAAAATATAAAGAAATGATGGGTGGTTCAAGACTTTTGCACACTACTGTACAGGTGACTTTCTAAGTCAGTTACTTCATGCCCATATGCAATTATGCAATACAAATGTACAGAAAATAGAAATAAAAAGGGACCCTTACAGTACAGTAAAGGGCATTAAGGCATGAAATATTGATAAAGTAATAAAGTACTTGTTTTCTTACAAAGGTCCCCTCTGTGGTTTTTGCTTTTGTGTGTGTGTGAATTGTGTATGTCCAGTTGGAGGTACCCAACGACACGGTGAAGAAGAAAAAAAGCAAATAGCCTGTAAACAGGATCATGGACAGGAAATCCCATCAAAAGAAGATATTTTGAGAGAATAAACCGCACGGGGAGACATTTAATAAGTAATCCTTAGTGACTTACAGCTGTAAGTAGAGCTGCTATAAATGTGTATAGATTTAATTCAATAGGATTCAAACTGGGTCACTCAGCTATTAAAAGTGCAAAGTTAGTTGAGAGCAGTCTGACAGCAGTTTGCCTTTTCCTGGCAAGTACTGAAAGCTGCGGTTTTGCACTGCAGGCAGCTGCTGCAGAGGTGGAAGATAGTATAGCACCTTTTTCAATTAAACGTGCACAATAAACAGAAGATGGCGAATACTCTGAACTGTGACACGCTCGGTCTCAGTACAGAGTTTCATTTTTACTAAGTATTATTAAGCTATTATAAATGACAAATCCCCATCAGCTGCACTTTTATATACTAACAGTAAAAAAAACAATTGAGTGTTAAGTGATGCACTAAGGAATTTCACATTGCGTGATAAACAGATGACACAACATTTATAGCTTTTGTATAAGCATCCTTCACACTTAGTGCTGAAATAAGAGTGTTGACCATCATCTGTGCTTGTGTTATTATATTATTTTGTTCTGTAAAGCAGGACTAGTGATACAGTAACAGCAATCACCCACCTCTGCAGTGCTCTCCGGAACAGTTTAGCAACCTTGAGCTCATTTTTGATTTTATGAAACACCACCTTACAGTTTCCTTTGACTCTTAGTGCTTTCATTGTTCCTTCCTGGTCTAATATGCAGATATATTCATTCAAAAAGCATTCATAAAAATAGACCATGAAGCACTGGGCTGCACATCTTAAAAGAAGAAGAAGGTCACAAGTACTCCAATCACCAGTTAGCCCAGTATTAATACTTTACTGGACCCCCTTCTGCCTTAACAATTGCCTTAATTCTTTGTGGCTAGACTTCAAAAAGTTGCTAAAACATTCCTCAGAGATTTTGGTCAATGTTGACATAATAGCATCACATATTCAAAAATGCTCTATTAGATAGAGATCTGGTAACTGTAGAGGCCATTTGTACACAGATAAGTAACTGTTATGTTCAAGAAACATTGAGATAATTTGAGCCTTGTGGAGTGGTGTGTTATCCTGCTGGAAGTAACATTCAGAAGACACGATGGACACGGTAAGTAGACAAAAGGCACAAAGTGTACCAAGAAAATATCTGGCACACAATTACACCACCACCTCCTCCCCGAACCTTTGATACAAGGTAGGATGGATTCATGCTTTTATGTTGTTTACCCCAAATTTTAACTCTACCATCCAAGCGTCGTAGCAGAAATCGAGACTCATCACACCAGTCAACATTTTTTCCAGTCTTCTGGTGAGCCTGTGTAAATTGTAGCCTCCGCTTCCTGTTTTTAAGTGACAGGAGTGACACCTGGTATGGTCTTCTGTTGGTGTAGCCCACCTGCTTCAAGGCTTGGGGTGTTGTGTATTCTGAGATATTCATCTTTATAGCTTGGTTGTAACAAGTGTTATTTGAGTTACTGTTGCCTTCCTATCGCTTGAAGCAGTAAGTTCATTCTCCTCTGACCTCTGGCATCAACAAGATATTTTTGAGAGCTGCTGCTTGCTAGATACTTCATCTTTTTTTCAAACTATCCTTTGTAAACACTAGTGATGCTTGTGTAGAAGAATCCTAGCAGATCAGCAGTTTCTGAAAAGTAACTTAAAATCACCCTTCTTCCCCATTCTGATGCTCAGTTTGAACTTCAGCAGGTCATCTCGACCGTGTCTGCTGATTGTGTATACACATCTGTCAAACATCTGGTAGACTTAGTCCTTTGCCAAACGTTTTATCATTTATCGTTTACTACACAAAAATGTCAAAACGTTCACTAGCTACTGCTTCTTAAATGTGAGGATTTAATGACTGTTCTCTTTCATATTACTGTAAATGGAACATATCTAGATTTTGAGAGGCAATTTGGGTCCTTATATGCAACATGTTCAACAATTCCTGACAATTCATAGCTTAAAGTATAATTTTTTTTTTAAGTAACAGAATATAACTGGTGATGATAATCTCCTGCAGCCCCATTTAAAAATCTTGTAGTGCTAAGTGTACATAAAGTAAACAGTAGCTCTGAATGACTTCTAACTGTTCAAACACTTTAGGCTTTTTGCCTTTCCTCCCTGTGTGAATGCCTCCAGCAGTAAACAGACGTGGACAGCTGCAGGCAGCCTCCAGACTCAGCACTCTGAATGATAAAGAGCTGGTGCAGGGATCACCTGCCTTTTTGCTAGAGACACATATTAGACATTTCAAATACTCTAGTCTTGGCTCTCCATCAAGGCCCCGTTTACATCTATTAATGACAGAGTGATCAGTGTGAAATTCAGTCGGTGGTGACACACGACTGGAGAGTCAAACATAAGAGAGTTTAAAAAGGGCACGCTGTCATATTTCACCCTTAATGATATCCAGTTTCAAAATTTCAGTTTTGTCTAGCAGGATTGTTTATAGAGCCCCTTTCTACTTCCTGTGGACACAAGTGAATAAGTTCATACAACTGGATTCAAGTGTGTTAGAGGAATACACGGCACAAAAAGGCCCAGACTACCTTTCGATATGTCATATTTGATTTAAAATATTCTTTGTATCAGTCTGAGTGTACACTGAGCAAACCTTACTGTGACCTTAAAAAGTAATTAGGCACTTAATTGATTTGATGCATGTCATTAGTTACTCCAAGCATGCAAATCAAACATATCTACTGTATTAAAGGTCATGTCTGTCAGCCAAAATCTATTTTTTCCCCAGCAGACGCTAACGCTTTCCATATGGAAAGAAAGCTTAATTTCTAATTACCCTATGAAAAATTCCAAAGTGTGGCTCTGAATATCAAAATCTGTAATGTACTAAAAAGAAAAGAACAAAAAAAACCCCAAACTGACACTGATCAAGTAAAACCCATTTAAAAACTGGCTTTTGCATTTAAAAAGGCTACTTTGAACATTGCCATGAAATTAACTATGCAAATCTGGTTGGGGGAGCGGGGGGTACAATACTTGGTCAAGATAACAAGACTTCAGTTACCAAATGTGATATGAATTTCTTATTACTGAACAGTTCAGTGCAAGTTCTAAAAGTGTTGCAGTCTCAACGAAATGATTGCTTTTGCTTTCAATCCTTTTAAAAATCACAAAAACAAATTGGCTGGAAAATAAGGTTTTATCAGCTTGTTTTATACTGCAAAGGCACATTTTCAGTGGGTGTCGTTTACCGCCCTTCTAAATGCTTATCAGTGCATGTAAACAAGCACATGCACACATGCCTGCATAAACAGCTAAAATGTGTAACGTTTTAATTAAAATCCCAACTCCTCTGTCTCTTTAGATCGTTAGAAATAGAGACGCAGATCCACAAAGGGAAAGAGGTCGCTGGTAACGCCAACAGACGCAGGGGTCTCATTTATCAGTCTTATTTAAATTGGCTCATGCTAGTTTTGAAATCTTAAGGGTCTAGTTGGATGTTCTCACTGCAGGGACTGCGGAGATGACTAATTAGGTAGAGGGATGTGGCAGAGACAGAAAAAACTATGTATGTCGGGCAGTGCGTAAGCAAGCTCACCCACACGGACATGCAAAGCCACATTTAACTATGTTTACAGATAAGCCGTGACATTCTGACCACTCACAGATGAAACGTAAAATTGCCTACGCTGTGACAACAGGGTGTCATGGTGTAGGAAATATGACATGTGGTTTCATAGCCAAAATAAAGTTTTTTCTTTTTTCTGACTAGGACTTCATGGGGCATTACTAGGAATGTTAGCAGTACAATAAAGGCTGTTTTTGAAAAATGTGTAACTGTGTCCAGTCAAGAAACAATTGTTTCAGATATTTCTGTTTAATATGTTTGTCTGCGTGTGTAGACAACAGCTTTGCAAAAAATTGTAACCGATTTGCTATTTTTGCAGATTTATCCATTTAAAATATGCAAACATGCAACATTTAATTAGAAACTCTTAGCAGACTGATTTTGTGTTATTGCTGTTTTATCGCCAACCTAATGTACCAAAGGTTCTTTGAAGAGAACAACTGACTGCGAGTGGTTGGAGATTTGGTCACCATCGCAGGCTGAGTAGTCATGATCATGCCACGATCTTCAACTACTGTTTTTCCTAGTTTGATTGGAGCATTAGGCCCGTGTCACACAGTCCCAGAGACCTATTGGCAAACATCTGGCAAGCACTGGTGGTTAGGGTCAAATGTATATTCTTTGGCTGGTGGCAAGTGCTTCCTGGAGGTTGTTGGCAGACACAAGGTGAAATTGGTCACAGTTTTCACTGCTTGTAACCAGTTTTAACGAGCAACTGTCTCCAACCTTGACTTGGTCGATATACATTTTTCCCTAAAGAGTGACGGTTGCAGGGGATTTACTGACCGGTCTTCTAGGCCTTTTTGGGACTTTAGCCTTACAGAAATCAAGTGATTTTAAGACAGACTGTAGTAATAATTTTTTCAGCAACTTTTTATATTATGTCCTTTCTATATAAATAACAGACATAAAGAACATTTGCTAAATGATCTATACAATGTAGCAATCTATCAATCTTTTTGTGAGCAAATTCTTACTTGGACACATTTATAGCTGAAAACAGACTGAAAATTTATTAAATATTAAACACGAAGCTTTTAACTCAATTAAAACTAAATTACAGTTTAAAAAACCATTTACTAAATGTTTGCTTCCAACTTATCAATGTTAAATCTGGCATTAAATGTTACCCATGTTTCCAAATTTCCTGACATTTCATAGATAATTAACCAATTTATCAAGACAATATGAATGTCTGATAGTGAGAAATGATTCCTTCATTGCAGCCATAATCCAATATGCTCCCGATCTATACAACTAAGAAGACATATGGCCATTTAAATAAACAGTCAGTCTGAATGCGTTATATTAAGTCTCAGGACAAATTGTATCTGTCTTCAGAGTCCGTGTCTACGGATGACGTATGTTTCCTCATGTGTTTTCGGTACAATCATTAATGCGGACATCTGTGCAAAACATCCTCAATCATGTCCCTGCCAAAAGAAAAACAGAGGCATAGTCTCAATGAATTCAATCAAATTTCAATTGCCTTGTGATGCTTTCTTTTTGTGCTTAGGAGCAATAGTATTGGCAAGTGTCAGAATTCTGTTATTAGCTGGAGTGCTGTTATGTTGGATGCAATCCTGATCCACTAAAAAGCATGCTGTCAAGAGCTCTGGGCATGATTAATTAGGTCCCAGGTCCTAGGTCGGAAAAGATTCCACTCCAAGACAATGAAATAGTTAGGGTATGGGCAGTTCAGCTGGCTAGTCTATATCCAATAACAAAATTTGCATGGGAATCTGTGCAAGCAGCTTCAAGAAAAAAGAGAAGAAAAGAAAATCATGCCACTGCTGGGATAGGAGGGTGGATAGGACAGGGTTGCAAAGCTGACAAACAAAAAGACCCCTTTGTTTTTATCAGTGTAACTTTTGGCTGCCTGGCAATCACCCTCCTGCATTCCAAACAGAGAGCATTGCCAGCTGAGGGGAAAGCGAAAATGAAAAAAAGCTGTGATGGCAAAAGCAAGTGTCTGTATTCACTGACACTGTTGACAGTCGGGAGTGAAGACAAGGTTCATGTGGGAAAGGCAAAGATTTAAAGAAAAGGGAAAAGAAAAAAAAGCTGGAGGGGAAAAAAAGGTCTGAAATATCATATTGGTGATGCATTCATACTTTCATGAGGCAGTGCGTTGAAAAGATGAAAGGAAAGGTGTAAATCATGGCTATGACGTAGAGTACTGCAAGCAAGAGATTAGAGCAGCATGAAATTCAACCAGTGTTTGGACAGCTATAGAAGCCAGTTTGGCAGAAGATCTGCATTTGAATCTATTGGGATGCCGTGTAAAGTGTAAACATGAACAAGATGCAAAGATTGTAAATTAAGCCAAATATTTAGATGAAATTGTTACTGTGCTGCTGGAAACATTCCTCAAAGATTATGGTCCACATTGACTTGACAGCATCAGGCAGGTGATACAGACTGCATATACTTGATGCCAATCTTCCTTTCCATCACATCCCAGAGGTCCTCTATTAGACTGAGATCTGGTGACTGTGGTCACTGTTTGAGAACAGTGAACTCGCTGTCATGTTTAAGAAACCACTAAGATGTTTTGAGCTTTGTGGCATGGCACAATTTGGTATTTATATTTCTGTGTAAAATCAACACCATAGGTATTTTGTAACAACAAACCCTTCTCTAACCCTACGCCGTAACCTGATATGCACCTCCCTAGGATTATAACTACACATCCCCGTCGACAAAGCCAATGCAGATAGAAATGTTGGCAACAGCACTGGCCACTTCCATAGGGTACGTCACTGGCTCTATGTATATTCACTACAGCAGTATAAACTATGCACTATCCTGCTGACAGCAGCCATAATGGATGCACTTGGTCAGCAACAATACTCAAGTAAGCTGTGGTATTTAAATTAAGCTTAGTTAGTAAGGGGTCCAAAGAGAATACTGCAGTTTGAACATCAGTAGGCCATTTTGACCATATCTACATGTCTAAATATAATAAGATGCTGCCATGTGATTGGTTGATTAAACATTTGTGTTAACGAGCAGTTGAACAGATGTACCTAACTAAGCGGCCAGTGAATGTAATGATATAAGGTCCTCTATTATGTTTTTCCTAACAACTTCTATATGTGTTCCTGTTAGAGGTAATTTTACAATAATGGGTTTACTGTTGTAGCTACTTTGGCCATTACAGAAATAGCTGAAGTAACTGCAAATTGCCTATTAATTTTCATAAACTATTAATTTTTACGATGATCAGGATTATAAGATTTTCATTTTCCTGCAACTCTCTGTTTCATTTGATATAAATATAAAAGTTATTAAAATGTTATACATTTTATGAGCTTTTTAGTCCTTAGGAATACATGAAAGAGCAAATGTTTTAATGTAAAATCTTATCTTTAAATACTTGTCAGATAAATATACCAGGCCAAAAAAATGTGGAATAAAACAAGTATCTGAAAATTCCATTTAACTAGATTTCTATGTTTCATTTGGGCACTGTGGTTTAAAAAGTACATCTAATATTTTTTATTCTTCTCTATTAAAGGGATAACCATGACCCAATCTCCACCTCTCTGTTAACAGCCAAATGACTCAATCTATGCTGCCACCTACTGGACAGAACTATCAAGAATGCTGCAGTGCTCTCAAAGCTATAAACCTTATTAATTTTCCCACCTCAGTATATGCTCACTCTTGCATGAGCTCAAGACAAGCTGATGCTCCCTGCAGAGCTGTAGTATCCAGTGCAGTCTGTTGAATATCTCTGGGACAGCTGGACAGTATTCAGCTCAAACTCTCCAAAACAGTAAGCACCAAATTTCTGTAATGAAAACACATTAAATTCATAAACCTGTTAAAAAAAAAAAAAATACAATAAATACAAATATATATATATATATATACACATACATTCAAGACTATTTCAGACAACCGTGTGCTACAACAAAGCAGGACAACTTGTGTTGACTTCAAACAGTCAGCACTGTGTTAGAAAGTTAAAAACTGCTTGTCAAATTCAATTGTGAAAACAAGGTAAGCTGTCGCAAACATGGTATTATCATATTTATAGGTGGCTGAGTGTTTGCCTGCTACCTCTGTGTCACTTTCAGAGAAAAAAAAAACAGCAGCAACAATGTTGTTATTCAAACAAAGACCTTCTCTGTAGAGGAGGGGAAGGTGAATGTCAGAGCTTTTCATCTCCAGTGTCGCATTTCAGTTGTCAAAACTCCACCAGGAAGATTTTGCAACCTGACTCTGACAAGTGTTTTTTTTTTTTAAACAACACAAACAACCAAGAGTCTTTGAGCTGTACTGGTGCGTTATTTTTATTTTTTATTTTTTTACCAAAAATAACAACTGCTAATAAAGTACATTCTTAAGTAGTGTTCCCTAATATTTCTGCCAAAATAGCAGGTTTTCAGTAGTCAGTCAGCACAGACTGTATATAAATGATAGACACAGAAACACCCATTAATTTGTGGGCTCGCTTTGAAGCCTCAACTTTAGAATTTTTGTTAGAATTTTGTTTTGAAAAGTGTCACTTTCATGTAGTGTTCAGTGTCTGCTGCAGACACTTTTTAGGCCTGTCACGTCTTATATTGTTCACTTCACTTCGTTTTCTTAAGTTTTTTAAGGACACACTACTTACCAGGCAGAGATATGCTAGGTTTTTGGCTAGTACCTAATTCGGAATCGCCTTGTTGGTACAAAATATTATTTTATGCCTGTCAAACTGTAGACTCTAGACTGAAGTTAAGAAATTGGAACAAATAATATGTTTTTACTACTTTTCAATTTCTAACAAAGTGCCTAAAGACACAATTGAATATTGGTTGTTGAGGCTCACTCCTCTTTTAATATAAAAGGTCTACAGCTGTGACACAAAAAATAGGTGGGGGGAGGCGGGGGGGGCAATTTTGACATATCACACTAGGAGAAGCACATGAGGAAATTGTTATTACTGGTTCAGTTTCAGGGTGGCAAAACAAGAGTGCATCAGTGTTTCCCAACTGGACATGAAGTCATAACTATACACAATTTGAGCTTGGACTGCCGTGAAGCAGATCAGGTGGTTTAACGTTAAATTAGATAGCTCGTATCACAACTAATGTGAGAACATAATCGATTTGTCCCAGGTGAAATGAAAACACCTTTTCCCTAAAGAAGATAAATGTAAATCAGAACCAAAAATCAATACAATACTCTCAATTTTCATGTTTTTTTTTCACTAAAAGAGCAAAGAAGCAATTAACTGACAAGATCATATGGGACGAGCTGTGGACAAGTCAACCACAGCTGGAAAATCTATACATAATATACTTTAAACAAAAACAATGTTGCATCAATTGGATGGTGTAATATTGCTGCAGGCTCCTGAACATAGCAATTAAGACGCATTTGTATTCATTTATTTATGCATTTTAGAGTTTTTATACATTTTCCCAATTAGTATATACACAAAATTCTAACACTGTATTTTATTTTTTCACCAATTGAAACTATGTGTATTGTGCCAAAACAGTAAAACGTTTTTTGAATGGACTGGCTTTTATATAGCACTTATCTAGGCTTTTTGACCACCCAAAACAATCTTTACTGTGGGAGGAAGCCAAAGACCCCAGAGAAAAGCACAAGGAGAACATGCATATGCCACAAGGAAGCCCCAGGAGTCAAGGAGACTCAAGTTGGCACTCGTCTTACTGTGGCGTTGGCACTACTAACCACTGCACCTCCATCCCGCCCAGTGCTGTTGCCTACCATATTATTATTAACTGCAGACAAGAAGTGAGTATGTGTCTCAATCCAACAGTAGTAAATTTCAGCTAACCTTTAGTATGTTTTTGGCATCAAAAGCCTCTCTTTCATTGACGGTTTGACGTCCTGCTGCGCCCGTATCTTCCACTGTAAAAACACGAGAGTGTAAAGAACAAGCTGACCAATAAAGCACAGAACACACAGATACAGATATGTTATCTCAGTGATAAACTAACATGTTTACTTGAACCTGTCAGTGGCTTTACAACAGTAAGAGCAAAATCAAGGATATTTAGTTAGTAAAATTAGTTTGTGAAATAGGGACTAAGAAGATGAAAAAAACTGAATTTTAATAGGGCTTATCCACAAGGCGGTAAACATGGTCAGCAGTGGCACAGTCTCTGTGTTGTGTTCCTGGTAAGCCCAGTACAAATTTGAGAACTGCTCCTGGACTTGATCCATGTCCAAAATGAATGAAGCTTTTGTCAGAGTACTTGGAAAACATGCAGCTCAGTGCACGTAAACAGAACTGTGGCCAAACAGAGAACTGCCTCCCCGATTCCTCTCTGCACAATTTTGTTGTCAGAATTGGTCAAGACTCTGCTTTGTCGTCACTGCAGCTACACTCCAAGCCAAAAGATATGAGGGGAAATCGGCAAACATTCACTGGGCGGCAGCAATCAATACGATCCCAGCAGTTCAATAACTTCTCTACTATGCCTTTGTGCGAGTCAGGCTGGCATGTGTGTGTTTATGTCTTTACCTGTGGAGTCTTTTCTGAACAGAGTGTTCATCACAGTACCATGTAGCTTCACTCTGTCCCACTCTCGGACCATCAGCCCTGCAGAGACAAAATGCTCTACCAGTCTGTCTGCAATCACCTGCAACCTATAATGTGATGCCATTAAAATAGAACAGAGATTAAAGAAATAAAGTTAAAACAGTAAAATGTTGGATTTTTGTAATGTTGTTATTTAACTATTCACTGATGTACTAACCTGTCAGATCCATCTGGAACATTGACCTTAGCGTACAAAACATCCACCATTGCTGGGTCATCATTCATGTACTCTATGCCTGTCACCTCCAGTGGGAGAGGTTTTCCTTCAGTGATGTCTCTAATGAAAAATCAGACAAAGAAAATCATTGTGGTGTAACACAAACTGTATTTTTTTTAAATAAATGTTACAGTAAAACTGTCTGGATATGTAAACAGCTAATCAAGGTAGTAACGTACAATGACACAGGTTCTCCTATTCAGAAATAAGGCTGGAGGTGGTCAGAAAGTTAACAACGATGCAACAATTCAGTCCACACACTGCATTCATAACTCACTGCATTTAGATAAAGATTTCCTGTCAATACCTGAGGTCAGAGGAGAATGGCCAGATTGCTACAAGCTGACAGCAAGGAAACAGTAACTTAAATAACCACTAGTTACAACCAAGCAATGCCGAGAGCATGTCTGAATGCACAACCGCATTCACACATGGTGCCACTCCTGTCAGCTAAGAGCGAGAAATTGAGGCCACAATTCGCATGTGCTCAACAAAATGTTAAAAATGTTGACTGGTCTGAGGAGTCCAGCGACATTCAAATCAGAGTAAATAAAATGAAAGCATGGACCAATTTTGCTTTGTATACAGTGGCTGGTGATGGTGTAGTGGTTTGGCTACTGTTTTCTTGGCACATATTGGGTCCATTAGTACCAATCTGAGAATTGCTACTGACCATGTCCATTCCTTTATTAGACAGTGTACCAATCTTCTGCTGACTGTTTCCAGCAGGATAATGAATCATGTCACAAAGCTTGATCATCTCAAACTGGTTTCAGGAAGTTGAGTTCACTGTATTCCACTGGCCTCCAAAGTCAATAGAACCCAATTCAATAAAACTCTTTTGCCTCGCCTCTGTCAGTGCGCCCCAGGGCAGTTGTGGCTACAATGTAGCTTGCCATCACCAGTGTGTGAATGTGTGTGTGAATGGGTGGATGACTGAATGTGTAAAGCGCTTTGGGGTCCTTAGGGACTAGTAAAGCGCTATACAAATACAGGCCATTTACCATTTTGGGTAGAATGATGGATTCTCATAAATGTGCAGCTGACAAATCTGCAACAACTGGACCACAATGTCAGAGGAATGTTGTCAACACCTTGTTGAATCAACGTCATGAAGAAGGCCACTTTTTTGCTTTCAGAGGCCACTCTGAAAACAAAAAAGGATGCTTGAAAGGTGTAACTAATAACTGATGTATAAGCATACACCAATGAACAAAAACATTTTTACCAACCCATAAGACTGACAGTTACAGATGATTTTTAAATTATTTTTCTCCTTTTTTAAAGCACCACATAAGTTTTGAAAATATGAACCAATATGAACAAATAGATTATTGAGCAGGATTCTGCTAGTCGATCCTAAGTGCACAGCAAAAGCTTTAAGGAAGGCAGCTTTATCTTTTTTGCGATGAGCGGATGGAACAGCAGCTGGAAGTGTTGAAATCTTTAAACGCAGTGTACTTCTTTACCCTGGATTTTCATTAGGAAGGTTAAACATTACTTTGCTCTTTAAATCTATGAATTAATTTCGCCTAGTGTGACATTTTTTTATTAGGATTATTTTACTGATTGTTGTATAATTTATAATTTTGTGTTTCATTTTATAATGTTAGTATTTTTCAGTCAGTGATTGTTTTACATATACATTTTTTTTTACTGCTCTTATTTTATTTACTTATTTTTAGATCGCTTATGTTTAACATTTCATTCTGTTTCAAAGTGCAATTTCTTTTGTAGTCATACACCAAAATCATTAAGTGCTTTGTATAATGCAATAACCTTGTTCGGGCCTTACCTGATGAAGTTTTGACACTCTTGGAGATGTTCACATGCTTTTCTCACTTCCATTTCATTTAACAGAGCCAAGGTGCCGATGGTCAAGTGGAGCTTTGCAGGGTTCTGAAATATGCTTTCCTCTACTCCATGATCCTACAGAACATGGAATTTGTTAATGATGTAAAATGCTCTCCTTAAGCAATACATTGCCATAACTGCCCCTCACTGTCACCAGTTATATTTTGGATCCTTTTTACAGAAGATACCTGTGAACATTGCTTCAAAACCTCGTCTTTAAATCTCAGGAATCCCTCTTGAACTTTTGAGTCGTTTAAAGGGAATGACAAAAAGTGTGTGAAGGGCTGCTTCCTCCGGAAACTCTCAACAAGGACCTCGACCCGAGTGACAGCAGATGAAACTGCAGTTTTGGTGGAACCTGTAATGACTGTTACACAATGAGGGAGGGAAATTAGTGAAGGGAAATATCTTTTGCTCTCTGTTCAGTTTTTACGTAACATTTGCCCTTAGTCCCCACCAATCTGCCCTTCCACTCCTTGTTTTGGGATGTTAATAGACGTCTTTGTGTCAAACTCCAGACGTTTACGCGTTTCTCCTTTTTTCCCAATGATGTATCTACAGAACACAAAGAAAACAGAGAAACACAGACAGACGTTATGCTGCTTACAGAATCTTGTATTATTTTCAGAAAGTGAAAGGTTAAGGACAACCAAAGCATGGGTCTACTTATGATCTGTTGATGACACACTTGTAAAGAACACTTGGGACATCGATGGCACAGCGATATCCTTTATCACTCTGTTCAATTAAGTGGGTATCACAGGTTTCATCTTCTCCAAGCTCTTCATCATCTAGAAACACAGAAATATACTCACATTTTTAAAAAGAAACTGTGCTTAAATCTGAAAGCATTATCTGGAGCTTCTTACAAACATGTATTTTACCTGTTAGCGGATAGTTCTCGACTTACCTGGTGGTCCCATGTAAGAAAACTCTTCCTCTTCCTCATAATGATCTTCCTTAATTATATTCCTGCGGTATATTCTTCCATTTATATTTATAAGAGGTGGACGTAAGACATCCATACTGGTAAACTAGCTAGTGTTAGCAAACCTGTGCAAATCTGACAACAGAAACGACGGTTTGGGCGATACTGAGGTGACTTTTGGTGACGTCAAAAACACTTAATAGATAATATACTAGCTTGTCAGCTAAGTGAAAATTGTATAAAATTGTCTGTCTTTCAAAACTTATTTAGCTAGCTAGTTGGAACTGTCCTGGTTAGTGACGTTTTAAATATGTCGGAAAATGTGTTAACAGATCTACAAAAGTCATTGAACGACCTTTTAGCGACAGACGACTGAGACGAGCCATCCCTATGATTGTAAAATCTGCGATAGCAGCAACCCCTGTCGCGACGAACGTAAAATGCGGTCTCTGTCGTAAACTACTGGTATACGTCTGAAAAACAACAAAAACTGGCTGGATTTTAAGTTGTTATATTTGCTGTGACATCGACGGTAAGTTGTACTTTTAAATAAAAATGGAGACTTCTTGCCATATTATATTTGTTAATATTTCTGCTGGGTGGTTATCATCAACATTAGTATAAGCAGAATAGTTAGCTTTATTGCTAGCAATGTTGTATCATTAAAACTAGTGAAACAGTCCCTCCAAGCTAACCCCTACCGGTTGGTTTGGATGTTTAAAAGCCTTTGTGATTACTAGAACATGAACCACCTTGCTTTATCTGTGTTTGACACATTAAACTGGTAGTAACAACAGTCGTTGTTGTGTGTGTTGTTTAAAGTTTATCGAGGCAATGGCCGCGTCTTCTTCGTCCTCTTCTGCGGGAGGAGTGAGCGGCAGCTCCGTGACTGGCTCCGGGTTCAGTGCTTCCGAGCTCATCCCACCAAGGAAAGTCCTCTATACGTATCCAAAAGGCGCAGGGGAAATGATGGAAGGTACGATGAAGGAAAAACGGATAAAAGTACTTGTATAAAAGCTGCCCAAATGCTCCCAAATAGCCAGGAGGTAGAAATCATATGAAAAGCATATATAATGGTAGGAGGTTTGCAACATAATACCTTAATATTATAATATCTGCCAACTTTAGTATAACACTGAGAACATATGTGCCTGTGTTTCTAAAGTATTTAAGAAAGATATGTTACTACAAAGCAGAGTCTGCCTCTCTTCTTCACAATCAAGTGCTTTCTCTTGCACATGGTAGACACATTAAGATAAAGCGAAACCCTTAAGCCTTTTAAGCCTTTTATGCTGTGTGGGGCATGGCATAGATTCAACAAAGGTGCTGGAAACATTCTTACCAGTTTCTGGTCCATATTGACATGATGTTATTAAACAGTTGCTGCACATCCATGATGCAAATCTCTTGTTCCACCTGGTGACTGTGGAGGCAGTTTGAATACAGTGAACTCATTGTCATGTTCAAAAAGCCTGTTTGAGATCATTTGAGTCGTGTGATATGGTGTGTTATCCTGCTGGAAGCAGCCATCAGAAAATGGGTACACCGTTCTCATAATGGGGTGGACATTATCAACATCAATACTCAGGTAATATGTGGCATTTAAATCATGCTCAAGAAAGAAAATATCTCCCACACAATTAGACCACCATCAATAGCGAGATCCAGTGATACAAGGCAGGAAGGATCCATACTTTCATATTGGTCCCGCCAAATTCTGACCCTAAAAATGTGGCAGCAGAAATCGAGACTCATCTGACCATGCAGCATTTCTTTTGTCTATTGTCCAGTCATAATTTCCTGTTCTTAGTTCATAGGAGCGGCACACGGTGGGGTCTTCTGCTGCAGTAGCCCAGCTGCTTCAAGATTTGTTGTGTTGTGCATTCAAAAATGCTCTTCTTACTTTGGTTTTAACAAGTGGTTGTTTGCATTGATTCTTGCTTCGCTATCAGCCTGAAGCATTTTGGATATTCTTCTCTGACCTCTGAGATCACCGAGGTATTTTCACCCAGAGAACTGCTGCTCACTGGATATTTTATCTTTTTCGTACGATTCTCTGGAAACCTTCGAAAACCTCGGTTGTTTGGGAAAATCCCAGTACATCAGCAGTTTCTGAAATGCCAACAACTTTGCCACATTCAGAGTCACTTGACTCACTTTCTTCCCCATTCTGACACTCGGTTTGAACTTCAGGAGGTTGTCTTGACCATTGAGTTGCCCTGTGATTCACTGATTGCATGTTTGCGTTATCAAGCCGCTAAACAGGTGTGCCTAATAAGATGGTGGTTGAGTGTATACTAATGGATGATGTCTCTTAGGCTTTGACATTGTAATGTTTTTTAAAAACCCAAAACTATTTTAGCTGTATTTTACTGTTGTTGTACTTCTTATGTCATAAATATATGAAATATTTTAAGATCTCTTTCTGATGTAGCTTGAAATCTACGTTTTGGCTTTTATTACCCTGGAGACCAAAGCTTGAATAAGAATTCTTTATTTGACTGAACTTTTTTTTTCATTTTACGTTTCTTTTTAGATGGCTCTGACAGATTTTTATGCGAGTCTGTATTCAGCTACCAAGTGGCCTCAACACTGAAACAGGTTAAACATGGTAAGTCTAACTATATTTGCATAGCCTCACATTAGTCTTGGTTGATCTAACACGGGTGCCAAACTCATTTTACATTATAGGCCACATATAGCCTACCTTCATCATAAATGGGCTGGATGAGTGAAACTCCCATTTCTCACAGTGTAACTAAAATTTTATCCCTGCGAGATATATAGACGGTGAAAAAACAAACATTTTTTGTTTTGATCCATTACTTAATCACGTTGGCATCATATAAATGGTTATCATTATTTAACTGTATTTTTATGAAAATACAGTTAAATTTATGCCCACCTTCAGTTGTTCTAAAGCCATGTGGGCCGAATTAAAATCTTTAGTTCTGGCTCCCAGGCTTTACATTTGACACCCCTGATCTAATAGAAACAGGTATACTAATGAGTAATGTCCATTCTTACAGATCAGCAAGTGTCTCGAATGGAGAAACTCGCGAGCTTGGTGGAGGAGCTAGAAGCAGACGAGTGGCGGTATAAACCTATTGAACAGCTATTGGGATTCACACCATCTTAAATAAAGAGATTCAGATGTCTTTTGCTTATTTAATCAGCCAAATAGAAGGAAAATGTAACCTTTTTTTTCAAGTTACAAATGATATTCCTGCTGTATTCTGTATCATAAGTTTAAAAGTGTTATCTGGAGATCCCAAATGTGAGATGTGTTATTTTATCACTTCTATATGATTGTTTTATTTTTAAACCACTTATTACATTAAACCCAGCATACTAAATAAAATCTTGTCAACAACATTCTTATAAATTAGTAACTACACAATTCACAAGGTAACAGATTTTCCATCTGCTTTAGGCTGTTCAAGATGATTCTCTCATTGGAATTAGCCTTCATGTTAATGTAAATTCTACATTTGGTATTAAATCCCTGGAAGAGAAGCATTGTGTTTCCAAATGGCTCCAATGTAACTTATAAACGTAAAGCCTGCTGCACTGTTGGTCTCTTCTCCTTTCTGTGTATGTCCTTATTCCACCAGCAATTGGAACAAAACAAAGAGAGCTTGTAAATAAAATCAGACTTGGGACATTCTTCACATTGGTTGCTGTTTGTTTTGCCTGGTGCTGTGTATTTTGTCCAACTCCACCTCACCGTGTTAAGTTTTGTTAAATCCAAGGATAGAAAAGTCTCAATGCTGCTTTTTTTGTGGTATGTATTTTGATATTGCTGTTGTTCATTCTGTTCTTTGAACGAGCTGAAGTCTGAAACCCATCAGTGCAGTTTTCCGTGCCACTTTTGTCTTGTGGTGACAGTGAGTAAACGTGCAAATCTTGGTGTTTTCCTCAGTGAATGATTGTCTTCAAGCAAGTGAAGGGTGGGAGTGTACAGAGTGTACTGTACTGTACTGTACAGTGTTTCAGGACAGCCCTGAACACAACAGGACACACCTCTGGCTGGAGCCTAAATTTGTTTTTCTAGTTTGTTTCTGGCCACACTTTCTGAGAATCCAATTAAAAAGTTATTTCTCATAGTTTTTGTTGTTTTTACTCAAGCTACTAAATCTTCTTAATCCACGTCCCAGCTAAAGCTTTCTGATAACTTTTTTATAGCATCCACCTCAGAACATAGTGTTCGTACACGTGTTTATGTATTTCAGTTCCTGTCTAACATAGTACAGTGTATTCCACGCCTACTCACGTGCAGAAATGCAGCATAGCCTCTGGCTGCTTTCCAACATACAGCTGTGAGCAAAATGTGTACTATGTAGCCTATGGCCCCGACACAAATAACTTGCTTTTGTATTCTAACAAATCCGCTATATGTTTTTACTCTCATACACAGTTTGTGTTATGCTTTAAAACACTTTGCTAACACCAGAGCATCTTTTGTGATGAAGTAATAAATGGTGCAAAGATGCTACAATAACAACCCCCCGGCGCATTTCTGCGTACAACGTTGCTAAATAACTCATATAATAATAATAATGATGATAACATATGTAATTTATGTGCAGTCTTTTTGTTTGTAACTCAAGGGTAAATGTAGAAAGAGGTGTCCCGTAGCCGTTTTTATTATCTGTTTTGCCTTGTGCACAGCGCACTGAGTGTTCTCTGCATCTCTGTGTGCCAGATAAAAAATTCTGATGTAATGGTTTAGCAAAACAGGTGACGTAATGTGCACTGCAACACTGAACCTGCTCATCCAGGCCTACATTCTGTTAAAATGTAGGTGCACATACAGCAAAACGGTTTACCAAATACCCACATAAGATATCAAACAAAGAAACAACAAGATCATTTTCAAGCCCACTCAAGTCCCCTGAAACATATCCATAACACTAAGGTCTGCTATTCATCCCCCACCACCCCCCTTCCTCCTCCTCCTCCTGTTTGTCTTTCTTCTCTGCTGGCATGTTACCAGGCAAGAAGCAGCGCTGGTGTCGTGCCTCTCTTTTTGATTGGCTGGGTAGGGAGAGACAGGCGTGGCCTCGCAGCCCACATATATAAACATTGTTGCAGGACAGACTGCAGAGCTTGGCAGCTGGTGAGAGAAAGAGAGGAAGAGCAGAAGAAAGAAGTTTCCAGATAGAAATTGCAGACAATAACGGTTAAACCTACGCATCTTAAACATCCACAGCGACCTTGAACCACGCAGAATTTAAATAACGAGTAAGTACAATAAATTTATTTGCCAGTTTTGCTAGTTTACAGCTAATTTTGACAGTGAAACAGCTTCTAGCTGCAGTCAAATTAAAAAGCTGTTCTTTTAAAAAATGTTTATTGTTCATATCTTTAGCAGAAAGCTATACCTCAAAAGCCTGATATGTATGTTTAATTAAGTCGTTAAACGTGGAATTAACGGCAGTAGTTGGGTGCTCATCTGTTGCCTTTGTTTCTCCTGTGACAGTTGACCACATAAGCAGCTGATACTGCAGAAAGGACAACCATGCCTGAACTCTTTGCATATACTGACATCGGCAGCTCACCTCCTTCTCCAGTGGACAGCAGCGACAGAAGGCTGTCCTGGGGCAAACTGGTTCAAAGACTGACTGATTTCAGCACACCTGCCAGCAGCAGGAGTATGGAGTCAGGGTCCAACAATAGCAGCAGGAGTGATCTCTCAGACTCAGGTAAGCAATGCTGCATTGGCATCTCACATCTCATGATTCTTTTCTTCTGTATGCAAGTTTCAGGTTCTAACCCATTCTTGTCTTTTACACAGGTTCAGATGTTTCAAGTGACTTGTGTGCCTTCAATGAGGACCTGTTTTACGATCCAATGGAGGAGACACTCTTAAAAGAAGTAGTGGACCTGATTGCACGAAGTCTGAGAGAAGCCAAAGACACAGATTGCGCCTTAAGATGTACAAAACTGCTCATTCCAGACAAACTTCTGGAGCACATTGGACAGGAGCTCCTTCATCTGGCAGCTAGTGAGCCCTGCGGTTTAAGAGGGGCTCTCATTGACCTCTGCGTTGAGCAAGGGGATGTTTGTGAGAGCATGGGACAGTTATCTGTGGACCCATACCTTGTCCCTACATTTCAGCTCGCTCTGGTGTTGAGGCTAGAGTCGGGCGGCCTTTGGCCTAAAATTCAAGGACTTTTTAGCACAAAGTCTCCTTCTACTCCAGTAGTGAGACAAGCTATTAAACTTAGCACTGGTTTCCGTGTGATCAAGAAGAAGCTGTATAGTTCTGAAGATCTTCTAATTGAGGAATGTTAAGTAATACAAACACTGATGTGCTTTGATGCTGACAAGAGGACAATAAAAGCTCACAAAGGGGCCTATTACTGTAATTACATGTATATGAAGCATTCTGAAGTGTATCAGATGGACTTTGTCATGATGTAGTCTACTGTTCCCACTGTAAAGGGGCTAAACTTTATGGTACCTGGAGCAGGCAGTGCTTCTAATACTCACTCACTGACATTCAGATTTTAAAATGACAACATGTAACCATCATATTATATCTGGTGACATGGCATTTACAAGTATTGGAAGTGCATACCTCAGTTTCTATTGAAACTAAACAACGGCAGCTAGCTATATTGTTATAGTTATTATTCAAGTTCATTGTGTTCTTTTTCTTTTTATACATGACAGTTAATTGAATTGGACAAAGCCTGATGAAGTGGTACACCAAGAGAACATTTGGTAACCTTTGTGAACTGTGAAAGGTCTACCCTTGCTTGCCTAGTGCATTGTTTGTGCAAGCCGCAGCTAAGATTACAAATGTAACTTGATCTTGTGTTGTGCAGCCCTGTCCTGCTTCGGTTGATATTCAAATACTCAGTGAACTTTTTTTTTGTACCTTTATTGAATGCAAATAAATTATTGTTTTCTAACATTTTGTTTTTTCTTATTATTATTTATTCAATCTTTCATATCCAAATGATCCATAGTTGACTTCGCTGACAGAGTTAGGAGAGATCTAAGAATGAGAGAAAGCGAATGAACATCATCAAGTCTTCAAATGTGCGTGCATGTGTGAACCCAGTCTGCAAAATCTACAAACGCAAACTACACTAGAGCACACCAGCTGGTGCGGTGAGGTACAGTGTTTAACGGTATTCCGATGCAGAACAGCTGACAGGAATATGTAGCAGCCATTAAAGCCACATCATGTACGATGACGCAAAAGTTTAAAAACCTAAAAAAAAAAAAGCTAGTGTGAAATTTGAAGAAGTCAAAGTCATGAATCAGAGGTGCAGCATCTGCAGTCTGCAAAAAAAAAACAGCTGAGTGTGTTTGTGCTGAAAGAATGTGACGCTGCACATCCTGCCAGGCACATTTTGCACGTCACTGAAGAGCTGAACGTGCATGCAGCCATGTCTCTAGTTCCCTGTCTCTGTAAGCCGGCCGGCACACTGTACGTGCCAAATGCGCTGACTGAGCTTTTGTCTCCCATACTGTGCCTGTTCTGTTCAAAGCAGAGAGTCACACTTAGCACGTTTGAGCAACCATGTTTATTTTCATCTAGAATTAAAAACATGGTGGAAAAACAAAGTGAACAAGATCTGTATGGTTTTCTTATCCTCTCTTTATAATCTATTTCTCCAAGAAATAATACAAAGAATAAGTAGCATACTATAAACTTAAAAACGGAGACAAAAAATGGCTTTTTCCGACAGATTGAGCAGAGACGTGACAGTTCCCAACTTGAACTGGTTAAAGTCTCATTTTGTGGATCACCACGTCTCATTCTCATGGCATTTATTGTGAAGTTGTACTACATGTTTGCCCTTAATACATTTAAAGGAGGTAAAGTGACAGGGACATGTCCTAGTGGCTATCTCACACACACAGCAGAAGAAGACAAATTTCAGGTGTTCAAGTGTCTAAAAAGCCTAGACATTTGACATATTAGATTACTACTGCATAGTCTGAGAATGTGCATCTAAAATCAAAACCCCTCAAACTTTTCTCCATTGAATTACAGCATAAAATCAAGGAGATGGCATTCAATGTGGCATCTGTTATATTGCTACATAAATAACATCCATATGACTACATATAACTTAAGTATGGTCAGTTTTCATACTGCATTCCCCCCAAAACAAATATAAAGTGTTCTTTATGTTCTTTCTTTAGTGCTTGGAGGTTCTCATTCTTAGAATTTGTTTTGACGTTTAGACATGGAATGCGCCTCCCTGTGTACTCAGCACCATTATGCCAATCCTAATTGATTGGTGATCACATTATCATCAAATTAGCATATTCTAAACATGTTTTCATGACCACAAATCACTATGATTTTTATTTCCACAATAATTTGTCAACACAACTTCCAGTTTTTCATGTATTTCATGTAACAGGGTTTTTGGAAGATCTGGAGTGTATATGTGCCTATCTCTTAAGTACTTCGGGTCAACTTCTGTTGTTTAAATGTGCTATAGGCTATAAATAAAATAGATGTAACAGTCCCCACAAAAAAATAGTTTCGTTTTTATACTATGGTATTTTTTGTAATGGAAAAATACACAAACAAAAGAATTCATTTAACACAATTCAGTGGGATACATACCAAACTTAGAGGATAGAAACAAAGTATGAATCCCATCATACTAGTATCGATCCAATACCACAGTGCTGATATCGATACATTCGATATTTGTATCATTCACCTCTACTATGCAGTCTCTCAACCTGCAATACAGGCTAGCCAGTTTTACTGTCCACAGACAGGAATGTTAGCTAACTGGGTGCTAGCTGCCTAGCTCATCTTGAATAAAGATAGCTTATTTGTGCAAGCTACTTAAGGGTGGTTGGTTCTGAATGACATGTTTCTTACGATCATCAGCCAATCAGGATTGGCATAATGAAATAAATATTTCTGAGGAATACCCAGAGAGGAGCATCGCATAGTGAGCCATCGAAACAAATGCTTTTTTGAGAACCAGAGTTGCGCAAGTGACCTAAAGTTTTTCAAACCCACATTTTTTGAGGATAGCAAGCTATTTTAAGTACCATTTCCATTCTAATACACTATATTAACGCTATATCTTTTTACCACATACTAGACTTCCACAGAAATTGTTTGAGTTAGTTTGTGTGATCTGTTTGGTGACGAGTGGTGCTGGTCTGCTCCTTGTTGAGTCATCTTCAGCCTCCAGATTGTAGAAATGCATCTTAATAAATTACTGGTAATCTTTTGTAGTGATTCTGGAAACCTGGAGACAAGAAAAAAAGAAAGCCTTTTTCAAAACGTCTTCACAGCAAGCTGGTTGACTTTTGTTGACTTTACCACCATTCTTTTTAGAAGTTCAAGTGTCATGAAGCTGTGATTCTGGTAAGTAAAATTGGCCTGATGTGCTTGCATGATACAAGTATTGACATACTGAAGCCAAATATGGTATTGAGAAAACAGAGGATAACCAAGCAGAAAGCCTTCTGATGGGCTGTCTGTCTGGTTGTGTATTAAGTCTTTAGCCCCATGCAAGCTGAGATAGGCTTCAGCCCTCCTGCAATCCCAAGTTAATCAAGGGGAATCAATGCTATATATTGGAATGTCAATATCTTGCCCCATCCCTGGTGCCAAAATGAGAAAATATTCAAAGTTTGAAGAACTTGCTTTGAATCATGAAAGCATTTTCATCCATGTAAAGAAGCTGTGATCTCGGACAACTTGGCGCAGCTTGGTGTGCGAGCCCTCTGTGCTCTTTGGTATAGATCGCTGTCCCCAAAATAGCGAGCTCTGTATAGCATTCCTTCCTCTGTATAAAACAAACACACACACACACAATTAAAAAACGATCTCAGCACTGATAATGACACTGACAACCACGCCAATACTCATGCTTAAACTCAGATATAAGAATCATTTATTGTCATACTTTGCTGTTTCTCTTTCCAGCAGTTGTTGCGAAGGTTGGAAATATAATCATCCTCCACCGTCCGCTCCAGATTTTTCAGATTCACACCAGTGAATTCTTTGGAGAAATGCTCCCCCACATAATATGGCACCTTCAAGTTCTCAGTCAGCCTCTTCTGTGAGTAACCTGCTGACCTACGTGACAACAGGCCAGAGTGTGGGAGTGTTATCATATGACAGAATGCAGCACAGATCTTGCACCATCTGTCTGTCTTAACACGAGTCACTGCTGACAATGGTTTAAAGCAGGGCCCGAAACTGCAGGCGTATATCTGAACACACAAAGGCAGTGTACTGGGAACGGGACAAGACACATGACAGCAGCACAAACAAGAGGAGCTCTGTGATTAATTGGAACTAACAGAGGTAGCAGCAAATTTATACGAGGAGAAACAACAGCAAATACTGCGAAGGCAAATCTAACACGACCACCAAGCTTATGCAAAGATCGACTGAAAGCAGAAGTACCGTGAAAAAAACCTGGGTTGGACTCTGCTAACGTAGAGATAATCTTTTGTCTAAGTCCCTCGCAGTTTTGCAGAACAGTTAGTTGTGTTACTTTAGATTTTTGTGTTACAAGGATCACACTCACGGCCTGAAGCTGAGGCTGTAGGAGGGGCTGTTGACCATTATTTGACTGAGAGCTGACACAATAACCAGGATGAGGATGGGCATGACTTGCACAAAGAGGGCGAGACCTCCCTGTGGAAAAACACATTACAAACAAACACACACAATCTCTGAGAGAAGCCTCAGCTTGTAAAACGACAGATGACTAAATGTCTCCCCCTGCTGGCAAAACATAAACAACTCTATACATTTACAGTTTAGCTTTTTAAGTATCAAACTTACATCTTGCTGTCGCTCTCTTCTCTCCCGCCTTTGGTAACGCATCCGTCCATTATTGTATACGTGAGCATGGCCTAGATTGATTTAACACATTTAGCACATGAAAAACGCACTACAGAAATATATATATTTGCAATTAAAATACTCCGTCTCACATGCATTATATGGAAACACCAAACTATGAGACTAACTTGATGGATAGCCTCCTCCAAAGAACATATTAAAGAGCTCTTCAGGTGAAATATCCGGCTCAAAGTTTCCATTGTCTGGGCCGTGTCTGGAAGGATGTCTTCTCTCTTCCTCACACTGATCGTACTGTCTCCTTTTGTTAACATTGCTCAGAACAGCGTACGCATTGCCAATAGCTGTTGGAAAGTTATAACATGAAGCTGCTATAAGTTGCTTTCTGTAAGTGCTATATTAACCTTGGATGAGTTTAATCGCCGTCTTACCTTTAAACGCCTCTGTTGCCCCAGGAGCGCTGTTCTTATCTGGATGGAATTTCAAAGCAAGTTTTCTGTACGATCTCTTCAGTTCATCCTCTGAGGCATCTTTTGACACCCCGAGAATTTCGTAAAAGTCTTTACATTGTTTTATCCTGTGCAGAGAGCACATGATTACAAATTTCAATCACAATTGCAGTCAATATACCCATCAAGGAGTTTATTTTAACCAACAGTATGTTTATGTAATCAGCAGTCTTACGTACCTCCTCACAGCTTCTAGCTGATCAGCCATGTAGGATTTTGAAGACTCTGCAGGCTTTTCTTCAGGTCTGGCGTTCTCCTTTATGTTCTGCCGTTGTCGAGGCTCCGACACCCCGCTGAAGTCTGAATGGATATCTTGTCTGGGTGTAAATCCATTCTTTGCTATTACATCCAGCAATACTAGAAGATATGTTCAAAGATATTCTATCAAGTACTCAACAGCAGTTAAAAACACAAAATTTTCGATAGTGGGACTATCCATGTCATTAATCAGATGTAAAGCAACCAAGCAATCAAGTTCAACGGTATTATAAGAGCTTATTGGGGGCAGAGAATAAAACTGTAGCTATGTTTGAAAATCATTAAACTAAATATAGTTTTTGTTGGAGGATCTGTCTGCTTGCGCCATTGTTTTTCTGCTTGCACAAATCTGAAATAACTAAAACAAAGTGGCTTGAACCGTTATAACTAAAATCAAAAACAAAAACCAGCTTTATTTCTTTTATTTTATTTTCAGATATGCTGTGGTTGCAGTTTTAACAGGTTTTATATTTATATGTGAGGTGGGTCATGGTCTAAGGCGTATCTGGTGTGGAATCTAAGAAGAGGTACAGTTGGGCACAAGCACATGCCACCATGTACAGTGGTGCGAAAAAGTATTTGCATCCTTCCTAATGTCATATTTGTTTTGCACATTTGTCCCACTTCTATGTTTGAGAATCAAAGAAAACTTAATGGTAGACATGGATAACTCAAATGTAATACAAAGTGCAGTTTTTATATCAGGATTTCATTTATTAAGTGAAAAAACTAACCAACCTACCTGCCCCGTGTGAAAAAGGTATTGCCCCTTAAACCTAATAACTGGTTGTGCCATCCACGGCAGCAAGAACTGGCATCAAGCATTTGGGATAACTCACAATGAATCTTTCACGTCACTCTGGAGGAATTTTTGGCAGAATTTTTGGCAGAATTGTTTCAGTATGAATGGTCTGTTTAAGGTCATCCTAAAGTATCTGAATAGAATTTAACTCCAGACTTTGACTAGGCCAACCCAAAACCTTCATTTGGTTTTTATTTAGAGGTGGACTTGCTGGTTGCTTTCAGATTAAGTTTCTGCGATTGAGCTTCAACGCAGAAACCAATCGCTGGTCTGATGTTCTTTTTATGAAATGCTGTGTGTTTTATGCCAGATGCAAAGGCACTCAACCTTTCTAAAAAGGTCAGCTTTTGTCTCATCAGTCCACATAATTTTGTGAGCTTCTGGATGAGCCATTGATGTGCTCTTGGAGTACTATTGGTAGGTCAGGTACTCCTGGGAAGGTTCACCACTGTAAATAATGGCTCTCACTTTGGTTCGCTGGTGTCCAAAAGCCTTAGAAATGGCTTTCTAACCCCTTCCATACTGATAGATGCCAATGACTGTTTCTCTGCACGTGGCATAATGTGTTGCTTTTTGAGATCTTTTAGCCCACTTCACTTTGTCAGAGATTCTATTAAAGTGACTGATCGATTCAAAATGAATCCAAGATGATCTCCGTGTAGTACTGAATTTTGTTTGATGATCTGAAGCATGTAAGTGGCACAAATGTACAAAAAAATACAAAAACAAGAAAAAGACAATCTTTTTCACAGCAATAAATATAGTACATTTGTTTGCACGTGTGGCTATATTGATCACCTTTCTGTTTTTATTCAGCTGAATGTTGTATTTCTGTATTTATTTATTTATTATTGAGCTAGATTGGCGAGCTTAGAAGGATAATACCTGTGTTGTCAAAAATAATTTTTGAAATAATCACGTGAAAGTAACATGTAGTAATCTTGGACATCTAGGACTTATTTTGCCTTTCTCCCAGTCCACTCCTGTTCACCTAAATTAAAGGCTTAGCTTTCTGTTAGAAAAGCAAATTAAAGCACAGCAGACACTGATGGGACAGCTTCATTTTAAAGTGAAATTCGTACAAAAAAAAAAAGAATAATAAGAAAAAACGCAGAAGCTGCATAAATGAACCAGCTAGCTTAAGTGCTATCAAAGGCCCTGGCTACATTCGCTGCTCATGAGAAGTGCAGGTGATGCTGCAGGCTGTGGAGGTGATGATGCGCATCTTCGCAGCTGAATGTGCGCCCCCCTCCCCCTTTCCCCCCATATTGACTTACCTTTGGCTTTCTCTGTCGGGAAGAGCCTCTGCGCCTTCTCCAGGAACCTCTGCGCCTTGTCCGGCTGTTGGTTGGTTAAGGCGGCCGCTGCAATGTCAATGCAGCGCTCCGCTTCGTCCCTGTTTACTTCCATCGCAGCAGGCATCAGCAGCAACTAACTGGACCAGAAGTAAATACGGGCGCCTGATGATGACGCCAGATAGATGCTGCAGGAAAAAAATATATGTATCAGTCAGTCGGTGATATGCATTTATCAATGTGGTGCTAATTTTTTTGTCTGCTGCTGGAGCATGGGGATTGGAGATTTTAGTAATAGGTGAGCCCTGTTTGCAGAAAATCAACAGTATCGGCTGCGTGCGCTGCCCCATTTCACCATTAGATGGCGACAGATTGTCATTTTTTTTCAAATGTAGGTCAAGAGGGTGAACACCCATTGGTGTGTTCATCCATCCATCCAACCATCCATCCATTTTCTGCTGCTCGCCCGGGTAAATATGGGCCGTGTGATCCTTAATTTGGTCATGCAGTGTGTATCTGTTTCTATTTTGCAGCAGAGTCAAAGCTCTTCTTCACATGGTGACGTAAACAGCCTATTCGATCTGTTTTGCAGGGTTTATGGAGACTCAGTTGTTTTTTCCCGTCATGCCTAAAATACTTTTTCTGGTGTTCAGCAGCTTATGCTATTTTTAGGCACATTGAAAGTTTTTATTTCTATAGACGGAGAATGAGGATGACGTAACAGATGAAGCATCCTATTTTCCTACGTGGGTGGAGGACAGGGGGGAGGGGGCTCTACTGCCGGGGTTTGGGTACAGTAACTTGTTTTGTTCCACTTGCATCGTTAACACAGTGCTTGTGTTTCAGTCCACGCGTGATTTCAAAAGGAAAACGGTTACACGGTTCAATTTTTGTGCGTGTCTAGACAGCAACAAGATCGGCTAGTCTCCAGGGGTGGCAAATATACATCTGGCAACCCGGAGAATGAATAAAAGGTGAACAGCAGATAAACAAACAGCCAATCAGAGCCCGAGCTAGAGGCGACAGGCGAGCGCTCATTGGTCGGCCACACCACGAGTTCCAGTTCTCATTGCGGAGCTATCACTCTCCCTTTTCTGGGTTACTGTAATTTTGGGTCAAGCAGACTGTCCTCCGTTTATCTCGTTTCTGCCCTTCTGCCTATCTTCGGTGAGTTATTGAGTAAAATTTTTCCCTCCCACAGGTGTTTCATCAGTTTTTTTTTTTGGCGCGTTGGAGCGTCGCGTTACCGCTTTATAAGTCAGCATCATCGCTACCGTCTTCCTCTTCATCCTCCGACAGCGCCAGCCAGCAAGCAGCTAGCCTACCGGGGCTAGTCAGCACAAAAATTAATTACCATATTGACAAAACAGCCTCCATTACACACAAAAAGCGCCGAGGCGACTGACTTCTCTCCTCTGTTTGCCGCTCACAGCATCACAGCACCGCTGCCACAATGACGGAGGCGGAGGCGTTAGAGAACAAGCAGCAGCAGCGCAAGTCCAGCAACGGGGATGTTCTTCCAGAGAGCGCCAGAGAAGACGCGTTTGATCACACGTACAAAGAGAAAGAGGGCCCAAAACCTCCCCGGATCATCGTATGGAAAAATGTCATACTGATGACTCTGTTGCACATAGGAGCCTTGTACGGCGTGTTCGTCGTACCTTCAGCATCTCGTTTGACCTTGCTGTGGTGTAAGTGCGAAAAGAAAATTGCCTGTTACGTCCCCCTTTCTCCCTTTTTTGCATGTTGGTTTTGTTTACTTATTTAGTGGAAATCATATTTTATCAAATCAACAGCTGTTATGTCAGCAGCACGTCCTGCTTTTCTCGCCGGTGGTGAATGCAAATAGGCGGCTGCATATATCTGTGATCCTCCCAGCATCCTTCATGGAGGTGGAGGATTATAGATCAGGAATAAAGTCATCAGAGATTACATGTCACAGCACGTACTTTTAAGCTTGGCTGTCAGTAAAAAAAACTGGCCTCCTTAATGTCATGTTTTTAAAAATAAAGATCAAGTAGACAAATCAAGAATAGCTGGATAATTAGCATAAACTGCACTTTATTTATACAGTTTCTTCACTGCTGTGTCACAACTCTTTTAGCTTTTAGTCTTTCATGAACTCAACCATGAAATGTTTTTATTATTAGATTTGGCTTCTTTTAAAGGACACAGCTTTACACTGTAATCTCCTTGTGAAACAGACAGGCCAGTGCTAACCAGGTGACCTGAGGGAAATTTGCAATTTCCGCTGGAAATTGTGCACAAAATCTAATCAAATTCTCAAGAGCCTTTTGGATCAAATTGATAAAGATTGTGGTAAACAAATACTCTAGTGCTTTAACAATTTATGCTATTTGGGGGGAAAAACAGAAGCGCGGCTGTCACGATGTATGTGTCTCGTGATTTGTCACTTGTTGCTGGATGTTCTTCCCAGCCCTAACAATAACAGTGCAATTGTGCAGAAAATAATGCACAAACACTGCAGTGTGCAGCATCTGTGCAACAAAGTGCTTTTGACATGAGCACAAAAGTAGGTCAAACTAATTTGCCCATGTGTTTCTTTCCACAGCTGTACTTTGTTTTTTGATAAGTGCATTAGGAGTCACTGCAGGAGCGCATCGCCTGTGGAGTCACAGATCCTACAAGGCTACATTACCTTTAAGGATTTTTCTCGGTGTAGCTAACTCCATGGCATTTCAGGCAAGCAAAAATGACTGTTCTGCTGACACATCTTTTTAGTATACAAACACACACTTATGACCTGGAGCCAAGATAATAGCAGCTTTTGTTTCACTATAAGTACCGTGCTTTGTCAACAGTGTGCATAATCTTGGTCTTAATTCCAAACCACAGAATGATATCTTTGAATGGGCTCGAGACCACAGGGTTCACCACAAATACTCGGAAACAGACGCCGACCCTCACAATGCCGTCCGCGGCTTTTTCTTTTCTCATATCGGCTGGCTGTTGGTGCGCAAACACCCTGACGTGATTGAGAAAGGACGCAAGCTGGAGCTCACCGACCTGCTAACAGACAAAGTTGTCATGTTTCAGAGGAAGTAAGTGGCATGATTAAGGTTCAGACTTCACACTGCATCTAGTTGCTAAAAAAACAAAGTGCAATGGGTGCAAATAGCAAGACAGTAATGTTGCAGTTTCTATAAATATAAATAAATGTTAGCGTACTGCTGTGGAGATGTTTTCATAATGGCAAGCTGTGTTAGTCATTCTGGTTTAACAAGATGACAATTACTAACATAAGATTCACGGAGAGCAGGCCTGAATGGAAAGTAGGTCAAGTGGGAAAAAAATGAGCATTTTCTTATCTGGCAAACAGAGTTTTTGTATTTAAATAATTATTCCTTAACAGTTAGCAGCATTTTGTTTCTTTTTTGTTGTTGTTTTTTGCTGATACCTACTCTCGCTATCTCCTCAACAGGTATTACAAGCTCTCCGTGCTGGTCACGTGCTTTATTATCCCAACAATCGTGCCTTGGTACCTGTGGGGGGAGTCTCTGTGGGTGGCCTACTTCGTCCCAACTCTGCTTAGGTACACCTTGGTGCTGAACGCTACCTGGCTGGTCAACAGCGCTGCCCACATGTGGGGAAACAGGCCCTATGACAAGAACATCAACCCCAGAGAGAACAAGTTTGTCACTTTCAGTGCTATAGGTATGAACAACACCCCCACACATGCTCATGGCAGAAATTACACACCAGAATGTACAGCACAGGGATAGGGATATTTTAAAGTATTTTTTAAGTAAAATTGAAGAAGAAAAGCCAGATTTTTAATGTAAGTTTGTTACTTTGGTATAGCGTCACCTTCAGAGTAAATGTAATTACATTGTACAGGATACATGTCCTCGTTTTACTTTTATTTGACTGCACAGTTGCGTCAAGCTTTCAGTGCAGTAAAAGTCAAATCATCCAATTATGCTTAAACAAATTTGCTAACCAGTGATTATCATCTCTCTCCCTATAGTTTCTGTTTTGCCCTGTCTTCCTATGCTCTCTCTTTTTTCTTTTCTCTGTCCCCTCACCTCGCAAACGGTCGTGGCACGTGGCTCCCCGTTCCCGCGCTTGGTTCTTCCGGAGGTTTCCTGTTAAAAGCGAGTTTTTCCTTCCCACCGTCGCCGAGAGCTTGCTAATAGGGAATCTTCTGATTGTTGGGAATGCCTCCTTAATACTGCAGGGTCGTTACCTTGCAGTATAAAGTGCCGTGAGGCGGCTGTTGCTGTGATTTCGCGCTATATAAACGAACTTGAATTGGACTGAATTGAACTAAAACAAAAGGAACGACTTTTACAGGCCCATGTAAACATTTTATTTACCAGATGTGCTAAAGGGTGGATAAAATGTTTAAAAACAAAAAGTGCATACTTGATTTGAACCTATTTTATTAACGATTTTTACCTGATTACCACTTTGTCCACCTCCTCCCCTCACTATGCATGCACCTTGTTCAACCAGTAGGAGTCAGCAGTGCAGTGACAAAGAGCACCCGATAGATATATCAAAAGAGCTGGATATTCTAAGATGGCACCCAGCTATTCAACCCATAGCAAGTTAAGTCTAGTTTTAGAAGAGGCACAATTTAGCAGCTGTATCTTTGGTAATGATTATGCAGGGAAGAAAGTCGTCTTTTGTTAGGGAGCATCACACGATGTCACCAATATACCACCACAGTCTGTCATTGTTCCTGCAGTTGCTTCTGAATTGTTTATTTTAGGGATGCAACTGCTGTGCAATTCTCGGATGATATTAACATTTAAAGCAATTTAGTCAATTCCAATATTTTTTTGTAGTTTTGCTTTTCCTTTAAATAACTGAACAGTTTTAAAAGCTGTCAGCTCGTCACATGAGGTTTAAACAATTAGTCAGTGCAAAACTGAATAATGCAGCAGTTAGCTGTCCAACACTGACTATCATTTTATATTGGCGAACAAGGCCAATGCCAAGCTCTTGATCAGTTTTTCATAAAGAATTTATCAGAATTTAAATGTAGAATTTATGTGCATAAAACCGTATAAACTCCCAACAGTCAGAGCCTGGAAGACACAAAATCACTACAAAGCTATGTGGTTGCAAAATAAGTTTTTCTTCAGGGGGAAAAATGTTTCACAAGGTTGTAGAACAAGACGTGTTTATTGGTAGACAAGGTCCACATGGCCAAGCTTTAGTTGCATTAGCTGACTGGACACACGCTAAAATAGGATAAGATAAAGATAAAGGGTACAAAAAACTCTGTTATCAACTTTTTTGGGTAACCCAGTCTTTCTTCATCAGGCTTTGTGCATACAGCTATAAAAGGAAGGTTATCTAGCTAATCAAGGACTACCTACTAAACTCGAGCCAAAAAGGTCATGGAGGAATAAAAATAGAGCACTGCTGGCTGAAACATTTCTTTCGCTGTCTCTCAGTGTGTACCGTTGGCAGCAGCACATGAGAGCTTTCCAACTTTCAGCTTGAGATAACATGATGATGAAGATGTGCTTTTAGGTATAGTTTTAGTATAGTATAGGCCAAGTCTAGTTATTTACTAAGATAATATGACAACGGAAATAAAAGTAATGGTAAATTTCTTGTTTTTACACTCAGCTCTGTAACCAACAGGGAAATTGAGTTTCAGGTGGACAAACTATGTAAGATCACCACTCATGATTGAAGGGTTTTTCCTCTTGTCTCTTCTTTTTCCTTATCAGCCAAATAGCAAATATTGGCTGATAGATCGGCGGTTGATATATTGGTCGGGCTCTTCAATAGATCAATACGTTTTCAAAGCTCAGAATTGCTGGCTGCAGTATTAGTTAAAAAAGGACTTATGTGCTACTGCGTCTTTACTCTCTAGTTGTGTGGCATTGCCATGGTTTGGCTGAAGCAGGTTTGCATCTAGGGCAGCGGTCCCCAACCCCCGGGCCTCGGACCTGTACCGGTCCATGAGTCGTTTGGTACCGGGCCACGAGAGTTGAGGCTCAGGTGTGAAATGTATAGTTTTCAGGGTTTTTATCGGTTTTCAGCTTTATTTTGTTATCGTTTTTATCGTTTACTCGGTTTTCCTGGGTCTTTTCATGTGTATTATGAATAAATTTTCTTTTTTTCGGTACCGGTACTAGTTTTATTTTGTTGTATTTATCCGCGACACCTTAAAGGCTGGTCCATGAAAATATTGTCGGGCATAAACCGGTCCGTGGCGCAAAAAAGGTTGGGGACCGCTGATCTAGGGAATATCATCAGGAAAAGAATGAAACCGAACTTATAAACATTAGAATTCTGGTTTGACAGCCTTTTTTTTTTCTTTTATTTCGGTTTGTAGTACACCTCATGAGCAGGCAAACACCCGACAAAGCTCAGAGACGATCTGAAAAGTGGATGAGGTGGGATTATAAATACTGCAGGGAATGATTAGAGAATGGAAAGGAGGGAAGTGCGGCTCAGGTGACTTTACAGGTGGGAAAAGCAGACAGGTGGGAGCAGCAGTAATGACATCACAGCCAGTGGTATCGAACCACCCAAAACCTGTGACAACACCACAGGCTACACTGCAAACACAGATCCCAGCAGTGAAACGGTTGAAGAATCTTCTTTTTCTTTTAAAGACTGAAAACTGAAAACATGGGACGCGTTGCAAAGACGGCTTTTGACTGAAATCCAGTTTTACATGTTTTTTTAACGAATCGTTCATTCCTGTTTCCTGTGCTTTGCAGGCGAGGGATTTCACAACTATCACCACACGTTCCCATATGACTATGCAACCAGCGAGTTTGGCTGCAAGTTGAACCTTACCACTTGTTTCATCGACTTCATGTGTTTCTTGGGCCTGGCCAAAGACCGCAAGAAGGTGTCCCGTGAGCTAGTCCTGGCCCGGATACAGCGCACCGGAGACCGCAGTGGCTAAGATCGCTAAACTGTGGTCAGCTTCGAGGCAAAACAACCGATAAGAAGAATTTCCACAGTCCTTTGACAGCTATACATTTCTCATTCTCTGAGGATTAAAGTCAGCTTTATAAGGGCCTTGACCACATTTTTGCTTGTTTTTGTGGTTTTTGTAGCTGTAACTAAACAAATTATTCAAGATGGGAAAAAAAAGATGTTTCAGATTTGAATTAGATGCATTTTAAAAGTCACCTCCATTTTCCGCTGTTTTGCCACTTTTGGTGTGCATTCTTCATGCAAGATCAGTTATGTAGCCGATCATTTTTATGTAAGTATGAATTAATTATTCTTCAAAACTGACAAGGAGTGGAGCACTTAAATATGGAGTAACATTTTAACTGTTAAGGTACATTACTGATTCAAGAGTGTTGCCTTTATTGTAGTTTACAACAAGTTTTCAACTGTTCTCATAAATAGATTTAATTTCTGAGCAGTTTAGATTTGAAATGAAGAGGTGAGAGGTCATGTTTGTTTTGCTTTTTGCAAAAAAAAAAAAAAAGATTAAATAAATAAAATGCTTGCTTTAATGAAATATGAGAGAATACTGAGGGAACCCAGACCTTCTTATTAGCCTGAGCATTCTGACAACCAGTAGGCCAAAGCTTTACACAACCTGCAGGGTGCAACACTGGTTGCCTTTAGCAGAAATCTACACTGGATATCTATTGAGAAACGTTCAAGCACTTTGAAAAAGATTAGCTGTGCAATAATTGGACGGAGTTTTCTCGCGATAATATAGGGAACTGGTTTAACATTAGAATGAAACTGCCGCTTAGCGTAAGCAGTTAATGAGAATTGTAACTTTACCTTAGAAAGATAAAAACATTTCACTGAGTTTTTGGGTGCTGGATGAATATATCATTAGTGCCAAGAGCGTGTCAAATGACAACATTTTTACAACCATCTCTGTGGTCCACTAGAGCACACTAAGTCGCCTCTTTGCATAACATGATTGTTGGAGTTGTTTTTTTTTTAACATTGTGGCATGAGCGGCTTTTTGCTTAACTGATTTTATCCAACTCGCGTGACTATTTTGTCCTTAAACATCTGCAGCATGGAGCTCCCTGATAGGTGTAGCAGCCAGTCATGTGGCAGTTCTGGTGTTACAAAACAACATGTCACCCATGCATGGCGATATACTGTAGTAGGTGTTGTAGTGAGGTGTTGTGTCGGTGACTGTGAAGGCAGAACTGCGTCTATTTTTGTAACGTACCGTGGAGCTGCATCGCTTTGGATCATCAGAACCGTTGGCGCCGCGTTGATTTCCGAGCAGGGTCTGGTTTCCCTTTGATGTGCTACAAAGGTCGTTATTTCAGAATTTTAGGTGCATCAGTGTTCATGTTAATCTTTGATTCTGATGTGTGGAATGCGTAGATTATTTATGTGTTTAATTGTTTTTTCTTTCTTATCGACTTTCCAAAAAAAAAAAGCAAAAGAAAATATTGTTCGAACCTGATAAATATATTTCTGCATTCCAATATTTGGCTGACGGCCTTGTAAAAATATATCTTTAAAAAAAAAAATCTGAAAACTGGAGCAATTGTTCATTTGTTCTTAAGAGTCAGGATCAACCTAATGCCTTATGACTTGCATCCATTCCTTCGCTTCCTGTCAGTTGAGTCAAAAATGCTCGAGTACCGCAAAACAAATTTGACTTCTGAGTTCCGTGTTTACACTGAGTGGAACATTGTTTTTCTCCTAAAATCATGTTTAATTTTAGGCAAACGTAGCATGGCAACACTGAGGAATTGTACACGCAAACGGAGGATAGGATTTAAGCGTAAAAGAGTCCGGTACAAAATGAAAAGCTGGCGAGAATGTTACATCGTGAGGTTTAAAGCTGCAGTGCGAAACTTTTGCTTCCCTTTCATGGCCGTGAGAGCAGTTGTGGCGATCGGTGTTGCCCTAGCCGTTGATCACTTCTTCCTTTTTTTGAGATTGTGATCCTTCCCATGAACGCATCGGCTTTCATAGGGTTTCCCACCATTGCTTTGTCTTTGTAGCTATGCCATGGGCGGTGAAAGCCGAAAGCAGGCAGAGCAGCAGCAAGACTCCCAGTATAAAACGGAGCACCCATCAATTGCAAAAGTATGAAAAAGGAGCTGGGTGGAAGTAGGTTGCTTGTTGTAGAGACAGCAACTGAAAACTGGCTTTAAGATCCATGTATTTGTAAGTTAGATGTATATCAGTGGATCATCTTGTTTGGGCTTCCTGAGCTAATGCTATATTTGATATTTAATGCTTTAATTTAACTAAACAGATTTATCCATTAGGCTTACCCAGCTCCGTGAATGTAAATTAATTACTATCCAAAGGTCTCGCACTTTAGCTTTAACTTGGGCCCTGATAGATGGATGGTGCCAGCTTCTCTCAACTCATCACAGCATCTCGGCATAAAAACTTAAAACAAAGGTGCTGTCGTGAGGACATCATTAGAGCACTTACCAAAACAGATGGCATTATATACTATTACAACAACGCCGGCTGGCCAGAGCACCTAAAGCAGCGTTTTCCTAATGAGGAGAGAGAGGGGTCGAGCTGTTTTCAGTCTGATAATGTCTACTGTATTAAAAATCTGAAATAAATTCACAATATTTTCAATACACTTGTAATTCCATTAACAGTTGTTGCTCATTTATTTCTGTTTTCACTCTCTGTGTCTTTGGGTTTTATGATTCTAAATAAATTTGCGCTGTGCATGCCAAACATTTAGAGTAGTTCCATGAGACATTTTGGTTTACACATACTTAGTTCTCGCTTTCAGAATGGTTTTGTAGTTGGCGTCAGGAACAGAGCTAAATACGCCTGTGATTTCTAAACATTTCCTGGATATTTTAAGTTGGCTTTCAAGATTTTAACTCCAATTTTAACTCCATAAGGACGTCTTATGGAGTTAAAATGCTTCTCGTTGTTGTTACTGCTGTCTTCTATCTTGAAATCCTTCACTAAAGTAACAGAGAAATAATAAGTAACACTTTCTTAAGCACTCATTAAAGAGATTTAGTCTCAGCGATATAGATTTAACCTCGAAAGTGAGTAATTGGTGATTTCCTCTCTTTCACGTCATGGTAAAATTTTGGGTTTTGTAAGATTACCAGAAGCCACTGGGCTTTCTGATCTTCATTTAATAGTCAATAAAATAAAATCTGATTTATGAGAGGGGGCTACGCCCCAAATGTATAATCTATATATCTTATAATTTATGTTCAAATCTTAAATCTGTCCATTAACTCTTGGAAATGAAGGACTACATTTAAATGCCTTGTCTGTGTCTACAGTTGTGGTCAGAGTTTTACATACACTGATCACAGATATGAATGTCATTATAATTTGGGGCTTTTAATAATCTCTTTTGAATGATTTCATTTTCCAGGGTGGAATTATTGTACGGCATATATTTTAGTAACTTTTCAAATTTGAATTTATTTAGGATTTTCTTTAATCCACATAGTGTTAAAAAATATACATACAACTATGTACATACACTCATTTAAATCTTAATAAGTGCTGCTAAAGGTGCTTCGGTGTTGCTTAACTTGACAAGGCCAGGGTTTATTGCTTTCTCATTAGTAGTTTCTCTTAAAAAATATTTGTTTGACAGCACTCATTGGATCGACTAACAATCAGAACAATGAAAGCCCAAGACTGTCAGGATCTAAGAAGTAGAACTGAACATTTACACAAGTTGGAAAGTTGTCTTCAAGCAACTATATGCAAATACAAGTTATTCACATGTGTCACCACTTGCAAGGTGTAAACCAGGGGTGGGTGCCTCAAGGGTCAGTGTCCTGCAGGTTTTAGATGTGTCCTTGATCCAACACAGCTGATTTAAATGACTAAATTACCTCCTCAGTGTGTCCTGAAGTTCTCTAGAGGCCTGGTAATGAACTAATCATGTGTGCTGACCCAGGGTGAGATCTAAAACCTGCAATACACTCCAGGCCCTCGAGATGCGCTCAGATGAAAGAAAATTGGGTAGGATGTTCAGGGACAATCTAGGAACCACCAAGGCTCAAGCCTGCTGTGAGATGGAAACTGCTTTAACATCAGTGCGACTGTCACAGTAAAGCCAGTTTTATATGGCCATGAACTTCAAGAGTGCTGACCAAAAAGGAAGTCTCTCTTTCAAAATTGAGAGGTTCAAGCTCAACTGAAATTTGCAGATGCCCACATGAACGAGCAAAATGCCTTATGGAGAAAGGTTTTATGGTCAGACAAGACAAAAATTAAGCTATTTAGCCATAGCGACAAGAGATATGTTTGGATGAGTAAACGTGAGGCTTTCACACCTAAGACCAGTGTACCAGCTGTTAAGCATGGTGGTGGTAGCATCACGCTCTGGGCTGTTTTGCTGTAAAGGTACATCGCACAAAGTGGAGAGAATAATGACAAGACGACTTAAAATTTATTAACGTCGCCTCAAATTAACAGCTAGATAGTTGAAACTTGGACATAGTTGGGTGTTCCAGCGGGACAATGAGACCAAACACAAATCAAAACTGATTTTGGCAAGCATGCTAACTTTAATCTTCTGGAATGGCCTTCCCAAAGCTCCGACCTTGTGGTCTACACTTAAAAGCCAGATCTGTTGAAGAAAACCAACGAATTTAAAAGACCACTACCAATTCTGCCAAGACATTTAGTCAAATATGCAGCTAGGATTATATAAGAAACTGGTAGAGGGCTACCAAAAGTGTCTGGTTAAGGTGCAGTTTGCAGACATTTAGCCAGATCCTAGTGGGGTGTATGTATACTTTTGACCCTGTGGATTAGAGAAAATCCAAAGGAAATTCAAACTTGTTCACCCAATTATTGTTTTTTAAGTCAATAAAGATATATGCTATACAACCACTACACCTTAGAAAATTAACTGTTCAAATAAACATTTAAAAGCCCAAATACAAGGACATTCATGCCCATTATGAGTGTATTGACCCTTCTGTCCACATCTGTACATCAACTTCATTTTGAGTTTAAAATATGTCAAAATGAAGGTTTTTGACATCGCAGTGTTAAATTGTCTCAGTGATATCGTACTCCATAACCCTAACCAAGTTCGAGTGTCTGTGAAGAAGCCAGCTGGAATGGTTTGGGGGATGGCATGTTCCTGGTTGCCTTTGGGCTTCTGTGGCAAAGAACTCATCCAGTGTGCTGCTGGCATAAGTGGTCAAGTCAAATATAACCTCTGCCTGGTTTCCACAGTCCAGAGAGGAATGTAGGACCAGTGTGGTCACAAGAGACCAGTTTAATATGTCAGACGGTACGAGGTTAAGGAGTATGTGTCTCAAAAGAGTGATTCCAAAATCTAATCATGCAATTTTATGCATTTTTTTTGTCTTTGTTCTTTATTTGCTCTGTAAGTGAAGGGTTGGAACCTCTTAAGTGTCATTATGTTGTTTGTGTATTAATGCCACATGACATTATGGAAAAAGTCTAATAAAATGTTGAAGTTTTACAGTCTTTATTTGATTATTTGTTTTTTTCCACCATCTTCCATTCCTGATTTAGAAGCATGAATTGCAAACCAGCCCCTGCTCATTTCGATCCTCAGAAGGAGCAGCCAAAGGGACACGAGTAAAAGACCTGCATTTCCAACTTTGCCCATAATTTTTTCTTATCATCACAGCGTGGACAGACAGGAGGCAGACTGGGTGAATAAAAAGCAATCTGTTTATTCTGGCTATTGTACAAAAAGTCTAAAGCAAAGTTCATAAATGAAGTGGTGAAATCCAATGACACAAGTGCACACAACCAGAAACACACAAGGGAGGTTAACAGACACAAAGGCAAACACTGATGGGAAGACAACGCTTAGTCACATTATGCTTGTGTTTAGTTTGGCTTCCCTACTGCCTCATTTGTCTTCAATTACTGTCACCCGCAACCACTTCTGCTAATTACCCTCATGTGTATGAAAACAAAGTCACTAGAGACGAGTAACTACCAAAATAAGACAGGAATAAATACAAATACAGACACTAGCTTCAAACTAAAGGGAAGCAAAACAAAACACAAGGAATTAGACAGGACTGACTGAAAACTAACAGAGACTTGAAAGAAACTAGGAACAAAAACTAAAAGCTAAATCAAAAGAATGGTCACAGCGACAAACTAACAAACACTAGATATATATTTATATATATGTGTGTGTTTAAAATAACAAATAGCTATTTAATTCAGATGATATAATGAAAATGCAAATGCATTTACCTCTTACATATAAAAAGAGAGACAATGCATTGTCACAGACACTGGAAATACTGAACATTGTTGTGCCATATACTTAATACTGTCTGATTACATTTTCTATTAATGTGTCTCTGTAACATAACAATAGTTAAGAAAAACAGAGTAAAATAAAAGCATATTTTTCCTATGAAAAGCACTATAACAGAATTATAATTGTACATATAGATATATATAAGACAATACTTAAGACATACATTTGAACATAAAAACAGTCTACATTAATACTAGCATCAAAATGTACTACTAAAAGTACTCACAGATAAGTACTTTAGATTGTTGGTAGACAGGGTTTGAACTAGTTTGTAGATAGGGATTATGTGTTTTTTCTTCTTAACAATATGCAGAGAATATTTTTTTAAATGGGACTGGGAGAGGACTATAGTAGTATAACTTCGAAATCTGGAGTCTAGAGGCATCATAATTTTATTAACTAGGAATCCATGTCATCTTCCTGCATGACTGCATCCATTCGAGTCAGCCCATTGCAGCTCTACTAAAATCTGAACCTAAGTTACCAGCGAAGGCTCAGCACATCATGACTCAGCACGCTTCTGTGGTGTGATGTGGGGTGGTTTAAATTGCACGATATTACTGTCACACTATCCTGACATGACCGAGGTTACTCCAGTTCAAATTCCCAAAACATTCACACCACGCAGCTCCCGCAGCATCTGACTGAGAGCGACCAATCAGAGGGCGAGGTCCTGACTTCTGATCCCTGTGGCCCCATAGAGGAAGGGCGGGTGAAACACCTGTGCCAACTTGCAAACTTACTGACACTGAACACTCGCGGATTGCAGTGAATTTTTAATGAGTTGTGTAACGCTCCTCTAAGTGTGCAGATTGGGTCAGAAAACAAACAAACAGGAAAAAAAAAAAATCGTTAAGTGCAGACTTTGATGCATTCAAGTGCTTTGTTGCAAACAGGGAAACGGATCAACATCTAAAATAGTTTACCTGAGGGCACTGATGCAAGAAGCACCATGATAAACACCCATATTTACCTTCAGTAGAGCAGCTTGACTACGCTACACAGAGCCCTCTGCTGTTCATAGTGAAAATTGCTTAGATAACCAAGATAACAATAGCAGTGTGAAAACAACTGCTTCTAAGATGTAAAAGCAACAAACTTTTAAATATTTACTCTTCCAAAGTGGGATAATATATATTGAAATAGTGAATAACACTTTGAACTGTTTAGTTTTTGTGTAAATGTTGGTATGACAACACATTTTGATGGTTGTTTTCTATTTAACAGTGAGCATCAGAGGAAGAGCCAGTTTTTAACTTTAAAAGTCATGTATACACAATACACAACATGACTTAATACATGAAGCAATACAAGTGGCTGTGGAGCACCTTTTTATTTATTTTTTAATAAAAAAAAAATGTGTTTTTTTATTGCATGGGTAAAGGACTCAGACACTGTATTGGCAGCACTACTCCCTCACACTAAGTAGTCTTTTGGTTTGAATTCGGTCTCTGGTTTCCTTGTGGGGTTTGCATATTCTCTTTCTCTGTGGGCTCAGTCTGGTTACTCTGGCATCCTACTATTGTGCAAAGACATTCATGAGGTGAGGTTAATTGATTTTAAATTGGCTGTAGTTGTGAATGTGAGCGTGAGTAGCTGTCTGTCCCTGTAAGTGTTAGCCCTGCAATGGATTGGTGACCTGTCCAAGGTGAACCCTGCTTTTTGTCCAATGACAGCTGGGATAGGTTTCAGCCGGCCTGTGACTGTGGATACTTTGAATAAGATAGATGGAGTGAGGAGATCACCGATTAAAGAGATCAGAGTGCAACTGTTTTGCTAAACCACAATGTCATTGCCTTATTATATGTTGGTACCAGTGACATTGTGATCTCTAGTGACAGTATGGAAGAGAGGTTTATATACTTAGCATCAACCCTCCAAAGCAATGAAGTGTGTGCAAGAGAATGCAGACAAGGTGGACTGGGTGGAGATGAGTATTAAAGGTAATTTGCAGCAGAAGGACAGCAGCAGGAGTGAAAGGAAAGCTTTACAAGATAGTAGAATGACGAGCTATGGAGAATGGTTTGGAGACAGGAGGCAGAGCTGAAGATGTTAAAGATGTTCACTGGGGGTGATGAGGAGAGACAGCTCCGGTTTAAGAGTTTGGAGATAAAGAGGGATAGTGGATATACTGGATAAAGGATGTTGAAGCGGGAGCTGCCAGACAATAAGGGAAAAAGAAGACCACATAAGTTCTTGGATGTAGTGAAGGAAGCCATGCAGAGGGTTGGTGCAACAGGCAAATGACCTCCCTTCCAGGGATCACTAGAAAAAGGACAAAAAAATTGTATTGAATATGAACAAGGAGACAGTTAATGTTTAGAAACGTGCAACCTTTTAAGTGAAATTTTATTTGCAAAAAGGATACCGAAATGAATAAAGTAAGCAACATGGATTGTATAAATATCTGTGCAACCACAATGGGCACACTGAGGCACTTCACTGCCTTCTGCTGCCACAACACACCAAACTCTTACTCTACACAACTCTTAAGATCTTTGTTTTGTCAAATCCTTTAAGTCATATCATTATTATGATCTAATCTAAAACTTGTATGATTTAAAAATGGGAACTTTAGGTTATGAAAGGATAAGATGTGGCCTGGATAAAGAGGAATAGTGTATCTTTAACAGAAGGAGTGGCTAACACAGAGGGGATGTTAGTTCATGTTCAGTTTAACATAAAATTGTGTACTTTTGTTTTACAAGCTGCCCCGTGAGCAATAGGGGAAGTAGTTAACATGCATACTGAAGCAAGTCTGAGGAAAAAAAAAAAACAAAACAAAAAAACTTCAGTCGTTCACACAAGCTATCAGGAAATATTGTACCAGTGCTAATAAAGTGTGGAAGAGGAAATAAAACAGCAAAACTTGACAATCACTCTATGACATTCTTCTGCAGTACTTTGGCCCAAAAACACACATGGCACAATGAACTGGAAACAATCAATTACAGCAAGTGTAGAGAACAGTAAGATCTATGTTACAGTGTTTAAACGTGTTGATGCTTGTTGTTGTTGTTGTAAAATTATGCACACTGAGTAAAGCGTGTCAGCCTGTTCCTCCCTCACACAAAGAACACCGACAGGGTGGATAGTAAGTGCAACCCAGATTTTATTTTCATGATTTTTAGTCTCACCTTTGGAGATGAGAGTTCATAGTCAAAGATGTTTGTTTCTAATGCTGAACTGGACTTATATATGCACTGGTGTGCAGTGTAATATGGAATATGAAAATGCACCACTTTGTAAACTACCTCAATTCAGACTTTGCACCACTTGCTTTGTATATTACATAAACTTTTGAATGTACACAGAATCACAAATTTTGGAATACATTCAACTTTTTTTTCTCTTTCTTGTTTTGTTTTGTAAAATTATCACAGCAACATCGACAACTCTCTACAAAAACCAACCCCACTGCCCAAATCAGGCAAGTCTTCTGGCAAGGAAACTGTACGGAGTGATGAAGACCACGATCTGTAATATTATCAGCCATTATTCTCATTATTGACGCAAGTCATCAGGCCAAAAAGAAATAAATACATATACAACAATATGGTAACACTGAAGTCTGGTTGGTGGTGAACCAGGAGGTTACACGCCCAGCTTGTTGGCGATAGTCATGACCACTTTGAGGATCGGCATGAAGGCGGAGATCTCGCTGAAGTTGCTGCTGCTGACCACCTGAGTGTGGACCTCCAAACCCCGCTGGTAGTTCTGGCTGGCCACACAGCGACTGATCTCATGGAGTCCGCTCAGGATGTTGTGAGAGAGCTGAGAGGCAGCAGGGAAATGATATTATGTTTACAGTTTTTACTGTACTATGTGAGAAAATTGTAAAAAATCAAATTTACTGTTGCAGTTTAAGTCACAAAAAATGACAAATCTCAAGATCTATATTTTCTTTTTTCTCCCACTTCTTCAGCATGGTAAACACAGTAGTTCTTAAACTGTGAAGTGATTCAAGTAGAGCATGTCCTGAGTCCTACAGTGTTTTTTTTTTTTAAGTCATAACAAGTAAAAATATCAGGTTTACAACTTCATCCTGATGTCTGACATGCACTCTAGCTATTAGATCTGTTGTAAAAAAATTTGTACTTTAAAAATTCAAGGTAACGTTAAGCACTTGGCAGGTTAGCAGGTTAACACAATTACCTGCTGAGATGGATTAAACAGATCCTGGTACGTTTCATATTGTCAGTGTAGTGAGTATACGATGGTTTAAACATTTTCTTTGGTCTTTAAATAGGTGACCTTAAGTGTGTGGCATGTTCATTTAACTCAAACCTTTTAAAGACCTAATGTTTTATTGTATATACCCATAAACATTTATTCTTAAATTGACAAAAGCGCTTTTTTATTTCAGGTAATGCAGTGCACCTCCACTGTACAGCGCTGACTTAGAATTATAAAGAAAGCATTGCTATGACAGTGGTTGCCCTTGACAAGGCTTAGCTCATCATGCAGGTTTTATGTCTTTTTTTCTGAGGTTGAGTGTGTGATATCTATTAATGCAACAAGAGTCAGCTGAATTTTATTTGTGGTGGTCAAAACGGAAATGGTGCAAACATGTCACCCATAGAAACACACCTGCTTTTTGTTTTTGTGGTTTTGGCAGGTTAATATGTAAACAGAATTTGATCTTTTTAAGTCATTGCTACATAGTGAGAAGAAACTCAGTGTTTTTACCCTCACAACAAAATTTTAAGCAGACAAAAAGGGAATATCAAGAAAGTGATATTGAGATTTATCAACTTTTACCTCAAATTCTGTACACAATGCATTTCTAACCGCACTGTATCATTTAAAAGCAGCTTTTTAAAGTAAAGTTTTTCTGTCAGTTTTTTTAAAAATAATTTCTGAATCTGATCACTTCTGATCCTTACCGACTGCTCTCTCAGCTTATCATACAGGTGCCCCAAGCGCTTGGCAGCATCATCAAGTTTTCTTTTAGTTTGCTGAAAGAGAAACACTTCTTGTCACTTTGTATCCAATAACAAAATCATTTTGTTTCAATCAATTTAAACATTTGCACCAGAAAAACTGTGAAACCTAGACGCAGCTACAGACTTACTGGGTCTCCTGCAGCTAGCTGGCAGCGCTGCACCAGGCTGTCAAAGGTGGACTTGAGAACCATGTGCTCAGGAGGGATTTCTTTCTGCTGCACCTTCTCTGATGGCAGCTGCTGGAGGAGCTGAATAACACAAGCACAGAAATATAAGGTGACAAGGTGTTACTGTTGAGAATTTACAAAACAGCCCCCTCGTTAGACACCAACCTGTACGCTGGGCTCTTGAGGGGCTCCAGGGGGTACCTGGGTGTTGTCAAGGGGCTGAGCAGCCTCCACTGGGAATCTCATCACAGGTGCTGTGATGGGGGCTGGTGGAGTATAGTTATCAGGAACCTGAATATACAACAAAGTATATTATAATGAGTGAGGAAAAAAAAACAATGAACCAAGCTGTTTAGTTTTGGTATATCAATAAATGACACATTTGTTACATTTTTGCTAAACTGTTGGTGTAACATAAATTCATCTGCCTTTTTTGCCTGCAAGAAAGAAGAAGTGCTTAATGTGAATGTGCTTGAGTTTTCAATAAGGGTGAACTAAACTAAGCTAGTTTCGTTTAGTGAGCTCTCGAGAGAATAACAATGCTCTCCTCAAAGGAACGTGGTGCCGCACAACAATATAGCTGCTTTTACTACATTTGCAAGCATACAGCAGAACAGTTTTTTGACAGTAAGAAATGCAGGCTTACCTTCTTCTTCCTGGGGCCACCTCGCACTGTAGGTGGGTCATTCCAGCCTTCTTGAGGTCCTGAATCAGAAGAATAATGACAATTATTAAGGAACTACTAACATTCGTTGTTTAGATACACTCAAGCAACCAAGGATTGTCTACAAGAGACAATCTCTTTGGGCCCAGGTGGTAAAAAACACTGCAAGTCAAGCCATACAGATTTGGCAGTTTGTGCAGAAACAAACAAGCAAATTTTCAGGCAGCATCATTCACTCAAAGGCAAAAACACAGAAAGAAAAATTCTATGAATATCATACTGAGTCTATTTCAGGTTAATTATGTAGCAGCTGCAAGTGTTTAAAAATGTCCTACTTATGCTTTAATTTCAAATAGCAATGTATATGCTATTGTCATCAATATGCGCGTCATCTTTAATTGCCTGACACAGAATCATCTACAGTCTTGTCTGAGTCTGGAAAATTCATTTAGAGCTCACATATAAAAAATACACCAGGTAAGTCTTTACATTTCCCTTCAATATAGGGTAACACAAACAATCATCAAGAAACCAGACAAATGGAGAAGATCTGCATGGATTGCAAACCAACGCATATTAATTTTGAGGTTAATTTAGGGATACTATATTATTTTGCACAGATATTTTTTTTCTGGTTCTTGAATGGATTGTTTGATCCTCCCTTATTCCATATCCAGCCCTAACCCTGTCACCTTGGTTGTCACACTGGGAATTCAGCCAGGGAAAGTATCCTGCAAGTCAAAAAGGAGTGACAGCGGAACAGATGTAAATCACCACGAGCAATACATTCCTGCTGACCTCTGTAATTTCTTTCTTTAAATTCATGACTAAAAAAATGTGGAACGGTGTCAGGAAACAATGTAGCTGTGATCTCATACCAGTAGGAGGAGGAGCCACCACTGGAGCTGGGAAGGGCTTTGCAGCAGGAGCTCCAGGTCCACCCTGTGGATATCCAGATCCGGGAGGAGCATAGGGAACAGACGGAGGTGCAGTACCCTGGTTGTGAAGGCTTCCTGGGTACACTGGAACCGGGGCTCCAGGCTGGGAGCCAGGTGGTGCAAAGCCTGAGGAGGTAGGTGGCATGAAGCTTGTTGGTGGCACCCCGGGGCTGGGCATGGGGGGTAGGCCTCCAGCAGCTGACGATGAAGGTGGCAGTTGAGGCCCTGATAAGGTAGCAGCTGGCATAGAAGGACCTGGAGGTGGAAACGCTGGAGGTCCAGCAGTGGACGGTGACTGAGGCTGGAATGGCTGGTGAGGAAGAAAACCTGGGAAAAGCCACAAATGATTGTCATAATATCAAGAAACAAAAAAGGGTAAAAAATACAAATAAATTCAAATATTCTACAAATGGTCAAACCTGAAGCCACAGCAGGATGTTGGGGGTAGGAGGGTCTCAGGGCAGGGCGGGTCGTACTGGGTGGCAGTACATGAGAAGAAGGTGGTAGACCAGGCCCAGGGTTGGTTGGAGGAGTTTGAGGGGTAAAAACCGATGGCAAAGGAGGCTGCTGTTGTGCAGTCATCTGAGCAGCAGGAGAGGGCTGGTAGTGACTCTAAATAAAATACAAATGAATACAAATTAAATACAAATTCATTTTGGAAAATGTATTTATTATTCATTGTGTTGCTAACAAACTGATACCGTAAACTGTGCTTTTGATGCAGGAGTTGGAGCAGCAGGAGTGGGCTTTGCAGTGGACACACTGACTCTGTTGAAGGTGTTTGGAGGTTGCTGTTGGACAGGAGCCTCTCCCTGAGCGTGAAACAGCCTGTTTCTTAGCATCACGATCCCAGCCTGACAAGACAAAATTGGACAAACATGCAGATGCAGTTATTACAAATCAAACAAAGCAAAGAAAAATGAATTGTGCCATTAATAATTAAATCATTTATAGCTATTTTACTTGGTCTGAGTTCTCAGGCAGGTAGCTCAGGGCAGTGGTCAAGCTACCCTCTGCAGCCAGTATGCCAGCATAACAGGTTAGCTTCTCAGCCAGGACTGGGCTTTGGACCGCCACCTCACAGTTACGGAGACGTTCAATGGACTTTCGCAGCATCATGACTTTCTCAACCAAATCCTGAAACACAAATAAATGCCTTAAGACTAATAGATTCTTCGCTGGCAGGTAACTGTAACTATTTTTCACCCCCGAATCATCCCAGTAAGTGCACAGCGACTCATTAAAACTTTGCTCAAATAAGCAGAAGAGTTTGTTCATCATTGCTAAAGGCAGATTAGAACAAATATTAAGATTATACCTCTAGACCAAGAGGAGAAGAGCAGTCTCTATGCAAGGCCCAGCATTCCACTAGCTTCTCAATGTTTCCAGAGCAGATGTAACACAGACATGCCTGCAGGCAACGCTTCTCTGTACCCTCACACTCCAACCGGCTTCCCAGTGTATCTACCATGATGAATAAAAGAAAATTAATTTTTTTTTGAATAGAGGGACTGAAATTAGAACAGATACCATGAGCACAGGTAGATTTGGTATGAATAAGGTGGATACTCACCGCACAGGCGAGCAAAGTCTTCAGGGTGAGCATAGGTCAGGAGAGCAGCGAGAGCTTCCTTCCAGTTGTCCAGCTCACAGCTTTGGACTATGTCTTTCCAGTTTTGGGTCACCACTGATGATATAAGCTGCAGTTGGAACAAACACATTAGGTATACATTCAGGAAAAACATTTATTTCATTGTGGTTGTATGAGCTGGACCACTATTAATCATAATCTTACCATTGAGATGCTATTCTTTTGTTTGCTTAGGTATTTCTGTTGAGTTTTCTTCAGCAGTTCTTCTCCTCCGCTTATAGAAAGCAGGATTGCTTCAGCGAAGCGACCATCATTCAGACACAGATCCACAGCTCCCTCAAAGTTACCAACCAATAGCGCCTGACTTATCAAACCATCGGTGTCTTAAAAACAGAAGGAGATAATCAATGCGATCATAAAATCACAAGTAAATATCAGATAACAGTAGATTTTCAGAGGAGAAATTTTACCACATGACACTGGGATCTGAAAGTTAGAGTTTTCCTTTGGGGTCTGGCTGAAAAAATCTGCTGGTGACACAGAACCTGAAGTTCTAGCTTCAGCTGCTTCATCAGACCTCTGGAAATAACAAAGAGTGTTTTAAATGGAACAGGAGACACACAGCTTGAAAACAGATACCGTATATTTGCAGAAGTGCTGACCTCAGTGGAGAGTCGCTGCATCTTTTCTGCCAGATCTTTGGCATCCACTCCATGTCCATTGGGTTGGAAATTCTTCCCCAGACATTTTGAAATCTGAATAAGCACAACAGGAAGTATGTGATATGATTTAGAGATCCAGTGCATTCACAGAAATTTTAAAGTTAATGTTAAATATCAGTGACTAGCTACAGTCAAGTAAGAGCCATGATACCTTTCTTTCCAATTCATCCTTGCTAAACCCCAAAAGTTTAAGGAATTTAATACGGGCTTCATCCTCAAAATTAACCTGTAAATTAAAAGAGTGAATCAGCATACAGGATAATAACACCCAAAACTGACTGACAGATTTAACATTAGGTCTTAGTAGCTGGATGGCGAACCAGAAGGAACTTCCATATGTCCTGTTCAGCATCTGACTTGGCGCTCTGAATCTTAGCCTGGCAGTAACTGTTGAAGGAACCTGACTGCAGCGCTGTCTGCAGCTCCCTAGAGCGCTGTAGGAACTCTGTCTCTGTGGTTACTTGGCTCACAAACACTTGTCTAGGGACGGGTTGGGGGCTCTGGACTGGAGGCAGCTTGGGATTCTCAAATGTGATCAGCTTTCCACCAAACTAAGAAACAAAAACAGATCATATATAAAGATAATTCTTCTGTTGTTTTTAATGGAAGAAAATTGCTACAAAAACATTAAATGCTGCACTTACAGCAAAGGAAGCTCCCACTGGCCTGCGCACCCACTTGGGTGGCTTCTTGAGAGGAGGAACTATGGTGTCCTGCACTTGAGGCTGAGGAACTTGCAAAGGAGGCAGCACCTGCCCCGTACCAAAGGGATCCATTGTGTCAAATGAGGAGGATATCTGTTAAATAAAACATAAAAAATGTTGAAACAAATATGCTGAAACAATTAACTGACTGCAGCTATTTTGATAAATAGTTCATAGACCAAGCAGACAAACAAGACATTTAAACATGTCAATATTTCTGTTGTGAAACTGATTAATATTTGTAGCAATTTTTAACAGCTGATGATTGAATAAATATAATTAGCTGTGACCCTGCTTCATGTGATAGCTTTCAACTATGATATAGCCATCTTTCAGACCTAATGTACAACATGTGTTTATAAGTCAATATTAAGTGCTTTACATGGGCACCATCTTGTGGACAAACAATGGAGGTCAGACACGGTTTAAACAAATAAAACCGTAAATACACACACAGTTAAATTCAAAATCTTTTAAAGACAGAGAAAACATTACTCTTTCAGCTGTGCTCTGCTGCTGAGCCTTCAAGCTCCCTCCCATCACAGAGTAAACAGTGATTCTCCCATCAAATGATGCCGTTGAAAGCAGCGCTGGATTCCTGGGGCACCACTCCACATCAAAGCACCACTGGTTAGTTGTTGGAAGCTCATAGATTACCTGAATAGAAGACACAGCTTTCATGATTGGAGGAACAAATATAGGTAACAACAATGAGGGCTTATTCACTCATAATACACAGGATTCTTGCCACAAAGTTACCAGAGCAGCTCCAACTAGCTTGAGGGTGAGGTAGGTTGGGGAGTTGTATATTAGGTACTTAGCTAATTATGTGTCACAGATGCAACAGTGGTGCTGTATTGCTGCAGCTCTGCAGTCAGTGAGAAAGGAAAGACAGACTCTAGGGAGCTTCATTCCTGCTTCAAGGTTATATCAGGGTAAAGCATGAAATGAAGGTTAACCTTTTCACACACAGCAGTCATTTAGCCTACCAACTAAGGATCAAGTGTAGTTTATCCCATAAGTGGATGGATGCCAGCTTAAAAGGCAAAATGATATTACGTCATAATATTTGCCTGGGGTTTTTTTTTTTTTTAACTTTGAAAATTATAGTCTTTAACAGCTGGTTTATATGTGTAAAACCTCTAAGGGAAACATTAACCTAATAAAGTGGAATAGCTCAGTAGCTTAGAGGCTTGCCAAACACTTGCAGAATCCCTGATACATGAGCAGTAATTAAGATCATGTACCTCTCCTGTGTTTGGATTCCAGCAAAGGATCCGATTGTCTTTAGCACTACTAAGCAGGAGCTCAGAGTCAGCCTGGCTCCAGGATATAGACAAAATTCCCCTTGTATGGTTCTCCAGTACTTTAAGAGGTGATGTGGCAAAGCGGAGGTCCCACATCTGGATCACTGGCAGTCGGTCATCTTCAGAGGCCAAGACCAACTGAGTGGCCACATCAGGGTGCCAGAGCATTCCTGAACAGTGCATCTGAAATCACATAAAAGTAAAGAGTTAAAAATATGAGAGTTCATTTCTACAGGATGCAACATTAAAATCTGCATTTTTGCCTAACAAATGAGTCAAATTACTGAGCATCCAGAGCAAAACAGGATAAAAGTGGGATTTTGCATTCTACAAATAGTCTTGTCTCAGACAACACGTGTTGCTTTAAAATGATGGATGAGCCTTTTTGACTTGTTCACATGATTTCATTACTTTTACAGAAGGAACTCTGGACTTTTTTTAAGCCACCAACCCTGTTGCTATGATCACTGATCTTGATGATGGGCTCGTTCTTTCTCAGGTCCCAGACGACTGCTTTCCCGCTGGGGTTAGCAGAGGCCAGGATGTGCTGAACCTGCCGGTTCCATGAGACTACACTGATATCTTCAGCAGGCTGAAAAAGAAAAGAAAAAACAAGAATTGTTAGTCTAAAACAAAAACAAGTCTACCTGTGAGTCTTACTACAACAGATCCCTCATGATTATATGCATATAGGGACGGTTTGACATATGAGCAAAACATAAGTACTGGGTGACACTAGTCATGTTGATTGCCATAGACTTGGAATGCTTCCAGTGGTAAAAGTGCTATGTGAAAAACATCAGTATTAGCCAGAACTTCACAATCATTACACCCAGGAATGCAAATGCCATGCAAACACTGTTTGTTTCTGTTATGGAAATATCATGTAACCATGGCTTATTCTAACAGCAAGGACTCCCATGAAATATAGACAGCCTGTGCAGACATGTTTTTATTCAGCTATCTTGATATTGAGGAGAACAAGGTTATACCCAAATGTTGGTAAGAAGTATAGACACCAAGGCTTAAATTTACTCCTTAGCAAGCAAGTATTATATAACTATACAACCACAAATAAAATATTATTGTGATTTCATTGTTTCTCACCGATATTAAAACTATAAAGGCAAAAAAAAAGGGGAAAAAAAGTCAAAACCTACTTACTGGGGAATTGTGGTTTGACTCATTATATAAACACATTGGTTTAGAAGAGAATAAGATTTCAACACCATGACAAACCACGTGATCCCATCATGTACTCACCTGTGTCTTTGCTCCTGGAGTCATAGGACTGCTGAAGTTGTTTAGATCCCAGATGTATATCTCTGAATCATTTGCTCCTGACGCAAGGAGGTTACTCTAAAAATTAATAAATTAAAACGTCAATCAGAAACACAGAGGGACGTCTGTACCGACTGTCTTTGAATGACAAAGGAAATCACCAGCAGGTTTCTATTTACCTGAAAATGGTTGAAATCTAATGCTCGGACAGGTCCTGTATGTTTGTCAGATTGTCCCACTACAGCCTCCCCACTGGAGTTCATTATTGCCTCTGGATCATAGACAGTCAGTGTTCCATTTTCACTACCACCAACCAGCCTTCCTCCAGTACCATCTTCTCCACTTCCAAAATTTACCCACACTATACTATGCAACCTATAAATGACATAGCAAGTTATTAGCACCCAGTGATAGACTGCATACTACAAAGGTTATATGCTTTATTTCTTTAACATGCTGTCTTCTGAACAAATAACTACACTAAATATCTCAAAAAATTAAAAAAAAAATGGAAGAATGAGTCTAAAGCAAGATGTGAGAACAATTAAAAAGATAGCAAATGAGCTACATTAATTTAATAATGTAGACTAAAAATAAAATAAAAGTTTATTTTAAGATTGCACTAGTTTTATCTATGTGGTATCAAATTAACTGGCAGGCCTGAATTTACTTGTTGATACAACCATTTGAAAACATTCAGTTTTATCAGTGTAAGGAATTTATGGGCAAGTCACAACATGAAGTGTCCCTTCTGTGACAGTCACTGTCTGCAGGTTGTGATAAAACTAACTTAAACAATCAGGGAGCCAAGAATCATATCAAACTGGCATAACGTGGTATAACTTTTCCATGGTTGCTGATATGGGCTGTGTGAAAACAATCAGTGGCTTATACTCTTGCCATGAATGTGTGGTCTTGTGTGGTCATCATTTATCTCTTCTTTACGTTACCTGTTTGTAGTTGCCAACGACCCTTTGAGCTGCATGTCCAGAGAGGGGTCAGAAAAATCCATCTCAAATATCTCTATAGCAGCTGTGGTGTTGAAAGAAGCATCAAGCTGTTGTGCTGCTGTTCCCAAGGCCAAGTATATAGGATGGTGCCCGGCAGGACTCCACGCCTGGTGGGCAGTCCTCTGGATCTCTTTCAGCCTCATCTTCCTCTACAGGTGTTCAAATTCCAAATCCTGGACAGCAGAACAGACTCCACTAAACCAATCACATTATATCCCAGTCCCTAAAATATATAATGTTGGCTTATTAATAACCCAAAATTCGCATTTATATCTCGAATATTCTTACTTTCCAGAGTGCCTCAGGCTATTGGCAGTAACTTAATCGTCTATACATAAATCTAGCTTTCGAATACGGTTGTGCAGAGTTATATGTTAATTATCACAATGAAATGAATGTAGTTATCCTCTAAATTAAACTATCGTTAAGCCCCTTTTAGGCAAGCTAACATAACATGTAGTTAGCTTTTATTAGCATTTAGCAATCATGTGTCAGAAACCGTAGCGTTAGCTTTTGTCGGTTAATAACTTTGTAAGAGCAGACTCTTCTACTGGTCATGATCTCAATCTATTTGTTTTAATGCTAAATTAACCTCTCATACACGCTGCTACTCGTTTTTAAATCCCGAGCTAACGCCGGGCTATTTAATTCTGGTGCACAAATGGACCAGATTGCAAGCTAGCAAACAGCCACCACCCCAGTTAGCATGTTTTAACAAAAAGGACCGCTGGGCGCCTTAAAACTCATCCCAAAAAAGATAAATATGGCCTTGAGAGAAACTTACGTCAATTTATTTGTCAGAACTTGACTGCCCGCATCTACTACAAACTCGAGAGCTACTTTACAGCCAAGCTAGCAGCTCAACCACAGCCGGAGTCGGACCAAAGTGCTTTGCCGTGTTGTCACTACGGTACGGTAGCTGACAAGGACATTCCTCACAGTAACCTGAAGTTAACCCAGTAATACTAAACCAGAGAAAGTGTATAGACCATGTTCATTGCAAAGAGTACATTTCATTTGAAAATTATTCTGCTTTATCAAAAGTCGAAAATTAACATTTAACAAAACAGCAAGAAGGCAAGTTAACATTCTTTACAGACATAAATAATAACAAATCACTGCAAATACAAACTTTTAACTTTGAACATAAGTCTTTATTCTTGACAGAAATATATATACACACACAGGTAGAATCACATTTTAGTGATTATAATTCATAATGTTTGACTTCTTCAGGCTGTTTTTCAGGATCTCCTCCTTTCTCTAAGTACAGGTCATTGAAGGGATATTGCTTCGATGCCTGGAAAAAAACAAAAGACAATTCCTTTAATGAAACTTTGTACACCAACAGTGTTACTGTACAGAAAAGGTGATTCTAACTTTAACATACACTGTTATATAATTACTGAAAATAAAATATTTAGTAAATATAATTATGGAGATCACGTGTTTTGCCACATGTTTAGTATCTTCCTCTGTATCAACAATCATCTGCATATGCCTTTATTAATCCTTAATTTTTAGGAATTAATAAAGAATTCTGATTCTGAAGGTCACTCATGAAAATGAAAATCGGCCACTAGATTGCAAAAGAACCTAGCGTTAATAAGAAATCTTTATTAACTAGGGTTAGTTTAGGGGTATTGCCTTGATCCATGCTCAACCATCCAGATAAGACTGAGGTCAAACTGAAGAAGTCGCTTGGTTAAGTGATGCAATGTTTTTCTCACTGATAACAGAACGTCTAGATGAACAGAAATAGCTTTCTGGGGGTTTAGAGGGGTCCATCCTTCTAACTCTGTATCTGGCTCTGACACCATGTCAATGTCAGAGACATTTCGATTTTTTTTTTAAAAAAAGAAGAAGAATAAGAAAAAAAAGAAGGAAACCATAAAGAGTAAGTTATAGTGACTAAACTAAACTATAAAATTAAAAGAATGATGATCCAGCCATTTTGAAGCTGCTGAAAATTGTAACAGTGAGGAAAAAACACCAACAAAAAAACAAAGAAAACAGAATTCTTGCATTAAGGTGTGTACTTACAACAGGTTGGTATGCTGGAAATTTCTCTCCAACATAAAACATAAACAGCATGAACCCAATGAAACCAAACAGTTGCTTGCACATTGTGGACCATGACACAGGGCTGGGAGATGTATCCACACGGTTCCTGATGTACATATCAAAATCCCAGTGCATCTAAGAGGTAGAACAATCACAGATTAACTCTCAAACGCAATCTTAAATTGCTTATTTTATAATTCTAGTCAATTTGTGACAGCTCAGAAAACTGCATTCTGCAAAGAGAGCTGGGTCTCAGCCAGGCTAAACTGAACACAGTTCCTTGGTTAATGGTGCCGACCTCATTTTAGTTGCATTTTAGCCTGGGCCCTATCACAGGAAACGGGTTTCACTAAAACAGAGGGTTTTTAAAAAAACAAACACAGAGATCTGTGCAAATCTAGGTTTTCTGTTCCTGAAAGAGAATTAACTTAAACTCTGATTCAATTACCATGGTAACATACTCTTTAAACCTATCCTGCTCACTGGCAGATTTTCTTCATTCCCTCCTGCTGTACCTGAATCAGCTGAATGACACTTGGTTTCATTTCATTATTGAAATATGTTTAAGACTACATGTATTTGACTGACTTTTTAAAATGCAGGCTTCAGATATTCTGTGTTAAATGGTAAACAAACTGGTTCTTATATAGTGCTTTTCTACTTTAGCTGAGCACTCAAAGCACTTATACAGCATGCCTCATTCACCCATTTACACAAGCAGCTTTTTTTTAATGCTCAATTGCTTTCTAGGTTAGTATTTTGCCCAAGGATATCTGGCAAGCAGACTGGAGCAGCCAGAGATCTATCCACCTTCTAATTAGTAGATGACCTGCTCTACCTCCTGAGCTACAGTCAACCATGAACATTATATTGTGAAATGTGTTGACAGGTTCAGTTATTAAATGATATCAAACAACATTTTTTAAATGTCTATCTGAAATTCAGAGTCTGAACCTTAAAACATTTTCCACTTAAAATCCTCTCTATCACTCTAAGTGGGTTATGTAGAAGTGACTCTGAATCCAAGTGCATTTGTATGGCTGAACAGTAGGGCTGGGCGATATGGCCTAAAATCCATATCACGGTATAATTTGAAGCATGTAGGGTAACGATATACATCGCGATATATTCTTTTCTACAAATAAATAACATTGTGGAAGAGACATAAATGTCCTAAATGCATTTAGAATTTATTTAGAACTACAAATTAAATTTCTTTTAGGAATTAATGTTTTTTAAATCACAATTCCAACCCTGCTCCTTTATCCGGGCTTGGACTGGCAAAAGTGACCCGAAATTGGCACTCTGGTGGAGCTACTTTGTGTGTGGGTGTGTGTTTATTAGTAGTTTTAAACCTTGTGATCCACAAAACAGCATAACAGTAAAAGAAGAACTGACTGCGTTACAGTCAGTGCGGGAGCAGCGGCTTTGCTTATCCGCGATTCATTTGCAGTTTGAACGCATAGGTTTGAACGTCTCCTGTCCTGATAGCAGCTGGGGGAGGACTATCCTCCGCCTGTGAGCGCTTTGGCACGGGTGAGGTGCCCACGGCAAACTTCAGTCAGGAGAACAACTGAGATAATCCATCCACAATACGAAGTTAGTCATCAATATACTGCAACAACATGGGAATAGAGCAGCTGCGAGAGAATTCAACATTAACGAATCAATGGTAGGGAAGTGGAGGAAGCGCAGTTTTTGGCTTTCCCCATATTCCAAAAGTGCTTTGTCTCTTTGCTATTACTGTCGCTCGGCATAATTTGCAGATGATATTGTTTGCAGCTGCTGCAATGCTTTCGACCAAAACAGGCGCAGCTTGATGACACCATCAACATGTGCTATCACGGTAGAACGGTATAGTCAAAATCTCTACCGTTGGCTAAATTTATATCGTTTCTACCATATAACGTTTATACTGCCCACCCCTACTGGACAGATTGAAATGAATAAGGATGACAAATTCAGACAGGATTAGGCCTGGATCCACTGTAGATCCAGTCATTTCCCCAGCTCATCCTGTCCTGATCCATTATGATAGCCATTGATAGTAGCCAACCACGACCTGTATACCATATTTAAATGGCTCATCATTGCAAAAATCATACTGAAATGTCTAAAATCTAACTGACCAACATATATAGCTCTATAAAATCTTAGATATTTCTCATAAAATGTTTGCGTTTACTGATAAAACGTAACATTCTTTATGGACTCGTAAAGTTGCCCTCCATATTTTGAGTTGAATGTAAAACAGCTAGCATTACTTTTAAACTATAAATCAGTAAATGTCTGCTATGGGTATAAGAGAGTTATCATTTATCAGTGAAGGCTGCTATTAGATTAGACCATAAATGATGGAACTGGGGGACATTAAAGCAGATATGCTCTTTATTTACTTGTTGCTCAGGTGAATCCTGATATCAGAGCTACACCGATGATGTCTTTCTTTCTTTGCCTACTCATACACATGCTAAACTCAGAATTAGTTGACTGAACTAAGTCTGATCAGCTGTTCTGGAACTGAAAACCCAGACCTGTCAATCTCAAAGTTAATCACCAGAGACTAGACTAGAGTTTGTTTAACCTGCTTCCTGGAATAAGGCCTATGGTGGGCATAAACTAAGACTTTTAGACATAATGAGAGAGACACCCACATCTATTACCTCACTCAATTATATTTTATTTTAGTATTAACAAAAAAAAAATCTGAACTCATGCTAGAAAATATTAGTGTGATTGGAGCCTAAATATCTGAAAGAAATATTCTATATGGACAAGTTTGTTAAATCTTACATTTAATGGATATATAGTTTTAATTTTAAAAACAATATAATTCAGTAATGACAACATCATAAATAAAAGACAGGGTTTTTTCTGTTTTGAAATGTGTTTTGGGGGCTTGACTACACATGCAAGCACTATTGGTGCATAAATACCTAAAGCAACATACTTGTGTCCATTTGATAAACAAAACCGTAATAGGAAAACCTGTAAAAAGGTTCCACTCAGACAACCTAGACACAATTATTCAGGTAAAACTGCATAATTACTACTGCAATGCATTTCAAATAATCAACTGCTGTATGAACCATCATCATTATACTCATGATTTATTCAGAAAAAAAACAACAATAGCTTTTAATGTCAGTCGGTATCTTACCGGCTCTCCCCAGTTTCTCCTCAGGTCAGGGTGGTCCCATTGGTACCAGGGGTCTCTCTCTTGCTGAGATCTATCTGGCAGTTTTGGATAATCACCAAAGCTACAAAAACACAGTAATTGCTCATTATTTTCTTTGCAATCTTACAGTTTGTTTGTGACTTAACGTTATAAGAATGAATGGACTGGACAGTCATTTTCGCCGTCTATATTAGCAGTACCGGCAAAAGCAGTTAGAATTACAACAACAATCATCAGACTTGTTAAAATTAAAGCTCACCCCTCTCCATTGTCGGGATATGGTTCATAGTCCTCAACCCTCATGTTGTACTTCTTTGCAGCTGCAGCTCTTTCCTCGGGGGTCTTCGGATATGGCCCAGGCAGGCTGTCCTTTGACAAGCCGGAGGCTGAAAGAGCAATAAATGCATACGTGAAATCGCGGCAGTCAAAGCTCGCTGGCTCAAAAAAGGAAAACATGAGAATTTTATTTTGTCTGCCTGCACCCTCATAGAAGAGCAGCCGCCAAGCTAGCCTAAGCCAACCTTAGCATGTCAAGGTTACGTCCATAGGAGGCTAAAAACGTTAAACCCTGATATACACCTCCTGAGAAATTCATTGTACAGCACTACCAGACTAAGACACAACTAACCTGCTCTACATCCCGACAAAAGGGCTGAAATACCAGACCCCTTTCCCTTAGACAGAGCTTGGGCCCACCGTCGGAAACCAACACCAGCCATGTTTACTGGCTGCTGCTGTTCGACATACTCTAAAGTGCGCATGCGCAAGATTTCAAGTACGGTTCGGCAGAAGGAAAAACTCCGTACTCACAATTTGTAAATAAAGGTAAATAACCATTAAATACTCCCAGTGCACTTGAAAAGTAACACACTAATACCACTGATGCAAAGTGCTTCAGCACATATATTAAAACACTATATTTATACACAGTTTTAAGTATTTTAATTTTATGTTAGTTTATTATTCTACACCAATGATAAAGAATATTGTTGTCTCTGGTCATTACCAGATTAAAACTGTTTTATACATAAAAACATATATGAAGATTTAATACAATTTAAAACGTACTAAGCTAGATTCAAACTATTTGTTTTTAGACCTCCCAAAACCAGTGTAGTTTTTGAGTATTAGAAGTTCCATCAAATAAAAAAGTGGGGGAGTCATAACAACAAAGAACAAAACTCCATCCATTTATCCATTTCCATTTTCCAGCAGTCATAGGGTGAAAAGTGGGTACCACCTGGACAAGTCGCTTATCTATCACAGTTTTAATAAATTCTATACAGTGATTCATCTGTATTGACAGTCTAGTAATGTAATATATGTTAAATGTAGAAATAATACTGAAATTCTATTGGCAAACTAAAGTAACAATAACCATGTGCATATTTTTCATATAGTGTTTTATTTACATCTGTTTTTTTAACAGCAGACACCATTACGTTAAAGAATAACGTGGCAGTGACATGAAAACGCATTAAGTGGCAGAAGGGAACTTGTTCTCAAAGTGAATGCACTGAAGCTCCAAGACACGTTCCTCTTCCCATCAGATCCAGCTCAGGTGCACTTGTGCATTTACTGGGGGATCGTCACTCTGCCACCAGCGACATATTGAAAAAATCCATCAGAGAAGTTCTGCTATGTCTTTTTCCACTTGCACAATGGGACAGTGAAGTTCATACCTGTAGCAAAGGGAAAATGCTGAACTTAGTAAAATTGAAATCACATGAAGGGTTTAACTCATGGTCTATGGCTTTACCTTTTGAAGGGCATGCCATTTGCAGTTATGAGAAACTTCTCAAAATTCCAGCGAATGTCATTGACTTTGATCGGAGACCAGTAGAATTTCTTTATGTCTCCAATAACAGGGTTGACAAATGGCAAAGATTCCTGTGGTGAAACAGGGAATGACATGGTATCTGAGTTTTTCAGGGTTAAGCACCTGCAGCGCTGATAGGAAAAAAATAAACTATATGGGTAATAAATCCATTCAGTGAACTTATATCTTTCAGCCTTCAATAAAACGTAATGTACCTTCAGAAAGGTGAAAAGAGGATCTTCGTTTAAACCATTCACCTCAACCTTGCTGAAGACAGGAAACTTTGGCATAAAGCCCCCACCAGGTCTGACATACTTCAAAATATTGAGCATTTCATGATTCACCTCTGCACAGACAAGCGTAAAAAAAAAAGTTAATACTTCTGTTTTTTGCACGTGTGTATTCAAAACCTTGTCTTTAAAATAACTTGTTAATTAAAGTATCCACAGTGCATCTAATAGAGCTTGTATATGGTGGAAAGAGTTTTTAGATTCCTTAAGTACAAGTAGATTAATGTATTATAAGCAGACTTTTAACTTCTATATCGTTACAATGATGGATAATAGTAGTAGTATGGTTGCTCATTGCTTCAAGTTAATATGGCCGTTGTTTTAAATAAAACTTTTACGAAGTTTTTTTTATTCTATTGTGTGCTCTGTATCATATGAAAGACAGGGAATGTCCTTAATATGGTCATTTCAAGAACAAGCTCTGCAGAGTCTCATGCAGTTCAAACCTTCTGTTTGCGAGGGGCAATCAATCAGAAATTAAAGATAAAAAAAATCTGGTTTGTTTTGAAGTGTGGCATGCAAAGCTCCCATAACAGAACAATACAGGTCCCTATTATCCACCTTACCAGGTGATTGGAGACCAAACTGGTTGCAGGGGAATCCTAAGACAGTGAAATTGAGGTGGCCAAACATTTCCATGAGTGCATTCAGTCGGTGGTACTGGGAGAACAAGGCATAAAATCAATCGCCTTCAATATAAAGAGTCAATGTGGTCTGACAGTAATCAGTCAACTCTTGCAGAATATTACCTCCTCTATTGTTGACCCTCAGAATGTTGCAACGTTGACGATGAGAAGCAGTTTACCTCTGTAGTTACTGAGTGGAACCGGCTGTCCATCCAGGGTCTCAGCAGAGAAATCATAGACTGATTTATTTGCCATGCTTGTTCTTTAGCTTGTCTATGTGACTGCAGTCGGTCAAGAGTGAGTATTCACTCAACTAGCCTGTTGGCTCGTCTCCTCCACTGAAACACAACTCATGGGTCAGCAATTGTTCAGCATGACTGACTTCATTGTTCTTCTGGCCAGAGGTGAGCAGGCAACATGGCTAATTGTTCAACACTTGTATACCAAACATGTGGTTGTAAAAAGTAATAGGCAGCCAACTGCAACCAGGAAAGTACATATTAAACATAAATATGGATCTTTGCTTTTAGCAGTAATTATCTGAAAATTTTTGCTTAAAAACAGCATGCATATGATATTTCAAACAACAACAAAGCTAATAAAGTAAGCCCTTGTGGGCTAACAAAACAATTTTTGATTATTGTATGATATGGTAACAGGGTTAAAATTAACAGGGGTGTGCAAGTTCTCATGGCTGAATTGATCTATTACTTTTATTTGTACCTTTTCAACAACTTTTTCAACAACTAGTTCTACATTCTGTGCCGGGACAGGTTTTAGTTATAGTTTTTTGTGCATGGATTTGTTTCAAATTCAAATTTGTATAGAGTTGTACAATTACAAGATGGAAGTTATTTATTTTGTGTTTAAAGTGAGTACATTATTTGTCTTTTGTTGATAATCTCTTCATAAATGTTACTTTGTAACTTACTTCGAGGTACTGTATTAAACTGGGGAAAAAAAAATCAATATAATGTTTTTAAGAAATGCGCATGAAATAAGCTAAATATTTGATTGTAAGAAGATCCAGAGATCTTTAAAAATCAATAACAAGTTTTCATTTATTACAGTTATGGCAAATCAATTTATAAATTGTTTTGAATATTACCATTGACGTCAACCCGGAAAATTACAACTGCTGAGTTCAAGTTCTCCCTGTAAACCACAAAGCCACGACTATATCAAAGCTACGATGTTAATTCTCGGGCATTCTAGTGCAGCACACTGTAAATACGTTTAAAAAATACAGTCTCTGATAGGATGGTGTTTTAGTTGTTACTTTAGTTAACAACACAGCGCAACCGTGCAGAACTGGGTCTCTTTAGATTCATTAAACGAATGTATTAAAAATCAAATAGAAATTCATAGAAAAGCAATAGCTCTAAGTTGCTATAAGAGTTTGAATGTTTACCCCGTAAGTTACTACTTCCTTCTTTGACGTGTAAATTTACATCACACGGCGACACGAGCCTCTTGTTATTTTGATCTATATCCTTCTGACTGTCCGTTAATGCACCATCAGGCTTAGGTTACACCTTGATTGCTTTAGAAGATGCTAAAGGAAACTATTTTATTTTGTCATCCATGGGAAGAATGATATGTTCGTGGAAACGTACTGTAACATAACGGGTTCATAATGGATGAAGAAGCTAAGATGCGAACGTAAGTGCTTTTCAGAGGGGATTTTTTTTTGCGTATAAAAGCGTCTGGATTCGTGGCCCCGGCATGCTAGCTTCGCGGCTAACAGCGATAGCTTCCAAGTCGCTGAAATGTAGATGGCTGCTCCCATTTATTGATTGCTGCTAACTTTCTTTAAACTACCCATCTCCTTGACAAAGCTGCCATATCGTTGCTAATGTTAATTCCTGTTGTTCTGTCTCCCCGTCAAAGCGCTTGCTGAAATGTAACGGTGTTTATAATTCCGCACGCCGAAGTATCAAAGTTCATCTGTAACAAGGTTTGCTCCTCAGCAGATGCCATCTTTTGGACTTGCCCTGGGAGGATGTACTTGTTCCACATATTTTGTGCTATTTACCGCTGCAACACCTTGTCAGCCTCCAGAGGGTCAGCAAGCAGTTCCACAACCTCATTAAGGTGTACCTATCCAACTGCAGGACCTTTCATCTGTCCCCGGTAAGTGCTGATAAGAAATGACATGATTTCCAGCTGCATTACATGCTCATAAAGGAGGCTGCCCTCTTTCTTTTTATGTCATATTTACAGACCTCACCATGCATTCCCAGGGAAGCATTTTGCTCGATGTTAAAGGACAATAAAGTTCTGCAGAACTTGTCACTGCAGAATTGTTCAGACTGGGTGTCAGATAAGGAACTGCTGCCAGTTATTGGCCAGAACCAACATCTGCAAAGGGTGGACATGAGCGGGTGTGCATGTCTCACCCGCCACTCCCTGGTGGCTGTGTCCTTGAGCTGCATGCACCTGCAACACCTTGGCCTGGCACACTGCGAATGGGTGGACAGCCTGTCCCTGCGCAGCCTGGCTGACCACTGCGGGGGGCTGCAGTCGATCGACCTTACTGCCTGTCGCCAGCTGAAGGACGATGCCATCTGCTACCTGGCCAAGAAGTGTTCAAATTTGAGGTCTCTATCGCTGGCAGTCAATGCCAACATCACCGATGAGTCAGTGGAGGAGGTGGCCAAGAACTGCAGGGGTCTGGAGCAGCTGGACCTGACAGGTTGCCTGCGGGTCAGGAACCAGTCCATCAGGTATGCGATATCTTATTTTAAAGAGTAGTCTAACTGACTTTGAGCTGTTCCTTCCCACGCTTTGTTATCAACTAGCTCACTTGTTCACCCTTCCATAAAATCTTCTGCATGCTGTGCTCACAGGACTCTTGCAGAGTATTGCCCAAAGCTGCAGTCGCTGAAGGTGAATCACTGCCACAATGTGACAGAGTCTAGCCTCGATCCTTTACGGAAGCGCAATGTAGTGATTGATGTTGAGCCGCCCTTACAGAGGGCACTTGTACTTCTGCAGGATGTGCTAGGATTTGCACCATTCATCAATCTCCAGATATAACAAGTTGATAGAAGGTAGATACAATCGGCCTTATATACACAATTATATATATACCTTCCAATCATCTTTATATAACTTATATAAATATAATAACAACAGATAAGACTGACTGATTTCAACCTGTTATTGTGTTACAGGTGTCTTCATATCTCGCTTTCATCTGCATCACATGGGCATGTGTTGCTCTGAGAAAGTTAAAGAACACACGAATGTGTTGCACTCAAGCTTTTGTGGAATGTGATTAATGATACATGTTTAAGAAGGACTTGAAAATATCATCAGTAAAGTAAGCCATGTACTTTTAAGAACTGCTGCCTCGTGTACAAAAGAAATCACTGCACTATTACTTAATCATTTGGTGTGATGGGTATAATGTATAAACAAGGTACAGTGGAATTTTTCTTTTTTTTTAACAACCTGTCACCTTATGTTTCATTTGGAAACATTTAAAAAAATGTTTGAGTTTAATTAAACATCTCATTTTGCATGTGTGTGCCAGCTTAAAGGCTCATTTCAACCAAATCGCACAAAAAGCATACTCGCACTTACCACTTAATTGTGTAAATATTTGTTTTGTTTATTCCGATTTTATTATCTCCACTTCTGCGTCTTCTGCTGCCACCAACAAACAAGGAAGGTGGATGCAGTTTTGTTTCCGGTGCTTACTTAACGTCTTCCAGAAATGATCCCGGCTCCTCAGGATCATCTGTAAAATCTCACTGCTGTCAACAGTTTCCCTGTGAAAGCTGAGATGAATTGCATGGTTACATGTACAGTGTAATGAGTAGATTTTTTTTTCCGTGATGTGGGTGAAGTTCCCCTTTAATTCATAATATTAATAAATACATAGCTTTTGAATAAGTATAAGAATTTATTATGACTATTTCCCATTAAGTCCCTTAAATGGCTTTTGTAAAAATGACCTGTTGACATGTTGTTGGTCTATGAATTATGGAAATACTATTAAATTGTGAAATACTGCCAAAAATGACACTTGACTTTGCTGTGATGGAGTTGTCTGTTTACACCCTTACCGCCTCCTATAAATTTGAAAATACCTGTTTGGTGCAAGTGCTTCTTTTTATGAAAAAAGAAAAGAAATCAGGATAGTACTAGGATAGTTTAGTTTTTTCCTTCGTTAAGTGTAGGGAAAAAGTGCTGCTTTCCTGCCACTGATGTGAATAATTTATAATTATATTAAATAAAGTGAGCTGAAAGTATCTGAATTACATTTTGTGGGATCAGATGCTAAAATAACAAAGAAATCTTGTTTAAGATAAAGGGGAAATGCCCAGGCCCACATTTTATTTATGTATGTTTTTCAAATCAGTGTAGATGAGCTCATATATGTTATTCCGTACTGTGAATGGCACCACTACAAAATTTTATGACTGCAAAGTGGCTTGGATAAACCGGGGCTTTGCCTCTTCCCTTCACCGGCACAAGGTGGCAGCAGTGAGTCAGGATTTTTGTCAGTTTAATCCTCTTTGCTTGACTTTTACACTACAGAACATGAAATGACAGAAAAAGCGCATGGTGTTAAATTTCCCACTACAGCACCAATAGTACAGGAAAAACACCAGTTCTATCTTTTTCAGATTTAGCAGAAACGGTGTTTGACAGGTAAGTCTGTCTTAAACAGAAACAGGCTCTTTGACTCAGTGAATATAAAGTTAAGAATAAAGGCTTCATATTGTTTCTACTGCTACTTGTTAAAAATCCCCCTTACAGTTTCCTCTGGTGGTCCAATTGGCAGACTGCTGTATCTTGTATCTTGTCTCCGTGACAACACAACAGGTCTATTTTCCACTTGATGGCATGGTTTACCCCATCTGCTGTGTGCTGTCCACAAGCTGAATTTGCACCAAGAGAGTTGCTTTTGAAGGGCTTCAGGGATCGACCGGCATCCTTCTGTTGGCTGTGCTGATCATCATATTGTATCGCTGTCCCTCAGCGGAGGCTTCACTGTGTCATTAGTTATAAGGTAAATCTTGAAATTTCAATTCATGTTGCATATGGTGGTGTAAGCATCCAGATTTAGGCAAACAGAGTGAGAATTTATTTCAGCAAGATTTTGAGTTAAGACTACTTCTCCTGCAGAACAGATGAAGTATCCTGATATATGCAAATAGGACAAAATACCCACCTTCAGCCTTAACTTAGCCCGGCAGTTGCTTATGTTTGTTGCTGCTCAGCAGTCAGTGGGTTAAAAACATTTCAGACTACATTCATCATGTAGGACCTCAATTAGCATTGATCTGCAGGGGGGGAAAGAAACATTGCTGCGATATCATATACCGCGGAGCAATTTCAGTTCTAATGATTGAGTGTGTGGGGGGATTTTTCAAACATAGGCAGCCAAACATATTTTGTCTTCCTGTCAATAATCTGGCACTTGTCTAAATTATTGATCAATAGCAACTGATCATTTTATACCAAGGCACAGGAGTGAAGTTGGTTCATTCTGCTGCAGTTTTAGCCCTTGGCATTGGCTAATATATTGTACTTATTAATACAAAGACTAAATCCATCTTTAATCTCTGGCTGCTTTTAAAGTCCTCGCTGACATAATAACTTACCTGTTACTAGAATACCAGAGTTTCATTTATATTTGCTGTGGCAGCTGATTAACTAACAAGGATTAAACAGAGGCCGTCCTCACAGCAGACATTATTAAATGCTATTGCAGAAAACATAGATGTACAGATATTATTGATGGCTTGGTTCTCAGAATCTCTAGTTATGGTTTATTTCGTTTTCCAAAACAAAAGCATGTCTAGATGGCCAGTGTCAGTTTAGATAGTTATTAAAAGTTTTAATAGCCACATAATAAAAACACTTGGGCCCAGGAGATAGATTTGAGTCTGTCAGACTGAGCACTGCAATCTTTTCACCCTAAATCTGATTCTAAATATTCAAATTGATCACTAATATTGCCAGGGACTAACTAATTAAGCCAAATTTTGAAGTCACACCTGCTTTTGCGTATTTGAAATGCACTTTCAGGACTTCTCTGTTTCCATTATTTGATCTTGACTTTGTCGCAAGCCGCCATACAAAATCCCTTTAACCTGAAAGTGAAGCAGCTAAACGCAATCCAGTCACCATTAATTGTATTATTTACACCTGTGCCGTGTCAAGATGTTTTCACTGGAACAGACCAATTAAAGCTGTCATCTTCTCTTATATTTGACTCTGATTTTTCTGTGTAAGGGAAATCTGGAAACACAAACTAATCTCGCTTTCATACTAGTATAATCAGGAATTACTTTCATCCTTATGTTTTCTCTGACACTGACAGAAATGATAGGAACCATTCATTTACAATAATCCAGATTCTTATTATTTGCTTCCTTCTGCAAACAGACAAATTAGCCACAGTACACAATTTTTATTGATTGTCTTGTTTTTACAGTGCATTAAAATGACAAAGATCCCGTCTTTGTTTTCCTTTTGCTGAAGGATCTGGAGACAATCATATCCTTGGCGCAAACGATTTCCTGGTAAGGAAGTATCACTCAGAAAAAATAAAAAAAGAATTCACTACTGTAGCAACACACATCCATCCTTCTACACATACATCTAGCGGCATGAACATTACCCAAATTCTAAATGCTCACTGTAAGGAGTGATTAAAAACAAGTAAATATGTATACAAATCAGCAATCCTAGAAAGTAAAACAAGTTTTAAAACAACAGATTATGTCTGTAAAAAGATGAGTTAATTAATTGTTCTTTAAATTAATGTTTGTAAAAGAAACAATATCACTGTTATTGCAATTTGAGCCTCATTAGCCTGTAACAGACATTTACTTTACTCTATGAATTCACAATGTTTTACACTGTACTTTTATGTATGCGTCTGTTGACTAATGTTTCCCATTTGTGCTCTATCCCCAAAGCATTGAGTTAAATACTTAAGCTAAATCACGTATGAATTGGGAAGAACAAGTGAAAAAAATCCACTCACAGCATCAGTCAACTGAGTAATAAAAGTTCATTTAAATGTTTCCAGAAATATTTGTAGTTATTTACTTGAATGCAGAATATTATTTTCATCTGCAGCGTGAAAGAAAACCAGATCCTGCTCAAGAAATCAGAAATTGGTTTAGGATACTTTTCAGCCCTCTGTTAATTAAATGAAGTTCATATGAGGTGAAGAGAGAATTACTGTAGCTGTTCAGATGGGACCAATACTGTGTCAGAGATTTTGTTCATTTTCATATTTTTAATTAACAGGCCTTTTCCCTTCGTCTTCTTTCATTTATTTGATGTAGTTTATCTCCTCCAACCATTCATATACAACCTTATTGGATCCTGGGACTTAAGGATCCATCTTTTGGCCACCAGAGAAGCATAACTAATGACAACATTAAAGTGCCTTTGTGAGCGTAGCCATCAAAATGTCGATCAACCAAGCAGGAAATAATGTTGGATTTAAAAATTCAGCATGAATAAACATGTATGTTAGAATCTGCGCGGCTCATTTTAGGAAGAGTTTGAAGGTGTTGATGTACTTGTGAAACATCCCGATAAAATCACCAGGTCTTCAGAGTTCATATGTGTGGCATGGATGTGAGACTAGTGAAAAAAAAAAGACTGTAGTGTGGAGAATCAAGCTAGGCACTGTTGAATTTTCAGCCTTTGAGTGGAGTGAATGACGGTGCCACACAAGACGTCTTCAGTGCACCATCCAATTGAAGCGACATTTGAAGCTTTCCTTGGACTCAGACCTGTCAGACCCATTAGCATCTTCTTAATTACTGCACTCCTTGCTGCAGACTGGACAGGAAGCACATGGTCAGCTAGTTAGAACTCACATAGTTTATCTCTTCATTAAGACATTTTTGCCATTTTCTTCAATGAATAGAGCATCCCGGCGAGCGTGACTCACAGCGATTTACTACTTGCCTGGAGAATGTGGGCTGTTAGTGTTTGGGATTAGATTTATACAGTCAGCAATGGCGTCACTTTGTGGTACTGTGTTGTAAAATTAGTGATTGTGGCAAACTATATATAGTTGTAAATTTTTTCGTATAACACACAAAAAGCTTGTTTTCTTTTTTCATTCTGTCTTTCTTCAGGAGTTTTTTCTGACAATTTTTCCATATAATGTTATTTTGTGCTGAATTGGTTGGCCTATTAGTAAATAAAGTAGATTGGATGCGAAGAAATTTTAAGGACAACAGTTTTGCACTAGATTAATTATATTTGGTATAGTCCAGCTAAAAAAATGTGCAAATTGTTTTGCTTCATACAATGCAAATGTAAAGTTTTTTGTTGTGTGGTTGGAGAAACTAATCAAACATGGGAACTACTATTAACACTGAAACAGTAAATAAATAGTAAATGAGTATAAAATCTAAATCTAACAGATAATGAGAATAAATATTAGTTGTATCAGTGACCTCTGCTGTAACTAAATACTGTAAATGTTGTAAGGGGTCTTTGTTGCAGGCTTTGTCTTTCTGATTGGTAATTTGTCCAACCTACCAGTCAAGTTCATGTGACTTAACCCAACAACTCTTCCATCTGAGCTCAAATTCAGCTTTATAACCACTCATCAAAGCCCACATGTGCTCAGAAACAGTGAACCTGACATTGTCAGTATGTTTGTTCTTTCTTCTTCTTCTTCTTTATTTATATATATGAAGTTCACTGCACACTATCAGCTAAATCAAACCGATAAGAAAGCCACTTCATGGGCTTTACATGTGATATTCATCCCACCTATCCCTCTCTTTGGACTGAGGCCTTTTTTTTAAAGCTTTGCTCAATTTGGCTGCACTATAAACACACCGATTTACCTAATAGAGAATACAGTATGCATGATGAGGATTCATCTTGGCAGGAGCATTTTGCCCTCTGACTAATCTGGGCTGCTAAATTGTAAGTAACTGTGTTGAACTTGTGTCCTTCAGGCAACAGAGATCAGAGTTCAGCATTCTGGCGTAATCACAGGTCACATCTTGTTAATCCTAGTGGACACTGAAAGATGCTGGAGGCTCGCTCATCTTTTCTTGTGGGGGGAGACAAAGATCTGACTTTAAAAAGGTAACTTTAATACACTTCACAAAGGTTAGAGATTTGAATTGTGCAGACCACCAGCGTGTGTGTAATTTGTACAGAATTGAGTGAATATGATAATTTGTAGCTTGATATTGTCAACACGTTGGAAGGAATAATTAGATTAATGCTACATGGACTATTTTTTAAAAAAAGAGAGCAAAATATCACCATGGCATCTCACAGTGCTTGCATCCTCTGTCTCATTTCTCTTGCCTTGCTTCATTCTCTATAAAGGAGGCTCTTAGCATTATTTGACAAATGGAGCACAAACAGCAAAATATGTGTTTAGTACATGCCTCGGCCCGTAGATTAATGACATTAACGAAGTTTCCATTAGCACAGCGATCAGGGGAGACAGAGGCGTCCATGCGTAAATCCACATGACTGAATCACTGATAAAAGAAAATGAAACACATCTCTATGGGCCAAGAGGGGCCAAGAAACGCCACTCCAAATTAGTGTGCGGCCCAATTTGTTGTTACTTCATTAACCAACCAGCATCTGTAGGAGTAGGGGAGGGAAGTTGTGACCCATCTCTTGCCTAAAAATTCCCTTTGTCGGGCCTCTTAGATTAAAAAAAAAAAATCCAAGAGTAGGAATGAAGGAAATGTATGCTAGAAAGGAGATTAGGTTTTCATATCTCTGTCCTTAAAGTATCAAATTTAAGATGAGGAGATATTGTTGTCATCTAGGATTGACGAAAACAATTACTCTTGGACAAGGCAATAAATTACTTTAACACAAAATTATCTAGTTGATATGATTATAAACACCAATATATATTTTTTAATAGTTTTAAAGTATTAAAGTTTAGCTGTAAAAATCTCTTTAGCAACTGAATTTGAACATAAAATACTTAAACTTTTCTAGTCTAATATTTAAGTGAAGACATCGTGTCATTAATAAATGAAAGAATATGGCTTCAAGTAGTAAAAGAGGATAGGAAAAATTGTTATATAAACACTATTAATAGATTGATTTGCAAACAATATTCATAATGAGCTGCTAAGAAAATACTGGATGAATGCTGTAAGATTAAAGTCACAGCACACCAGGCCTGTAGTGCATCAGTGGAGGTTCAGCTCTTATCTGCTGATGGAAACTGGCTGTCTGGGATGGGTAGTTCCTTATCTTCCATGGCCCAATAATATCCACGGGGGACCAACACTGTTTGGCACCCTGAAATCCTTTTTTCTACACCGGATGGGAAATCAGCCTGGGTGGATCATGGGGGCTTGAGACATGGAGGCCATATGGCTCAGTTTTATTCTCAGTGGAGTACAGGAGTTTGGGGTTCCCAGCTTCTAAATGTACACAGGAGACTTTGACAATATGTGCGGCGACAAAGACATTGTGACATTTTCTGTTTGTCGTTTAGCCATTACTGGCATATCACTGTGGTTGCAGTTTTCAGAACTGTTGAGGTCTATTTAACTCCATCTGTTGATGTGAATGTTTAATACGTATAAGCAGACTAAAAATATCAGTGCGTGTTTTGAACTTTTAAACTGCCATTCTTGCTAAGGTAAATTAAATTTTCAAGAAAGCCCAGAGAACAAAGGAAGACATCAGTCAGACATTAAATGAAACCACTCACTCAACCTGTCTACAATAAAAAATAACCATACTTATTAAATTCCAAGGCAGACAACCAGCAATTAACACAACCAATTACAATGAAACCTCATGGAGAAAACCTTCCACAACTATACTATTAAAAGGACGATACCCATGTCGACTTTATCTCATAATATTTCAGTGCATAAATATGGATTGTTTAGGTTTAGGTAAATACTGTATTATGTACTGTACTTATGAGATTGTAGTTTAATGATGAATCTTTTTTATAACCTATATTTCACCAGGAAAGCATCACTGAGATTTAAAAATGTATTTTTTTATGACTGATCCTGACCAAATAGGCGGCAAAAACAGTGAATCAAAGAGACACAACTAATATTTTACAAGTAATAAATAATAAGACTGTAAGATAATACCAAGAAGCAAGTAAATAATTAAGTAATAATAATAATTAAGTTAATTAAGTAAGTACTGTACCTTTTAAGAATAATGTTTCATCCCTTAAAAGTCAATTTTCGTACTATGAAATTAATTTATTTAGAAGTGCAAGACTTATGTCTTTGCCGGATGTTTTTTATGTTCATTTTGAAGAATAATAAGTTTCCTCCCCCAAAATTCCCAACAAAATAGCTCAGAAATTGCTTGACCTTTTAGTATAAGTTGAAAGTTAAATATGAAAACAAAGCTAAAGAACAGCTCCATCCTTAAGGCTTGACTGACAGATCTAAAAAAGGCAAAGGGTGCACTACTGTTTCTGGCCAGCTGAGGACATGCTTTCCTTAGACTGGAAAAAGGGGAACATTTAGCTTCAAGTATTCTCATACATCCACTGTAATCCAGCATTTAGTTGCAGTAAGAAGTAGCTTTACACAACCATCCAACAAAATGTTGTTTAGCATCCACAAAGTGCAAGTAATAACAAAAACAAATAATGCTGACTAAAACGTCTTGGGATGCTAAAGTAGGATGGGACGATACAAACTAAAACAAAGCAAAGTATAGCTTAGACAGTTTGAATTTATGTGGCAAAAGTAGCTATAACATGACATATACAGTTGAATGAATCTGGTTATGTAGTAAACATGCATGTAATAGAGTAAAAAGGATTTTTAAAAATGTGGATGTTTAGAATAAGAATAGACAATCGCTGCCACTGTTGGTCACTTTATAATTAAAAAATTGACTTTTACGTGCTTTTTAATATTTTGCCCCCAAGCCCATTAGTGGAGTACATGCAGACAGGAATTTGACCCCACTTTCTGAAGCAACCAAGTTTTCCCACGCAGGTGTAAGCCACAGTGAGGTGAACCTACCACAGCACAATATGTTTAGGACGCAGCCTGAGAGACCTCCATCGAACATCTTTATGAAGTAGATTGAGGACAATTTTCCTGCTGAAAGGTGGTCTACCTGGACGGCCAGGACTGCCTGCCAGCTGCATGTCATTTCTATCAAATGTGGCCTGGGTCTGTCAATTAAGAAAACACAGGGCAATCTGTGGCTGCTGAAAGAGATCCCCTTGGCCTGCTCCCAGGCTGAGAGACGGCCTTTTGTTCCCAGGCATGTCTCACATACTTTTAGAGCCCAGATAAGCTCAGGCTTCATGAAGCCCTGCTTTATATTTGCCCACTGTAATGTCTCTGTGGGGTCAGGGAATATGGGGAAGCACTGTCTGCGAAACGGTAATATCCCCCCTCCCACACACACATTATAGGGTCAGGAATAGAAGCCACAGGTTAGGTGGTCCAGAGGCCTGGCCAGGGGACTTTTTTTGCTGAATGATCCCCTCCACTCATGTGCCCACCCTTGATCCGTTCCTACCTCATACCAGAGACATAAACTGCACAACAAGCAGGCAGCTTTAGCCGTTTCCTGAAATCGGATAAACAGGTACTCTATGCTAAGATCTGCCAGCGTGGGGGGAAGGGAATTTGTTTTAGTACCAGCCGGACCACCCACAGACAAGAAAACAGGTACATCAAGGTGGCTTGAAATATAAGAAGAGGGCAAAGGGAGGTTTGAGCCAGCAGGTTGAAGGTTGAGAGGGGGCCTGGACTGCTCGATGACTTAGTGTTGCTGTGGTTTATCAAAAAGTAAATCCTTAAAAAAAAGGAAGCAAAATACTAAATATTCTTCTTTGACAATATGCTCACACATGAATCACATTGACCAGGCCTGCGTCGAACAAAAGTTTAGATCATGTGTGAATTTCGTCAACTGAGCTCTATCTGTGGACAAGATGATTTTAATTTTCAAGGTTTTATTTGATGGTTTTATTTAAGCTGGGATTATTTCTGACTCTAACTTGATTGTATTAGCTTTGTTTTTGCCTGTAACTGTAGCGACATACATCCATATTTGGAGTGACCAGCAGAATTGAACCTTCATTTTCACTGTTCAGGGCTTTTCTTTTCTTCATTTTTTCGGTGGGGGTGAGGTGGGCTTGTGGGTAATAGGGTTGTCTCTCAGTAAGCTTTGTATATATCTAGAAATGAATAGAACTCGATTCAGAAACAAGCTGCTTTTTGCAATCACTCTAAAAATACTTTTTTGAGTAAAATACAAGACATAATAAGATGCAATAACCACTTCATGTATCCTAATATATATGAAAAACAATCTAACATGATAACCCTCTTTGGTTAAATCACATTAGGATGTTGTATTAGAGCCTTAAGTAGCCAGTGAAGTCCCATCATGGAGCTTCAAGCTGAGTGTTTTGGGCTTTTTAGTCTGGGTGTTTCGAAACTGGACAAACGATGGGTGGATCTGACTGAGAAACTGAGAAACAGGGTGGGCTCATATAGTAGCCACTTATTTATCATAACCTGCTTTGTAATTCTTTCTGACTCAGATAAAGAGCAAAAGTTACAAAACTGACACTATGTTGTGTTAGATAGTGTAAAACCAGAGACTGAGATGATAAATTCAAAATGGTAAGCGTCAAAAGACCTCAATCTTATTCAGCATCTTCAGGCTGAACTGGGACATTGACTAAGAGCCAGACATCAGTAACAGACCTTGCTTGAAACCCTTGTAGCTTAGTAAGAGAAAACATCTGCAGCCTGTTTCCAAAATCTTCTTAATCCAAGTTTAACAAGTTTACCAATCACATATGGGTTTAATATCAGCCCTCTTTCACACTGGTGACCTGTCCAGGGTGCACCATGTCCCTCCCCGAGTGACAGCTAGGATAAGCTCTAGACCACCACAATCATGAATTGGATAAGCAGAGGAAAAGGAATGGATGGATCTCAGTGTAATATTAAGATGTCCACATACTTTTGGTCATGTAGCATTTGTTAGAGGTGTTAAAATAGACACTGTTATTTGCATTGCTTCTTATGTTTTTTTCTTTTAAATGTTAATAGTCGACATGGTGATTTCCTTCATCATTGTCAGCAAATTGTCCATGCAGGAGTGAAGTATTTAACGTCCAGTAGGGGTGTGGTTCCATTAGATAGCTTTAAGACCATGCTGAGTGCTCTTGAAAATTAGTTTTTTGGCAACTTCCTAGGATGCACAGCCTCCCAGCAAGCCACCAAGGCTTTGTCAAGACTGTGCTGGTTTAAGCTTGCAGCTTTTCAAGGCTCCCATTATGCCTGACTCAGTCGGGCAGAAAGCGAAAGAGCCTTTTCTGCAGTCATGTGGGCATACTGGCATTATACACAGTTCAGTATTAGATATTTGTGAGTCATATAAACAGAAGGGAGGGCACTGAGGCTTCGTAAAGAAAAAAAAAACTTTATAATTGGGGAGTTATATAAGTGCCTAAATCCTCCTCCAGGGATTTAATTTTTCCCCCATTGTGTGTTTTCAAAAGCAGGAAGACCTCACAGCAGCGGTGACAAATCCTCTGACACAGAAATCACTGTGGTACAGTTTAAGGACTGTAAATGAAGTCTTTGAGTCTTCAGGTGAGGGATATTTAACTGTCTCATAGTCTTCATTTAAAATGTTGCAGTATATACCTATAACTAGTTACTTTTGCTACTTTTTTCTTTGTATGACAATTAAGAAAATGGAATTATAACAAGCTGAGAAGCAATGCCAAGAAAAAAAAGTCCTGGAGACAATGTAAGTGTCACATTTGATGGATTGGATATATTTAGATCATTTTGATAACCCACCTTCAAATATATATTTACCCGCTCCTGAAATCACTCCAGTTTTTGAGTCTACTTTTAGACATTCAAGTCTATTTAGCCTCATGCACCCTTGTGTAGATTTGTTATGGTTCTTTTCTTCCTTCTGTAGCCTCCCCCAATTATAAGCTGTATAGATTTCCCAATGGTGAGTCCCTGTCCTCTCTACACGTCTACAGTCTGCATGTGTATCAGTGTGTTGGGTCCGTGTGTGTGTGCGCCCGCCCGCGCGCGCGTGCATGCGCAGCTCCCTGTTGGCCCAGATGCTGGGGTGTGTACAGTGTGTAAATCTGGGGCTAGTCGGGTCACTCAGGCATGACCTGGACTATGTCGAGCCTTGTCTTCTGAGTGCCTCCAGCAGTGTTCCCCTCCTCAGTTCTGACCAGCCAGCCTCACAAACAAGGATTTAGGTCATCTTGACCCCCCTTGCATCACCCGTGAGTTTGTTAACGTGGCTGGGAGTCACGGCCTCTGATGGTCTGTGGTTGCAGAGTTCAAGATACAAAAAGCGTTTGCCTTGTGCTTTCTACACCAGAGCATATGCATTAGGTGGTTTCAGGTTTTTTTTTTTTGCTCAGCTGCCTTATTTTTTCTTCAGGAAATCCAAAAATTTGGTACAGCGCCAACAAAATGTGTTACATGTGACGTCTCTTGCTGTAACAGAATCGGGCTGTTTGTAAGACAACACATACTCTGTGATCTGAAATCACCTAGTGTGTGCCTAGTGTGTTACTGACATAATCTCTTATGAGCCCTAATAACAGACAAAGTTACAGTGCTTAACGATTTTATTAGACCACCTGCAACAAGAAGCATAAATATTCTAGAAATAAAAAACCTGTTGATAACTAAAGTAATATTGGTATTTATTAGGCAAAAATAATATAAATTCACTTTTTTTTTTTTTTCACCAAAATTTGAACTGTATACATATAGATAGATAGAAGTAAATAACTAACTAATTTGGCATCCTGATCAGAAAATAATAATGCATTTTACTATTTTTTCTACTTTTTGGTCAGAAAGCAATTTTTAGCATTAAAAATATCATTTTGTCTAAAGATATTACTGGTGGCTTAACCATTACAGAAACATAAGTTATTCTGGTAATTACCAATACTGTTTATTCAGGGCAGCTGTGGCATAAAACTTACATTTTTTGGTGGTCTAATAAATTTGTTAAGCACTGTATTTTTGCAATGATCCTTTTTCTGGACTGACTGCTGATGTTATCTTAGATTATATGGGAGAAGCAGCCTCTTTCTTATGCTGGTCCTGGCTGGTCTGTAGCACTGTTAGCAGTGCCCCCCCCCCCCCTTCACAGTAGCAGAAGTGAATAAAAAAGTTCTTGTGTTTTATCACTTGTGTGCTGCTTTGTGCTAGGATACCATTATTATATGGTAGCAACACATGTTATACTTTGTGTGGATTTTGGTCTTCTTTTCACCCCCTCACTCCTACAAATACCAACACACCACTTCACTTAAGGGAGTGCAAAGGCCTGTCCTGGAACAGGCGTATCACTAACATTTACATGGTGCCTCTGAAATCAGATTATGTATGGGTTCAATTGACTTAATGGATTTGAAGAGACTAGATCCTATTAATGAATAGGCTGCCCTACGGCACTGCCCCAACCAATAGCAAGCTAATCTGGCATGCAAATTAAATCCTGCCTCAATATGCCTGCCTGTTTAATGCGATCCATTACACAGTTTCACTTATTTATATATACTATTATAAAAGAATAGGCTCATAAACAAACCGAGGGAGGGGTTTGTTCTATAAATGGTGCTGTGCTGTTTCCCCATGCAGAGCCCCTGGGGCTGGTGGAGGCAGCAGTGATATCATCCATTGACAGTCAGTGAGGCTGTGGCTGTCAGTGTTGTAGAAAATATGGAATTACACCCACAGCTACCTTAACCTGTAAATGATCAGTCCACCTTTAACCACCAGTTCATTTCATTTCACAATATGTTTTTCCTTTCAGTACAGTCTTTTATTACTGAATTTGCTGTGATTTACACAGCAGGACGTGGAGCTTTTTTCTTATTGGGCTTATATAACACATCATGAGAATATGTTTAGGGTGAGATCTGATCTGTTTCATATTTGATTATATTTGAAGCATTTAACCCCCTGCGTCTTCTTTTCAGTTTAAATTCCCACTTTCAGTCTTTCAGCTGCTGCACTCGGGTAAATGATTTGACGGCTGCGGTGTGTATTCAGAGTCGTAATCTGGCACATGATCACACTGATGGCTGAGCAGGACATCTGCTAAGGAACTCCAGCATTTCTAGCCTCTTTGCTTGGCTTTTCATGCCTGGTTACCTTAAAGCCCACTTTGTTAGTGTTGGAGGGAATAGGGGTCAGGGGGAGGCCAGATATAACCTGACCCTTACTGAAATATTACAGCCATGTTTACTTCAGTCTCCAGCCGGGAAAAGAGCCTCTAAAGCTGAAAGGCATTGGGAGGAAAGACAAGGGAGAAAGTGACAAACTAATGAGGCTGTTTTCCTCTGATGATGTTAAATCATTACTCTGCTGGTATTATTTCGGTCAATCCCTGCATCGTATTGCTTAAACATGTTCCACAGCACATATGTAACTCTGGCCTTATTGAGGATCAAAGTCTGATTCAATCTGGTTCAACCACTTTCCGAGCATACTTCAGCACAACTGGCTTTTTGAGCAAAATTGAATAAGACGTGAATTGAATATTTGCTGTTTTTCTGACACGTGTTCCTTCACAAATATAAATAAATAAAGCCTTCCCAATGCAGGTATGCTCGAGTGTGTGCACCTCATTTCAAGCACAATTAACTTGAAATGGAGTGCTGCAGGATCAATAGTCCCCATTTGATCCAGGGGGGTCTGTCACTCCATGGAAATGGCACACATATGGTAATACAGCCAGCTTAACAACAACTTGGAGGATTTACTGTTGCCGTTTTCAGGCCAACATGAATAACAAACAGTGGGCCACTCTTGGGACCCATCTTCTTTTATTCCAGCTTCAATTAATCTTAAAGAGAGATACGATTTAAAGCTAATGAACAGGGGTAAAACTAATGCATTTTGATAACAAGAGGTGAAAGCATCAGATTGTCCGTAATATTCAGAACCAAAGGAGTCATGGTGCACAATTCACTGCTATAGGCAGCCTGGCTTTAGTAGTTTGCCTCAGAACACAGCATATAAAGATAAATGAAGACTGAATGACCCTGATGTAGCCCTGTTCCTTCATCATATAAATAACAAAAAGCAAAGCGAATAAAGCAGACTGTGCTGGGACCAATTCCCCAATGGGTGCTTATATGAAATGCAACTTTGAGGCGATCTCCCTGCTCAGAATGTAGCATTTATTTGCAGGACTCTGTTTCAATTTAAAGGGAATGGCAGCTGAAGGAGGCACAGGGGACAGTGTCTCATCACCGCCACTTACCTCTCTTATAGGCCTGCAGCCGAGGAGGAAAACCTCAGCAGGCAGCTCCACTTAAACAGTGAAGACCTCCACCAGTCAATGTAATGTGTACAGCTCTGATAGCCCCCGTATTCTCAATCCTGCTTCACTGTGTGGGTGTTTGTGTTTTGTAATGCTTAATAGAGCTAATTATTTTATATATTTGGTCTTTGACCACACCAAGAACCTAATATTTTACTTTCACTTTTACTATTCTGTAACAGATATTTGCTTTAATGTCACACATTAAATAAGAGGACTGTTAAATACTATTAGGATACAGTCAGCAGCTAATTATCTTAGCTAAGCACAAACAATGAATACAGGGTGAAATAGTGTGCCTAGCTCCTTCTAACAGCCTACCAGTAGCTTTATAGCCCACTGATTAACATTTTATATGTGGTTGTTATACTCTAAACAGAGCCAGCTAGCATTTTCCCCCAGTTCTCACTGTGTGACACTAAGCTAACTATACTTCTTATTATATACTAATACAAAATTACAATAACCCAAGTGTATTGCCGGAATAAAACACTAATAAAATGACTAAGTATGCAAATTTAGTCCTATTCAGACTCCTTGGGTTTGCGGTTAGGATCTTAAATGTTAAAGTGAAATTTTAAAGTTCACATCTGACCAAACCACAAGACTTCTGGAACAATGATCAAACTGAAGATGTTTGGTATAATGCACGGCATCATGTTTGGTGAAAACTAAACACAGCATATCAGCACGAGAACCTCATAGCTTGTTCTGTGGTCTTGTTCAGTGCTGCCTTTAGGTATTGGACAGGCACATCTTTAATGTTTCTCATGCTATACCACTAGGAAGAAATCAGTGTTTTCAGTATTTTCATTCATTATCATCAGCTTTATTGTTCTTTTGAAACAATAAAAAGTGGGGCTTGGCTACAACCTATCCTTCTTCTAACACGAATAAAGAAGATCAGCACATTGTAGTGCTATGGTGTAATGTGATTATATGACCTTAAAATGTCATCTAATGGCAAGGCATTTTTTTTTCACAGAGCTATAACACAAGTTCCATACTATAGGTCACATATTCCGATACTGAAAACACAATTAATTATCTTGTATTTTCACCGCAGGAATCACTGAGGAACCAGACTAACGAAAACAGTGTGACTTCCTGCCCAAGGACGTTCCTGGGCCTGCTCTTGAAAAGACAGCATACGGACGTTACTTGCCCAAAGGGTTAATGTTGATGAAAAACAAGCAAACATGTCCATAAATAGGTGCTTTCCCTGGAAGAAAGACTTTATATGCTACAAGCTCATTTTAAAATCAGCTGAATGTTTCACACAATGGTCGAACATACAGCGCTGACGACGGGGGGTAAATTAGAGCTCGGAGATGAATTATCAAACAATTTAAAAAAAAAAGTGAAGCTGAGCCAAAGGGAAACAGAGCACAGATGATATTGGCAATAGATGGAGATGCGCTTGTCTTTCTGGGTTAAGTCAGTTTATCTTCTGATTTGTTTTATTCTCTAGTTTTTTTTTTTTAGGGAGGAGGGTGGGGGGGGGGGCTGCTATAACAAACCATATCATGGCATGTTAAAAGTCCAAACCATGGGAAAATCAAAGCTTACTTCATAATCTATTTTTTTGCAATCAGCAAATCAAATATAAAGTCACATGAGCTGACAGCGAGACCAGTAAAATGGCAAAGGATGTGTCCATCCCCACCCCCATTCGTGCTCCAGCCTGCCCTCTGTGTTCCAGCGATACTCATTTTGATTTCAATTAAAGATCCTGAGTGTGACTCTCGGAGAGAAATTGCCTGCCTTTAATTAGGTAGTCTAAGTTCATGGAAGCAATTGTTGTTTCTCCACCACTTTCAATTTGATGAGCCAAGGACTTCCATTTTATAGCTATGAATGAATATAGTTTCATACCCCTCAGGTTCCTTGTCCTGCTAACTGTTTTGCAACCAAACAGCGAATATTACTTGTGTGTTTGTCATTAGTCGCTGGGGGTATGGTGCTGTGGGAATCAATGTGTGTGCGTTGTGCGTCTGCATGCTCTGGACTGCAGGTGGGCTGCTCCATCTGTGATGAAGAGGTCAGTAGCTGGCTAGGACCACATGGTGCTGCCAGGCCGCTGCCCGCTGGTCAATAATCTATTACAGGACATCCCTCCTCCTCCTCTATGTGACTAATGCACTTCGCAGAGATGGTCTCCCAGAGGTTAATGCTGCTCGGCTGACCCTGGTCCCCTCTGACAAACACTGTCAATGCTTGATTCAGAAAAGCTCTTTCTCAACCGAATATCAGATTGGCCTCTTGTGGAGGTGGCATGAATATGTTTAAGGATTCACGTTTGAGCTCTCAAGTCTAGTGTGGGTTTTTGAGCACTTTTTATATAAAGTGCAGTACAGTGTAATTTTCTTCACATACATAAAGTGGATATTTGATTATGAACCTTAATTCTTTCTGCTTAAGTTCTGTTGGTGTGATTGGCATGTTCATGAGCTAATGTAAGGCATGAGAAATGAAGATTAGCTCTAACTTTATAGAAGAAATTCTTCCAGTTTTCCAGAGGTGAACTAAGTCTTTGGCTCTTGTGTTGGCTCTGTAAACCTGCGCATTTGATCCTAAGTCAAACTGATTATCATATCATTTAAAAATACACGTTTTGAGACCATTGGGTGAAGGATTGCAGATTCCTGAAACTCCACAAACACATGGCTAAAATATTCACCCTGCGTGAATTTGTCAAAGTGATGTAGCTGCTTTATAAATAAGAATCAATAATGATTATAATAATAATAAGAAACTGTAGTTATCATTGCGTTAACTCTTACATACATGTGCACATGTTTCTCAGCTGAAGGAAAAAATAATGAGTAGAGTTAACATGAACGTAAAAATGTCTTTTAGTTTAATATGTGCTGTAAGACCTTTTCATTTTTGTGTAAGGTTTTCAGCACATGCACGTCAGCAGATGTTTAACGTGGGTGATGGTTGTCTTCACTCTGTGATCTTGTGAAGCTGAACCACTGATCAGCTGGACCGAGTCATGTGAGTTGGCGTGGTAACAATTTGCTCTTTCACCACAATAACTCCTTGGGCGAGACCACAACCCCTACAGCATATGCAACACATGTAAATCCACTGAAACTGTAGCTAAAAGTCAGCGCTTTAACCTCACGGTTTGTGTGTCATTTCAAATGTAGCATGCTGGTATATGGAGGCGACACAAGGAAAATGATATCACTGTCCTGATTTCACTGTAACTGTCAAGTATTACGTTACTGCACTCAGCTGTGACTGTGGTTTGGGGTTGCAAGGGTGAAAGTATCTCAGCAGAAGATGAGATAGGCAGATCTCTTTATAGGATCCTGATTGGTAAGAAGATCATGTTATTCTCACACCCCTCAGTTCCAACCAATTTGCCACAAATTTTATCTTGCAGGCACTCAAGCATTGCTGGTGGCTTTGTTCCTACTTTTTCTTTTCCCCTTGTCAGCTCCTTTAGTATTTTTTTTCTCTGGCTCTGAAAAAGATTAAATGTTTATCACTTGTGAATACTTTTTCACAAATTTCCACCCAAATCTATCCTTTTTTTTTTAAACAAACGGGCAAAAAAAAGTTACAGTTTGTTCTTCCATCTCATTTGCATAGAGTGATATTTGAGCTGCCATTATGAGGCTCATAAATGAATTGGATTGTGAACACTGTGGAGTCACAGTGTATTCACTGTTAATCCATAACATTATGGTGATGTCTCTTTGTTTCACTGTTCTGTTTTAATAAATCACCTGCTGCCTCTCCAAGATGCTGTCATTTGAAATTCTAGCAGCGGGTCTCGTCTGAGTCCGATGAGGACTACAGGCAGACCTCATGTCTGCGTGTGGAGCAGAAGGAAATTAGCCGCACCTGAATGACAAGGCAAAGGCTCCCACCCCCAGAGGGACTGTGATCTACACACAAACTCCCTTTTAATAGACTTACACCTCATTTGGCCTCTAAAGCTTGTTGAAGGGTCCCAGAGGACAGGGAGGTGGGGGGGAGGCCCCTCAGAGGTCAGCCTACTGCTCGCTGTAAACCAGCTGCAGTGAAAGGGAGAGCTTGATTAGATGGCCATTCACACCCAGAAGGGGACCGCCATCCGGAGACAATGCCACATTTTCCCTTGCAAAACAACAGGGACATTTTGTCTGGGCTGTCGCGAGCAATATCTGTTACGTGGAGGATGTAGAGACAACTGGCTGTTCAAACTATAGCCACTTCTGTTTAAAGAAAAACCACTTTTCCCAGTGGGTTTGGAGGAAGCTGATGTTGCCTATTTATCTAGGTTTTACTTATTTAGCTAATATGCTGTATTCAACATGTCATCCTGGTGGTAATATGTTACAATCTCTCTCTACTTAGCTCTTTAGTCAAGTTTAATTTAAGATTTAGCGAAGGTATAAAATAAGATATAAAGTAATCATATTAAATTATTTAATAAAAAGGAAGATTAATATCACCTTCATGTCTCACACTACTGCTAGCTAAATTTGGTTAGCGCAGAGACAGAAAACAGCTAGCCTGGTTCCATACATCTCTTATGAAATCTAGGGGCACTTCTCAAGCACAGAGATTAACACATCAATATCTCCCTTTTCCCTTTTAATTGTCATAGTTGATAATGGATTTTGTTTCAGATGAACATACCAGACACGCAGTTTCTCCCTGTTCAGCCTTTATCTTAAGCTAATTTACTTTTCTAATCTTTCAGGTTCTGTTCTTTATCAACCACAAATGTTTTAGTGTTTCTCTCTCCATGATGCTGCAGCCTGCTACGATAGGCTACTATGACAAATAGCCATCCCTTTCATATGTTCAAGCAATAACACTTTAACATTTTTCCCCAACATAGAGGAACATCCTACTGATTTGAGTATGCACTCTTTTACCTTCATAACTGCCTTAAGTCTTTATGACATAGATTCAACAAGATGCTGAAAACATTCCAGTCCATGCTAACATGACAGCATCATGCAGTTGCTGCAGATTGATCTCCCCTTCCACCACATCCCAAAGGTGCTCTACTGCATTGAGATCTGGTGACAGTGGAGCCATTTGGGCACAGTTAACTCTCTGTCATGTTCAAGAAACCAGTTTGAGATGATTTGAGTTTTGTCATAAGGCACATTATCTTGCTTGAAGCAGCTATCAGAGGATAGACTGGTACACTGTGGTCATGAAGGGATGGGCATGGTCAGCAACTATACTCAGGTAAGTTATGGCATTTTATCAATGATTAGTTGGTGCTAAGGAGCACAAAGGTGTGGCAATGTCCTTGACACTATTACAACAGCTGTTGATGCAAGGTAGAACAGATCCATGCTTTCTGATTTATGCCAAATTCTAGTCTTGCAATCCAAAAGTCACAGCAGAAATTGAGATTCATCTGACCAGGCAATGTTTTTCCAATCTGCTTTTGTCCAATGATGCTTAGCTAGTGTGAATTATAGTCTCAGTTTCCCATTCTAAGCTGACAGTTGCTGTAGCTCACTTGCGTCAAGGCTCTGTGTCTTTAGAGATGCTGTTCTGCATATCTTGGTTAATATGAGCGGTTCTTTGAGTAACTGCTGCCTTCTTATCACCTTGAAATGGCCTGGTCACTCTCCTCTGACCTGTGGCATCTACAAGGCATTTTTTCAGAGAGAACTGCTGCTTCCTTGATATTTTGTCTTTTAAAGATGATTCTCTGTAAACCTTAAAGATGGTTGTTAGTGAACAGCAGATCAGGTGTACCTAACAAAGTTGCTATTTTTGTCAGTCCCTTAATGTCAGAAATTTTGAAATTGTAGCCCAAACTATTGTCATCCCCTAATTCTGAGTAGCATTGCTAGTTTAACCAAACAGTGACTGAAAAACATCCTTCCGGATACAGCAGTCCTAAATGATGTATATAATGTCATTGGTTTTTCGGACTACTAATTTAAAGCCTTGTACCACCGTCTAAAAATCTTCTCATCTTCAAAAAGAAAGCATGTTGCCCCTACCAGAGAAACTAAACAGCAAATTAAAGTGCAACCAACCATTCAGAAAGACAAAACGACGCACAGCTACCACTAACAGCAGGCACACCCTTATTAAGCTTAAGTTTAATCCTTAGTAGTATTATTTTAAACTAGTCATATACTTTATAGTTCACCACATGTACAGTTGGGATAAACACGGCAAAATAGATCTCAAAATTGGTGGCATTTCTTCTCTGGCTTAATTTTTCATACCTGGAATGAATGACTTGTGATTTATGAAACCACCACATCTCCAGACTTTTGCAGGAGTTTATACTTTTTAAATATGACAAATGGGTAAATCTGACAAATAAAGCAACAACAAGAGGTTCTAACCAGCCATCAGTACAGTTTGCAACTAGCTGGAAGGAAGAATGTGTGTGTGAAACAGAGAGCAGACTATCCAGCTGATAATGTAACCAAAATGTGTTACATATCTTTAAAGACTACAGGAAGTCAAAGAATTCTTTGTTCTTCAAAAATGAATGTTCACGTTGACTACAAAGTGTTAAGACTCATTTGTTTTGATTAAGAGACTTTTGGGAATACGTTCATCAGATTTATTTGAAATGTATGGTACAAATCTCACATCTAAATGTCAGCCAGTTGGGATGGATTCAACCTTGATGCATATTTAAAGAAAAACACATTACATGTGTAAGACATTTGAAATAAATTATTATTCAGTGGCTGAAAGATTTTAAATAAATGTCATGTCAGCAATTTTTCTTTCCTGAAAAAAATGCCTCAGATAAAATACATTTAAAAGAAATCAGATATATCTATATTTCACTGCCTCTCAGGCTGGTGCCTTTACAATGGTCGGTTTGATCACATAAAAAGTCCCACATTATATACTAATATTGTCTCTCAAAGCAAAGGTTTGTAGTGTCAGACATGACATCAATTCACTTTAGATGTATTTGAGCATCAAAAGCCTGAATCCAATGGTGTGGACAGTTGAAAAATGATAAGAACTAAAGTATTTTCAAAGTGAATATTGTATTTAAATGCTTTTTAGGGCTTTTATTTTGATAGCACATGTCAGTAGACTAGAGCTATCCTACTCCTGCATATTTAATTTTTCTTTTACAGTGTTTAAGCAAAAGCTGCACTAAAAACTGAATTAGTATTCGTGAGCATAGGATGGGATGTATGTCATCAATTTTAACAAAAAACATCTTTTTAGATAAAAAATATACAAACCTTTGAAGATGTTTCACAGCTGTGGAATATTTTCCTCAGGTTGTTACTTTTGACAGTATGGTTACATGGGTTACTAAACAATAGATCCCAGTTCTTTTATTGTTAACCAGTGAATATATTTCAGGTGAGATGCGGCGATAAACCGGCAACTCGTTGTGTTTGTGTGCCTCTCTGGATGCTCTCACTGTCAGTGTTTTCTTTGCACATCATTCAGTGACATCCAAAAACATTGATGGTTAATTATTTCAGAGCAGGCTTTCTGCATAGCTCCTGTATCCCCGGGTTAATTCAGAAGCATCCCCTTATCTTCCCCAGGGTATAGAGTTTGCATTTTAAGTGAGGCACAGCACAGACACTCAGCAGCATTTTAACTTCCTAAGTTGAAGTGCGGCTGGGGTTAAGTGGTCCCTGTGCTCACAGCACCTATCTCAGCCCAAACATGACAGCTGGGGACTTGACTGTTGCTATGGAAATCCCTCCCTCCTCCTCCTGCCTGCCTGTCCACCCCTCAGTGTGCGTGAAAATGCCCCAGACTGCTCATTTGAGACCATACAAGTCCTCCTCCTTTTCCCAGTGTTAACAAGTCAACTTTTCTGTTGTTCTGCCCTGTTTCAAATGGTGTTTATTGCAAATGGAAAATGGCTCGGGGTGCGCTCGGGTGCTTAACAGTGCTCAGCTCGGCTTTGCAACTGGAAAATTTCCTAGAATGGGCTCCTATAAGCTGGCTAGAAATGGAGTATGAGAAATTGTTTGCTTCACAGTCTCGCGATATCATTTTTAAACAACTAAAAAGTGCATTGCAAATAAATGTATTGATGAAGTGATATTTCCTAAGATTGTTAGTAATAAATATCAATACAAAATTGATTGACAGGAAAAAGAAGAACAACAAGCAGTATGACATTAAGCTACTGTGCCTGAAGAATATTTTCTGTCTTTAAACAATGTGTTGACAAACCAAAGATTGAAAAATGGTCATGTGTTATTTATCAAGTGATTGTTACTGAATTCAAAATTCTTTTCAGTTATTTTACACTAGATATTATAAGTCCTTTATTTAAGCAAGTTGCTTGTTGCTTTGCATTTCAACCCTGTAGAGAATTCTCTAACGGATGCATATATAGTCTTTGTATAATTAGAGGCCATAATTATGCATAAATAAACATGCACATCTTTATAGTTTTACTAATTTTTATACTTTTAATGGCTGTTATTGCTGCTGCAAACACTTATCACTGGACCTATCACATTTTGGATCAGTCAACATCTTTTGTGCTGAAAAAATAGCTGAACTTTGGTACGATCCAGTGAGGCTAAGGAAAAGACTTCTAATAATAATAAGAATAATGATAAAGGAGTAATAATTTTAAAAAGAGGCAGGCAGATTTTGAATGTTTTGGTAGTGCACAGGATAGCAAAGCTAAAAAAACAACAACTCCCCTTCAAAAAACATCACTTCAGCCATTTAAAAAATTGTATGCATTCGTCAAACATCTCTATCTGTTGTGATGTCAAGACAAACTTTCTTTTAGAATAAAGAGGGGCTGCGAGTTAACACAAGTCACAAAAAAAAGTTTTTCAAACTTATGGTGTAAACAATGTTTATTCCTCAACAAGCTGCGTGGAAAAAAATCGCCAGGAGGAGCTTCATACAGCCACCATAAATAATTATCTGCTATACATTTCATCACTCCCACTCCTTTCCTGTCTCAATCAATCCTCAGCCGAGGAGCCTTGCATGCTGCTGTAAAATGACTAGAAGCTGATGGATACAGTCCCCAGCAGAGCACGTGACCTGTCTCCATTGGCGCCTTTGGCACCACATTTAATCTAAATGTAGTCCTTGACAACAGGAGGATCCTCACTTGCAGTTAGAAATGTTTTATGTATGCTTTCTTTGTAGTGGTGTTTAAGCTGAAAATGGACAGATTGCACCATCTGTTTTTCTATCTCTTTTTAATTTAAGCATTGTAAAAGGAAAAACAAAAATAAATCCATTCATGCTTCTTCCACTCTTATGGTTGTAGTAAAAGGTGTGAAAGTTGTTAGCTTTTAGGATGCAGGTGGGAGCTGGCTATTCTCTTGCCAGCTCTTCTCCACTCAGCTTCTTTCTCCAGGGCAAAGCGCTAGCCCTGCTGAGAGCACACATGAGTGGTCCACGGAAGGGCCGAGTTCCCGACAGCTCTAACCCCCCGCCGACATCTCATCCGTCTTGCAGTGTGTTGGCACTGTGAAGGGTAAACTGGGCTGATCTGTGGGACAGGCGGGGAGGGCACAGGAGAGAAGCCTTCCCACTGGAGCTCTAGACCAGCACATTCAGATTAGAGGAAATTTGTTCCACAATATTGTGGCCTCCTGCCTTCCAAGGCTGGGCCCGCACAGAAGGCAGAGGCAGAGATTTGGGCGGTGGCCAAGCCTTTTTGTCGGGCTCCTCGTTCGCGCCACATGTGCAGAGCTCGACTCCCCACTGATCCTTCTAGCTTTATAGCCTCCCTGCCTGATGGAACAAATGCTACATTGCAGAAAATAAACTTATCTCATTTGGATGACAACACATTCCCCCAGGTTATAATGTTGCACCATTTTGAAAAAGGCAGACAGGGTCAATTGTACATTTCCAGCTCAACCAGGGAGTCTTTTGCTTTGAAATGCCTGTCTCACCACATGCCTGACAGTGAATTTGGAACGTTTTGCCTTATTGACTCCCTTGGTGTTTAGTGTGTTGTATTCCCTTTTGAATGTTGTACATGTTTTTACAGAAAATTCACAGGGACATGCATCCTCTTTTTGTAAAGAAAAGAAGGAGGAAGGTATGTTTAAGCACATTACACCAGACAGTCTTTTTTCGTCTTCTTTCTTTTTTCCAGAGAAGGGCACATGGGATGATTGATGACCTTTCTAGATTATCCCCCAATACAAAAGCCATCATTGAACAGCAGGGCTGCCATTGTGTGTGGGATGTCTCCCATTGATTTAAGTAGTATATTTTCATGATCTATAAAGAGGCCAGCTGGAGAGAAAATTGTTTGCTCTCAAACGTTTAGTATCTATAAGGCATCATACTCGTGATTAGAAGATGATTATCTCTCTTTGAACTCCTTTACACTTTTTTCCCCAGAAAAACAGCGCTTCAGTTACAGCTTTGTGCATAGTAAAATAATTATAACCAAAAAGAATTAGAAGGACAGATAGTACAAAATACAAAATAAACAAGCTATTTTTATTTGTTTTAAGGTATGTTGCTTAGATTATCTTCTCACTAACATAATGGAGAGAAATGGGATTTAATTTGTAGCACTTTGCACATTTACCCAGCCCATCTATTTTGAAATATGGCTATGTAACAATAATTTATCTTACCAAACAAGTTTTGAGGCAATATGATTACTACTGTGATTCATACTGGTCATACTGGATGAAGTCTCATGAAGCACAGCCCAGTGATTGGCTGATACCTGATGCTTGCTGTTTGCATACCCCATGCATTGTTTCGTTAGCTTTAATTTAACTTAGGAACAGATGAAACTGAGAAATACAGTTTGCAGTGAACATTTGCATATCAGTGATAACATTTTGCACTGCTGTGAACACTGCAGAGTTGCTCAGAGTAAGTATTTCCCTTTTATGCTGATTAAAAACTGTAACGAGGACGACTTGTATTTGCTCTCGCAAATTAATTGTGTGTATGTTATTTGAACCAAGTCAGTACTCCAAACTTTGGCAAACATTTGTGATGCTGCAGAGTTCATCATAATGCATAATATTGTAATAAGACCAAATGTAATGTCTGAGGGTGTTTTATAAATGTATGAGTATATACTAAATTAATAATAAAAAAACACATAGAAAGATGTTGTTTAGGTCTAAATGATGCGTTGATAATTAGAATTTCATTAAAAGTATAGTTTATAGTTTCCTCACAATGTAACTTCCTTATATCTCTGTATATTTTAAGGAAATAAAAATATACTATATAGGCAGCGTGAACATGAAATATATGTTATGCACCTGATCCTTTGATAATGCTTTGCTAATGAGGATTAGCTGGCTCTTTCACTACATGGATTCACTAATCAAGATCAGCTGACTCACTGTGAGAGTTATAAAACCTCCATGATGCATCACACAGCACACATGGCTGTGCTGCAAAGGTCAAAGGCATGTAAGTTCAAAGGTAAACAAAAGAAGTCAAATTAAATAATCTTTAAAAGAGCATTAAAGATATAGTAAATCTAAGAGAAAGCTCCAAGCATAAATAAACAACCCCCAAACCACTGTTGCAAAGACAGCATACTTTCCCTTTGAAGCCATATGGTTGTATTTGGCTAATAAGATGGGAAGCATAAACAGTGTTAACTGAAGGTTGCGTTTCAACCTTCTCAAATCCCTGACTCCTCTCCATTGAGTTTGACTGTCCGATGTAAAAAGAAATCCTTAAAAAAATGGAAAATGTGCTGGTAATTTCCTGCCAGTGTTAACACTGATTTCTCTATCTGAATGGCATTTCCACTCTTATCCTGTTTGTTTATCACCAACAGTTTCAGCAGCAGATAGCTACTTGGTAAGCTAAAAGCCTTTCCACCACCTGTTTTAGCTGTGCTACTCAAGTAATAGTTTTCTGGGGGAGATTTTGCTCTCTTGGCAAACAGAACTGCACTGTGGAAGTAAAACCAACCAAAATGTTTATTGCTCTGTAGTCACTACACTATGCAATCTGTATTTACTTTATAATGATAAGCTAAAGTGAAGAAGTAACTATACTGTGTTTGACTATACGGTTACTTAAAACCCAGTACAAGCATGAATAGGATTTAGTTTCAAAGATACTGTGTATGTATAGAATCAAAATATATCAAATCATATTAATTGCTTAACAAAATGAAATTGCAGTTGCCTGCTGACTGGGAAAAACTAATTTCCAGTTGCTATGTGCACTAAGGGCCGAAGGGTCCCAAATTAGGTGTTTTCCCAAAGCATTTTTAACTGGATGTTTTTTGGCCAATCAGCTGATAATTTGCCTGGAGAAGTATAGCCCGCGGTGGCATTATACTGTGATGTCTCTTAATCCTCAGATGAGTGCAGACAGCTGTGCTGTGTCAAAGTCAGTTTCCAAACTGGCTTGCAGTGGGCACACAAACAGTCAGCACCAATGTTTAATTTTGGCCTTTCATCACATTACATCAAGGACAGCTGCTAGTCAAGGACAGCTGTTTGTCCAGTGAAAAGCATCAAGCGGCCATGTCAATACAAGAGCTGGTGTATCAACATCATCATTCACAGGATTTTCAATCACTTAAACCGAATTTTTGTTTTTGGTGCACGAGAATAGACTATCAGCCTCAGAGGGGGTTTCTATGATAAACAGTAAACAGATAAACATGAAATAGAAATGGAACTAAACTGGAATTAAATGATTGAAATCCTCAATCAGAAGTCTAAACCCGGTCATTGCTTGTTTAAATCTTTTCTCCTGGTGTCTTCAGCCAGTCCCATTCATTCCTCTAATAGACCTCTTCTGTCCACAGTGGACCTATTAAGCACAGATTTGTTTTCATCTCCCTGACATGCAAAGAGAGGCGTGCACTCCCCACACAAAAGAGCCCAGAAGAGCCATGAAACAAAATGTGAATAAAAAGACTGGATGATATCATTATATACAAATTAATTCTCTCTTGAGTCATTGGTGCCCCATCTTTTGGCTAAGAATTGGAGTCCCTTAATTGCTTTCACTTAGCCCTGTGCTTCCCAGCAATCAAGTTGCTTCCATTTAATTCAAGTGCCACAAGATGGGGAGAAAGTGGCCGCTTCCCGTCCCTGGAGCATAATAGACGGTGGAGAGTGAGGATACACCCACAAAATTGGAAAACACTGGGATATAGATTAACAGAAATGAACGCCATTAGCCTGGCAATGAGGAAATCATTTTCCCCCTCAGGTGTTTTGAAAGACAGAGACAGGCTGTGAATTGGGTGACAACTCTGGTTGATCAAGTTCATTTTGGGTGACCCTTGTGAGTATTCAAGAGCTGGGGGATTTGAAGCAATGTTAAATTTCAATTTACAGCTTTAAGAAAAGTCAAAAGGCAATGATATTTGTGAAAACAAGTCCAGTTTGCATAAAAATGTAGATAAACCCACATTTAGACATACCAAACTTTTATGAAGGATTATTACTTAGCTGTTTCTGTGTTCATGGGGTGAAATATGTTTGACTTTTGCATTTACTTAGAAAAAGGAATAAAATAATAAAATAATGTGTAAAATCACCACAGGCATCAGTGCTAATGTTAGGAAGGTTAGCTCATTAGTTTCAACTAGAACCCATCTATGGAGAGTCCATTCACTTGTGAGTATTTCCACTGTACCAAAAATGGGCTCACAAGATTACCTTCAATTAGTTGAAGTAAAGGGCTATTTTTTTTTAAATCTAAGAGGCACTGCTAGATCTTCGACCACGCACTCAATAACCAAGCGAACATTTTCAATTGAGTACAGCAGAATATCCTGGCATGTTGGCACTCTTTTCCCAAACAGCAGGGCATCATTTCTTTGTATGTTTCCCAAAGTTTACGTCACAGTTGTTTATGGATTATTTACTGTGGTTGCAAATGTTCAGAAATTTTCCAGTTTCCCTTAAATGCCTAGCTTGGTGTCTTTAGCTCCAGAACAAAATCTTAAATATTTTAGATATGTGTCTTAAACCTCTGGTGATTTTTTAAAATGAATTTAGTTGGCTCTCCCGGGCTTCTTTATGCAATAACAGGCACTTCTGAGATGTCAGTCGTGCACATTTTCCAATAATAACACAACAGACATCTGCAGACATGAGACTGTTCACTGATCTTGATCAGCAAGGGCTGTTCTCGCACTTCTGCGGCTCACAAAATGGAAGTGAATGACAGGTGGATGATACCAAATCCATCATCTGCGAGAGCTTGCATTTTATTTTTAGCTGTAGCGACTGATGAATGCGTTTAGCTGGATTTTATTTTTCCTTTGTGCAAAGCTTTGCCAGTAGACTTCAGGAAAGTTGACAGGATTTGCGGTGAACCAACTGCATGTTTCTTTTCAGCCTGTCCAAGTCCACCAAACTCCTCTTCCTCCTTACTTCAGGTTAATCAGGTGTAATTTAAAATCCAAAATTCCTGACAGTACATTTTCTGATGGTATTGCCTGTATGTTCTGCATGGCTGTTTGGATCAAAGACTGGTTATCTCTTCTATTGAGCTGTTCTAACCTCTGTCCACTCTCATTACAGGAAGGCAGTGGTGAATTTCCTAAGCAATCAGGACTAACGCTTCCTGGCAGGTATAGACTACCACAGTCTAACAAGTAAAAATGCAAAGCCAAGTAGAATATTAAATAAGAGTGATATCAGTAGTGACATCGCTGTATATGCATACAATAGGGGAGTGAATGCAGCACAATTCTAAATTGTCCATGAACATCTGATCCACATTGCTCGAAATTCAACTAATCAAATCAATATATTTTTCATGACCACTGTATTTCTCTCAGCCCAATCAAGTTTAAACTTACAATTTAGTAAAATTTCCTTCTTACAGTGTATATCTGCATATCTATCAAACATATATCTGCCAGTTATTATGCTTTGCCATTTTTTTTTTTACATTTATTAGTTGCTACTGTGTATAGTACTTTATATAGTGTGGTGGGGTCTGCTATTTCCATGCTGATTCAAAAGGCTTTCCCATGCACAAATACTTCAATGAATGATACATTCATGTACTGGACAAAATATGGAAAACACTAATTAGTGCATGTGTGCTTTACATGTAACTTGAGCATACGCATATGCCCTATAATCATGTCACTCTTAAGTGCAAAATAGCCGGCGCCAAGCGTTTTGAGGAGGAAAGGTATAAGTACAGTGCAAGTACGGCTACAGCCATTTGTAAAGAAGATATCTCGTTTTCATCTAAAAATGTGTATCCTGCATTTATGTAATAATAAAGCTGAGTACAGCTCTGACACTCGGCCTTTCAATAAAAAAGCCCTTGGGAGCGAACAGCATTTCCCCCTTAGTTACCATAAGAGAGAACTGTTCAACACTTCAACAAGAAACCTCGAAGCATTTCTGCTCAAATCAAGCTCTTTTAGCCTAGATTTGAATTTTCTTTGAACAATCTCAAAGCACGTAAACATCTTTACATTCATCTTTAAAACTTTTTTTTTTAAATTTTTCTTTGATCATTGTTTTTCTTAATCTCTACTTTGACACAGAGCAGTGTTTGTAATCGGTGTTTCTACAGATTTTAAAGTGATTAAATTCAATTAAATTTTATTTATATGATCACAACAGCAGTCACCTTAAAGCTTTATATTGTAAGGTAGAGGCAAAGATACTACAGTAATGCAAGTTTGTGGAAGCTACAATGTTATAAGCCTGACTGCTCATCTTATCTTTGCTAAAAATTTAAGCTCAGGGCCTGTCTGCTTGGCTGGGATCAGCATGCACTCAGATTTAACATCAAATTGAGTTTGTGGCTAGTTTTGTGTTAGCATACTGTTAGTGGATGTTGTGATGTGTACTGGACACAACCTACATTTCACCATGCAACACAGCACTCTTGATCTTTCATGCAACAAAACAAAAGTAATGTCCTTATCTCCACTCCCCAAAAGCTGTAGACCACTCCACCGTTTCCCTCCTCCCAGCACACAAACTAAAATCAGGTGATAGCAACAAATGCACAGAAAGAAAAAAAAAATGCTTCTTTCATTTTCTTCTTTTGCTTTTTCCCAGCATGCAGGCAACTGAAGAACCCTTGTAACACTTTAACGATTTGAACACTTGAAACTGTGCTGTAATTAGTGAATTTAGCACAGTAACACATTGCATTAATAGGTTACTAAAAATATAATGTGATTGCAGCAACACATTATTTTGGCACATCTTACACCCAACACTGGTCACAGGTTTTAAAATCAAGCACGCAGCCATGCAGTCTGGCTTTGCAAACATTTATGAAATAGCAGCTCCTCCTCCTCTGGCATTAACACCATCACAGTAATTGGCATAGGTATGGCACAGGTTTCAGTGGGACCTGCAGTTACAATAGATTTCACTGACTTTTTATCTTATATATCGCCTTTTAAATTTTTTTTTAAATATATTTTGGGTTTTTAGCTTCAATTTGGTTCAGTTTAAGAACTAAAGCTTCCTATGTTTTCAAAAAGTTCATGGTTTGGAAAGGTCATGGAAAATAGTTACTTCACAATATTAACAGTGTAAGAAAAACACATAAGAGCTTCTGCACACAGGTAATGTTTTTTGAGGCATTTGGTGCTCCATGTGTCTGGTTCTTATACATTCACTGCTTCTGCCTAACAATGACAAATAAAACTCTTGTTCTGAACTACAGGTGTTGACAAATCAAACAGGACTGAAATCTTTAGCATTCTAATTTTACTTTTCTAAACTCTGATATTTAACATTTTGTATGTATGAAATTAAGAAAATACACCGAAGCAGTGTGTTTATTGTTGTGACTAAAGTGTAATTCTAATAGAAATAAAAAAAGAAAATCAGGTGAGGCAAGTTAAAAGTGTCAGGTTTAAAGTTTAAAAGCACGATCATGATCATTCTTGCACAAAAACCAGATGTTTTATATTGATGCCATGACATTGACCAACAAAATATTACTCCAGAGTACTTGTACTTAGTTGACATCAACACTTTTCTTGTATGCACCTTTGTTAAAAAAAAGAAGAAGAAAAAAACTAGCAACATGAATCTAGGTTATGTGTGGTATTTCTTGTGTTGGGGTGAGGTGCGAGGTGAGGGTAGATGTAAGGGTTTTGATGCTGAGACGCACCAGCTGTGTTTATAGATTCCCACTGCACCTGCTGGGGTTACAGAGCAAGTGCACTGGGGGATTAAGCACTGGGGCACTGGGAGAAGTAGAACAAGAAACAACATATTCATAGTAAGGGAGCATGTCAACACTTCTCTGGTGGGTGTCCGTACTTAAGCTATTCATTGTTGTTGGTTGCTATGTAGGTTTCAGAGTAATCTGTGCTTCTTCTTTTTCTTTTAGCTCTTAATCAAATATGCCCAGCTGAACAGGAAATGTGCCAATTTGCTAAGACAAAAACATATTTAAAAGATTTAAGAAGAAGAACGCTGTCGGACATTAACATTTAGCATCTGTAGACATTTACATTTTGCTGGAGTGTGCTAGTTCTTGATTACAATGTTGACATTTTACTTTGAATTAACCTGATTAATGTCATTGAGCATAAAAGCCCATAGCTCAGCATTTCTCATGATCACAGGAGATGGATTAAGAAAGAAGGCTTTCAAATTGAATATACCTCTCCCTGCTCAGCCTGCTAATTGTGCCATTTACCACTACTTGAGTCACTGACCGATGCTACTTAGTCAAACTAATGATGATGCACACTCCAAGCCATCCCTTGATAATTTAACGAAAGCTCTGCATCTTTTTTAGCAGCTGGGTTTTTTTTTGTCTTTTGTGAATTAACCAGTCTACACAAAAACATATCGAGCTGTGGTTGCTTTGTATTTTTATACAATTTGTGGCATTTTTAGATGGGGAAATTACTTTTCTTTTCAAAATCCATTTCATGTCACTGGTTATTGATTACGCAAAGTAAGAACTGTTAACACAAAAATTGAGTCAGGAGAGGATGTTTATTGACTGCACAGCAATATCTCCCAAATCCTTTACTTTTCAAGAGTTACATTTCTTTTTAAAAGATTGTCTTAATAATTAATTGTTCTTATTTCTTTTCATCGACAAGTTTTACATGTCTAAACCAATCAAACGTCTTTTCAGATATTAACCAGAAAGGCAATTAATCTGAAAAGACCCATATTTATTCAGACAACGTACACACATTTAAATATATTAAGTGGCCTTTCCCAATTCATTTAACCTGTTACAATTTTAGAGTATATATTGTAGCAAGTCTTCAACATTTCTGCCACATTCCAGTACAGAAGTTTCCCTCCTGGGCAGACATGCTGTCTGCACTTGCAGGTTTTATTTACGCTTTATGGATATGTAAAAATGCGGGCTCCATCCAGATTGGGTGAAGAAAATTCAGCTGTAATGCTTTTCCCTTTCTGGCCTGATTGACTCTGATATCACCAGTGCTTCTAAAATGAAATACCCATGTGTCTCTAAACACACAGCATTTGTTCTGAGGCAGAGTGGCACTACAGAGAGGAGCAGAGCTCCTCTCCTCCAGCAGCACTGAGCCTGACCGAGCCAGGGAATAAGTAAATGAATAAATAGGCTGATGTTGAATTTTCCCCTCACTTGCCTCCACTGACACAAATAGGATCTACAGTAATTTATAATGCTGTTAGAGAGGCGGCTCTCTCTCTAACCGAGGTGTCTGTCACCTCGTGTGTAGAAGGCCTCTCAGTGCCAGAGAAGAGGACCTGCAGCACCCTGACATCCTGCTTTACTATTCCACACACACACGGCCCAAAGGCTAAGTGACATCAAGCCTCATTATTGTCATCACATGCCACATTTGTAACTGGTTAGTGAGCAAATTGTGATAAAATAGGCTGATGCCCCTTCTGAGTGTCTCTGACTGAACAGGCTGGACTTTCCATAATGTTTAGAACCAAATGGTAGAGCAGAAAAAGAGGATGTGGGGTTTTTTGTGCGGCACAAAAACTGTTTTTTCTTCCATCTATTGCACTATTTAAGTAACAGAATGAGCCATCAATAATGTGATGTTTTCGTTCTGTCTGGAACTGTGGTTAATAAGCAAACATTACTTTTATAATCCAAGAATGACCATAAATTGCATTTAGCTGTGCAGGTACTCTGTTGCTTGAATTCTAAATCACCAGCTGGTGTGCACCGAGTAATACAAACCCATTTTTTTCATGCATAACATTCTAAATGTGTGACATCTCTATGGTATCTCTGGTGAGCCACTGCACACACTCATATGTGAGTGTCTCAGTTGCACCGTCTTTCTTTTTTATATATTATTTTAATCCACATGCAGGAATAATGAGGAGGAAAATCTCTTGCTTGCGTCAACCCCAAATTGGTGAAATGAAAATCTGTCTTAAACAAAGGGAGAGACCCCCATGGTGTCTGGGTCTACAATTTCTGTCACATATATTCCTTGGAGGTTTCATGTGACAAAACACAGAAAGTTGCTTTGTCCCTCCTCTTGTCACGTTACACCCCTTACCCATAGGTTTTTTTCCCCCCTTCTTGTTGTCTAGCTGTCTTTGCTGTCAGCCCATAGCCTGGCACCTGCTCTCATGTTCCTAATTAGTCTCATTTAATTAATTATATACTGCAGCACATCTCCTTATTCCTGGCTTCCTCAGAATTTCATCGGCTTTGTTTCAAACTTGCAGAAAAGAGCAGTCCTCAGGTGCCGCTGCTCAGTTAGTTTTGTGACTTTAATGCCATTGTGGATTAAAACCACCTTCTTTGAATGCATAAATTAACTCACTGCAAGGAGTTTGTAGGACTTGCAACTCCCACAACGTACCACTGAATGTTTTACTGGATGTAATTTCTCTGTATTTCCCATTTCATAAAAGTGCTTTGTAATGCTGTTTGGTACATTATTGACATTATTCATGCTTTCAGCTGTTGTGTGATCTCAGTAGGGCATACCTGATAGCAAAAACAGCTTTCCAGCTGCCTCGTCATGCTCCCGTTACACCGAGATGCTTGATGTGCTAAAGAAAAGGTTCCATCAAATATTTACCAGCTGATCAACACAACACAATAGGGAAAGATCAAACCTTTGACTGAAAAGGTCAGCCATGGGCTCATTGAGTTTCCAGCAGGGAAAACAGAATTCTATCTGCTTGGCAAACGACAACATAGGATGTTATTATTTTTTAGTCTTCAAGAAAACTTTTGTTATTGATTGCTTTCCTTTTGGAAACGGTTTCTTCCTTAGAGCAATTTCTTTTATACTAAGTGACAAATTTGATGCAAATATAGAATAAGTTGCAAGTAGCTGAAATAAGCTAAAAAGAATATTACATTACGTAATAATGATTATGATCTATTTTTCTGCAATATAGGCGTGAATTCTTAAATGGCTGCTTGTGTTGCTTTTGTATCAAGTGGCTGTAAGAGTGACCTGACTCTTTGGTGTCCTTTCGCTACTGACAGACGATCAGCTGTCAAAACTCAGGGCAAGATATAGTTTCCTCCATCATGATTAAAATCACACTTCTGAAAAAGTCCAAGCACCAAAATTGATTTTTTTTTGTAATGTAACAGCTGCTGCAATAAAAATATTTATCTGCTCTGTGAGTAATTACATTTTCTCCTCCTTTGATTCGGGGTTTGTTTCTAAAGGACCTGTTTGTGGAAGGGAAATGACAAGAAGTCGAGTTGACAGGCCTGGAGTGAGACAGTTAAATGCCCCTTGCTGCTCTGGATAATTAATAAATAAAGTACCAGGGGAGTCCTGTCATGGCTTCCTCTATGACAGGGGCTGTCTCCAGTGCGCTAAAGCATTAAATGACCAATTCCTGTCAGGCTAACTTCCACTGCACTCCCCTGGCACCCTCTCCTTCATTCTCCCTCTCTCTCTTCCCCTCTCACACACACTGTCTCTCTTTCTTCCAAAGAGAGCTACTTTGCTCTCTTTGCTCTGAGTTTTTCAGCGACTGATGGCTCTAGTTCATTTCTGCTGAATTAATTGGTCCCTGAATGAATTCTGTTGACAGGGCAATTCATCATGTGTTTGGCCTGACAGTGACTGGGGTGTTGGGAGTGTGGTGGTGGTGGTGGTGAAGGAGGAGGAGGAGGAGGGGAGCTGCAAGAGAAGCTGGGGTTATAGGGGAGAAAGGATGGGGGTTGATGATTCTGCCCTCTCTTCCATTATATCCTCTTCTGCTAACTGGAATAGCTTGCATCAAATTCTGCTTTCCCTCCTCGGTTCTCTCTGAATATTTCCCAGTTCCCTGGTTGCAGGCAAACAAACACACCTGGGTGACAGATCCAGCTGATTAGGAGAGCTCTTCTGTCTGCTTTGGAGGACATCCCCTTTACTGGGCAATCAGGTAGCTAGCCCTGTTAGCTCAGGACCACCGGTGCCTGTTGTGTGGGACCTGACACGTTTGCTAAGTGAGGTGCATTGCATTAGGCTTTAATTGCATCATGTATCACACAATAGCCATTAGGGTAATTATTTACTGGTGAAGGGTAAATGAGGTTTGGCGCTGGGCTGAGACAGCCTGGTTTTGGCAGTGGTGTGGGGCTCACCTATACGCTAACCGATCTAATAACTGGTCAATTGGAAATATGCTTTCATCCAAACCCCACTACTCACCCCCCCCAGTCTCCTTTCCTCTCCCCCTTTTCTCACTCGCTTTCAGTCAAGCAGGGCACTTATTATGTCCAATCAATCAATGCTCACTCATTAGGAACCTCCCCTCAAGTATCCTCTGGATGGCCTCACACAGCAAGAGTCAAAAATTACCTCATAATTGCTGCTCAGGCATCATAACAAGCTAGGCTGCCCCACTGACACGGCCATACAAACAGGTCTAACACAGGAATTGATGGATACTGGAGAATCATATTATATATTGCCATATCCAATTAGATACAGCACATAAAGCAGCAGATCCATTCCCTCTTTTCATAACGTCCAAACCACTGCTCGGATATGAAGACGTGAAAAGCATTTTCATATTTTCTCTACAGCTCCCCCTCCCCTCATCTTCTTCTTCATGTGTCACTGCAAATGATAACATCCTGAGGATTTATTGTACATTTGACACACCAGTAACCAAATTATAATTCAGTTGCTGCAGCATATTCATGGTACGGCTGTACAAATCACACAGAAAGGGTGTTCAGTCAGCAAGTATTAGCGTGGAGCAGCTCAAAAGGTCAACAGTTAGATTTGACACTGTGGTTTGGAGGTATATGAGCAATACGGTTCTCTGTTATGATACCCTGGGAGGGTATCTTGTTACTGTCAAAGCTACATTTTAACACATAGTCTACCACGTGTACAAGTCCAACTTGTTTCCTTGAAACAGATCGTACATTTCTGAGATCATTCCAAATAGAAATATTTTTCTCTTGACTTGTACAATTTAGACATGCTGATCAAGGAGCAATCTGTAGAATGAGTTCTATGCATTTAAGTTATTACAGCTTATTGAAGTGAGGAGTAATTTCATTAATGTCACTGTTAGATAAGGAATAAAAAGTAGATTATAAAAAGCTTTTCTCTCTCTCGCTCAAGTAAATTGAAGTTTCATGTATATAATTAATCAAACTTTCAGCACTTGTGCACTAAATTGATTCATTTTTTTCTTCTTTTTTGAGTACAAGTAAGCACATTTTTGTTCAAACTTTGCCTTACTGGACTTTTCCCCCCCCCAAGATCAAATACTCAATTTTATTTATACCCGCAAACTTACATTGGCTGAGAATATCTGAGGAAATGTCTGCACTTGTGTTTTCGAACCTATTAACTGAATGTTTGATGCGCAAAAAGCGTGACAGGTGCTGATTACAGCCAATCAGATCACCCCAACATTTTTATATATACAGTAAATAATATATATATTTATATTCAAGAGGATGGTGTTGTCATCTGGCATGCTGCAGTCAATTTGAGCTTGATTGACAGATTCGTCCAGGTTCACAGTTTATTGGTTTCAGAAGAGAGAGCCAGATATGCCAATTTAGACAGGAGAGTGACAAAAAAGTTTCCATCTAAATAGAACAATTCTGCTTCTGGGAATTCTCAGCTGGGAAGAGAAAAAGAGTCAAGCTCTCCTTTTTCCCTTCTTCCTCTAACAAGGGCTGTGAATGACAAACATGTACGACAGTTAGGGGCTGACAGAACATCAGCTTCTGATGCTTCACAGGGGAGCTATGAAATAAACAACAGCCAGAGAAATTGAATTACAAAGTAAAAAAAGAGTCTCTGCTCCAGAACCCAGAGGTATCAGGGCGCACCAGAGAACAGCTCAGCTCAGTATGTTTTAGAGAAGTGTGTTTTTCGGAGTCAATTTTTAAGTAAAATAAGCTGTCGATAGCTATAGTAAAATTGTCATTATATCACTCCTATCCAGAAGGTTAAACTCACTTTGTGCAATTAAAAGGAGTTTGAAAAAAGCATTTTGACTAAGAAACGGATGTTTGAATTATTGTATTACACTTGCACATTCTGGCTCCTGTGCTTCTGGAGCCCAAATCCTTTGCAAATCGCACAACGTTAATCAGGACAGTGTCCACTTGTTGTAAATCAATAATGATATAAGTAAGTCATACGAAGCGGCAGCGGTGGAGGGATTACGGAGCGAAGAAAGAGTGAAAATAAGCTCTAAGAGGGATTTCATGCATAAATCTCTCGCTGCAACTTAGCACAAATTGAATTCAGGCACACTGCTAGAAAAATTAATTCAGCTTTACAAAGCGAGGAGAGGTTAAACACTTTATGTGCTGCTCAGTGATCCAAATCATGGAGAAAACATTCAGAGGCATTCTCACTGTAGTCTCTTTGTACTATGTGATCTTTATACCTGAAAAGTAAATACATTTATCTGAAAACAGCCTCATTAAGAGCTTGAATTCACTGATGCGTTCAGCTTTCTTTTTACCCATCAGCACGCAGACCTATGTTATTTGTCATCTCCACAAAAAAATAGAAATCAAATATATACTTAACATGGTAATGCTGTATTCTAACCTTCTATCTAGGATTTAAATTCACTGTACAAACGTACTAAACATTTTACTCACACAAAGTAGTTATAGGCATAAAAAAGAGGACATTCTGAATTAAATGTATTGTCAACTGTCAAATGAACTGGAATTTTACACTTTACATTTTATATTTTGCATTAGCATTAGAGAAACCATTCTTGGGCGGAGCTGTTTGAGGTATTGTTTGTCCAGCAATCTCTCTGACTGTTTTTATTAATGTAAAGGAGAGATCCAAAACACAAAATAAATATAAATTGGTATTTTGAGTTGGAGGCAAAAACAACTAATAATTTAAGCTTAAGATCTAAAACATTGAAGTATATGCCATGTTCAAAACTCTCTCAAATTGTTAGATTCAGAAGAAATACAGAAGATAACCCCTTATAGACTGTTGACAGACAGACAGTATAATATTTTAATTCTTACCTAAATTAATGTGACTTTTATCAGCATAGTATGGCAGCTAAGCTATTAGCTGTAGTGTTTTGTTTGTCTATTCTTTATAAGGTCAAAGGATTCATTCAATTTCCAAACATTTTAAGCTCCCCTAAGAAGCTAACAGGTTTTTTTTATATAGCAATGTGAAGCTTTCTTGTATAGATATGTGTAATGTCAGATATTTGAAGTCATTTTATTTCTGTCCTCACAAACCACTCTTTAATTGTTTATCTGCCTGGCCATTAGGCTAGAATTTCTTGAAAAATATGTAATAAATACATAAAATGTCCTTACACATTAGATCTCATGTAAGTAAAGATCAGGACATCTAATAAAAAAGAATCAGTCACAAGAAAATATGCTATCCAGGCAAATTATCCAATATATAACAATGGTATTCTGGCTTTCATGCCATCAGCCTGTTTAGAAAATTTGGGAAAGTGTTACCAAAGTGTTACATCCTCAATAATTAAGGATCAAAAATATCTTTATTATCCCCAAGGGACAGCATTAGGAAAAATGAAATAAATAGACAATAAATATGCAAGAATGATACATTATGATTAAGAACATAGTGAGTCGTTCCAAAGGTGGGACAAATTTGTTTGCCCTGCATATACATTGTTTGTTACCTTCCTAATTTCCAGTTTTTTGTATGTTTCAGATCATTGAACAAATTTAAATATTAGTCCAAGGTAACACAAGTAAACACAAAATGTAGTTTGTAAATTAATGTATTTGTTATTAAGTGGAAAAGGGGGAAAAGGGTCCTATATAAAAAAGTGATTGCCCCTCAAAACTGGTTGGGCAACCCTTAGCAACAAAGACTGCTAAGGGTGGCATTTGCAGTTACTGGCAATGAGTCTTTTGCAGTGTTGTGGAAGAATTTCAACCTACTCATCTTTGCAGAATTGTTGTAATTCAGTGACGTTGGAGGGTTTCGAGCATGAACTGCCTTTTTAAAGTCATGTCACAGCATCTCAATCGGATTCAGGTTAGGACTTTGATTAGGCCACTCTGAAGTCTTCATTTTGTTTTTCTTAAGCCTTTCAGAAGTGGACTTGCTGATGTGTTTTGGATCATTGTCCTGTTGCAGAACCTAAGTGCAATTCAGTTTTAGTTCACAAACAGATGGCCAGACTTTCTCCTTCAGGATGTTTTAGTAGACACCAGAATTCATGGTTTCACAACAAGTCTTCCAGGTCCCAAGGCAGCAAAACAGCCCCAGACCATTACATTATTGCCACCATATTTTATTATTTGTATGATGTTTCTTTTCTTAAATGCTGTGTTAGTTTTATTCCTGATGCCTGAAGGACTCAAACCTTCTAAAAAGTTCAAGTTTTTGTCTTGTGAGTCTACAGAATATTTTTTCAGATGTCTTGGGGATCATCAGGCAAATGTGAGATGAACCTTTATGTTCCTTTTGGTGGTTTTCTCCTTGAACTCTCCCATGGATGCCATTTTTGCCCAGCCTCTTTCTTATTGTTGAATCGCGAACTCTGACCTTAAATGAGACATGTGATGCCTGCAGTTCTTTACAGGGTTCTTCTGTGACCTTTTGGATGTGTCATTAATGTGCTCTTGAAGCACTTTTTGTAGGCTGGTCACTCCTGGGAAGGTTCACCACTGTTCCATGTTTTCTCCCTTTGTGTATGATAGCTTTCACTGTGGTTAACTGGAGTCCCAAGCCTTAAAATGTTTTTTTTAACCCTTTCCAGACAGATAGATGTCAATGACTTTATTTCTCAGGTGTTTCTTTAAATCATGGCACGATGTGTTGCTTTTTGAGATCTTTTAGCCCGCTTCTTTTGTCAGGCAGCTTCTATGTAAGTGATTTCTTGATTCAACAGGTCTGCCAGTAATCAGGCTTGAGTGTTTTTGTGAAACTGAACTCAGCTTTCCAAAAAATGTGGTTAATCACAGTCAATTCATGATTTAACAAGAGGGACAATTACTTTTCACATAGGACCAGGTAAGTTTAGATAACTCCCCGAATCAATAAAATCATCATCGAAAAATGTCATTTTGTGTTTACTCGGGTTATCTTTGTCTAATATTGCATTTTTATGATGATCTGAAACATGTATGTGGGACAAATATGCAAAACAGGAAGGGGGCAAAAACTTTTTCACAACACCGTTTAAAGACTGAGAACAGACTGAGAACCTTCACAGACAACACCGTTTAAAGCATATATGTGGCATAGAGTATCTGCAGGCAAATGGATGTAATTTAAACTCCTTTAATGAGTGTGGCTAGGATCAGCCAGAAAAGGCGGCACCTTCTTCAAAGTTCTCACTTGATACAGGTGAGTACGGTCATTCAGGGTCACACAGATGGCCGCCCCTCCCTGACTTAAGAATATGGTGGTTTGTGTTATGGCTTTGGCATTATACAGCAAAATAATGCACCCCTGTGACAATCCAGTGGAGAAACAATTATTTACCTTCCCATTTTGTGACCTTCCAGATAAAAACAATCCATCAGACTACATCAGCAGACATCAAGCCAGGATCAGTGTTATGAATCCTCTCAAACCTTCCTGCTAAAATGTGAAGTTGAATACAAAAATGAATAAAAACAAGCTGTGCAAAAGTTTTTGCATCCTCTAAATGTGGGAAAAACATATTTGGTGATGTGCCTACTGTATTATCATAACCCCTCTGTTTAGCCACTGAGGGGACCAGTTGCTGCAGTTTTGAAAGCCAAATGTTTCCTCATTTTGCATCTCAAGGTTCTAGATGTCCGTGCTTTATATTTTGTCTCATAATGTGACAAATGTTTTTAATGGATGACTCGTTCGGATAGCAGGAAGACCAGTCATCCACCTTTCTGCCGAGCAGTCATGTAACACATACTTGGCATTGTTATCCTGAATTGAGAAAGGCTTTCTCTGACAAAGGTCCTCCTGTATATAGCAGCACATGTTGGTCCTAAACCTGCATATATCATTCAGTATTATTTTGGATTTCTCATATATTCTCTAATACACAGTGTTTGCACATTTATTGTGTTCCTTTCCTTTCCTGTTAATCAAACATTCATGATTTAGATTTTTAAATATTTATTTGCCATATCATTCTGCCTGCATCTTAAATGATCTCATGCATATATATGTTTACTTGTTTGTGTAGTCAACTACTGACTTAAAATGAATTATTTTTTTGTAAGTAATAAAATTTCTCAATTTCAACTTTTGATATATTGTGATTTTGAATTTAATAAAGGGGTAAAATTATCTGCAAATAAACACACTCTATTTTTATTTAAATATTTGACAGTGAGTCTGACAATACATAATGTTAAAACACTCATAAATATATTCAGTTTTCTTTTTCTTATTTCATGTCTTTTTTCAGTATTTCTATAAAAAACGTTGGAGTTTACCAACTTTGAATTCAACTTTACTTACTTTATAAGTTTTGGGACACCTGTATATAATGGTAGATTAAATTTATCTATACATTCAGTCTCATAGACCTTTTTAATAATTCATCATATACATATATATTTATATATGTTATAATTTTAACAAAGAACTGCAATATTATATAGAGCTTTAAGGATTCTTGTACAACTTATATTTTTGTAGATAGATAGTAATTCGGTCTATTTGATACTTCATATTTATTTTCATATCTGTATGCCTTATTCTTATAGCTCTCTATTTTATTTTATTTGTTATACTTTATTGTAGTTGCACACCAGGGGTCAGGGGTAATTTTGATTGTCATTTTGATCCTATTTATGTACATGCAGAATTGACAATAAAGCTGACTGACTGAAGGTTCATTCTTTTATATGAATGGACTGAAATGCAGCCCTAAAATAACTAAGTAAAGAGAAGCTATACTTAATTGCTTACTTTTTAAATGTATCAAAGAAATTTAAATCGATCATGTCATTTTTCATAAAATTTAGCTTGTACAAACGAGGATTTTAATCACTTTGTTTTGTTCTAGTAAATGCACAAATATAAAAAAAAAAACAGTGTTAAAACTTTCAAACATGATTTTGTTTTTTGCGTGAAGTGATAAAAAATAGAAAAATATGAAATCCTCCCATTTAAGAAGATCTAACAAGTCAATTTTTTGTCTTTTTTATACGAGATTATACGAGACAACCCGCAGGTCCTTTTGCGTAAAAGATTTCAGACACTTTTATTATTGTACAAGTGATATCAGCATAATGAAAGTGATAATACCCATGAACATGAAAGACATTTTTTCTTACTGTATTTACAGAGAAGTGTCTTCACATCACACACAAAGAATGCTTCTACAAAATGAACAATTTGTAAATAACATAACATTAAATAAACTCCACCTACCTTTAGGTTTACAGCTGAATATGCATATGATGACCATCTCTGCACTGCATAGAATTTATACATATACTTTTCCTCATGAACAATGCGGGTTTTTTTCCTAATAATAATAATAATAATAACAATAATACTGCTCTCGTGATGCATATAGGCGACCTGTAAATAAACATTAATGAGAACTAAGTCTTTGGCAAATGCAAATACATTCACTTGACAGATGAAGAAACCATCATTCCAGCTTGATTCAAACAAATGACTTGGCCTGAAACATGTTGGAGGGGGAGGAGGGGGCTAAAGTTAGGAAGGAGCATGTTTAAGGCATTTAGCTGAAAACGTCGCCCTGCTTTTTGATTTTATTGGAGTCATCAGAATCATCTTATCAGCGTGAATCTGAACGCTTCAGTTATCAGACTAGACAAATGATGATAGTGTTTTTACTTGGGATGGCTGTTATATCCTTTTTTTGTGGTTGAATGCCAAAGACTTAATCAACTTAAATAGAAATGTAAGCTGTGAGAACATAGTATAGTGCACGTCAAGGCAGTGACATGATGGGCCTTGAAATACAAGATTAACTGTAAGTGCCTTTTGGACTTACAGCCAGTTTTGTGAAATAAAGCAAAGATGCATGTCAGTTTTCTGCATAATAACGCTCCAGTGTTGCAAACCTCCAAAATAGTGCAAAATTAACAAAAAAAAAAAAACACAAAAAGTTTTGCCTGATGACCTCTTGAATCCTGACAAATAAGACATAGTGAAACACTAGCCAAGCAGTCTGCAGTTGAGTCATTACGAATTATAAAAATGAAATAAAAAAATCATTTTAAGAATATATTTACTAGTTTCTCGAAGTCTTGCAAATAGCGGGCCATGGTGCTATATAGTCATGGCTCCATCTATTTTCAAACGGATGTTTCTTTATTTATTTCATTTTCATTTTTACATCTTGATTGTGTATCACAGAGAACATGTCCTAATCTTCTCATGGCATCAAAAGCGATCGATTTACTCATGCTGGATGTTCAGTCGGTGACTGTTCAAATGGATAAAATCAACATTAGGCTGCCACAGCCTGCACGTGTTGCTGCTAATCTCCTCCGATCTCTCTGCGCTGCCGTTTGAATCGAGAGGGAGACAAATTGGAAAAGTGGGGAAAAAAGGCTGCTGCTACATTTTAAGCTCTGGACAGTGTCCCTGCTGAGAGCCATCAAGAAAAAGGAATGTACAGTATTGATCCATGATGGGATGAAACTGTGGTACTGCTAAAGGGGGAAAGAGTTCTTGACTTTTCTTTTCTTTTTTAGAGTCTTTTTCCTTTTATTTTATTTGTTAAATCACTGCATTTAGCCACAAGTTTTATCATGTGTGTAGCAACTTTCCCTGTCCGTGATGATGTCTTGGAGATTAAGTTTGGCTTTGATGGTCCAACAAAGCTGTGATGAGAGAGGACTGAAGTTGTCACAAATCCCAAAAACCGTTTAGTTTCTTTTTGTGTGAGCCAGGAATATTTTATGCGCAGTTGCTCAGTGTCCAGTGGACCATGCCGCTCACACCGGGGCAATATGGAGGCTGAGGCCATGGTCCTGCAGGTTGATTTGGTTTCCATGGTAACTAGTGACGGTCATAGGCAGTGGCAGCAGTGGGAGGGGCGGAGCCTCTCGATGCGGCACTATAATAATAAGGGGAACCTGAAAGTTAACAGAAGAACGAACCATTTGAAACAACAAATACAGTTTTCACTGCCATTTACCAAATATATTAATATTCATATAATGTGTAATAATAGGTTTCATCATTCAAGTCACATCACACTAACCATTTACTAAGACCTGTCCCCCACATTTATTGTTTTTACCACCTGCCAAGGTTTCCATACTGGAACTTTTGAATCAATCCTTGATGTTAGACCAGCAAAATTAGGATTTTCCTTTAAAGTTTACTTAAATGTTGTTTACTTAACTAGCTATAAACAACTAAGAAAGGTTGCATCTTATGCATTTCACATTTTTTATGCTTTCTGAATCATTTGATTTAAATTTGAATCTGCAAATGCTGTAATCAAAAAAGAGACATGCTAAAGCTACATGTCACAGACAAAAGGTCACCTATTGGATGTAGAAGACATGACAGGAAGATTTTTTTTGTTTTTAGTATAGCAATACTGTTGTCCTAACATAATTTTTCAAATATAACACTTTAACATTTAGGATCGTAGAAGGATGTTCAAGGGGACCTATTGTGCTCATTTCTAGCTCTTTAATTTCTATTATTGCACTCTAGTAGTTTTGCATGATTCTCTGTTCAAATTAGTCTTTATTTCTCTGCTACTGGGCCTTAATTCATCTACAGTCTGAAACAAGATTTTTAACTCCTGTCCCTTTAAGATCACCATCCCGATAAGACAGCTGTCTCCTGATTGGCTGCAACTTGCAAACAGAAGGTTTGAAGAGCAGGTGGGTGGGGCTTGTGTGTTCACAACCAGGGACAGGATCATCATATTAGGAATATCCTGGTTGTACATATCCAAAACTGCCTTAAACTCAGGGTTTAGAACAGTGTAGTCAGAGCTATTAAACATACTCTAACCTTGTTATTGGAAACATATACGAATCCGTCATTGGAATAATATAGAAATGACAGAAAATAGTAGGTCAGTTTTAAGGATTAGCTCAAGCTTTACTTGGTCAAGATAATACAAAATAACACTTGCAATACATATCTATTTTAATACAGGTGGTGTTTAAATAAAACACAAAACACCACCTCAAATGCACTAAAGCACTAAAAAGAAAGTATTGCTCTTGTTAGCGCTCCAGCTGTAATGCTTTGGGATGTATAAATATCCTAAGATTTCCATGTCTGCAAGGCTACAACTGGACTATCGCTGATCTAGTAAATGGTCAATTAATCATTCTCATCAAGTTTCTCACTCTCTACTCACTTAGTAATGCTGGGTTGCTGAATCGCCAGGCTTCATTGTAGGTTGTGTACTGTGGATGACTGTAGGGGTTCCCCGAAAACTCACTCCCTGCAAAACAAAAACAACAAATCAATTAGCATTTCAATGCATCAAACCATTACCCCCTTCACATGCAGTCATTTCTCGTCATTCAAAACAGGATGCAATTTGTGGGTGGAAATGATAGTCATCGATGTGAGACCAGTCAAGCAAGTAATTTATTTCTTTTTCATTTCACTTAAGTTATGCAACACTGAACAATACAGGATGTGACACTGAAGGCGGCTTTTCCCTGTCCCATTTATGGATATCAACCCATTCTTCTTCCTCCAGTATATTCCAAAGCAGTCTAATAAATACAGAGTGGTAATAAACAGTTTCATGCATACGTTTTTGATATGCTGCAATAAATCCTGCAGCCTTTCTTGGAGGAGTTTTAACATCTCCAGTCTCAAAGCCCTCTGGTCTAAACTCTGATGTTTCTTGCAACAGAAGTACCTTGGAGCATGTCAGTGAGCACTGCTGCTGGTTCAACACGTTTCTTTCTTTTACGAGATAATAAAGGCCAGATTTTATATGGAGCTGGTGAGAAATGGCTTTGCTTTAACAGTGTTTTGTGCCTGTCACTAAATCTTAGTGGTTGTGTATGGGATGAATCAGTTGTAACACAAAACCACAAGCCATGGGATTAAGGTCCTCATCTTTTGCTTGGTGCCACATAGGAACAAATGGAAAGTAAAAGTATGTTTGACTTGTCTCTTTTCCACCCACATGATTTAACAGTTTTATTAGCTGAAATCAAAAAAGTAAATCTGGGCTGCGCTACCGCCCAGGGCTCCCACATCACCCTTTGTTTTTACTGCTGCTTTGGCTATTATGGCATCAAGCTTTTGAAGAAGAATATGGAAAAAAAAAAAGAAAGAGGAGAAATGTATTTATATTGTCTCTATATATATTTTCAATATTTTCAAAAATAAACTACTATTTTCAAAATAATGTGCTAAATAATATAATTAATAATTTATAAATAAATAATAAATAATCTAGCAACATAGCATTACATGTAAGCCATTCAGTTCTAAGAATACCACAAATTTTATTTTACCCACTGTTACATTAAAGCAGGGCTAGATGAAATATGGATGATGCTATGTAATTTGGGTGTACCTACCCTTTAAGAAATACCCTTACCCTTTACAAAAGCATTTGTTTAGTGCTTTGAGGACTAAGTTACCACTAGGTTTTAAGAAATGCTCCTTTTTAGTCTACCTTCAAATCACAAAACAACAACAAATGGAAAATAAATGCAACCTCCTTGGCTGAGAACATACTAAAAAATGTCATGGTAGCCCTTTATAATGGAAGAAAAAGGAACAGCCAGAGTCTGTGATGGGGTGCCTGATTGGTAAATGATATGCTAACACAATGCACACTTGACTGATTTCCTTGTCCATGTGGTTTAATCACGTCAAAGCAAAATGCTGGCTGTGCTTTGCTGAAAACGTGTGCCTCGATGCCGGAGCTGGAGAAGCGTATAAAGCCCTGCACCAAAACTGCATCTTTGCCCTGTTCCTGGCAGTGAAACACAAACCTGACCTCCTCAGAGAGACAATGATTTGAATATTTACCGGGCTCTCATGCCTCTGCCTTTTGACCCTTAACTGTTTGCTGTGAACCTGAACTGCAGGTTAAGTAGAGGAGAGTAAAGGATATGCTCTGGAGCTCAGAGGCTGGGGAGGGCTGCTGGTGCTGTTTATCGAGGCCGCTGAGAATGGCCACCAGAGGAGATGATGAGCCAACAGAACCGGGAAGATGAGAAGAAAGAGAGTTTGACCATGCACTTCCCTTTCTTTGATCACCTACTCAGCTTGTCTGATCCAATCATATGCACACATAATATAAGAATATGTGAATCCCTTATTCTACAGGTCAATATTCATTTAAATATTATACATCTGTTTTGAGGGCAACGCCAACTGTTAAATAACCCCTAATGAAAATATAAAACACTTCATCTCTTACCAGGAACCATTCCAGCGAGCGTGGAGGTTGGGTAGCTGCCCTGGCCTGTAGGGGGAACGTGAGGGGGATACCCAGGTAAGGTTGTGTTGGCCATATCCCGACCTGCAGAGAGAAAACAAAACAAACAGAAAAAAAAACTCAGGTGTGATCTAGAAAATCTTCTGTTTAAGATTGGTGACGCTGTAACTTACAAATGAATCCTTAACACTTGAGTGAAAAGAAACATTTCTATCTTTAAAGCAAGAAGCAAAGTATTCTTTTTTTAAGGCTTTGAGAATTGAAAATCTGAACTTTTTTATATTCTGCTTGAGTTTCTGCTTTCAGAGTCTGATATTATCAAACGAAATATGTAGAATCTGAATCTGCTGAGCAAATAAGTAGCTGTTCCTGCAAAATAAAGGTCGGTAAAAGCAAACTCAAGTGCGGTTAGCCACTTTCACCTCTGCTTTCAGCCTCCCATTCTCAAAAATGCAAATGTGCAATTACACAAAACAACCATTACCCCCTGTTTCTGTGGACGTCATGACTCACCACCATCACCACAAGTCAGTCAGTACAAAACTCCAGATTTCAGTTACCAGAAAGCATCAGCCTGCCTCTAATAGGTGAACTAAAAACAAACTAACAGCTGCTGCTTCCAATCAACCGAATCCTAGTCACGTATATATGTCTCCTCATTAAACAATTCAAACTTGTCTAAATATGGCAGCCTTTAGTAAACCCCAGAAGTCTCCTCTCTTTTCTGCAGTGGCTGTATAGGCAGAGCACGCAGGCCCCTCCGCAGAGTGTCACCCGTCTGGCTGCAGATATTCAGCTCTGTAATTGAGAGTGACGGTTGGGCTGTCCTCGTTGGCCACAGGGACATTCGGACTACGGCACGTAACCCCATTTACCACAGTGGCTGGGGTAAGAGAGGCCCCTGCTATATTGTCAACTGTGAGGGTCACTTAGACTCAAAGGGAAAAATCATTTCCCACTGGAGCGTTAATGAGGAAGTACAGGATAAAAATGCGCCATAACACCAGAGGACAACAGTTGTTCGTGTTGTTGGTGTTACAGAAAAAAAGAAAAGAAAATTATAGTCCGGCACCAGATTCAAATCCAAGTTTACTTTTTCATCTTATGAGGCAAAAAGTGTTTACTGGTAAATGCTTTGTTCCCTCAAACAATGTTTTTGACTCTGCAGCTGCGCTATGCATGATTTGTCTCACTTTTAATGTCTGTGACTCTGTACCTCTAACAAAATAAGAGGATATGCAAAGCAATAACTATATAATAGAATAAAACAATCAACAACAACAACAACAACAACAAAGTACTGCCAGTAAGCATAAGACACAGAAAACATATATATACTGGATTAAAAGAATAATGGAACAAACACATTATTTGTTTATTTTGAGGATGTGGGAATGATACTTTTGGCTAATGATGTACCACTACTACAAGCTGGCAGCAATCGGCTATGCCGAGGGATGTGAGGGCAGGGACTGAAAAGGTTGGTGGTAAAACTGGCAGAAACACGGTGGCAGGCCCACAAGGCCAAGATCTGCCAGAGAGGACCAGGAGGACGAGGGTTAGGAGTAAAAGAAGCCATGGAAGCTTTGAATGGCTTCTACTTAATGCAAAGAGTGCATGGAGAGTTGAGGCTCTCTTTGTTTGTTTTTTGGTAAAATAGGAACCAATACAAAGGATTAACAGCAGCAGACACTGCTTTCATTGTTTTCTTGCTCAACTACAGTGCTGCACTTGAATATTATGTATACAACAATATTTATTCAGTGATTAAAATCATCTCCAGGCTGACCTGCTGGCCTGCTTTACTTAAAATATACTGTAACTCATATGATCCATGCTAACTCCCGAAAAAGACTCTTATGTATAATATTAATGTTATGATACATTTTTGTGTTGTTATTGTGAACACCAGTGGAAATTCTAACTGCAAAAAACAAACAAACAACAAAACTCCCAAAACAAAACAAAAATACCAATGTTAATCAAGGTTTTCAGCTCCATCATTAAATGAACCCTTAAAATGCAAATATTAATTTAAAAAAATTCTTTTTTTTTGTCTGAAATTGTCACTCGATGACACAAATTTGCCGCTCTGTTGTTCAGCAGAAAAAATATTTATTCACAGGTTTGTTCAAAGGTACAATGTAAACCACAACGCTGTAAAATAGTACATGAAAGGCAAATATAAACTTACTTGTGACGCGAATTTGCTCTAAAAACACTCCCCCCCCCAAAAAAGAACATTTTCATTTGTGATCACAAATTGTCTGATAAAGAAACGATTAAATCTTATGTCCAACAACTGTTCCCTATTGTTTGCAAATCTCCACACTGATCGTTGTATTGTACGAGGGTCTGCTGAGATTTATCTTGTGCTTAAAGCGCTGAAACTCAAGGGCTGCAGAGTTAAAGAGCTTTATAGAAAAGAGTGAGGTCATGCTGGACCTTTCATTTATAATAAGAATTAGTTAGCCACAAGCCAGTGCACATAAGTCAAAGGGAGCCGTGGGAGTACTGTAGGTGGGGGGTCCAGCAGGGTTGAGGCCATTGTGTATGTGTGTGTGCGTGTGTGTGTGTGTAGACACTGGTAACTATTGTCTAGCTGTCTCCCTAAACAATGACACTATCTTTTCTTCATTATTATTGCAGCAGCTACAGCTTCCTCATATGTTTAATAAAAGTAAATACTCTAATCTCTTCATTAGCTTCTGAAAAATATAATCACCACGAGATCTGTTTTCGCTTGCAGTTTTAATTTATTTTCTTCAGAAATAATAGCATACTGCAGTTCAATTCGGCTTCTTTTATGCTGGATGAAGTCACGGCTGCACTGTAGTCATCGACGGGCACTTTATATTTTAAATAACCAAGCAAGACTAGATAACTCAGTTTTATGAAAGCTGGTTTTACTAAAAGTTTGGATGAAGGAGTGATTATATTTTTCCTCTTGTGATGCTGCTTCCAATCTGGGATGTTATTGGTATATTTCTGAATTTAAAAAAATGTGTCCAACTGAAACTGGAAATGAACATTATTGGGGTTGTAAATTTGCATGAAGTAAGTGTAACTTCATCAAAAAATAAACAAAACAAAATCACTAAACAAATTAAAAAAAAAGGATTTGATTTTGTTTAGTCAATTCATCAATATTGGACCTAAAACTGATCAGGTCAATCAGATCAGTGAAACAATACTTTCAGCATAACCTTCATTGGAAACTTCAGCCTTCATTTCCTCTCCAAAAAGTGTCAATTTTGCCATAATTTTGCTTAGCGATTCGAATAAATGAATAAAAGAAGGACTTTAACATGCAAAACAGGAAAGGTTTACCCATTAAAAAACAGTTAATAAAGGTGTTTTAAAGGTATGTTTGCCAAGCTTCTGTGCTGATAACCGCCTGTGCCGAATCCTGCTTTTGTATATTCCAGGATGCAGTTGGCAGTGATTGCCAGAAGCTCTGTTACTGTTGCTTTATGTCCCCTTTAAAACCCTCTTTCAGTGAGGCACCGATTCGGAGAACTCTCTGTACAGCAATGATAGCCTCATTAGCTGCTTCCTAGCCTTTGTTGTTTTTGCAACAGAGATGTGTGTCCAGATTCTCATTAAAAGATGGCTTTCTTTATATTGTCTGTTTCCTCTGACAGTCCCCTTAGATTGAACGCCAGCAAATCGAGCTATTTATTTTCCCCTGTCCTCTTTTTTTTCTCCTTTCTTTCGCTGCAAAAATCAATTCAAAGATTTTTTGGTTCGCTGTTACAAAAGCCTGTTGATTTCTGTCTTCATTTGAGAAGCAGCTCGAGCTGGGAATACTGTGTTATATTTCATAAACATAGAGGATTTCTTGTGAACATATTTGAACCCCCCAAAAAAGCAAACTTTGAAGTACACAGAGTGACTGAAAACATATATTATTATAGCAATAAAACTCGTGGGTTTTATCTGAACCCACAACCAGAAACATTATGCACTAACAACTACTCAATTTCTTAAAACACAAAGGGAAAACCGGGGTGACCTTCTTGTTATTTGGCACAAGAACAAAGTCATTTGTGAATTACTCTTTTGCTTGCAAGAGTATTAAATTTACCATGACAGGGACACCTTCATGTTTGCTACAACAACAACCAAAAATCTTTGACCTCCATTTTCTAGGCTATATGCAGAATGGGGCAATTTATCACGAGCCAAAAAATCTCAGCACCCTAATTAATTACAACTAAGTAAAGAATGTTTGGAGAGCCAAATTGCTTTAATTCCCCGAACACCGGCTGAAAGTCATTCATTATCAAATGTGTGCTCAAAGGTTAGTTTGCTTTTCTGAAGATGAAATAAGCATTAATTTCGGAGCCTGCGTTTTCCCCTGTGGGAAGACACGGGAGCGATTTGTCACGAGGCCACACATCACCGATGGCAGGTTCACTGTCTGATCATTGCTCGCTGCTCACTGGACAACGGCAGGTCTTGACGCTTTCTGTGTAGTTCACCCTGAGAGCACTCGCTCAGCTAAAGTGTGGCTAGTTGTGTTTGCTGGATGAGGTTTTGTTTAATAGCAGGAAGGTATAAAAGGGGTGTACAGAAGCAGCTGCTTGAGTAGGAGAGGTGTCATTGACACAGGGGCTTTAAGCCATTGGAGGCCTCCATTAACAGGCCCAGCAGGGAATATGTTTAAAGAGTCTTCAGTATGCGGCCAATGAGCGGAGATGTGTAAAACTCCCACTGAACGCTCATGGGAATTTTAAGAGGGCTCTTAAGTCTGAAGCAGCATCAAGAAAACAGGTGGGCTCTGGCTAATTTCAGGAAATACAGAAACGCTCTATAGAAATAGTGGACAATTGGCCGTATCAAGACCATCTCTCCATTTATTTCTCAAAATACACACAAAAAAAGTTCCGAGCTCCTCCCTCCGCTATTCACAAATTCACCCACGGCTCACACTATTTGAATTTTAAGCAGTTCGACTGAAAAAGAATAAGAAGCACTTGAGATGAAATCCATCTCTCGAAGGGAATTCATCAAAGAAATTACTTCCCATATCAACAATAGAAATTACCTCACAATATGCAATTGTCCTATCCACATATTCATGGAACCCTTTGGTGTTTTTATGGGGTAAGAGGGACTATTTAGCAGGTAATACAGCATTAATGTGGAGGAAAGGGAGAGAAAAAAAGTGTTTTAATGGAAGTGGCTTCTTGCCTCTGAATTTCGATGATGTGCACAATGCCCTTAAATCCCTTTCTTATTGGAGCCTGCTTTGCAGGTACTTTTGAGCCTTAATAGGATAAGCAGAGGACACAAAAGATTTCTATCTCTGAAGTCTTTCAGTTCACTGAGAATCCCGATCTCTGGCAATGAACACTTCATGAATCATTCATTTTTAATAGATTATGCAAATTCCAGGACATAAAATCAACAAGATCAATAACTGCAGGCATTTTAATTGGTGTTCAAAAACACACTTTTAAGCACGAACATAATCTGCAGTTCTTTCCCGCGTAAAGACACAATTAATTTGAAATTGGATCTCAGCCTAAATACTGCAGATAATTTGCCACTTTTTGCAAGGCTTAAAATTCCTCTGGTGAGCTTATCGCTGGCAAGTAAACTGTAATACTCAGCCATTAGAGAGACCACACACCTGAATATCACCTATTATCCACACACAGGCAGGCACTGGGGGGAAAACCAAGCAGAAGAGCCACTAACCAAATAGTAATTACCAAGTGGAAGTCAGAGCCATGTTTGTTCCATTAGTTTGACCTCTGTACACTTTATTCCTGAGATCTTCCAACATGGAAGGGCGCGGAAAAAACTTATTTACTAATACAAAATCAAGTCGAGTCAGGTGCTTTCCACACACACACACACACACACACACACTGGAACACACAGCCATCCATACAATCCCATCTTTCTTCCTCTTAATGTCTCTTTGCACCTGTAAAGCAGTAAGGAGACCCTCTCTGCAGAGACCATCTAAAATATCCCAGGTGCCGCCTGTAGAGACAGGCCTGTTTCTATGGGGCCATCAGTGCACAAAGGACAAACACACACCTTTCTTCTCAGGAGGCCTGCCTTACAGGGGGAAATCTACCTCCCACATATTAATGAGAGAAGGGCCCTTTCTTTTCTCATAAGACTGCTTGGCTATCATTTGAGAAGGAGGGCTGCAGCAATTTTCAATCACCCTGCCCCCCCCCGCCCCCCACGCAGAACTCGTTGCCTTTGATGGCTGCTGCATAATTATATGAATTTTAATAAAAGCTCTGTATATTAATCTCAGGCCACCGACAGTCATCGTAAACTTTCAGTAAACTTAACCTTCTTCTTGGTAATAACACTGCAACAACAAAACAATATTTCAATTAACCAGACAGTCATTAACTGTGACAAGGAGAGGAGACAACTAGGAGGGAGAAGCAGAGAGAGAGAAAGAGAGAGAGGAGGGTGAAATAAATGATCGTAGTGTTAGAGTTAGGCGGCAGAAATGCCAGAGCGTATTTACCGAGGCACATTACTCGTGCTTTGAGACACACAAACTATCTCCTGGAGAACAAATTGCAGGAGCAACACAGCAGCAGCCAACAAGCAGTCAGTCCTGCATGGTGGCCTTTTTTTTTTTTTTCCTCCCAGAGACCTTGCTCTGATACGCAGTCATAGTTCTGATGTGCTGGCACCTAAAGGTCCTTGTCCAGTAGTGACTGAACAGCTCCCCTCCCCTCCCCAGTCTCTCTTATCGCCCTGCTTGCTCAGCAAAAAAAAAAAAAAAGGGAAAAAAACCCAAGACGGAAGACTGCTGCTAAGCTTTTTATCGCATTTTCAGCTCAGAGTGAAACGGTAAAAAAGTCTTCACACTTAACTTTTTGCTTTGCCTTTATTGTCACATATTTCATTTTGCTCTTTGTCAGTTGCACAGGCATGTTTAGCTCTGACTTTCTTGTCCTTTTACATTGTTCAAAACCCCTCAGCTGAAGCTGTGGCTCAGCAGCATAAAGGCGTACTGTATGGCACTTGATCTTACCTACAGGGTAGCTTTGCGACACGCTGGGGCCCAGGTCTGGGTTGGCGCTAGAGGATAAACTGGGTTTGCCTTCGTCCAGGCTGGAATTCAGGACAGGAAGCGAGTACTCATTAGCCTGGGAAAAGGACAGTTGAATCATTACACAACCAAACAATACCTAGATGGAAATCCTCCTTTCTCCTCCTCCATTAAGCGTTCCACACAGGCCTGTGTGAGTATAAATTTGTATGAGAGCATTGTGTGTGTGTGTGTGTGTTCATGCTGCAGGGTGGCAGTTCAAGCATATCATGAATGTATTTTGGTATTGTCTGAGAGGAAGTGGGATTTTGAGATGAGTGAAAAGCCAAGGTGTCAGCTGGCCCTTTGTGCTTGACTGCAGTGCTACTCCTGATCAGCCAAGGGAGAAAGCAGTTCTGCTTTGTTACAGACACACCATGTGGCCTCGTTTAAGGAACACTATTTACGTTTTTTTTTTTTTTTTGAGTTTTTGTTGTTTTAATTTGGAGTCTAAACCACCTTTAAATTTCATTACCTCTTATCTCTGAATACAATCACTTGTACAGCTTGTGTGTTTTGTTATCGTAAAACTGTTGAGGCTTTTCTTTTTGTTTGGGCTCAGATGTTGGCTTAAAGGGCCAGTTCACCCAAATCACGCGCAAAACAAACCCTTAATCCTTCTGATATTTTGAAATGTAAACACATCTGGAGCCACCCTTTTAATAGAGACTGATGGAGATGTAACTTTTTTTAAAGGAAAATTTTGTTAAAACACTGAGGTTTGCCATTAAAGATTTTCATTATTATTGCTAATCTATCAAATATTTTAAAAAATAGATTTCCTTATTTCTTTTTTCTTTTAAAAAATAATATTTTTTCAAAATAAACTTTCCTTTTAATTTTGAAAAATTTTAAATTAAAAAGATAAACAAAAAAACCCACATGAAATAAAGTCTAAAATTGATAAAAATAGATTATTTAAATAAAAAAGTAAAGTAAAAGTAAAATATCATTATAAATAAGTGAGGATTTTTGATGTAGAAAATATTTATTAATCATGACTTTTGATCAAAAACTCATGGCAACACGTCTTTTCTTTACTGTGTATTATTTTAGCACTGAATTATCTGCAGAACTCACATATTTTATAGAAACATTTTTATTGTCAGCTACTGACACCAACGCCTGTACAGGCACTGTGCTACACAAAAGCCTCCCATTCACCTTCATTGCACTGGGATGGAATCCCAGGGACGTCTATCAAAAAACAAACAAACAAAAAAAATGAAATCTAACTTGTAATTTGGGTGACCTGACTTTTTAATTAAATAAAAAACTTTCTCAATGTAAAAAGATACTCTTCCAGCTTCCCCTTTCTTTGTCATGTTTCCCTTTGTAAATATGCTTAAAGACACTGATGGCAGATGTTAGCAGATTTTTTTTAATGAGATGAGACTTCCGGAGTCTGAGTGTTGACAATGTTTGTCCAAAGCGCAGTGTGCGAGGCTCAGTGGGCCGCGCTCCCACAGGAGGACGCCTGTGACCCCGCTCTTGTCTGCCACTATCACAGATAAACTCTAATTGTCTGCTACAACTGTTCACTGGCACAATGTCGGATGTTTTCCTCTATTCTCGCAGGCTTCAGACGCCAAACAGACGTTTTATCATGCAGATAAAGGGCAGGAGGGGGAAAACTGAAAAGATAGGTCTGAAAAGGATGACCAAATGGCTAGCAGAAGTGTGGGAGGGGTGAATCCATTGAGTTTTGCATCTCCAGAATGGCTTTTTAATGCCTCGCTACAGAACCCAGACACTGGCTAATAGGGACACATTTTCCAGAGGAAAAAAGAAAAAAAAACCATGAGGCACCCATGAAAGGGAAAATACTCTGATTAATATTGCATTAAATTAAAGCTGATTTTTCTGGACTGTTCCTGGCCTCCTTTCTTTTTTCTTACTTACTCACCCCCTTTTCCTAGTCTAACCCTTTTCCCTCTGCCTTTTAATACTCTCCCTGACGCTCTTTGTGATTGCAAGTCATTTCCAATTCGTTTTGGTATTGATCTTCCAGTAGAAATCAGTTTTGTAATTAGCTGCAAATTAGGCCCTCTTCTGGAGGTGAGGCCTGTCCCACTGATTTATCACCTGCGTAATTCGCCCCGATTGGAGAGAAATTAAAATGAACTCAATTAGGTGACTGCTTTTGCTTTATGGGTCCGACTTGTAGTTCGGTGGGAGAAATTAATAGTCTCTTGTTGTTTAATAGTATAATGAAAGTAAATAAAGGTTATCCATTGTAATAAGCCCAGAGCTTTTAATAAGCGGTGGGTTCTGGCTGTCGTTTTGGCGTGGGGGGTGGCTGTTTCCCAAATGCCTCTTAATTTTTCGAAATGAGGATGGATGGCCAGAGTGGCTTTAATATCAGGACCAGGAAAAAGGTGGAGGCTAGTGTTTCATACAACTATTTCATGGGCATGTGTTACAATAAAGGCAGCTTTTTGAGGCCGCGTCAGTCGTTGCACATTAAGATATGTCATAGAATTGGAAAATAAACAACAAAGGCAAGAAACAACAGTTGAATAGTGTGGCAAAAATGAAGAAAAAAATCTAGGTATTGATTAATTTCTGTTGCTTTACTGTTATTCTCAATTACAGGGAGTACACAGAATGTGTTTTTCATCACCAAATCAATAGTATGTGGGAGTTTTCCTACTGATACATCCAGCATTATACATGCTGGGACTGTAATCCCAGGCTTTGCCATCTCAGACATTTATTTAATTAGCTTTTATTTCCAGGAAAGGGTTTGGGAATATATGTGACAGAGGTGCTTTTTCTGTGTTTGACTCAGTACTAGCATGCTCGGTTTTCAGTGCTGCAAGAAAGGAAAAGCAAAGATGGAGAGTTTCGGTGCCACTAACCTGTTCTAGTTTGACATGTTCCGTCGTAGAGAAGACGTCAGGGTACGAGGGGCGTTCAAAGACCCGGTCCAACGCTTCCAGCTGCTGCTGTGTGAAGGCATCTGCCCTCAGGTGTTTCCGTAAACTCTCCACACTACCCTGAGAATCACTGTTTGGGCCAGAACCATCTGAACCATCTACAAGAAGAAAGAGCAACATTCGAGACACTGACCCCGGGAAGCTGGCCTTTACTTCAAGCTATGCACTTTATATTCTTCTCATGTTTTTTTTCCTGTACCTTCTCTGTGGGGGATCTGAGAAATGGAGTGCAGGTTTTTCTGTACCTTAATGGCTGTGGTGAGCCACTGGCTACATTACACAGGCTTTTCCCTGCACCCCTCCACAGTATTAACACCATCATGATCTGAAAGCCCTCTGGTAATTGATGGATTACCGTCACTTGCAAATATATACATGTTGTGGCAAGCATGTGTACTAATGAAAGCAGCAGCAAGCCCATTATAGTGCCTTTTCATTTCAGCCAGTGCATTTTTCTTCCTTCTTTCCTACCCCCCCCACCCAAAACCCTACCGATGTTACTGAAATCAAGAGCAGCCTTTTTTTTTAAAGCACAATTTCCCTTTCACAATTCAATACTGCTTCCATTCTCGGTGAGCGGGTGGTTCCATTTGAAAGCAGCAGCGGAGGACAAGGGGCTGAATAAAATTGTACATTCTTGTTCAATCATCCTGCTCTCCAAACACGGGAATTTTCTCCCGACTCCTGACCTGATTACTCGTCTGTTGGGAGAAGGATGCCTCTCCCGTTGTTACTTGTGTGCAACGCTTTCAAACCTTCGCAGACCATCCTTCCATAGCGCCCTCTCTTTTTCTCTCCTCCAGCCCTTCTTAACCACCCCCTGCACACCCCCTCAGCCACCTCTCCAGGCTGCATTGACAGTGTCTGTAGGTCTTCTTCCCCGGATCCCAGAAAGCTTCAGCTCCCTTACAAATCTGTCATTCTAAATTTGCGGCAGATTATGTTCTCCCCTCAGTGGGAGAGTGGTGATATATGATATGCAAGGCCGCTATTGATTGCCTGTTCTGGTGGCAAGAGGGAGCTGAAATGAACTTGAAATGAACATCATGCCTCAACTCATTGTGCGTATAATACTCTACTTAATCCCACATTTTTCTCTGCCATGGAATTCAATTGATCAATCATGTCTGTGTGATAGTACCATTTGGGAGGGTTATTGCCGTTCTATTCTGCTGCTTGACCTTTTTTCACCGGCTGAGGCCAGAGGATGAACCCGACTCGCCAAAGAGGAGCTGATGGAGCTATAAACAAGACCATAGGTAGGTGTGCATAAGCCAAAATTGTGCTGGCTGCAAAAATGTAAAGAAATAAAGCATTTTGCTAACAATATCTTGTTAGCAAAACTTTCAGTCTCCAAAATAAATGCATTAAGGTTTATTTAAAAGTGCTGCAGAGATCTGACAGGCTGTATTGTTTTGTGACGGAAATATTGCCATGAGTTTCTTAGTCAGTGTCACGTTTGCATAAAAAGGCTTTTATAGAGCTGCATTGTGAGGAACTCTTATATTTTTGCTATGCGGAAGATCTGATTTGGGAGATTAACGGTTTCACTGATGCATCATTTACCTTTCAAAGAGGTAATATGAGGTAATGTGTAGAGGGTGTCTGCAAAGGAAGGACAGCAGCATCATTCATTTCAGCAACTGCCCTAAAATGAATTTATTTGTGTAGTTAATTAAGTGACAAAGCAGCCACAGTAATTATAATGGTGCTGTGACAAAGGAGGAAACTGGGTAATGTATTACATAGTGTGCAAAGGAAGAAGTTTGAGGTGATTGAATTTGCTCTTTGTTTCCAGGTTTGAAACTGTGAATGTTGACATGACCGCTCGATTTACATCAAGTTAGATGAAATAATCCATTCCAGCCCTAGTATGAATATAAATTTGAGGTTTTAGCTTACAGGACATAGGTTAGCAGTAGAAAGTCTGTATATAAAAGATGGATGCAGCTCTGAAAAGTGAAGTCTAATACAGCTGAAAAAAGATTAAGTGCATTTAAAAAAAACAACCCTTTGGCTCCCTTGAGCTATGACCTCATTAAATACTTTCCTAATGAGTTTGTACTTTCAATTATTAGTGCAAAGTCCTATTTAATACAACGTGACATTCATTTTGTAAAGTATGGTCCCATAAAACAGGATGTATGAGCTTACAGTGTCCTTTGTTTCTTAGTCAGATCCACTCCTTGGTACCCATGTTTCATTTTAAAAATAAAAGATGCGATGGCCAAACCAGGAGTCAACAAACAAAAATGTGATGTCATGCTCAGCACAATAGCATATGAAAATCCCCCCTTATTGCCCCTCATAGTGTCACTCTATACCAGCGGCTCCCAACCCCCGGGCCTCGGACTGGTACCGGTCCGTGAGTCGTTTGGTACCGGGCCGCGAGAGTTGAGGCTCGGGTGTGAAATGTATGGTTTTCAGGGTTTTTATGGGTTTTTAGCGTTATTTTGTTATTGTTTTTATCGTTAACTCGGTTTTCCTGGGTCTTTTCATGTGTGTTATGAATAAATCTTTTTTTCTAGTTTTATTTTGTTGTATTTAACCTTAAAGGCTGGTCCGTGAAAATATTGTCGGCATAAACCGGTCCGTGGCGCAAAAAAGGTTGGGGACCGCTGCTCTATACCCCCCTAGAGGGGCCTATCCCTACTGGTTTAATATGTGCAATACCCAGCAAACACAAAGATACAGCTCTACTACTTGGTAAAAAGTTCAATTTATTACTTTAAGAGCATAACACAATTCATACACAAGAAAAACAAGGAAGCACCTCCCCCTAAAAAACTGCTTCCTTCACCCTGTAGTGGCACTGTGGCACATTCAGGTGGATAATCTCACCTGCTACAGCTGCACCAAGTCACTTTATCAAACCCAGTTGTCCTCTTTGCTACCAAAGCAAATAGAGTCATTAATTACTTTCCATCAGCGAGCCTGATCCACAACACCCTGATCAATACCCCCAACCATATTTGTCATTCACCAGTGTGGAATACACTTCCCACGCACAAGACAAACCATCCTGGGTCAAGCTACACACTTTTCCTCCCACTCAGTCCAATCTGCCCTCCCTGCTACTGATTCTCTTCTGACAAATCAGCAGAGGTGGTGTTTTGGTGAAGAAGACGACTCTCTTAAGACCATTCAGGAAGCTATGTAATTATGATTCTTCAAGCATAGGTTTAAGTAGTTTGGAGAATGTTTCCCCCCCAAAAAACGCCAAAGCCCCAAAAGAACATATTGTTCTTAAGTGAATTATGACTCCTGTGCATTAGGATAAAAAAAGAGAACAATTATGTCATTATAAGTGCCAACAAAATGTCTTTAACACCAGAATTTCCTGTTGCTGGTGAAAACTGTTTTTTTAAACCATGACTATGATTGTTCTCTCACCTTATTACCCCTGTTGCTATCATTAAAACCCATGACAAAAGTTGCTTAACCACAACAAGGTAGTTATTTTAAGTGAAAAAAAATTGTATCTAAATTAATAATTTGATAATAATTTACATTTGACTGATTTCTGCCTCATTAGTTTAACCTCTTAACGCTCAGTTTATCACATTTGATATGTGATTTTTTGTGTTTTTGAGACTTCCTCATGATCAGTGTGATCCCACCCTCAACATAAAAAATTAAATAAATTGCACAATACATTTTTAAGCAATAAAGAAATAATAAACTGTCACAAACTAAACTCACAAATTCATATATAAAAAAAGAGAAGAATTTTCTGCTACTTATTTCATGGTTCGGAGTTTAAAGAGTTAATGTGTTAGTGAGTTGAAGCCGCTGTCAATTAAATTTGACCAAACCTGATCTACACAATACTGGAAAAGCGAGATATTTTAATTTACAAATGTTAACTTTAACATTTTGCTTATATAGCCACACATATTGTTAAATAAAAATGCATCAGCTTGCATAAGTGCTTCAAAATCTCTTCAGAAAGTCCGACCCATCATCTGGACATTTCTAAATCTGCCCATTACGCTGCAGTGATAATAATCTCTGACCACAGTGGCTTTGTTGTTGCTTGTCTCGCTCTGTGGTCACTTATTGATCACCGCTGGCACTGAAGATATTCATCTTGACATCGGTCTGTATTAACACTCTGGTAACAAGGGAGTAGCCTCCATCAGATCAGATAACCAGCTTTATGATGCAGCCTCCTCTCTGCAGGATTGGCACCCAGAGGTCATGACCCCTAGCAGGAGACTTAAGCCAATGCAACTCCGAGTCTGAAGTCGGTCTAAATGACTGGCTTCTCCGTCACAGTTGTTATTTTTGATAACAATTATCGCGAATGAAGTGTAGACTGAGTATGAATAGCAGCTTTTCTTAGAAGAAGAGAGGGGCTTCAGAGTAAAAGTTTAAGCTCTTTCGTTTAATGAAAATTGAGTTTTGAAGTTTGTGTTTGAGGCATGAGCAGGCACCTTGAGGTCAGGAAAGACTGCCTTAGACGAATGAGCTTTGCCCCCTCCCAACTGTACTCCCACCCGGTCTGCTTCGTGTTTAAATAACATGTCAACATGCATACGAGTTTGTTCCCTCAACACATTCACGTATTTCACAATAATATACCTGTATAATTTCCCGCCTGATTCAATTCTTGGCTAAATGAAATCAAATTAAAACTCGTTTGCATCAAATTGGATGAACTCAGCTTCATTTTGGCTTGCTAATTGATTATTCTGATTATGTAAACATAGATGAACTGTCTTCTGGATGTAATATGTTTTTTTCTGTGTTACTGTAGGCACAACAAATTGTGTAGATCAGCAGAAATTAAATTTTGGTAATAAGAATTTGAGAACTTTAAACCCATTTTTTTTTTTTGCATTATTTCACATTTTATTAGCCAAACATTGCCTGATAGATTACTTGCAAAAAAAATGTGATTACTCCTGAGAGTTTGGGTACGTCGAATATCACCTACTGGTGGCCATTAATTTGTTGTGATGTTGCCAAGCTTTTAAAGGCTTTATTAATCTAATTCGGAGGTTACACTTCGGTGCTGACATTTTGCTGCACTCCCAGTTCCTGTGTTGATTCTTCCTCTCTCCCAAAACAGATGCTGATACACAGAGCAGGGTGTGACGGCGGCCCGCTCCATCACTCATCTCCATCCACACGCTTCAGTTCAGTCCTCATGACGCTCAGAGATGAGAAATAATTAATTCAACAGCTACTGAAGCACAGAATCACATCCATTCTGACTGCCACTGGCTATTGTTGTTGGGTTTTGAAATATATGATGATCATCTTATCATGAAATTTCTCTCTTGGTATTTCTTTCATAAATCAAAAAAGAAAGCCAGACAAAAAGCAAGAAAAGCACACACAATGACTGAAATTAAGAATTATCTACCGGTCTGATTGTGCAATTGGCGAGTTGCTTTGAAAGGACATATGATATCACTTTAAAGGACCGGACACACTTCATGGACACGGCCTGTTATCAACACACCTCCGAGTTGTCTGCTTAAGTCAATTCAGCTCTTACACACGTTCACTAATAACATGAAAAAAAACGAACAAACTCAAAAACAACACCGAAAGCAAATTTGTGCTCAAATGTTTCGACTGTTTTTACTTCACTCGGGGAGAAGCAGCTTCTCCTTTGTCTTTTCTGAAGCCCACAGTGTCAGAAGCAGTGGGGGGTTTTCGAGCAGGGATGCAGGGGTGAGGCGGGTGGTGGGGTACTTGGATGTTAATCTGTGAGGTAATAGCTTTTCTCTGCAGAATTGCGAATTCTAATATATGTCAATTTGTAAAACGTGCAGACAGCCGTGGTCACCAAAGACACCATCTCCTGGGGTCTCGCTCGTGCTCCCTCCCTCTCTCTCCCACACCCTGTCCGTCTGCAACAATGGCTGCCAAGTGTAACATGCTACTTTTAATTTGTAATAACACGTGACAATAGCAGATTAATGGCTCTTATGACACCTGTGTCCCTGAAGCTCCTCTTGCCGAGACCCAGTGTACATAACGTGTGTCACACTACATTATCTCTACATCCCGCCTGTAATGGGGGAACCTTTTTTAAGGGCACTGCTGACTTGGAAACTTAGGAGCTGTCTGCCGGCTTGGCAGAGAGCCACGGCTACTGCCTAAAACAAATACTCTGGGCTACACGGCCAATCCATTTCACCGGGGCTTGTGTTGCACACCGCCTCCCCTCCCTAACCCTTCCCCTCCTTTCCTTCTCTCTCATTTTTGTTCATGTTTTCAACCCTTGATAATGACTGCTTGTGCCATAATAATCATGAGGCTTACCAAGTTAAATAGGGCTCAGGCAAGCTACTGTGCTGTGAGGAAATTTAATCCCAGCATTAACCCAGTATACACTACTGCCTACTGAGTGAAGGAAGATATGTCTGAACAGCAAACAAGGCGTTGCTGAAACACAGAGAGAAAATCTGCTTTGAACCCAAAACAACAATGAAGCGCTCTGATAACAGCAATATCTTTCTAACATCTCAGAACATCTTTGCTTTCATTGGTATATAATATGAATATGCAAATGCTACAAACCACCGCTTAAATGTGATGTCAGCGGAGTCCACATCATGCATAAATGCTTTACTTTCAAAAATACACCCCTAAAATATTGCTACATGGCAATATCGGTCTCCTAAACCACAAGAGAGGACGGATTGGAGTTGCAGCTCAAATGTCAGAACATTATTCACACAGTGAATCACATTTACTCAGCGGCTCAAATTTATTACTAAAGCAAAAATCTTTGCATTCCTCATCATGCAGAGAACATGGCATAACTGTAGCGAGAGCCCTCGTGCAATGGACAGTTTAACCTACCTGCAGCAAAATCTTTTTGTTTGGTAAAGTGCACTTTAAGGGAAGACAGCAACAGGACAATTGTGTCTACAGGGTAGCATCGTATGTAATATACTATTCTTACAAACTGTGGCTTGAGGCAAGACATTGCTTTTGCAGCTGTGTGTGGCCAAAGGCCCAAGGTTTTATGTTTTGGAGAGATGAAGTATCCATGACCCTGTAGTTTCAGGTAGGCACCAGCTGGCTTTTGCGAGAGTATATAAGAACCAAAGCTCCACCGTCTCTGTCAGTACGAGCCCTACTCTGACTTAAACACGCACGCGCACGGGCACACGCATCCACGCACACACATGCAGCTTTCGTCTCTTTCTATGTAATGCTGGACGAGCACCTAAATCACAGAAATGGCAGCACATCAGGGGAATCATTTGAGACTGAATAGCCATAGAAACATGGTGCTGTCACCTGGAAGACCTCCACAAAACAGGCCAGTTCTCCTCCTCTCTCTCTCTCTTTCTCTCTCTCTCTCAGACACACACATAGACACACACATACACACACACACCTTATTCCTCTCCATGCCCTTTAATACCTCTTTGCCCTTCAGTAGCAATCTGCATAGAAATGTGTGCATTCTATCATTCAGTGACTAGACATTACACCCTGGCTAATATGAGAGGTCCTCGAACGACTGAAAATGAACCTTTGAAAATACCAGACGTTTGCATTATGCCACTGCGATTGCATCTCTTACAGGGAAAGACTTGATTATGTCATTTGCCATGTCCACGTCATGCTGGTTTTTATATCTTTGCCAGGAAATCTACCTCTGACAGGTCATTAGTCATCCCTCCCTCCCTGCACGCACATAAAACATCAATTCCACTCAATATCCCGCAAACCCCTGTGCTTCTCAACAAACGCCAGAACAAAGAAGACGCTATGTAAACTGCTGCCGCGCTCTGATTAGCTCTCATTCCAGAGCACTGCAGAAATAAGGCACTCATTCCCCACCCTGTTTGAGATAACTGCCCCTTTTCAGCAGCGACATCATCCCTCCATACCCATACACGCCTTGTAACACGAGTGCATCTGTTTAGCTATTCTCATCAGCTTCTTATGTAGTGACATTAAGGAAGCCTATTGCTTACAGAACCAATAATCTATATCGCCTCAGGCCCCCTTACATCCACTAACCTACGACTTCAGCTGCAAAACTAGAGCCACTTTTGCTCTAAAAAAAAAAAACAAAAACCACAAGCCCTCCACAGAGCTATAGCCGCTTTCTTGACTGACCTGGGTGGTTGGCTACATCATCTTGACATGTAATTATCTAAAGCCCTTTAATCACTTCCATAAAGATTAATTGCAGGAGACAACAGCGGAGGTCGTGTCTTCAAATCAAAAGACTCCTTGGCAGGTTGACACAGCAGTGTAACAGAGTTCAGACTTAGGTGTTTTATAAGGGTCATCTACTGGAACTGAAGCAGGTTTGAATGCTGTAATTGCATGTTCAGCTCAGAGGGTTTTATAGTACAAAGCTGTAACCTCGTTTTTAAAAAGACTTTTTTTCCCTCCTGATCTTATGTGTTCATTTTTTCTTAAAAGTAAAAATCTCACTTACCTTCATCTCTTTTCCTCTTTTCACCATTGGATCGTGGAATACCCAGAATTCCATTGATGGAATAGGATCCCGCAGGGTCGTTGGAGGCGCTAGTTACAGGTGGAGAGGCTGTGCTTGGTACTGAGAAAAAGACAGAAAAAAAATCAGCAACTCCTATTTGATATACATTTATATATATATATATATAGCACACATGGGAGCTGTAATATTACCAATTGTGTGGCCTGGTGTCGACAGAGATGTCCCATCGGGAGATGGATGGAAAGGCTGCTGGACTTTTGTTCGGATGATCCTGAGCAACACCAGAAAAGCACATGTCACCTCACATATATGACACTTATCTATGCATAGAAATCAGTCATAGCAGTTACTGTGAATAAGCTATCAAATGTAACTCATACACAAGAGGGGATCTGGTCAGTGGTTCTACCTTAAAGGTGAGACTGAAGAAAAGTCTTCATTGCACTTTTGGTCTGAGTGATCTTGCAAACAAAGCATGAAATCACATCAATTCACCTCAATGATCAGCTTCACTGACTCTACCTGGCCCACACTAATCAGCACGCTCTCTCTCTCTCTGTCTCTCTCTCTCCCCCACTGTGAAGGGGGTTTCACTGGGCCGATCACAGCCCTATAGCAGCCCGCTTTGCCTCCCAGATCAAACATCTCCGCAGAACCACCAGCCCCCATGTGCCAGTGCGGATGAGGTTGTATTGATCGGGGCTTGGGGAGAAAAAGTTGGGGATTAGTCACACGGGCAAACAGATGCAAATAGAAAGCTATAAATTATATGTGACAGGAAAGCAATAGTTCCTTATTGCCTTGCACAAGCTTACGCCAGCATTAGATTCCTTTAATCTGAATGGCAACTGGGGAGAGAGGGAGCTGTCACAATAATTTGTAAACTTTAAAACTATTCATCACGTATGCCACGAGAGCCATTTAAAAGTACTAAAAAAAAGAAGGCGGTGTGAGGACCGTAGAGCCTTTTGGATGGTGTTCTTATCGCTCATTTGTGACTATGTAGATTGGAACTCTGAATCAAAAATAGTATGCTCTTTTTATTTTGGTCATCTGATATCGATGTTACTGTAGGTGCCAGAAGCCTTCAGAAAAATTAATCCCACACTGTCACGAATTAAAAACAAAAACAAAAACCAAGAAAACTCCCCTCGAAGGCAAAGCTACCTAACAACAAGCCTTTGCAGAAAGCGCATATTGATGTTTTAATTTTTTTCACTTCTCCCCATAACAGTTATTCGACCCCTTGACTTGTGTGTGCTACATAAATTCAAAGACTTTATTTGGTATCCATGTTCTTGATATTGAATAAGCAATTTGGGAGAATGAATTAATGACCTGGCTGTTGCTGAAAATCCCCTGAAGAGATATTAAAATTGCTTTACTCCTGAATCAATAATATTGAACGCCATTGAAGACCTTTTTTTCTTTATGTCTAGCACCCAAGGTAGCGTTACTTGTTGGTTGTGGTGGCCCTGACGCACAGTACAACACTATCTCTGTAGCATTTAATAATGCATGCACAGGGGAGAGGTGTTTAAATCAAGCATCCCCTTTGTCACAAGTCCTGAGGTCAAACTGTCTGCCACAGAAACCCACAACTGGCCCCACTCACTCACAACAATCCAGCTGGAAAAGACTCTGGCTATGGCCTTGTTTTTTCTTTTTTCTACATAACTGCTTAACTGGGAAAACCCCTTTTTCAAGTACAAAAAAAAAGATATTATTATAGTGACTTTTAAGAACTGCTGCATCTAAGTCTGCAACTGACCGAACCACTGAGAATGATTTCATTGTTAAAATTTCATTGTTATGTTAAAATATTTAGCCGTAGCTAAATCAAAGCAAATGCCCATAGAGTTTCATTTATATGTGTTTTTGGAGCAAGACACTGAACTCTTACATGAGTTCTACTGAAAAATATATTCAGCATTAAGCCATAATAGAAATTCAAAGTAGCTCTCATATTTGGCTGATAGAATTACACCGCTTTGTGTTCGCATTTTAATTTCCCACATAAACAAAGACACATAAGTCTCTCTCCCCCCCCCCCCCCCGCCCCCCCCCCTCACACACACAGCTTCTTTCCAAAATAGAAAGCTTTAATTGGAATTGAAAAACTTTATAGGGCTCTTTTAATGATATTAATGTACATTTTGAATTTATCACATACATGTGTCTGAGCCTCCTTAAATGGGGCTTTTTAAGCAGCCACGAAGCATGAAATGAATTTTCTTCAGCCTTTTCTCTATTTAAAAGATGTCTTGTGTGGAGCTGTCCATGCTCTCCCATCAGCTCATTAAAATGTAATGCTGATGCTGGCTCTATGGAACAGTGCCTCTTAACCAAAGTTCATCACCAGGGATCTCTGGTGGTGGTGGTGGTGGGAGGGGGACAGGGTAAGGAAGGGTGAGGTGGTAGTGGGGATGCCCTGGGTCTTGCTGTGACTGCCGTTTTCAAAATACAGGCTATAACTATATGCTGTTAAAAAAATACTTTGAAGAGATGAAAGCAATTATAGGGACAATTGTGAATGAACTAAAAATGTGATAAAAAGATGTTTGAATTTATATATATATATATATATATATATATATTTCCGAAATAATATCTTGCTGAAAAACCCGCGTTGCTTTCTCTGTGCAGTAGCTCCAGCACATTAGATGTGCTAAAGAAAATTGGCCTTCTTTATAGCGCCACGGGATCTGGTCACCGAATATTGATCGGTTTTCATCTCGACAGATTCACTCAGTCCTGGATGTACTGCTGATTGTTGAGGGAGTTTGGCCTGAAAGATTGAATTGCACCTCTGAGACCGCAGGCAGCCTCGGCGTGCCGGGCAGCAAGAAGTTGGTCAAACAATATTCTGCAGTGGGTGGTGCGTTTAGCACAGACATACAGTGATAAATGATTTTCAATTTGCGCCCTGCCGGCCCTCTTCATTAAAGTGTTTACATCCGGCAGGACGTCGTTTACCTAAACTACATTCACAAAGGGAAAAAAAAATCCAAATTGTGTATTTATTTTGAAGTCACTCTATAATTTCCATTTTCCCCTACCTGTTAATGGATGAGACGCTGGGAACAGTGTCATTGTCGCAGATGCCCTCTGCCAGAAGTCTGTCTCTGATCTCCCAGGCAAACATGGTTGGGTTTTGTCTCTTGTAGTCTGCTATTTTTTCCACAACCTTTGGCGTGGCTACTTTGGGTTTAGACCCACCAATTACCCCTGGTTTGATGCTGCCAGTCTCGTAGTATCTGCGAAACATCGTATTTTAAATAAAAACCTGCAATAATTAAATCAATGCAAACAATAAACGGACTGTTAACCTTAAGAGTGGGCAAATCCAGTTATGTTTTGTTTAACACGAAATTGTGAAACATTTAACTTCTTTAAAAAAGAAAAAAAAGAAAAAACCCCAATCAGTTTTAATCGTTACCTTTAAATAAAAATAAAATAATAATTACTAGCAGGAAACCGCACGCTGTGCAAACATATAGTTCTGTTGTCAAATCCCTTTAGTGGACACTAAACTAACAAGTCATCTGACCCCTCCCAAACTAACAGACTGCTAATTATAACGGTTACTCAAAGGCAGTTTTCATTTATATTTCAAGATTATTAAAAGCAGAGCTGAGTTTAGTAGGCTATGTTCAATTCTCTCTTCCCACATTATTTTACATCTGCGTTACTTACTCTCCTGCTAGGAAAACCTGCCTGGCTGAATGCAGGGCTAAGAGTTTTCACCTACCTGCCCAGGATCTTGCTGACGCAGCCGTGGCTGACCCGCAGCTGCCTGGAGATGTCGCAGGGCCGGACGCCCTGGTGGGCCAGCTCCACTATCCGCTGTCTCACCACGTCCGGGAGGGGTCTGCCGTTCACAAACACCCCGCCGAGCTGGTTCACACCTCCGTGCCCTACGTGGGATACAACAGCAACACCACAAACAGACGTAACATTACATAAGGTCGTAATAGACAGGAAGGTCCAGGCAGGTAAGTATTTAAAAAAAAATTATACCAGGCAGAAAAAAATCACGGAGCAAAGGCGTGTGTAATATAAGTGAGTTGGCTGACCTACATGCATTTATTATTATCGAGAACCCTCTAATGGTGTAATTTAAAAAAAAAAAAAAATTTTCATTAAAAAAGTATGTAGCCTCTATTTTAATTTTATGAAATTACAATGCCATATTTCTCTTTGTTTCTCAAACAGCTTCACCAAAGCGACTAAATAATAATATGTTTTCAGAATAATCGCAAAAATTGTATGATTGTTTCAACTGCTGGAGATTTAAAAGTGGACATAGTGACAGCAGAGCAAAGCAATATGTAAGATATTAAATATTTATTTAATTTGGTCACATATTTTCACAAAATAAAAACTGACTAAAATACATTTTTTGTAATTATTATTTTGATGAATGTTGCTTGATGTATTTTTTTTATATGTATATATATTTTACTCAAATTAAGTTACAAAAATCAATCTCAAACATTATCCTCTTAAAACAAACATCGTGAATTAAAATACTTTCAATAAATAAATAAATATCGATGTGACATTCACCTACTCAACCACAAAATTATTTAGAATATGCATGTATTTATTTCTAATATTTAAATATTATTGTACATAATCTCTCATAATGTGACATCTTCCTCCTTAAATTGGACCTGTAAGCCTCCTTCACAACGGAAATGCATGTCCCGAAATTAATTTAAAAAATAATATAAATATATTTTTGACACTCCATGAAAGTTTCACACAGTCGAAACAAAGACTTGATATTTTCTTAGCACCTCACGGCTCCTGTTGGCTATTAAGTTACGAGCTCCTTCATTCCCTTCATGCAAATTTAAATAATTGAACAAGCCTTGATTACTCATATTACATATTATTTTAGTAAACGGAGAGATTATCAATAATTCACACACATTCGCCAAATTACGAGTAAAGCACACTGTGCGTTGACTACAAAGTGCTGCACACAGAGCTTGTTGTTAGCTGGATAATTTGAGTAATAGATGTGTAATGTGTCCTGACTTATTAGGCCTACACACACGCGCGCGCTGCGCGGGAAGCTACGTGGGGATGCACGTGTAAATTACAAAGTACCTGCCAACGCATGTTCTTTGTTTACTAGTGGTTAAAAAGTTGAATTTGTGCACATTGCTGCTGTGAGCGGAGCAGCTTGGCTGTGACAATTTCAGAACATTTCGCGAGGTTCAAATTCGCGCAGACGAAAGATATAAGGTCTGAAATTCGTATTAAATGTAATATTTATTCCACTGCCAGTCTTATGATTCCTTTTGAGGCTCTGTTCGTCCGTTTATCAGATGGTAATTTTGTCTTTTTAAATGCACGAAGATGCCGGTTACGTCCCAAATTGCTATACAGACTGCTGCGAGCCGCCTTTGTGCTGGGAAGAAATATTATATATTCCCGTTATTATTTTATCCGCATGCATGCAAAAGCTGCAGTGGCAAAGAAACTCGGGTTGTGCTACTTACGGTGCATCGCTGTAAAGGGGTCTGCTTTGCAGTGAATATCCATTGGATAGCAAAGGAAAGACAGATAATCAACTGAAGTCGCCGTTTCGCCTTCCTATCAAGAATGTGAAGAAGAAAAAAAGGTGATTCTACTCGATGGAGGGACTAAGTTTGCCCCTCCACCCCCGCTTCAGCAACCGATCTAATGGCAACTTCTTTCCCCTCAAAGTTGCCCTTCTTTTCTTTAACAGTCCCGTCCTGCAGCGGAGGTCTGGCAGGTGCAAAGCATGACCGAAGGATTGTTTCAGAAACACGACCTGTGCTCAGTTTATCGGTATTTTTTCAAAGCCTGGAGTGACCAGAGGTAATTCTCACAGCATGCCAGCGAGCAAACTGGGTCTCTTTTACAGAAACGAAACGTTCAGGTTCCAGTGTGCAGGGCCCGGTATCTCCTTTAGTCCTGGTGGCTTTGATTCACACGTCAAAACGGCGAAGGGAACCTGCGCGTACGCACACACACACAAGCACACACACGTCGGGGTTTCTCTTTCGCGCTGGATGCGTTAGGCTGGATCTTTGGGTTGGAAATGAAGCCTCTCTCTGTGTCTGTGGTTCTAAAAGCTGCAACCCTCCCCTCCCTCCCTCCCCCTCCCCTCTGCAGACCCCCCTTTTGCTTATATGGATGACTTGTCAGACAAAGGCAATAGATGCCAACACTTTGTGATTCGCCAACGCAAAAAACCGGGGGTCCAAATGAGGAGGTCTCTGGGTCTGTCACACCGGCAGGAAGGGGAGGGAGATAAATAAGGAGTTCCGAGTTACAAATATCAGACTTTATTAGACATTATAACTGCAGTGAATTATATGATCGCATGTTGGAAGTTTTAAATCAATGAATTAGAGCTATACATATACATATATATATATATTTTAAATGTGTGTTTTCGTCTGATTTTTTTTCCTCCCTAAAATAAACGGACTAACAGGCGTATTTCTGGGAATATACCGGACATCCATCCATTCTTCAAAGCTATGAAGTAGCTCTCCTATTTATTAAGCTTTTTTTTATTTTCTTTAAAAAAATATTAATATTATAATATTATTGATCTTGCCGCCAGCCCTGGGCCCACTTCAGGCCCATTTTGTTTTTGTCTTTATCCTATTTCTCCCTTTAATCCGATATAGAAAATTTTGAAACTGGCTATGTAAATGCACATGTATTCACTTTACTACATTCTGCTGATTGTGATGATGATTGCGGTGGTTCAAACTGAACCGGGGTGATGGTTGGAGGTGAAAGTTGCTACGCACGCAGCAGTGCCGCCTAGCTTCTGTAGATGGCGCTGTATAGTTTCTCAAATTTAAAGGTGGCTGTCAAAGTGGTCCAAAAAAAAAAAAAAAGTTAAACTTGGGGTGCACTTGAGTGCTTGCAACCTGAGGAGTGAAAAACAGTATTCGAGTAAAAATATCTGTCACTTGTAGACTTGCAGACTCCTGCAAAGGGTTGCAAAGTTATTAATTATTAACTGACAACTTCGCCATCCGAAACTGGAGAATCTTGGACTTCAACAATGATGATGAAGACAAGTGAAGATGGTGCGTTTTATTTAATCTTACTAGCATCCTGTTTTACACAGTTAGAATATGTCAATATGTGTGTGTGTGTGTGTGTGTGTGTCTATATGTATATATATATATATATATATATATATATATATATATATATATATATATATATATATATATAACACATTATTTTATAAGGCTCTAAATACAATATGAACATTAATTATTAACAAAGACCAAAAAAGTAACACTTAGATTCTTTCACATATAAAAGAGAATAGAATTACCAAAATAAAAGTCTAGTATTTCTATGCACCTGAAGCAATAATAATAATAATAATAGTAATAGTAATAATAATAATAACGCATTTTTGAGCACAATTCATACATATATTATACATATACATATGTATCTCCGGGGTCGCTGGTCGCTGATGGGCGGGGTCGTACTGGGGGGCAGACGGCCACATCTCGCGCCCTGCCTCCTGGTCAGGTTAGAGGATGATTTCTCTTTTTGTTACTGTTTTTGGAGAGAGCTTCTGGTACAATATGTAGCACTATAGGCTGTAATTTCACACCCGGCTGCACATTTCCCTTAAAGCTACATTCTTTTTTTCTCTCTCTCCCCCCTCCTATAAGACCCCCACCATCACTAACACCACCGCCACCATCGCCATCGTCACCCCCCTCCCTCAGTTTTCTACTCACCTTCTCTCACTCTCTCTCGTGCCCTTTTGCACCCCACAGTTGATCCTCCCCATACAAGAATTAGGCAGGAGGTGAAATTATTATTAACAATTTAGAGCAAATGATATCAGTGTGTTTGTCTGTTTACTTTGTTTGGCTCCTATTTGGACCGCACGTGTGGTACCGCGCGGGCCCTGAACCCTCTGTTAAAAACCTTTTTGGAGGAGGGGACCGCTCCATTCAGCAGTTAGAGCCTGGGATCAGAGAGCTCATAAAAAGTCATTCAGGGTAAAAAAAAATCAAAACAAAAAACTATATATATATATATATATATATATATATATATATATATATATATATATATATAGTTTATATATATCAAAAACGAGAACTGACATATATAAATACACATATTTACACATATCTCCCCCCCCAAAGTTTTACTTGTTATAATTAATCCCTGGTACTTTTCATCACGTGAGCACCAAAACCAGAAACCTGAAACGAGTTGTTTAAAAAATAAAATGAATTAAAGTTTCAAGAAATTAAATCACTGTCTCGTCTCCGCTCTGACATGCAGCAGCGGCATTTAAGACGATGCGACTGCATGTCAAGAGTTTGGAAAATGTTTTTGGAGCCTGTGTGCACCCATTAGGAGAGGTGTAATGTATTGACAGAGAGCAATTTATCTTTTGCCCCGCTTCCTAATGGCCTGTGCAGAGGAGAGAGGAGAGGTGGCATGGAGGAGGAGGAGGAGGAGAAGGAGGTGGAGAGGGAAGAAGGAGCACCGACGGTCCAGCAGCTCCACCCGCCGAACATCAACTCACACTTTCAGGCAACTGTGGGGAGGATGATCGAGGCGTCTGAGTGGTGGTTAAGAAGTTTTATTTCTGTAGAGGTGTCATATCAGTTTTCCCCCCTTTTTTCTTCCTGTGCAGGCTGCTGGCTGGCTCCCTCGCGTTATTCCAACGTCACCAATCGATCTGAGTTTCCCTGCAGAGGGGAGCTGACACCACTCGTTGTAAGTTGAATATTAATCCTTTTAGATTTAAGGGAGGGGTTCGTCATCAGATTTAAGTTGATTTAGATGAATTTGCTGCAGGATGGAGGCTCATTTAGGCTCTTTTTGCACATCGTGTAAACCTAATATTAATGTCCACATTTTTATTTGGAAAAGATGCTCTGTACGATTGAATAAAAATAGTAATAGTAATAACAGCCTTGTTATTTTGGTATAGGTTTCACAAAAAAACAAACAAAAAAATAAAACAACAAAACCAACAAACAAAAAAACCCACTCTTAAATATGTACAAAGACGTAATGTCGTTGTTTTTTAAGCAGGGGATCTGAGAAGTTCAGGTCAGCCTCTCCACGGTCTCCCACTTACATATAATACAGTAAAACTTACAAAATAGCTCTCCACACCGTACTGTATATTAGATTTCGTCACTCTGCCCTGTGCTCCTGCAACCAGGCTACAATACTCTGGGCTACAAATCCTGTGAACAGATGGCGCATCAATTTGATTCCATCTTCTACACCGTGAAAGATTGATTTTGCACTTGCTTTTAATTTTGCCCATAATTAATTGGATCATTACAACTGTTTTCCATTGATCCCCTAGTTGAAACGTAAAATTAAAATGCGATCTCTGTTTCGTTTCTCTGATTTTATTTCAATATATTTATGCATTCGCTCTGCTGAAGAGCATCCTACATTGTTTCTGACGCTGTCAGCTGAGAGTCTGTTCCCTCAAAGATGCAGCAGATTAATATTTCAGAGTTATAAAGTCATTATAAGCTCAGAGTGTGGCCTCATTGAATAACAACACAGACATGGAAACACACGTCCGGTCCTCTCTATCTCTTAACGAAAAAAAAAAGTTTTATTTTTTTAATGTTTTATTTTATGACAGTGGCATTATAATAGCTCCCATAGTGCTCACGTGATGTTATAGTATATCAATAATTAAATAATTCTAATCTAAACAATCAGTTCTTAAGCTCTTGTTAATGCAACCGATCAGCTTTAAAAAATATTATTAACATGTTAATATAGTACGTGCAAGTTAAAAAACGAACATTTTGCAATATGTAACTTTGCAGATATTAAATCCACACTGAACATCACAACAAGAATAAACAGTAATAATTAAGCAATCTAAAGAGGCTTTTACCTCGATTTTTACGGATGTCAGCAATTTAGTCCATTCACACTTAACTAGAATCAATTACTCTTTAATAATATCGTTTATCCACTTAGGAATAAGGTTGAACTTGATATCTGAGCGTCTTCTGAATAGATTTACAGGTAAGTAAATTAAGCCATTGCACATTTTTGTCATTAACATTTGTTAAAGAATAATCTGTCAGCCTTTGATCGACATTTTGACGCCACTCTGTAGGCCCCACACATCAGATTTTAGTTGTTGCTTTGTGTGCGCACTTAGAGTGAGCGCGTCAGTTCACTTCAGCCAATTTAACCGCTTACTGTCTTTGATGGCAAATCATGAAAAATTAAGAATAGGCGTAAAAGTCAATGCCATAGTTTACAGCTGCCAGGGTCGTATTTCAGAAGATAAAACCCACACAGGAAGAACTTTATCTGCTCTGAGGATCCGTACTGTAACTGTAAATGTCCTTACAGCGACCTTAAAAAACAAAACAAAGAAAACAAAAAACCCGTTACCTTCATCCGTTTTGTTGTTAACTGCAATTAAAGCCTTTCCATGTCTGCTGTGTTTTCAGGTTGGCTGTTCATCTGATGATCTGTCCCGTCATTAGTCCTCAACAGCAGCCCTCCACCCCCTCAACGCACACACACACATAATGAGTGGTTCCAGTCATTTTGTATTGTATTAAAGATCCAAATGCAAGTGAGATCAGGTTACATTACTTTGATTAGAAAACACTTTGTTAAATTACTTTTCATAGCCTGAGCACAAAGGCAGTCAGACAGTCGAGTTTCTGAGCTTTTCCATGCCTCAGGTAGAGCAAATCATTAAGAAAAATTAACATCTCATTTGCATTTAAACATAAAAGAAAAAAATGGCATTATTATTATTATTATTATTATTATTATTATTATTATTATTATTATTATTATTATTATTATTATTTAGCAGGGTTATATGCTATAGCTATCATTCTTTGAGACCCTAAATTGGGGAATAAAGATAAAGAACTGGCTCTTCATTCATTATGCAGATTTGGAAGTTACTGTTAAATATGCCCTGCAGTGTCGGATTAAAAATAGGACTGTATCTTGTCATTTTCAAAAGTATTCTCCATGTTGCATTTATTGCACTGGGAACAAGGGCTAAATCCTTCCTCTTCCCCATCAAACTTTCCACATGAATAGTTAAATGTGTGCCCCTCTGGTTTTAACTTCACAAAGACTGGCGAGGCTTTGCAGCAAAACTGGTAAGGGCATCAGGAATGAAAGTCAGGCATGTTCTGGATAACTGTAAAGGAAATCATATGTATCTTTATTGTTTGTTCAATAAAAGTTAATTGCCACTCATGTCCAGCTATGATCATTTCCCAAGCATTCTCTTTTTATCATTTTACATGAATGAAAATAAAAGTATCCTCATCATCATCAACCACCACTAACAGTGACTAGCAGAGCTGCACACAAGCATGTCTTTCAGTGGATAAAGGCAGCACACATTAGCCAGCCTCCCATAAGGCCCAGGGTTCATCACTATGGGAGAAGCAGGAGCTCGTCTCTCTCTATCTTTTCCTCTCTCTTTTCCTCTATGTGTGTGAGTGTGTGTGTGAGTGTGTGTGTGTTTGTGTGTGTGTGTGTACAACAGAGATCAGCCCGAGGCGGCTCGGAGGTGTCCCGCCAGCTGCCTCTGTCCCATCCAGACAGCCAACAGCTTCCAATCACATGTCAGCAATATGGGAAACAGAGCTTCTGTCCAGTGGGCCGCTGACATGTGTTAGCCTATGGCATGTGAATGCATAATGTAGCAGTCACCTCCTGGTGGCAGACTTAAAACTGAAAAGGTTGTATTTTTTGTCCAGCTCAGACAATTTGATTTCCTTAATTTTTCACACATTGTCTTGTTGTTTCTGTTCCTTCTCTGTCTTTGTCCTCGCTAGTTATCTTCAGCGTAATAATCATGATTATATGAGCAATGATAGCTGCGCCCGTGTGACTTGCTGATTAGTTTGTGTGTCTGTGGGTGCAGGAGAAGCTGTGTATACACATATATTCCTCTCCCCAGAAATCTACGGATGAGCAGCTCCCACATAAGCTCCTGATCACTTCTGTAAATGCTTCCTGTCACCTTCAGTGGTGTAATGATCATGAAAATTGTGACCTTGATCTATGGAAAGCCATAATGTGACTGAATGGCCTCCTCCCACATACTTTCTCACCGGCTCTGAGCTCAGAGGTACGCTAAAGGACGGCTCTGAGGAAGATTGTTTAGCGGTAATAAAAAGCCAGTAGTTTGGCTTGTAATGGTTCGGGCATTCCTCCTCTTCACAGCCATTTGGCTAAATCTTCAGTGATGGAGGCCTGTGTGAATTTAGATGAGAATCTGGGAGATGTTGACGCTTGTCCTCAGGCACCAAAGAGATTTTATTGTCTGCTGGTCCAACATGATCAAGCACATAACTGTGTTTAGGGGACAAAAGAGTGCAGCAATGATGTTGTGTCCTGTAGTTATCATTTAGGGGGCTGATTTTAAAATCTTTTTGTAATGTAATCATGCACAAAATGTTGTTGGCTGCTGTCGTCTTTTGGCTTATTATTATTGTTTACTTGTAGACTGAAAGATGAGAGCTGCAATCTGTGACTATGACTATAAAAACATTTCTAAAATGTATTTTCTGTGGTTTAAATAAAGTAGGAGTTTACATGAATTTTAATGGGCGACAGTCGGATGTGTTAGGCACGAGGACAACTTTTCCTGCATTTGTTTTTCATTATTGTTTTGCTCCAAGTGAAGACAGAAAAAGAAAGAAAAAAAACCTCTGGCGTGATGCTGCTCGAATTCTCATTTAGTCTGGAAAATCTGGTTTGCGCAACATTGTTTATGATCACACCCTTGCCAGCTTTTCATATTTAAACGAGCAAAGGTTTAATTACCAAATGATGACAGTGTCATATGGTGCCATGATGGCACAGGGTGTCTAATGAATGCAGAGGAGCCAGGGATGCGTATGCGACACTGAGTGACAGTGGGATGCACAGATCAAAACAGGAAAAAAAGAAGGGGGAGAGACAGTAAAACATCTGTAATTTGCAATTCACTAATGTTCAATGGTTGCTCATGGATTAAGAATTTTAAACTATTGTCTGCCAGATGGAAGAGAAGAGGGAGGGAGGGATAGGGGAGGAGGGTGCTTCTAAGCAGCATATTTACATCTGTATATCAACCCTAGATTTAGTAATCAGACAGAGGAAAAACCAACTGCCTCCAAAAACACTCTCGGGGCATCACATCTATTACCTATTTTCCAGCAGCGTAAACATTAGAGAATGATTCTACCATTTTTTCAGAGGTGTATTTAAATTTGCCAGGACAGCTTGCAGACTGTGGGGAGTTTTGTGCACAACTTGCTCTATCTATCTCGATATAATCACGAGACAGTTTGGAGTGCTGGACTCGGTTCTGCTCACACATCAGAGTTAATTTCACCGGGATGTTGATGTGCTCTGAAATATTGCACTGAAGTAATATCAGTTAGTGGGCCGCCAAAAGATGTACATGCTTAACCAGGCATGAAACCTTGCTGAATTACATCGTATTTATACTTATCTCAGATCAACGCTTTTGTCATTAAAATTTGGTCTGGTTGCCCGTGTGGTTTATGGATCTGTTTAATGATGCACTGTGTAATAGTGTTACAATGTATAGCCGCATGATGTACTGGCACATTTCACTCAGAGGCTTCAATAAATAACCACAGCAACCTTCAAGTTTCATCTCGCTTCAGAGGCTTCCTCTTTTTCCACAATCCTCGTTGTTGCTGTGGAGTCTGTTTACATCACTGTGCTCTTATACGTCATCTGGGGTATAGAGGAAGTACTCAGATTCTTTACTTAAAGTTATCAATTTTGCAAGTTAAGGCCATTATATTTAATTCATTACAGAAAATTGGTTAAAATGCAGTAAATTATACCATATCTCTGCAATCATGCAGAATTATTCCATAGTTTTATGTATACATTACTGTGCAAAAGTCTTGAATCACCCTGCATTTCTTTATATTTTCCTTCCAAGCAACCTGACTCTTTTTCAACTTTTTAAAGTGGTTTTGAGCAGTAGTTCTCAAGGCTTTCTGAAGGTCTTTCAAAGTTTTTTGGGGGGCACTGACTGCTTTTCCACCAATGTTCAGTCCAGTTCTTACAAAAGAAAAAAATGTAAAAAAATTTCAAGGCCTGTCAGTAAACAGTTTCATTTGTCTTGCCAAAGATAACACGCAATTCTACAGGATCTCAGAGATCTGGTCTTTCAGCTGATCCATCGGTTGTTCCCCAAAGCCTCCTCAGAAATTGTCTCAGTGGAAGGATAGATGTTAGGAAGCCAATCTTAAGGAGGGAGAGAGAACAAGCTGAGGGATGTCATATTACACAAGTAGATAACGAATCAGTGACAACAGATCTAATGGAGTGATGAATCCGAGCTAGAAGTTTTTGGTTCAAATCCATGTCAATATACATGGAAGAGATACAACAGTGATCCATCTGTAAAACATGGTGGAGGCATTGTCATGGTTTGGGGCTGCATTTCAGCCAGTGGTGCTGGTGGTCTTGTCAAAATTGATAGGAAATTGTCAGATTTGGATCCACCATGTAATAAAAGCACATGACTGACAAGGGCTTCGTTTTTCAGCACGACAATGATCCCAAATACACTGCCAATGCAGGAAAAGCATACACAATGAAAAACTATCCGTTATGGATTGGCTTCCTTAAAGAAATGCTGAAGGATCACCTTGAGAGAGATTTGACAAAGAGAAGGCAGGTAGTGAAGAATAAAGGTGGTCGGAACAAATATTGACTTTTTAGAACTATATTTCCTTTTTTTTCTTTGCAGATTTTTGAATTAAAATCTCAGCATACATTTACATTCCTTATTCCTGGCAAAATATATATATATAAAAAAAAGAGGAGTGACTTAAAACTTGTGTACAGTGCTTTTTTTTAAAATTGTTGAAACATGTGAACATTTACATTATGTTGCTGGTTTGAAAGTGCAAAACTTTATATGCAAGCTTTGCAACCCACTTCTGTGTTTTGTACATTTATTAAAGTAAAAAGCAGACTACTTACATATTAAATGTAGAGGTTAATAGTAAAAATGACACAATACAATAGAATAACTCAAAATGAAACCTATGAACAGTGCTTAATCAACTTTCTGCCACTGCACTTCACAGTACTGCTGATCCCGATGGAGATTTCCAAACCATGCAGAATGGATGCCTTTTAAGTCCAATATAGTTTGCCATTGATTTCAAATCATTTCCAAATCTCTTGTGATCAATCAGCCTGCTTTTTAATCCCTCACTGTATTATATTTGATTTGACAGAGTTCAGAGTGATGAATTACAATACTCATGCAAGCGTCAGTAGTCTGCCAATTGATTTTTATGCCATACAGAAATTAATGGAAACCAATCGCTGCCTAGAGCAATGGGTCCCAGTATAGAGCCAGGCTCTTCAAAGTGGCCATAATCACGGCCTGTATATAAAAGGAGGCTGTAGTCTCTATTCTCATCAGTCACAAATATGCATCCTTTCTCATGGAAAACGACCTGGTTCCTAATTTGACCAAATTTGACCAATTTCCTAATGAACTTGCTTGTTTTAAGCCTTTAAACCAGTTGATAAAGAAGGATTTGCTTGTCATGTCACAATGGGCATGCAGGGTCATTGGTTTCTCAGTCAGATCCAGCTTCCTCTTTTTTAGGATTCAGTTGTACTCAAAGACACACTAAAGTGTCAGCTGTTTAGTTTTCAGTAAACCTTTCAAATCTGTAGCATGTTTATCTTGTTTCATGTAAAAGCACATTGTCAACCAAACTGCAGCTTAGTCATACTAAAGTGATAATAAGAAGGTAACCCACTTGGGACTGGGAAAGATTGGTCTTAATTGGTTGAAATTTTTTTTTGTATTCAGTGACTGCTAGTTTTTGCAGTGACCAACTAATTGCCCTGAGACTCAGGATGCAACTCCAGCAATTTCTAAGAAACCACTTTCAATCACAAGACAATTGCTCATGTTGCCTAATGGGAACCAACATGTTCGCAAACAGTAACCATTCCATCTTGATGCATCAAAGCCACACTGAAGATAGCAACTGACTACAAGTGGTCACAAACCTGGCTTCTGTCGTGGAAGGAACAAATTCAAAGGATCTATGACCTGCAAGGTCATTGTGCTCGTGTGACTGCAGCAATAACTAGCTAGTTTTAGGTGATTAGCTTGATAATCTTCTCAAATATGGCCATGTCCAATTTCAAAGGACCAAGGTGGTACCTAACTTTTCCGACAAACCAGTGTGTGACATCACAGTGGCTACATCCCACTTTATGCACAGTCTGTGTTCTCAACATGAGTCTGAGTGGTCACAGCATGGCTAACATGGTGGAAAAACAGAAAAAAAACCCCAGCTATACTAAATTAGCAAGTGTTTCAAATAAAAAATGGCTTTAATCAAGCTGACTCCTTGTTTTCAGTGCATGCTGAATGTACACTGATGCAGACACATGTTGTAGCAGTTGTTGCCAGCGATATATCCTGGCCCTCTGACTGTACAGGTCTCCCATGGCTCTCTCCCCAGGACTGTGAAAACATCTGTCACAGCGCCTGCCATTTTCCTCTGTGGTCAGAGCGTCAGGTGAAGGTGCTGCCTGCTAGCCTCCTGACATGGTACACATGGGTACCTCCAACAACAGTGCTCATTAACAGGCAAATGGAGCAGGAGCCCCAGCAAATTGAGCAGCGTTTCGCCAGGATTGGCCCTGCCAGATTGTTCAGATAGCCAAAGTGACATCACCAAGTGCCAGCCCCGTTTGCCCCCACCCCCTCCAAAAAAATTAACATCCCTAATCATCTGCCAGGCTAAACATTATTCTTCATGATTCAGATCAGCCATGCTTGCCCTCTACTCACAGAGTATCTCTCCTCTCTCTGGGCCAAAAGCAGCCAGCCTTGGACTGATTGCTCAGCCTTTTGTGCCCTTCGTTTGTGAGAATGGCAAATCGATTCAAAAATCATCATCCATGAGCAGCTCTCATGCAGAGCTGGGAGTGTGTCACAGATATGAAATGGAAATAAGGAAAACAGAAAGTTGGGCCCTTGGTTTTGAAATGGGTGTCACTGAGAAATAAGCTCGCAAATAAGGTATATTGCTTAAAAATTAGACAATTCTTCAGTGTTAAAAAGGTAATCAGTGATGCCAAAGTTCAGTTCAAGTTTCAGCAAACTTCAGCAAAAAAAAAACAACTGTTAAAATATTTGCCATTACCATTAAAATGATTAAACAGAGTCTTAATGGATGAATTACTTAATATAAAAACATGTGTTTACGCATTCTGATGTTATTAAAGGTTAGGATCAGGTCAGTTATGTTGAAATAATAATTTTAATTCAATTATGATGTTGGTTTGAACTTAAATGTCTGGCACTTTCCAAATTTTGAATTTGTAAATCCATTGTTTAATCATTTTCAAGTAAAATTTGTGTGATATCAATATACTGGAGATGTTTTAGGGCCCCTTGTGTTATCGCAGTATGTTTTGACTGTATTAGCAAAGCTCCCAATCACAATGAGAAGACTAAACAGTCTTTTGTGAGGACTGACATGTCCACCAACTTCAAGTCCTAACCAGAGTTAATGCCTAAAAACTGAACAACAGAAAGAAAGATAATCACAAACAGAGAGGAAGCTTGGCATATTTAATTAATTACCCCACATTAGAACGTTTGTTTACAGAAATGAAGTGCTACAAGAGGTCTGATGCTAATTAATTCTAAGTGTACTTCCCCCCTCACTCAACATAATGTGTTGATGACTGCTGCTGAGGTACTTTCATGGCAGGTAAACCTATGTCTCATTGCATTTCCATCAATGGCTCTGAGGTGTGTACGGAACAAAAGCTTGCCACAAAGATTAGGGAGAATGTTAACATGATTGCTGATTAATAAAGCCAATTAGAATTCACAGCAAGGCAACAAGAGAGCGGATCAGCGCGATCACGATGAAGAGAATGAAGACCGTCTCAGTCTTGTGTAAACCAGTGTGGCAGTAGCAGTTATCACATTTCAGCTTTGAAAGCAGACAAACTTAAGACGTCTTAACTGCTTTGCTATTCTCTGACCTCCAGCTATATTTATAGTTTTTGCACAGCGGGGAAAAGTAGTAAAAAAAAAAGTGCTTATCCATCTGTCCTGTTGACTTTTTTTGCTGCCACTTCATCAGTGTGTCTGGGAGTAAGGCTCAGGGCTGCACACACAGTATAACCAGAGTCTCAGGAGGCCCCTCTCTGGACAATGATGTATTTAAGCCCCTACAGAGGTCAGATGGACTCTGTCCAGAGCATCACCTGCAATCAATAGTGTTGGTAAACCAGGCACAACTGAGCAGACATGGAGGGTCCTCTTCTAAACACACTGTGAGGAAACCGCATGGGCCATTGAACTGCTAAAACTGGGAGAAGAATGGCTTGACGCGCTGCTAGTTAAGCTCAGGCGACTGAGGGAGTATTTATTTATGTTTGGAACCACTACTTACACTTTTGTAACACCTCCCTGGGCTCCTGGAGTTTTACTTATCCCAGTAAAAGAAAAACAGACAGTCATTTTGTCCTTTCTACTCAGTTACTCTCAGAGTTGTTATTATAGGCAGGTGCCCCAATGTAAATACAAATGAAAAAGGTAGGACTGTTTTAAAGCCAAAGACTTAACAATTATCTGTAAAAATCTCACTTCTCTGCATGCAGCTTTGAATCTTAAAGACATAATTTTTAAATAAAAAAGTCTTTGCAAAATAAAGAAGAAGAAGAAGAAGAAAAAAAGAAGAAAGCAAGGGGAAAAAATGCAATTAAAAAAACAAATTATCTACTTTTGCTTCATCTTCAAACCATCCAGAGCCAGCAATCATGTATTGCACTGCATTTTTCCATGTAAGAGCATAGAAACATTTTATTTTTAAAAGCTTATATAGTTTAGCAAGATTATTTTAGTATCTGCTTTTGTATTATTACCAGTAATTCTGATATTTTCATTTCATTTCATTTCAAAATATATCCTACAAGCTATAAATTAGATTCTGTCATATTGTCTTATTGAATTAAAAAAATCCTCCCTAATCTCACAGCAGTAATGGTGTCTGAACTTGTTTATTGCTCGTATATTTCTTGCACTTTTCCAAATTTCTTTTTAGTCCCCATTCATTGTTTTTTATGGTTCCCTTTTCTGATCTTTTGCAATGTCAGGGTTCAGTTAAGTAACAAATGTGACTGCCAAGTGTCTAAGTCTTTACTGTGAGCAAGTCTTTCCAAAGTGGGCCGGATTCAGTCATGTGTCTCTGAACTTGAGCCCCCCAAAAACAATGAATGCATAGGCACCTGGTGTCAACTGCAAGTGGGTTTTGAAGAATTGGCATAGTCATTTAGGCAGCACCTCACATCCTTCACAAACAAATGAAGCCCCCAGTGCTTCAAAGTGAGATTGATCTCCTTTTGAGACTCGGCACTGAGCACTGAGATTCTGAATATTGAGAAAGGTGTCTCACTCCATGGAAACCCAGTGAAACCTGCCCTTCCCCCCATCCCATCCTCCACTGGAGTGATGTAGGAACAGGGACCCGGTGGAGTTTTTCAACTTCATCAATATTCACTCATTCATCGTGAATCCTGGCAGCAAATTCTCGACTGTATTACTGGATGGATGTTCTCCTTTGTCACTGTGAGGAGTGTCTGAAATGGAATTTTAAATTAGAATAGAACAATTCCCAATTTTTATGGACTTCGGTCACAGCTATATATATCACCTAATGATGGAAAACTTTTCAATTTTCTTGTGTAGGTCTTTGGCACTATTCAGCCATTAAATAGGTCAGGGATGAATGTGCATAGTTTACTTTCAATTCTATAGAAGAGACTGAGAGAAATCCTGCGTTATGTTGATAAAAAAGAAAAAAGCTTATTTGAAGAAAAACATAATCAATAAGAAAAAAAGGATTACCTCATTGAATTTCCCGTTTAGTAGTTTATTTTGTTTGGAAACTCCTCTCCAAATCAAAGACTCTTTTATTGATCTAGTAAAATATAAATCAGCGGTTGATAAAGAGGTTTAAAAATCAGTGAACCCAGTAAGTGAAAAGATCATAGCTGGCCACCCTCACTCTCAGTGACCCATGTGAACATGGGTCACAACATCTGCAAAAGCCTGTGACAGAGAACCAGCAAAACTCTTTTACAGTTGTCAATACATGTTGAAATTTGTTAATTGCATGATTAGCACAGCACACACTGTAATTGGATTAATGTTCACATGATTGTTTCCGTATCTGTAGGGTCGTACCTATTCAAAAATATTTTATTTTAAGAAAATATGAAAGAAAACTTTTTTTTTTTTTTTGGAAAACACTATATCATACATGTTTAACCCTTAAAAATGGCCACGAAAGTGACCATCAAAAGGCTAACATGGGGGGCTTTCTTGGTAAGTATTCCTTGGTGTAATCAGCCCCTTTAAATCCAGATTAAATGTCCTTTTAATCACTCAGCTTGAAACCCGAATTAATTACAAATCTGCTACAAAAAAAAAGAGAAAGGAATTTTGTCATAAAAATGTTAATTAGCAGAGGGTACTGACCTCCCTTTTGGCATTGTGTATCCCCAGCTGAGGACGGAACGTTTGTCCACTGTCGTCACTTAATGATGGTAATATTAAACACTCACAGAATGTTGTCACGCTTTTGTCTTCATTCATATCAAAATGAAGTTCTTGGAGGCCCGCATTTATCAATCACGGCAGGGCTCCAGCTGTTCACAAGTCTTTGGCCTGGCTTCAACAGCCGGGCTTACAAATTGTCTCTGAATAGCGTTGAGCAAGGCCCCTTCAACCCCCTTTTGTCACTGTCTCCTGACAAATGCTCCTCGGCTGCCTCTCCCAGACACATGCCTCCTTCGTACCTTCTGCTCTGTGCTATCAGATGGCCTGTTTTGCATTCTCGTTTGCCTCACTATTAGCAGCTTTATCTGCACGGCAGCCAAAAGCCGGGCATCAGACAGGGTTATATCAAACACTGTTATAATGTGCGCCTAAAATGCGGAATGCTTTTTCTATCTTTTGCAATATCATTCCAACACTTCCGACTTTTCTTTCTCAGTTGAATATCTATTACAGTATGTATGGGTGGCATGCACATCATTTTTTGTTTTTACATCAACGTGCTATTGAGCAAATATAGTTTTATCTGAGCCTTCTGTGCACAGGCAAAGCCCACCCGATTCATCCAGCCTCTTCTATTTGTTTTGTACTTAGAATTGCAATTTCTGATTTTCTGAATTTAGATGAATTTATATTCTAAAAATATCAATGTAACAGAGCTGAAAACTTCGGATTGGTTTAGTGTTTGATCTACTTCCAAAAGAAATCTGAAAAGAATCTGATCTAATAACAATAACTTAGTCATTTAATTTCATTTTCATAATTTGAAGGCCTATCCAGGAAGTATGCCATCAGTTCAGAAGGCTTGTTTGTACTTTAGTGTCCCTATTAGGACTGTCACAACACAAGTTTTATTATTTAATTTTTTTTTTGTTGATTTATTTTATTTTATTTTTTATTTACTGTTATTGTAAAGTCTAAAAATGGGATTAACTTTAAATTAAATAAATTACTAATCCTGGATTCCTTTTGATATTATGGCACACAGTTAATACCATTTTATTAATATGCTCTCTTTTAAATATCTTATTTAACATCCAAACCTGTATTTCTAGTCCCTTGACCTCTCCAAAGTGTGTGCTACATTTCATAGATTCCACATGAAAAAAAGTTAACGCTTCTTTGGAAAATACACTCTACTGCTCTGAGGTACAAATCAGCCGGTTACATTGTAACAACTCTTCAACACATTTAGGTATGCAGTCCTGATAAAGATGACCTAGTGACATTCAAACCAAGAATGGAGAAGAAAGGTGATTTAGTGGCATGGTATATGGGGTGGCCGGTTTGGTATTTCAAAAGAAGTTTAAAAAATTTTTAAAATCACCTGGTCTGATGAGTGTAAATTTCTGCTGCAACATTCAGATGCGAGGATCATCAACAGTCAACAGTCCAAGAGGTGATGTAAAGATGTGAGGGAAAACGGGTAGTATATTTTTTGATCTTTAGCACCAGTTGAGGGTCATTTAAATGTCGGTGCTTACCTGAGTATTGTTGCTGACCAATTTCACAAAGCTCAAATCATCTCAAGAATCATCTTGACTATCACAATAAGTTCACTGTACTCATATGGCCTCCACAGTCACCAGATCTTAATTGAAAGAGCGCCTTTGAGATACACTGGTAGCAAGTTTGTACATCAGATTTAGGCATGTAGATATGTTCATGATGTCCTGTAGAAGTTCAAACCAAAAATCAGGAGGAAAAAAGGTGATTTAAATAACTCTGAATGCGGTGGATCTGGAGATTTGCTCCAACCTAGTACTACCAAGGCCTAGGAAGAAAAAAAATGCAAAGGACAAGAAGCCCAAACAAGAAAATTAGCTGAGTACTAATAAAGTCTAACTCATACAAGATTCCCCTGAAAAAATGCATCTAATCCAACTCATGAAATACTCTTGTTTGCTAATAGTTTTTCTCTGCTAAAGTGCACTTAAATTAATGTGTGATGAATATAAATAATCAAACTGTTGAGCAAAATAGATGGGTCCTACTGAAATAATGATAACAGACAAATCTTTTTCTATCCGCTGAGCGCAAATTGGCAGCTTCCAGAAAATCTAATTGAAAGTGTCAAAAACATTGTTACAAACACAGTTCTTGGGGAGAAAATCAGAGTATCAAGAGCAGCTTGATCACATGGACCTAAATAATAGGATTACAAGTGTGAGGAAAACAAACAAGCTGACAGATCAAATGTCAAACCAAGAGGTACAATATGTTGTTACTGGTATCCCAAAAACTAACAGATAATCACCTACTGTATGTCCAATAAGATGGACAAATGAGGGAACATATTGCACAAGTCATTTATACTTGCCAAAGAAAAGCTTTGTTCCCTTTATTTTCACAGCAACATTTCATGCTGCCCTCGACTGATTGACAGCTATCGCTGAACCTACATGTTGAATCATCTGTCAGATGCTTAAAAACTTCCACTGATGAAAAATCAAATGAGACCGACAAGCTACAAGTGCTTCCAAATGCTGCTCACCAGCACTGTGTAGCTGACAGCAGACAGTTTCACTCCTGAGTGGTTTAGCGTTGAAGGACAGTTGGTATTGCCCCAGTAAAGTTAAACGCAGGACATCACATTCATCCATCCATCCAAAAGTCTAAAAATAAAGTAAAAATGATCAGTCTAGCAAGGTGTTGATAGAGATGATGGAACAATAAAGTAGCAACACTGAGAAATCAGTAGACTGAGAAAAAATATATCCAGATTTCTTAGTTAGTTAGTAACAACAAAACTTTAAAATTACTTGGAAAATATTCAGCCTGATTGTTAAATTAAGGAGATGTTGAAAAGGCAGCATGCTCATGCTCAGACCAATCAAAAGATGGACATGGGACCTCTTGGGGTAGCTTGTGTTTTGGGTCATGTGAGATGTGGCCTCAGTGAATGGAAGGTTTTCTCATGGATGCTCAACAATTAGAATCAGGGCAATTGGGAGACAAGGCTGCTGTGAGGCCACTGTCATCAGTAGTTGCTATTGATATGTTTCAAAGTAACATCCACATGACCCACGTTTTTTCCCAGGAAAACCTTGAGTCATAACAAGCTGGTCAGTGTTTTTCCTTGTGTTATCAGAAGTTTTAATAATGTGGCTCAGTGTTATGTTTCTTCTGGAATGAAAAAGTAAATCTCTGTTGATTTGCCAGCATTATAACCGGTTAGACTAGTTGCCTAAAGTCTAATACTGCCTTTGAAAGCATGATAATACGGATGACAGAAAGACGCCTGTAGATTTTTCCAAGCAAAGAAATTTACTTATGGGTAAATGTACCAACATTCATTGTGCTTCTTGGTTCTAGCATGAAGTTTCAATAAACCACTTAATCTCCACTGGTGTAGCCTTTATCGGCCACTCCTTTGAATTCATGACAAAGAAATGCTACATCATATAAGAAAAATGGAGGCATTACGAACACATAAAAAAATGAAATTGTCATGTGAGAACTGATGAAATGTTCAGGTTGCCTTTTGTATCCATTTCCGAGGAAATAATTAAGATGGATGGGCAGATGAATTAGCTGTCTTCCAAGGTCAAATGCTGGTTGCCTTATTACTCTATTATTTCACTCTGGTGGTGGAACTGCCATTGATACTTTCATGATAGTGTGTACAGCCACACCAAACGACAGTGAGATACAAATTAATTGTTTGACGACCAGATCAGTCATAGTCGTGTTCGGTGGATGGATTAATAGGTTTGATGGCTGCTGCAGGTTAGAGCAGAGAAACTGGCTGAAGACAAGAGAGACTGTTCAGAACCCCAGGGAGCTGAAAAGATGTGTGACTCGCATGTGAGGATACTTGGTTTTGTTTTAGAGGGAGGGGCTGGTGAAACATGCGTGTAGTGGAGTTTGATGCAACCTCAGAATGCACTTCTGTTCCTTTGCTGTTACAAGTGATTGAATACCACACTTCCCTATTGTGTGATAAGCAGCTTCCCTGCTCTTATACTAAAGATGTCAGCTTTAATAATATTTTTGCAGTGACTTTATGAAGTCTGGGGTCATTTATGATGTTAGAACTCTATAAACGCTAAAAAGTTTTCACATGAATATGGCCGACTTGCCGGGAATAGATACATATATGAGCTTGTACCTCACAAGAACAAAATAAGTCTCTCAATCTATTTTTTTTTTAAATATTAAGGGTTTTAATAAACCAATTAAAGACTGATTTAAGGCCTGAGCTCCCCAATCTTACAAATTAAGGCATTAAATTGAGGCATTAAATTTTGACAGTTCAGAAAACCCAGGTCAAAAATAAGGAAATTGCACATAATTTTGTATAATTTCTTTTTAAAAAGGTCATTGTCTGCTTGTAATCACTGTTTTTATTCCCTATTATTAAGTATCTGTCTTAATCTGCACTGAAAACATGCACAATTTTGCTTCATAATTTAAACATTAGATATTTAAAATATCTCTGTATATCTCTGTTGCTAGAAAATCTATAATTTTCAAAAGGTAAGAGTCCAAATCTTATAAGATCACAAACCAGTGACTTTATGCCTTGTTTGACTTTACAGAAATTGTAGAAACCTGCCCGGGATGACAATCCCCAGAATCCAAAACACATAAACAAAACTAATGAAGCACAATTTTAAATGAATTTTTTTTTTTTACTCAAATATTGAATTATATTCTTTAGCGAAATTCCAGAAAATTCAAAGAAAATGTATATCAAAGCATCAAGGAATCAAATTGCATGGCTTTACCACTTATCTACTATCTTTTTTCCACTTTCTGTTCTCAGAGGCATTTATAGTTAATCTTCTTAAAGAATCTCTGAATCTTGTGAAATTAATCAACTCCAGCCTGTAATTCCAAATATTTGTTGCAAGCACTTGATTGGGGTCAATGCCTCAATACTGTATCAAGGGAACAAGAAGTCCCATAATGATTTATTACCAGCCCAGCTGCACATTTTATTATGAAATGAGTTTATTAGTTTTAAAGCTACCGGTAATGTGCTTTTGCTTTAGGGGAGCAGGCATGGGTGACGAGAGCCTGCATTAACCACTTGATGTGAGGACTTCATTGTACAACATGTATCCCTAATTTGCTTCAGTACCGTGACATCATGCACATCGCAACACAATTCAGCTGTGGTATAAGTTTCATGTATTTAATTATTATGAATCTCACGTCGTTTCCTGCCGATGATTTCAACTGTTTTCATGTATTTTTGAAACAATCTTTTTTTTAATGTCTTTTAAAGGTTTACAAGATTTGTGCAGGTCTATCATAAGAAGGGAAAGTTTTTCAATAGAGAAGTGCAGCATGTGGCCCCTCACTTCTTGTTTTCATAGTCACAGGAGAATAATAACTAAACAAGAATGCTGTTGCTCTGTAATGGGAGTGAGACAAAATGGTTTCTCTCACCATTATCAACTCCATTTCTTCCTTCCATTCCTTCTGATGATCAATTAGATCTTAATGGATAGCCTGCTGTGCTGTGAGATGATGACCAACATGTTTTTGTGTTGAACTAAGTAAATGACAGAACTGCACACAGAAGCACAGAACAGAACCTCCAATTCAAATCAGTCTGTGCACGTTTCAGTCATTGATTACATCATTTTAAATGCATTGCCACTGGATTTGCTTTGGTATTTTCAAATAATTTATATCTGTTGCTGGTGTTTAAAATGAACATTAACTTTTAGAGCCTTAATGAACATTTCTATACTAGTTAATCCTCTATGGCTTTAAGCGTTTTTGTATTTGTTCAAAGGAGAAGAGTGAATTATCCTCTTTGTCCAAACCACATGATGTTTTTAGTTTTCCAAAAAAATTTTTTTTCTGAATCTCGGTATACTGTACACTGACTAATGTCTTATTCACACTAGAGTAAAAATCTGATGGCAACCTCATTGCAACTAGGAAAAATTGATGGTTGCCCGATGATTGCATTGAGGTTGTGTTGAGCAATTGCTTGCAAGGTAACTGGACAGATTGCTTGGATGGGAGGCAACCTGCCTCCAAAAAATCATGGTTAAACTTGGACTGACTATAATCACTTTGACTGGTGAAGGATTGCAAATAATTGCTAATTTATAAAAGCAGACTCTTTGTGATGTAGACTCGCCGCAATCTGGTTGCCGTTTGGTTGTATTCTAGTTATATTCCAATTTAAAAGTAAGATTGTTGAGCGTGTTTCATTTTGCAGTTGAATCACCATCGTAAAGCAACTATGTCACTATTTATGAAGGAATTTCTGAATGTCTGTTTCAGACCTCGCTTTTTGGGGGCATAGCTTTTGGAGCTAACAGTAGTAGCACACTTTGTCTTTGGTAAATATCAAATGTCAAAAACAGTTATGTGATACACAAATCTTTACTACGCAAAGGATTGTTATCTTTGATTTCTGCGGATTCAAAATGTTAACAGAAAAGACACCAGCAGTCAATCTCAGAATAGAGCTATGTGCTTTGGTAAAACAGATAATATTAGCTAAGTAAACACTGCTTGGCTAGCTAAGGCTAGTGGGCTAGAACAATATCCAGGGGCTGCAATGGTTAGAATAAATGATTTCAATTGACATTGGAACTGCTGTCAAATATACCGTACATTGCACTTTTAAAAAGAAGGAAGGCATCCTTTTTTGTATACATTTTTTATTTATTTTTTTCTGTATTTTTTTTCTTATTTAATTTTACCATTTATGGAAACATCTGTAAAAGAAAAATATTTTTTTGGCAGTGTTTTGACTCCCTTCTGTGGTTAGGTTTATGTATAAAAAATGCTAACAGGCTCATCTTAAGTCACTATGACTGATATTTATGATATTAACTAGATCATGCCTGTCCTTAAGAGAGTTGAGCCTTGATTATACTTTGTTGGACACAGTTGGAGACATGATGGCAGAGTAGTCATGCTGGTTCTTTGAAGTCCGGTGCTTGCGGTGGATGTGCAGCTGGAAAGGCAAAGTCTCCACAGACGAGTTTATGTGGCCACCAAAAAGTAGACGAAAGTATCAAGACCTTGGATACACATTTGAACATTTTCCAATTGTGTTCAACAATTCCTCATATTTTTCTTTCAAAATTGCTTTTACTGTCATGTTAGTTGTAAGCTTACATAAATGTGATTTCTAGGAGAACTCCTCTGCAAACATTACTCATGCAAGTAGCAGATTCTTACCATTAACTGTTTCTCTTTTATGGGGCTAATTGAAATAATAGCAACAGAGTCACAGAGGCTTAGTGTTAGCTAACTTCTCCTCAGATATTTATGCAGAACCAAGCAAAGTCCAGTAATGACATTATCAGACACAATATAGTTGTTTTAATAATGATTTCCAGCTTAATGAATGCTTTCTTTTTTACAATTTAATTCTTCAGGTAAAAAATTAAGTTGTACATTTAAGTTGTTGTTATTTTATGGAATGTATAAACATGGTAGCATCAAGCTTTAGGATCTAATTTATTTTATTTTATTGTAGAGTACTTTGATTTTAAATGTGCTTCATAAATAAAAATGTACTTACTTCCTTATATAAATCTAAATATGAACATCTGAAAACAAATGAGCAAAAAGAAACAACTTGCCTTTTGAGACTGAAGTGGACACATTACTGGATGTTAACATCTGTCTTCATAATAGAGCGTAACAGTATAACACTGTTTCAGTCCTATTCTCATTTTAGCACAAATGGCAACTCCCTATTTCAAATGACAGCACCATTAGTAGGATAAATATTCTGAGTGAAAGCAGCTAAAATCACCAACATTCACCTGCTAACTGAGCACACATTAACAGCTCTGCGTCTCTTACAGTGCTAAGTCCTCTGACACAAAAGCCTGATCAACATCCAAGGCTGCTGCCTGTCAGCGGAGGGATATATAAAGATAAATGGTATTATGTTAAATTCCACTTAATGGCAAATTTTTAATTTTCTGAACATGGTCATTTTCTGGCTAGTGAATCAAGTGTAAGAAGCTAATTACGTGAGGATCTGAGCAAAAATAACTCCTCATTTTCAGGGATAATGGAAGAGAAATGTTGTAGATTAATGGCACTATTTATCTTTTTTAAATTTCGATCTTTCTCTGGTGATGGCTGTGCTCCCCAAGGAAAATATTCATAAAATGAAATTGAAGTCGTAACTTAATAGGTTATTAAAATTTTTGAGTGCATATCACTTCTCTTTTTGCAGCGCTGTAAATTTAAATTGAAGTTTGTGGCATTCAGAGTCACCAGTGGAGTTTTTTCCCTCTTTTTTTATGATGGCACAATAGAGGAGGAACATGCATCTTTGTCAGGAGGTATTTGCTATTCTAATTTTATGGCAGGCCAGATTATCAAAAAGGAATATCACTGTGTTGGCTGCTGACAACACCTCCGCCTTCAGCCATGTGTTTCTATTAAGAGCCTTGGGCTATCCGGGGGTTTGTTCCCCACATTATTTTCTATTTCAGTCTTTTATCTTGATTTAAAGTGAGCCATGCTGAATATTCTCCCCCCTGCCATTCTATTCCCCTTTCAGGAAGTGAGAAATGCTGTGGTGTGTAAGGTTTCACAAGAGGGACTTGTGTTCTCAGGGGAGGTGATGTAGAGCGGTTCAAGGTGGAATAACTATCTTTAGCCATGCAGTGTGTTTGGAAATGCAGAGAGGAGGGACAGAGTACCTAGAAGGAACAGAAAGTGTGTTTCAGTCAAGGTCATGGGGCAGATCGTTTGATCTCAGCCAAGTTCATGATAAGTTACTGACTGCACTGTGCTTACTTTGTTTTCAATGGCAGAGTACTGTATCTTTGCCTGATAATAGTCTACCTTGTGTCTATACCAAAAACCGGAAGATTAGTATCCAATGTGATACTGGCTTCACTTCTTCTACTTTTTAATCTTATTCAGATTTCAGTATAATTTATATAATTCAGTATAATTTCAAAGTAAATTCCCCCATATATATATATATATATATATATATATATATATATATATATATATATATATATATATATATATATATATATATATATATATATATATATATATAAATTTACTATATATATATATATATATATATATATATATATATATATATATATATATATATATATATATATACCAGTATTGCCCGCAGGGAGAAAAACAGTGGCCTGCGGTATATTTCATAATTTGCACATTTTATGAGCTGTTAAACAGGGCTCATAGTCTCCAGATCTTAAAACAAATCATTTTGGTTAAATAATATACCAACTGTCTACAATCATTGATACAATGCAGGAAAAAAATGATTAATGACCCTGTAGAAATTAAAGGTTTATTCTCTAAGATTGTTTCCAATTATCTGGTCAATTCATTTAACACCAACTGAATAAAATAACTATAATGAACACAGAAACTACTGAAATCTAGAGCCTCTTCTGAAAGTGTCAGAATAAAATGTTTCCACTTTGTCTAATTGTCCTAATCCTTATTTCTTAAAGTGTGAATGCAGGTCAGTTTTCAAACACTATTAGTTTTGTGAAGTCAGAGCCCATTTAGAGGGCAAGAACTAAGGCTTATTATATCACTCGACAGCTCCAAGACAAACTGGATCGTAGGGATGCTCCAAAACACTCAGCCCGTACAAAAAGCCGGACTGGAGCGCCTGTCAGTCAATCATCCACCCCAGGAGAGTCATATTACTTACAGCCTGAGAAATTGTGATACGGAGGTCTCCACTTGGTTTGAAATTAATAACATTTTGTTCCCTGGTTTCAGAAACGGACACAGTGCAAATTTATCTTTCTCAGGCAAGAAGGTCTGTAGCATCCCCTTAAGGATCGTGCCTTTTTTTTCTTTTCCTTTTTTCAATTTCTATTTAGAAATTCTGTGAGCTCAAAACCTTAAACTATAACATATAGAAATGCTCATACAATCCTGACCTGTTTATGCGGTATAAAGTTGATAGGTTGTCAGGCCCCAAGCGAAAAGGCCCGAATGAAGCGAGCTATCCTTTAAATTGCCGGGGTGATATTTGCAGATAATAAAAGAGATAAATCAGACAATGTGGCTGAATATTTCATTTGTTATCCATATTCCTTATGGGCAAAAAATGGTACAGAAATGTAAAAACAGCAATTCCACTTTACCCCCTCTGGAATTGTAACACTTGAGATGCTGTTTTCATGTCTGAAGACAAAGTGCATGCTTTTCCTCAGCCTGCAACAGATAAATCTAATAGGCAGCCAGAATTACTGGCTGTAATGTTGTGTAGTCTTAACCTAGTCTGCACTTTCACTATTTTTATTTCTGTCAATCTCTCAAAGTAATAGATACTCTGGAGAAATACCCGTGGACTGCTTTCTATTTATAGATTTATAGAATGTAGTACAAGGCCAAAAAGAGGTTATAGAAATAAAACTAATAATGTTCCTGCAAGGCACATGATGAAGATGGGCATATGTTTCTTTCCAATTAAAGTGTTAAATAGGTGCTTTTTTAAAATCCATCTATTCTACTACATTTATTTAAATTGGAGATCCATCGTTAGGTTATCCTCATTATTTTATTAATGTGATGCTTCTCACCTATATAGCCCCACAGTGAGAAACACAATGTCCTGCTGCTACCGCTGCTGCTGTATGATGGGTCTTTTGCAACACAAGGCCCAGAGCATATCGCTCATCACCAAAGCCGTTGGACATTATGTTTCCGAGATGACACCTCAGACCTCCCACAACCCCTGGGTGAGATTTCCTTCTCTCTGCAGAGGCGTTTTAATCTTTATTTCATCATGTCCGTCCTCCCTGGACTTCTAATATACTGTCTCATTTCTTTTTTCGCCCATTTTCTGCTAATTCACCGCCATCTGCCTTAGCATCTGTTTGAGGGGAGAAACGGGGAAAAAAAACCTTCACATTGAGGGAAAAGTCTGTTCTTTCTTCTTCCTCCTCCTCCTCTCCTTCTTCTCTTTCTTCCAAGTTTCTCTCTTGCTCACTGTGTCTCCCGCTGTCTTCCTAAGGGCCAAAGCCTCCGCCCATCTCTGTATTCCTTTTTCACATAAGCTGCCTCAAACCCCTTTAAAGTCTAATGCTACATGTAAACCTCAAACCTGCTTCCTCTCTTGTTCATGGAGGCCCCCCAAAGTCAAAAAACAGAGGGAGGCAGGGAGGGTACGGGTGGGGGTCATATCCTTTCCATGTCCAACCGTTTAGTCAATAACCACTGTCAACAGGACTGGACAAAAGATCAGAAAAGTGCAATTGTAATTTTTGGACAATGGCAGGGAGCTTTCATAAGGCCAGGCTGAGAAAGGACACCACCTCCCCAGTGCCTCACTGCCTCCCCCTCCTCTCTTGCTTCCTCCCTCTCCTCTTTGAGCGTTACTGACAATAGGGAAGCCTGCTGCATTGCCAGAGAGAGCCACGGGATCACCTCAGTCAGTCTGAGGATTACAGACATTCTTTGGCAGGACCAGTGTTGCTGGGGAGAGCCTGGGTCCTTGTAGGCCTTCAGAGGCTACTGGACTGCCTCGGGCCCCCTCCTCTTCCCACCTCCTTTCCTTTTTTGTATTGTGTTCACATGTTTGACAGACACAGACCCCATAATAATCTCTTTCCCGCAGGGACCTGCGCCATTTGTTTTGCAGACCCTACAAACAGTTTCAATCCCCTTTCTCCCTGCCTTGTCTTCACCGCCGTAGCCCATCACTGTCATCTAATTAATGCAGCCTCCCTTTTCATCTGCACTTCCTGTTCATTGTTTGTTCCTTCCCCCCTCCTCTCTTAAGTCCCAGATTTAAAAGTCACCGCCTGTGCTGGTTATCATACCATATTTGAGTGGCTGGGGATTAAAAAGGTGTCTCTTCTGTGGATTATGACTTTCTTAAATATTCATTGTTTTACCATTACTTCAGCTAATATCCCCAGAAATGCAGTTAAACAGGTCAAGAAGGTTTCATTTTGACAGAGTAAAAGGATTAACCAGTTCATGCTCGCCTGTTATTTGAATCTGCTTCGTGTGATTTAATTTGCAGCTAATTGTGTGCTTTCACATTGTTCATGAAATTAGCATTTTAATTAGGATATCCCACGAGGCATAGTTATATTCTGGGAATATATGCTTGAAATAGAGTAGATAGCTGTTACATAAGATAAATTCAGAGTGATTACAAAGACAACAAGCGACTTAAATGGGAATGTTAAAGGAAAACTGCACACAAAAGGTCATAGCCAAAGGGAGAATTGAAATTTGGACCTTATGACTTCGAATTAACTTTTGACTTAATGCTCTCAAGGAAGTTTCTACTAGGATCAGGATCAGCTTTATTGGCCACGTATGAATACAAAAACAAGGAATCGGATTGTTTTTTCTTTGTTTGCTCTCAGTGTAAACGAAATAGACAGACAGTGCAGACAATAGTAGCATGACAAAGACAATAATAACATGTATAGGATATTTATATGTATTTATATGTATTACTATTTATTAATGTTTAAATTGTTGTCTTTCATGCAGTAGTAGTAATGTGGTACTACAGACACCTGATGGGCTAGGTTTTAGATTTGTTTATTTTTTCCAGGAATGCCAAACACACACCTATAGAGCTTCATAATAACCAGCTGCAACCATAAGAACAAGTTCTGAAAAACCAGGCAAAGACCTGAGCGAGTACTGATCATTTACACTGAGACAAAATTCCATGACTATGGCGTAATCTCGAAGATGCATGAACCAGCCTCCTTAACAGTGTACATCAAAAAGCTTTGTGAAAGTGTACTGAGGGTAAATTGTGCTATTTGTGGTCACTCTTTGTAAGTTTTATGTATGACATTAACTGATCATGTTATATATTTCTGTAGCATTTAAGGTATTTAAGACAATTATCTTTGCACTGTAAAGTTTATTCTGAATCGGGCTAATATGCGCAATAACATTTGGTAACTTGGACTATATTTTGATACTAATAACATTTTAAATGGCAGTGCAGTAACACCATAATTCGACAGTGTTGCTTGTTTTACTTAAATCAAATGTTCCAGTGCTTCTTCTCTTTAGCAAACAAGTACACTGAGCAAAATTTGTATTTTATTCTTTTATACTCGCAGTGACAAAATGTTCCCTTCGCGCATAAGTGTTTGCTCTTCTATTTAGAACTTTGTTAGCAATTTGTTCACCCTTTTAGCTTTTTACTGTACTCACCAAAAGTATAGCACATGTTCTCAGTTTAAGGGTGGCTGTTACCTTTAATGATACAGATAGGCTACAGTCTCCATATGGAGAGATATACAGCAAGTGTACACAGCTATATCAATCTATTTATGACCTCTCCCTCTGAGAAAGAGAGATTTGAGGAGCTATAATTGGTTCTCCTCACATGTATTCTCCTCAGTGTGTGCCCTGCTCTCTCCACAGGGAGCACTTTGATGATAACTTGCTGCATTACACGCTAACTTTTCGACAATGGCTACACGCTCTGTCTTTATTGCCCTGACTCCTAATGGCTATCTTGAAGTGCTGCCTCTGGCAATCCAGTTGCAAATAAATAGAAGCTGACACAGTAATTTACTCAAATCTTCTCTACAGTTTTGCCCCATTCTCCCTCCAGAGATTACCCCTGTAACAACAATTATTTCAAATGTCATTGATTCCTGCCTGCAGGGCACAGAGAAAATGAACATAAACTCTTTTCACATGGTCAGAATTAAAATATTTAGGGGTTTCATGAACAGAAAGGGTCTCATGAGGAGGACAATAAATGTATAGCCGTCTTTAGCTGTGTTTGTGTTCTGGATCAAACATAAAATCAGCTGTTTTCTTCCGCAAATGACTATTAACCTTTGTCTAATAGGGGCAATGGCTCTCATTTGGAGAGACGACCCAGTGGAGGACATATAATTCCCTTCCAGTGGAGTCTTGTCACCTCAGTGCACTAAACAAGATGAACACATGGCCACCGTGCTGTTATCTAGTCGAACAATCAAGCCAGCTGAAAACATGAAATCATATTTCCAACTATCTTGTCACAATATTTAAAATCCCTCAAAAGGAAAACACAGTCTAGCTGGTACTTGTATGATAATAACTTCATATTTATAGTTTTGAAATTACTGTTACCCGTCTGTTTAGATCTGTGGGTTGCTTCTGCATATGACTGTAAACCTTTGAGTAGTTGTGGGGAGGAGGGGGGTGGTCAGGAAAATGTTTGTGGCTCATTTCCTTGTTTCATGTTGTTGTGCAAGGCACAGTTCAGTGGAGGGGATCTTAACATGTCACAGTGTCATGCAAGTGTCTCTGTCTGGTTCTACATGACCTCTTTCACCCTCTCCTCTACTCTCCGAGGACTCTGCTTGGCCAGACACACCAGATAATGTGATAAAGATATTTCTGCTCCAATAGGAAATAAAGAAGGTGTTCTCGTGTGACCAGCTGGTATTGAACGGTACTCTGTTATGGTCCTGAGCTGACCCGCTGAGCATAAGACTGTAAGATAGAAAGGTACAGTACGATGGATATATATAAAAAAAAAAATCATGAAAACACTCATAGAGTAAATCTATCCACTACAACTACACATCTGTAATACTATAATAAGAAACATTTAATTATCATTAAATCTGCATCTCAATTTAAATAATGACAATTATGATAGTAGTCATTATGTCAGGAAATGCGAGTATTATTAAAAAAATAACTGTTGAAAATGATCAAGTTAAATTTTAATTGGCCGTTGTTACATAGAGTTAGAAAAAAGATGCAACTTTTTGAAAAATATTAACGGGTGTTTATTTTGTTAAGAATTCAGTTCAATTCAGTTTTATTTATATAGCACCAAATCGCAACAACAGATGCCTCAAGGTGCTTTATATTGGAATTTAAAGACCCAACAATAATGCAGAGAAAACAGAGAAAACTCCAGCAGTCAGGTGACTCCTTTGGGCAAGCGCTTTGGCGACGCTGGGAAGGAAAAACTCCTTTTCAGCAGGAAAAAACTGGCTGGAGGTAAGAGGAGGAAGACAGGACACACTAAGGATTATTACAGAACGGATATAGCTGCCTCCAAATGCACTTGGTCCATTTATTTTCTACGATTTTTGAGGCTTGTTAGGTCAAAACAGATAACAGTGTTTGAAAGAGCAAACTTTGAAAGAGCGAAGGTGCACTCTAAATGTAATTAGAGTTCATTTTATCACCCTGATGCAAGTAAAAATAGTTATTTTACCTTACAGTATTTACAACCCCCAATTGTTTTTAAAATTGGCTACTTCTAAATAAAAAAAATAAATAAACTGGTTTAGTTTTACATGTAAACCCCCCAAAGAATTATTGGGTTTTTACTATTATAAGAAGATCCTTCTGCATGCTACAAGGATGAGTAATATTATAACAAGGATAGGTAATAAAGCTCTCAATACAAATTTGCAATGGACAGTGAGATAAGGTAAGATAATATAATGAAATATTTTCCTTATAACTACTTAATTTGTCTGCTTAACTATTCAGATGCACAGTTTATTTAAGTGTGACTCCATGTCTTGTTTTCTCTACATTAGTTGAAACATCAGTTGTCTTAACATTTCCATTAAATGTGGACTCCCCATTTGTACTTTCAGCATTGCTTTAAGTACGTGTCTAGGTTTTCCTTTATTAATTAATTAGACGTCTTTTAGTAGCACAAAATACATCCACTGTAATGTTTATATACTTTTCCATTTTGTATTTCTGTCAGTAGTATTCATCCTGACTGAGGTTTTATTATTTTTGTGTTTTCACAATTTATATGATGAATTGAAAGTGCAGTGGAGAAAAAACTCCTGTTGGCCAACAAGCATGTGAAATCAATCAATGTTGGCCAGTTAAATCAATTTATAAATAATACTTTCTAAAATTAAATTACACTGTTTTGGCAATTCCTGGCTAAAATCTGGTTCTAGGATCAGAGTCAATGATTTTTGTGGAGATTGAAATGCACATGAATAAAAACATCATACATAAAACAGCATTTGTCCCCTTATCGCCATCATCATCACCATCTCTATGTTTATTCTACATTATAGCTGTTTTCCATCAAACACTGACTGCATCCCTAGATTTGGCTGTGATGAGCCCTAAAGCACACCGACAACTGTCCCAGATTGCTCAATATTCAGCTTCTGGCCCAGTTTGTTGATTAGTTAGCCTCTTTCACATAAATACTCACTCACACAGACAGACACACAAATGAGAATTGCACCCATGGGACACAATGAGTCTATCATACTTTAGCTAAACATAGACTGGGAATTAGTTGACTGGATAATCAATCTGACAGAGTGCTTCAGCAATAAGTGAGTGAAATGCACAGACAGTGCATGTTGGATAATCTTGTGTAAGTCCAACATTTGTCATCCAGATCACATTCGTAATCTACATGTAGAAAGAGCCACGGAAGTCTTTATTCCCCACATTAAAAACAAACCTTGCCTAGAAGAGAGAAAAGAGAAAGGGTCACACGAGTTTTCCTGAAGTCCATCATGACGACTTGTTTTTTAAGTTTGCGTTGTGAACATATTTAATTGTAAAATAGTCATTAACTAATTTAATAAAGTTTTTCATGGGAAAATGTAGGTGGTGTTGCGACACTTCGTGGTAGTCCTTACATGCTTTGCAGATATTTTTTTGGAAGAAAGAAGCTCTGTGGGCACAAAGTCAGCATTTTAACTGAAAAATAGATAAGCACTAAACACCTCTAAAAGTAAATGACTTCTGAATAATTACTATTTATAACCTCTGCTCTCAAGGGAGTAATTCAGTGAGCCCAGATGGCCACCAAAATAGGATTTAGTTGCCAGATTGACAACATTAGTCATAAAGTGATTATCAATTAGCTAAATATCAATTGTAGTGTAGCCTGCTCTTGCTGAATATGGACTTTTGTCTTGCAGTCAGTGACTGCAAGACAAAAGTCTTTGACAGTGTTGAATGAAAACTACTTTTGTACAGAGGCCACACGCATTTTTGTCAACCGTGTCTTTGTTGCATTCTCATATTTGGAGGAACAGAAAGGGTATAGTGAAAATGTCTTTGAGTAGAAGGTTTTTCAGAATTCATCTGCAAAACATACAAAAAAAAAAAAAAAGAAAATATAAGATATAAGATGAACCTGCAAGGACTGGCATGCAAAACTTTTCTATGTAATGGAGGGTGTCCATATTACAAGTCCTTTATCAAAGGCTGCCACTGAACGCTCCATAAATACTCTTGTCCTTATTTCAGTACCGCAGAACTTAGAACTATGTTCTAGGCCTATGTTTCCTATATTATGAAACATAGGCCAAAATCCAGTAATAATATAAATGCTTTGCAGTTCATTGGACTAAGACCAAAAAAGAGCAACGATTAGTTGTAGCTGGACCACTAAATGAACTGTGGCCATATTTTTCTGATAGCAAAATCACAATGTGGTGTTTGAACCTGACAGACAGGTGTGAGGAAGTCCTGCCTACAAAAACTGGATGAAGCTGCCTTCCTGCTGTCTAATCCACCCAAAGCAAGTGTGGATGGCCATTGGGGTAAATAATTATGATAATGCCTGAGGAGGTGTCCATTAACACCAACTAATGGATAATATGGAAGCCAGAAACATCAAGGTCTCTGAAGATTTTTATGTTTAAAGTTGCAAAAAGCTTGTTTTTAGAAAATACCAAAAACACCAACATTTGAAACTAGTGCCTAAATATGGTGACAATTTTGGTATTAGTTTAAAAAAAAGAGTAATTCAAAATAGCAGCCTCCTCTGCAAATGTACCAACAGCACTGGTATTCAGACTATGTGAGGACATAATCCTAAAAGAGCAGTGTCGGCAAATGGATGATTTTGATTGTGACAGGATTAGGCAAGATATATGAGACATGCTTGCATCATGAAGGTGAGACATCTGACCAACGCTTCCCTATAAGATATGTCATATATCTAAAATATCCTGTTGTTTAGGTTCAGAAAGACAACCCCATCCACACCCCAGAGATTGGTAGTAAATAAATTCAGTGCAGTTAGTGCAAACCCATGCAACCCAAACATCCCAAGAGAGGTTTGAGTCACTGCAGACAGCACATGGAAGACAGGCTATTGACATGACAACACTAATGTAAACTGTATGTATAATCTCATTTATATTTTTAATTCGACTGGACAAATTGGTATAACTGATACAGCAAAAACGAAGAATTAATAATATAATGCAAAGATTAGATTATCAGATGCTTGCAAAATAAGAACAAAAAGCAGAGAAACTGAATGGGATTCCACTCTTTAAGGCAATCGTTTCTCTGTGAAGTTTAAAATATATATTTTTTGTGAGGACAGTGTTGATCCAACTCTGTGGTCATCTTGGAGGCCATCGGTTTGTGATGATGATACATTATGATGCATCCCACCTAGTCTGTATATATCCGCAATGCACGAAGACATCAATATAAGCATGTCTCAGTATTAACTTCACACCTTATTCACTCATCCACAGAGTGCAAGAGTACTGGAAACTGAAAGATGAACTTAACTGAGAGATGAGCCTTACTTCTTATAAATAATTTATTAAATTGCTAACGAGCCGTGGGTGTATTTTTTCGATCCTTTTATGACTCCAGCCACTAGATCGGTTTTAGTTGGCGGGTTTTGTATGCAGCCTTTCACCTTACATGCAATTCATTTTCCATCAGATTTGTAAAGTTTGGGTGCATGTAATTAAGAAGTCAGGCAATGTAAACGAAACGTTTCAGTAAGTTTTTATGACAGTGATATATACGACATAGATCATCTTCACTTATTTTGACTTGCTAATTAATCAACATTATTTATTCAGGAAAAAAAAGCTAACTTTGTAATTAGCAACTGGCTTGATCTGTTAGAGCAGACTCAGCAAGAATTAGGAACTTTGAATTTGATCTGGTAGTCTAAATAACTCATTAGCATCACGATTTACTGAATGTTACATGAAGTCAGTGCTGCTTATGCTTGACACGTAGATGATTATATCAGTCGGTAAATTAGAACACAAATAAATCTCCGGGAATTTATGAATTGGTATATATCAGCACCGGCTTCCCTGTTACTCCGTTTTTGTGACTTTTTTGCTATCCGAGTGATGAAAAAGAACAGCTATATACAATCATATAAATGATTTTTCCAGACAAAAACAGGTTTAGATGATGCTCAAGATAGAAACTTGGTCTAGTTTTCAAGCTGGAATAGCAGGCAGTGAGTGAGCACATTAATCTAATGCATCAGCAGGTCCACATTTGTTTTAATGCAAACTGAAGAGAAGAAACGCACTGCATCTCAAGGGAGAAGAAGCTTAAAATTTCAGTCTAATGATAATAGATGATAATGTTAATGAGTTGTCCAAACATAACAAATGGAATGAATTACTGCCTTAGAACGAAGTCTGTTTCATTAAAATACAATAAAAAGGAAAGATTAGTTTTATATGGGGAAATAACTTTCCTCTTTTGTGTTATTGATGAGAGTAAGGGGGACATATCAAGGTTGGCTTGAGCCTCTGGTCAGTATTGATAAAATATTGCTACTGTATAGTTTAGCCATTTTTCTTGGACGCTTATGTGACATTAAGCTAAATTAAATTATTACCATGACTGGTGACCCCTCAATGGGTCGTATGAGTCAACGCAGGTCGAAGCATTAGCTGCTGGTTCTTTTTAGGTGGCGTGATCACCAAAAATAAGAACACATGCCTATTTAAAACTAAGAGGAAAATAATATATTGCAGAACATTTTTTGGGTCAAAACCATAGGCTTCAATCTGTGTCGATGATCTCATTTCCCAAATAATGTTCTTCCACCTTGATGAATTTTGTGGCCGGCCGGTGTTCATAGTAGCCAGGAACACCGGGATTATGTGCTGAGGCTACTCTCTCTCTCTGAGACGACCTTGTCTGTGTAACATTACTGTTAGCCCTCGGCCTCGGGTGGTCAAACACACACTCAATCACCCCTGTAACCCTTGCAGTCAACAGCGCACTGTCACAGCCCGTTGCTACAATCTCAATTTGTATTTCGTCGCAGACTGAGATGACTTGACAGAGAAAAATAAGAGGATTTGTCTTGATCTTCAACTCTATCCCTCGAGGAAACTAGTCTGCACCTTGAAGTTTAGCAACCACATGGCCACTTACTTTGGGTCAAAGTGTACTTTTGTTAGTGACGAGGGAAGTTCTCTAGTGTCATTTACACACACAAAGTTTTGTGAAATGTCAGGTTTTTTTAGCTGAAAACTTTTTAATATAGTGATCTTGATTTTCAAGATGTTTTTGGCATTTAATTTTCCCTTCTACTGTACATTACTTTGAAACCAACAGTCTTTAATATGCATGCAATATACACAGTTTTGCTGCTTGTGTCTGGAAACATATTTTAAAACGTTATGCTATTTATTTATTTAAGATTCAGTTTACAAGATGCAGTAGAGAAAGACATTAAATTAATCATAAATATGAAGATTAACTAAATGACAAACAATTTTAACACTACTTTCATTTGTTTTCCCTGTGACTCTATCATGTGTAAAAATGACTGCACTGCACTTTAAACTCTACCAAAGATCATAGCAGCATCCCTAAATTGGTAGAACAGACCTGTGCCAAGCCTGCATCAGTAAACAAAGCAAGCCTCTAACGGTGATGCACAGTAATGGTTCAGGCATGAGCCTGGCCAGAGCGTCGCATGAGGTGCTAAACAGCAAACGGCTATAAATATAAGTAGCGAACACTGCCAGTTGCACTCTTGCGGCTGAAATGAGCCCGCTGATGGGAGCTTGAGAAAGAAAGGGGATATCAGTGGTCGCTAAATCATTCTGTAATCAGCCCTCTATGCAGGCTCATCCATGCATGTTCAACACCCTATTCTGGAGGGCTCCAGGAACAGAATACTCCAGCTGACCCCATCTGTACCCCATCTCGTTTTGCATTATTCCTAAACCATAAAAGTTCCATGCAGCACAAAAGAGTTAATGATTCTCTTTGTTTTGTTGCGGGGAACACAACCAAAGAAAATGACAACAACAAATCCATCAAACTTAGCAGTACTGAGAAGATCAGCAGTTTTTGCCAGCCCACCCGAGGCCTAAAATGCACATATTGCACGCTGGCCCCCCAAGCAGCAGGCGGCCCAGGGACTCGCCAGCCCCTTGGTGGCCAGAGAGGACTTGATAAATGACTTGAGCAAACTTCTCTGTCACCAGTGAGGGAGGAGTCCCCCACAGTAAGCTACATCATCCTAACAGCATTATTCTTTTCATGCCCGTTGTCGATACGGCGTCCTGTGATTGGCGTCACGCTTTGCACAGGTTAATTGGAATTCTGAACTGGAAAACAGCAGGGGAAAAGTGCAAATATTGTCACCCAGAGATTCACCATATGAAGACTGTGAATATGTGTGTCAATTCCAATCCTTGGCAAAGACATGAAATGTTAACAATGTTGAAGCACAGACTTTACGCGCCGTTAAATAGGACTCTTTTCAAATTACTTAGCAAGATAAAGTTGGGTTACCTAATATTTTATTAGCTTTTTTTTCCTAATGTTAATTGACAACATATGATACAGGACTCATATTTGAATATGTTTTAGAAACAGTGTGGCCAGAGCTAGAGAAATAGCTTAATAGTGAGATCTAGATTTACAAGTTGGTGCCTTATACATGCTTATACTTATACTTATACTTTTTCTAAATATACGGTTAACTCTCATGCATTTAGGTATTAAAAATAAAATGGAAACTGAGTTAGCCTTCCTCATCAGGGCAGATAGGAGACAGTGTCAGATGGCCTTATTGATAAGTTAATGAGGCAAAAAACACTTCCTAGAAAACCTGTCCACTACCCACCCCACAACCATCTACTCAAATCATTGATTTACACATTATTCACGTTGTATTGTTTACATTGCAGAAATAGTCTGGCTAATTAAAGGTTGCATCCTCGTGAACTAAACCTAACTCAGCCATTTCTTTTAATCTTGATCCAGAATTACTCTACAAGGTCTGGCTGACATATGATTTCTGTATTGTGTCATTTGATTCTGTCGACGGGTGAACTGCAGGGAAATCCCTAATGAGACTCTGAAATACTTGTTTCATGTTTGAGCAGTAATGAAAATTACTTTTCTTTTGGAACCAGTACACAAGAATCACAAGAATCACCAAGACAGCAGATCAAGAGTAAAATGAAGTATGCAAATGTAATCATATTTATCAGAGAATGCTTATGGCAGAAAGCTATTAATTTCGCCTGTGCTTCTTGACACTTTAACATATGCATCACCTGCTTCGCGCAAATGATTATTTTTGTGTTTTCCATCTCCGTTGACAGAGCATTATTTTCTTTTCCATTGCGTCTTGTTATTTTTCTAAACTTTCTCTGTCTGAGGAGTATAATGGCCTTTGATTGAAATTTCATTCAGAAAAACTAAGTGAAATACATGTTGTGTATTTAATGGGAAAAATAATTGCACGTCAGGTGAAACAAAGCATGACGCATAGTAACCAGGAAGACTGACTGAAAACACAAGTCAGCAAAGAGGTCAGGCTGTTCACTCTTTCATTTGTTGCAAACACCCGCTATACTCGTGCATATTCCCATTATGTCACTCTCACTCGACTCTGTTATTGCTCGCACACTCACTTACTCACTTACTGATATAGGCTGTGATAAACTTACTGTGAGAAATGTCATTGAAACGGTTGACAATAGGGAAACATTTCTGTATTGTTAGATTAAGAATTCAGTTTTTTTGTTTGGGGACAGGAGCTTTAAAAAACCTTTAAAAAAACAGTTGTTTTCATGTATTGGGAAATGATAAATTGCCATATTTTTGTTATAGAAAGATACAATACAATTACGTTATCTGACTAATTATCCAAGGAATGAAAACCTTGAATGTAGCTCTTAAATATCTATCTTTAATGTCTATTTCTGGCCCTGTGACTAAGGCATCCTTTGACCCTCTTCTAAGTGCAATGATCTTAAAGGTTGCCAAGCAACAGTTTTATTTTTCAAAAAAGAAACTTTGTGCCGTGGTAAAGGGAATTTTTCCAGTCTTGGAGCAGGATAGGTCTATAACTTAATCAAATTTTTAGTAATTTGTAGAAACCACTTTTGGAGATAGTTATGCCTGTAGATTGTGCTGTGTTTATACTAACCTTTAAATGCAGCTTATATAGCTTTTCATGCATAGAATATATTTGCATAGCTCCAAACAGCAAAGGTCACATCAAAGGCAAAAGACTATAGATGTATTTTTCTCCAGAAAACACTATTCTTGAATTACTCTTTCTTCCGTTACTTATACAGAGTGTGACATCTTGTAATGGATTTGCATAATGCCTGCTTAGCGGCTAGTCTGCCTTACTGTCACTGGCTTTAGATACTTCTTTTAGCTCTAACTGTAAAAATGTGTCAGCTATGTGCAAAGTACCCCTAATGTTCTAAAACTGGCTACAGGAGTAAGCACAAGAGTCTTTGTGCACTCCCGGGATCTGAGGAAAAGAATCTTTTTTTAATGGCAACAACAAGAAGAAAGTCTTTAGTCACAAAGTGACTAACATTCATATTTCTTTTGACTGCACAATCCCAGGCTAAAGTTATGCTTAAATCATACTGTTAAGGGTCATTTAGAAATTATAGAAACAGTTATGGACACAAGCAACAAACTGGGTGGTGTAGTTTATGTGTTTTCCAAATACTTTTTGGTCTTCAGTCAGCTTTTTGTTAGCAGTACCTGATGGCAGAGATACGATAAATAACTGGTCACTAATCTTTTGGAAATGCTTGCATATTTGAAATAAACAATATGACACCAAGGTACCAAACGTTAATGCTGTGGTGTTTAGTTCAAATTGGTTATCGGGTGTTTGATGTGACCAGATTTCTCTAAAAATGAAAATTATTTGTGTTGCACTGTTTTTTGCAGATGCTGTAAAACACATTTTTGAACACATTTTCAAAACAGTCAATTCCCTGAAAAGAATGGAAACATCTAGTTCTAACTTATTTGCCAGTTGTGTTTACTGAACATTTACTCTGGTCTAAGCTGGTTGACACCAAATCTAAGTGGCTCCATTTTGTTCAGAAAGGTAGAGTGAACTTTTCTACTCTGTCTGAAACATGTCTTTTAGACCCCATTCCTACAAGACTACGGTACTAGATGAAGTCCTTGCATTAATTAATGTTTCAATCTTAAATATGATCAACCTATCTCTATAAATTGGCTATATACCAATTATATACTAACTGATCATCTGCAGAGGAATGGTTTATTTGAAGAGCTTCAGTCAGGTTTCAGAGCTCATCACAACACAGAAACAGCTTTAGTGAAGGTTGCAAATGTTCTTGTTACGGTCTGTGACAGTGGACTCATCTCTGTGTTTCAAAAATGTTGACCTTAATATTTTATAAGTGATTAGAGTGTGCGGTAGGCATTAAAGGTACCGTGGTGCAGTGGTTTGAATCATATCTATCTAATAGACTTCAATTAGACTCTTCACACACTCAGGATAATTATAGAGTTCCACTGGGCCTATTTCTGTTTATATCATACATGCGTCCTTTAGACAGTATCATTAGAAGGCATAGCATACATTTTCACTGCTATGCAGATGATACCCAACTTTATCAATCCATGAAGCCAGATAATACACACCAATTAGTTAAACTACAGGAATGTCTTAAAGACATAAAGACCTGAATAACTGCTTCTAGATTCAGATAAAACTGAGGTTATTGTACTCAGCCCTAAAGATCGTGGAATCTTTCTTTATCAGGATACGTCCTTCAAAACACATATTAAACAAATATATTGGACTCCTTTCTTCCATTGGTGCAATATCTGCAAAATTTGAAACATGCTGTCTCAAGAATGATGCTGAAAAACTAGTTCATGCATTTATTACTTATAGGCTGGACTAATTCATTAATATCAGGTTGTCCTAAAAATTCCCTGAAAAGCCTTCAGCTGATTCAAAATGTTGCAACAAGAGCACTGACAGGGAGGACAGAGAGACCATATTTATCCTATATTGGCTCCTTTCATTGGCTCCCTCTTAAATCCAGAATCAAATGTAAAATTGTGCTTTTCACCTACAAGGTCTTGAATAATCAGGCCCCATGTTATCTTGATGATCCCATCACCCCATTAGAGCTCTTTGCTCTCAGAATGGGGTTTACTTGTGGTAAAAAAAAAAATAAATCTAAAAGTTGAATGGGAGGCAAAGCCTTCAGCTCTCAAGCCAGCTTCCAGTTTGGGTCCAGTTTTGGGAGACCGACATCATCTCTTTTTTAACCTCCTAAGACCCGAACTCTTCCACGGCATGATTTTCAATTTCTCTATGATATTTGGGCTGATTGGGACCCAATGAATGTAAAAACAAAGAATTACCTGATTTTTGTTTCTAAGAAAAATGAGAGCCACATATAAGGATATTTGTTTCAAATTTCGACAGAACAGTGGCAGTATAATGTCCTCGTAAGTAGATATCAGGCCCTTGTAAAGCAAAATCGAGTATTTTGGTCTAAATAGCCCAAAATGTGCACGTCAGGTCCTAGGAGGTTAAAAATTAGGCTTAAAACATTTCTTTTTGATAAAGCATATAGTTAGGGTTGGAGAAGGTGGCCCTGCAATAGGTCTAGGCTGCCGGGGGATTCCCATGATGCATTGAGTGTTTCTTTGTTAGTTGCTTTTTTCACTGACTATGTGTTTATACATCTCTCTGCATGCAATTATTAGTTATTTCTAATCTCTGGCTCTTTTCCACAGCATCCCTTTGCATAAAAAAAGCATTGTTCCTATAAGCAAAAGAACAGTTGTGGCTTTGGATGAATGAATTTTGATGAATAAGAGGCAACATTTTGTGTAAAGACTGTGTGACTTTGCAGGAGTGCTATTTCAGTTCTTCCCTAGAACACCCCACAGGAATGAAATTCCACACTGAGCTTGCTCCTGTCCACTCAGTTGGTCAGGAAGTTTTGATTCCTAGGCTCAATCACCACTCGATAAAAAACCGAAGTGATTTCCAGTTTGAACTCATGCATCATGTAGCCCGGCAGGCTTGAAAGGACATTTAGAAATGGTGAAATATAACAATTTCTAATAGTAATATGATGACAGCGGTCAGAGGTATTAAACTTCTCACTCATGCTTATTGTCTGTCATATTAGAACAGCCGGTCACCATATAATATCTTCACTATAGTGTAATGACCTGTGGGTTATTGCAGTAACAGTATGGTGGTGATCACTGCATCTGCCAAAGTGCCTCTAACCTTTTGAGTATTACTTATAATTAGCAGGGAGAAGACATGCAAAAAATACCAGATGGTAACATTATTTGATAGTCTCCCAAAATTACTACCACGGTCCTTTTAATTCTTGTGTGATAGTTTTAATTAAAGTGGCTTGTCAAAACGACAATTTATGCTAAATTGATGTTATGCATTATGCTATTAATACAATGTCGCTGACATTCCTATTAATTACCCTGACTGGTTGATACCACACACATCTTCATTATCGACAGAAAGATTAAGATTGCCTTAACTGTTAGATAAATGGAGAACCCTAAGTGATGCATTCATCTGAAATCTATTCAAAATGAACATCAGCTCATTTTGAGGCTGGTACAAATCATAAATGATCTGTCTTACCTGTCATTTCTGATGTTGTCTTGACCTTTGTTGCCTCTATTGCTCTGAAAGGTGTCACAAAAAATTACAAGCTTGACAGCAAAAATTGGGGGCACAGCATACCTCTGTTTGGAACAAATATGCAGATAAGGTGTGATGATGTCTTTTATTCATAGTTCAGAATTTTACAGGTTAAGTGAACAGAGAATATTATTTTGATCTACCTCACAAAATATACACCTTTTAATTACTAGTACATGTCCATGCTATAGTATCATTTGGAGTAGATCAAGCACAGTGTTAGGTGGTTGCTAAGCAACATGATGATATATCATACATAATGAAAGTTTTGTGAGCATGAATTAGTTGCTACTGTCATGAAATAAAACAATGCTTTTCTAAGGTGGGGTAGTTGCATAAATGCTACAAATTGGTCATTTTTGCCCATTTGTAGATTGTTGCTAGGCAACATTACGGCACCATAACATAGATACAAATAAAGAGATGCACATTTTTGCTTTTAATAGAAAGTGTTAACAAAGAGAAACAATCAGATCAGGGGCTGAAAGAAACCTGGCCACCCATAACAGTTTTAGATTTTTTTAAATATTGCTTCTCATCTAGCCAGCTAGCTAGTTAGCTAAGCCTATGTGGACAGTTTTTGCATTTTCCAGGATTTATTTTTATGGTCATTAGATAGTGTTCCGAAATGCTAATAAATGTAAAAAAAACAAACAAAACCAAAACAAGAACAACAAACAACAATAGTTGCGTTATGGCAAACCTAGTGAACTACCATGACTGCTGCTATCATCATAGATGCATGCAACCAAAGCGTACTCATCTTCAAGCTAGAAATATAAATCAGAAAGCTCCTGGTACCAAATAACTTGTCCCACTTATTTAGTATATTTATATATAGGATCTCAGAGATTACAGTTAACTTTTAAATGTCATGTATGCTACATGTATAGCATAATATTATTTAATACTAGCAGTCATTTGATTTGTAATATATTTAAGTACAATACTAAGTGAGCCGTCAATACATTCTTACAAAAAGGTAACAGGCAGCCCCAATTATGATTAGCAGATTAAGCATTAAGCTTAAAAAGCAACAGGGAAATCACAAATATTAGGTCTGAGTGGTTTAAGTTCTAAAAATTCTTGAATAAGATTTCTGAATTATTACACAGCATAGACAGAGTCTGTATAACAGCCTGAATCATGTCATCATTCTTTCAAAATCATTTGGGAGACCGTAAGCATATCAACATCAATAACCTACAAAAACAAAAATGCTCAGTGTGTATTTGACATACTTTGTAAGCAGACATAAGGCATGGATGAACATACTCCACTAGAGTGGCTATTGATCAAAAATATATAAAAAGATGTTAGTCAAGTTGCACTGTGTTGTTTGGGGCCCAGTTTGCAGTAAGTGAACAGTTCAGTCAGGTCTGGCTGGTTCATCTGTTTTTCCTGTGACAGGGTAGTCATCTTCATTCCCTTTGTCCTTCCTTTGGAGCAGGAGGTAATATATAAAGGTCTGCGCTCACATGAGGTGTCTCCCTCACCTCTCCACTTGTCCTCCTAGACTGAATAATGTCTGAGTCTTCAGTCTCAGCTTGATATGATGAGTTATACCCTGATTTCAGACGAGTGGACGTTTCATTTTTTTGTAATGTAGACATTTAATGATGCATTCACATATGATTCCATGCTACTGGAATCAAGGTTTTACTGCTAGATAGAAACTGTGGTTTGGCCACATTATGGGCTAAGGTATAAAAAAAAGAATCTGTGCAGGTGTATTCTGTGCGTGCACCAGCTTTTAGTTGTGTTTAGTTGGTAACCGTGGCTAAAATTGTTATGCAGGAAAGAAGGAAGAATGTGTGCAAAGTAGGTTTGCATTCATTCCTCTAAAATGATATGTTATCATGCATTCATAGTCAGCAATTTATTATTATTTGGTGTGACTGTTATAATATTGTGTATATTATCAAAATCTACAAATACCAGTTGATATATAAATCCGCATAACATGAGTCCTGGTAGTCTTTTTCTATATTTCCCAAAGATAATTAAGCAAACAACAGGCTTTTTTGAATGTCTATATTTTATGACTGTTTGTCCACACTGTTATGCTTTGTTTTATGGCGCCTGCTACAGTGAGCCCAAAGTCAAACCCAATATGATGAGGTATTAGCCTCCACCACCATTTCACTCAGACATGTCAAGGTCAGGTCACTGTGGGATTGTCTCCAACCCCCAGCGGCCGCAGCCACACATCTTCCCTCTGTAGGGGATGCACATTATTTGTGTTCACCTCATCACTGCTCAGATGGGCTGTGCAGAGATAATAATGCTCCCTTTAACCTTCTAAATGATTACAATTGTAAGAAAACAACTGCTCTGACTGCCAGTTGCACCCCTTGAGTTGTGACTTCAGGCTTGATTTTCATTTGAAGTCATAAGTGGCAGCTATTTCTTGTTTACATCTCAGATTAGAAGGCATCACGTGTATTCATGCAGATATAGACCATGTTCTATAGGCTCTCCCTCCTGCAGTAGGACTGCAGTGATGAACCGTCCCACCGGCTTGATGAACTTGTACTTCAGAGCAATGAGACCTCCAGCTTTCTGCCACAGTGTTTACTCTGAGGCTGCCAACGGAGGAAGGCGAGCGGATCCATTTGTCCCAAGGTGAGACACAGTCTCCAATACCCCGATGTTAAATAAACACTCCCAGACCTCTGGCCACCTCACTCCAGCTACTGGAATACCATTGGTGTGTCTAGATGATGGAGGGCTATTGTTATCTATCGCCTCTGCATTCTGCTGAGAGGCCAAGGAGAAGGCTGGTCACAGCGATGTGTTACATATAGACTCACCCACTCACATTAAGTTATATTTGTTGGCCCTAAATAAAAATAGAAAAGGAGATTTGCAGACTCTTTCTTAGAATAACATCTGATTGAAGAGGGAAAGAAGGAGAGAGAGGGGGGGGGAAAAAAATTAGAGCACAGCTCAGTTTGTGTTTCATCACCTGCAAAGCCAATGAGGGAGAGCGTCTCCGCGTCAACAACTGTAAAGCGTATCCCAGCTTCTGCTGCTCCTGCCATCTCTGTTGCACGCTACACTAACCAAGAATGTGTATTTCTGCAGATGATTAAATCAATACCATTTTGACAAGACTTGTTGGAACATGCCTCTTTATTTTACGCAATTCCTTCCCTTTCGTCAGGGAGCATTTATCAACCTGCCGGGGTGCTGTCACCTAATGGAGATTGTTCTTTAGTCTGCACTTGATAGAAGGGAGCGATTATGATGCATGTCGATGGTTTACAGAGATATTGACACAGGAACAAAGAGCAGACCCTTGCGGCTGAAAACCTTCTCTCTCACACTCCCACAAAGCACCTTGGTCATGTTTCAAATGTGTCTTTCTCCCACCCCGTGCTTCTCCCATGATGATTTCCTTTGTTTGGCTTGTCAATTAGGGTCTAGAAGCTCCATATTGCTCTGGTTGGTTACTTTCCAACTCAAGCCAGGCACTCTTTTCTCTGTCCTCTTTTTGCCTTAGCCTATCCCTCAAATAAAACCGGTTTCACTTTGAGAAAGATTTCACACCTACTCTGCGGTTGGCACGCAAGGAGTTAATGATAAAACCAGCCCAGGGTGTGACAACAGGCCCTGAATATAATAAGCTTGAAGGAGACAGGAATGAGAAAAGGTGGCATGCATATAAAAAGAGGGAGGAGAGCAGGAAAACAAATGATGAGCTCTACCTATAAATTCTTCATCTGCATTGGCTGATTGGAATGGCTTGACTATGCACTCAGCTGTGACTTAACAACTAATCCGGTTTGTAAGTTATTATTTATCTTCAGGAAAGTTTGTCAAACTTGGGCTCTGATTTTCTACCCTGATTTCCCTCTTGTGGCTCGCTCTCACACATGCTCCCCACATAATTTATGACTGCCTCTGGTCCTGATGACAGATTATTAAAAGTAGAATTAGTTTTTTGCGCAGGATTTCTCCACTGGGAATTGGGAAGGCAGTGCTCTCTGCGGAAGGTCTCTTACGAGGTCTCCATTACTAATAGAAGTTTTTTTCTCTGATGGGGGGCAAGGAGACTAATGATTTGAATTTACTGTGGCAGCCATCACGTGGTCTGGAAGGCATCAGTCGAACAGACAAGAGGTTAACTTCCTCCCTGTGGAGAGGTTTATTGGATTGTTTAGCAGCAGAAGGATAATGTTTTTGTCATAGACTGCTGCGGCAAAACAGCAGTGTGGCTGAGAGAAAGGGAGAAGAGAAATGAAGGGAAAAAGGACGTGGAGGGAAGGGGTCCGGGAATGGATAGAGGAGCAGAGACGAGAGAGATATGAGAGAGAGAAAACTGCGCGATCAGAGCACAGTGAGCAAGGAAAAAAGCAAGTTATTTCTAATATAGGTGGACAGATGCTATAAAGCACGCTGATAGTGTACCCTTCCTTTTCAGCTCTTACATGTGCACAAGAGGAAACACACTCTCATTCAGCGATGTGCACAAAACATAAGTACACACACATTCAGTCTCACTCACACAGACAAAAAGAGAGATGTTAGTTCCTTTCACCTGATGGCCGTTTGGAGCTTGTACTCCCAGCATGCCTCGGCAGTATGGGTACCAGAGGGGAGTCACAGCGCAGCTGAGAGCCTCGGCTTAATCTTATGCATCATTAAGCACTCAGCGGCAAGCCAGCGCTGTTCATATACATCATCCACGCTTAATAAACATAATGATGACATAAGATGTAATTCTAGATGAATTTTCATTTTATAGGGAAATGGAGAATTCCTGTAGAAAGGAAAGAAAAAAAAGTAAATTATCTGGGAAGTACAAAATAAATTATGTTTTTTTTCTCCTCCACTTAGATGAATGTAGGTGTTTGGTGCATTTGAACTGGGGATAGTATGTTAGGCTGCATGGGTATGTCATGTTGGCGGTGGTGATGAGGTATTTTTCGATATAGCGGTTTTGGCAGCGGTGTGGCAAGTTTGGTTGGATGAGAAGCAGCGTTAGGGGAGCTGGAGAAAAAATGGGGGGTGGCTTTTGTGAAACGTTGGCAATTTTTAATTCCTAATCGTAGGCTCTGATGGACAGGCTCAGACACCCCCGAGTGGAGCTCATCCATCATGGGAAGAGGAAACCGGAGAGAGAGAGAGAGACAGAGCGAGAGAGAGAGAGGGAGAGAAGATGTAAAATTTCAGAAGGAGTTACCTTACGGGGGGAGCAGGAAAATAGATTCCAGATAAAAGGGAAGGATGTGGGAGTGAGAGGGCAGCAGGTACTGTGGGAGGGCATCACAGGCCTGAGATTGCTTCATGTCTCCCTGCTGGGACTCTGGGGTAGCTTGGCCTGGAAATGAGTTCCGCTTTCAGGGACTGTACCAGACACTGAATCATCCTGAGATGTATACTCGCGCCTCTTGTCTTGAGCAGAAAGCAGACACAAAGTGGTAGTGACCTGACAAAGGTTAAGTGAATACAAGAGGGATATAATCAACGAAGGAAGCAGCAGAGCTACTCAAACACAATGGATATATATGTGAATCTCTTCAGGATTCACTTTCATTTTCTCTTTTTGTGTTTTCCTGCTGGACATGGACGCTTTAGTTTCTAAAACTGAAGCAGACTGGCAAAATATAAATCCTACTGCATAACCTTTCCTTTATCCGCCAAATGAGCATTATCACCTTAGACTCACTGACTCTCTGTCAGGGAAAGTTTTTGCAAACTATTTGTTTCCTCAAAGTACAGAGTACCTTGAGAGTATATAAAGTGTACATCAAGGATGATAATGTCTCATTATGCTCAAGAATTAATTAGCTTTAGTCTGTTGAAGTCCTGGTTGCCTTGTTTCTTTCTTTTTTTTTTTTTTTTTTTTTTTTTTTTTTGAGGCGTAATGTGAGTTTTAGACCTCAGCAAGTTTGGAGGCAGTGGACCATACGAGCCAGTATGCCAGTGGGTGAGCCAAGTCTCTCAATGCAGGGATCATTACCACCCCTCTCTCTGTACTTCGTATTATCTATCTCCATTGCTTCCTAGTTTGCTTCTTCTTTTTTTCCCCCTGTCCTAGTTAAATATGCAGTATATGAAGCCTACTTTTTTGAATATATACACTTTCACATATTGTTTTATGGTCAGTTATGTGAAAAGGAAATAAATTGCACAGGTTATAAAAGATACATATTAATCGCCACAAGGTACCAGTAAGGTTAGATATATTGTGATGTCACATTGTTGTTAATTAGTTACCCATAATCCCCCTAACTCTGCTTTCAAAAAAAAAAAAGAAAGAAAAAAAAGAACAGTAATAGGCAGACAATAGTGACAGGATCAGAGAAATGGCCTTTTAACTAACATGCAAAGTGATGAATGGATTGACCACAATGTAGACTAATGGAGCCATGGAACTAATTAGGCCGAGCAGAGCTGTGCTTAAATGTAAATGGATTGAGCTGGATGAAACCTAGGAACAGCTGAGAGAATGATGAGTCCTTCACTTGGGGGTCAATCAATGGCCAGGCAAACACAATCTATGGGCCGCCGTGAGGTCAGAGTCAAGGAGTATTTTATCTTTTATCTGTTCAGGCAGCGCCGCGTGTATGCAGCGCAAATGCACGGATATCTTTTACTCTCTGAAATGTGGCTGACTAAATGACTTTGCAGAAATAAGTCTGATCACTCTCGTCCCTGGTGCCGAGCTCTCAAACCCAGCAGCCTGGCACCTGCCACATGTTTGCTGCCGTGCCCTCTGACTTTGCGGCCCTTGTAGACCGCTTTTGTTGGCCGCGCCTCAGATCTGCTGCTTTCACCTGAAGAATGGCCACAAAGATAATTAATGTGTTCAGCTGCAACGCTAACCTGAGGGTTCTCCTCACATTGTGCTGTGCCTCGTGCATTCGTTCAGTCTTTATGGTCTTGCTGTGACCTTGTAAACAGCTGTGGAACGAAGTAAGTGACAGGCGTACGCCGACTTGGTGCATGGATTTCTCTGCATGTTTGTCTTTGCCTGCTGTGTTTCCTAGTGCGTCTTGTACAGCATTTATTTTGTGAATAAAAATGCTCGCTAGCTATTAAAATACAGGGCAGGGAGAGCTGTGAAGCCTGCCGATTCCTGGGAGGCAGCTCATGCCCTCTGGTTGGCTCTGTAGGCACAGCACATACCAGAATTAATGCATGCAAAAATGCAAATAACTCACTCCAGTAAAAGTTGACATTGACTCCTATGATAAATTTTTCTGCTGAGGTAAGAGACAATTTAATGCAGAATTAGAAGTCACTCTCTGCCACCATTTACATCCTTAATTAGCTGTAATTTCTCTGCCTCCATTAGAGAGAGAGAGCAAGAGAGAAGAGAGAGTGGGAGAGAAGATGAGGGGACACGGGAGAAATGAAGAGGTTAAGATGAAAGCAGTGTTGCTTTCCACGGCGCCAGGCTGCCGCGTCTCTGTTTGTCGAAGTTTGTGTTGTGAGTTTGTGTACCAGTGTGTCCTCCCCAGCGCGGCTGCCTTTGGTGATTGATACACGTCTTGCTCAGTCACCAGCCATTGGCACTGGGGTGGATGTAAACACTGATTAGAGGGAGGAAATGAGGCCCTCACTTTGTCCTCTGTGTCAGGGAGCACTGCAGTGGCTGTCTCTGTTTGTCTAGTCCTTTCCACCTGAGCACGTTTCAGAGGACACCGTTAGCTACACTTTATAGCCATTATTTAGATAGCAACACAACGGGATGCTCCTTTTGCTCTTTGACTGACATGCCCAGCCATGTGCTCAGCAATTCAACTCCCTGCATTGGACAAAGTGCAGAGAAGTGATGATGTGTCAGTTTGTATGAAGGAGAGTTTGGACAGGGTTACACGAAATACACAAGAAGCAAGCAGTAATATCATCTTCCCACAATTTGGTATAAAAGGTGAAGTTTTTACTACAGTTGCTTAGATATTGTTTTCCAATATCGTAAAATCCACACAAGCAGGATTTTCTGCTGTATGCTCGCATCACCGGTTATATTTCCGAACATTTATCATGCTGTTTACCTGTAATGTTATAATACATGCAAATATTAAAAGCGGATACTTTCCCGTTATGAAATTATGACAAACCATTCAATTTAGACAACAAATCAGCTTCAACTACATGGTGGCGCCTTATTGGGAAAAGAACAGCACAGAAAGAGTGCTGGACAGAAAACATTTTTCTTTCTTTGCCAGGAAAAATGAACTGTCAACATTTAATGATAGATATTTGCATTGTGATACAAATCGTGTCCTTGGCCCTAAACATAAGATATAGATCCATTTATAATGAATTCAGATAAAGTGTCCTTTTTGCATTCTCGCTCTAATGGATTTACCGAGCCAGTCAGTGACCCTGGTGCAATCGACGAAAACCTGCGCCAGTGGATGATCAAGACAGACATCTATCATTCCTCTCACACCTTCTTAGACGTTGCTGATACTTAGGTGCAAATGTATTTTTCTGAACTAAGTGTATGTGTAACTTCTGCAAGCTGGCTGACTTTTTTTCATTTTGTTGTGAGAATGTGAAGAAAAAAGGGAGCAAAAAGACATTAGATTTTTTTTCCATCATTAAGCTGTGTCTGGGAGATGATGTGCTAGCCGTATGTGGTCCAGGGGAAGTATTTATAGCCCTGCTGGAATCTTGCTGTGCTGCGTTGATAGCAGAGATAATGGGAGAGAATGGGACGCAGCGAACTGTTCTAATGACACCAACAAGACAAGAGAACAGCGAGGATAAATAAATGTTAGCCATTTTCTCTCGCACATCATTTGCATTTTTTCTTGTTAAGGTCACTTATAGACTCAGACAATAACAACGAGGGGTGGGGGGTGGGGGGGAGAAAAAAAAACACTTGCCGAATATAAAACCAGAAATAACAAAAACAGAACTACTTAGTATGCAAGTAATTGATTTTATTTCCTAATAGTGTGACATTCAGTTAAAGATAGTGCCGGTTTTTAATTTTTAGCTGCTTTAATTCCCGTGTAGCTGCTTGAGTGGGTTTCCTTGTGAAATAGGGGGAATACAAACAAGATTTCAGTTCATTACACAGGAACAAACTGTACAGAAATTGCACTTACTTATGGAAATGACTGTTAAACATGCACAGCATTATGTGCTCTGCCTGTGCCGAAAATGCTGGAAACATTAAAGTACACACAGTGAGCCAGTAAGGAGGACCAATTACAAAGGAATGAGTTTGAGGAGCCGTCTTCCCAGGGATGATCAAAACGGACATCTGATTAATGAAATACATTGACCTTAAACGGTCCTAATTTAATCAGCTACTGTTTCTGACAGTGGAAACGCACTCTTAATGGTTTACTGACCTTCCTTCTTTAGAGCTCTACTGGACCACCCAGCTCAAATACCAGTAAAACTGCTGACAGATCTTTCAGAGCGACCAGACCTGAGCGTAGAAAATAACTTAATCGTTTCATTTCATACCTCCATCTGACAACAACAGAGTAGTTGCAGTAACTTTGTGAAAGAGCGGGTCATTAGTGTAACCTCTGGGCCCCGTTTTGCTGCCGGAAGGTAATGAGAGACAAACAGCGTGGTCAGCAGTAGGCATAAGTGCTGGAGTTTATGGGCAGTGTGTTGTGTCCCAGGTTAACACTGATGCCACCACTTAGGGCTCTGTGTTTTAGCACCAGCCTGCTAATTGAGATGACAAAGGCCATAACAATGACATTGTTGGCCAAACAGCCCTCTCTAGACCTGCGTCTGGCTCCAGTCAAGGACGTCCAGCAGTCTGTAAGTGCAACCTTGGAATTTAAGATGGTGCCTGAGTCCTTCTGTGCATCTCGGAATCAATTAGCACGACTCAGGTAGGCCGGCACACATTCTCAGACCCTTTTATGTGCCAGAACTCTCACGCTTGTTTTGTTTGTTTTACTTAAAGCCGCATAAAGCACGTCCTGCACTCACAACGATAGCACATAAACGGTTGGGGGAAAAGCAGCTGTAATGGATATTGTGTTGAGCGTTTCAAAAATCAAGTTAGAGTGCCTTCTTTGTCATTTGTGCATTTCATTACACATCGAGACATTCTTGTAAATACGCTGCCGCTGCGATATGAAACAGCATTAATTGACACACCATAAAGCATATATAACGTGTTAACAAGCGATATAAACAAAGCCAGCTGTTGAATTATCTTTGACTATCCTAAAAGAGTGTTTGTGATCAATTAAGACTCAGTCTCACAATTTCACATTGAAAACAGGATGTCTTCTGTTACCAATCTAATAATAGTAATGCATATGGCAAGTGTTTTGATTAACATAATGGAAAAATAGCCCACATAATTTATCTTCTAAGTCCGAGGGAGAGAGAGCCAGATTGGAGCCTGAGGACTCAATCCACCTCAACATATGCTGCCATTGTAAGTCTGTGAATGTGGAGTATCTCCAGCCTCATTCCCATGATATTTATTGAAAAACATTTGACTTTATGAGCTGCATACGTAATGAATGCTTATCGATGCTGCGGCTCACCAGATGAGGCTATAATTCTACATGTAAGTATCACAACCACATGTGGGCCTGTAATGTTGTTTCTAATTGTGATCCATACTAATTCCTGTTTGTCAGCACTTGACTGCCACTGGCTCAAACACCGGTCTGCTTCATCACGTGCCCTGACCGGTTTCGTTTAGTGTTTATGTGATCTGTTTTCATTTATTTTCCTTCCAAGGTTAACAGCTTCCTTTTCTCTCCGTTCAGTTCCTTCCTATGCAGCAAAAAAGTCTAAAATCCTGATCTGCAGCGCTGACAGCTGGCCTTCTTAATAACATATCTTTTTCTTCTCTGATTTGGCCACCCACTTTCTGATTTAAGCGACTGAAATTTAGCTCCTTAATCTCAGTCGGCTGTGTCAATCCACCTGCCATGTGGCATGAACAGAAATTGCTTCTGTTGGATCGGAATACATTTTTCATAAACCTTTTACACATACAGCTCTACCCTGATGACTGGCCAAAAATACAGATGAAATGCTTGTTGCTACATCGCAACGTTCATATCGGGTCCACCCCTAGTTTTAAACCCAGCAGGACGAACATAAAGTATTTCAAATGCATCGCAAGATTATTGTAAGATCAAAAACTAAACCCACAGGAGTTGATCTGATTCATATATTTGTCTGAAACCAGATCTGCACTTACTACTTAACACTAGTCCATTGGTTTTGTCTGAGTGATTCACCTATCGGAGGAAAGTTAGATGTATTCCACTGATTGTCTGGCTGCAAGGAAAAATCCATCTCAGAGCATCCTGCGGCTGCTGGGCCTTTATTGACATATCAGATGGGACATTGGAGGAGAAATTGGCCTCATTTGTTTCTCACGTCACCTTAATGGCAGATCTCTTTCAAGGGGCAAAGAATTGACAGGCCCCCGGTCTCGGTGAGCAAACAGCCAAACCTAGTTTATTGGTTTCCTCTCTGCCTATGTGGCTGCCTAGATCAGCCTCCAAAGTTGAAAAGATCCCCCAGAAAATATTAATCAAGTGCTCTGACTGATTGTCTTTGCATGATAAATTATCTGGACAGGGACAGTGTTACTTTAGCCCAGGGACATTTATCACACACATAGGCTGAGTCGGGAATGCTGACGAAGTGGAAGGGGTCAATGAGACATTTTCTGTGGGCATGTACTGTACATAGCATTTCAGTAACAGTGAGAAGGTATTTCTGAATATGTTCTGTTTGAGCTAGCTATGACAGACTTGATGTGTTACACTGAGGTTAAAAATATGGCTAACGCATACATTTTTAGATGTTGGCCAGCTAGCTTTCAGGTAGGGCAGGTATCCCTTCTTCAGATGGTTATCCACTAACATTCATCTCTGTCAATACTTTTACCAATCATTTCCCTCGTCAGCAGCATTAGCGTCTTGTTTTCCACCCTGATTGAAGTTTCTGTATGTCACTTGGAAGTGAACAGGTGTCAAGCTAGCACAGGCACCTCGCAGATGGCAGCATAATTAGCATTGATTCTGGCAGGCTTTCACAGGCCAGGGTCTAGATGGCCGTGACGACCAACTAACCTCCCCACCTCTTGATGGGCTACCTCTGGGACAGATCGAAGCTCATTTTACTCCAAGAATGCAGCACGCTAAAGGACTCCTTAGTAACACACAGCATCTGAGGCAAGCAAATCCTGTTATAGAGCTTGTTTGCTGTCCAAACTCCAAAGGTCTGTGGACTGGATAGTGTTATTCTTAATTTATGTGCGACATTTAATTAGAATTATTGCTATTAATATTTCTGCTGTTTAACAATAGATGACTTAATTAATTTTCTTTGTCTCTACTGGTTTTCAGGTAGATCATTAGATAGATTAATCTTATCCAACTGCTGTCTATCCATCTGTCATCCTTTTGGATCACCATTCATAAACATATTGGCCACACTTCTACATTATTTTCTGTAGGATCGCAGACTGAGAATGAAAACCACTGCCCTTCTAAAGATATGAATGCATTATTATTATTACTGGATGCCAATTTCCACTTGATAGAAGGATAAATATTCTTCACAAAGAGCCAGCAGGATCATTCTGTAAGCATGTCACTGTTTATGCCTCCTCTTGCTTGGTGTTTGTATATTGCAGATTGTATGCTGGAATTGGCAAGCCACTGCACATCCTGCGCTTTCAAATGGATCTCATCTAATCTTATTTCACCGTGTCAAATGGCAGCATGACATGCTGTTTTACTCCGTAACATTTGGTTGTAGCGAACCAGCTGACTGAGTCTGATGCGAGGAGTCCCCCTTGTTATTATGAACCACTTGTAACGGTGTGTCTGTGGGGTTGTTGTCAGAGTGGGTGGGTCATGCAGACATGTTGGTCACTAATACAGCACACGGAAAATTGCTTCTGCGACAGACATTCGCTGTTTGTTTTCCTTCTTGTATTCCAGTGCGTTCAATCCATTACAGAAACATTTTGTGAATCGCTAGACAAATTTACACAAAGACCTTTTAATAACATCCAGTGTAGCTTGGATATGGAATCACAGCAATCTAAACGTCTTTATTATAGCAACCAAATGCAGAACACAGAAAACACAGCACAGATCAGTGACTCTTTATAGATGGTAGCAATAATATAATTGATGTTCTCCAGTGGATTTTTTTCCCTTCTCACTTTGATCTTTTCCTCCGAAAACTGTCAGCAGTCAGCCCCTAACAATGAGAGCCACCCATGCTGTATACTGCACCGGTCAGGTGTCAGGATTCATTATATTTGGCTGAGATTTGCATAATGCAAGAGGCATCAAATTAAATTTGCATAATTCCTTTGATTACACTTGTTATTAAATGTGAGTGACATTGATTTACAAAATGGCCTGATATAAGGTTAATGGCTGATGTCACCTTCTTGCGCCTCTGTCTTTTCTTAATTATCACGAAGCTTTGTTCACTGTGTCATTTATGCTTCTGTATCCTTAAATAACACGGCTTTATACTGTATGTATCTCTGTCTTCTTCTCCTCCTTACATACATTACACCGCTCCTGTGCTTGAACTTCCCTCTTATATCGTGTTTCTGTAATTATGTAAGGCAGAAAGTAATTTGAATGGGATGAACAGTCATAACATTGGTGTGCCCTGGCCCATTTAAGCACATTTACGTGGGCCATTATTGACAGCCGGCTAAGTGTCATTTGTCAAGGAAGAAGGAATTGACAGGGATAAGAAACGGGGAGAAATAACGGTCAATCAAACCTACTTTACAGTCATAAGGGAAAAGAGCAGCCATCTCCGGTGTTTCTTTTTTTTTTCTCCCCCCCTGGTGAAAGCATAAGATCATAATACCTATTTTCATAATAATACAAACAGCCTGTAGGCTACAAAATAAGAAGACAGCCATACTCAGTGTATCTGTGCATTGCCTGACAGAGACAGAAAGGTTTCAATCTCTTTTTCATTTCATCCTGATAGCTCTACCTTTTATTACCGAGGGACAGGAACGTTTCCTGAGGTAAAAAGGAGTGCACATTCCCAAGATAAAGTTGGAGGTTTACAGCTATTTCCAGCCGTAATGTATTATTCCGTTAAAGCAATGATCAGGTAGTGTTGGATGAATGGGAGATGTTCAGCACCATTACTGCCTGGCACATCAGTGAGGCATTATTACATTATCGCTGCTCTTTAGTAGGAGATTGGGTGTGTGACCGGGTTCTGAATACACTCATCCCGCTCTCCACGGCGTAAATTGCAGATTGGCTCATTGACTTCAATGATAAAATGTAAAAATTGCCAGTAAAGAGAACATAGACTCAGGTTACTCCTTAGCTGTTTGTCAACGGCAGATGTGACTCAGTTGGTGCAAAGCATGTTAAAGAGTTCCATCTCCCAGAAGTCAATGTCATTTATGCCTGAAACTGCTAAAGCAATAGCTCATCTTGTCTCTGGTGTGTCATACTACACTGCCTTTGTCTGAGATTAAAATTTGCTCTGGGGGGTGTGTGCTAAAATCCTAAAATGTTACTTATAGGAAGAGGCGAAGATTTACTAACAGATACATCGAGAATATGTTGAGATGAAAAAAACAAAAGTACAATATATATGAATTAGTATTAAAATACTGAATGACCAAAAATGCTGTTCCTTGTTATGGTTTAAAGAATGGTTTGATTTTCTTACACAAATAATTAGCGATAAAGCAAATCAATATATGGCACTAACAGCTTTAGGATAATTTGTGATTGATAATTGACAGCTTATTAATTAAATAATGCATTATCATTCCGCTCCACAGACCGTGTGTTCACTGTGCAGTTTAGTGCTGCATCAAAGAAAAACCTGGCAGCGTTATTATTCTGCTTATTAAGCCTGGGCAGGTTATTCTTGAAATGGATACTGCTAATGTTATTTCGTACGACACTTCAGAAAAGCATTAATCCATGATAATTACCTTGGAAGGAAGCAAATAAAGACAAACTAATGGCGGGGTTGATCATCAATTTCGAACATTCGACTCAAATGCCCTACATTTTTATGCAGGAAACGTCCAGTTGCTGTGCCTCTGCTTAGAATGCCTTTTTAAGTGTATATTATCCTGTCCTTGACTGGGGAAGTGCTAGGAGAAATCATTAAAGCAAATTAGACTATTAACATCCTAAAGAGCATTTATCTTGTGGATCAATAGGCTCTCATCTTCTTTAGAGGACCCTTTGGTGTCCTAAAGTCATTATGAGCCAGATTATGAGGATCGTCAATTCATTACATGCAGATAGGCCAATAATTATTGACACCATAGGTACAAATAATAATTTCAAGTGCATATATTTTTCAACTTCTAAATTATTTTAAAAAGGGAATTGTTTTGCAAAAGTGATAAAGTCTAAACACCTTCAGCTGAATTCATTAAAGCTTTTGCACAATCTCAGGAGAATCCAGCCGTTCACTGAAGAGGATATTTAAAGCATCCTCTCGAAAAAAAAAGAAAGAAAGAGTCTCTTGGCATTGATGCACTTGTCGTAGATCAAGCAACACTTCACCATATGATTTTTCCTGCTTTGCTGACTGTGTGTGAAGATGCCATACACCGGGAATGGATTGGATCTTCAGTCTACCATCACAAGATCTGCGATGCTCCAATCAACACACAAGATGTTCAGACATTTATAATTGCATCATTTTGCAGCGCCCTGCATGTGACGTCACGGCCGCCTCGTTTGTGTTTGCCCACGCTCACGTTTGTGACTGCTGGATTTGCCAGCAAGATAAATTGGCACATGCATGTGTTTTGTTACTTGGATTATTATTTGAGGTCTCTCTTGGGGGGCAAATATGCATTTAAAGAAGCAAGGGGAAAAGGAATAATCACATCACGTGGCCTGGGAGTCAACATACGCAGATCAACAGAGCAGCCGCCTACGACATGATGTCGATTTGATGAACATGATGTGGTACCATTATCTCTCCCCGAGCCTTTGTCAGCATGTTGACCAAGAAGGGTATTGTTCAAATCCCATAAATCTCACACCCTTATGTTGTGCCAATAATAGTACTAAATGGGAATAAAATTGCTTTCCCTTTCTCATCAGTTGTTATGCTAAAAACTGTAACCTTAAAGTGACCGTTGCCACACATAATATGGTGCACTGTTTGTGTGCTGAAAAGGCAAGCGGGAGATCCTTCTGTTCCCCATATGGCCCTATTGTGTTGATAATACCATACAATGCCCCCCTCCCTCCCCTTCAGAGCATGCTTCAGGCCCTGCTGGTAGAGGATAGACTGTTGGTTTCACAGAGGCAAGCAGGACACCCATGGACACAGAAGTGTGTAAGATGTGGGGCTCCTACGCGCGTGGCCCGGTCGATTCCCCTTTTGGCCAGCGCCGGGCCAGCTGAAGAAATGGAAACCATTCCTTTAGCATTAGAGAAGTAATTCTGTTTCCCAGCAGGATTTTTTGGAGAAAAAAAAAGAAGGAAAAAAAAGCAAAAAATTGAAGGTATTTTCTCGCCTTGTAATAAGAAAGAACAACTGAGCATTCTGAAACCTATTGATGCTGGTTTGGATGGATTATAATGGTCATCCCATCTACTGTCACTTTGGGTTTTTTTTTTCCTAAATCATTTGATGTCTCACTTTGAGGTGCATGAATTTAAAATCCAGTTTATAATTTCAGTATGTCAATCAATTAAGGTCATCGTGAATTTTGTATTGACAACGATGTTAAAAATGAAACGGAGCAACATGTCAACTCTGCATCTATTTAGATTAATTTAAAACATCATTTTTGATTTGTGTGTTCAGACACACTCCATCAACAAATAATTACAGCAGCAACCTCCAGCAACAAATAATTGTAAATATTTTAATTTATTGATTCATTAGCTATTGGCACAGCAGTACAGCATTACTCGGGCTGCGTCTTTTGTGTGGGCTGTGTGAATATTTCATCCATAGTTTCCATTGTCTGGCTCATGGTAGCACTGAGGTTCAAGAAGTTGCTGAGTAAACAACACAGACCTTTAAAACATACACCAGGTTTTATTTACATGGAATATTATTTTTAGTTCTTTTAGAATTTAAAAAAGTGAAATCTTCAGATCGCCTTTTGTGAATGGGTTTGAAATATTTTATTTTCAAAACTGAAGTTGTAGCCTGTAAATATTCAGCAGTTTTACTTAAAAAATATAAAATATTAACTACAATTAAGATAGTTGAATTGTTTGTGTTTGCTTAATCATTTAGTCAATGAATCATTCCGGAAAATGATGCATGTTGGAAAATACATGTGCCCAATGCAAATACATGTATTTGTGCATTTCATGATTTCTTGTTGTTTTTATTAAATTATTCTTTGCTTTCTGCCCCTTTGTGTCTTAATAAAGAACTGGCCCAGACATTAATGAGAGCACAGAGGAGATGTGGGCTAGAGAGTCTGTGTGGATGGAGCTGGAGGCTTTGGGGAATGCAAGGGTCACCTGGTCAATGAATATGAAGGCCCCGCTTATTATAACTTTGTCAATGACAAATAACAAACTGTTGGTATATGAAATGCTTCGTTGTATCATTTTGTGGAGGACAAGGGATATTTTCAGCTTGGCTGCCTGCACACTAGCCTTTGAGCTGGCCCTGGAAAAGCTGTTTGTTTGACCCTAAGGAGTGAGAATTGACAAAGCAAGCCGGGAGCATTTGTTTCATCTGCTAAGCCATAGATTGAAAATGATTTCCCAATGCCCCGTTTGAGATCCCTGTGAAGGGGGTCATCAATTATTTCCTGATACGTGACACAATATTGTACCTATTTTACTGACCACTGCTTTCTGGTTGGTCAGATAGCATCTCTTTTATCAGCCCATTATTGATGGTGAATGGAAGCTCAGTAAACAGACCTGTAGGTTTATTTCCAGTTTCTCTCTGCCACAGTGCTGCAGCACTAAAAAGCAAGGAATGAGGTCAACAACACAGAGAAGAAGCTAGATAGCGAAAAAACATATAGCAACTTGATTTACCCAATTCTACAAATATCGTACCAATACTTTGTCCCTCAATATCTTAATTTTTGTGAGGAGAAAAAAATGACCCAGCTTAGTAATAACGTAATAAATACCTGTTTATTCAACCAATTCATACACCATACATCACACAGAAGAAGAAAAAAGACAACTAGAACAATTGCAAGATATTCATATACTACAAAACTCTTTTAGGCAATGCTGTTTAATCTTCATTTTGCTAGGAGAAGTGTGAGTCTGCTGAAAGCACACTGTTTTTTGAGCAAATGGAGTTCTAAATTGCTTTTTTTAAGTACCATGCGCCAGGGTAATGTCTAGAGGTACAGACACAGCATTCCGGTGGCAATGATTTATGGTGTGGGGCAGCCACAAATTGACTTGTATGCAAGAAATGTAAATGGAAGTGGGACATTTGATGGAGAAGCTCATTTCCAGCCTTAAATGTTTTAAATTAACCACACAAACTCACAAGGCAAAATGTTAATGGGCATTTTTTTTCACCTCACTTTTTTTTCCTTCATTCTTCCCCCCTTTAACTTAATCTACATTACAGGTCAATTTATTAAACAAACAACGATATTGCACTAGATTTGCAAGGATCAATGGATTTGACAAAGGGGATTCATTTTGGGAAATAAACCTTTGAAATTAGCCAGCGAATGAGGTAACTATTTGAAGTGATATATGTTTGGCACAGGACAGTGTAAATTGCACGAAGGTGCAAACAGAACAAAGGAAACTGGAAAAATAGCAAAGCGGCAGTGCAAGGCTACTCCTATTTCTGAACCACATGCACATCATGAAGTTTTCTTCTTATAATTGGAACTGTGTCATTGCTTTACTATATCTTGAATCATATTTTAGCTGAATTTCACACACAGTACAAAGGAACCTTTTCCTATAAAATGGAGTCTGTGTTTGTTTCTTAGTATGGTGAATCAAAAGTTTCTAACTTTTCAGCATTGTTTATTGCTCGCACAGGAGACTGTAGCGAGATAACAGGACGGAGGAGTGAAACGTGAGATCTGTGCCCTCAAGCTAAAGAAAAAGTGGCCTAGAGGGAGAAATTGTTTTCTAATAACAAGAGCTTCTGGTCCCCCGAGGGACAATTACGATGTTAGCTCCCTTGTCAGAGTAAAAGCCGCTTTCAAGCTGCTCCTTTCATAATGCTATCATGTTTGCCCCAGAGATATGCCCATGGTCTTCATGTCGCTCTCTCTTTATTTCTCTCTATCACTATTGATTGAGGGGCCATTTATATTCACAGTAGGGGGTCTTAATTATGAGTGTGAGTGAGGCCAGCCAAATAGGACTAAGTGGTAACAGGGGGCCAATGCTACTGCCACGGGGCTCTTTACCTATTTAACATTCAGTGCCTCACTCCTTGATCATTGGCAGTACACTTATGAAATCAGCATTGCTCAGTGGAATAATAACCGTATTTAGAGTGGATTCAGTTGAGCCTACAAGCACAACAAGAAATGTGATTTTGTGCACAATGTATTTTTTTTATACAAGTAATCAACATTTATTTTTGGTTGTAAAGCAAAAAAAATAAAAATATATGTATACATATATGTTTTGCATTTTTAGTTTAAAAATGTCTGCTTCTTCTTAATGACAAGAAATGCTTTTCTTAAGAGTGGTCGGTGGTGGACTATCAACTGTAATACTCACATCTATTTGCTTTCTTTCTTTCTTCTTTTTTTCCTTTGAAGTTTCCGATGAGCGAAGCAGTGTTGAGATTTTGCCTCCTATTTAAAATTAAATCCCTTTATGCCATTTGACAAACTGAGACCATCCAGCCAGTAAATGTTCTGGGTGAGTGTTAAGTCTCTACATTTCAGTCAGTCGTGGAAATGAGCTCAAGCTTCTAGTGTTGTGGTAGCTTCAGTTTGCTGATTACACATATAAAATAAGCCCTTTATTTTACCCTTCTTTCTGTACAAATTCTTCCTTAAATGACAACTGGCAAGCAGAACGGCTGAATTACTTAGCAAGTGGGTGACATTCACTTCGGTCAGTTCATTCACTGGACTATTACATGTGTGGTAATGGCTTTGATTAACAAACATCTCTGTGTTGTAGTCACAGTTTGAAATAACCCAACCCCTCCTTCCTGACATCTGATTTTACAGAAGGTAGGTTCAAGGCCTCTCTCTGTGTGGTAGAGCCCAGTGGCATGGCCACCATGGTCGAGGTGCTGGTCGAAGGGTCACGTGACGCCTGGCTCATAGGCCTCTGTGTCTGCACTTGCTGACAGGAGGGCATTGCCCCCACCATTCTTTTTTTTTTGTCTTTTTTTTTTTTTTTTTAGCTTTAACCAGTCAGCCATGGCTTACATGGTTTGTTGTGGCCCCAAGATCAGAAGGAGGAAGCTGAATAATGTCTTCCTATTCTTTAAGGGGAGGGCCACGGTTGGTTGATTATAGAATAGCTTTGACAGACCAGAGGGAACTATGGCTTTTGTCCAATTCCCCCTCACAAAGAAAGGTAAGTTCAGAAAGAGCTTGGGTTGGCTTTTTTAAGCACATGGTGACTGGCCTACTCCTTATCATCCCATCATAAACTTATAATACCTTCAGGGACTCCCACCTATGCAGGCTGTCAAAGGACAAGCAGCACCGCTCACACTCTTAAAATAAGGCATAATTTTAATCCAGTGCAAGCATAAATTGAGTCTCCCCTACTTTGTTCTGCAAGAGGCAAATAAATCTTTATTATTTAGGCTCTCAAATGTTGCTACAGATGCACGAGTCATCTTCGAAATGCTCTGATTTTAAATTCAAATTCCTTCCTCTTTCTGTACTTCTATTAATCTTACTCTTCCTTCAGCCTATGTGCAAAACGTGTGACCACCACCATGCACGCGCACAAAGAACCACAATCCAGACAGTCTGTGAGAATTAGCATTTCATTCATTGTAACAAGGCCAATATGTTTCCAGAAGTGCTGCCATACTGAAACAAGTCCTTAACAAAACAGAGCCTGAGGGCTTGAGACTGACTCCTGGGACCCCAGCAGCCTCCACGGCCTATTTGTTCAGCAGAATCTGTTATTCTGTCACAGCAGGCCTGTCACTAGTGAAATCATTTAAATGTCCAATCCTGTATTTAAGCAGACTGCCTCACCGCGAACAGATGAGCGGCACTCAGAATTTATAGCCAGACGCATCAAAGGGTAAGCAGAGCAGTGTGCGACCTGGTGGAGCAGTTGTCCTGTGGGAGCTGATTTAGTGGCTCTTTCCCTTATGCAACAATAGCGAGCAGTCTCTCATAATGAACATCCTGGGTATTCCTCATTGTAAATTCAAATTCAGCACTTAGACTTTACTGTATGTGTGATGAAGGGTTCATAATACCACTCATTATCACTAACTGAATAAATATTTTTGAAAAGTTGCCTGCGCTTTCAATGCACTGCAGTTATTGTTTTTTTTTTGCAATTTAATACCTAAAACAAACATGGTCACAAAATTAAACTGCTCTGTTTGTTACAGGAAAAAAAAATGTTTTCTGCAATCTTTCAAGTTGCTTGTAATACTTCAAGTGGGTCATAGTGGACAAAAAGGTTGAGACAACTCAAAGCAGCTTGATGTTGGTGTGTAATGGACCTGTCAGCTCTGATGGATTTTCAACTCTGCCTTATTTTTTGTCCTACTACAGACAATAGAAAGCTAAGGAGCTAAGGCCTTGCAGTTCTGTCTCTGTGTGTGCAACACCTCTTGATCAATAGTAAATTTTTATCTGCAATCGGACTAAAATGTACAATTACATGAAGCAGATAGGGGAAATACAATGCAGACTGCTCTTAGGGTGATCGCTCATAAACATAAAAGCTGTTTGGAAGATTATAATCAATGGTGCAACACGACCCACCACGTGGATGATAGACTATCATTACAGATTGTTCTCTTTGAGTAATGGGACTGAAGCAAAAACAGATAATGTGATTCAATAATATATTTGCTGAATTTGTGAAGAAAAAGAAACAGGAAAATCTATCCCAGAGGCTAAGGCCTTAATTAAAACTTGCCAGAAGATCACCTACGACTTAGGGATGACTTAAGTCATAGGCGATCATGTCTAGCTACTGTATGTGTAGCTGTGTCAGATCTGAAACAGTAGCGGCTCTCAGCCCCCTAATGTTTAGAGTGGGCTAGCATTAAGATCGATGATTTGTTTATTAGATTTCCAATCAGAATATAATAGGTTTGAGGCATTAGCAGCTGTAGGGTAGATGTGGTTGAGTGTGTCTGCTGAAGAACCCCTGCCTTTTTGATTTCTTAGCGCTTCCTCTGAGTGTAAACAGACCAGAAAGAGAATTAAAAGAGATCATATCATTTTGTGCCATGCCACTGTGCAATTCCCGAGAGATAAACATTAAGCAAAAGGCAGAATAGCTGTGACTTTGTTTTTTTTCTTACAGCCATAAAAGACCCCACCCTCTGAGACTGTTATTAGCCAAGCTCACAGGGAATGTCATATTAACAATGAATGTCTGGTAGTGACGGAGATTGTCCTAAGTATGAGCCCAGCAGGGAGCTCTCTTTAACTCTAATTCACACTGAAATCAGATCACCCTGCTAAGATCTCATCAGCATTATTACTCCTGTGCTTTACCACCTCCTTCCCCACTGTCCATGTGTGTTCTTCGGCGCAAGCCCGGCCTGGGCTAACACATCCTATCATTACTGTCTGTTTTTTTTGTTTTGCGTGATCGTATTTTTACACGATTGGGTTAAATTTGTGGGAATTTTTTGGTGGGAAGTGTCATCCCTTCTTTTACTTTTTGTTTTATTATTATTTTTGACTCCCCCCCCTCATATTTCTCTTTTTTGTTACTGTTTTGCTGCAGGAGGTCATGTGTTTAATACTTCTAGCAATTTTTTTTAGAGTAAATACTCATAATGGCAGACACAGAGTGCCTGACGTTCACATGCCACAGGACAAGATTCTGTGAACTCTTAAGTGAGTCATGTAGTTACTGAAAAAATTCCCCACAATTTTTTGACACTGTGGCTCATAGTTATTTAAAGCATAATAGCTTATAATAGATGGTGAAAGTAAGAAGTATTTTAAGCAAAAAGCCCAAATGTTTGCTTTTTCTAAGCATTTCAAGTAGCGGTGTCAAATTCATTTTAGTTCATGTAGCAAATCCATTGTAAATTACATACTTTATTACATTAATGAATGTTTTCAACTAACTTATTCACCAAACCAGTGATGTACATCCTGAGATATCTTAAGAAAATAGGTGCAGACAGAACAATATGTCTCAGTTTTTTGTTCTCAGTCATTCCGCCATGACAAGGAAATGTTAGTGTGACAAATCAAAGAGATGCTCTGATATCTGATGTGGTATAACCAGTGTTGGGCAAGTTACTTTGAAAAAGTAATTAATTATAGTTATAGTTACTTCTTCAAAAATGTAACTGAGTTAGTAACTGAGTTACAAGATTCTAAAAGTAATTAATTACTTGAAAAGTAACTATTTCGTTACTTTTAAAAAACATTTAACCCTCTGGGGTCCAGGGTATAATTGGCCATTTTTCACTACTTTTGATTTTCCCTCTACATTTCACCGTTAAAAACTATTTACTTGTTTGGTATCATTCTTTTCAGCACAACCTCACGTGTTTGAATTTATAGTTACGTTTTCATTTTGACATCCTGTATTAACACAATTGATATAAAATCAGATGAAAAACATAAAATCTGAGTAGAAAAAGTTATATGTTATACTGTAACAGCCACAAAAATGTTTACTGAATCATATTTCATGACTTTAAATGCAAATATAAATTGCCAATTTTATGCACAGGTTTTGCAAACAAAGTTATTCGCAGCCATTTACCTTTTACCCTTTTTAAAATAACCATTTCAAACTATTTACAGAACAATCAGGTGTTCTGCATTCAATAAGATGCCACACAAATTATTTGTACCACTCCAAAAAAAATAATTTCTGTCCACTATAAAGGAGAACATCATAAGCCTGACACCTGCAGAAAACTATCCACAACACTACACACTAACTATACAAGACAACACATTAACTACACACTCCAAAGATGCTAAACGTCACAAATCTCTCACATCTCAAAACTCACTCTCTCTCTTTTTGTGCTCTCTCTCGCCATCACTCCTAAAACTTCCCCCTCTTTCTAAACAACCAAATGTCATGTTGCCATATCATTTTTTGATTGGTCGGCATGGTGCATTTTTCCACCAACACCAAAGGGGTGGGGTTTTTTTTGTTTTGTTTTGTTTTTTTGGTCATAAGCAGAGAGTGCTTGCTAGCGCTGTCCTTAGACAGTAAACGCGACTAAACCTTTGAGGAAAAAACACATGTATTTATTGTTTATCATTACTCTGGTTTTACGTGGCCTATCAACACAATTTAAAAACTGGTATACATCACCTTGTTGCTTTGTCATCTTGAAGTGGTCATGTGATTGGCTTACCACGACTACTTTATTCTTCCTCAGTCAAACAGCAGCACTTATGCCATTGTTTTGCCCCGTTAGCTCCAGGTGTTGTGCTAGAAAGTGATCATCTGGTAGAAAAGGAGGGCGCGCAGCTACTTAAAGCTGTAGCGCCCAGATTACTTGCTACTTCCGTACAACTGATATAAGGTGCAGTAAGCTGAACACAGCTTCAACCGTCTGTTTGTTGAAAAATAGTAACGTGACCGCTCCGCATTCTCTTGGTAGTAACGGTAACGGCATTGTAACGATAGGAATAGTAATTAGTTAGATTACTCATTACTGAAGAAAGTAACGCTGTTACTTGTAACGCCGTTATTCCCATCACTGGGTATAACAAACCATGGTTAATGTCTTTTTATCTAAGAAGTACTTTAAATGTAACAATGCTCTGGTTCAAATGATGTGACATTCATTAAAAGGTAATAAAAAAACAAAACAAAAAATGAACAAACAAAAACACAGCAGCCATATGGGATCATTTTACATGTCACGTGTCAATGTAAAGCCTTTTGTTGGCTTTTGTTAGAAATTGGGGTATGTTTAGTTTTTAGACAGGGAAACTTTAGGCCTCGGCTTTCTTATATATTTTTATCAAGTTCAGAAAATACGTAGCTGAAGTTGTAATGAAAATGGTCATTAGTTGCACCTGATCCATCAAAAAACAACTCTTGCAGAATACCGCTATAATACGGTGTGAATATCTAAGGTTGACTCTAGCGAGTATACATCTCAAATGCTGTTCTTCCAAACATTCGGTAAGCTCCTAAAACTCACTACCTAATTTATTTATTTTTTTAAACTGGAGATACTGTAGAAAGACTTTACTGTAGAAACCAAGACCAAGACATGGGTGTAATGTGGGTGTTATCGGCTGTGACACCGAAGGGGTCGAAGACTTCACTTGTTTTACTCAGATGAATTGGACAGGCTACTAGAAGCTCAGAGGCTTCAGCATCTTGATAGAAAACTCGATAGAGAAATGGGCCGTGGTGGCACTGAACATAGGCTTACATCGATAAAATGCAACGTACTGTGTATACAGTATATATCCAACGAGATGTGTATTCAGTTGAAACCATTAAAATGCTGAGAGAACCCTATAGCATAAATGAAATTGTTGTACATACTCACTGGGCCCTGACCGACAAAATGGAGTGCAAATGTTAAGTACTGCGAGATGTAAAGTACAAACACATTATGGGCAGGTATTAGCTTATAAAACACAGCAAACCAGAGAATGGGAACAGTCCTTGCAGTGGTGTAGCTTACCTCCGGTTTTTAATAGCAAGGTGTTTATTATTGCATCTCCCTACCCCCAACTCCCACCCCACCCATAGGGGAGGAAAAAAAATTATATCATGTTATGAGATTTAAAAGTCACCAGAGGATTGTACCGTACTTGGCACCTTAAGATTTTTGTTCAGCATTTTAAATTTTCAGGAGTACATTTGTGCTCATTATGTATGATGAACACATAGAAACAAAACCAGACAAAATAATAAAATTCAGTAACTACTCCTCATCTTTTGCCAAAAACATGTTTTTTCTTGTCATTCACTGATGCGGTTAGTTATGCAGGATCCCGGAAAAAAAACACTTTAATGCGGTGTTTGTGCTTTAACAAATTAAATTATGGCCCATTTGACAGCCATGTTTGACAACTGCAGTGGCATTTAAATTCAGCCCCATGATGTCATTTAAAAATACACCTCAAACTTTGCCACACTCTTTGCTCTTTAGTCTTGAAGGGGAAATGATCACTGATTTGTCACCACTCAGCAGTACTTTTCTTCTTAATGAATTTTTAATATCCTTAATGACAGCAGAAGAATGATGTCATTAGGAGTGGATGTTTGGAAAACGCTGACTTGAACTCTTTTGGGCGACCATTTTTATAATAATTTAATATAGATTAACGCCCCATAGTAATGAGCAGTTTGACTATGAGGGGGGCAGCCATTTAAAGTAAGACCCCACTATTCATTTAGCAGTACACATTAAAAACTTTAGGTTGTTTATGGTCAAGTCTTTTATTCTCTGAAGTATTTTTTAGTGTGTGTGTGTAATGCGAAAACTACTGACAGGATATTATAGTATAACCAAGTCTTCCCAAACATTATGAGACAAATAAGAGATGTCATGACACATTTTCTGAATAACTGTGCAAAGTAGCTACAAGTATCTACATCCACTAATGCTGTGATCATCTACGGACACGGCACCAATGCCATGGAGGCAAGAGAATTAAGATTGTGTCCTCCTGGTAATTTACCTACTGGACCTTGTGCGCTGGTGAAGTGTGAATCAATTTGTAAAGGATAGTTAAATTTCTATAACAACCTCCCCCTTCTTCACACTTGACTATCCCACATCAGCTATTAAAAATGGAAAGAAAAAAAAATCACGTGGTGTCTTATGAAGATGATCAAGGGGAAGGCCACTCACTGGGAATGATAAAACGACTGGCTGCACTTTCACCTTTTTTTTTTTCTTTGCTGAATGAGCTGACCTCTCCTTCTGTGTACCGTATGCGTGTATGACAAGCACAGGCCGACAGATAAATAAACAAGCCTGGAAAGCCTAAAATGAATAAAACAAGAAGCAGGAAGCTGGCTGGCTAGGACACTGATATCCCTTGGCAAAATGTTTTATCATATTCAGCAAAAGAAGAGCCTTTATTTTATTGATTTAAAAAAAATCCCAGAGGCACTAAAAGGAACAGGCAATGATTAATGTCCCTCTCAGAAAAAGAAATTATATGGAATAAATTAAACTACTGCGGCAGCAAATTGAAAAATAAGGATGTAAATGAGGTTTGAATACTTAATATCTTATAAAGAAAAATAGTCAATGAGGCCCAAAAATGATGAGGGATTGCCAAAGAAACATAATATTAACTTTAATGGCTGAGGCTAGATTTTCTGTACTGTCAGAATTTACCTGTCACAACTGATTTTCTCCAGCAGACATGAAAAATGAGCAACACCATTTGAAGCAATTGAAGGCAGTCATTCTCTTCTCAATGTGAAATATAAGAAGAGAAACAGATAAAAGTGGCATTAAGGAGCTAGAATTTCTTTTGCTTTAGATGATTATTGGCTTGTGTTATTTTATACATGACTTAAATCCTGAGTTCTGCATCTGTTTGCTTGAAAATGCCTCCTTTTAATCACACGATTGCCTTATTGCTATAGCATGCAGGTTTGTAGGTGCATCATTGGAGGGCATTATGTTCGTATAAGGAGATCATGTTTATCACAGACTTCATCTCCAGGCTCCATCAAACCTAAGAGCCTGTCCTTATGTTAATGCAACGATCTGCGCTTGATTTATCCCGCATTATGACATTTATTTTTCTTTCACTATCATCGGAAAAGGTCAATCTGCTGAAAGTCAGCCCTGACGATATTTGTCATTTGGGCTCTTTTAGATCATCCTCATCACATTCCCGTTCCCTCAATTAAGACACGGCGCAATCTGGAATCAGTCACTCTTCCAGCCATCGTTCACACCGTGGTACACGTCGCACAATGCCAGCTAAATGAGAAGAAAGCCAAAAGCAAGAGCGAGATGTGCGGCACATTATCAGTCGAAGTCGTTGTAGAGTTGGCCCCCGGTCCTCCCCATCCATCAGAGTTGGGGTAAAGATGAGAGTGTGAGACGGGGCCTGGGGAGTGGCAGTCGGGTGCTTGCATTGCACCCCATTACTTCAGATGGATAGCAGAGGGGTGCTCCACATTAAACACTGTTCCCTCAGTCGGAACCTTTAATTATAATTCCTCAGTATCACTTACAGCAGCCCAGCACAGATGTTAAAAACCTTTCGTGGCTTGGTTACCCCACCTTAGTTAATCTCGAGGAGGGGTGAAGATACAGATGGCATATCAAGAGGCGGAGGATATGCTTGATCTCTGACAACATAAGCTCTTTTTTCTGTAGGGGAGGATTAAAAAATGTATTTGCATGTTTGTGGAAAAACAAAATTGTCTGAATCCGAAGCTGCAAGAAAAAAATATTAAGAGTTCACACTACCACTAAAGTGTAGGAGCAGTTCAGCTTTGAGCTAGGCTTGTAGGTAAGGGAGGGAGGACTGTAAATCAGTATGCCTATGAGCAGCTTTGTTTACATATTACAGTCTTTACTTTAGTCTGAAGGGCTCAGCAGCCCTTACATCACCCTGCCTCTGTGTATGGCTCATAAAACTACAGAAGGAATATAACGCTGCTGTGGTTTGCTGCTTTAACAGTGAGCTGGGGCATCGTTGTAAGACTAGTACACATAGAAACATCAAAGAATATGTCAACATTCAAGCAACAGATAAAGAAAGACAAGTTCTGAAAAACTATACATCTATATATATAGATAGATAGATATAGATAAAGATAAACATATATATACATATAAAAACCAAGAGGAAAGTGTGTTGCTATAAACAGATTCAAAGGTGATAAAAAATTGTTGTTCCTCTTTAAAAGCAAATTTTACCCTTAGTGACCCAGAAAAGAAAAACTCTTAACAATACACAGGGTTACTTTTTATTGAACTCTTGGGTGTGCTGCTGTAAACTCATTAAAAAAAAAGGTACAACAAGAATTACTCACACTCACCTGTATTCAACCAAACAGGTAAACAACAGAGAGCAGGAGTACATCCTGCCTTTACACTCAGTTTAATGCACTTGAATTGTATTGTAGCTGAAAATACTACTAACCCTAATTTAACTGCTGCTGCTGTGGTGCAATTTAAAGCAGTGCCTTGGCAATTTACTACACTTATCCCTGATGTAGACTTCGGCAGGGAGACTTTATAGAGAGCTACGAAAGTGGGCAACAACATTGCCTACATTTGTTTGTGTGGGTACATGTGAATTATTGTGTGGTCGTGTCCTAATGTTGTTTATGCTGTACCGGCAGATATTAAAAAACTTTGTTGGGACTTGTTCATTTTGGCAGTTTCAGCAATCACCTTCTAGGACCTCAATGACATTTGTGAGTCCTTATATTTACACTGTGATTGTTATTCTTTATACTTATCCTGTCACTGAAAAATGAAAAAACTGTGGGGAAGAATTAGAACAGTTGTGGACTCGTTGACCCGACGTGTAGTTACATTTCTCAGGAGGTGAGTGTTAGGTTATAGCGTTAAGGGTATTTCTGGTTACGTTGTAAGTTAAGACACTGATTTCCCACTAAAGTATAATTCAGAAATTAGCTGTGATAAAACGGTGAAAAATAAATAAATAAATATGTCTTTGTTGTTTTACCACTCTGTCTGCTCATCAAGAGGTCACAGCACTGCCTCTTGCATTTATAATAGCCTCTGTATTTCAATACGCTATAAATTACATCTCTGTAATCTTGTAAAACGTTACTTATTGCTGTCACCTTCAAGTTTGTAATCACACAAACTTTTCAGTATATTCCCACTCTTTTCACAACAGCGAAATCAAAACACTCGTAAAGGTTTTACTTAATTGCACATCCACACTTAATAGTATTTACACTACCAATGTGTAGTTATATTGGATCAGTATCGAGGTCATAAAACTTGGTTATTAACTTAGCTTCCAGACATGTTGCTCGTGGCTCTTTCGTTCAGCAGATTTTATTACTCGGGATCTAATTAATTGACCTCTCTTATACTCTTTTGTTGTAGCGGGTCATCTGTAAAGCGTTGTCTGTGGAGGTGATTTTATATGGGCCAGGGAGTATTTGTGTCAACATCAAATCAGGGCTGGATACAAGGTGCCACACTCTAAAGGTTTGGTAAGTGTGATATCCTGACATGGAATCCATTCCCCTGAATCTATAAGCTTTGCCTGAGTGACTATGTATTGTGTGAACAGATAAGTCCCTCACCCTCTCTCTCTCCCTCCCTCCCTCTCTTTCCTCTATACAAACATTCATTGCTGATGGTGCATGCATGATACCTGAACAAACACACCAACAATGTGTTACAATAACTACATTTCAGTTTTGCCACGTTGCTGCTGTGATGCAGATGAACTGTCAAAATGTTTCATGATTTGTTCTTTTACATTAAAGAACTCGTGAATATTTTCGCTCAGGCAAACCCGTAGGTGCTTGCGTTAAATAGCCTGCGATTTCTGTTTAGACTTTTTTATTTGGAATAAAGAAAGACAGTACATGTAAAATAAATATAGGTAGATGTTACAGTTTCAAAGTTTTCAAACAAAGCAGGTGACAATCATCCTACCAGTCCTTTCAATCAGTGACTGTTATAATAAAAAAAAAATGCTCTTGCAAATTAAACTAAATTTAGTTTAACTCAAAGTTTAACATTAGCTCTGTATCGTATCAATATGCTAAATGGGGTTTTACATGCATCTATAAAAGTTAACATTGAGGACATGCCAGCAAAAATAATGAAATAAAAAATAAATAAAAAATAAGATGTACTTTTATTTGTTAATGTAGAAATTTACATGTTTTATTTAAAGTATCAGAAGTTAGTTAAAAAGATGTTTTGCGAGAAATAGGATTGAAAGTAGCAACCAAATTACTCCTCTCTTTATTTCACTTTACTTCAAAATGATGCCATCTTAGTCTAGGTTAAAGGTCAACAGATCTGGAATAACCTGCAATAAAATATATATATATATATATATATATATATATATATATATATATATATATATATATATATATATATATTAGAAAATGTTTCAGAGCATTTATATTAATGAAAAAATTTCAAACATACAATTTTCTATTGTTTTCCCTGTTTAATCCTAATTGTCAGTAGTGGGAGCTTAACTATGTTTCTTTATTGTTTGTATTGTCACTATTTTGGTTTAAGTGTTGAGCTTAGTGTTGTCCAGTACTTAGTTCCAGCCAAGGCCAAAGAATGCAAATTAACTGTATCAAGAAGTCCTATATGCATTGCACTGATTGTATTTTACTTAAATTTACCAATTTTATTATTTCCTTGTTAAATTAACTAAATAAAATAAAACTAAAATACTTAAAGTGAAAAAGACATTATAAGATTGTAAGCAAACTACTTCAAATATCAAAACTGAACATGACAAAGTGATTTGACAAGCTGCAAGATAGTGTACGTTGTCAGCAAGTCAAGGTAGGTGATTCAGTTTGTTTATTTGTTTATTTTTTGTGTACTTTTACTTGTCCCACAAAGGTGAGGTAGCTGCAGTATGGAAGTGTTTGCAACATCATAGATTTTACTATTTTCCAAAATTGCAAAGTATATTTAGTCTACAGGATATTTTTAGTAATTTACAATCATTTTTTGGTTCTAATTTATCTGTTGATAGAAAATCAGAGTCATCTAGTTTCTTTTTTCTGTCAGTCAGCTAATCCCAGTCTCATTGCAGCTATAATGAAGTACAAATTACAGCCGGCAAAGGCTTGCTGATAAGTGATAGTAAAATGGTTTGGTATATAGTTATATTGTTTCTTTTGCTATTTCTGATATCTGTATATGCCAGCTATCAAACAGCTACAGATTTATTTGCATAGATTGTTTTAACAGTGTATCTTTCAAACCTACCATGAGCCATCAAATACATAATCTACAAGAAAACATGCATGCAGATATTGACTGATATATTCATGTTGTGGCTCTGGTAATGTTACGTGGTATCTGGTAAACTATAGAGGTGACTCCATTGCGCTGCACTGGAATAGAAAACTTAACAGGCCTATGCATTAAACATATTGTAGAATACAGTGTAACATTCATCACTGTCAAGGAGAGAGTTTGTATAAATTTAAATGCACTGAAGCGTTCAGAGGATTTTTTTTTCTCCTCTTCCTTTGTCTATGAGTGGGAGTATATTTATATCACTATCAAGCTGCCTTATGTTTTGTAACACTGCAGGGTTAAAAATGAAGACTTCAACGGCACAGTTGTTGTATTTAGCACGGGTCAAATTCAAATTATTTTAAATACCTTTAACTATTAGGCTTTCGGTACTTTGTCTTAATGTGACCTGAAGTCAATTCAATAAAAAGCCAAGCAAAAAGAATTGCACTGAGATTTGCGGGAATAGCTTGTTCAAAGATGTAGCCTACTTTAAAACCAATCATGGCCCCAAGTGCTGAATGTATTGGGAACCAAGACATGGCTGTGCAAGAGCCTGACAGTTTTAACATTAAAATAAATTGCCTAACCTTTCCAACATCCAGTGACAAAAACAGGAAAAATGAAAGATAATGGGTTATTATTCACTGAGGGATCCTATACATAATAATGATCTCATCAATAATGTTACACTGGGACTCATATACTAGGGCTTGTGGCTTAAAAAAATAAAATAATGGAATTATTTATTTTGAATCATCAGTGCTAGTTGATCTTTAGCTGTTTAAATGAGAAAATAGAAAGGGGTGCATAAAAAGAGAGTGAGAATATTTACTGGTATAAAAGAAAGACACGCGGGACAAAGACCAGGAAAATGTAACGCGTTATAATTCTCTTCAGCTCTGTTTCCAACCGTCAGCCATGAGTCACTTTGCCAAATAGCACAGGCCGAACCACACAAAAGAGGCACATCAGTGCCGGCTTAAAGTACATGGCAGTAAGTGGGCAATAGACTTACAAAGTATTGCTGTGTTCGCCTGACAAATGCAATAAACAGCATTATCCTTCAGAGGCAATGCTGGTCGTGGCGGCTGTGCTCCACAGCCCTGTGCCCACCTCCTCCTCACTGTGGAGGCCAGGGACAACAGAACACTTGGGGGTAGCGGGTGGAAGTGGTGGTGATGGGGGGTTGGGGGTTTGTCTCATGGGGGGAGGAATAGGAGTTGTTGGTAGACCGAGACTGGCACCGACATGTGGGGAGGTGTGTGTGAGGCAATCTACAGAACAAATGAGGGCACCATCGCCCGTCATATTTCACATTTTCTTCGTTCTAAATAAGACAAAGACCATGTGAGCAGAAAGCTCTTAGGAGGCATAAACAGCTGGAGAATGCTGCACCTCCACTGCACTGTGACCCACGCTGCAATAAATCTGTATAAAAGTGATTATGATGAGGCAAAGTGATCAAGCAAATGAAATATCTGGGCTTCAGCATATAACTCAGTGAGGTGAGATGAGCTTTATAGCCCTTGCTCTGAGGAAGCCTTACTTTGCATGTCCTGGGCAATTTGCTTCTCTTATTGCATGTTCTATCTTTACTCGGAAAGGGTTTGTCCATGTGAGCAATTGCATGTTTGAGAAGTTGCTCATGTTGTTTGAATACTTAAAGATGGCAAAAATTTAAAAAATATTAATAATAAATTAAAAAAAATGTAATAATATCTTTAGCTCCTGGAGATGGATTGATTCTTTTTTTCCCCTCATGTTTCAACTTTTTGTGTTGAGTGAGTGCAAAGTTAATTGAGCAAGCTCCAGGTATTACACTCATAAGAAACCACTTATGAATAAAAAAATCCAACCAACCCAGGTAGTATTCTAGATTTCCATGCGTGACAACTCGGTTTTGTCAGAGCAATATAATATGCTGTGACTTTATTGAGTTAAATGTATCGAATATAAGAAACATTTAACTAAAATGCGAAAAAGCAAAGAAATAAAACATTTCGACTTCAAGAAATTAGAAATTACGTGTCAATTTCAATGAACAAATATGTTACAATAAGTTGTTCCCATTTTTTTCTTTTAAACTTTCAAAATTAGGGGTATGTTTGGACATTAGACTAATGGGTTGGGTGGAGAATTCAGATGCCACTTCTAGCCCCTAAAAAGATTTGAGCTAGCCCTGACCTAGAAGCTTTTCTTCTTCTTCTTCTTCTTCTTCTTCTTCTTCTTCTTCTTCTTCTACTTCTTCATCCACACCCCACAGCGCAGCATCTTGGCTTTTTCCCCTCCAGGCAAACAGTCAGTGAGCCTCCCATCAGCTCAGTCAGTGTCCCAGCTTTCTGTGCTGCTGAGTCTATATAGTGATGATCTAGCAATGATAACTGGATCAATACCTCCAGCCATGTGGACAGCCGGCTGGGAGCTGCATCACTACTCTCACAGGCGACCGAGTTGCAAACACCTCACCCCCAACCAGCCCCACTTGCAGCCCCCCTCCCCACTTGTCTGCCGAGCTTCACAAGCTCCACGTAAGCTTCACAAGTCCTCTGGCACACTTCATCTTATAATTTGATCAAGTGTCACATTCAACTGATCTTATGGTCATAAATGAGAAATATGTGAATTTTATGAACTGTAAATGAGTGTCCCTTCATGGGTGGTTATTTTAGTGTCAAAATATATTAAATACATAGGAAGGGAAGGGTGTAGCTAATCACTGATCCTACACAGTCAGCATTGCACTTTGCATTAAATGCAATTTCATTTGTTGTGAAAAATAATATCAAAGCCTATTTTTCCTCAGAATACTGTAGAATAAGAGGTAAGTGATAATCCAAAAAATATAGGTAAAATAACTCATAAAAGGTTTAAAAAGTGACTAACTTTAAAAGAATGCATAAAAATATAGTGTAACTTGTGTGCCGGGAATAAATGTGAGCCAGCAGCATAGGTAAAACCAATGAGATGTTACTTGTAGAGGAATGAAATTGGTTAATACAAAGGCATGTCGGTAATAACAATGTCCTTTCTCCGGTGACAAAGACAAAGTGCCTGCGTTTGGAGCGTACAAGCGCAAGAGACAAGTGATGGCTGAAGGTAGACTTTGGGAGAGCATTTGAATTTCATGTCCAAGAAGAGGCAGCCCATCATTAAAAAACCCTAATTTCTGTGTCAGGTGGAGTTACAGGTAATCGATCATCTTGTCACACCGATTTATTTTTTTCTGCCCGTTCAAAGTGAATTCTACTTCTTTCCAATTAAACTTGTTGCTGAAAAAGAAAATGTCTCTGGCTATTAAAGGCACATTTTGCCATTTTAGGTCTTTTTCCACCAAAGGTAATTTCTGAACATTTGGAAGAAAGATCCCAGGGGAGGTTGTGGCTTCCGGGCAATTCTTCATGTAGAGCTGATCTGAACAAAGCAGCCCTTTTGAGATTCGTATTGGCTGTTTATTAATGAATTTGCTCAGTCTCAGATAGTTTATTTAGATCTTTTCTACTGGCATTTTAGCCACAAAGAAAAAGGCCTACTGGTTAATATGAATGTCACAGTTTGCCATAGTTATAGTTTTAATAATAATAATAAAAAATATATTTTCTTTGTTAATTTAGTTACACATTTATTAGCGCAGAAATCAAAGGAAATTTGGTGTCACTGGCCCACACAATTAATGTGGTTTTGCCACTTGGGTATCTCTCTTAGGTCTTAGTTTGGAGAGGATTTTCCTGCACTGACAGCTTCAGTCAGCCTGACACTTGGGAACAATGGCTCTGGCCCTGACGGTATGTGCCACCAAAGCATTGGAATATGTCTGCATAAAAGTGATTTACAGGTAGACTTCTAAATGTTAAGGGTTGTCAGCTTCAATTTCTTAAAAGTCTCTTGTCCAATCCAGTTGATAAAAGGCTTGTGCCTTTCTGGGGAAATACTCCTCAGCTCCTGACAGACAGTGACAGAAAATGCCACTGCTTATGGCCATCCACCAGTAGCAGCGAGGTTTCGCATGGCAGCAAGAGCTCCTTTGTCCTGGGTCTAATTTATCTACGAGGCTAATCTTCAAAGCAGGAAGGAGGGGGGCAGCCATGCTCAGAGGTGTGTCATTTTACAGGAAAGACCCACCAGAAGGATTTGTGACTTATTTGGATTATGAAGGGGGCCCTTCTTCTCCCGAAAAAAGTCCCAAAAAGTTCATGCTGCTTTACTTCAGGTATTACACCGAGCCACTTAAATCTTCTCCTTTTCATCATTTACAGTCTCAGTTAGGAAGTTAATCATATGGCTTGCGGTACTTAATGAAAGCAAGAGATGTAATTTGTTAATTTCTTCCAGTCTCGTTTAACATGGCTTGAGAGCCGCATGGCAGGAATTTTGTAAGATTCGGTGTCAGAGCCAAGACTGCATTCATCCTTAGCTAACAGCATTTATTTGGACAGAGGTGCAATGGCAGCAGAAAAGGAGTGGATGAGATGGAGCCTTGATTAGCAGCCAGCTTCCCAGCATGCCCTGCTATGACAAATGACTGACTTCGAACAATATCTAAGGCGATCAGGATAAAGTACCAACCATTTCAAGCCTCAGCAAAATTCTAATTCTAATTAGACTTTGCACCACACACCAAATAAAAATTGTTCCCAGGGCATTTTGGCCTATCAACTGTTTCTCCATTCGCTGAAACAAAACGAATAAAGAAAATGATTAAAGTGATAACAAAGGCATAAAATTTGAATTATTGAGGCACCACATCTGGGATCTGTATGTCACTGCGCTGCCATTTTTACCCTCTCAATCAGCACTCCATTCTTTCTGCTTGAGAGAAACTGCAAAACAGGGGGAAGCAAGGAAAAGAGGAGAGAAAGAACAGGAATAAATTGTAGCATTAAAAGGTAGAAAGTGAGAACGCAAATAGGCCTTCAGCTTTAGCGTTATTAATGACTCTTCAAAAATCTCAGACTTTTCCAATCTCTCAGAGAAGCGCATGAAGGAGTCTGCAGATGAAGCTGACCTTCAAAATGTTCTTTGGTCTTTAGTTAAGAAATTCACTTGCCATTATGGCATCATTAAGGAAACAAGGATAAAATTACTCCATGGTTAATGGCCTATAGGATCCCCCACCAAAATTTGTTTCAGATCTAATAAAACTGTGCTTAACACACTCGAATGAATTATGAGGACTGTTATGCAGGGTATTAAAATGTGGAAAATAGATTTTCTAGAGCTTGGAGGACTGGACTTTTCAAATCAGATAGTAGAATGGGATTTTCTGGGCAATAAATTCCACCATGTCTCAATTTAATTTCTTTCGGCTCTAAAATCTGAATGTATGATTTATCATATAGTTTTGGTCATATTTAATAAAAGAAATGCTGGGGCCAACTTTGCTGCCCCATGAAGAACAAACACAAGTATACGTTCACATTTTATGCTCTAAAATCCAAAACAGGCTTTATCTTTGTTTATTTTCAGAACTGCACCTGAATGATATCCCATTATTCATTAAATCGAGGTTTGTCTATTAATTTGTTTAATATTGGATTAGGAGAAATGATCCTAATTTAGGTATTTGCAAAGTGCATCAGCATTTAAAAAACGCAAGCAGCATGCTGTTATGGAGAAAAATAAAGCTGCAGGCTGTTGAGCCTCTCCCCCACTCACTGCAGACCTGCAGAACTGTCCCATTTCTACCACTTATTACCTGCTATTGTAATCCAGACCCTGATGCCATTGTGAAATACAGACTTATTATGAAGAGGGGAAAAAGTTAGCCCAAGATGTGCCACAGAGAGGTGGTTTCTGTGGTAATGGCATTTGCTCTCTTTAAACTTTAATCTTTCCTATTAATTCTCTGCAACTGGAGAATGTACGAGAGTTAATGTTCCATGAACGTGTTTCTCACTCCGCAATCTCTTCAAGCTAATTACCTTCAGGTGCTAAATGGTGGGAAATTGCCATCCATTTGGATGAGAAAAATTTCACCTCCTGCTCCCTAGTGAAACATTTTTTTTCTGGGCACATTAAGAAAAAAAAAAGAAGAAGAAGAAAAGAGGCAGGCCTCCATGAAGGTAAACAGTGGTCATAAAACTACCTCCTAGTCTTTTCTGTTCTCCTGCCTGAAACTGGAAACCATAGTCCCACTCTCCCACTACTGCTTGCCTGTAGAGGTCAGGTAGAGGTCAACAGGTGCTCTTCTTGACAAGGGGAATGCAGACCAGATGTTTGATTGGCATGAATCATCTAAACTGCCCATTAGAAACTTATGATGTGAAAGGATAGGACTCTTGGTGCTAGGGCATTTTTTAATTTGATGTCTAAACAGAAAGGAGATCTTGAAGTTGCCACATTTTTTAATTAAGCCCCTTTCAGACATGCTCTCCTTACCATTAACCTGATGGCTTCTGACTGTGTCGGTTTCACATCCTAATGATCACCCTGGTCACTTTTCCATAAAAGTCACATCAGCAATTAAAGGTCAAACCTAGTGACTCTCTTCATAACTGAGCTATGTGTTGTTGCGCCGGCAGAAAGGTCGGTGCAACAGTATTAAAACTGTGTATGTCTGACTCAGTTTTTAATTTACAATAAGATTAAATCATTTATCTATGATGCATTTTTGCTACTCCCAATCAAGAAGAGATATCGCTCTGTCAGAGTTTGTGTGTGAGGGGTGAGGACAGCTGCTGCTGCAACATGCAGCATATACACAAGGCTATATTGGTTTTCCAGGACAATGGAGGATATAGATGAATTTTCTATAGCATAAATACAAATCCCTAGGGTACAGTCCACTCATTGCAAGTACATCACATCTTTTACACATACTGTATGGGAAATGTTGTGAGTTGTGAGCATAGCACAGCTCTCTGTACTGTTGTTGTGGGTTTGTCTAAATAAACCCTGATGAAATATGACAAAAAAAATCACCTGTGTCTAAATGTCAATTCACTTAATACCCTTTAATAGACTGATAATGCCTACAATATTAGATACCTCATGTCTGAAAAGGAATTTCATCGTTAAACCAGTTATTACTCTTTGCCATGTTTAGTAGTTTTACTATGGAGAGACACATATAGAACTCGTGGCAAGTTTTAAAAGTGTATATGATAACGAACGTGACAGAACCTAGAATCTGAGGTCTACTGTAAATGTCTATAGAGTTTTGGACCTTTGAGCCGGCATAAATACAGTAAGGAAACAATAATCGTATTATAATACACAGCAGCTGTCTGCCTGTGTATTTGCTTGTTTGTCCACTAACTCCTCCCAGACCATTAGGAGCTGAGTAACCAAACTTGGCACAGAAGCACATCATGGCCCCCTGAAAGTTCTCATCTTTATCAGACAATATGATACCATCATGCTAGCTAGCAACCACCTATTAACATGCAAAAATGGCAAATTTTCAAAAGTTATGCAATAATAAGACCAAATAATTTTTATAATAATAATGGATTGCATTTATATAGCGCTTTTCAAGAACCTTAAAGCGCTATACAATTCCACTATTCATTCACTCTCACATTCACACACTGGTGGAGGCAAGCTACAGTTGCCCTGGGGCAGACTGACAGAAGCGAGGTTGCCATATCGCGCCATCGGCCCCTCTGGCCATCACCAGTAGGCGGTAGGTGAAGTGTCTCGCCCAAGGACACAACAACCGAGACTGTCCGAGCTGGGGCTCAAACCGGCAACCTTCCGATTACAAGACGAACTGCCAACTCTTGAGCCACGATCGCCCATTTTATTTAATAATAAAATCTTTAATTTCACAATCCCATTTAAAAATAACATCTAATTCAGATCCAAAAAGAAAAACTATGTAATATATATTATGACACATATAGCAAGCACCTGGCAAAATGACATTTTTAACCTTTATGCATCTACCGTCCATATAAAAGCATCTTAGGATTTTAATTTTACAAGAGTAAGATCTACTATACATCCGTTAAAGTTCCATTAAGCATCCCTGGATGCCTGCATGCTTTTACTTTGAAACACAAAAAACAGCTGTCATAATTACAATAGTAACTTTCTCTTCTAGATTGTTAAATATAAAAAACAACAACACCTTTATTCAGATAGATTTTATTACAGAAATTACATGTAAGTATAGTGAGCTATTATCTTAAAAATTGTCATTAAGTCTTCATCCTGCACATAGTGAATCAAACCGTTTAGGAAGTCTTAAACACTGAATCCGTCCAACTGTACTCAGTCCCCTGTGAGCCACATATGAAACCCTTGTGGTGCAGTTCAGTGGGTTCTCAAAAAGAGTCAGGAAGATGCATCATATGAGGGGAGTAAAAAGGCCAGCTGGGATGGGTGGGCCACATTGTGATCACTCACCTTCATCCCTGATTTGTAGTCATTATCCCTACCAGCGTTTGAAGATCAAAAACAAGGACAGGGAGAGTGATGGGGGACAGAGAGAGGCAGCCAGAGAAAGAGAATAGGGGAAAATGACTGAAGGAGGGAGGGACAAAGAGACGGCTGGATGTGTGTTTGCACGTCTGTCCCAGTGACTGCCATTTGCCCCTGTTTGGATGTAGTAGTGTAGATGGCAGCGATGTTGGGAGTGGGTGGGGTTGGGAGGAGGGTGGATAAGGGTGATAGCACCTTAAAACCAACCAAGCTGCAAAAGCAATGAATATTAAATTCACGCCTAAATAGCTGGGTCTATATGAAGCATTACTGTATTATAATTTTAGATTTGTCAGTGATGGGACGCGGGTTTGAGTTGGAACAACAAGGCACGTCAGAGCAGTCTTTACTCCTCCGATAACGGCGGGGCTTCAAATTGATAATCTTCAATTACTATGAGTTTCGTTTTTTGTCCTCTTGGACAAATGCAAATGAAGTGTATTTCATTTGTGCTGGGAAGTGTGATAAGGTAAGACAGTAAAAATAGGAACATATAACAATTATAGGCAAGTGTAATATTCTCTTTACCCATCCATGTTACAGTGTGTGTTACAGAGTGTAAATGTTGAAGGACTCCCATCAGGCCATTGTATAAATTAGCCAAACCCTTACTGTGCCGAAATCTATCCCCAACTGTTAGAGTGAGAAAGCAGAGATTTTTCCCTCCGTTTTTAGATTTAATTATCTTTTGTTGTTCTTTTTATCTACCTTCAAGGATTGTCCTCAGTGGGGGGTTAAAAGAATGGGAAGTGAAAAAGACGAGGGGGGTGTCTGATAGCAAGAATTGGGTGTGTAGGGCTAGTTTGTCCTCCGTTTGATCTGATTCCTTACAATGACACAGCGGGAAATTAAATATGAAACTGAATTTAAACCACTGCTTAATGAACAACGGGAAAACAAAGTTGGCTCGATTCCAACCGAAGTGAAAGTCTTTAACTTCTCCTCAGAGCATTATCGCTTTCGTTCGGCTTATTCTGGAGTCATTTTTGCTTCATTTAATCACAACATTCGGGGAAGTGTTTGATGATCTGTAATAAAATCCCAATTTCAAAATCATTTGTCTTGCATCTATATTTTAAAAAAAAGAAAAAGATGAGAAGCAAACAGACTTTGTAGTGTAAAAAAATAGTGTAAAATCTTCCTTTTTGTTTGACATATAAGAGCTGCGCAGTGGCAAGTCTTCCCAAATATTGATTTAGTAGACCTTCAGGAAAAGCTTACTCATTCCCCTCTGAGAGAAACAACATGTGTAGAACATTACCTGAATTGATGTTGGTAAATAATTTAGTATCAACCTTTACTGTATGTGCAGTCATTCAAGGGAAGGTGCACATACTGTACAGAAAAGTGTTATTGGTTGTTCCGCTTGTTTTTCTTTGGTTTATGCTCTGTATTTCTACTGCTCTCGACTATAGATTCTTGGTATTTACAAAAGATTGCAAATGCTTAAAAAGTATCTTGAGATTTTTTTTAATTGATCAAACAATAAGAAACATTCTAAGACGCAATAAATAACACAATTACTGAAAAAGTTAATATTGTTCATACTGAGTTTCCTAACCTTGCTATTACCAACAGTATTATTATACCTGTAAACAAATCAGCAAATCCCTTTGTTTTTTACTGGTAGATTTAAGGGGGAATCATTTCAAAGAATACCGAGTGCAACAAAAACAGTGTGGAATGATGCCTTTGGCAGGTGAAACTGCTCCCCTGCCAAACTGTCACCATTTAGGCCCTGATAACGCAGGTAATTGCATTTCCAGAAGAGCAGGAGCAGATGAAACATGCTGTGGACAGATACTGCTGGCACACTGGCCCCTTCTGTTGGAAAATTTCATTTTTCCACAAGGAAGCCATGAATGCTAAGGCTGAATCCAAATCCGTTTTTCCGCACTTTATCAGTGTGTGGCCCACCAAGTGGGGAGATGGAGGTAATTCATTCAGCTGAGACTCACCACCCTAATCCAATTTCCAGCCTCCCCCAGCAAGAGATAATTACAAGTATTAAAGCTGTTAGGACAGGGGAGAAAGGGCCCTCTCTCTGAAACTCTGCTGCAGGCCCTGGAAATATCGACTGAGCGGGGGATTTCTGCTGGGAGAACTCAAGCTAAGGTATTGTTCAAAACTAAGAAAGTGTGTTAACTAATGAGGCAAAGGGAATCTCAAGGTATAAAAGGACACCCATAGCCACATGTCATAACAGACCCCAGGACTTTTTTTTCTCTTTTTTCCTCGTGCATCACTTAAGCCTGCATGAACAATTGGTCATTTCATCTGTAAAGACAAGTAGGGTTTTCTGCACAATCAGTATGCATTTAATAGTCCTCGGGATGCCCCATGACTCTTACCTCCATATAAACTTCACAGTCAGATGCACAGGACTTTACTGTCATATAAGTTTTTTAAAAAAAGTTAAAATCTATATGGCTTTTAAAACTTCCAAACTAGTATCCACCAACCCATATAATATACACTTTTTCATTGTTTTCCTAGCTGTGGCCACTCCAGCATCGCATCCACCTACACATAAAACACTGGTAAACTATACCTTTCATGTCTTTGAAGACACAATAGAAGACTGGGGTTGGAGCAACACAGAGGGTTTCTTTTTTCCACTGCTTAAACTTTGACTCTTCAAGACGCCGAAGCTGCATAGAGCTCTAATTAACGGAAGCAGAGACGCTTCTGCGCTCTCCCATTCAGTGCTCCACAATAGACAAACCTATGAAGCAGAACCGGGAATGGAATATTGAAGGAATGAATGGAAATGCACCCAAATAAGAGACCCAGTATCACCCCTGTCCACTCTTAGCTCCTGCTCTTTATTGTGTATCTTTGTTGAAGAGGGTCTGCCACAGGAGTCCCATTCTCTTTTAATTACTGAAGATCAAAGAGGCATGAAGAAAATGCATGCTTAACTAAAGAAAGGGCTTTTTTTGTTTTTAGATTATTTGAAAAAATATTTGGACAAAAAGTTTTTAGACCGGGATGAACATTTTTTGAAGGCTATTGCCAACACTGCCGAGTCCTATAAAGAGTTTTAGACTTTGCATACGGCTTTTTATTGCTATTAAAGTACATGCAAATATGTTAATAAATAGATAAGCTATGTATGCAAGATGTTATTAATAAAAGTAGATGTTTTGAATATTTAAAAGCATTACATTGTGTAATCTTAACAATTCTGTATCAAACTACACTAATGAATCATTCGGCCCCACCTTACACCTTAAACCAAATCCTAAATTACTTGAAATATCTCAGTAACAGAGAACAGAGAGGGGCTAAGAATAACTAGGCCTACAAGGGACAGCCATTGAATTCATCACTTTAATGTCCGTCTCTGTTTTATACATAGCTGTGACTATTAAGCTCATTCCTGTTACTTGAAGCTGAAGAAAATTATCGTTTTCCGTACCTCTCATTTTAGAGATGTCCCACTGCTCCATGCATATTTATACCAGCCATTTTAGAGAAGTGCTAATGCAGTTAATGAGACAAAAACTGCTCTTAACCCATTACTATTTAGGTGTATTTCGATACCAAGATGAGCCACTTATCCCTGTTTGAATGTTGTGGTAATTCAAGAAATAGCTTAAAATGTTTCTATTACGGGTTCCATCGAAAGAGAAGGAAAAGGGAATGATCTAATTCAGTTTTGATCCAGTTTTAATGGACAAAATTAAGTTTGGGGCCTTTTTAAGTCTTCCCCAGGCAGGTATAAAGTATACAAATTAAAAACCAGAAACACACTTGACTTCAAATTATATGAAACAGAAAGACAAGTTATAAAGGAAAGAAAATACAAACTTGTACAATAGCTGCAGTTAAATGCGCGATACCAATTGATACTTAAACATGCAGCATACTGAAATCCAGTAGCAGACAAGAAAATGTTAAGCTTCACCTCAAGTAAGTAAAAAAGTTTCAATATGCTGTACTTGCAATAACTGATTGTATATTACATCCAGTGGTGATTTAGTTGAATAACGATCTTTCAGTATAAAGTCCGCTCAGTTTAAATAAAGTGGGTGTTGCTAATCGCCCCTTTCTTTTAAAGCAAGTATTAAGAGGGTCTGAGAATGGTGTACTGTTGCTTAATGGGCAAAAATAGCCTAGCTGCTGATATCATTTTAAACAGTGACATTCCTATTTCTTACCAAGTATGTCTACTATTGTTTGCAGGTTTTATATCCTTGAAATATTACTAGCCTTGGTGCAGGCGGAAACTGCATAGGGTCTTGTGTGAAGTTTTTAATATGTCACAGGCATAGTGCTGTTTGGAAATGCAGTGTATTTTACTCAGCCCCCAATAATCTATTCTGTTCAGCCAGGCGCATACATTGACAAATGTTTCCAGCATTAGGTATTTACCTAGTGGAATGTAATGGATGTAAAGAGTTTGAAAATGCCTGGCGCACTAACAGCATGGGCAGTAGCAAGACTATCTAGACTGAAGGAAAAAAATATACTATTCAAAACGGGATCAATGGTTCTGAAGGATGGTGTATTTGTGTTTGTGTGTGTGTGTGTGTGTGTGTCCGTGGTCATTTTGTGTGCATGCACGTGTTTTTGTTTAGCTCTGTCTAAATATATGTGTGTATATCTGTTTGTGCTCTGAACCGCTGACTGTAAACTTACCATAAGTCACCCTAGACACAGTAATAGTTTCAGCACAATCCATGCAGTGGAAATGTAAATATGTTTCCTTATGCAAAGACAGTGTAGAGGCATTAATTGTCACAAAGTGTTCCTGTCTGAAAGAATAAATGTGCATCACCCAAAGAGTTGAGCGAGGAGAACTTACGGAAGGAATAGCAAACTGCAGGGTTTCTAGAAAACGATGGCTTGGCCAGACATTTCACAAAGACCCTCAAGGAAAGTAGATTTTTTTAAACACACCAAAAGCTGCCTACTTACATTACATACATCATTTATTTATTTTCCCACAAGAAAGTAATTAATCTTCAGTTGTGTATTCTAAAGTTTGAATCCAATAATTTTTTACATGCTAGACTTACTGGTTGTTATGTTGTAAAGTCTTTCCAGCACCAAAAACTTTTTTGTTTTGTTTCTTTTCATTATGATATAAATAATATATAGTGTAGTGTAGTTAGTTAATATACAGCAACTGCATAACTTCCACTTGTAAAATGTAAATCACCTCAAATCACCAAAGCTCGCACATACCAAGGAAGAAAATCCAGGGACAAAAACAAAAGTGTTCAGTATGTCATGAATTTCTAACATCATTACCATGCAATAATGCAATAAGAACATTTTAGCAGCTGTATAAAAAGAATTTAAGAATCTTAACTCTCTATCTCATTTTCTTTTTAGTTTAATTTAGTTTTCACGTTTAGTTTTGATGCCACGTGCTGCAAAAGTATTGAGGTTTCATATTATCTCTGCAGCCCTGGAAGGCTGAGAAATCTAAGTTTCTGGTGGGACAGAGATCTTTTTGGGACAGTTTGAAGGGGTTGATCCCCTGTTCAGCTTGAATTCTCTTCTCTTCATCTGTTCCCTTTCTCTCTCCCTCTCTCTCTTTCTTTTACTCTCCCTGAAACTTCTTTTTCAGTCCTATAGAAGCTTACATCAACCGACTGATTCATTACATGTAACACGCATTTTGTCAGATTTACAGTGCAGGCGGCAGGACACTTTCAGGCAAAAAAAAAGGGGGTAAGCTCATTTTGATTTTATACGTTTTTATACTTTTCTAAATTATTGCTGTACAAGGGATTAGATTACTTAAAGGTCTGTTAACCTTTAAATAGATTTAGGAATACTTGGGTTCTAAATAGGAAGAAGAAAATCCAAATATGGTACAGCTAAAAAAGAGGCAGGTCTTTCCCATCAAAAGTCTCATATATCTTTTAGAAATGTGATTTAAAATCCAGCCTACAACATGAGGGCTGCTATGATGTGCAGTCAATATATGGGTGGCACTCCCCATAAAGGCCTTGGCCTTCTTTCTGTGTTTTGATTTATTGTCACTGTAACTCAGCTCAGATGGACTCGTGAAACAGTCAGTCAGTCCACTGTTGACACTGTTTTTCTTATTTGTAGCACAAACTTTTTAGTCTTTTTGTTTCTTTTGTCTATTTATCATCCATTGTTTTCTGTACAACCCTGCCGCCTCTACTGCAAAATATTACAGTCCAATATTTTGAAACATAAGTCAGTAGAGAAGAGTCATAAAAGCTGTATTAATACCTTTGTTATGGATCTATTAGTTTATTATAATTCATATTACTAATGCAGTAATTCTTGGTTCTATTATTGAAGGAATTACCAAATAATTACTTACTAGTTTTTTATGATAGTGAACATTATAAAGATCAGTTTTAGTTGTAGTCGGGCTTTGATATATACTACTAGAAATAATTTAGTACTTAATAATAGAGAGGTGGACATGAAGTTCTTTTTATTTTAGATGTTTAATATCCTTATTTACAGTCTTTTTATAAACACTTATAGCAGATTTGTGTTCCACTTGTCAAAATTTTTAAGATTTAAGCATAGCACCGGTAACAATTGAAATTACATTTTGTTGGGAATTACCTCTGTTCAGTGTTTAGTTAACCTTGTGTTTTTTTAAATTATTAGCATTTTTAATGACGGAGAAGACTGACCTTTACCAAAATCCCCCTTGTAATTTGAGCTCAGTGTTGCTCAGGACGAATTAAGTGCAAGTTAATGATTAAGCTATGAATCTATCAGACATTCAGCATGGGAAAGTTTTAGGGAGGAATAGCTTGGCTTGGCTCAACAATCATTAAAACGTGCTGACAGCGATGAGAGAACAAGTTCCCACTTTGATCCGATGACAGACCCGAGCTCAGCCTAACGTCATCCTTCTACTCTGGCTCTGCTCTCTCACTCTGAGTTTCACCTAGAAAAGCAGTCCACTTGAAAAGTAAAAACACTTATAATATTCATGTGAAAAGAAATATGAGAAATAAGGACCGTAATCCACAATGAGTGAAGTATAAGGTGTCATTTGGGTTTTCTTCTGCAAACTAGCAAAACGGAAATTACAGACAAAGAGACAGGTTTTGGTTGTATCATCAAAGAATATTCGTTTTTACATCTTATTAGGATGCTTATTGATTTTTTATTCAACTGAGACAAGCTAATTTTAACTTTTACATTTATTGAATGCATGAGGTTTGTTTGATTAATTGATTTTTTTTGTATAAACACATAATACTAAATATATTGCCAGTAAATAATCCATTACTGATAATTATGATAAAGTAATATTCAAAGCTAGCTTAGCTATATATGAACTCAAAGACAAACACCATTGATCTAAATTTGTGGCTTTTGTGTTTGTGAGAGTAAACTTTTTTTTGTTTGTTTTGAGAAGATTTATCAGCAGCCTGAATCATGTCCTTACTTGAGCCTCAGCAGTAGGTGACAGCAGTGTAAGTCAGTGCTAAGCAGCTGAACTGCTGTGGAAACCAAGGTCTTCTGCTGCCCCCCAGGGGCTTGTACAAGAGATCACAGACAGCTCTATGTTTCATCAAACACTCATTTGATGTGGTACAGCTTTAACATATGTGTCCAATCATGCCGATAGCACAGCTCTCATAAAGTGTTGTGGATATTGTGTGCTTGTAGAAATTTTGCTCAAAACGATGTAAAATGTTAATACATAAAATATAAATAAGGCATTAATTAATGCTTTCTGTTTTTATAATTTACTTTTTATTTTTTAGTTAAATAGCAGATATTTTATTACTGGGTAATCTTATCTTCTTGAATCTTGAAAAACATTCGTAAAGGCAACCTACTGGATTGCTATATGGAACGTGCCTGAAAAAAAAAATGAAATAGTGAAATGCATTAAGACACAGAAATGTTCATAACATCTGTTTCCTCTGTGTTACAAAGGATATTGCTTTGTAGCAAGCAATATGTGCCATCAGTGACTGGTGGAATAATATTTGTGTTCCCCCCTCAAACAGACACACTGTCAGAGAAGCACTTGTCTACATTTTGTAGTTTCTTGAGGAAAATAATTGCCTTATCTGCAACTGTCAAAATGATGAATGCCCCGGAGAGCACAGAGAATTGACTGATGGAATTGGGGGAAAATCTAATCCCTGATCTGAACACTTTGTATAATACATTAACCCCTCTGGTACAATAGGCTGCACAGAAACAGATTTGTATAGACTTGTAGAAATAAATTCAACAGAGGCTGAAGGATCGATAAACATCAGGAGTTATGGCATTGTCGGTACTGAGTCAAAGGGAGCGTTGCGAAAACATGAAGTGAGATGTATGCAGGAGTTGCAAAAAATATAAAACCATGCCAAACATATTGACATTATCTAAATCATATAACATTTCAAATGATATAAAGCATAGCCGTGGTGTTACAGCATCCATGTACCATACTAGTAATACATTAGAAAGATAATATATGATACCCAAAATTAAATTAATTAAACATAGCAGGTAATATGTAGGTAAAATAAAAAGTAGGTTAATGATTAAAAATTGGGCTCTTCCCCAATATATATTAAATATACAAACAATGTATTCTAATCATTGTTACTAAATTTTAACATTTAGTTTTACACATTTTTAACTGCATTAATCTGCAATGAAAATATTTTTCCAGTTCTGTGCTTGCAGCATGTAGAGCACATGTGCACAATTTTATTATTTTATTGAGAACAAGACATATAAAACGGAAAGCCCAATAAGATGCAATGAATGTAAGCATCACGTAAACATAGTTTAATGTTCAGTGCAATGAGTTGCGGTCCGACATAATGTATAGCATCTGACAAATCTCCTTTTAGTTGTTTATGTTTTAATTACCATATGGTTGGAGTCGATGCAGTTTAGTAAAACAATATGTTCAAATTATTGTGATACAGTTATCACTTAGCCATTGTGTCCTGCACAATAAATACCATTTTCATTAATAAGCAATAAAAAAGCAAAATGTTCTGCTCCAAAGCAAAGAAGAGCAGATGGATTGTCATTCTGTTATCGTATATTTTTATCATATATTTATTTATTTTTTTAACCAAGTTGTTTGAATGCAATCTTATCAAAGTTGAATATTTAGGCTTGGTTGCAAAGAACATATTAAGTATAAGAATTCAGTGTTATAAATGAGCACACGTTGATATGCACAGGAGGATAATGAAATTATCCTGCGCTCTTCCTCTATCGGTCCACAAGCAGCAGAGTGTAAAATCTCACCCAGATATGAAGGGATTTGTCTCCTAATTAAAAACGATATTAACTTTTCATAACCTAATGTTCTGAAATGAAGTTTTCTAAAAAAAACGAATGCCCAGAACCTACCTGTGAACGAGCTTTCCCTCTTTTTTGTCACACTTGGGTGAAATACATTATCCCCAATATTAGGAGAGAACATACCTGTAACAGGTTAATGACCTCACACTTTCCACACCATTTCACTTAGCGGACCATAGCCAGGAAAAGCTAAATGCTTCACTCCCAGTTCACTGAATTATGAATCACCTAAAAGGTGAAGTGATTAAAGATTCAGCATTTTGTGGATTGGCCAATAGATGGTCTCTTTGCTGAGCTCTGGTGGGTTCCCTTCTAACATTAGCTGAAAAGTGTCTTGATATCCATTAGGGAGGACATAAATATTGGAAGAGGAGTACAAATAATCCAGAAATAACCAATCAAACTGTCAGAGAGAAATTACGATGTGACGTATACTTAAAATCAACATCACAATCTCATCTGTAGCCATTAATAAATAAATAACACTTTGGAAAACATTGAATCATGGGGATATTAGATTACCTTTTCATGAAATTATTTCTTTTTCACATTATTCAATCTGATCTTATTATTATTAGAATACATTTAAAGATCATTTTCACAGAAAGAATCCTGAATTTATCAAACGTAGTCTAAAACATAGGCATTTTCAAACCAGCCAGTGCATACAGTGGCCTAGACGTGTCAGATTTCTTCAGCCTTATCCGTCCTGTAACGAGCACTGACAGGTCACATGGCACAAACTGAGATGTCTGAATAATTTGAACAAATGCTAAATCATTGCAAAGCAGCCAGAGAGATCAGCGATGTGAGAGTGAAGTGTTTGCACTTCCCCAAGGCTCAGTGGCATCTGTTCTACATGTGTGCAGTAAAAACATCCATGTTTCACTATATTAATCCCAATTAACTGCGCTAGTATTAGAGTAAATATTCAAATTTGAAGTGCTAAACTATTAATTGGCGTTGTTCTTTGCAAGAAATTAGCATTGCAGTGTAATGGGGGGGATATTTAATGAGAATTCCTTTTGTTGGTGTCAGCAAAACTTTCTAACATTTCAAAAACTCAGTCATCCTGTTTTGGAAAGCTCAGATTCAGTGTCTATATTGCTCAACGTGTTTGCCATGAGCAAACAAAATGAGCAAACAAATGAGCAAAATAAAGACTGGCTGAAGTCTGTTCTTAATTGTGTAAACCGGAAAGGTTTGGGTCTAATTACTGTCCTTTGGTTCAGCTTGAGGCCACCAGGGAGAGCTGTGCCTCAGCGTCACTGGAACAAGCCACTCCAGCAGCCTCAGCCTTACTGTAACAGTAATGATTACCCACTCCTTCAGATTTTTCTTTGCACTATCCCTCCAAATGTGACCCTGAACTTTAGCACTTTAGCAGGAGAGGATAGAGATTTTGGCATTGAAATTGTCCCTAAAACAATTTTGCATGACCCTAATGTGCTTTCATAAGGTGGGACTCAGGTTGTTTTTTTTAAAACCTGGCAGGGGAATTAAGTGCAAAAAACCTCGGGAGGCTGTGAGGTTGTCGGGGTCTGTTGCCTCTACTGGCCATTAACTGGGGATTAGTGCTGGTGGGTCACACATCTCTTTGAAGAGGTAATTCCTCACACTTCCTTGCTATAGAAAATCAGGAAGCAATCATAGAAAAAAAACATGCAGATGGTCCAGACAGGGAAGCCAGGACCATTTTTATTCAATCACAATTAAGACTTGGAGTAGCTGCTGCCTTTGTGCAAACTTAGCACATCAGAAAATTACAGCGGACATCAGGATAAGCAGGAAATCCTCAGAGTCCAGTTAAAAACTGAAAGGGGGGAAAGGGTAGCAGTAAGATCAAATGTTTCTTTTTTTTCTTTGTTTATGAGCTTGAGGAGTCAACCTAACTCAGCATAGTCGCTTCACAGTTTCTCATATATCTGTCAACACAATATATTTGAGGGCATATAAGGCTGTAAATTGAACTATAAAAGTAGTCAGAGAGGGGATCATCATGATGTCACATAGAGAGGCTTAGAGAACTGAAAAATATATATGTTAGTGGGCATGAATTGTTCTTCTGCTGCCGGAAAACAGTTTTAGTTATTGGGGAATATATTTGAACATGCTGACCTCTGCAGGGACAGAAGGTTAATTTTCTCACAGGAAATAAAGGCTTTCTTTTATTATGTTTAATCCTTGTAAATTTAAAATACTTAACATGTTTTGTCTGTGGTGACCACATAAAAAAAAGCAGATTTCTCTCTCTGGTTTGCTCTGGTGGTCTCTCTGGTAAACTGTTAGCATGTCGTCCAAGCCAACCTTATGGTGTTGTATATAGCACTGAGGCTTTGTTCACCTTCTCTGAGCTGTTTTCTGTATTTTTGTTTTTAAATCACTGACTTTGTAAAAACCAGGGGCAGCCTAAATTGAAGGTTGAAGATTTCACTTGTATTTAAAGTTTGCACATAAACTGAGAGTCTTGAGGCATTTTTAAGGGCTGCAGTTGTGCTGTGGTGCTTGCAACGGGTGTTTACTCATTTTAGGTTTACGTGCAGCCGAAACACAAACATATGAATTATCTCTTTTATGAGGTGCAGCCATGCCCTTGCAGCCCAGTAAGGAGTCTGTAAAGAGATTCAGTTGGGCTGTGTTATGTTTTATCTTTGTTTTGATTACTCACTTTTTAAAATTCTGCTTTTTATCACATCATGTGTAAAACAGTATCATCAATACTTCAGCAGTATATCCAGCTTCTGGTGCTTTTGCAGCTGCGGGCTGGGAAAAGAAAAACTAGGAGCTAATAAACTAACTTTAAAAGAGATGTTGCTAAGGAAACGGCTGCAAAGCAAACAAGAAAATAAATGTTTAAATGCTTAAGCAAAAAAGCAGATTCACACTTTTAATGTCTATTTATTTTTATTGATGTTAGCCCATGGACCATATATTATATTATATTATATTATATTATATTATATTATATTATATTATATTATATTATATTATATTATATTATATTATATTATATTATATTATATTATATATGAACTATATTTGTACTGTGAAGACATGTAAATTGTTATTTATAATATTTATAAGACAGATGAAGTTTATTTTTTATGTCTATTGTCTACATTTAATGGTTTCATGAGTTAGTTCAACTTCACTGATATTGTGAGTTGTTGTATATTTAAGGATCTTAAAAGTAGCAACAACCACATTTATGTGCTACGTATTTGTAATAATGGAGAACAACTGTATTTGTAACATCAGTGAATATAATTTAGTGTATACACTTAAATATCCTGTTAGTTTGAGTACATAAACTATGAGGTATGTTAAACTGCAAACTGACAAAACAGATTTTGATAAATAAATGTTGATGTGAATTTGGCCTAAAAAAAGCAATACTTCAACAACTCCATATAAAACTTATGTTTGTTTCCTTTAGCCAGACACTAACTATGTGACTTCACTGGAGAGACCTCATTGCCACAGTTACAGCTTCTACTGTTTAAACCTATTTCTGTCAGATTATCAGCCGTAGGGTAACATGTCAGTCTGCCAAAGATTAGCAGCGTCTGTGAAAGACGAAAGTCAGGGGTGAGCATGGGTGCTGACTTATCTGCCTGTGAGAAACTGGTCATTTTCAAGCCATCTGGGAGGTCAGTGTGTCCAGAGTTAGAGCTTTGTTTAGTTTTCTTATGATGTAATTTAACCACACATCTCCTAAGTTACTGTATGGGATACATTCATTATTGCCACTGCAAAAAAACAAAAAAAAACAAAACAAAAACACATTAAAATACTTTTTATTTATAATTTACTATCGATCAGAGTCTCCTTTGTACATTTAGAAAGATTTTGTGAACCTTGGATCTAAACTAAATTGGTGTTTTACTATCAAGATCAACTGTGACAAATTACTTAGAAAGAGGAACAAGGGGTTCCATCATCTTAAGCTCAGCTTCTGCCATTGGAAAAGTAAAGAGAGGTGTGTTTTTCCCTCAGAGAGGCCTCTTACCTGCACAAACTTACCAAGTAAATAGGGAAAAGCAACTCTTGAACTTTCTGTGGCCAAGGACCACAGATATGAAGGTAGGAATGGCTGTTGGTTAGGTAGAAAAGAGAGTGAATTAGTGACTTGATTCCTAATCTCTAATTTAGGAACCGAGAATCAGGTTCCTAAATTGTTAAAGTGTACACAATAAATCACTTCCGAAGAGTGCTTGTTTAAAATTCCCATTTATCAATGCTCTGGTAGCTCATGAATTTAGAACCTTTAAAGTGAGCATTTTTTTAATGGTTTACATAATGTAACAAAAAACCCTGCACTGTCTGTCATCTCAAGAGGCTAATCACACTGGTGCTTATCTGTCATCAGGCATTAATGAAGGGTCCTGGCCTTACCACCTGTTCTGCATATTCTATTGCTGCGCAGATGTTTTTGTATTTCAAGGGGCATTGCTTTGCGCAGTATGTGTAGCACTTGTCCAGTTTGCTAATAATCAATGTAACAATAAGAGACTTATGCGTTTAAAAGTGTGCACACCTGAATCTGTCCTCGCAGGGACATTTATGTGCACCGCAGCAAAAACCTGCCTTTTACACTTCTCTACAACAGAGGTAGAGAGGTGCTTCCATATGGACTGGCAAACTGCATGTCATATAGTTTATGATGTTCAGTGCTTTTATTTTCATGACTTTGTGGGTTTATTATTTTATCCCCAAGATAATTAACAGCATAGGACCCACGTACATATTACATATACAATTCTGATAATTCAGACAATGACAAATGCACTTTCTAAATTTTCTTTCAGCTCTCTATTTTACATATAATAATACAGTATTAAACATACAGTAGTATAATCCAGTACACTTTGCTATGGCATCTATAGTCATAACTTAAAATGATGAAATTCATTTTTAAAGAGTTTTAAGACAAAAATGAATCGAACATGTTTTAAATTACTTCAGAAAAATACATTTCAAATATAAAATGTCAGTCAAACTCAGACGATTTGAACACCAGAGGCCAACTTGGCAGCAAACGACTGCTTTAGTTAAGAGTTCTTTAGCTTGGAAAAAACCTCATGATTCAAAGTAGCAACAACCTTTTTAAGTTGCAGAATAATTAACTGAACCAAGTATGTAATTTTATCAAAAATAATGTTTTCATTCATAAATAACAGCCGAGGAATGGTCACTAACTAAATTTAGTTTTAGCTGTAGCTGGTGCTAAGTGCCTATATATAGTTAAGAAAGGTTCTTTGTTATTTTATGAGTGGTGCCTTACCTTACTGACTGAGAACAACCATGCAGCACTAGCAATGGTGTCACATTATTTAAAGTTAGCATAGAGTATAGCTGCTGTTGAATGGCACTGTATGAAAACATATCTTTTGTCCATTTTTTACTAACTCTTGGCCTTTGTAAAGGATACAGTGTAGCGTATACATGCAGCGCAGCAGTTCTGCTGCACTATTGTTACTGTAAACCACTTTGGCTTATGTAAGGCAAGCTTACTTCTTGCGGTGGGAATAATGTCAGTAAATCTTTCCAATGTCCTGTTCACAGAGCACTTCAATTTTTTGATAAGAATCTTTCAATAAAAGAAGGTAAATGTTGGCTCACTCAAAGCATTGGCTCTCCCTATATATAGCATGTTTTTCTCAAGTGGGTATTTTACCCAGCTTTATCGTCACCGACATACCATATAAGACCACAGTCCTTTGCACTAGAAATAGGGTGGCTTTGTGTGTGAAAAGTGGCAGAGGGAAAGGTATGAAAATGTTCTTTTCCTGCTCCTGCAATCAGTGAGTAACCACTTTGTATAAGGCTGGCTTGTTTTCTCCCGTGTTGACTCCTCAAACAGTTTAAGAGAGGGTATATTTAGAGGGACAGAGATAGAACAGGACAAAAGACGGCTGTCTGTCTGCAATAAAGCTTTCTTCAGCAATTTCATTGTTTGGATTTTATTTGATTGGATGTCCTGAAATTACCTGTCGTGATTGCAGGTGGTTTGCTTTCTTGCCATACATACACAGGATGTGAATATAAAACATTTTAGACTTCCTTCTTATTCCAAAGTTTCACATTTTCTAGTTGTGAGAATGTATAGTCTCTGTCTGGCCCTTGTGGTTATTTTGGTCTGTTGGGCAAACTTCTCAGGAAACCATGCAGTAGAATCACATGGGTCTTGCACACATGACGTGTGGTTTGTCAAAACATACCTGTCTTTGCACTGCTGAAGCTGGAGATTAATCTGTAAGTGGTAAATGCATCAGCACCACTTCTTATAGGAAATGAGGAGATTCGGGGATGCATAATGTTTCTCATTAGCCACCCCTGCTCCTTATAAAACCTCAACTGTAATGCCTGTTTTATTGTGACTAGTAGTGGCAGTAGAAAGGCACTTTGTGTTTGGAGCAAAGCCAGCAGAGTGGGACAAATGGAGTGACCCATTCAGTAGCTCTAAATTCTTTTTAAAGACCTCCTCGTTCTAGCTTGGCGCAGGCACAAAAGGAGGTATTGATGTAAGGAAAGACTGAAGCTTTGTGGCATAGGAAGCCATTCTTTCGCAAACATGAATTCAAAATGCAAATGGTAGCACTTACAGTGGGTGCATTTTACTTTAGCTCTGCTGCGTTTCAAGAACAAAAAGTAGAGACTTGTAAGAAATGACAGTGTTTTTTGTGATTTTTGATGTTGATTGATCTAGTGAATGATTAAATTCTGCTCCTGTTGGCAGTTCTCATAGTTTAACTATTATGTTATGTTAATGTCCCCCACACAGTCCTGTTTTCCAACAGTGTTTATGGTGTAAACTTATCCTCTGTGAAGCCTAAAAAAACAAAGTATACTGAAGGAAGGAAAAGTGAACACTCGGTGTTTTCCACGTGTTACCACAAGTTAGTTTTGTGGTTGTAAATTATATTTAAAAGCCATATTTCATAGTAAGTGCAACGAAAAAAGAATGCATGAGTATTAGCATGATACTTACTCACAGAAAAACCAAAGCATAGCTTTGTCAGCTTCTTTTCTTTGCACCACCTGCAGACCTCACCCCAAGTATTTGCTTTAAATCTCCCCTCACCCACAAACCCATTGTTTGTGTTGCAGGGGCCCGACTGAAAGTAAATGCCACACTAGTTTGACATATCCATGAAATGTTTAAGCTGCTCTAAACTAGAATGGATATCTAAATTTGGAATGAGAGCCATACTTTATGTTTTCCTATGGGAACGGGTAAGGGTTGGCAGTACTGTGCATAAATACTGAGGTCACAATTAAACGATAAAGGGTGTTCCAGTGAAAACAAATGCAAATAAAAGAAAACAAAATGAGGGAGTCAAAGATTGTACTGTATTTGGAAAGAAAACCCCTGGTGTTCATCACCTGTCACATTGCCTATAACAAATGTAACCAAATGTTTTGGCAACCAAGGGTCATTCAACCAAAAACAAAAAAAAACCCAACCAAGCATAAAAAAATGTATTAGTCAAAACACAACCCAAAGTTGTCTTCTGCTTTGATTTTTTTTATGAATTCATTTGTTGTCAGAGTATTTTTACATTTATGAAAACACATCAGAGAAAGAAACTAGACACTTTACTGTTTTGAAAACTGGGTACTGCATTTTTTAAGCTGCCACAATTCATCACAATTATTGTAATTTTGTGCCTTTATACATTCTGTTGACCATAATGGTCAGACAGTGCGAGCTCATGCTCACATCTCTCAGTCACTTTTCACATGTTTTGTAGAGTCTAAATCCAGTAAAACGGGCATTAATTTCCATTCTGTCAAAGGCTTTTATGTTGTGGTCAGCCACAATGGAGTTCCTGAAAAACAAACTAAAAAAAAAAAAAAGCTGAAAAATGTTATGTCACGCAGAAATTTGAAAATGTTGCTCAGTAGTTCAGTACATTGTGATTTCACAAGTCTTCCATGACACGGCCAGATAAAGCATTTCCTACCATCTTACTGGAAGATCAATGGACACGTACATAGATCTCTGATGTCTGTCCCTGGCCGTATGTGGTGGAAAAAAAAGAAATGAAAGCAGTCATAAATCCCCAGGTTAGCAGACAAAATAGGAAAATGTCTGGCTTTGCAGTGTCAATAAATGACAGATAAACCTTCCAGCTTTGCTCCTAACAGCTAATAAGTTGTGTACTGGATGAGTTCTTGAGTGAAATTCTGCTCTCACTTCACGTAGTCACTCATTATCACATGCAACAACCTGAGTTTTATGAATTGCATTCCTCAATGTGAGACAATTTGCTGTGTATTTAGATTTATGTCTCCTGCTAAACCATCATTATCGCCTACAACAGTTTTATATGTCGCTCTGAGACATGTCTGAATTACCTCAATTTTGTGTCTGTTTGTCACAGATCTTACAACACGCTATCATTCGGATCAACGGCGCAGGGTTGTTTTGCATATTTCAAACCCCTCATGGTTGATGTGGCAAAGCACCATATAACAGAGTGTGAGGGTGTGGTTACCTAAATGCCCTTATTTAACTGCTGAGGAGGGGGGCTGAGAAGGCTTTAATTCACTGGAAAGTGGTTATTCTATATTTGCCCCAACCATACAGTGACTCCACCCTCCACACATCCCACATAAAGTCACTCCACTAAAAGAGTTTATGAATACTGAACCCATTAGGTTTGGACTCAGATGCTGCAGACCTGGCAGCTCTTTATTACTCAAATAGAACGACCAAAATAACCAGATAATGACCTGTTAATATGAGTGAATGCACTTGCAGTGAGGTGGCTTAGCTCAACAGTAGAGGGGGAATGGATAAATGAATGATCCTTTTTTTTTTTTTTTTAAATTTCTCTATTTAATATAAAAAGATAGATAGAGAGTCTTTATAAACTGTCTCTGTGCATTTCTGTAAGAGGGTGTGGTCAGGTGGACAAAAATGACTTGGACCACATTATATGTAAAGTTCGGGTAATTACTAGGTTGAAAGACTTAAATAGCTGGGCCCACAGTGGTAAACACACTGGAAGCCAAGGCAGCTCTCACTGCAGTATCCTTCCTCCTTGCCTCCTTAAAGACAAACATAATGTACCAAAAGCTTAAATATTTAGATATGACAACAAAGCAATGGTCACTTTAGATAACCACTCATACGGGAAATAAGTGAGTGGTCATGTTTCACAACTAAAACAATGAAATTAACTGTGAATGTTTACTGACTTTTTTTTCTCTGTGGATTACTTACATGTACAGATTTCTCATTTTAAAAAAAAGCTTTCCAAACTCAAAAGAAAAGGAGCATTGGAAGGCAATTGCTAGAAGTGCTGTGAGGAATTCAAGTAACACCCTGCCAAAGTACCATTTGAAGAAATAAAAGGTGAAAGAATGAAGCCAAATTAACTTGAATCTGCTCACTGAGATATAGCGCAGTATCATTTATAAGTCACTCTTGCTTGGTTCTTATTTATATCTCAAGCGCTGATTGTTTCAGAGATAAAAAGGCCAGACATAAACAACAACAATAAAAACTGGGTTGAGACTGAAATGAGAAACTTGTATTTCCTACGAAAATGCAGTGTGAATGCCGTGTAGTGGAATCTGCTGAAAACAGCTGAAGAACTATCTGCTGAAAAGAGGTGAAGAAGCTGAAATTTGTGCTGACAAGAGGTGAAGAAGCTGAAATTTTTGGTTGAAAAGAGTTTAAAAAATTAACCTGTCTACTGAAAAAAATGTTGAGTGGGATTCGAACACAGCTCCCCCAGGTAAGCTAAATCAGCAAACACACTTGTAATGTGGTCCTATTCATCTAAATGGGTCAAAAATGCCATAAAAAGCTTAATATTTATAGTATAGTATAAAAGTTACTAGCACCAAAAATATAGGAGGCATTAGCAGAAAGAGCAGAACAGTTTAAAATTTGAATGGTGAAAATCGGATGAAAACTGAGGGAGTAGTTAACCAGCAAAGAACTAAGCAACTAGAATAATAAGGTAGAAGGTAGAAGATAGAATAAAGAGAAACAGGATCTCAATAGTGTGAGTGCTTCATGGAAAAAAAAGAATACATTTTTATTTCATTATTTTTATCTATTGGTATGACTTGTTCTGTCCCTTATATCCACAGATATCTGTACCATATATGCACTTGACATTGAACCTGACATTGGCATGGCACCATCGTGATAAATGCTTTGATTTTTCATTTAGCCCCAACATCTGGTCAAAGTTTCAATCAGTCCAGGGGATTTTTTTAATGGTGAACAACTGTGCCCACTGTACCCACACAAAGTCTCTTCAGATGTTAGAATATTGTCGGAAACCATCTGGAAAACACCGATTTAACTGTGATCTTTTTCTAAAGACTGCAAAGAATCTTTTAGTGTCCACTTGTGTCCATCCTTCATCGCTCTTTGCTAAATTAATGTTGCTACATAAGCAAATACAGGATGTAGCTACAAGCAAACCCCCGCTAACACTGATTGAAGTGGGATTCTACAGGAGAGCTGTTTACTGTGTTTGTTTTATTTTACGCCATCTGTGTTGTTTTATTTTACACCATCTGTGTATGTATGGCTGCGATGTGCCATATTTGCTTCCTGTTACACTGTCATTGTTTAGCCTCTTTTTAAAAAATATCTGACAAAGATGACAAAATGGGATGTGCTCATGCTCAATATGCTCCTGTCAGCAGAATGTAAAATCTTTTCAGACAATTTATTAAATTTTAACACTCCTGGATGGAGTGCTTTCATGTGAAAAATGTGTCCTCCTCAGAAATAAAACGTTTTTCAACTGTAAAGATTTATTGCAACAAGCTTTTTCTTTAAAAAAAAAAAAAAAAAAAGAACAGGTTCTGTGTCAACAAATTGCCTGACAGGCCAGAGCGTCAAGGCGTGTTACCACCAGCCAAGAGGCTTGTTTCAAAAGACAGAGACCTCCTGACAAACTTTGCACGATTCTGCAAACCAGCTGCAGTTGGAATGTTAACATAAAGTAGCACTGTTACAGTCTGTTTTACAGGATGGGTGCTTATATTCCTGAACACATTTTCATGTACAAAAAACTACAGCATACATGTGCAAAAACACCCCTGCATTGTGGGGTAGAACCTGTGGGGCACATTCAGACACTTTGTCATAAATGACTGTTTAGCAAATGGAAAAAATAAATAAATCATCATGGGACATTACCTGTAAATGACACGAAAGTGAAGTTGCCTGGCAAGACACTGGTATTTCCTCTCAAGTATATGAGCATTGCTATACAAAGCGGTTTCTGCAAGGTTCTTTGGCATAAGAGCAGCATATGTTACTAACTAAGGAGTTACTTTACAAAAATAACAAATTGAGGTTCCTGGAAATGTTTGAAACAGCTCATTGTTGCTCAAAAGCTCTCCCTAATAACTTTCTATATTTGCTAAGGAACAAATATGGGAGTGGTTTGCAGGACGAGCTGAAAGCACCATTTGTGTAAGACAGGAAAAGAAATTGTGCAGAGTGCAAAAACAAAGATGTGCTCTATGTTAAGATTTTATCAAAACTCCAGACTGTTGCTTTCATAGTTAAACGTTTCATGTGTATTTTCTGCTCAACAGTCTATTTTCTTTGTCAAATTGTTTTAAATAGTAAAAAAAAAAAACTTTAAATAGGACATTATCAGAAAATATATCACTCCGTATCAGGATCTTCATAAAAATAATTTATCACAGAGGCTTTAGAAAGGTTGAAATTTTCTGCATCAAGTGTTGGAGTTAACATTTTTTAAAGTCTATAAAAAGCTGAACACTTTGTCCTCGATGAGACTGATAGATTTATCTGTTAGCATTTCCTCACTGCTCACAAATTTGTACCCAAAAAGCTTCATTGTTGGTCCACAAACTCTCTGTACCACTTGGGCTATCTTGAATGGTAGCTTGAACCTCCATTTCTCCACTTGTTCAGATGAGTTTTTCTGTGTAGAGTAAACTCCGCTTGTCTCCTTCGAGGCCTGGGTGTTCTTCAGAATCCAGGATTTCACTTGTGGAGTGAATGGGATTCCAGTAAACTTGTACATCTCGGTTGCTTTCTTCATGGGGAACCGAGCAATGTCCTCATACCGCACCAGCATGTATCGCCTGCGCAGCCAAAACGGCTGTCTGAGGCCGAACTCGGCAGACATTTTGATATTGTCGCAATTTCCTTTTAACTTCCTCACCTCGTCATCGTCAATAGGAACATTTCCACCCATGGCCCACTCCTTCCAGTTCTTGTATTTGGCTGCAAAGGCCACCATACGTGATGCCAAGATAGCCCGGGGATCGCGAACCAGCTGGATGAATTTTACATCAAGACGTGGGTCCTCAGCCAAAGGACGCAGAGTCTCGAGCTGGCGCACTCGTACCGACTTGATGGCAATGTGCTCTTTCTTAAGGCAGGATTCAGACGCCATTGTCAGGTTCAGGGGACCACAGCGGCTGGTCTTACAGTGATATCGTTCAAAAACCCCTTTGACAACAGGGCTGCAGACAGACTTCTCACACAGAGAGCTGCTGGACTCCCTGCGAAAGAGGGCTGGGGTGATGTGGTCCACGGGAAGGGGGTCGATGAAGGTTTCTAGCAAAGAAAAGTCACACAGGAAGAGTTTTTGGAGCACATCACGGTATGCTTTGGCTGCCGCTGTAGCATTGGTGCCTCCAGTGTCCAAAGTCAACATCTTTTCCACATGCCACAGAGGCTCAAACAGGTAAAACATGTTGTCTCCCTGCTGGTTGAAAAACTCGCCCACAAATGAAGAGCCCGTCCTAGTTGTGGCTAGCAGGAGAATGTGTTTTCTACCCCTTCTCAATGCCCCTCGGTGCTCGCTGTAGTCCTCCACCCGCGGCTTCATCAGCGTGACGTTCCTCTTGCTGATTGACAGACGGAAACTACTGTGCTTCAGCAGTACGTTGGACAAACTGCTGGGTTGTTGAGAGGTTTGGGGGGTCTGCTTTAGCTTATCTGACACCCTGAAAGCATGAGAGAAACCAAACGCATGTTACATTTCAGGTTAACATAGAGTCAGAGCCTTGACATCTAAAGCATTTTTTTAATATCTAATATCTCGTTCAGAAAAGAATTCAATCCTCCTTTCATGATTGAAATTGACTTACCTTGAGATAATGTTGTTTTCTTTCTCAATGATAACAAGTGCCATAAAAAAGACAATGGGTAGAGTGTATTTGATCTTCATTCTTGGATGTGGCTGAGCCTGGATATGCTTTTACAGACTTAATAGCTTCTGCCAATCTCGCCAAGTCACCAGTTGTGTTCTTAAAGAGCCATCCAGTTATTTGTGTTCCCTGTTGTAGAAAATGTTTTATCCTGCAAATGAAATAAACATCAAACTGTCAGCTACAAATTTTACACATTTGAGCAAGGCTGTGGTAGAACACTCGTTTTACTATTTTTGTAAATGGGGAACCTAACAATGCACTGTGATGCTGAGTCACAGAGGTTCCGCTCTTCTTTTATTTCTGAATTTGTTAGCTGCATACAGCACCACTGTTTTCTGCAAAACTATGATGAGAGTCACTTACTAAAGAAAAAACCCCCACCTATAATAAGATGTTAAAAATACAAAAAGGTATAACACATTGTTTCCCATTGGAATTTAAGCTAGTCCTTGCCATGAGGAAGTACTTGTTATCTTTAAGTCCAGCAGTGCGTTTCAGGTACATGCCCACCCACCACTGCAAGTTTGAGGGATGGTGCAAACTGTATTTATGAGTTAGTCTTTGTAGAAGTTGCTTTCAAAAACGAGTGGATAAACAACTATTAAGGCACAAAGAAATGTGGGTACAGACTGCAATCAAGGACAATTTTGTCAATTAAACTGCAATCCCACAGCTGTCAAGCTGCTTGCCAGAAAAACTCCAGAGTTGTCTGGCTTGGAGTGAGATCCTTTACCTCCCACTGATGTAGATCACAGAACAGTCCAAAATGCCAGCTACTCCTCCATGTCAACACCAGGAGGATATCTTACACAAGGACTAATAGAAGTCCAAATGCTAACAGGACTGCAGAGTCGTGGAATTGAAAGGGGAAATCCTGCTTGTCACTGAACCATAAATTGCCGTGCTCTGAGCCTGGAGGCCATTCGGTTGTTTTATAAGTCTGCAGAGGGCAAGTGGTGGGTAATCAAATGAAGATAAGGGTGGATTTAATGGGGACTATTTGTGAATGTCTTGCACATTCTTGAAAGATTAATATTGGTTCACTTTTAAGATAATGGTAGCTTGACTCAGATCCCTGACTAATCTTGAGAATTAAGCATAATCCTGCTTACCTTGTCTGCTAGTGTTGGGTCAATACCACAGCAAGAGCAAATGAGGCAGCCTCCACCTGGAGGATATTTGCAAAGCATCATCAAACTGCTGTTTTTTGGGAGATTGTGGGGTGGAGGTGGGGGTTAAGATCCATAAGTAACAGGCCAACCTTTTCATTTAACTGTATCAGGCAAGGATAAGATGCCAAATCCTGTTGGAAACCCAGTTGGATGACCACTGTTTTCTCAATTCTTTAATATCTTTGCCTTTCTGTGTTTCACACCTGGAGGTCCGCTTCTCACATCCTGTTACAACTTCTGTCCAGGGCCATGTTTGAGAACAGAAGCCAGTTCAGATGACTGCAGTCTAAACATGGGGAATGGTTAGACACTCCCTGCGAAATTCTCTGAGTGGGAATGGGAAGTTTACAGCTCCAATAGAGCACTGTTGACGTGGAACGGCACGTAATGAAAAGGTGAACAGCCTGTGTACTGAGACACGTTTTCACTGGAAGGAAAACTCAGCGCTGTCTTGCACCACCTTGCCGCATGCCACAACCACAAAGGCCTCTTTACACATGGAGTGAGTTTAAACCTTCCTTTGGGTAGAGATTGCAGAACATAAACTTTCAGGTCATTCAGACGTCACAGGGTCAGTGACTAAGCTCGTGGATGGTCCAAGTCATCTAGAACTGGTCAGATAAGACAACTGCACCAAATTAAATGAGTGAGATAAGACACAAGAGGATGATTAGCAACAAAAATGTCTCTTTCTGTAACACTTACAGTTCTATGGGATTGAGTGTGTAGTTCTCCTCATATATGATTCAAAATAAACAAAAATATTCAACATCAACCATTCATCAAGAAAATAAGTAGTCTGATGTTTTGTCATTTATATGGTAAATTAGATGTACACCAATTATCTCAGCCTATTGCATCTGCTGGGTAAAGCAGAAAAAAAGAAACTGACATTCTTGAATATTCACAAACCACTGAGGCATATGACACGTTTGATCATCTGCTCATAACAAAACTGCCACTGCACCATTTATCATCTTGTTACAAATGCTTTTAATAGCTGCCTCTTATTTAATGTAAATCTTATGTGGAGACAAATTAAACACCAGCCAACCAAACCCATCTTGCTCCGGATTGCATTGCAAATGTGCACTGCGGTGTCCAACACATTTTTCTGATAGATAAAAAAAGATAAAGGGATTACAGTGGGAATTTTTTTTGTATATATTTAGTTGCATTAAGTCATTATGGGAAGATTTTTATAATCATCTGAGGAAATATTGTACTCTAAGTTATTTACTCAGTAACTAAAAACGTTTCCAATAGTTTATTGAATTAATAGTGAATGAGTTTGGGCTACAAACCTGTAGAAACTGCTAAAATCACTCGAGTTGTCCTAACTGGTTTTAGTTTGAGGGTAACGGTCTGAGTAAAATCAAGGGGAAACGCATAGACAAGAATGAAACAACCCATTTTCCCCACGACATGACCTATACCCCCTTAATTAAGATTATACAGGGGGATATGCATGTGTGTTTAGTCATTGTGGTTATTTCAGAGCAGCTGTGGGGGTCATGCAACACATCTGTAAGCCATAAACACATGCATGCAGTTGTTTAGGCAGAGGGCAGGTTTTTACTGTAAATAAATTGTGCTAATTTTCCGGCAACTTTATCTGTTAGTTTATAAAGACGCCACACTAAAAGACAGAAGGGCAAAGGGGGGAGGAAGTCAGACAGAAGCAGCAGTCTCTCTGGAGATCATGTGCCGCATTAAAGGGTCACAAGGACAAACCGAAATCATGCTTTCTTAATAAAAAAAGAAAAAAACTGAATGAAAAGTCACGAGTCACTTGGAGTGATGTCGTTGTAGCCAAGTGTTAATGACGTGTTAGTTTTTCTTTATTCATTTCTAAAATATCATGCGAATATGTAAAGAACAGCTTGTCCGCTCTCTGTACCCACCATTATAAATGAACTGCGGTCTCTGAAGGCGTCCCGCTTTTCATCCACTTGATCAGCCTTCCCTCAAAGAGCGACTCCGGAGAGAAATTAATTCCATTACTTTGCCAAGACTGCTTCACTTGTATGACAGAAAACAATCGAATTCAAAAGGAGAGGCTGGCCTAGTTTCAGTAAGCAAAACTCGTAGATGAGATGAAATCATGTTTGAGGGGGCTGCAGGTCAGACTGCTCGCTGATCTGAATGACAAATCTATCCAACAGTTGCGACTCACTGAATCACACGGGAAACTTTGGTCCAAAGGAGCGGAGCTTCAGGGAGCACTGGCGCACTGCCACGGCCCCTCACGGACCTTTTCTTTAAAGTAAAAAGCTAATTTTGCACACATAAACCACATGGTAAACAATATAGGTTAAATATAGCGGTGCTACCTAAATAATAGCCTATGTGTTCCTTTTGGGGGTCAGTTTTAGGTTTTACTTTTTAGTTTTTAATGTCGTCGCAACAAAAAGGGCGAGCACTCCACCTAGTGGAGAAAAGTATAACAGAGCGGTTACAGAGGGAACAAGGTGGGCTGCAAATAAACATGGTTTTCTTTTATATGATATGATATCATAATAGCGTCGTTAAAGATAGGCTGGGTCAATCTTACTTTACATTTTTACTTTAGAGTAACCTAAAGAGCAATTTTGTATGGCTTCTTTGCAGGATGATATTGTTTTTGTATACATGAATAACGTAATAATTCAACATATGACCTTTTCAAAGTGGTTTGAGTACACAACAGTATGGAAGTGTCAATTTAATGTCAGTTTTATTTATATGACACATTTCATTACATTTAAGCTTAACATTGTTAATATCAAGATAAAAAACTTAAAATTTACAGTAACATTAAAGTAAAAACAAAAAAACCCCAGAGGAATATAAGTTTACAAAAAATAAACGTAAATACACACACAGTTATCAGTATCATCCGCATTGGATATTTTATTCTTCTTTATTTATTATTCTTTGTGATAGGGCCAAGAGAGAGCAGGAAGATTCGAGAGTAATGGACCAAGAACAGACATTTGAGGAACCACTGATTGAATTTTTAAATTTGTCCTGATCTCAAACTATTAATCGAAATGTAGAAACCTCTACCCTTTAGACATGATGACATATCTAAATCAACAAAATCATAAAGACTTTGAATTAAGAAGTCAAGAAGTCAGTGTCGATCATGAGTCTTCTAATCACTGGTGATCTTTAGGTCTTTAGGTTGTTGATGGGTTTAATTGGTGATGAAATCTGATTGGTACTCATCATAATGAGTTGTTAGGTATGCATTCAGTATTTTTCTGAGAAAAGATGATAAACAGTTTTTTAATAGCAGTGTGATTAGAGCACATCAGAGATAAAAACTGAAAATGCCACCCTCTAAAGAACTGTTGATAATAATTACTAAACAAAATGCATTGTTTTAATTAATTGTTCTTTGATCGGTTAAAAACAACATAACACATTTTTGCTCTCTTTTTTTGCTCTCTCAGTAGTAAACCTTAAAAAAATGATGTAATAATGCAAATTATATAACACTGTCATGCCATGGAGACTTAACATCTGATAGGTTGTTGAATAAACTCTTGCAGCCGCAGGTTGTTTACGGGAAATTTTACATGTACTTTATTCGCATTAAGATCGTTTTCTCTTTATCCGCCGAAAAGGTATAACGTCTTCAACGCAATATTGAGGATCACTGCGTTAGAACTACAATTCCCATCAAATCTGTCGCTTAGTGATGACGCATAAGTAAAGAATTTTCAGGAAGGTTACAAAACTGTGGCGTCAGAAAGTTGCGCACTTGTTTCTGGAAAGGTGATAGACGACATTTCTCTCGGTATGTAACATTTACTTTCTATTTAGTATTTTGAACGTTGTAGCCATATAACAGATAAGACATATTTAGTCTGTAGTTAAATGTGTGTTTGTTCAGCGGTCGTTAGGCTAAGGGTTAGTCGCATGATATTACGGCATTAGCTAGCTCAATTTTTGTGGCGTTTTTTAGTGCAAGAGCACATTTTACACTGTTTTTGTGACTCTTAGCTCAAAGTTCAGCTTTCTGTCACACGAATTCCTCTCAAAACATTTCTTCTCCGTGTTTGTGTTTTAGAGTGACACGGGACAGTAATATATCGTGACAATGTTGGTGGCGAGGCTAACGTGCCTGAAGGCTCTCCCGCTTGCTGGGCTCCGACCAGTGCTTACTCAGGGCTCCCCAGCCCTGCGGTCACCCATCTTGAAGACCTGTTCACCCCTGTTCAGGCCCCAGCAGGTACTGTAAACTTTATCGCCAGGCTCTCTCTCTCTCACACACACAGCCTTTTTGACATTTCTATGCTTTGTGGTTGCTGCATTCACCCTTCATTAGCCAGACTTTGTAGCAGTGTTTCCCAAATAAAGTGCCTCCTGGCAAGTATTTGGGCTTTCGTCTCAGCTATACACCAATTAATACATAGTGAAGTAAAATAAAGGAAAAATGTCAGTAGAAAATATACCATCACATTTGGGCCTAATCTTTGTTGTGTAGTCCAGATGTCATGAGTCAGGCTTTTTACACGGGTTAGTACATGTGCTGGGTCTGACAGCTGTGATAAACGGTATGTTTAAGCACACCTGACATCTGGACCACATCTATGGCTGAGTTGTAGCAGTAATGCTGACACCTGAGTCAGTGCTTTTAATATAAATTGTGGGTTGCACTTGGGCCACATTTTCATCGTTTTGCATGTTATGGCTTCAGCTGCTTCACAGATGTCAGCATTGTTTATTGGGAGGTGTTTATGATTGTTGCCAATCAAGCCAAAGAAAAACTTAGAAAGTAAATATCTGTGCTGGAAAAAAATTGTGGCCTTCAAAATAGTATTGGAACTGAGTTTTATGGACTTCTACCGACTTTATGAAGCTGTCTGATAAGGTGGTAGAGGCAAGTTATAATCAAGTTGAGTGGACTGCAAAGCAACACGCAATCGGTTCAGATGGTCTGCCTTTATTAACCAATACAATTTAAAAGAAATTTAGGATGCTGTTTTGTAGAGATCAATGCACGTATGGGCAAAACATGCCTGAAAACCATTGCTTTGTAAAGTACTAAAAATGCAGCTATGCTTAATTTTTCATCTTGGATAATATTGGTAGAACACCTTATAAATTTTAGTCATAAGTTTGTAATGATCACAGGGGGTGCAACTGCAAAGAACTGGTGCTTGCTGCTGGACTAGTAAAAGTGCAAATGTCAGATTGCCACTGCTCTAATTTGTTATGTAAACATGGTATTTTTTTGAAACTGGGTATTTGCTGCTTCCCCACTTTTGATTGATGGTGGGTGTGAAACCCTAACTCATGTTCAACATTTGAAGATTCATGTAAAGCTGCTGCTGCTTCTTTCAGGGTTATTCCTCAAAGGCCAGGTTTGGGTTTCGCCGTGCAAGGACAACCAGAGACCAGCTAAAGGAAGCAGCTTTTGAACCAGCCACTGATACAGCCATCAAAAGTAAATGCTTTGATACATACTTCATTTGGCACCGTTACATATTTTCTACTCGTATATAGCCTGAATTCTATGCTGTCTACTGACTTAAGGGTGACCTGTTAAGTTTCAACACAAAGATGACTTAATTTATTAATGTTTCTTAAGTAATAAAAGCAAGACTGAACCTGAGATTTGACATGAACATCCAAAGTGAGAGTGGAATACCAAGGTTAGCCCAAGGTTCCTGATAGATGATTTAACAAATGTCGAAAGGGGACCAAGAGCTTTCATTATCTTAGGTGCAAATCTGTCAGGAGCACATACTGTTTACACCATATGTCATACATTCAGGTGAGGAAAAAAACCTGTCTTACCTGTGATTAATTGGCTGGGGACGGGACTCAAAACCCAGTATTAGATAAATAACAAGTATTTTAAAATGTAAATCCTGCAATGCAACTTCATTTTTAGAAAAATGTGAGATCTCATGGTATGAAATGGTTTTGTTATAGTAAACCTTGTTTCCTCTGAGGCGAAAATATAAAATGTATCTCAAATGATTTTTGTTATGTGTCTGAAGTTGATAGCATGGGGAGAATGATACTGGCTGGAGGTGCAGCAGTTGGCCTTGGAGCTCTGTGCTATTATGGACTTGGCATGGCTAATGATATCGGTGCCATAGAGAAAGCAATGTGAGTAACAGATTTATTTTACCAACAGCACTTGAATTTTATTTTGAAATGCAGACCAGTAGAAATCATACAAACTAAAGGCTTCTTTTCATCTTTGTACAGGATCTGGCCTCAGTATGTGAAGGACAGGATCCACTCTACCTACATGTACTTTGCAGGCAGTGTTGGGCTGACGGCTCTGTCAGCTGTAGCTGTGAGTAGGACCCCAGCTTTAATGGGTCTGATGATGAGAGGATCCTGGCTGGTAAGCTTTACAATACTTGCTTGGTTTTTTGTTTTTTAATGGTCTTCACTTCACTGCACCATTATTATTTTTTTAACCTTAGAATTACATATTACAGATCTTATTTAGTCATATACCAATTTTTAAACCGTAGTTTATCTGATGTGCTTGAATTTTTCCGTTGAACTTATTAATATGATGATTTGTTTGTTCCCACCTAGGCAATTGGAGCAACTTTTGCTGCGATGATTGGTGCGGGTATGCTGGTCAGGTCCATTTCATATGAGCACAGCCCAGTGCCAAAACATCTTGCTTGGATGCTCCACGCAGGTTTGTGTTTTTAAATATCTTTTAAGAAATTTCTCAGCCCTGTTGTCTCTGGTATGTAGTTGCCTTGGGTGAACACTAGAAGGCAGGCTTAGAACAGGTTAGAGGAAAAAGCTGCTTCAACAATACACTAGTTGATAGCACTAATATCATTTGTTTTTTAAAATAAATCGTTTGGGTTTTTTTTAAAACTGTTTTTTCAATAATTGATAAGGTGTGATGGGAGCTGTGATTGCCCCCCTCACTCTCCTGGGAGGGCCTCTGATGGTGAGGGCTGCCTGGTACACCGCGGGCATCGTGGGAGGTCTGTCTACTGTTGCAATGTGTGCCCCAAGTGAGAAGTTCCTCAATATGGGAGGGCCATTGGCTGTTGGATTTGGAGTGGTGTTTGCCTCCTCTCTTGGTTAGTATAAAGCACTTTTATTTCATCAATCCTGTTTATAGATAGCTATGAGTATTACAAGCTAGTGAGCATTCAGGCTGAAAATGTTCCTGATAATATTATCTTTGTATTTCACTCTGTGGTTTCATTGAAAAGTATAAGGGAGCGGCTGCTTTTTTGTTGTTGTTGTTGTGTTGGGTTTTTTTTTTGTTTTTTGTCATTGTTGAAAGTCTGATCTCCAACCTAATGTAATGCACTCTATTTATAGGGTGTCACATATTTAAACAGCAGTGTCCTTTTTGCATCAAAGTGGTTCTGTGGTGAAGTACTTATATTATGATAAACAATTTCTAAATGCACATCATTTCACTAAATGCTTTAAGACTAAAGCAAAGTATTGAATGCAGGATTTTGACTGTATTTATTGTGTTTTTGTTCCTGTAGAACCACACAAAGCTTGACATTTTCATAATAACAATATAAATACAGCTTCAAAACCTAATCTGATAAGTAAATTAGTTTTTCTTTCTTCATCCAAATGATTTTTGATTCCCATGACATTACAGTAGATATCATTTTTGTGTAGAAATGCATTTTAATACTATACAGTAATTAAATGCTAAAAAGTAATACATAGCACAGTGTTTGTGTGTTGTCAGGGGTAACATATATGTTCAAATTAAACCGTAGTGGAGTCGGTGAAGTGAAATGTATATTGGGAAATGTATCTGTAAAAGGGCTTTCTCAGTCTTCTCTGTATCTTCTTATTGGGTACTTTGTAAGAGAAGGTGTACACCTACGGTGTAGTTTGGGTATAAGAAGTAAATAGAAAATGGGGTGGATAGTGTGCGTCTCTGTCCAGAAAAGCTAAGTTATTTCAAAATTCAGTTCACTTTGCAGTTAAGACATATTTATGAATTAATATAAATGTATAAATAACTGCAAGGTGGTTAACAATTGAATCTCCCAAGTTAAGGTCTGTGACAGCCAGCTACAAGTTTCAAATGTTTTTACAGAAGCTACAGCCAGGCATCAGATTCATACTCGCATATGTGTGTTGGGCAGTATTATAGCTGTATCATTACCTACCTATTAGTTTTCTATATTGTAACTTTTAGTTGACAGCTGCACAGAAATTGTACTTGTCAGACTCAATTTGAACTTTCTTTTGTCTTCTTCAGGATCAATGTTCCTGCCACCCACCTCAGCATTCGGAGCAGGGCTCTACTCCATTGCTGTCTATGGAGGCCTGGTCCTGTTCAGTATGTTCCTCCTCTATGATACACAGAAGGTTATCAAGAAGGCAGAGACACACCCACTCTATGGCGTACAGAAATATGACCCTATCAATGCGTAAGTCACTTCAGGAATTAAAGTACACTAAAAATAACTGGTTTTGAAGATTATTGTTGGTAATCTATTTGTACCGATATGTGGATCTGATGCATTTATTAATTTAATCTTACAGGTGTATGGGGATTTACATGGACACACTGAATATTTTCATCAGGCTGGTGATGATTCTAGCTAACGGCGGTAGCGGCAGGAGGAAGTAAACACCATCATGACTCGAGCTTCACTTTTATCTTCCATGGAGCCTGAGACAGTCGTGTTTACTGCTAGCAGCATAAACCAGATGACTGATGTTATCTTATAGAGACAAATCCTATCTAACTGCTAGATCAACATGAATGCTTTGAAAGCATGTAAAGATGTGGATTGCACTGTGTGGTACAAGATACCTGTCAAAGTAAAGAAGATAACACAGAGATCTTACTTTGATTTTTGAAAGTGTCTGGTTTATCCTGGGGCGCTTTAACGGATGAGTTAAATCTGTCAGTTTAATTTTGCATCCCACAGAAGTCATTTGTATTATTCTCTGTTTTCTATTTATTTCCACTTGGTGGTGTTTCAGGTTTTATTTGGAGTGAAAATACAGAAAAATGTCACAAAACAACCAAAAGGCCACATATGTCAACCATAGATTGGACCACATTCACAGTACAATAAACAGACTGTGCTGGATGTAATTGCTGAAGAAATTCTCTGGTATAGCACTTATGTAATGGGTTAAAGAGGTTCGTAATGTGTTTTTTTTGGGGGGGAGAAATAAAGTAATTTAAACAAAGTAAATATGTCCATGTGATGTTTTTTGGCACATGTTGCTGATGGAGATTTTTTGGAATTTTGTCTGCACTGGATCACATATTGGGAATGATAACTTAGTTAAGTGACATGCAATACTGCCCACAGTCAAATAACTGTACTTGTGCTGTATATGCATTATAATAATGCATATTAATAAACTGTTGATCAAGTAATTATGAGTTAATTATGATCGAGTAATGGATATGTGGTTTATATTTCAGGGTATGATATTGAAAAAGGACATTCTACAGGAGTACTTCTACTTCCGTTGCTGTACACACTGTCATGGCAGTTTGTAAAATTGTCATGACCTCTAATCTGTTGATTGCTCATTCAGAACACGAATTTCATGGCATGTTCCGTATTTCATACATTCATTGTATTTTATATTTATTTATTTATTCCAAATATGTTAGTTGGGGCACTGAAAACAACTCGGTTCAGTTTAAACATTAACAAAGAACTTGGTTAGTGTTGGGAAATGGCTTTGTGGAGTTTTGGAATTAAAAGCTACTCATTTAGGTTTAGAAAAAGATCACAGTTTGGGTTGAAATACAACAGTTTTTCTACAGCTCTGGTTTCTTGGTTGTTACGGTGACATGTCCCTCCTTTGGACAGCATGCAAATTCATGCGGCTATGAAATTTATGGGGGGGGAGTCATGAACATGCACAGATAGATCTTTTGCTGTGTGACTGTTTCAGATTTTGCAGCCCTTAAGATTAGGCCATAATTTTAAGTATATTTTGATTCTAAAACTTGCTCTTCTTAAGTAGGATTATAGTTTCTATTTAAGGTTCCAAAAGGCATGTTCTGTCACTTGACTAAAGTTATTAGATAACAAAGCAAATTTTGGGATCCAATGTAATGAAAATCAGATATTCAGTTTCTTTGTGCCTTCCACCTCTGTCACCCCACTGAAAACAAACAAAAAACAACCCTAAAACAAACAAAAAGTACATTAATATTATAGATAATATGAGTCTTATCAAAGAAAAAGTTTTACATTTTACAGAAACACTGGGATAAATAGTAGAACCGTGGTTGAATTCTTTCTAGAGGTTTCTGTTACTATTACAGCCCACAGGTGCACTCGTACACAATGAAATGCTGCTATTCTTAGTAACACCTGTGCTTACGTGCCATGTCAACAGTGCAGTAAAAATATCTGCTCTGGCCAGTAAGTCAGAGCGATAAAGTTCAGTGACCTGTAAAACAAGCTTAGGGCACCTTGTACATTTAATTGGTGTAAGCTGTGGTCTAAAAAAATTGCAACTAAATAACCTCAAACTTAAATATTTTTATGTTTATTTAGCTCTCCCCAATTCAGACCAGACTGAGACCAGCGGGAGTCCACCTTGTATTTCCCTATAAACAGTCAGTGTGTTGCAGCAGATGACAAAGGCTTAGTGTAGTAATCCTCTTGTGTACCATCTGGCTGTTCATCTAAAATTAAACCTTCAAACCAGGGCACTTGCAACAGATGCTAACATCTGTAAATATGCAGGTGTTTCATTAAAGCACATGCACGTGGCGCACGCAGCTGTCAGGCATGGTTTTAAATCTCACATAATGTTCACGTTTAGGACACGTATGATTCATATATACTGTGTATTGAAAAATCCCACAGATGGGAGGGATAAATAGGGCAATAATGGATGAGCCTGCACAAAGCTCCAGTTTGCAGAAACCTGCCATTACTGGGGATAAAAACTGGTAACTGCCAGTCATTTTCAGATTGATGACCAATATTTGGTAGAGTTCCAGGGCTGTTGCTGCATAAAATAGGCATGAAGCAGTTTGTGTTTAAAAGTTCAGATGACAGTAATCTGTGCTGGACGTTTTGTCACTTCAACCCGTGACACGGTAGAAACTGATGCGTCATCACTGCTATTTTTATTCTGGTGTCAGTGTTTTGTTTTTAAAAAACATGATTGTTCAAGCAAGCAGCATGACTCTAAGGATGGCATCTGTTAGGTCTATTGCTCTCTAAGCAGGGGCTATGTCCACAGGTGGGGCATGGGGTGGTATAGCCCCTCCCCAGTTATCTCCTCTGCAAAACCCACTGGACAAGACTACTGTGAATTGTACAATACCACCGGATAAGCTAGATAACTTACTTAACAGAAGTTACTGACATTTTTAAGTGCTTTTATTTAATGTTAGTTGTTTGAATGTTTGATTCACATTTTTAACTCCATCCATCCATCCATCTGCTTCCGGTTATCCTTTTCAGGGTCGCGGGGAGCGCTGCAGCCTATCCCAGCTGTCATAGGGCGAGAGGCGGGGTACACCCTGGACAGGTCGCCAATCTATCGCAGGGCCAACACACAGGGACAGACAACCATTCGCACTCACATTCACTCGCACATTCACACCTAGTGTCCAATTAACCTATCCCCACAAGCTGCATGTCTTTGGACGGTGGGAGGAAGCCGGAGTACCCGGAGGGAACCCACGCAAACACGGGGAGAACATTCTTGCTGTGCGGCAACAGTGCTAACCACCGTGCCACCGTGCTGCCATTAAAATTTATTTTAAAGCTTTATTTACTAATTATTCTACCATTTATTTAATAAAAGGCATCTATGCTGTATTATTAGTATTATTATAAGCTATGCACAAAATGAGTAAATAAAATCATACTCAGCTACATTAGAATGACAAACTAATTCATTATAAATAATAATGATCCTGTAATATAATGCATTATAGGGCATATGCATATTGATCTTTTCTTTCATATTATATTATTTTGGTATTTGACAGTGGTACTTATCAGAATAATTTTTTATGTTTTTCTACTGGTTAATCCACCTCAAGCTCTTTAATCAAAATGTTAAAAGAGAAAAATATAATTAAAAAAAATATATAATGCTACTGTACATCTATTATTGTGAATGTAGGAGATCTAATTAATAATGCTGAGTTTCTATGCTTGTGCGCTAACATTTTTCTGCCTTAAATGAAAATGTTCAGCCAGGGACTATTTTTATACCTGTGAATACAAAGTGCACACTCTACACCTTGGAATACAGTTAACACGGTAGCTCAAATGACAGGCAAACGTGCACTCACGTGACATGAAATGGTGCAAAACTCTCTCTTTAACTGTTGTCAAGGTTGCAAGCTCAAAACGTCATACTCGATTTTTCCACCCTGCTCTTCAGTGTCAATTTTTTTTTTACTTTCATAAAATCAGCTCTTCTGAATCGAGCATTATGCTTTGTCTTTCGCCTGATTTGTCTGCTGGTAATTCATACTGGAAGGACATATTACAGTTTTAATTTTGTATTATTTATTTTATTTTATTTTTCATTTGTTCTTGTTTTTGTTTTTTGTTCGGCCACATGGTGTGATTGGCTTCTCTCCTTTTTATTTATAGGGTTTTAACAAGCCCATTAGTCACATATAGCCAAGGTGGCCTAAACTGCCCGCTGTTGCCACCCTTGCTTGCTCATTTACCAACACTAGCCTTAGCTGCACTCATGCACTTACAGCCAATAAGCTTTCTTTAGATCTTGCAGTCTACTTTCCCCAGGAAACCTAGTGACCTGCCAGTTGCCCTGTCTCAGCACAAAAAACATGACAAAACAAACCGCTGATAATAACAACCAAACAAAAATCTGAGCTGCAAACATTTCCTATCAATGTTTCCAGACTAAACATGGATTCTGTGCCTCATGTGTGCGCCTGTCAAATGTGTGGCGAGGTGCGATGATCACACCATATTGTGTGAAACTTGAACTCTCGTCTCTCAATGATCCAAGAGAATTTGGAGTGAGAGCAGTGTGGTAGAAGATGTGTGCAGAGAGAAGGGATGCGTCACTGGATTAGTGCCTGAGACGCTGTCCCAGCCTCTTCCTACTTCTGAGCCTGCTGAGACGCCTCAAGAAGGGCACGACACTCACTGCTCGCTTTCCCTCCACCAAGCCTTCCACATGAGCCAGCCAAGCCTTACCTCCCCACCAGGATGAAGAAAGAAAAGAAAACGCATGCTTTACTGTTTCTCCTTATGCTTCACTTCACCTCGGGTAAGGCTCTGCTTTTCTTTTACTGTCTTTGTTGTGTGTGGTTAAGACTTCTTGCTCCGCACTTATCTGGTTAATCCTCTAACACAGAGAGGCCATGTCTGTCTTAGTGTGGACTTTCATGTTGCTTGTACTTCATAAATTTCAACAAGCAATGCTGTTTGTGTCTGGGTTTTAATACTACAGCCTTATTATTTCTAATTTAACTCTTTTTTCCTCCCTGCTTTCAATTCCTGCCCTTGTTAGCAAGTGAGTGCAACTCTTCTCACTGTAAAATAATAATTAAGGAGAAAAATAATTTGATGTGGTGAGAGACATTTGTGGGATTTATACAGTGTATGGAGCAGCTTCCTTTTAGATTAGGTCATTGTTTTTCTTTTATATCTCTCTTCTGCTCGAATAATGTCAATTGTCTTTTTCTTTCTTATTTTTTTTTTTTTTTAATCACAAAGGGCAATCAGACTATGCTCCATATTTTTACGATAATGGTCCCAGCAGTACAAATGGAAATATGGCCTTGTTCAGCGTCTCTGAGGATACACCCGTTGGTAAGGCTCACGTAAAATTACATATTTTTTAAAAATTATTATTGTTATAATTTAATATTTTTAAGTTTGGTATAATTTGAGCATGTTTTTACATTTAGTGTAGTTTGAGATGTGTGCTTTAAGTGCCTAAGTGTTGTATGAAATGATCTCACATGGTGCTAAGGCTCCAGCTAATCGCTATAAGATCTTTTGGATTGTGACGTACATCACAGTCTTACGGGAAGAAAACATTATGGGTAGAGGCTCATCTGACCTAACCTGTCAAACGTGCCTTTTACACTAGTGCTGCATATAGACATGTCACGTTTCTGCCCCATTTCAAAGGTTTTGTCCCTGTATGTGTTCTTTTGTCATAGGAACACAGATATATGTCTTGAATGGCACAGATCCGGAGGAAGATCCAGTACGATATGGTCTTACTTTTGAAAAGGGCTCTACAGAATATTTTAGAGTGGACCCAAAGTCAGGAAATGTGACTCTAATTCAGGAGCTCGACAGAGAGGTAGGCATTTTAATAAAGACTCCTGGTTTGGAAACAGACAAAAAAAAAAACCCACTTTGGCTCAAAGTGACGTGATATCTTTATTTTTCATAGAAACAAGATGAAATCTCAGTGCACGTGAGCATAACGGATGGCCGTAATAAAGTAAGCTCTATAATCTACAGTGCAATTCAGTTTACAGTCACATTTTAATACTGCATTTTAACTGGAAACTCTATCATAAATATTAGGATTAAATAGTACTTCAAAAAAGTGCCATGACAGCCTGTAAAATCTATTTAACTGTGCATCATGACATTTTCTCTGATCGCTATTTAGATTATTTCTCTGCAAACAATGTCATTTATTATAAGCTGTAGCAAAAGCAGCTGTTTTGGAAATTTGTCATTGCTTTTCACGTGTGTTTCAGGTCGTTGAGACAGTGAGAGTCTTTGTCACGGATACCAATGACGAGCCACCTGAATTTCTAAATTTGCCTTTTATTATTGATGTTCCAGAGGTATATTATATAAAATAACTATACAGTTACATGCATGCATTCTAGAGTGTTTTTTTTCCTGAATGTAATAAACGTGTCAAACTAATTAAATAATCAAAATTCAATAATGTTTGAAAATTATTGAACTTTTTGCTCCTTTCCCAGGACACTGCTCCAGGAAGTAGCATCTACAAAGTCCAAGCAGTGGATAAAGATATGGGCTCAGGAGGAAGTGTTTCCTATTATCTACAGGTAACTTCACAGCCTCACTGTAATGTGCTTTTGTTACCATGGCAACTTCAAAACAACTTGAGTAGTAACTCCCAAATTGCAAATATTTTTGAAGTTGAACTGAAGTAAAGATGCAAAAAGTCACCAGTAAAATTCAGGCACGTTAAAGAAGCTGTTGTGAATTTTAAGAAGTTTTGTTTAAACTCAGGTGAAAAATGCCAACCACATATCACAAATTAGAAACTATATAATGCACAAAGATCCAAATATCATACTTGATTAATTCTGGCTACTACATCTATGTTTACTGAGCCATCAGTCAGAAAAAAGCACTCTCCAAAATGTAGCAGCTAGGCTTCTACGGCAGCACGTGCGCTGAAAAGTGACCTAGTGTAACCTAGGCTAAAGTTAAAGCTTTTTTTAGCCACGTTGCACATGGCGTCCAGATGAATACTGAGTTGATTGTAAGAGAGTACTAATCACAGAGAGGGTTCTTTATAGCTTCACACCTCTTTACATCTTCCGCTCTCTTAACTCTCACATCCTGGAATACTCCCTGAAGTCTGCCAACACCTTTATCCTCTTAGAGCCCAAAATGTATTTAAAACTGTTAACAAGTTGGGGGTTTTTTTCATAATTTTAGCATTTCATTTTTTTCATATCTTAATTTTTCTGTTTGTTCTAGGTTTTTTTTAAAGCTCTTCTATGGTTTGATTCAATTTCTGCTTTGCAATCCATTTAAAAATCAATTACATTTTTTATTACCAAGACTGCAATGCTATTATAAGCAAATAAGCAAACTTTTAACTAGCGTTGTATGGGATAACCAGAGGTCGACCTGACATCACGAGCACTGCGCGTGATGGAGGGAGGAAAAGGGCATTTGAGTGATGGGACAGTGATGCAGGGAAAGATTAATCTCATACCATAGAGCAGTCTGGAAATCGTGTTACTTTAGTGGATTAAATTTCAATTACATTTGAGCATGGCATTGAAAGCTTAATAGGGGCTTAGGTTTGGTCTGGGCCAACAGCTGACAGCACAGTGGTTGTTAGTCTCCATGTGTCAATTGTGAGACAAAGCTACCCTGAAATGCCAAGGTTAAAATGAGCCAGGCTAAAACTGATCGGTACCATATCAGAATTAGCTTTATTGGTTTTCATTGCTAAATTTAAGTCGAAATAAAGCACTCCTACTATCTTTATTAACTGTGACTGTTATATTATCAGACCTCCCCATTCACCAAGTTCACCATTGATGGACACAGTGGGATCCTCAGAGTCAAACCTGGTGAGACTTTGGACTTTGAGACCACACCAACGCATTTTGTGACAGTAGTTGCAAAGGTGAGAGGTCACTGTGACACTTTTACATTTGGGTTGCGGCTTTATTTGCTTAATCAAGTGGTCTTAATACATGTAAACACAGTAAGTAGCTTAGTTTGCAGGTATTTCTGTCCTCAAATGTAAAGGATTTTCAACTTTAAAGTCATGTATTTTTGACATGCAATTGCATCAATCATGGGGTTTAAAAAAGATAAATGAAATTGCAGTTTAAAATTATTTAATTCTAAGTAGAAAATTACATGAAATCTAAAAATTAGTTATTGGAGTTTATCAATAACATTCCTTCTGATACAATTTGTTCATATAGAACCAAATCCTGCATATTTAAAAAAAAAACAACATCAACAAAACAACAACAACAACAAAAACAACATTTATTTTTTGTAGCCTCGGCTCTTGGCTACTTAAATACCTGGCTGTGTAACATTTAGTAGATAATACAGTTATTAAAAAGGTAAAGCTATGATGTATGAAAAATATTATATTATAGTATTCCCAATTAAAAATGAATTTCATTGCCTAACTTTTGATTTTTATTAAGGTGCAAGTTTTTCCTAGGTTTTTTTGGCCTTTTTCAACTTTAGTCGATAGACACAGTGAAGATAGGACAGTAAAACAGAGGCAGAGAAAGAGGGGAAGACATGCAGCAAAGGACCGTGGGTTGGACTCGAACCCGAGCCAGCAGATCTCAGCTGTATGGCATGTGGTCACATGCTCAATGCACTGAACTAAAGTGGCAAATCAGACAATAATTGCTTCTAAAATTATACTAAACCATGAACATGTATCTAAAATCTTATGCATGTTCTTTCTGCACTTTGTGATTTTTAGCAAGTTAAGAAAAAACAAACTGTCAAGCAAGACATCTCTTTAAAGTGCAAGTAACATAGCATTTATTAGGTTAGAATAAAAAAAAATGTATATTTTAGGTTAAACTAAATTTTTAGTGTTTTTTGTTTGTGAGCTGGCTTCAAGCTGTTGTGACAGATAACATGTAGCAGGGATCCCATAATTCCAACATGGTCAAATGTAAAATAAACTTAACCATGTATTTGATTAAATATAAAGGTGTAGCTAATTATGCCATGTGGTAACTTTACTTTCACCTTGTTGTTGTCACAGGATGGAGGTGGAAAGTACAAGGGGAAGCATCAGGTGTTGACTTCCACAGCCACAGTAACAATTAATGTTATTGATTCCCAAGACATGCCTCCATACTTTGTAGGAACACCATATTTTGGATACATCTATGAGGTTTCTGTTCCTGTAAGTTCTTGTCGCATTCACTTAAGTAAATTTGATTACAGTTATTGCTTTTGTCTCCATTATGTTGATGTACTTTTTTTACTTCTAGGGCTCTGAAATATACACAGTGTATGCTAAAGATGGTGACCAAGGCAATCCTAACCCGATACATTATTCCATTATTAATGGTAAGAACAATAGCAAAAAGAGAAAAGTGCAAGATTTAGTTGCTTGTTCGTAAGGCAAAGGTGTGTTACTGTATCTTCTTTTAGATTATGATCAGATTTCAAACAAAACTTCTATCAACACCTTTCAGGTAGTGATGGTGTGTTCGACATAAATAGCACAAGTGGTTGCATCACCCTGACAACTTTTCCATCTTTGCTGAAAAATGAGCTGTATGAAATCAAAGTCAAGGTAACAAGTTATTTTCTACTTATCTTCATGTTTAAAAGAAACTTTTCACCACAGTAGCTTTTGAAACCACCTTCAGCAGCCATAAGTTGAACGGATAGATTTTTTTCTTTGTACGACTTTATTAGTCTCTCACATGGTTGTGGATGAAGTTTGGTCCACTCTTTACAATATTGCTTCAGTTCATTGAGGTTTGCAGGTATTTGTTTATGCACAGCTCTCTTAAGTGCCAATCAAAGTATCTTAATCAGTTTTAGGTCTGGCCTTTGAGTGGGCCATTACAGCACCTTGATTCTTTACTTTTTCAGCCATTCTGTTGTAGATTTATTGCTGTGCTTAGAATCATCATCGTGGTCCATGACCCAAGTTTGGCCAAGCTTTGTCTGTCAGACAGCTGGGCTCACATTTGACTCTAGAAAGTATAGAAAGGAGTTCATAGTTGACTCAATAATTGCAAGGTGTCCCGGTCCTGTGGCTGCAAAACAAGCCCAAATCATGACCCCTCCACCACCGTGTTTCACAGTTGGTATGAGGTGTTTGTGATGATATGCTGTGTTTGATTTTCACCAGATGTGGTGCTGTGGATTATGGCCAAACATTCACTTTGATCTTGTCTAGCCAAGGGACATTGTTCCAGAAGTCTTGGAGTTTCTTCAGACACAACTTTGCGAACCTAAGCTGTTCTGCTATATTCTTTTTAGACAGAAGAGACTTCTGGCAAACCTTCTAAAACGTGTTGGTCAGGTTTTGCCTGGCCTTGGGGTGTATTTTCTGGGATGTCCACTCCTAGGAAAGTTGCTACATTGTGTTAACATACACCTGAATGCTCCAGACCAGCAAAATTCCAAAACTTGTTATCATACAGAGGTGGTCTCACTGATGATCGGTTAAATAAATGCATTTGATCTTCTTCTGGAATAGTTTTTCACAGGACTGCATAGAGTCCTATGAAAACTTTTTTTCACCAGTGCTTCTTACTCTCCTTGACTATGATTTTATTTACTTGTGTATTTTTTAAACTGAAGGCATCTGAGGTAGGCCCAAACAATGAGCTCCAGGACTATGATGTTACCACAGTGACTGTCCGTGTGGTTGATCTCAACAACCATCCCCCAACCTTTTATGGAGAAAATGGGCCACAGAACAAATTTGAGGTCACCATGTATGAGCATCCACCTGCAGGGGAGATCCTCCGTGGCTTCAAGATCACAGTCAATGACTCTGATCAGGTACATGAATTCCCAAATTGCAAATATCTAACTCATCTTTGATTCATTCCTTGGACATGCAGCAGTGTGCCATTACTAATCAATAACTGTGATCAAAGGTGGTGCAATAATATAAAAATTTAGAGAATATTAGCCAGTTGACAGATCCATTTAAAGAAATTACATACAAAGTATAACTAAATATGTGAAAACAAACATGTTGTGCAATAATGCAGCCCCAAAGTTGCAAATGTCCAGCAAATGTATTGAAAGTAAAAATGTCACTCACTATGCCACCATGGTTAGTCTCCTCTACCTGTTTATAATAGCTCATGTAGCATTACATGACCCTCTTATGCTCTTATTTATGTGGTGGCAACAGCTCAGGAGGTAGCGCAAGTTATTTTATAATCAGAAGTTGGTGGTTTCTCCAGTCTGCATGCGAAATCCTTGGGCTAACTGCGAACCCCAAGCGTGTGAGTGTGTATGAATGTATGTCAGAAAGCACTTAAGCATAAAGAAGTGTTTGTGTGAATGGGTGAATAAGACATGTTGTATAAAGTGCTTTTAGTGCTTAGGTAGAGTAGAAAAGCGTTATAAAAGAACCAGTGAGTTTATGTAATGGATTTCTGTATTGTGCTGACATTTTTAGGGAGCAAATGCCAAATTTAAACTGAGGCTAGTTGGGCCGAGCCGAGTGCTTCGTGTGGTTCCCCAGACAGTCCTGAATGAAGCACAGGTGACCGTCATTGTGGAAGACACATCCGGCATCGACTATGAAAAGGGGCCAACTCTCTCTTTTAAGGTGAGGCGCTGTATGGGCAATATTACAACAAGTTATTATTAACAAGTGTCGAAGAAATAATCCTGTTAGTTATTTTACTGGGTGGGTAATCTCTTTTGATTACTAGGAAATATGATGAAGACCTGCTGTCATTTTGATTAATGGCTTTAGCCAATGAATTAACTGCATTTTCATTAACTTAAGCTTTGCTTGTATACTAATACTTTGCGAATGTTGCAACATAAATACATAGCTCACCTTTTGTAAACTGCCACAAAGATAATTTACTCCAATCATTTGTGCTTTATAAAGGACCCAGGCTAAAAATCTATCTATCAATATGACTGTAGATAAGCAATAACAACATGAGCGCCCTAGTAAGTCTCTGATTTATTTCACTGACTGCAGTGACATTAATTTTAAAAATCATAAATCAAATCTGAAAATATTTTCTTTGCTAGGTTTACAGTTTCACAGAGTAGCCAGTGTGGCTTTAGATATCTGTCTATCCATGAACTCATTGATTATGAGTTGACTAAAGCTTTCAGCACTAATTTAATCACTCTGAGTGTGTCTTCCTGCAGCTCCTGGCAGTGGAGATTGACACTCCTGAACGGTTCAGCGCAACAGCGGACATAGTGATCAACCTGCTGGACACAAATGACAACATCCCTAAATTCACATCTGAGTATTACATCGCCAGGGTCCCTGAGAACTCTCCTGGAGGCTCCAGTGTTTCATCTGTAACAGTGAGTCAATCACAGTTAAACTCACCTTTAACCTGATCAAAGTGATTATATAATCCATCTTTCCTCTATTAAATGCATATTGCTCAGCACAGTTCATTAGATAAAAGCAGACTGGTGCCAGACAAAAATAGGCTTAGCGCTCTCTTGCTTCAGTTTGCTACTCCTGGTTATGAAATTTGTTATCTCCATGTCACAATCTGGCATATGTCCTATGTTACTCCTCATCGAGGGGGATTATTAAAAAAAAAATTGGCACATTTGTCCCTTGCTTGTCCTCATACTGTAGAAACCCTGCAACCAGGCAATGTGTCCAAGTTAAGCAGTGAGAAGTAAAAAGCTTAATTTTGCTTCAAGGTTAATCATGTTGACCGATGCTTGCTGAACATCCCCTCGCAACACACTCTATATGAGCTTAAGACCCTATCTAGTTGTCCACAGGGGGTTTTAGTAAAAATAAATGACACAATAAATTATTTTCAGTCACCTTAAAGTAATCATATTTATTTAAGTTACATATCTATACACTATTATGATGTAATTTTCCAAAAAGGTAATTAAATTTTTTTAAAGTGCAATTCTTTAATATTTTGTTGTGTAAGCATGAGTATGTATGTGTGGTATGTAGGAGTATGCAGGTGTATAATCGCCTTCCTTTTTTTCTCTGTAGGCAAACGATCCAGATTCCGGGTCTTGGGGTGAAGTCAAATATACGATTTATGGATCAGGATCTGATTTGTGAGTATAAACCTTTCATTGCTGCCAATTTAGGTTCATTCTGATCAGATCTTTAATTCTGGCATTTCCACAAAATGCATTTCACAGCCTAAAGTTATTTTGAAAGTATGAGTCAAAAATGCTCAGAGGCTCAGGGTGTTTAGTGCCAACAGGACACTAGTCTTGAGTCATCTTTGTGTCTTTGAGGTAAGCGGGAAACTGGTTTGATTGGCCCCTCTGCTGCACAAACAGCTCGCTCTAAAATGGCTGTAAGATGCTGGCTAATCTCCTAATTGGATTGGTAGGTTAAAAATAGAGACCCTGGCCCATCTCACATAGGCAGAGCCAATTAATATGCAATGTGACAGCTGGAGCCACAGAAACGGCAGCTTTGAGAAGCAAGGCAACACACAGCGAAGGGAAAGTGAGAATTTATGCCTGTCTGCAGGCTGCAACCTGAGTTAATTGTGTGAAAGTTATCAGTTCCAAGGAAACTTGTGAAATTTCACAGCGAAAAACAAGACAGAAAAGTCTGCTGAATAAAATGGCTGCATGCCCAATGTTGAACTAGAAGGCACTCAGAAAGCTCCTGGCAAGCTTAAAAATTAGTAAACCTGCTGTGTGTACGAGCAAGTATTTATTCCTTATTGTATCCCTGAAATTGTTATGAATGTGTTTTTAGGTTAGAGAAATATAACAGCTGGTAAAAAATTAAGCCCTACAGGGTATAGTCAAGTTCTCCTGATTAGTGATCACTTTAAAACAACCTCTGAGAAGTCTGAAAATCTCAAATATACATTCACAATGTTTGAAATTACAAAATAGTTAGAAGCTTTATGGTTCTAGATCTGCAGAAAACAGTGTATAACAATAAGAAAAAATTGAAAAAAAACTGGGCACTTATTGTGTAAATCAGATTTCTCTACAGATGTACATATGCATTTCATATGCTGGAGATCTGTCTTTAAGGAAGCAACTCATTAAACATATTCTCCCTGCAAATCAGGGTTCAGGATTTTTCACCCAAACAAATAAGCATAAGCAGCAAAAATTTACAAGTTTGTTTTTCCTACACGTTTTTTAAATCAACTGGATTAACATCTGAAGCCTTACAGTACAACACGTCTATCCAACGAAGGCTGTAAAGTTGTTTTTTATAGCAAAGTGTGAGTCATGTAGAGATTCACAGGGAGCAATGAAAATCTGTCACTTGAGCTGTGAATTACGATGCCTGTATTAGAAACGCCTGGTTAGTTGAGATGAAGCTAAATGGACATCTGTGGTTGTGACTTATGCACTGTGTGATCTGAACTGCAGGTTTTCCATTAACGCTTCATCAGGCCTCATCACCACACAGCCCTGGACCAGCCTGGATGCAGAGGTCAGGTCAAAGTACAACTTTTATGTCAAGGCTGAAGATTCAGAGGGGAAGTACAGCTTGGCTGAAGTCTTTGTCACAGTCACTGACATGAACGACCACGCTCCAGAATTTGATGAAGTGCTCGTGGAGAAGACGATGATTATTGGCACGCCTGTCAAAATAGAGGTACATTTTGCTTTGAAATTGATCTCTTTTAGCTTAATCTGTGATTCTACTTTCACCAAGTTTCAGCTTTTTTGTTGTAAACTGAATGTTTTGGGAGCTTAGATAACACTAAACATTCAATGTATTGAGCTTTGGTTCTAGAAAAGTTATGATTGCATAATTTGGCATCAAAAGACTAAAATTTGGGTGTGTGGAGCTTTCTAAATTTGTTAATATTCCATGGCTATAAATACAAAAACCACTATTTGCGCCTTTCTGATAAAGTCTACAAAAAACAGCTGTTTAAAATGTATTCACTTGTGTGGATTAACTAGAAACATGTAACTAAATTAAATAAAATTTGATTTCAAATCTAAGGAAAATCTGAAGCCTGCAGTGGATGTGTCTGCATTAATACCTGGTTTAAAACACTTCTTAGAAAGTAATCAGTGTGACTAATTAAAATTATTAATAGGGAAACAACAATTCCATAGCCTTTTTTTATTTCATAAGTACTACAGATGATAAGTTGACTCATCTTAAAATGTATGCATATATGTGCCAAAGCTAGGTTAAAGAACGACATATTGCATGCAATATGTCAAATCTAATGCATTTTACAGAAACATCACAGCCTAAGAATAAAGATTTAATCGTTTACATTTTAACTAAACGCTATTGATGCATGATGCTTTTTACAGGCCATGGATGAAGATGCGGAGTCTCCAAACAACGTCATTGAATACTCCATCATGACCGCAGATCCTGACAATGCATTTGACATCAATGCTGACACTGGCGAGATCAAGCTGAAGCCTTATATTAAGTCTATGGAGATTGTGCAGAACATCACCAAGCAGAAGGACTGCAAGTGGTCTGTGGTGGTCCAAGCCAGGGACCGAGGCTCTCCGTCCTTCAGCACAACAGCTGTGGTCAACATCGATATCACAGAGGCGGTAAGACTTGTTCCGACTCGGAGCATGCTTGCAGTGCTTCCTGTCCCAGAGCTGAGCTGTAGACATGCATTTTAACATGAGTCAATAGGAACTGTTGCCATGCTACTATATGCTTCTGCTAAATCAGCGTCCTTGTTTCAGCTAGTCACAATTCACTAAGTTCATCTACTTTAAAGGATAACACTGGTAATTTCTTATAGTTTATTTAAAGATCAGAACCAACAATAAAGTTTCCCACTAAGAAGTGAAAAAAAAATCCATTAATTCTAACTGGACTATCAGGTTCTAAATGTGATCTAATTTGTGGCTTTAAATATGAATGATTATAGAGTTTTAAAACCAATTAACTCTACATTTGTAGCTTTCCCTTTCAGAAGAAAGTTTTATCATAAAAAATTATTTGGACAAAAAGACAGTTTTAACCATTCTGGGAATGATCCACTGTACAGTCAAAGGCCACTTCATTAGTTACACTTTTTCATTTACTGGTTAACACAAATATTTAATCAGCCAATCATTTGGGCTCACCAAATAAGACAAGAGGAGACTCAAAAAATGTTGCCTAAACCGATGAGTCACAATTGTGGCTGCAGCATCCAGATGGTAGGTCAGAATTTGGCATGGGCAACATGAATGCATCAATCCATCCTGCCTTGTGTCAGCAGGTGGTGGTGGTGGTGGTGTAATCATGTGGTGAATTTTTTTCAGTACCAAGTGAGCATTGTTTAAACACCTCAGCCTATCCGAGTAATGTTACTGCTCATGTCCATCCATTTATGGCCAATATGTACCCATCTTCTGATGGCTGTTTCCAGCAGGATAATGTGCCATGTCACAAGCCTCAAATCATCTCAAACTGGTTTCTTGGTCATGACCTCCACAGTCATTCAATAGAGAACCTTTGGGATATAGTGGAGCAGAAGATTTGCATCTTGGATTTGACACCAACAAATCAGCAGTAACTGTGTGATGCTATCAAATCAATACTTAGCTCTGAGGAATGTTTCCAGCACCTTTTTGAATGTATGCTTTGGATTATTACAACAATTATGAAGGCAAAAGGGCCAAAGCCCACCTAGTGCTGGCAAGGTGTGACTAATGATGTGGCCAGTGAGTATATATGGTCATGGCTACACATTTTACTTGTTGATGGAAAAATTCACACTCATTTTGATCTTTGAAATATTGATATAAACATTAGCATTATCCTTTGAAGTTTTTGTTCATTTGCATTGATCCATATTTTTCTAATACTTTTTGTGTTTTCATCCTGAATCCATTCTTTCACTCTCCATGATGTTTTTGGTTCTGTTTGTGTGTTGTGTATCGTGCTTTTCAGATAAAAGGTCGAGTTGTTTCATACTTCATGGGCCTCAGCAAGCGTCCGCTGACTGTTTTTGGAATTTTTTTGAGCATTCTCACGTCCCTCGTTTTACTAACAATCTGCATATCCACCATCCTGTACTGTAACTCAGTGAAAAAGTCCCGAATCAACCCTGAGAGTAACTACATTAAAGTGGTCCGCAGAGTCAAGTGAGAAATAACCAATGCCTGTCCTTCATTTTCATTCATGAACATTAAAATAATGTTTATTGGCTGGGTTAGGTCTGTAAAAGAGTACTGGAGTACATTGAAAGAAAAGTCTTTTTTATTATTTACTATTTTTACTTCCACAAACTTTTTTGGTCCCATGAACTGGTCATTATTATTGTTTAGCCCTCATCAGTCAAAGAGAAATCCTAATGCATCGCACTGCCAGACGCATTCCTAAACATTAGAGACATATGTAGTTGCTAGCTTTCCTGTATTGTAGGGCAGAGGATGGATGTCTGGGTGTGAGTGTGAAAGTGCTAGAGTGTTCATAGATATGTTGTTTGGGCCTCCTCTGTCAGTGCTTTGGCATCCAATTTCATGTTTGCATGCTTTTGACAAATACTTGGAATTCAGGTTCAAACTGTTTTATTTATGCTCTTTTACAGACTCCTCTCAAGGGGCCTATGGCAGCTTTTTTAATGAAAAGTAGGGACAATCCTTTAAAAGCTCTAGGCATGGTCACTTTTATCATTAGTGTTTTGGTAGGAGGGACTGTCTTGATCTCTACGGCTATGTACATGCGCAACTCAAAGTCCAACAGGATCATGCCAGCACGCCGCATCATTAAGAGGCGACCCAGGGACCAGCAGCCTTTGACCTTCAAGATACCTGTTATCAAATTCACCAACCCTGGAGAAAAGTTCCTCATAACTGACCCGGAGAGCAGCCTCCAGCAGGAAACAGGCAGCCTCCGGCTGAAGCCTCCACCTCCCATTGCTCCCTGTCTTCCGCCTCCACCTCCCTCTAACACACGGCCCAATGAAAGGCCACGTGCAGTCCCAACAATATCTGGCGCACTGGCATCCAAAGGCTCCAAGAAGGCTAAGTCCAGCCGCCGTAAGGAGGGAAACATCAGCTCTGCTTTAGTGTCGGAGCTTAAAATGAAGCTTGAGCAGAAAATGCACGAGAACAACCAAGGTTATTATTAACTTTAATGCACAAATATCTTCTTTGATGGCTCTTAACTCACTTCATCCGAGTTCTGTGTGAGGATGAGGTTACGTGAGCCTACCTTTATGTTATTTACAAGCAAACAAAAGAAGAGAGTGGTTTACATAATTATGTCTTAAGACAAGATAGAAGTGGGCTGCAGCGTATTCTCAGTTGACCTGCTTTAGATAAAAACAGGAGACAGCTTGAGTCAGCAGTACAGTACTAGATAATTCACCACACTGCCATCTTGAGGAGGATTATCATTTTAACATTAAGAAGCATTACAAGAAATTGAAAGCTGAGAAGTTGCTCTTTTGTATGATGAAAATGTGCCACTGTAGGTTTTCACAGTAAGAGCATCTTGCTTTTATTTTGTTGAGTGAGTAACTGTAGAAAAATGCTTTTATATAAGTGGATGTGGATCTATTTTAATTGTACAGCTCTGTAAATATGGCAAAACCGCAGCTGTATCATGATGCAGTAAATACAGCAAAGTCAAAATTAGACTGTCTAACTCCTCTTGAAGGATGTTGTTGATAAAAATCAGTCATATGCTTGAAATTTTTGAGCTCAGATTACTATTTATATAAGCTGCTTGGACACTTAATTCATATGGGTATTTAAATGTAGTGTCAAAAATGTAGGGTCTTTGCACTGCTACTTTCCATGTTACTTTTAAATGCCTTCAAATGTAGGCAAATACAGTGTCATCACTGCAAGAAATATGATGTTCCTGACTCTATCTTAGCTTACTATTGTAAATAAGTTTAGAAAAACTATATATGTTACATATAAATAACACTTGCCTGGTATTTCAAAGTAACATATTTGTACTGTCTTTGTACTGTCTTGATTTTGAATAAATATTCAAAAATATCTTGGTCTGTGCTCAATTTTGTCCTAGTGGTTTGATTTAGTTTTTTAGGTTTTTTGGGTTGCGGTAAAGACACAAAAGTTAAGACACTGATTAAAATAAAGAAAACAATACATACATTATTTTTGCACAGCAACACTGTCCCCATAGTTGAAAAGTTCACTGCAAATAATGCATTGGCTTAAGTGGACTGGCTTAAGTACAGCACTTAATTTTGATGTTTTGGTACTTAGAGTTTTTATGGTTAATCTTGCCTTATGAAGATCGTAGCAATGCAAGGGGAGGGATCACTAGTGCAAACAAGCGTGGGACTAATGTCAGTCTGTTATGTAATGTAAATCAGAATGTTATAGCAGCTGTGCTTTGTTAGTCTCTTGTTGTTGTTGTGAATTTCTAATGTAAATGTCACTGTTTTCATGGCTGAGGGTGGAACTCAACCTGGCTATCGATGAACCACCATGACTAATACTACAGCAGTAAGTGGTAACATGTGGCCACCCTTTCCATGTCCAAATTCCAGTACAGTTGTAGCCATGGGTTTGACCAGTGCATAGAAGTCTTTACCTTCTTTTAATTGTTGAGCTTATTGGGGTTATGATGGTAGGTTGTCTACCTCCATCCTATCCCTGGCACTCTCTGCCATGCCAATCATGAGTATGTTCTCCTTCACTACATTGACAAATTTTCTCTATGGTCTTCTTCTGTTCCTTCTGTCTAACCTTTGCTCAATATCTCCAGTATCCCTCCTCTGCACATGTCCAAATCATCTCAGCCTTGCCTCTCTAACTTTGTCTCCAAACTGCTCAACCTGAGCTGTCCCTCTGATGGACTTGTTTCTAATCTTGTCCGTTCTAGTCACTCTCAACTAGGGATGGGTACCGGTATCCGGTGCCATGATGGCACCGGTTCTGACATTAACGGTAGTAACCAGACCGAAAAGCAGCGCACATTTCAGTGCTTTATTTCGGTGCTTTTTTTTTCCTGAGATGTCATACACTTTGAATTCTAGCCAATCATTTTACGTTTCCGAGGATAGTAGGTGGGTCCAGGTACGTACGTTCTTTTAGAGCAGAGCTACAGATTAAAAATGCCCAAGGTGAAGCGGTCAAAAGTCTGGCTGTACTTCACAGCAAAATATGCAAACTCAGCAGCCTGCAACAAGTGCTTTAAGGTGATACTGTGATACTGTCAAATGAAGTAACACCTCAAATCCGATGAAACACCTGGCGACGCATAGCGTGCTTAATGTTGTTCGTGTATAATTTACGTTGAGTAGGCTAACCACGTTATTAAATTAATACATGTAAGGTGAACTAGCAAACACCGTCGTAGTTACATGCAGCTGTCTTCTTGTTTGATGGCAGATACTCCCTTCACCCTGGCCAAAAAGGCTAAAATGACCAAAGAAAAAGTGGAAAACAGCTAAACATGAGAGGTTTTTGGACAAAGTTTGTGTTCTCCATTCTTTAAGCACCGGTTTGAGCACCGTTTAAGCACGGTTTGGCACCGCTATCGGATAAAACCTAAACCTAAACCCTACTCTCAACTAAAGTCTAAGCATCTTCAGCCTCACCACCTGTCTTCTTGTCAGGGTCACTATCTCTAAACCAAACATCATAACAAGTCTAACACCCCTCTTGTAAACATTCCCTTTCATTCTCGCTGCTATCACAATTCACCCGTGACACTCATCTCCACCGGCTTCATGGTGCCTACACTGTCTTCTTTATCTCTCGTGTGCACTGTCCATTGCTTTGAATAGCCAATCCCAGGTATTTAAACTCATCCAACTTCACTATCTCGACTCCTTGCATCTTTACCTTTCTACCAGCCTACCAGGTTTCAACGTAACTTTATTCTTTCATGAGTTTCTGACCACTTATAAAATGTGTTCAATGTGCTGCCCATTGTGTTGGATTGTCAATGCAACCCTCTTCTCACACTGATAGCAACACCGCAGGAGAAATGCCAGCACAGGCATCCAGTATCCGTAGTTTCAGGTGCTGCACATCTCGTATCTTCACACCATAGACAATTGCCTTCAGATGACCCCAAAGATAAAAGTCTAAGGGGGTCAGATCGGGAGACCTTGGGGGCCATCCAACTGGCCCACGACGACCAATCCACTTTCCAGGAAACTGTTCATCTAGGAATGTTCGGACCTGGACCTTAGTGTCAGACCAATAGCGGTGGTTTTGTTTGTTAACTTCACCATTCACATAAAAGTTTGCCTCATCACTGAACAAAATCTTCTGCGTAAACTGAGGGTCCTGTTCCAATTTTTTTTTTTTGCCCATTCTGCAAATTCTGTGCGCCGATCTGGGTCATCCTCATTGAGATGCTGCAGTAGCTGGAGTTTGTAAGGGTGCCATTTGTGAGTAGCTAATATCCGCCGAAGGGATGTTCGACTAATGCCACTCTCCAGTGACATGCGGCAAGTGCTACGCTGTGGGCTCTTGCTAAATGAAGCAAGAAGGGTGTCTTGCATTGAAATCTGCTGCAATGACCCGGTTATTGCATTCACCAGATATCAACACAATTTTGATCCGCTCCTCACGTGTTAACCTCTTCGACATGTCAATGGCTGTGAACAAAGAGAAACTTGTAAATAACTCATGAAAGAATAAAGTTACGTTGAAACCAAGCACACCATTGTTTTTCTTGTGACATTACCAATAAGTTTGATGTGTCACATGGCCCTCTTCCTAATGAAAAAACAAAAGTTGTATCCAAGATGGCCGACTTCTAAATGGCCACCATGGTCACCACCAGTGTTGGGAAGGTTACTTTTAAAATGTATTCCATTACAGAATACAGAATACATTCCCCAAAATGTATTCTGTAACGTATTCCGTTACGTTACTCAATGAGAGTAACGTATTCTGAATACTTTGGATTACTTAATATATTATCATGCTGTTTACAACTACATGAATGTACTATTGCTGTGATTTATTACTGTTACTGAAGGTCCGCGGCTCCGAACCGTAGTAAAGGGACCTCTGGCTAATACGGTGGGTTCTGTGTCGGGCCGAAAACTAGCTTTACTTTGTTGTCTGGGTCAACTTTGCTAGTGAGAGACAGAGAGAGGCGTTGAAAGGCTGCTCCAACGGAACTTATTGTTTTTGGAGGAAAACACGAACACGGTGTACAGTCGAGTCTTAATAGCTTACTTACAACTGGGCTCGTCAGGCACTCTTCTTGGCTGCAGTGGTTATTATTATATTTACATGCTTCCAGCTCCCGTTTTTGCTCGATGACAGCTCGTACTTTTCCTTTCTCTCACTCCCTCGCTCACAGACGCATAACGTGTATGGCAGTCCATTCTCCCTGCAGCACGGACTACACTGCCTATGATGCTACATTCTTTAGAGCTATACCTGTAGCATTCTGCCTATTAGCTTAGCACAACAACAACAGGCGCTCTCTCACCCAGGAAACACGCAGAGAGAGAACGTCACCCTGTAACCATGGCAACCGTAACGCTGCCACCCGGAACAACAGAACATAGCTGTCAAACAAAACCCAAACAGGCCTGACCCGCCACAATATGAAACAGGGAAGTGTAATCCATTTATTTCAACAAAGTAACTGTATTCTAAATACCACCTTTTTAAACGGTAACTGTAACGGAATACAGTTACTCATATTTTGTATTTTAAATACGTAACGGCGGTACATGTATTCCGTTACTCCCCAACACTGGTCACCACCCATCTTGAGGAGTTTGCCCCCTCACATATACTAATGTGCCACAAACAGGACTTTAATATCACCAACCATTCCCATGTTATTACGGTGTATCCATATAAATGGCCCACCCTGTACTTCTCCAGGCTTTCTTGCACCTGCTCCCTACTCTCACTACAGATCACAGTGTCATCTGTGAGCATCACAGTCCACAGAAACTCCTGCCTGACCTCATCGGTCAACCTGTTCATCACCTTGCAGTGATGATGGACAGGTTGACCGAGAAGGGGCTCAGGGACAATCCCTGATTTAATCCTACCTCCATCTGTTACTCCAATAGCACTCTTCCTCACAGTCTTGCTACCCTCATGTATGTTCTGAAAACCATGTCTTCACTCACTAGTATATTTGCATCTCTAACCTTATTCACTTAATCTACTGCACATCCTTTCCAGCTCGATTTCTGCCTCTAGCCAACTAGTACAAGTCCTTTTCAAGACTTTCTTGGCCTTTTTTTTCTCAATCTTTCCAGAATGCCTGGAATGTGAACAATTTCTAAAATACTTTACTGATAAAATTCTATCTCTCAAATCCTCACTCCCCCCAGTGGTGAGCCTTGCTCTCACTGGAGAATGTGCTTCTGCTTTTCATCAGTTTGAGCCAGTGTCACTCTGTACACTTAAGCAAATTGTCAAGCAACTGAAAATTACTAGTTCTGCATATGAACCTCTTCCACCTCGCATTGTGAAGGACGGCTTTGATGTAATTGGGCCCAGTATTCTATTTTTAATGAAATTATCATTGTCTTCTGGCTATGTTCCCTCTGTTTTTAAACATGCTATAGTGCAACCTGCTCTCAAAAAAAGGTGTCTTGACCATTGTGATTTCGTTAATTATAGGCCGATATCCAAACTTCCGTTTCTCTCCAAAATCTTAGAGAAGATAGTTGTTTCGCAACTCCAGGCTTACCTGGATGCGCATGACATCTGTGATAAATTTCAGTCTGGTTTTAAACCACGCCACAGCACCGAAGCAGCTTTGCTGAGAGTCCTTAATGATCTTCTCTTAATTACTGATTTAGGGCATTCTGCTGTATTAGTCTTATTGGATTTGTCCTCAGCTTTTGATATGGTTGACCATAATATCTTATTAACGAGGTTAGAACGCACTGTGGGCATTCGGGGTGAAGCCCTTAACTGGTTCAAATCATACCTTTTGAACAGGTCTTTCTCCGTTACCTTGGGTACTTATTCTTCCTCAACTGCATCCTTATCCTGTGGTGTGCCCCAAGGCTCTGTGCTTGGCCCAATGTTATTCTCATTATATATGCTCCCCCTAGGCTTAATCTTTGAAAAATTTCTTATCACCTCTATGCCGATGATATACAAATATATTTTCAATTAGATGATGACGACATTGCTCCTTCATTGCATTGCTTTCTCGAGTGCATGAGAGAAGTCAGAGAATGGCTTTCAGGCAATTCCCTTATCCTGAATGATAAGAAAACGGAAATTGTGGTGTTTGGCAACCCTATCCCTTGGGGCTTATTAGCTGATACCTTTGGTTCCTTTGCCACTTCTTTCTCTGACTCAGTTAGTGACCTAGGTGTCCTGCTGGATAGCTCTTTCAAATTTAACAAACAAGTGTCCTCAGTAATCAAATCTAGCTTTTACCAACTGTGCCTTATTGCTAAGGCTAAGCACTATGTTCCTCATAACGATCTTGAAAAGCTCATTCATGCTTTTGTGACTTCTAGATTGGATTACTGTAATTCTCTCTCCTTTGGTCTTCACTCCGCTCTCCTTCACAGACTCCAGCTTGTCCAAAATGCGGTGGCTCGCCTCCTGACTGGCACTAGAAAGCATGCCTCTATCACCCCGTTCTTATTGATTTGCATTGGTTACCCATAAAATTGAATCTAAAATATTGTTGCTCACCTTTAAAATTATAAATAATTTAGCCCCTTGTTATCTTGTCAGTCTTCTTCTTGTCGATCCCTGGGCGAGCCCTCAGGTCTTCAGCCCAATTACTCTTGACTCAGCCTAGATCTAGACTTAAATCTAGGGGTGACCGTGCTTTTGCCCTGGTTGCACCTAATTTGTGGAATAACCTTCCCATCGATATCCGTGCATCAGACTCCATTTTATCTTTTAAATCCCGTTTAAAAACTCACTTATTCAACATAGCTTTTCCATCTAGTTAGTGTCCCTATTTTATATTTGGTTTAATTTTTATTTATGTACTTTACCTTTTAGCTTTATCTGTTCTTAGTAACTTTGTTCTTATATTCCCTTTTGTTGCTGTATAATTAGTGTCCTCAGCCTGATGACATATGTGGTACTTTGTTAATAGTCTTTTATTTAATCATGTCTTCATTTACCTGTTTTTATTGTAAAGCACTTTGGTGTACCGCTGGTTTTTTAAACGTGCTATACAAATAAAGTTGTATTGTATTGTATTGTATCTTTCCATAATACACAAAATCAGTCTTTTCTTCTTTTTTTTTTTAGCCAACTCCTACAACAGGATCAAGAGTTGGCATCTTAGGTTCCTGCAGGTACTTATGAAGATCCAATATTATAATGCTATTGTGTTGCCTAGCAACCACCAAAAAAATACTAGCTGCTATAATGAATGTATATTTAGGTTTCCCATTGTTCTTCTAAAATAAGCAAAACCTTCACTAAAATTGATCAAAGCTGAATTAACCTTGTTTTTTTTTTTATTTAGGAATACATTTATTTGGAATAATTTGCTATACTGAAAAAAACAGGTAACAAAAAAGAAGAAGAAAAAGAAAAGTCAGCATTACATAACTTTTCCAGTCTTTTACTACTACTGTCCCTACTTTTCATATAACATCGCTTTCTTTTTAACTGGGCTGTACATATTATATTAAATCAATTTATTAATCAATTAATCACCTTTTGGTGATTAACTTCTTGAAACAACTATGTCTGGAAAAAATACTATATATTAATATATTATCTAAATAATAGCATTTTTCAATTGTTTTATTTATCTATTAAAACATAACATTTTTATAACATGCAGTAACTGATGCACATGTAAAAATCATGTGAAAGCACAGTCACCGTGTGGACACAATCAGCTCAGAGGCATTAAATGGAAATATCATGTTCTGCTGACTAGGATTCAGATAGAAAATCACTTTAATCTGCTTAACAGTGTATGTATAAATTCATGGGAAAATACAGCTTATGTAACAAATCCTCTGAGTGATTGTGATAAAAAAATCTGAGTATGTCTCAGCGTTTGTCTTTGACTTCTTTTTAATCTGCATCAAACGCATTTCATTCAGTCATAGCTTTGCAGTCCTTAAGAGAAAACACAAAAAGATTAAAAACATTTTCAAGACAAAGTAAATCAAAGCAGGCCAGAAACACACATACAATCCACAACATCATATTGCAGTACTGCATGATAACTTAATTACACATGATTTTTTTTTTATTTCACAAAGTGACACTAAAATAGAAAATAAACCCTCCATTTAACAAGGAAGAAAGGCATCTGCATTTTCAGGTGACAGCTTGCAATATACATACATTCAAAGTGAATGTGTGCATCTGAGTTTATATAAGCAGCAAAGTCAAAAAGAAGAATTATAACAAAAGTCCAACACTGAAAGGGAAAAAATGTTTACCCCATGAACAAATATGTTATTTTACCACATAATAAATGTACAATTAAATTTTTTTTAATTTTTTTTTAATGTTTTTACTTACATGGTCAGATGAGTCTTCAAAGTGTGAACCAGAAAAATAATGGTGCATGTATTTTAGAAAATAGTATACCTAGCTTTGTAATTCAACTGTAACACATACATTTAGAGGCACAAACTTAAACTACAAATAAACTTCATGTAGAAATGTATTATGATTGCAGTTCTTGACTTTGATGCTAGTACAGATAAGCTGCACTTCCTCTTTTGCACTTATCCTCAGACCTCCGTCTCTTTGTTGGCTTTTCCACCGAACTTTTGCACAAAGCTTCATCGCTGGTTGCCTGCAGGCTGTCAAAAGTGCCCTGCCTCGCCCCCTCCTGCAGGTTTTCATCATGCATTCTGTGCATCCTCCACAGATCCACAAACCGGTCCACGCAGCTGAACCTGGCCTCTGTGGTGCAGGCATACATGCCAACCGGCACAGCCAGCACCATTGCGCACACAATAACTATAATGTGGATTAACCTTTCTTTCTGCTCCATCTCTCTAATGTCACTTCCTGTTACAAACACAATGCACTGACCTTCCCTTGGTGGGAGGTTCTTCAGGGTCACACACACCTCGTATTTGGTGACAGGAAGCAGATTACTGACCGAGTAACTGTTGATGCCCGGGCCAATGTAGATCATTTCCTTCTTTGGTGAATCATATTTACCAAAGTGGATGGTGAACCAAGTTTCTGCAGGGTTTTCAGTTGCTGCGTGCCACTCTAGGGTGATTCCATAAACTGTCTGTTTGGCTATGTGTATTTCAATGTAGGCATTCTCCTCAGATGACAGCATAGGGACAGGCGGTAGGAGAGGAAGGGAGGAATCAGAAGAGGCGATGTTAACTGTAATGTTGACAGAGGAGTTGCCAATGAAATTGTTGGCCGTGCAGGTGTAGAGTCCTCGGTCTGCCAGATGAAGAGAGGGGATCAGGAGCTGGGAAGAGAAGGTCTCCTCATCGATGTTTGTCTGTGATGCTGCAAGGTGAAAACAGAGCATCAGAGCAAATCACAGGATTTTTTACATCTGGTAATGACATGCTCAGGTATTCTGATATTATGCAGTAAGTATTGTCTCTTTCAAAACACTGCAGCCTGGGAGTTCACTATATATACTTTGCTAAGTGCTCCAACAGCAGGTTCACAACAATTTAATGGATGGTAGTGATTAAAAAAAAATCTTACCAACAAATCCTCTTATAATCTTCAGACTGTACATCCACTGAATGGTCGGCTCTGGCCTGCCCTTCACTAAGCATGTTAGGGTTGCATTTGCTCCCAGAGGTAAAGTGATGTTGGTTTCAGGGGCAGAAGTCACTGGCCTCATGCATGATTTTAACTGAATCTCATGGAAAAACTTGTGAGCTTTGAGAGCTGGACCTGAACACATCAGATAAGAGTTCATCAGGATGATGGGAGGGCTGACTGCCCTGGTGAACTCCACAAAGCCTTTGAGGCGGCAGTCACACAACCAGGGATTATCATGCAGCCCCAAAACCACATTTGACACCATCCCTTCTTTTGCCCAGGCTTTCTCAGCTATTTGGGAAAGGGGCCAATTCATGAAGACTTCTTTTGCTATGACACTAAGCTGATTGAAGGATAAATCTAAGTAGGTCAGCGCAGGTAAATATCTCAGAGCATGTTCGGGTAGCACATCCAGGAGATTGTGTTTTAGGTCCAAAATCTTGAGGTTTGGTGTATCCTGAAATGCTGTCCATGATACTGAAGTCAGCTTGTTCCCTTGTAGCCTTAGCTCAGTCAAGTTAGCGAGCCCCTCTAGGCTTTTCATGTTCATCAGAGCGATCTCATTAAAATTTAGCCAGAGGAACTCCAAGGCAGGCACTTTTGAGAAGGATCCTCGGGGTAACTCAGTCAGGTGGGATTTTTCAATTCGGATTTTAATAAAATCATGTGGGATGTCCACTGGGATTTCTCCCATGGATGTTTCCATACATAGTAAAGACCTAAAATGACAGACAAGAAAATTTGTGCTATACAAAGATACTGGTGTAGTACACTTAGCTTAAACACAAATTTTGGATAGTGTTTATTTGGGCATTTCACACTAGTCATGCTATAAGTAATGTTTATTGTTGCATGTAACTTATTCAAAAGAGGACAGACTCATAGCAAATATACAACCTAGCTTTACAATGTAGCATATTTTTAGTGGCCACTTACCTTCCTAAGATATCATCTGTGCAGGAGCAACCGAACAAACAAGTTGACGATCCAAAACAGATGAACTGGAATACCAAAGTGATATGCAATGTGACATAAAAGGCGTCCATGATCCTAGACACGCATATGAAATAGGCCTGTCAGGGCAGGACATGCTCATGGGCTGCGTGAAAGAAAGCCCATTACCTTAATCTCCCTTGACGTAACCCTTAAGAGGCCAAATGACATGTGAGACACAGGTGTATTTATAGCAATGGTCCACTAAACACAATGTTAAATCTTTTCAAAAGGACATAAAGAGTTAACATTCACAAGTGTTTTTCAGTCGAGAGCTATGAGTTCGGCTTGATAGTAGTTCTTGTCTCAGATATGACCCCAAAATGCTTCGCATCAGACTAATTTAATTTATTTGTTCCCCACTAAAGCAGCAGCATTGACATGACAGGAGGCCCATCTGTGTTAAGTGGGCCGGAGCCTGTCAGGCTTAGCAACACTGAGAGGGAGGGCTGCACAGAGACAGAGACAGATGTCCGGAGAGGACTGACCTCAATAATCTAAACACTGTTTGTCTATCAGGTTGATAAAGGCCAAATCAGCATATACCAAAGCGAGTGTGAAAACAAACATCTACACTATAGCTCTGCAGTTTCACACAGTTTCATATCCTTTAATACCCACGCTTTTTATACGTGCGCATTATAATTTAACAGATAAACAGATTAGCCACGTGTTCAGCATTTCAGGAAATGTTTTTTACATAATGCATATCATAATCGTCATTTATTGCTACAGTTTGCTTGAATGCTGAGTTCATCATACAGAGACTGTACTAGTAGGTAATTTAGATGCTGGAGCACCCATGAGCACACATAATCAAAATGATAAAGACTGATCCAATGGAAAATATGAATATTAGTCCAAATTTATGCCATTATATGTATCAACTGTAGTGATTCATATATTAATGCTACAAAAACTGCCTCGGATTTGCCTACAGCTGTATTAATTCATTGTATTTACTTAGTTTAAGCATGTTTTGTAGCAGTTTATAGATACAGGGGATACGTGTGGGTGTTTTTAAGGAAAGTAAAGATGTAGGAAAAAAGTAAGCATAAATCAATATAAAAATATTTATTTTTATACAGTACATTCATACATACACATATATTTTAGGTTACAAATATTAATACATTACAAAATGTACTGTATTTCAGGTTTTTCACCCAACAGTAAACCTGGCACATTCATATCATACTGACATATAAAACAGGCTAAATAAACTATTGTTTCCCTAAATACGTGTAGAATAAAGATTTTCACACAAAGCATAAGTTACATCTTAGGAAAAAACAAAGAAAAGTGAATGTATTGGGTTTAAGAGAGTTTAGGGCATCGAGAGATTTTTCTCTTATTCTTAAAAGTGCACGATGAATTAAAAAAAGTTATTTCTACACCACTTGTAAATTTACAACTGTGTTACTGTGTATATTTTCCCTTTTTGTTGTTTCCCACCAAATGAATGGTAGCTTTTACTCCCACAAGGCTGTAATTTATTTGAAAAGATCCAGTCCTAAAAGAGCTACCAGTGTCCTCTGGATACTCCTTTAAAAAGAGGATCAGTTGAATCTTTCTAACAGTGGAGCACGGCAGTGCAAAGTGCATCCTTTGGGAACTGAGGCAAATGTTTGGTTTTAACAGAAGTACTCATTAGGTAGCCCTTCAGTCCTGGCTGTGGCCTCTGAGTCAACACTAGATCTCGCTGAGAGCAGCCTGTTGGATTCGTCAGGATTTAGCCTCGTTAGATACTCGCCTTCCATCCCCTTAGCTTTGGTCCCAGGGCCGAGGGTCTCAAACGTGACGTACGAGTCCTGTATTTCTTTGGATTGCTTCCCCAGCAGCTTTTGGCAACGTTTCTTTATTGCCCCACAGCACACAATCAGTGTAAGAGGAACAGCGATCACGCATGCCACCGTTATCACCACCACATTAATGAGCTTCTGAGTGCCACTCGCACTGGCTGCTTCATCGGTTGAGAAGATTACACACTGCTCCTTTTTTGGGATCAGACCTTTGACGCAAACACAGGCAATGTACTTTGTCTTTGGCACAAGGCCGTCAATTGTGATTCTATTTCTTCCAGAGCCCACATTGATTCGACGCATGTCTCTCTCACCAAATATAGCATATAGGATGCTAAACTCTGTGGTATTTGTGGCTGTAGGGGCTCGCCAGTTCAGAGAGACAGTATGGTCAGTGTCACCAATCACCTTTACAGAACGCACTATCCTTTTCTCAGGAGCTTGCTGTAACGATGAGGCATTGGCCGATAAGTTACTTAAAGCATCCTGTTGCACGTCCAGTGGCTTCTGTGCATCCGAACCTTTGCCTCGTCCCTGAGAAACGCCATCAGAGATGCTGTAGCTCTCAATCTCATACTTCCCAGTCACCCCCTTGGCATTAAGAGGTTCAATGATGGGCTGTGCAGCTGTAGATGTAGGTGGAGGAACGTATCTGGCAATAAGCTTTTCCTGGTATGCCGCTCTGCCAATGCCACCATTTTTCTTCCCCCTTGATCTCTTAGAAGTACCACCACCGCCACCTCCTGCTTCTTCTGACCGAAAGGAATCTGTGATCACCAAGGAGATGACAGCGTCTGCCGTGCCCACAAAGTTGGTCGCCTTGCAAACATATTTCCCAGAATCCCGGTAAGAGACAGCAGGCACGCTCAGAATCGACCAAATGATGCCTTCCTTTGAGATCTCTTGCTGAACTGAAAAAACAAAAAGGTAGAGATCCACAGAGATAAGCAGATTGACAAAAAAAGAATAACTTTAATGTAATTGACAAGTGTGCAGAAATAAATCAAATCTAAGAACATCTGGAACAAATTCAACAAAAGTCACCGGTGCCGTTCATTTTCTTGCCATCAGCACGGCTCCAGAACAGCTCGGGGATGGGGACTCCAACTGTGCCGCAACGCAGCAGCACATTGTTGCCCAGTGAGCTCCGAACACGAGCCACGGCCGTATGCACTCGAGGGCCTTGGCACCTCTGCAGCTCTGCTTCAGTGAAAAGAACCCCTGATAGGCTCTCGGGATCAGCGCATCTCAGTCGAGTGTCAATGAGAGCCACGGAGGACGAGGGGGACTTCTGAAACTGAACCAGATCATAGAGTCGACAGTCACACAGCCACGGGTTATCATGAAGACCTGCAGAGGAATGTATGGAAAGACTTTATTAGTGAAAACAATAAATTAAGTTGTTTTACCCAACACTGAGTCATTTTAAGACCAGACCATTACCTGGGATTGAGTATAAATAAACATAATTAGCCTAACAAGTTGACACACTGCACACACAGTATATTTAGACTAATCCCTAACTGAGCTTTAAAGAAGTAGCTCTCATACAAGGCAGATTACAAAGAAATCTTAATACATCAAAGTTCAATCCTCACCAAGTATTAGTTTAGAAGAATCAGCGTCCTGGGGTGGCTTCACACTTAGCCACATTGTGAGAATTTCACCAGGAACGGTTGTGAGACTGTTGCTAGACAAGTCCAGGTAGGTTATGTTCTGTATATACATGATGGCTTCTGCGGGCATGCTGGAGATTTTGTTGTTGTGTAAGTCCAGGAGCCTCAGGTTTGGCATGTCTGTCAGAGACTCCCAGGGGAAGGAGGTAAGGGAGTTGCCATCCAGCCTGAGCTCATTAAGGTTGTAAAGACCCCGGAAACTGTCAGGAGTCAGGGAGTTCAGGGAATTGAAAGACATCCAGAGAAACTCCAGACTGTTGAGGTAGTGGAAGGTGCTGCTAGAAATCCGTGTGATTGCCGTCTTCTCAACGCGGAGCTTTGCCGTGTCGGTTGGGAAATTTTGAGGAACCACAGTGATTTCCGGATCATTGCAAAGAACACTTCTGCAAGAAAATAACAATAAAAAAAATATGACTACCTCTACAGAACATGTAGCAGTAACAATATTAAAGATACTTTTAAATTCAAGATGAAAGCATATTTTATACGTTAGTTTTAAATAAAAAATAAGTTTAAAAAGTTCAGTTTATTAAAGAAAAAAAAAAAACGTAGCAGACTATTTTTGAGTTATAAGCAAATGGGATTAAGGAACAAATCCAAGTTAATTCCAGCACACGGAGTCACTGAATAGAGCAAAGCTATATTCTCACTTTTATCGCAAAGCATAATAATTGTGCTCTGAATTCAATTCGCAGAGTTTACCTCGCTTTTGATCCGTCGCTTAGTTTGTGAAAGAAACAGCTGCACTGGGCAGGACACGGACTGCTCATCAGAGGAAGAAAAACTAAAGCCAAACAAAAAGCTGCAGGAAAATGTCGACTCATTTTGCAAGCTACTGAACACTATGCAACTAAACTACAGTTACAAAGCACGCGCCGCTACTCGGTCTAACAGGACGCGGGATGCATCGTTTTGCACGCTCACAGATCCACTCTGCTCCAACTGGTCTGAATCCTGAGATAAAAAGGATAGGCAGGGATTAGGGAAGGACTTGGGTTATTTTCATTCTCACGATTAGGCTATTGCTTCCTGGAAGCTGATAGGTTACCGCGTTTTTACTTTCATTCTTAGACATACTTTCCAAGCAATGATTGGATGGACAGTTATGACACAACTGCCTGCAATTATAGGACATAAAAAAGTAGCAGGTGGACGAACTACAATCGCTAAATCTACCTGAGTGAGCATTTGCTTCTTTTTTCTTCGAGTAAAAGGGGAAATATCTGAACACATTTAAAACGTTATTCGTATCTTATCATTTTTATCCATCTCAAGGCTTTCTGCTCCACGTAAATTGACCAAGTTTCACCAAAAACAAACAAACTGAATAAATTATGATATGAAACACAAGGTGATAAAAATTCCTCTCGATTAGGTTTAAATGTCCTCAAACCGTCGTTTTTGTTAGAAACTTCATTTACAGACTGTAGTTAAATAGTAGCAGTGAGCGACCACTAGATGGCAGTGGGAAGTCACTGAGTGTAAACAATTGTTAAACACTTGCACTGCTTGTCTCCATCCAGGTAATCAGTGGGTTTGAATACAATTTTAAAACATTTTTTCTTATGGAGATAATTTCTAATCTCTGCAAGACTGCATGAATCTACTTCCCCCGCTAAACAAACATTAATAAAAACTTGGATTGCATCATGCTTTGTGATTTTTTTTTTCTGTGCTATTAACACATGTACATTCATACATCATCATATGCAGGCTATCTGAGTATGACATACTTTGTGGATGACAGATGTATTGTCACAGTCTGAGGGTTTTTTTCACAGGTAAAGAGGTTTAAAGACATGGCTGCTCGGCAGGGTTTTCAAATCCTTTAATCCAGTCATCTCTCAGTCTCTTGATAATACAACTTTGTTCCATTTCTTTCAAGAGGGCTGTCCCAGACAGGAAAACCTCCAACCCTGCATCTGTCCCTATAACATTTCCCCATATGACCCCACATCTTGGATTGGGGTGTAAGGCGCATCTTTTAATAATGCCTTTATAGCAATTAAGATTTATTTACAAGAATAAATGATCTACCAACGGGAAAGTGTTATAATAATGAAAGAAACTGATGCAAAATGACATTTTTCATTTTTAATTACCAAAAATATACATTTTAAATAAATACAATTGTTAATTTAAAAAATATTAAGTCAAAATGGAAGCAATTCTCTACATTATGGGGGAAAAAAACATCGTTTTCACAGGACTCTATTCATAGATTTTATTTGAAAACAAAAGAATTAAGAAGGCAAGTAGCAGCAAGGGGCTGACAGTCAAACGCTCTTGATTTGTCACGATCAGCAAGTTCGAGCACCTCTATAAAAGCAGATGTTTTGGCAGTTTGCTCATCAGGATCATTCAGGTAACAAATGTTTTTTCTTCTATGTTAAAAAAGAAAAAAAAGAACACGGCAGCCTGCACACTAAAGAAATAATAAGACTTCTAAGACAATATCCTTTCAACAGGGAAGGAAAGATATTTGCCAAAATGCACAGTTCATGAAATCCTGTCCTTGACCAGTTCATGAACTCCTCTGTCTACCAAGCAATACAAAGTATTCTACAGTCAAATTTGGGGCCATCTATCCGACAGCTGAAGCTTGGCTGAAATTGGGTCATGCAGTAGGACAATGATCCCAAGCACACGAGCAAATCTACAACAGAATGAGTGAAAAAGAAAAGAATCAAGATGCTGCAATAGCCCAGTCAAAGTGAAATGCTGTGTTAGGACCTCAAGAAAGAAGAAATTAATGTCTGCAGACCTCAGTGAGCTGAAGCATTGTTTTGAAGAGGGGTGGGATAAAATTCCTCCACAACAACATGAGAGACTCATAAAATCACACAGAAAACTATTACTATTATTGTTTATAACGGTGGTTCTACAAGCTCTTGCTCTTTGGGTGTTCTTAGTTTTTCACAGGATTGCAGAGTCCTGTGAAAACCTTTCTTTTCACATGCCTGAAAGTACAATACCTAAAGTAGGTGCTATATGTAAACACAGTATATTGGCGCCTGTATGGCACTGGGGTCAGGGGCATTTCCATCTGAGCTGTTTATGAGAAAAAGGTAGAAAAAGACCAGTGTCTAGAAAATAGGAGTTATCCCATTTAACTGCTTCTAGTTTTAAATTAGGAAATATATTTTTAAAAATGCTTTCAGTTCCTGGTCATTTGTTCAAATGGAATTTCAACAATAAAGCCTTTGTTTCATTGCGAAACCAACAGATTATGCTGCAGTAATTAACTATTTGTCAACGGATCAATGTTTAGCCTTTGTAGGGAGTTGTAGCCTTGTGTTTTATGCCACAGTTTCATTTGTGTGCGGCTAAACACGACGAATACTCTCTGACTGAGATGATGTTAATTAAACAGTTAAATTAAAGAAAGCTACAGTCCTGATCTCTGGCATTATGTTAAGTCTGGCAGTGCAGGTCGTAATGCAGCTGGTAAATGCTGTTGGACTAAAACTTATTCAACCTCAAAACGCTCTTTAGTTACTTCAACGCTCATATTTTAAGCCTATTTTCTTCACACTCAGCCCCAGCAGATTAACAGATTGTGCTATTAAATATTTTGAAATTGAGAAACTGGCATTGCTTTATGTTCCTGAATGGCATCACACTACTCCACCAGCTTCTAACAAACACCTCGCTAGGCCTTTTGTTGGGATTGAGGGCAGCACACAAATATTCTGCGATGTGATTCAGATGCTCCAACTTGTCAATTTATCTGTGAAATATTGGCATTTTTACCGCCCCAAATGTTCCAGAGCAGCAGATGCCAGCAGATGACAAGTACACATGTCATAGCTTTTTTGTGTGTGTGGACTGAACACAGCTTACAGAAAAGACAATATGGACAGTTTAGAAAAGGGTATTATAAGTCCATTGGGACAATTCATTACTTCATAGTTAATGAGGTTGTGGTAATCTGTGGCTAGCTTAGTGGTGCAATCAGACTCTACCCAAATGTTACATTTTAAAAGGTTTAGGCAGCCACAATAACCAAAGGTAACTTAGGACAGCTGTGACATGGGATGACAACATGCCATGTCACAGATCCTCAAATCCTCGCAAACTGCCTTCTTGAACATGACAGCAAGTACATGACAGCAAGTATCCAAATGGCCTCCACACTCACCAGATCTCAATACAATCGCGGACGTTTGGGATGTGGTGGAACAGGATATTTGTAATCCCACACATGCAACCAATAAATCTGCAACAACTATGATGCTATCTTGTCAATATGGACCACAATCTCTTAGGATTTTTTCCAGCACTGTGCTGAATCTATGCCAAAAGGAAATAAAACAGTTCTGAAGGTAAAAGAGGTCTACTTCCTGAAAGTGATGTGTAGGCCGGTCTGGAAAACATTTTGTTTTTACAGCAGAAAGAAAAGAGATAGCCTGATGTAGTCATGAAAGTGGGTACTGGCTTTTGATATTAAGCAACTTACGGTTGTTCCCAAAGTTGCTTGAAAAGCCTCCAATTAATCCAAAACCCAACAGTGACTCCCTGTTAAACCCAGAATTGAATTTAAGATCCTTCTTCTCACATACAAGCTCTTGAACAACTCCCTTGTTATCGTAACAGAGCACTTGTGATTTTCGAAAAGAGCTAAAAGTAGAATTGGAGGAAAGCCTTCAGCTTTTAGGCTTCTGTGGAGCCAGCTCCCAGTTTTAACTCAGGAGAAAGGCACCTTCTCTACTTTTAGTCTGAAGATTAGTCTGAAAACTTTCCTTTTTACGTTTACAATAAGTACTTTCCACAATACTTAGTTAACACAAGAAGTCACCTGGATGAGTGATGAAACGTTTCTCCCACTGATAATGCTACATCCAGATGAACAGATTCAACCTTTTTGGACAAGAAAACACACCTTTAGGCTGTTCATATATTTTTAAAAGGAGTTTTTTGGAAACCTGGAATGTAAAGGTCTCTCTAAAGCACTTTGGGTCAACGTCTGTAATTTGAATATGCTATTTACTATAAATAAAATAGACAGGACGGTCAACACAAAAAGTGCATGTTCGAGGTATATTTTTTTTCATTTGCAAAAATTTCATAGATCCGCCCACATCTATTCTCCACTCCCCATGTGTTTATACACCATTATTAGTATGTGCTTCATCTTGTCTTCTTATGCCCACCCCAATAGGTGGGGTGAGCCTTAAAGTGCATTTAAGAGTTATCAGTGTAACTGTCCAGACTGCCGGTCAAAGTCTGCTTAAGAGTCCAACACTCTTTTAAGTTAAAAGACAACATTTCCCATGTTTCCTTTCTCTTATCGCTTACAAAAGCTGTAGGTTGGTTTCGCCACGGAGTGTTCGGCAATAAACTTTCAGAGCCTTTAGATGACAGAATTGCGCAGAAAACTCGCAAAGTGTTTGCAACCACTCACTTGCAGAACGTGTGCAGGAAGTCTGCTTGTTAGGACATTCTTCGGGGGATTGTAAAGAGGGCTTTGCTAAGATTAGCGCGTTCATGCTTTTTCACGTGAAAGCACCTTTATAAGGCCTTATTGTGGCACAGACTGTGGCTACGCTGCAGGAAAACGACTCGTCTTCTTTGCAAAGTCTAATTCGTGTGCTTCATCATGGCAACATATACGTTACCGGAGGGATTCACAGAGTTTGACATGTTTACATTCGGTTCAGCACTCCTTGTTGGCGGTAAGTGAAGCGTGCTGTATGGTTATACAAGAAGGAAGGACCCAGATAACCATGAATAAATTTGGAAGAGCTGTATTTTTAGGGGGATTCCTTGTTTTTGTTTGTTGGGGGGGAGGGGGGGTTAATGCTTGGAAATGAGTTAGATGTTAAAAGTTCCAAACCAAGACTACTTAAATTGCATTTTGTTTGTTTGCACACTTTGTGGGCCAAAAAACAATAAGATCGGCCATGCAGACAAATCCAGCTAGAGGTTAAATGTGAAACCAAATAATAGAAACGTAATTTATTCCTTGTTTTGTTTTCACTTTTAGGGATGCTGGGGTTCTTCCTCAATGCCATCAGCATCCTTTCTTTCCTCAGGGTGAGGGAGATGCGCAATCCCAGCAACTTCCTGGTGTTCAACCTTGCTGTAGCTGACCTCAGTTTGAATATTAATGGACTCACTGCTGCCTATGCAAGTTATCTCAGGTAATAAACAGGGCATGCTCTGTTAGAAATGTATTTTCTGGCCTTCTACAGTCACTTTATAACTGAATCTTTCAGCAGAAGTTTTCATATTAAGCTGTCCAGCACAAGCTGACTAAGTCTCAGGGTTTCATAATCCAATCCACAATCTACTTTGTTCACATTTGGCAAGAAAATATGTTGAAAGTGACCAAACAGCCCAAATACTTGCTATCAAATAATTAGTAGTTCCTATTTATAAAACTTAATGTGTACTGATGTTGTGAGACATTTCCAGCTTGACCTATTAAGAACGGTGAGTTTTCCTTAAAATTATTATGTAAAGTGTTACGCAAGACAGTTGTTTTTCTACAAACTAGGGGGGGGGGGGGGGGGGGGGGGGTTAATTAATACATTTATTTAAGTAAAGTCAACTTGGTTTTTGCATTTCTCTTCTCATTTTTTGCTTATTGTAAAATGTCCACATGTTTAATTGGAATCCAGTTATCAAGCTAACCAGTTTTTCAAATTTTAGAATCAAGTTTAAGTTTAAGTGGGATAATTTGTAACCTTCATGAACCCAGCAACCCACTGCACTCGTAGTGTCACAGCTATCATAAAATGAAGTTAAACTTTATTTAGTTTGTGCAGTTGAACATAATGAAACACAAAAACAACAACTTATTACAATACAGATGTGTATACTGACCCAATGTAATTAGTCATTTGATATTTCATATGCTTGTTGTTTGCTGCTTTTAATATGTGGCAAAGCATCCATCCATTCACAATTCAAAGACCTCTCCTTCTAGAGAATTGATCCTATTTTAGTGAAACCTGCATACAACGATAACCTATTGATGCTTCACCCAAATTCTGCTCAAGGTCAGAGACACATTTGGTGTTACATTGGGACTTTTCCCTTTTCACAACATAAGCTTTATGGATTTTATTTACAGTTTGAATTTAGTGTGCACAAAATGATAAAGAAAAAAACAAATGAGGTGATAGCTTGACTTTTTGCTTTCCCTCACATGTGCCCTACATGGTGATAATGACGTTATTGTTCATAATTATGGAGGGAGTGATCCTACTGGTTGACTCCCGCATTAGAAAGCTGCAGTTAGGGCCTTTCTGTCACCACTGTCTTAACAACAGTGATATGGTCACATATATTTATGCCGTTTACTGCATGGTGATGGTTACTGCTGACCATGTAGCCATAACACTCCTCAACTTAAACACTTATTTTGTGTTGATCTACATTAATATGTCCTGTATATGACTATTTGTGAAACTTTTTGACTTCTTTCAATTTAAATTCTCATTAGAGAAGTCAATGACGAAAAAACTTTCTGTGCTTCACAAATTATAACAACCTATGAATTATGATGGGTTGTGATCAGAATAGCCTCTACATCAAAGAGTTTCTGGTTATTTTATTTTATTTTATTGAGCTGTATACCTTTATACCTAAGCACTTTGTTTTTATATATAAGTTTGTGTAATTTTAGGCGCATTTTTCTGCAAGTTGTAGTATGACACATGTTTCTTTGTCGTCTTCAGATACTGGCCATTTGGTCAAGATGGTTGTGCCTATCATGGTTTCCAGGGGATGATATCCGTACTGGCATCCATCAGTTTCTTAGCTGCAATCGCTTGGGACAGATATCACCAGTACTGCACCAGTGAGTAAAGGCACTACAAATAGGTGTTCAAAATGTTAGTTAATGCAGTTTTATACACAATTGAAATGAGATATTCAGAGAAAGTCAGTCTTAAAAAAAACGTAAACATGCATATTTTATCTGCCCCTGGGAAATGGTATAACTTTTTATTTATTAATTTTTTGTTTCATGTTGGGCAGAGGATAAGCCGATTGGTAAACCATGTGGAGCAACTCTTAAACGTTTACATTTTATATTTCTTCATATTTTTGTCAACTGAATCGACTTTATATTTTATCGGCGATAACCTTGTGATATTTAGTCAACTTAAAATAAAAGCATTTAGATTCCCAAAATAAGACTAAAACTAAGTTACACTCACGTCAAAAGTTTGTGACTAAAACTAAATCAGATTTTTCTGTTAAAAAATTAACACTGTGTAGGACAGAAGCTTTTCTGGACCACATCTGTCACGATCAGCAGCATCATCTGGATTCTCTCCATCTTCTGGTCTGCTGTTCCTCTACTGGGATGGGGCGTCTATGACTTTGAGCCCATGAGGACGTGCTGCACGCTGGACTACACCAAAGGGGATAGGTAAATGTGTAAATATTAAAAGATAATCTTACCATGGACAATAGTTTTTCTGTTTTTATAGCTGCCAGTTCACATGGAAAACAAGTACATAGACTTTTACAGCTGTTTACCATATTCTTTATTGTTCATGGTTATTTTTCTAACAGGGACTACATCACCTACATGCTAAGTCTGGTGGTGCTCTACCTGATGCTCCCAGCTTTTAACATGTACTCATGTTATGATTTGATCTACAAGCATTTCAAGAAGATCCATCACCACCGGGTAATACATGCTGCAGTTTTACTAAAAATCATTGTGTATTAGCACATCCAATTGTGCCTTCAAAATATTTTGTTTTGTTAAGTATTGGACAGTCGTACAAAAGAGTCTGATCACTGGCTGTGTAGAAGAAAGCAGCTTAAATGTTATTTTGCTCTAATCAAAGGGGCTCTAATCAAACCACGAGTTTAAGCAGGTTAATTTTACGCATAATGAAACACAACCTTTAAACCTGATGGTGAGTGCTTTTCTTTTTCTTCTTTATTTTATTTATTCTTTAACAGGCTTATTATTTCTCCATTCTTCTATTTGCATGCCACTCTTTATTGTAGTTTTTTTGTGCTGAGCATAGAAGTGAGACCGGTTGCAATATTAGGGCCATTGCAGGTAAAAATAGTCATTATCATTATTATTATTAAAGCTCTCAGGTACAAAAGGATAATAAACTCAATAAACTCAGGCAAAAAAGTAATTTCCAAGAATAAGGTTATGAATTAAAAAAACAGCAATTTACAGAGGAAAAATCAAGAAAAACATTCTCTGAAAAAATATTCTGTATTTATTTATTTTTTCTGTTAATTTCCAAAATTGTATTATTTTGCTTAAAGTCCACAGACAATGAACTGAAGCAAAGTTGCAAGGAAGAAAATCCTCCAAAAATGTGAGATAATGATTAATTTGTATAGAAAATGAAAATTATGGCTTGCTAAAGGCATGGCACTTATCTGGGCGTCATGGGGACAGCAGTCTAAGCAAATAAGCCCAGATTTCCCTCACCCTAGCCACTTCCTCCTGCCCATCTAGGGGGACATTCAGATGTTCCCAAGCCAGCTCAAAGACATAATCTCTCCACCCAGTCCTGGGTCTGCCCCAGAGCTTCTTCCCTGTATTACAAGCCCAGAAAACCTCACCTAGGAGGTGTCCGGGAGGCATCCTAGTCAGCCCAAACCACCTCAACCGGCTCCCTTTGATGTGGAGGTGCAGCGGCTCTATTCCAAATCCCTGTTGAATGACCAAGCTCCTCACCAACCCTGAGAGAAAGCTCAGAGGGCAGCCCTGGCAGTGTCCAACACTAATCAGAAATAAGTCCGACTTAGAGAGAGCTTCACCAAGGGACTCTAAGAAGGCTGGGTCCTCTGAACTGTCATTTGGCATATAGGCATAAACAACGGTCTGGATCTAATCTAAACCACAAAACACAGGCAGCAAACCACAGGGATACAAGTATAAAAAACAACATTAAGCATGGAACAGAGTTAAACCCCTCAGTGAGAAGGAAACTGGTTCCATACCCCAAGTTGTACGTTGAGTGAGCCCGACTATATTTATATCAGCTTGGACTCGTCCCTCATAAGTGAGGTGATATTGAATCTACCACAAACCAGTTTTGGGAGCCAGGGATCAGAGTACCAGGACCTCTGCTCTGACTGCCAGTCAATCCACTAAGCACTGAACACCTCCTGTGGGCCCCTCCTGTGGGTGGTCAACAGGAGGATGGACCTATGTTGCTTTTTCAAGCTGACGCCAGCTGGGCCCCATGGCTTAAGGCCTGGCCATCAGACAATTGTCCTCGAGACTGTACCCCAGGCCTGGCTCCAGGGTAGGACCCCAGTAACCCTATCCCGGGCAGAGAGCACTGGACCCCTGGATTGTTACGCTGCATAGGTTATGTGTACCACTCTTGTGTCATAGGTAAGGAGTCAGGCAATCTGCCATGGCAGACCTTACCAGAGCAGACTGCCCCAACCACATAGCTCCTAGATCAATGGGAAACACAAGCCCCTCCACCGTGATAAGGTGGCGATTCATGCAGGGGATCTCAAAAAGATGGCAATCATAAGTTGGAATGTCTGAAAAGCAACCCACGTAAGGCTCTGAGTTGGTTTCCATCCTATTCAAGTGTGATTTGTTATCTATTAATTGTTCATCCAGCAGTTATGCCACATTCTAACCTTGTGTTGACCACATACTTTTGGTCACGAAACCACTGAAATGCATCTCTACTTCATGTCTTGTTTCAGCAACTACACATAAGCTTGATAAGATCATTATCACTACCATTATTAGACTTATTGTGACACTCTCTTTCTGTTTTTGAAGCCTTGTTGTATGTAACACAATGGACTTTATTTTACAGTTTAACACCAGTTTGCCTGTGAGGGTACTGCTGATGTGCTGGGGCCCATATGTCATCATGTGTGTCTATGCCTGCTTTGACAATGTGAAGCTCATCTCTCCAAAGCTAAGAATGGTATGTATTTATTTTGTTTTGTGCAACCTAACACTATGTGAAAATGAAACAGTTAAACACCTCTTTCTTCTTATTATTGTTGACTTTTAGTTTAACAGTTTCTTAGTTGCAGTTTCAGTCGTCATTCTTGTGACTTATTCCACAAGCAAGAAAATGAAAGGAGTCAATCATTTTAATGTCACACTTGCCATAGTATGTGAGACAACTTAAACCTTTGCTTTTTTGTGTGCCTTTTCCCTTGTAGATGCTTCCAGTTATTGCAAAGACAAATCCTATATTTAACGCTCTCCTCTACTCATTTGGAAATGAGTTCTACCGAGGGGGAGTTTGGCATTTCCTCACTGGACAGAAGATTGTTGAACCAGATATTAAGAAGTCAAAGTAAAAGAAAACCCAGCAAAATCGGGTGAAAATCCAAGATCATCAACTGCTTTCATGATAGGTTCCTCATTCAAATGTAGTAGGATGTTTTGAAATAAACATTGCCAGGTCAGAGATGTACAGTTGTGTTATTTTCATATTTCATATTTGTACAGTACATGACATTACAGGACGGTCTGTTTGCTTGGAGCCACCATACCTCATGTTGGACTTAGCTTAAATGTTCATGCATTCTTTTTTTCAGCAGCTTGACTTTAACCTGCACTGCTCAAGCATCCACGTGAATCCACTGACAATAAACACAGATGTTGCTCCTCTTCTGCTGTTTGCGCTTTCTATTTTAATCCGACTAATGGAGATGCTTGTAAGCAAGAAGCCTAATTGCTGCAAGCAGAAATGTGCCTTTTATCACATGTCAGTGTCAAATCTAAAGTATTTTAATAAGCAGATTATTTAATAGTGGTTTTGTTTTGTAGACAGCTAAATAATACAGCCCCTCTGTACAGTGAGGAAATATTTACTGTGTTAAGCCCGTTGCGCAATTAAGCTCCTTCTTAGGCGACGTGGACTTAATCTCATTTCAGGATAGCTACTTGTCTAAATTAGGAAATGCATACACTAAACCACACAGAGTTTGGTAGTGTTTTGTCTTCATTTCATATTAACCTACACTGAGCTAAATTTGATGACATATTCAGATATATTTAAACATATTTAACAATTTTGTTTTTACTTTTCAGTGCACCGAATAGTTCTAAAACAAATGCTGTAGTTTTTTTTAGTAAATAGGCAAGCGTTTGCATTTTCTGTCTGCATGCACATGAATAGACGCTTCAGAGCAGGAACACATAATCCTACCTGTAACAGATTAAATTAGTGATTTTTTTGCAGTTACCCTTAAGCTATATTGGTTTGGCAATTTCATAATACCAGCAATGAAATGTCTTTGTGGGTTGAGTTACTAAGCCACGTATATTCCAAAGATCACCACAGAAGGGGCACATACTGTAGAGCAGGGCTGTCAAACATAAGGCCTGGGGGCCAGATTTGGCTCATCGAGGACTCTTTTCCGGCCCACTTGATGACTTTGGAAAATGTGAAGGAGGGCATAGATTTTGGATTTTTAACTCTTTTACAGTTTTTCCTACTAATAAGGGACCTCCTTTACTGTCATTCATACTACATCAAAGTAATTAAGTAATAGATAAACAATAACAAAACACAAAATCGCTATCTACTAAAGAAATTTATGTTAAGCTTTAGAGTAAATTTAGATTTAGCTTTTTCTGTCATTTTAGACATGCTTACAGATGTCAGCATTTCTTTATTGTGTAGAAAAACTTGAGTTGTACTGCTGAAATTGCACTTCTTTTCCCTGTATTAAATTGGATTAAATGTCCATATAAACTTCTTTACACTGACAAATGGAGGGGTTTCCCTGGTTCGCCCCACTTCAATTCAATTCAATTCAATTTTATTTATATAACGCCAAATCACAACAAAAGTCGCCTCAAGGCACTTCAGATCAAAGTGGGCTATATGTGGCCCACGATGTAAAATTAGTTTGCCATTTCTGCTGTAGAAGAAACGACTCCAGTTCTGATGCTAAATGTATCCACAGCAGAAATAATCCACTGTGAGACGATCCTTGTCACACTAACCTCCGAGGTGTGACGTTGTTGCCCGCAGGCTGGTCGTAAGGGGATTAAACTCTCTCACCATCAATGGCAGCCTTCTTTAAGGGAGAAGGACTCAGCCTAATGAGCAACAGTGAAGCAGTCCTGAAATTAGACTGTTGGCTGCTTAAATTAGAATGACAAACCCCTGTATTTAAATGTTGAATTGCATGAAGTCATAGCCCTGATAATTTTTACCCCAGTAAGGCATCTCTTAAAGTTGCTATTGGAACGTTTTTGTTTTTAATAGTCCAGACAGACAGAAGACTCGAGTCAACTCAGAACTAATGTACAGTATGAACAGTGACAATACCTGCAAATTAAATGACATTCCCATTTGCTTCAGCTGCACTTTGAGTAGCATGCCTAACCAAAAAAAAAAAGGCTGAACATTGTGCTAAGTTAGAAATGTCTTTGTGAGTTTGAATTTTTTTTTCTGTATCTTTTCTTGAATGTAAAAATGTGACAAGTGGGGATAAAAGTAAGTTGAAAAGCTTGAGCAGGGGAAAAAAATGCATCGCCTAATCAGAAGCTGCCTCGGGAATGCTGTTATGCAGCCTGCTCATTAGCATCGGATTTCCTTCCAGTATATGAGCAAGGTCTGCTCATTAGGAGGAGTTAAATGTTTGGCATAATCATGTCCTTCCTCCAACGTCTCCTGCTGCGATCAGGACTTTTCTTGAGAAAGATTAAAGAACTAAAAGATCAGCATCAAGTTCTTAGAAACAGTTGGCTGATTGTGTGTGTGGTCTAGTGATCTAATTTGGTCAGAGCTGTAGATAGACACTGTGGTAATTAGGGATGGGTATCGAAAACCGGTTCTTATTGAGAACCGGTTCCCACTGTTTCAATTCCTTGGAATTGTTTGCCATTTTTGCAAACGATTCCCTTATCGATTCCAGTCGCCCCAAATGACGTCACCATGTTGCGGAGCGTCATTTACCTGGCAGGAAACATGGCGGCTCAAACGCTAAAAAGTTTGGTTATACTTTACGAGAATGGATGACAACAGGGCAACTTGCAATACTTGCAAAGTAGATATTTCATTTAAGGGAGGAAACACTACGAATATGCAAAAGCATTTGCTCACAAAACACGCTATAACCTTAAATGAATGTCATGTTTTTAATTCCGCTCCGGACTCGTGAACCTCAATCCAGCAGCAGCGGTAACGTTTGCACGTCCTCTCCTGTTAATGCAGCAGGTAAATAATCAACTAACAGTGCATAATATGTTAGCGCGATCTGCCTTATTACAAAACCTGCCTTTAGGTGCATTTAGGTGATCATGATGAGAGAGACAGACAGAGTCTGGCTGGCTCAGATGCTGGCAGTTGTCGCTGCAGTCTACCGGTACCGTCTCCATTCAGGCCAGGATAGACGAATGTCACCGCGCAGTGACTAAGTTTGTGGTAAAAGGCTTGAACCCATTTGCCACAGCAGATGCCCCGATTTTAGGTAAGTGAATGTGTTTAATTGTAGGCAGGGACATTATTGGATATTCTTGTGTAATTGCTACAGAATAATTTATGTTATAGTTTGTTATTGCTACAGAAGAATATTTATTTTATTATTTTACATTTACAATTTTTTTTCCTGGGGACCCTGTGACACCCCATTGAAGAGCCGTATGCTGGATCTCTTAAGATCTCACTGTTGGGTTTGTAAGGCCATGTTATTCCTAAATTTCTATCTTGTTCAAAGAGAAGATATAAAACAAAGATCTAAGCTAATTGACCTTAGTGTTCTCCTTTTTTTTTTTAAAAAAAATCGATAAGAGAATCGATAAAGAATCGAATCGTTAAACAGAATCGAAAATGGAATCGGAATCGTGAAAATCTTATCAATACCCATCCCTAGTGGTAATAGCAGAAAGTTCACAAGAAGAAAGTAGAACCTGTCACAGACAGATAAAGCCTGACTGAGCCTTCCCCCAAAACAAATAAGCGATTACAACCCTTTTCATCCAATAGAAACGTTAAGATTTGGGATCCACCCACCAGGCAAGCTGAAGGTTAATAGAAAATAGAGGTGTGCTAAATGTATTACTATTCACAGACAATGTTAGAAAACAGAATGATGCCTGTCCTTATTTGGCAGCTTTCTCTAATATAAGGATGAGGATAATAATAACTTCAATTTAAAAAAATAAATAAATAAATACATCCCTAGAAAATAAAAGTCCAAGATGTTTAAAGAAGAGCCTGCATGTTTACAGCATTAATACTGAGCATGTGTTTACTCATGTAAGAGACAAAGGTGAAAGCTGCCTGTCAAAGAAGAAAACCAAAGGGCAACTAAACCCTCCATTAAATATTACACACTACAGTCCAGAGGTCAGATCATATCAGAGAGTGGAAGGAAGCACGTTAGGTAGTAAAACCCAACCTCTGATGCTTGGCTTAGTGTTACATAATACTATCTGTTCATAATAGTTTCTGGGTCACAAGTGTTATCATAAATTTTGATGCCATTAGACCACGAACTGTGTCAAAGATGTAACATATCTCAAGTGGATTTTTCATGCAACGATTTTTAAAGGATTAGATCACGCCTGCGTCACTAGGCATCTAGAAAACCTTGCCCCTAGTCTCATCCATTAAGCCTCTCTGTTGTACTGTCTTCACGTCAGAGGCCGAGTCATCATCCATAATTCAGCTCTGAGGATTAGGCTGAAACTCTTAACTCTGCCAAGTTATGCATGAATGAAGTATAAGGCAATAATATTATACATTTTTTTAAAGTGTTTATGTAATATGTATGTTTATCTCTCTCTCTGTGTGTGTGTGTGTGTGTGTGTGTGTGTGTGTGTGTGTGTGTGTGTGTGTGTGTGTGTGTGTGTGTGTGTGTGTGTGCCTACACACATACATATATGTATGTAAATCACTTAGTCACAGTCACTTACATAAAGTACATGCTGCTTAATCTTTTTTTTATCTTTTTATCTTCAATATTTAATAAATAATCCAACTCACGTGCATACATATATATTCATACACTTTCCTGTGCAAAACTTCTGAGCCACCTCTCCCATCTCCTCATTCCCTGTTTCCAAGGGATAGAGCAGAATTATTTTTTAAAGGAATGACCAAGAACTATTTGAGCCTAATTATTATTCTTATTATTACTACTATTGTTGTTGTTGTATTAGCAAATTTTAATTTAATAAATTTAAATGTTATTCTTTTTTTTTTAACCCAGATTGCTGTACTTCAATTAATATTAGTTTTCTAGTAGCAACGAAGAGGTGCCAGTCTTGTGGTCTGTCCTTTAGCGTGCGCTACCCTGTTCACTGTAGGCTAATAGAGTTATTTTAATCATTTGTAGGTCGTTATCGCCCTCTACTGACAAACAGAGAGAAGTCTTGTTAAAATGCATATATTAGAATCACACACAGACAGAAAGTAAGAATAACAACTATAAAAAAAATTATTTTGCAGTTTCTTTTGTAGCGTCATACAACAAACAACAGACTTAAATAGCAATAGGACTGCGCAAAACAAATATTTGAAAGAAACCGAAACTAAAGCATTTAATTGAAATTCTTTTAATGGGTCCTTTGGGTAGTAATAGCCTGTAAATAATTCTACAACTGTATAAAATGTCAGGACTGTAGTACTTAGTAAAGGTAATGCAGTGATTTCCACTCCTGTTGTTTGTACCAATGAATTTTCTCCACGAGGTGTCGCCGATGTTAAACTTGTACCCTGCACAGTGTCTGCTCAGAGAGCTGCATGCGACATTATTCCGTGTAAATGCAAACGCTAACAAGCGCCATGACTTTTGGGAGTTTAGGCAACATTTTTAAGAAGGCCATAAAAAGTATCTTTGCTTCAAAAAAATGAGTGAGAGACTCAAACTTAGCCGTTTAAAGAGCCCGTGGGGGCGGAATCTCTCCACGGTACTGGAGTCTTTTGGGTGCAGAAAAGAGCAGTGCGACAAAGTAACTTTAAACAATAAGGTCAATGACGTTACTGGCAAGTCTAAGAAATGTCATAAATGTTGTGTTTTGTGCGATTGATATGGATAGACTTTTATTCTGAAAACATGTACCGTCTCTTGTGCGTATATACTGGTGATGACAAAGCGCAATATATTTTTCTATATCTCCAAAGTCTAGAGTCACACACTGAGAGTACGAAACGATTTTTCTTCTGCGCCTTTGTAATAGTGCTCACCAGTTCTTATTGGTTGAAGTGATTGCTGCCAATGGTTGGAGATTAACATAAAAGAGACAAGTGGAGAAGGGATCCACTTGGGGGCAAGCTGGTGATGCGTCATAGCACTTGCTGAAAAGAGGAGACAAAAAAAGGGACTAAAATAGCGCCGAACCTGCGGGTTAATGTGCACCAATGGCCACGGAGTCACTCGTAGTCTCGGAGCAGAGCGCAAAAGTGCCACAGGTGATAGGAGGTATGACAACAGAGATAAGCGAGATTGAGTGTTCTCTGTTGTGCAAATAATCAAAATCTCTCCAAACAAAAACTTTGAAATGTAAGAATAGAAGCTGAAACCTCTGCAAGGTGCAGAAAATCTACGATTTCACCACGTCACTTCTCGGGAGATCATGAAACATCATCGGACGTGGCTGAACCGAGGACAAGAGGAGAAAGCTGAAGAAAACCATCTTCACAGATGAGGCAGCCAAGTTCATCTGCGCCTCTCCCTTTACGCACAGGCGAGGTGAGGACGGAGAGCGTTACTTCAGTGTAAAGAAAGCACCAATGAGTCATCCGAGGTGTTAAAAAGATCGGCATCAGACGGAAGAAGCACAAATACAGTTTTGAATCGAAAATCCTTTTTTTAAAGAAAAGCACACCATGGATGGAGAAGGAGGCTCTTCGGGGCTGGCCAAATCAGCCGCTGTAAAACTGTCCGAGATGGGCGAAAGAACCAAGCAGTTAGGCACCGCGATGCGGGATCCTCACCAGCAAAGACGGATCATACTGGTGATTGTTTGCGTGGCTCTCCTGTTGGACAATATGCTCTACATGGTAATCGTGCCAATTATTCCAGACTATCTTGCTGATCTGGAGCTTGAGCAGTCAGAACACGTCCACGTTGTGATGCACTCCAACACTTCGGCAAACAGCACAAGCCAGGACAAAAGCAACAAGGACAATTTAGATATCCAGATAGGAATACTTTTTGCATCAAAAGCCATCCTCCAGCTCTTAGTTAACCCCCTGTCGGGAACTTTCATAGACCGGGTGGGATATGACATTCCACTTTTAATTGGACTGACTGTCATGTTTGTCTCTACCTGCATCTTCGCTTTCGGGGAGAATTACGCGACTCTCTTTATGGCCAGAAGTTTGCAGGGTCTCGGTTCTGCTTTCGCAGACACCTCTGGACTCGCAATGATAGCTGACAAATACACGGAGGAGGCAGAGAGAAGCAGGGCGCTCGGCATTGCTCTGGCGTTCATCTCTTTCGGGAGTCTGGTGGCGCCTCCCTTCGGGGGCGTCCTATACGAGTTTGTCGGCAAACGAGTGCCGTTCATCGTGCTCGCCTGCATTTGCCTGGCGGATGGCTTAATGCTACTAACCGTGATCAAGCCATTCTCTAACAGGACTAGAGAGAACATGCCAGTCGGCACCCCCATATACAGACTCATGATTGATCCCTACATAGCTGTGGTGGCCGGGGCACTGACAGTGTGTAACATCCCCCTTGCCTTTCTAGAGCCAACTATAGCCAACTGGATGGAAACCACCATGCACTCATCTCAGTGGGAAATGGGGCTCACCTGGCTCCCAGCCTTCTTCCCTCACGTTCTCGGTGTTTACATAACGGTTAAATTGGCAGCACAACATCCAAATTTGCAGTGGTTTTACGGAGCTGTGGGCATGGTTATCATAGGGGCGAGCTCCTGCACAGTTCCCGCATGCAAAACTTTTGGGCAGCTTATCGCCCCGCTGTGCGGCATCTGTTTTGGCATAGCGCTGGTAGACACTGCCCTGCTGCCCACACTTGCATTTTTAGTTGATGTGCGTCATGTTTCTGTGTATGGTAGTGTTTATGCTATTGCAGATATTTCCTACTCTGTCGCTTATGCTATGGGTCCCATAGTAGCCGGGCAGATAGTGCACAGTCTCGGTTTTGTACAACTTAATCTTGGTATGGGTCTTGTCAATGTGCTTTACGCACCAGCCCTGCTGCTGCTGCGCAACGTGTGCCAAATGAAACCGTCCTACTCAGAGAGAGATAACCTGCTAGACGAAGCTCCGCAGGGGCTGTACGACACAATCAAGATGGAGGAGAGGAGAGCGAAGAAGAAGGGTTACAGTTCGGCAGGGAATTGCCTGTCGGTAGATGAGAATGGGTTTGACCCCTTCAGAGCACAGCGGTCCTTGTCAGAAGAGTCCTCCGGCCCGGAGTGCACTTAGACCGGTTACAATCCGACCGATAAATCAAAACAGTTGTGAGATTTGTGAGGCAGACAAATTACAACCTAGTGATTTAAACTTTTATGTAAGTACCGATGTGCAATATAAACACCTAGTCACCAACGTCACAACTGTGTGACTCGTTTTTCAAAGTTTTCTTTCATCTTTTTTCTGACTGTGGTTTCATTGTGTCAACAAACAAGTCTATGTAGCGTTTGTCAAGGATGTATAACTCGAGTTTTGTGAGAGATCTTTCAGCTACCGTTGAATTTGTGTGTACTATTCAGTATTATATATACAAACTATATAAATAGATATAATGTGCGTACAAAATTATATGGGACCAACTGTAAGCAGCACATTTCTCCCCTTCACAAAATAGCCTATATTTTTAGTCTCGGAGGAAACTTTTTTCACTTGCACATCAAAGGCCTCTTTCTTTTTTGTTGTTAAAAATTGTGGATTTTAATAAGTAGGCCTGTTTGTTTTATGTATTTATTTTGTTTGAAATTAAATGTATCATAATAAATGGATTTTGTACATATGTGGATACACGCACAATGTAAATTGTTCAAATAAAAAATATATATATCCGTGGATCTCTACAAAGTGTGTATGCCGTTGCGCGAGTGTGTGTGTATGAAACATTTTGTCAAGACGTAGCTAATGATGTCAGTCTCCTTAAGATGAACTAATGTGTATTAATTGAATAATTGTGGTTTTAATAAATCTCTGTTTGGATCAGTGTGACGGTGGTGATTTCATTTTCATAATTTTAATTTCAAATGAATAAAACAACATAAATGCCGGATTTGTTTTGATATTAATATAGGAACTATAGACAATAAAAGTGGCTAAAAATCCGCATCACCCCTCCTGCAAACATAAAAACACAAGAAAAGTGTTATTTGATTTCATTACTTCTTTTTTTTTTAAACGATCGGGAAAATCATCTTTATTTTTGAATTTTTGCTTGCTGACACAGGAGGCGCACATTAGTCACAGGGCGTAAATAAAAATCGAACAAATTCAAGTGTAACACACATAAACTGATTTAGTTCTCGATTATAACCTCACCATGAGACAAGCTTAGCATTTAAATCTAAAAAACAAAAAAACAAAACTGTGGACCCCGCAGGGTGATCACAGGACACCTGAATGACAACCAGACGCTCGGTCCGTTTTTGATATATATTAAAGTTTTTATAGGGTGTGGGTGGGATGGGGGAAGCAAGCTGTCAGATAATATGTTCCGCGAATAGATTTCGATGGGAGGAGTTTCTTGCCTCAAGGGGGTAGGTAAACGCAAACACCTTCAGCATCTTTTCCAAGGCGTGCTTTAATGTGGAGCCACAGCCGTATGGCGACGCGTGGGGACAGGGGAGCAGTCCAGCGTCTAAACGGAGTTTTCCTCTAACATGGGCTTTCACCGCTTGGACGTGGGAGGTGATGCCAACTTTCACACACTTCTCTGACCTTTTGATCGCTTCGCTGATCGGGTAAGGCTCTGATAAACTGTAACAAACGGAGACTTTGTGTTCATTTCAAAAGTTATCATCATCTCAGTTTTCTGAGCCTGTTTGGCGCACAGCGGGGGGAGATTTCTTTACTTTACAGTTTTGCTCAAGTTAAGTTTTAGTTAATCAGTCCACTTGTTTTCCCCTAAAAAGACTTGCATCTAATGATGCTCCTCTTCATTGTGTCTCTTTAGGATTTTAGCACTTTTAATATTAAAATTGATGTAAAAGAAAAACCTCTTTATTTTGTTTTGGATTTTTTGAAGGGAAGGAAATAGGAATGGGCTTTTTAAAATGTTTATCTGTCTGCAGTGAGTCAGGAGGCGCAGCTGGAATGCAAGCACAAGAAGTAAATTGCGTTAGGCTGCAACTTGATCAAAAATGGAAGCCTGCTGGCTCACTTTCAGACAGCACACAACTGTGTAGTTACATTTTATCAACAGGCCTAATTTTTTTTATTTTTTTTTTGCTTCTTTTCTCTCCTTGAACACGCTTCATGCAGGAACGGCTGAAGCCAGACCCTATTAGGGGTGGGGGGAGATTCCGAGTTATATTCACTGGTCGAGACTGGACTAATCATGCCAATCTTGGAGAGAGGGACGGCGAGAGACCAAGACAGTCAAGTATGAACACACACCGCTGCTTCTTTCTTGTCTTCTTTACGTCAGCTTTACTTTTTCGTGCAAAGTTGGCAAAGTAACGGTACTGGATTTCAGCACCACGGACAGCGCCAGCTTCATTTGCCTAACTGGCCGCTAGGGGCAAAAAAAAAAAACCCTCATTCGAGAACATAGAAAGTATGTTCAAGACACTATAGCACACATTAATTTTGTGCAGAAATTTGATCAAAATGATGCAGCAGACTATAATATAACAGAGACAATGTTGCGTTTACAGGGTCAAACCAGTGCTTAATTAAATTTTATTTTCTAAATACCAATTAAGGACCTTCTGAAAATATCTAAAGATTTCCAAGAATTTGCAGATACATTGTTCTGCATTTGCACTGCACGTCTCCATATTATAATCTTGGCTTACCAACAGCATGCAAATGACCAAACATCACACAGATAATATTATCAATTTGAACTTACCTCATGGGTAATTTGCAATGCACAGGAGACTGTGTAGTTTATTCTCAAATTGGCCTTGAAGCAGTCAAAATGCATTATTAACTTAGGTTCTAATAATAAACGACTGCTTTAACTAATGAACACTGAATCCCATTAAAATGTTGACAGTTGCTTTCCTTCCGTTACTCTTCGAGTGATGTTTTTTGTGATATCAGGTGCTGCCAAAGGTCCCCGTTCCCCTGCTGAAACAAACCCTTGACACTTACTTGAAGTGTGTTCAACACCTGGTGAAGGAGGAGCAGTTTAAGAAAACAAGGGCCATCGTGGAGAAGTTTGGGGCTCCTGGGGGCGTGGGAGAGACTCTCCAGAAGAAGCTTTTAGAGAGGAGGGACAAGATGGCAAACTGGGTAAACACACACCTAACAGATGAAAAGTTGTTTATGTGCATGAACAGGAAAAATTACAGTGCGCATCCTACTTCTATCAATAAAGAGCTTCTGTATTGTTTTGACTTTATGACTATATAAATACCTGCATGTGTTTTTGCACTGTTTGCTAGATAGTTGAATTGCTGAAAGCAGCTGTAAATTATTTTATTTAGGATAAAAAAAATTAGTTAAAAAAGTCTTAAACTCTGTGATAAAGATTTATCCCTGCCTCCGCTTGTGCTTTGTCTGGGTGATCGGTCAGTCCACTAGCCATCCAGCTCAGTGAAATCTATCACACTCCCACTCTCACACTAGCACCACTCTCCTTTTCATCTGGCAGTGATACACTGTAATGGCTTTTTACTTCACTGCACAGGTCTCAACTCTGAAAGTAATAACTTGAGTCCAAACACATTTAACAAAGCAACATTTCTCAAAAACTGTCCCTGTGTTCACATTTAGGTCTATGACTACTGGCTGGAGGACATGTACCTGAACAACAGGTTGGCCCTGCCAGTCAACTCCAGTCCTGCCATGGTGTTTCCTAAGCAGATGTTTAAAGATCATAAAGACGCCCTCAGGTATGTTCTGGACTTCTGCTATGCTGACTTTTTTTATTCACCCTTCTTTTTGAGGTTGTAAAACCAAAGTTTTTTTTAGAATAAAAGGTCAAACTAATCAAAATTGAAGATGCAGATGTTTCCGTTTCCGTATTTAAATTCTTTAGCAGGTGATATTTGAGTCAGATAAACATCAGAATTTAGTTTGATTCTCTGTAAGTTGTCTTTCTAGGTGTGTATCAAGGGAATGAATGTCAAAGAAGCATATTTATCCAGAGGGAAAAAGCCTCAATAGGTCAGAACAAAAATAAATACAGCTTTCTTTTATTAACAGTGAATCTACCTTTCAATTACTGTCTTAAATAACAGTTTTTTTGTAATCTGAAAACCATCAGAAATCATGAGTTTATTTATCTATATGATCCAGAAAACACAAGCTGGAACCTTTTAATAGTTGTTTCAAATGTATGTAAATGAAAATATTCTTTTACTTATTATTACTGTTATTTTCTGATCATCTATCCTTAAAACCAATATTCTCTGTCAAGCTGCAAGCAAATGTGGGAGAGCTACAAAGTAACTCACTTAATATGTCACACAATGACTGAGCATAAAGTGAGTGTGCGCTGTAAGTTCACATGCTGAATGTTGCACACAATACTGCGCAAACACATAATCAGCTCTTTAGCTGCTGACAGATTTTTATGTTCTTTTGTATAGATGCAGACTCAGATTATTATCTGAATTTTACAGTCATGGAAAGAATCTTTGACCATTATTAAATGAGCTGTGGTCTGCCAGAAATTACACCGGTCCATCCAGCCCTGTAGCTCAACATTAGCTTTTGTCAGCTTGCACAGCCACTAAGTCAATATTTCCAGAGCACCCCAAGCAGCTGGTAATCTACTGACACGGCCACTTATTAGATTGGGAGTGACAGGGCCAAGCTCTCCGCGGAGACTCTTAGTCAGGCCTCATTTAGGGGTGTGGTGCACTGAGGCTGCCTCCTTTGTATTGATCTGGCTTTGAACGTAATAACACCAAGACAAATGATATACAACATGAGACCTGACAAGCCGCTGCGTTTTCCCCCTTTGCCCACTCACACATACAGACCGGCTCTCTCCCTCTCGCAGATGAACACACGCAACTCTCACACTGTATCCCAGTAATTCACCATAATGTGGTTACTGTTAGTTCTTTGAGAGATGGGAGTATATGTAATTACAATCACAAGCCATTCTGCTGTATAACCTTGGTGTTTCACAACAATACCACTTTCAAATTTCACCCTCCTTCTTGCTCTTTTAAGATTTGCCGCCCGTCTCATCAGTGGAGTTTTGGAATACAAGGCTCTCATTGATGCGTAAGTTCAACCTGCAAGCTATGTGGATTGAAGATTAAAACCAAAATTATATAATAATGAATCACAAGTCTTTTCATAGGTGATCTGGTGTGTGTAAAAATGTCTCTCAGGCGATCGCTGCCAGTGGATTTCACTCGAGGCCAGCTAGCTGTCATGCCTATGTGCATGGAGCAGTACTATCGCCTCTTCACCTCCTACCGCTATCCGGGGTTAAAGACAGACACGCTGAAGGTCCAGATGAAAGCAGCATCCTCAGCACCGGAGCACATGATTGTGGCATGCAAGAATCAGGTCAGGACACTGGCCGTTGAGGAGACTTCTCACACTCAGTAATACTGCTGATTAAAGAGTGTTTTCTGTCCACTTGAGAGAATACACATATAGTAACATACAAGTCAGTTTCCATGTAGCAGAGATGCTCAAGTCAGATTTTAAAGTAAGGACTAGTCTAAGCACCTTTACTTGAGTAAATATAAATTATACCTTTGTTTTTCCTGTGGTAACAGTAAATAAAGAAACAACCGACTCCCTTTTCTACACCCCTCTCAAATACAGAAAAAAAGCTAAGAAAAATAATAATTGTAAGTAAAGTCATTATTGAAAGGAATCTGAGAAACTTACCCAATGTACCCACTACTGCACCTCCTGAGGATCATCTTATAGACCTTTTGCATGAAGGACAGATAGAACAGAATTAGACCTGTTAGTTATTTGACTAATTTTAATTCTGCTGTAACAGGGGAGTCAGTTCTTTCTCAAAAAGCAGCGCCTGCTATGAAAGTGTGACTATCTGTGGCTGACAGTGTCTATTTGAATATTTAAACTGGCCAAAGTTTCATACTGGGACAAGACGGACCAGGAAGTACTAAACAGGAATTGTCATAATAGACAGCATGTAGCGGTAAGGTAAGCTATAGTTTCACAGCAGGAGCCAGGTGACAGAAGTCATTTAAATCCCCAATAAGGCTCTCCTACTTGACTTTTATAGTTTAACTGCTTTATTTTAAACCCAGCTTTTAACCCAGCTTTAAAATAAAGCAGGTAAGAATTATATGTGTGTGTGTATGTGTGTGTGTGTGTGTGTGTGTGTGTGTGTGTGTGTGCGCGCATTTAGATATTTTTGTGAGGACCAAAAACTATAATTGCTACTATACTTGTGCTACTATACTTGTGGGGACCAACAGTCCCGGGGACAAAATACCCGTCCCCACAAGTTTAAAGGCATTTTTGAGACTCAAGATGTGGTTTTAGTGTCAGGGTTACAATTAGGTTATAGTTAGGTTTAGGCATTCAATTGTGATGGTTAGGTTTAGGATAAGCGGCTAGGGAAAATGTTATGTTAATTAGATGTCCTCACTAAGATATTAAAACAAGTGTGTGTGTGTGTGTGTATTCCTGTCTAGCTATCTTTGTGAGGACCGAAATCTGCATTCTACTATACTTGTGAGAACCAACAGTCACTTGTGAGGACACACTCACCGGTCCTCACAAGTTTGAAGGCCTTTTTGAGGCTCAAAATGTGGTGTTAGTGTCAGGGTTACAATTAGGTTATGGTTAGGTATTAGGGTAAGGGTTAGGGTTAGGCATTCATTTTTAATGGTTAGGGTTAGGGTAAGGGGCTAGGGAAACCATTATGTCAATGAAGGTCTTCACTAAGATAGCTGAACGGGCTTGTATGTGTGTGTGTGGTCTTTTCCTTACCTATCATCTAACACAATCCCCTGTACAAAACAGCCTGTACTCATTACCATCTCATCTCAGAGTCACATCAAAGTCACCGATCCACATTCAAGCACATGCCACCAACATCTGCAGCATCTATAGCCCATGGCTAATATATTGATTTTTATGAAGGTTAAGAACGAGACTGCAAATTAACATGGAAAAATTCAGGAACTCTCCCCTGGAAATGATTCTGGGAGCCATCAATCTGTAGCCTCTAAGGGCCCGTCCCTATGGAGATACAGGGAGTTAACTTAATTACTGCAGATTAAATCGGCCTCTTTGTCTGAGAGCTTCCTTGAGTCGCATGTTAAACTGATCGTGGAAGAGAAGCAGGTAATTGGCCCTTCTCAGTCCCTGCCATTATTACTAATGTCGTTATTATCTCAGCTGTTCAAACAGTAGCCGTAAGGTTAGCTATAAAGTGCAATTAGCATGCAAGGAAATATTTTAACTTAAATATTCTCCTGTCGAGTTGAATCATCCTGGTGAAGCTGTACTTGATGGAACAGTTGAGAGACTTGTGATTGCTGTAATTTATTTTTCTCACTAGTTTTTCGTGTTGGATGTAGTCGCAAACAGCAAGCAGCTCAGTGAGGAGGAGATCTTATCCCAGCTGGAGAAGATTGTGAAAATGTCTGAAAACGCTGAGGAGAGGCTCCCCCCTTTTGGCATCTTGACTTCTGATGGAAGGACAGAATGGGCACAAGCTAGAGAGGCACTAATAAAAGGTCTTACCACAACTTCATTCTTACTCAATTTAACATTTTAATCAAATTTTAAAAAAGTGTTTTTTTAGAAAAAGCAAATCCAGGGCATGGGTTTCCTTCTTTCATCTGTCCAGATCAGATCAACAGGGACTCTCTGGCACTGATTGAGAGCTGCATCTGTGTGGTGTGTCTTGATGAGCCCAGCGGCCTGCAACCCAGTGACACCAACAGGGCCCTGTTGATGCTACATGGTGGAGGACATGAAAAGAACGGTGCAAACCGCTGGTATGACAAGTCAATGCAGGTAAGACGATATTCCAGGTGCTTCAGTTTTCCATGACTGTAAAGTTTGGGTAATCACTTAATCCCCATTTTCTCAGTTTGTTGTAGGCATGGATGGGATATGTGGAGTGGTGTGTGAGCATTCGCCATTTGAAGGGATCGTTCTGGTGCAGTGCTGCGAATACATAATGAAATATATGTAAGTTAGCCCACTGTAGCAAGACAGGCCGCACACTGAATATGGTCATCTAAATGAATGCTGATGAGGCCAGAAGTGTCTGAAAGAAACGTGTTGTTGTTCTGAACAGAATGGAAAGTTCTTCCAAGATGGTCAAGTCCTCCAGCTATAGAGAGCTTCCTCCTCCAAGGAGGCTACGCTGGAAATTTAACCCACATATCCAAGGACTCTTAGCAGCATCTGCAGAGAGACTGCAGAGGCAAGACTAACACAAACACACAACTACAATTATAAATAAGTACAAGATTTCTTTGAGACAGGAAGTCACAAAAATCTACTGTTTTCTTCTTCAGGCTGATGAATAATCTCGACATGAATGTTTTCAAATTCAAAGATTATGGGAAAGAATTTATCAAGCAGCAGAAGATGAGTCCAGATGCCTTCATACAAGTTTCCTTGCAGCTTGCATTTTTCAAGTAACAAATATTCAATGTGTGATATCATAAGCATATCTCTAATTGAACTGTTTGCCATCAAGGTGCAGTTTCAAATCATGTCTGCCCTGCACTTAGATGCACTGGAAGGCTCGTGTCCACTTACGAGAGTGCATCAATTCGGCGTTTCCAAGAAGGTCGCGTAGATAACATTCGCTCAGCGACCGCCGAGGCCCTGGCCTTTGTAAAGTCTATGGCAGATGAGAGGGGAGCGTTCTCTGTGAGTCATTTTTCTCACTTCCGCCTTAATTACTAACTCCCACTTTACTGCTCATCGCGCCTCACTAATGAAACAGGTGCGACTGGCAACCTTGGCAAGGAAAAGTCAGTCAACCAGATGATCCCCCTGAAGATTTAGCGGATCTATGAAAAATGGCTGGCTTTGCTGCTGTCTCGATGCAACAAATGTCCTGTGTCCACTTTTTTTTTCATTGAATGACTTTTCTTCTCTGGCAGGACTCAGAAAAGATGAAGCGACTGGGGGATGCAATTAAAGCCCAGACAAGTTATACAATTGCAGTGAGTATTAATCCAAAGTTCTCACCACACCAGCCAAGAAATGGTCGACATGTGCAATAAAGCATGCTATGTAATTAGCTTTAAAAGTACTGGTAGATTCTAGATTCTAGATTCTAGATTCTAGATTCGATATCTATAATGCACAGATGGAAATTCTACAATAATTTCCTCATCTAATTTTTGACAAAAAAATAAATAAATTAGAACAAGTTTTACTTCCAAAATTCTTCTTTTTTTTTTTTGCCCCAAAATGACTGTAAGAGGCTGGTGAAAGCTTTGATGAAGCTCTGGTTGTGGCTCAGCTGTATTTCAATGAACAGTGAGCCACATTTCTGGGACAAAGAAGTCCGTTTTAGTGAATGGAGGTGGAAAAGTAACTATTCATAAAACCCTTAAATTGTCAGAAATATGTTTTTCAGGCGATTACAGGAATGGCGATAGACAATCACCTCCTTGGACTTCTGAGGATCTCAAAGGAGCTCAACATGGAAAAGCCAGAAATCTTTTGTGATGAGACATATCTGGCCAGTAACCACTTCATCCTCTCTACTAGTCAGGTACCACATAATCATATGCTATTAAAATATATATATAATTGATACCAGAAATACAAATCCTCTGCAGAACTTGCACTCTTCAAGTTACCATTTTTCCCTTTATCGGGACAGATGAAACACCAGATGTTCCATGGAGACAAAAAGAGAAATACAGATGTTTCTCTGCTTTTCCACAAACTAAGAATGAAAAAGAAAAAGATGATGCGTTAATATACCTGTAAAGCACAAATAAATCTGCTATTGTGTTTTCTGCAATTTGAGGAAACTCGTGTGCATTTAATTCAAGTTAAGCCGCTGTGGAGTTTTTTAAGGGCAAATTGTCATTCAGTACCACACTCTATAACCAACAAAGACAATCAAGAACAATGAAGAGACCTCTTAAAGAGAATCACTAAACCATAAAGTAATTATTTTAAAGCAGTAATGGAGTCTGCAAATGTGCACGTGCCAATTTCCAAACTGCAGAAGCCTAATTAAAGATATTAGGTTTAAGGAGATGCGGAGGAGAGAGGGCAGTGGACTTTTTCACCACATCGTTTGTCACAACCTTAGAGACTGAGATGATGTCTGATGAATGGAGAACAGGTGTACTGGTAGCAGTTTTCAAGAACAAGAATTATGTGGACATCTATAATAACTACAGAGGGATAAAGTTGATGAACAACACCATAAATAAATGGGCAAGAGTTATTGAAGCTAGGTTAATAAGAGAGAGCCCCTTCTTGTTTGCAGTGGTGATGGACAGGTTGACAGATGAGGTCAGGCAGGAGTGTCCGTGGACTATAATATTCGCAGACAACATTGCGATGTGTAGCGTGAGCAGGGAGCAGGTGGAGGAGAGCCTGGAGAGGTGGAGGTATGCGTTTGAGAATAGGAATGAAAAGGAAAAGAAGCAGATGTGTGTGAATGAGACGGAGACAGGTGTATCAGTGAGGCTGCAAGGAGACATGGTTAAGGTAGACGAGTTTAAATACCTATATGGTCAACCCTCCAAACCAATGGACAGCCCACAAAAGAGATAGAGAAGGGATGAATGCAAGGTGGGTGGGTGCAGATAGCAGCAACAGTGAAAGGGAAGGTTTACAAGACGGTAATAAGACCTGCTATGGTGTTTAGTGAGATGGTAGATGATCCACTGTGGTGACCCTTAAGTTCAACAGCTTAAAGTAGAAGAAGAAGAAAAGGAAGATGATGATGACGATGTTGTTTATCCAACCAAAACATTTTTTTTGATTTTGTTTCTTTGCTAGACTTCACCTGAATCTGACGTCCCCTGATAGTGAATTTATTCTGTTAGACCATCTTTAGATTTAGCTTTTGCTTCCCTCAGAACATTTTCACCCCACAGTAGCAAATTAATCTGGTCTATTCCCGTCCTTCGGCAGCTTCACTGGCTTCCTGTAAAATATCACATTAATTTTAGGAATCTGCTTCTTACCTTCAAGTCTGTCCGTAATCTCGCACCTCCACATCTTTCTAAACTTCTGCACATGGCCACTCCTTCACATAATCTCAGATCCTCTGCCTCCGTTACTTTCATTATACCATCTGATTACCTGACCACAATGGGCTTCATCTCTGGAAGTCTCTCCCACGCCAAATTTGCAATGTTGATTCTCTACCTATCTATAAAGCCAGCCTTAAAACACATCTTTTTTTAAAAAAATTCTATTTTGTTTGATTTTAACTTTATGATGTACTGGCTTTTTTTTCTATGATGTCTTCAACTGTGTCCTTTAGTGTTTTAGAAGACACCTATAAATAAAATGTAGTATTATTATGATGATGATTATAATTATGTGGTCTTGACTCCAGGTTCCTACCACTGTGGAAATGTTCTGCTGCTATGGCCCAGTAGTGCCCAACGGTTATGGCGCCTGTTACGACCCACAGTCAGACCACATCATCTTCTGCATTTCTAGTTTCTGGGACAACACAGAGACTAGCTCGGTCGTTTTCGTTAAAGCCTTGAACGAGGGCCTGCTGGAAATCAGGGACTTGTGCAATAGAAGCAATGCTACAACTAGCAAACTAGCTGTCTCCAGCCAGGGAGCCAGTCAGCCTCATAAATCAGGGAAGTAAGCCATACTGAGGGAGTACGCCCACTCAGCTGCTCCACTCACCACTGTTAGACTTTAGCATTAGACTCAGTAGTTAAGATGCCTTCACATGTCTTTGTTGTCTGTGCAATAGTGTTACTTTCATAACAAAAATTAAAGCCTTAAAGTTCACATGTAACTGTATATAAAACATGTACATTTAAATATATATATATATATATATATATATATGAAAACTAAAAGAAGAAACAAAAAGTTTTCTCTTGGATCTGTGTGGACAACAGAATGATTTTGGTCCAGCACTGACCCTGCTTGACTTGGTAGACTGACATTAACTGGTCTGCTGCCTTTAGGAAACTAAAGCCATGTCCGCTTTGTAGCACTGATCTGAGGGTCAATTCCTCAGTCAGTGAGAGATTCAGCCGAATGATCCTAGTGTATATTTTAGACTAGTAACATACTTTACATGGCAAAAAAAAAAAATACAAACACTAAATAAAAGTCACTTATAACAATCATAACATCCTGTAAATGTGATTCTGCAAACCTCACTTGTTGTGTGCTGTAAGATTTAAATGTTCTAAAGTTATGTGTTTTTATTCTTCTGATGCCATCAGGTTGCCAAAGAGGCTGTGCAAATGTGAAGTCTGTGTGATGATGAACTTTAAGATGTTTATGTCAACGTGTGTGTGAATACCTTCAAACACAGAAAAGTGGCTGTAAGTGAGTTATGTGATATGGTTTCAGTGGCACATTCAAAGTTGTCTAGCTATAATGTATGTACTGTATTTAATAGCAATAGTTATATTATGTGTAAAGTGTTATAAACAGTGCCGCATTATAAGCAAGATACAGTCCACTAATGACTGAGGCATACCACTGTGTTCACTTATGTAAGTGCTTTTTATTTGCACTTGGAGGTAGAAGGAAGTTGATGTTAGCTACACTGTAGGTTCTCTGTGCAATAACACAAAATCAACGCTCAAGGGTATATGTGCAATTTGCCAAAACAGCTCATTAAATGCATGGAGCTTGTGTAATTTTAAATTAACTACAGTGACTATTTTTAATATTCAGACAAAACAGAGTAAGATTTCAGTCAATTCTGGTGATCTATATCATGCATGATGTTATAGCATTTAAATGTTCACTAAAACTGGGATGTAGATTTGTCTACACATATAAATTGTGAGTGGTTTTTTTTAATCTCGTGTGGTGGCTTGTGTTACAGCGAAGCAAATCCGTGGTTACTTAGCAGTGCGGTGTGTGAGAATATTAGTCGTGTGCAAATGACACATAGGATATGTATCTGTGTATCATCAGCCAAAGTGAATGTCACAATTTCCAAGACTATGACCAGAAAAATTACTTGGTGACACATGCACGTTTATTCTTAGAATAATAGCTGTATTTTTATATGTCTGTGTGGAAAGTCTTATAATATAGTGAAATATTGTTAAAGAGAATTTAAAAAATGCCTTAAAACTAAAGTCATGTAAGCTGTTTTCAATAATTTCAATAAATTGTTACAATCTATTGATGTTCAAAGCTTTGATGTTAATTTGATGTGTTTCCTCTTGGTGTTTGCTGTCTAATCTGGGTGATACATGTAAAAGAATATATTTGTAGCAAAGCAGCCTGTTTAATTAATGTTGCACTCATCCATGATAACATTTTTATAAAAGTAATTAATGTGTAACATGTCTCTGGCAGATCAGACATGGTGTTTTATGAAGTGCAGTGAAAAGTCCAGTCTTCTTTATTTTGACAAGGAAAACAAAATGCTAATTTATTTTGAAAGGCAGTAGCAATATTTTGTTCACAGAAGAAAATACACGTAAAAGCTGTAATAAAACTGTCATGTAGTAAAACTGGAAACTATTCCATAAATAAAAATAACTTAAAACTAAAATCGCGTCAGTATTTTATTTTATTTTTTTCTTAGAAATTTGATGTTGTGTATTGCTAATTATCCTTACTTTGGTGGTGTAGGTGCCATGAGGAAATTATAGCTTTTGTATTGCCAGGTTTTATGGTTGTTTTGACTTTTGTGAAGGAGACGCTCTCGTGACTCATCGAGTGTCGCAACTCACTGGCCAATCAGTGCATGCAGTCTGTTATTTTCTGCATGACTTTATCAGTCTCTCACATCACTGTGGAGGAATTTTGACCTACACTAGTTCACAACGTTGCTTGCGTTCATTAAGGTTTGCGGGCATTTGTTTATGCAAAGCTACCACAGCATTTCAATGAGCTTGAGGTCTGGACTTTGAGTGAGCCATTACAACACCTTGATTCTTTTCATTTTCAAGCATTCTGTTACAGATTAGCTGCTATGGTGGGATCATTTCCCAGTTTGCCAAAGTTTTAGCTGACAGATGGTCTCACATTTGTATAATTTGTGAACAGTGGAGCTCATGGTCAATGACTGCAAGGTGCTCAGCTCCTGTGGCTGTAAACAGACCCAAAATCCTCACCCTTCCACCACCGTGCTGACAGTTGGCATGAGGTGTTTGTGCTAATGTTCTGTGTTTGTGTTTCTTCATTTTGGTCTGATTTGTCCAAAGGACATTGCTCCAGACGTCTTATGGTTTGTTGCATGCAGCTTTGCAAACCGAAGTCATGCTGCCTTTTTAGATAGAAGAGTAATTATCCTGGCATTGTTTTGTTTTTTTTAATTTATTGTACTGTCACCCAATTTAAAATGTAAGGACTGTAGAGTATGATATGTAGCTCTTGGGTTTTTTGCAGTTTCACTGAGCAATGCATGGTTTGACTTTAAGTTGAATTTGCTGTCATTGGGTTAAAATACAGCTGAATGCCCCAGATTTGCAAAATGTCAACTTTGACTTTTTTGCTTTTAGAGGTGGTCACTCCTTCCAATGATCTATTAAACAACTGCATTTGATTAGCAATGCCTGGCTGCTACTTACCTTCTTAACTCCTATGGATGCAGTAATACAGTAAATTTCCTTTTTCACATTACTGGAGAACCTCAATTAAAAGAGAAAAGCCTTGAAATTCACAGAATTGTTTAAATGGGGTATCGTTTAACATATTCTTGAACTGCTAATTTAAACATTTACTTTGCACAGTTAATATGTTGCTATGCTGTTGTAAATGGGAATGGATACTGTCATCCACACCTGCCCTCCCCCTCCTTTCTTTTCTGTTAATGTGACCACACTGCAAACTCGGAAACTGAGCCCTAAAATCCAATAAGTATGCCACGAATTGCTATAACATTAATTGATCATCTCGATTACTGATGCAGCTGTAGCTTTTTCAATCTTCCAAACATGCAATAAAATCTGTTTAATCAACAACCAAAATGCCTGGCACTAGACAGTCTAATAATTAAATATCAGATAACTAACTATTACTGTTCAGATGCTGTGAATGGTTTCAGGTCCAGTAGTCTTAACAGTTGAGCAAAACAGCCTCATCTTGAAGTAGAATGTCAGACAGACAAATACAAATGAGCTTGCTTTCATTTCTGTTAGTGCAAAGCTAACATAGCTGTAAAGAAAACCCTAACAATGATGATTAGTCTCAATTACAGCTGTATGTAACTGGACTCATTTGCATGGGGTTTTCTGTTTGCAGCATTGCCACTTGAGTCACACGTTCTCAACAGATGGCCTAAATTCATTGGCATCAGACGAGGTCTTTAGGGAGAGAGACACATTTAATTCTCCATTGGTTAAACCACTGAACCAGGTCGACCAAGTGCCCATTTAGCAAAGCTTCCATGAACTGGTCCAATTAAATCTGGAATAAAAATTAGGCTAAAGAAAAATGTGGACTCATGTGGATGAAACAGCTCAATGTGTCAGTGGTAGCACACTCATAGCTGTCCAGTTCCACAATAATGCAAATCATCATCTCTGTATTCAGTGAAACAGTGAAAAATGTTTAATTGAATCAAAGCACCCAGGAATACAGGAGGCACTCTTGTGCCTCAAATGTCTCCAGGTTACATACTGAAGAAATAAATTAGTTGCAAGCAACTTCTTTCTTGAAGTATTTACATCTAGCAAATACTACTATTGGTAGTAACAGTACAGAACTAATCGGTCCATGTCTTCTATCTTGCTAAGGGAAGGAGAAGTGTTTCCTGGTTTATTTTATTTATTTATTTATTTATTTTTATGACAGCCAGTATCTGAGTTTCCATTTGACTGACCTCCTGCAGCCTGAGATGATGATCATCTGCAGTACAAACTGTGCCAAACCACTGAGGGGCTTTTAGTCTAAGTGGCACCCACCAGAGAAACGGGCAGAGCCCCCATGTCTTTTTGGGTCTGCTTCTTCCACAGATAGGAGTTTCAATTTGGTCTCAGAAGTTCTTAACAAGTCTTCTACTCACCCATATTTGTTTTAACCACTTATCATTGGATTGCATTTATATTTATATATCAAAGCGCTTTACAATTCCACTATTCATTCACTGGTGGAGTAGCCACAGCTGACAGAAGCGAGGCTGCCATATCGCGCCATCGGCCCCTCTGGCCATCACCAGTAGGTGAAGTGTCTTGCCCTTGACCAAGACAGACAGAGCTGGGGATTGAACCAGCAACCTTCCGGTTACAAGATGAGCTTCCCAACCCCCTGAACCACGGTCGCCCTATTTTATGGTCAAGGGGGAAACTGGACCCTATGCTAATTTATTTTGAAAGGCAGTAGCAATATTTTGCTCACAGAAGAAAATACACGTAAAAGCTGTAATAAAACTGTCATGTAGTAAAACTGGAAACTATTCCATAAATAAAAATAACTTAAAACTAAAATCGCGTCAGTATTTTATTTTATTTTTTTCTTAGAAATTTGATGTTGTGTATTGCTAATTATCCTTACTTTGGTGGTGTAGGTGCCATGAGGAAATTATAGCTTTTGTATTGCCAGGTTTTATGGTTGTTTTGACTTTTGTGAAGGAGACGCTCTCGTGACTCATCGAGTGTCGCCACTCACTGGCCAATCAGTGCATGCAGTCTGTTATTTTCTGCATGACTTTATCAGTCTCTCACATCACTGTGGAGGAATTTTGACCTACACTAGTTCACAACGTTGCTTGCGTTCATTAAGGTTTGCGGGCATTTGTTTATGCAAAGCTACCACAGCATTTCAATGAGCTTGAGGTCTGGACTTTGAGTGAGCCATTACAACACCTTGATTCTTTTCATTTTCAAGCATTCTGTTATAGATTAGCTGCTATGGTGGGATCATTTCCCAGTTTGCCAAAGTTTTAGCTGACAGATGGTCTCACATTTGTATAATTTGTGAACAGTGGAGCTCATGGTCAATGACTGCAAGGTGCTCAGCTCCTGTGGCTGTAAACAGACCCAAAATCCTCACCCTTCCACCACCGTGCTGACAGTTGGCATGAGGTGTTTGTGCTAATGTTCTGTGTTTGTGTTTCTTCATTTTGGTCTGATTTGTCCAAAGGACATTGCTCCAGACGTCTTATGGTTTGTTGCATGCAGCTTTGCAAACCGAAGTCATGCTGCCTTTTTAGATAGAAGAGTAATTATCCTGGCATTGTTTTGTTTTTTTTAATTTATTGTACTGTCACCCAATTTAAAATGTAAGGACTGTAGAGTATGATATGTAGCTCTTGGGTTTTTTGCAGTTTCACTGAGCAATGCATGGTTTGACTTTAAGTTGAATTTGCTGTCATTGGGTTAAAATACAGCTGAATGCCCCAGATTTGCAAAATGTCAACTTTGACTTTTTTGCTTTTAGAGGTGGTCACTCCTTCCAATGATCTATTAAACAACTGCATTTGATTAGCAATGCCTGGCTGCTACTTACCTTCTTAACTCCTATGGATGCAGTAATACAGTAAATTTCCTTTTTCACATTACTGGAGAACCTCAATTAAAAGAGAAAAGCCTTGAAATTCACAGAATTGTTTAAATGGGGTATCGTTTAACATATTCTTGAACTGCTAATTTAAACATTTACTTTGCACAGTTAATATGTTGCTATGCTGTTGTAAATGGGAATGGATACTGTCATCCACACCTGCCCTCCCCCTCCTTTCTTTTCTGTTAATGTGACCACACTGCAAACTCGGAAACTGAGCCCTAAAATCCAATAAGTATGCCACGAATTGCTATAACATTAATTGATCATCTCGATTACTGATGCAGTTCTTAACAAGTCTTCTACTCACCCATATTTGTTTTAACCACTTATCATTGGATTGCATTTATATTTATATATCAAAGCGCTTTACAATTCCACTATTCATTCACTGGTGGAGTAGCCACAGCTGAACTGAACTGACTGACAGAAGCGAGGCTGCCATATCGCGCCATCGGCCCCTCTGGCCATCACCAGTAGGTGAAGTGTCTTGCCCTTGACCAAGACAGACAGAGCTGGGGATTGAACCGGCAACCTTCCGGTTACAAGATGAGCTTCCCAACCCCCTGAACCACGGTCGCCCTATTTTATGGTCAAGGGGGAAACTGGACCCTATGCTAATTTATTTTGAAAGGCAGTAGCAATATTTTGTTCACAGAAGAAAATACACGTAAAAGCTGTAATAAAACTGTCATGTAGTAAAACTGGAAACTATTCCATAAATAAAAATAACTTAAAACTAAAATCGCGTCAGTATTTTATTTTATTTTTTTCTTAGAAATTTGATGTTGTGTATTGCTAATTATCCTTACTTTGGTGGTGTAGGTGCCATGAGGAAATTATAGCTTTTGTATTGCCAGGTTTTATGGTTGTTTTGACTTTTGTGAAGGAGACGCTCTCGTGACTCATCGAGTGTCGCCACTCACTGGCCAATCAGTGCATGCAGTCTGTTATTTTCTGCATGACTTTATCAGTCTCTCACATCACTGTGGAGGAATTTTGACCTACACTAGTTCACAACGTTGCTTGCGTTCATTAAGGTTTGCGGGCATTTGTTTATGCAAAGCTACCACAGCATTTCAATGAGCTTGAGGTCTGGACTTTGAGTGAGCCATTACAACACCTTGATTCTTTTCATTTTCAAGCATTCTGTTATAGATTAGCTGCTATGGTGGGATCATTTCCCAGTTTGCCAAAGTTTTAGCTGACAGATGGTCTCACATTTGTATAATTTGTGAACAGTGGAGCTCATGGTCAATGACTGCAAGGTGCTCAGCTCCTGTGGCTGTAAACAGACCCAAAATCCTCACCCTTCCACCACCGTGCTGACAGTTGGCATGAGGTGTTTGTGCTAATGTTCTGTGTTTGTGTTTCTTCATTTTGGTCTGATTTGTCCAAAGGACATTGCTCCAGACGTCTTATGGTTTGTTGCATGCAGCTTTGCAAACCGAAGTCATGCTGCCTTTTTAGATAGAAGAGTAATTATCCTGGCATTGTTTTGTTTTTTTTAATTTATTGTACTGTCACCCAATTTAAAATGTAAGGACTGTAGAGTATGATATGTAGCTCTTGGGTTTTTTGCAGTTTCACTGAGCAATGCATGGTTTGACTTTAAGTTGAATTTGCTGTCATTGGGTTAAAATACAGCTGAATGCCCCAGATTTGCAAAATGTCAACTTTGACTTTTTTGCTTTTAGAGGTGGTCACTCCTTCCAATGATCTATTAAACAACTGCATTTGATTAGCAATGCCTGGCTGCTACTTACCTTCTTAACTCCTATGGATGCAGTAATACAGTAAATTTCCTTTTTCACATTACTGGAGAACCTCAATTAAAAGAGAAAAGCCTTGAAATTCACAGAATTGTTTAAATGGGGTATCGTTTAACATATTCTTGAACTGCTAATTTAAACATTTACTTTGCACAGTTAATATGTTGCTATGCTGTTGTAAATGGGAATGGATACTGTCATCCACACCTGCCCTCCCCCTCCTTTCTTTTCTGTTAATGTGACCACACTGCAAACTCGGAAACTGAGCCCTAAAATCCAATAAGTATGCCACGAATTGCTATAACATTAATTGATCATCTCGATTACTGATGCAGTTCTTAACAAGTCTTCTACTCACCCATATTTGTTTTAACCACTTATCATTGGATTGCATTTATATTTATATATCAAAGCGCTTTACAATTCCACTATTCATTCACTGGTGGAGTAGCCACAGCTGAACTGAACTGACTGACAGAAGCGAGGCTGCCATATCGCGCCATCGGCCCCTCTGGCCATCACCAGTAGGTGAAGTGTCTTGCCCTTGACCAAGACAGACAGAGCTGGGGATTGAACCGGCAACCTTCCGGTTACAAGATGAGCTTCCCAACCCCCTGAACCACGGTCGCCCTATTTTATGGTCAAGGGGGAAACTGGACCCTATGCTAATTTATTTTGAAAGGCAGTAGCAATATTTTGTTCACAGAAGAAAATACACGTAAAAGCTGTAATAAAACTGTCATGTAGTAAAACTGGAAACTATTCCATAAATAAAAATAACTTAAAACTAAAATCGCGTCAGTATTTTATTTTATTTTTTTCTTAGAAATTTGATGTTGTGTATTGCTAATTATCCTTACTTTGGTGGTGTAGGTGCCATGAGGAAATTATAGCTTTTGTATTGCCAGGTTTTATGGTTGTTTTGACTTTTGTGAAGGAGACGCTCTCGTGACTCATCGAGTGTCGCCACTCACTGGCCAATCAGTGCATGCAGTCTGTTATTTTCTGCATGACTTTATCAGTCTCTCACATCACTGTGGAGGAATTTTGACCTACACTAGTTCACAACGTTGCTTGCGTTCATTAAGGTTTGCGGGCATTTGTTTATGCAAAGCTACCACAGCATTTCAATGAGCTTGAGGTCTGGACTTTGAGTGAGCCATTACAACACCTTGATTCTTTTCATTTTCAAGCATTCTGTTATAGATTAGCTGCTATGGTGGGATCATTTCCCAGTTTGCCAAAGTTTTAGCTGACAGATGGTCTCACATTTGTATAATTTGTGAACAGTGGAGCTCATGGTCAATGACTGCAAGGTGCTCAGCTCCTGTGGCAATACAGTAAATTTCCTTTTTCACATTACTGGAGAACCTCAATTAAAAGAGAAAAGCCTTGAAATTCACAGAATTGTTTAAATGGGGTATCGTTTAACATATTCTTGAACTGCTAATTTAAACATTTACTTTGCACAGTTAATATGTTGCTATGCTGCTGTAAATGGGAATGGATACTGTCATCCACACCTGCCCTCCCCGTCCTTTCTTTTCTGTTAATGTGACCACACTGCAAACTCGGAAACTGAGCCCTAAAATCCAATAAGTATGCCACGAATTGCTATAACATTAATTGATCATCTCGATTACTGATGCAGCTGTAGCTTTTTCAATCTTCCAAACATGCAATAAAATCTGTTTAATCAACAACCAAAATGCCTGGCACTAGACAGTCTAATAATTAAATATCAGATAACTAACTATTACTGTTCAGATGCTGTGAATGGTTTCAGGTCCAGTAGTCTTAACAGTTGAGCAAAACAGCCTCATCTTGAAGTAGAATGTCAGACAGACAAATACAAATGAGCTTGCTTTCATTTCTGTTAGTGCAAAGCTAACATAGCTGTAAAGAAAACCCTAACAATGATGATTAGTCTCAATTACAGCTGTATGTAACTGGACTCATTTGCATGGGGTTTTCTGTTTGCAGCATTGCCACTTGAGTCACACGTTCTCAACAGATGGCCTAATTTCATTGGCATCAGACGAGGTCTTTAGGGAGAGAGACACATTTAATTCTCCATTGGTTAAACCACTGAACCAGGTCGACCAAGTGCCCATTTAGCAAAGCTTCCATGAACTGGTCCAATTAAATCTGGAATAAAAATTAGGCTAAAGAAAAATGTGGACTCATGTGGATGAAACAGCTCTTTTATGGTCAAGGGGGAAACTGGACCCTATCCCAGCTGTCACAGGGTGAGAGGCAGGATACACCAAGGAAAGGTTGCCAGTCCAATTCAGGGTTAACACAAAGAGACAGCAAACCATTCCCTCTCGCATTCCCAGAGAAAACCAGAGACAGGGATACAGGAAATTCTCTCTTGCTGTGAGAGAACAACCTTTTCACACATATTGTATTTACACTGATCAAAATAATTAAAGGAAGACTTTTTTAATCAGAGCATAACATCAAGTCAATTCATTTTCTGGGATATTGATCTGGTCAGTTAAGTAGCAGAGGGGGTTGTTAATACGTTTCACCTGCTTTGGTGTTAATGTAATTAAGAGCAGGTGCACTAGAAGGGCAACAATGAGGCAACCCCCAAAACAGGAATACAGGTGGAGCCCAGTGGCATTTTCTCCCCATCTTTTCTTTTTGGTTACTGTCAGGGTCACTGATGGTGGCATGAGGCCATTGCCAGAAGGTTTGCTGCATAGTCTAAAGAGCATGGGGGATATTCCAGGAGACAGCCAGTTACTCTAGGACAGTTGGATAGGGCCGTAGAGATCCTTAACCAATCAGCAGGACCGGTATCTCCTCCTTTGTGCATATAGGAACAGGATGAGCACTGCCAGAGCCACAAAATCACCTCCAGTAGGCCACTGGTGTGAATGTCTCTGACCAAACAATCAGAAAAAGACTTCATGGGGGCCTGAAAGCCCAGTGTCTAGTCGGCCCTGTGCTCACTGCCTGTTACCATGAAGCCTGGCCTTGGCATTTGCTATAGAATACCCAAATTAGCAAGTCCATTGGCACCCTGTGTTTTTCACAAATGTTACAGACGTGAAAGAGACTGGAGAATGTAATGCTGCCTGTAACGTCCTTCAGCATGACCAGAATGGTGGTTTGTGATGGTGTGGGGATGTGATGCATGAAGGGAATGCATACAAGCACATGTATACAAACTACTGAGCACTATTTTGAGTTGCTGGAATTAAATTTTACCAAAATGAACTAGCTTGCCACGTCTTTAAATTCAGCCCTCTGTAGATTGATAATTTTCATTTCAAACAAACAATCTTTCATTCCGAATGCATTTTAGTATAGATATCTATTATCTTTTTTTTTTCTTTTTTACATTGAAATCTGATGTGTTTCTTTAATTTTTTTTGAGCAGTGTATAAAATATGGATACAGATGGATGTAACCCTGTTGATGGTCTAAAAAGTGATGCACACTAAAATGCCACTGACCAGCACAAGGCTTAAAAACAGTCCGCTATCTGACATCACCCAGTTCCTACTAATGGTAAATGGACTTGTACTTTGGCAGTGCTTTTCTACTCTGAATCTCAAAGAGATTCATGCAAGCACTTGTTGTGTCTAACATTCACACATGCACTCCCAGTCTGATGAATGCACCACTTACAATAATCCTACAAATGTACTGTTTACACAGAGTGACTAAACAGGAATTTGTACTTGCATCTGACAGGCCAACGCAGTGGCTTGACAAATAAAGTGCTTACAGAAAAAGCATTGTTTGTAAAGAGCTCAGGACGCTGGTAAACTGCACCAACTAAAGCAATAACTTTTTTTCCCGTTATGTTTGTTGACATGACGTCATGAATTAACTGAGTGAGGATGCAGGTGTAAATTCTTCAACCTAAACGCTATATGGTATTATGCCTATATGCTTGCTTTCAATAAACTCTGAGCTGTTTATTGGCTGAATTTAGCTCCACAATAAGGGACAAACAGCTCAAAGGTCCAATATTGGCTGTCCAGCTCAAAGGTCTATTGACAGAACACTACGATTGGTTGTGGAAAGTGATTGCTGATGGCAACCAGCGCTTTCACTTCATGAGGAGCAGCCTGTGACAAGACTTGGCGGTGAGATCAATGGCGGAAGCCCACCTGGAGATGGATGATGGGAGAACATTACCACTAATAAGCCTCTGCCACACTGCCGACAGAGTCAGGACCTTGCTTGCTAGCTGCTATCGACTAGAGAGGGAGAGTAGAGCGGAGCTGTCCATTCACATATCCTCTTTTCTGCTCGTGTGCTTGGCAGAGTACAAGAGAAATGAAAAGCAACTCTCTGTAACAGAGAAACACGAAGGCAAAGTAGGAGAAGAGTTCTTGAAAACTGAGAAAGTATTTTCAAATATTACTTCTTTAAGAGTGCAGAAGCACTGAGGATCACAAATCATGCAACTGTTGTAATCACTAATCCCGGTGTACCGTGCTCATAACGAGGATCAGTAATTGGACATATGCAACATGTATATTTAAAAAAGTAGCTACAAGATTACATGACTCCATTCAGCAGCTAATTAGTTACTCTGAACTTGTCCTTTCACTGTTAATATTATCATCAGGTAATTCAGAAACCTGAGTACTCATGCAGCCTGCTTTGAAAATGAAAATGAGCTTGACATTTTCCCTCCAAAATGGGACAGGAAAGAAATGTCCCATTGTCTTGTGTCTCAGATATTGACATTTATGAGGGAATTCAAAGACATTACCACTGCCATTCTTACAATATTTCAATTAAGGCTGGGTTTATAGTTAGCTGTCTGTTTTCCCTCACAAAGGTATACTGATAATGGTCATACTGGCATTTATGGGGAAGCTGATCCCAGGGCAGGAGCTACATTTAGACATGTTCTTGAAGCCTAATTGGGTGAGAAGTGAGGTCCCATTAAATAATATGTCACAGAACAGTATGTGCCAAGAGCTGAAATGAACTAATTCCACAGTACCGGTCCCATTTAAAGTAGATGTGAGAGGATCATTCACAGTAAATTCCAAACTTGGTGCATTTCAGCTTAGATTAAGTAGCTTTTTCAGAGAAGGAAAGACAACATTAAAAGCTAGGCGAAGGATTTGTTTCCATCAAATAAAGAACTAACTACTCATATTTTCTGACGGACTGCAGAATAACAGCAATAATTATTACTGAATGAAAATGTTGAAATGACTCCAGTCTTTATCACACACTTGAATTTCACTGTAGTAGAGCAGCTAACTTCAAGCTCTTCACTTCAGCAACTGTCAACAGTTTCTTCAGCTGTTGTGATAATGTTATAATGAGGCTCTGTTGGATGACAGTATGACACCCATTCATCTCAAAGCACACTGCCTCTAATTTATTTTCCTAGTTACTCTGTTCAGCCCAGGTACTTGTTTTCTCGTGGTTTCTAAACTATAATCCATCCCCAGACTGCACATTATCCAAGCCGGGCTACTGTAAACGTAGCACCTAAACAGTGTTGGCAACGTATGATTCATTTTGTGATTGGAAGATCAATAACCAATTTGAAGATGACCTGGTGGAGAGGATCAAGATTGCGAAGCTATGCTCCGATGTGCGGCGTAAATCTCGGCTGGTGGATGTGTGTCCAGGTCTGCCACGGGCTCCTGCTCCGGGGGAATGATTTATGCCTCGGCCCTGCGATGAGTCCAGCAGTGGTTGTGCTTTCATCGAACAGGCGTGGCTAATTTGAGTGGCCTCGATAAAGGAGGTTTCGGCGTGAATAGTGGGGACGGTAAGTGTAAGGGTTTTACAGTTAGAAAAAGTGAAGAAAGTTGTGTGTCGGGGAGGAGGAAAAAACCTTGAGAGTCATTGAGCATTGCAGTCATCAGCATAATCATTACTATAAGCACCTCACAGCAATAAAAATGTCTCTATGTCTTTGAAACACTTGCATGCGCTTATTATATTTAAGGAGACAAACAAAAAGAAACAGAAAGTCTTAGTCCATGACTTGAGCAAGTTAAGAAGGTAAATGGTTGTGCCAGGCCATCATCTTAAGACCAGAGTCAATCATACACTAAAGCGCTGCGAAGAGACAAACGCTTAAATGCTCTCCTCACATCGGAGTAACAACCGCTCGTCTGACTGCACGACCTCCCAGTTCAGCATGAGAGCTGGTTGCATAAGTGCAAAATATGAATGGATCCAAGGCGACAGGAGGGAGAAAAGTTAGATGGAAGGAAGTCATTAGGAGAGCTGCACTCTCCTCACAAACCCTATCTCAGTAATGCAGAGAAATTTGCAAACTGGCCATGAGTTCTGAAGGATATCTCATAACACTTGACAAGTGAAAATCGCCACCATGCAGCTAATGGCTATGCTGTCAAGAGGGCAAATAAAAAGGCATGAGTTCGCATGCATGTAGGCTTTGTGGCTCTGGTCATGTGAGACACGCTTTCCAATAAGGCAATTCTCTCATTCCCTAAATTCCCCCAACAGATCTACTTAGCTGCCAGGCCAGATGTGAGGTGCGGGGATCGTTGGCCTTAGGAAAAAGAGGTTGACTGAGGAGAAGAGCGGCAAAAAAAAGGTGTGCTTCATTAAGTGCTCAAATCCCAGGTGGCCATTTGTCCCAGTAGCACTGTCCCTGTGGAGCAGAAGTGTGTAGGGTGAAGAGGAGATGAACAGAGGCCCCCGTCAGCAGAAGCAGCATCCTCGAGCCCACAGCTGCCAATGCCTCCATCGGTCTCAAGACGTCAGTAACTAAACCACACACCACGAAGCAGCGCTCGCTCCCTGACCGCTGCCAATTACAGTGACCCATTAAGAAAAACAACTGCTGCTTCAGCAGATGGAAGAAAATAAATGTGTTTATTTGCCTGTTCTGTGAAAGAGGAGTGTAAACTTATTTTGAACCTCTCATCTAACTGAACTTTACTTTCTTATTTTCATGTAACATTTTAGTTCTTAACATGCCAGAGGGTGTTTTAAAGGGACATTACCAACCTAACTTAACAGCATTGTCCAGGAATGTACATCTGAAAAAGCAGTTTCATTGATGTATGTTTTTTTTTCCAGAAATCATGGCACAGTTATTGAAAAGAAATCCACACACCTTGTTGTGTGCAATTTGAAGCAGGAAGTATTTTCTTTTGCAGAAGCATGAAGTTAACTGACATAAGGGGGACACTGGTCATGCACTACCATGAGCCTCTCATCATGGGTAGATGCATACTTTCTTCTGTCATTCTGTAGAAATAAAAAAGTCCTATATGAAGGGGCTCAAGGCTTGTGGACTTTTCTGATTATCCAGATCCAGGTTTTCCGGAAAGGCAGAGCAAGTATCCTTATATTCATGAAAAGCCAGATATCTCTACCACACACAGCTCACCAAAATTAGATAATTAAGGCCAGATTTTGAGAAAGAAAAAAGATTTTAAGGTGAATTCTAAGAAAAAAAACTTGGTAATGCTATTTTAACATGTACCGGTATTGTTGTTTATTCATTTTTTTTTTCATCTTTCAACTGTTACCGATGTTTCTGTGTGTGACCTTACCATAAATATAGTTTATGCTATATCAACAAAGACCATACATTCCCATTAGTTTCTATCCAAATCCCCAAATAAGTACTGTGGATATAAGCTAATTTCGTCAGCTTTTACAAAGCTACATTTACCTGATACCTGGAATTTTGGTAGAAGTAGTTTCTCGTTTAATCCACGAACCTAACTAGCAGAAAGGAATTTAGATTTTTGTTTATCATTCTTCCCCTGCTGGTAAAGCAAATATCACAGCTGAAATACAGACAATACCATAGGGAATGCACATGCTGTGATCAACGAACACATTATGCAATATAGTTCACAGGGGACTTCCCTGTGATATAAACTTAATCCAACCATGAAGAGTTCTTATGAGAAATAAGATGAGAAGCATTAAAAACTTTACAGACGGCACAGCTGTGAAATAATGCCGCGTGACCTCTTTTCACAGATACAGCTTAAGTGTTTCCTGTACATTCTTGGGCTCATTTGTGTCTATTTACTTCCAAGGGGCCGTGAAGGCACATGAAGGAGGTGCCGAGAAGGCGAGTCAGCGTCGCAAAGTAATGGTCCCGAGGTAAATGAGCAGCTGCAGCTTGCAATATCTGGTGACACAGAGAATCCCTTTGCCGAGTCTCTCTCACAAGGGAAGGGCTCATCTTAAATCATCCTCTGATTTCTACAAGCAGCACAACAATATCTCACTCCAAAGACCGAAGCTGCGGCTTTTTATGGGTGCTCAGGTAATTGAGCAGCAACAGCGGAAAAGATCTCATTCACTTATGCGTGAAGGAAGTGTATCTAAACTAAATGACTGGTGAACTGAAATGGGGATCCCACTCTCCATCTCTTTGTCGCCTTTTAGGAATATGTCAATAAGATGTGTTTGTGAACTTGCAGTGTTTGGCACTGGAGCGATGGCCTTATCTGGGCTACATGTGTCCTGGTGTAAATAAGCTTGTCAGTTTAGCCACAGGTTCATATGTAATAGAGGACAGGGCTGAGGGATGACAATAGTGCTGCTTTATAGCTCCTCAAGCCACACTTGTCAAGGGAAGTGGCCTACAAGACAGCGCAGATGGGCACAACAAATAGGCTTTGTGTCTGTAGTTTACAATTACCCAACACTGAGATAAACTATATGGCGACTGACTCAGAAATATATGCTAGCAAAGATTCACCATTGCTTATGCCAGACAGAAGCCAAACATCATAAAATTTTACTTCCATGATTAAAACACTGACAGCTATGCAAAGAAAAAATAAGAGAATAAGGATTTTATATTATGGTCGCATGAAAAAGAACGAGAACACCTGCCAAAATTTGTAAATCTATCCACTTTTTTCTTTTGTGATGCGCATTAATATATCATATTAACCTCATGGTAAGAACTCAGTCATGAATAATCTTAAGCAGAGAGCAAAGATAAAAGAGTCTTTCGATGCTCTTTTCAATTAGAAGCCATAAATCCCCTGAGTTATCTGAGGTAGCTGCTAGATGTTATTATGTTTCATTTACTATGTGTTGATTAAAAAAATATGTCTCCTAAAGGACCGGATGGCTTTAAAAAGGCTGAGCAGGAAATTACATTTTAACCAGGAAATCCTTAACCCTCGCCCTGTGGGAACAAAGACAAGTACTACATTTGGTTTCTTAATTTATCTGTGAATAACAGTCAGCTATGCATTTCTTGTCCTACATCCAGCAAAGGGACCACTGCATTGTGTGCTGCCACCCTAACAGTGACAGTTTTGTAACAAGCCCAGTGCACAGCAGAGCCTTGGGGTTCACTCTGCCAAAGCTACTCTGAAAAGCCCTGAAAGCGCTTTCAGACAACTCCCTTCACTCAATGGACAGACAGAAACAGAGTCAACCTGCGACACGTGACGGGTCCTTGCCTCGAGTCACCACGCAGTGCTATTCTCCATGGTCCCCACCTTGTCAAAGACCCTTCACATACATGCACAAAACAACATATCAAGCATTTTATGGGAGACGTTAAAGGAAAAACTGCAGCTATGGCTTTCTATTGAAGGTTTAACTGTTTGAAAGTTAATCTCAGTATTGAAAAAATGTAAAATTGCAGGTTTGTCCGATAAACAGTGAAAAACTGTAAAGATCTTCAATTTGCAGTGCAACATATTCTCATGTTTAAATTAGAACCCACCATATTTTGATCCATTATCTACGTCTTAGTGAGTAAAGTCTACTTAAACTTATTTTTGTTACTTTGTTTTCTCCCCAGTGACCGTGTGTTGGAATCTAATCATATCCTGAAAATGATCAAGGCCAAAAGCCAGGAAAATGTCTCCTTTGAAATGTTTGGGAAGCATCTGCCTCCGGCACCTTTGAAACCCCGATAGAGACATCTGTCTGATGCGGTAACATGCCCGAAGTACCCGAAGATCAACACTGACATGTACATCAATACTTTTCACTTGAACGTGTGGCTTTTTTCAAATAATACAGTAATTTGAAATATTTTTAAAGCCTATTTTAAAGGTGTGTTTCATATTCCCTAATAAGATTCACTGCTTTGAAATTTTTGCCAAGGAACGAAATATGTTTTTTTCTTTCTGAAATTATGATTGGTCTTGTGCGGATATGGAACAGATGGTGTTATCTACCTCACGGGTGAGTGGAGCAACAAGTGTGCAATTAAAGGCCCGAGGAACTACTTCATTCAAAAACACAAACTCCAGAAAGCAAACCAGCACAACTAAAAAAGAAGAAGAAGAAGAAGAAGAAGACAACTTCCTGTATGGTGCATTTAGAGAGTTAAATTTGATGTAGTGAATCCAAATGCATGGCAAAAATTGAAAATCAGCAAACATGGGCACTAATGAACAGTTCATACAATTTTAAGTGGTCAGCACTTTGCAGGTTCTCTCAGTTTTATACACCCACATTTGAATGTGCTCTTTCTTCTGCAAAGGCCTATCCAGCAGATTTTTAAGAACTCTGACACTGGATTCAATAGAAATGCTAGGAAGCTAACACATGCATTTTCTCCCATACACAATTATGGCCAGAAGAACTACTCTTTTTCCAGCGTGGAATGATTGTACAGCAAATGTCTTTAATGAGGTTTTAAAAAAAAGAAATGCTCGCAAAACACAAGTTGAAGCCAACACATTCCTACTCCTGCATGCGAGAAGGGATGGCCTTCCTTCATCTTTCATTGAAGCCGAGTTAGTATCAATCACATGACACTCCAGTGACAAATAGGCAATCAAATAACACAAGGAGCAAAAAATAACTTCACTCACTCACTCCTTGACCTTACAGAACGAGCAGTCAGTTTAGGTATTACTGCTGGCTATCAATTAAAATTGATTTTTCTTTTGGATCAATTGCTGTACAAAAATGGTCATAGAAAGCTGACACTAATACATAAAAACTGTTTAAATGGATTTATCCACTACCTCCACGCTCTATACAACAGCCCATATTTATTTTGGCTGCTGGCTGTTTAGGCCAAATAAAAGACAATGCAAGCAAATTTTCTGGGCAGCAAAGGAACTGCCTTTGGACGAGGAACCATCTCAGCATGTGTAGAGCCGGAGGAGAGACAGAATTACCATCAAACGATGGCAACTATGCCACTGCTGAGGCACCACACAGGACGCAGAAGAAGTAGTCAAACATTTAGGTCACACTGAGTTCAAACACACACACACATACACACACACACACAGATACAGCTGTGTGAGAGGGCATTTACAGATACAGCTGTGAATCATGATGGCTCAAATCTGATTAAAGGGCAGAGCATATGCATTTACATTGCAAGATCAGCACTAAAAGGCAGACATGTCCGCAAAGGAATATTACTGAATATTACTGAATATTACTGATGCTTTATTAAACTTAACAATGGCTGAATGGGGGTTAACACAAAATACAGGATTTTAATCTTTTAATAATTTGTTTCAACCTAAAAAAGTATCATTACAGTTTGAATCCTACAGATGTTTTTTTTTCTTCAGTCCCAGCTTTAAAATCATATGTTGGTTTTATGTATTAGAATAATAAACAGTAAATAATGACACATTCAGGTTCCCAACAAACCAATGTTGAACATTTTTTTGTGTAGGGCAATATGGGGCATTTTACTATGCCTCAAAAGCAGTCTGAAATTTGTTAGGTATATTTGTTCATCTGCTCTCTAACACAACTCAGTGCATTTTGACATTTAGAAATGATCAAGATAACCTGTTCAAGTTCAAAGTAAGCATCAGAATGGGGCAGAAAGGTGATTTAAGTGACTCTGAATATGACAATTTTGTTGGTGCCAGTGAGAGCCAGCCACGTCGAGGAATTAGTGGTTTTATTAAGTCCAATATGGCAGAAAAATATCAAGCAATATGTGTGTGGTGTCATGTGAGAAACCTCAATAAAAGATTAGAAAGTGTTGTCTGGTTTAATAACGTTCAGGCGGTAGGGTCAGACATGTTGGCATAAACAACATGAAATCGTGAATCCATCCTGCCTTGTATCAGTGGTTTAAAGCAGTTTCTTGAACATGAAAATGAGTTCACTGCACTCAAATGGAGTAACCAGATCTGAATCCAGTAGAGTTCTTTTGGGATGTGGTCAAACTGGAGATTCCCATCATGGATTATGGAGCAACTGTGTGACGCTATTAATTCAGTTCAATTCAGTTCATGCAGCAGCAAATCACTACAACAGTCGGAGGAAACCTCAACAATTATACAACCCCTTTGAGCAAGCACTTGGTAACAGTGGAAAGGAAAAAAAAAAGACCTGTTAAAAGGGGGTTTTAACAGGTCTAATACTAGATTGGAGTCCAAGCTAGTATTTGCAAGGTGTAAGTAATAGAGTGTATATCTAAACTTAGAAAATAAAAACAAACTATGCAAATTTAAGGTTGAGCATTTATCATATGACAATCCACTGCATTACACTTCAGTAAGAAAATTTCCCACTTTTCTCTAATTAAATAAAACAAACCAAAATGGAAGCTAATGCACAATTTATTTCAGCTGCTGTTCTGCCAGTGCATTCCTAAAATGACACATCTCGTATTTCTTCTCATTCACCTTTGACTTTTGTCGTAGTAAGTGCAACAAGGGACAAAAATGTCCTGCACATAAAGTGGGACAACCTGGTCCCTCTAAGCTTAGCTGACTGTGTCCCACACCAGCAATGTAGCTACTGTAATAGGATGTACCTGCGTTAAAGATCTTGCTAAAGAACATTGTGCAATAAAAACTGCAGCGTGGAGATTAATTAGAGCACACTCAGAGCTCTTTGATGTCTAAATATTTAATTATAAAGAGGTCATTTCTTTAAAAGTTCAGTCATTCAGTTTTAAAATCAACTGCTAATATGCACAATGACGACAAATTAGGACATACAAATCCCCCAGTTTGATTCTACATAGGCTGACCTTGGGTGAAGTTTTAGGTTAGCACGCTTAGTTCTGTCTATTTCGGTGTTAGCAGTGACTATTTTTACATATATTAACCATCAGTGCTAGTACCAATACTGTAAAAAAAACATAACCCATTTTCCTAGATCAGAATCATTTGCAAATTAGCTGCATGCCATTAGAACTCAATGCCCCAGGTGTATTTGCAACATTCATCCTTTTTTTTCCCATAAGGACTTTACCATAGAAAAGGACACAGTATGAATAATTAGCAAAAGGTTGCTCGTGACAGCGAATCCTATTTTGGTTTTATGTCTTCAGTCCAAACAAATACAAGCCGCAGCTCCCAGGGTTTCATCAAACATATCAATATTCAGCTGATAATACCTTTAATCTGTGGCCAAGAAAACCTTGCATAACTCCTCAAAATGCTACAGGGAGTTTCCACTAATGATCAAAAATGATGAGGAAATATGAAGTAAATAGCTTATAATTAATTTTAATAGGCCTCCCAATTTATAATACAGCACCCTACATTATCCAAGCTGACCCCCTTGGATGGAAACAAAACACAAGTGGATGTTTTTTTTATTTTTCAAACTTCAAAATGAATTTATTAATGGGCTGTTTAATGTGTTGTCTTTGTTGTCTGGGCTGCATTGATGATTCGGTCATAATCATCAAATAAGATGGCTTTACATTAGTACGCCATGTAGTCTATTTTTACAGTAACTCAGTGCACATGCATGTGTAATTATTTCTGCTAACTCGCCTTATTTAACATATGAAACATAACCTTAAATTTGAGTTTGTTTTATTATCATACTGCTGATAATTTCTTCCTAATGATGCAAACAAGCCTCATCCAACCATTCACGTACACAGTTCCACAAGAGCCTTTTGTGATGCCTACGCACGTTTAATGTCACAATCACATTGTGATGGATGTATCGGGTCAACTCGGGGTTCAGTACCTTACCCAAAGATACTTCAACATGTACACTAGAGGAGACAGGGATCAAACCACCAACCTTAATAGGTGACATGATTTAACTCCTGAGCCACATCTGCCTTAATTAATAAACATAATAACCATCCACCCATCCATTCATTCACTTCTTATCCCGTTCAGGACAGCAGGGGTGCTGGAGCTTATCCCAGCTGTTATAGGGTGGGGACCACCACTGGACAGATGGTCAGTATATGGTAGACGATTCTCGAGGACAGCTTTTTCAATGATAAACTTCCTGAGCACCGCACTTGTAGCCTAGCGCAAAATGGGAATGGTGGCTTAAACTCTAGGAGTACAGTGTAGATTCTATTTTATTAGCTTTTTTTTTTAGATTTCTTAGATTTCCACTGTGAGCTACCTTTGTTTACTTTGTGTTACACCAGAAAAACCTAGCTATGTACTTCTTTAAACACTTCCTTATATACTACTGTAGAAAAAACGTACACTGCTGGAAACTTTGTTAATAATTACTTTGTTAACAGTGCAGTCACCATGGGGAACAAGTAATTACTCAAAAAGCTTTTTTTAATAGTCTAGTGTTTTTTATTTGGATCAGCCTGCTACAAAAGAATCACCTTTTACTCCAATGCCAACTTTTGTTGCTCTTTGAAGCACTAAAGGGGCCGATCTTTTGTAATTTAGCTTTAGAGATGTGTACATTTGTCTGCACTAAATTTCATCAAAATCCATTTACAATTTTTTTTTTAGAATTTAGCATTAATGCAAAAGTGGGTTCCCATATTAATTAGGATTAATCCCTGAATTTATGTACACAGTGTCTTCTTGAGATCTTTGAGATGAAAGTAAGCCAAGAAAATCAATCTAGAGCTGTACTTACTCGATGTCTAAAACAGCAAAAGATATTCTACATACTATAAAATAAATAACCAGTGGAAGTAAGCTGAAGAGCTAACAGAATATAAGCATACACAGCAGAAAATTATTTTAAAGGACCCACTCCATACTGAGATCAATCTCAAAACTCCATTATTAATAGGACTTTTCATTACCAGACTGCATTACAGAGATGTTTAGAAGACTAAACACAGGGCATGTTTGTGACTTTCTGACAGATGGCAGGCTAAAGGTCGAAAACACACATGAGGCTCACTGTAGAGGGATCAGTCCAGTAGGATACCCCTGTGTGTCTATGGTGGAACCCCTCTGGAGAGATGCCACCAAAGGCTTTTTTGAAGCCAGCAAGGTACAAAGAGAGACCCCCTGCTTCAGGCCCTGATTCCATAAAGGTAGACAGCACCAAGCTTAGAGGCACCTACATATCTCTTTACTTACAAGCTCCCATGAATCCATTCAGCAAACAAAACTAAATTAACATTCAACAAAAAAAAAAAACAATCATATAGTACTGTGCAAAATTCTTGAGCAGATTGTAATTTCTTTATGTTTTACTTCCAAATGAGTCAGGCTTTCTTGGGACATTTACTGCTTTTTCACTCATTTTCAGTGTAGTCTTTGTCAATGGAAAAATGTATTTAGTAGTCAGTATAATCTTTTAATGATATAAGTTTGCATATGGTAGAATACTGCATGTAATCATTTGTGTTTAGAAGTATATAGTTGGTGGCATATTGAAAGAATGTCTCATCCTAGGAGGTCTGTAACAACGTTGTGTACATTCCAGGGTGTTCTGGCATTCACCCCCACATCCTAGAAGCATGGGAAAGGTTGTACCTTGTCTTATTGTTTTACGGTAGGATTAACGTAGCTATGTCAGTTTTAGTCTAAGTGCCTTTTTTACATATAGATGAACTGTTGGATTTTCCAGACCAGCAGGTTAAGGGAAGCCGTTTATGGGGTCACACTCTGACACACACACACACGCACACACACACATACATATACACCTCCACATTCCAATGTAAGGAACAAACACTCACTGAAGTATAAATAAAGACCAGGGCAGTCTCTCATGGCTAGTCTTTGAGGCTCACTCTTGTGTGTGAGCTCAGAGCTGCCCTTGCTAGCAAGAAAATCTGTGTGTTTCTCCTCTCTGATTCTCAGCTGAAGAAGTGTCTTAGAATATATCTCTTAACAGTCTTTGTACCTGACAATTTTCAGAAGAATTTTTTTTCATTTATTGAACAACTTGGCAATCACCTATAAATCATTGAAGCTGAAAAAGACACTTAACTCAAGGGATAAACCAGTGTTGTGTCTCCACACAACAGACAACTTAGCAAAGATATTATATTGTACTGAATCCTCAGTAGAGCTTTGTTACTAGCAACCTGTCACAAAAACACAATTTGTTGCCCTTTCTTTTGTTGACTTTAATAAAAATGCCAGTTGTAAATGAGTATTTAGCCCCAAATAGCTATTAACAGAAATATTGCAATGTTTGCAAAGGTAATTTTGAGGTTTTGAGGATCTTGTCAAACTCAATGGAATTGTAAATACTGAAAGGTACCATTAGATTTTGATCCACCATGCATCTCCAGCACACTCCCAATGCGGTAAAAGCATACCTGGACAGAAAACACTGGAACACTATCAGTCATGAATTAGTCTCCTTAAAGCCTGTTACTCAGCATTATTGAATCAGTGTGGGGTCATTTTGAAGAGAACAGAACTAAAGTCAGCCAACATGCAAAGAAGAGCCATAAATGTGGTTCAATAAGACTGGAGAACTATTCCTGAAGACTACTTTTCTAAAAGGGTTCAGGCTGATTTTGAAAAATAAGGTGGTCCTACCAAATATTGCCTTTCAAACTCACTTTTCCTAGCAAAATAAAGAAATGAGACGGGGCTCTAGATTTTTGCACAATAGTGCATATAGACCTCTGCGGACTGGCCAATCTATAAATTGAAAGATAACAACTTTTGCGTTTGAATAAATGATGGTCAAATGTGAAATAAAACATCAGCTATTTCATTGAAGTACACAATTACAGCTTGAGCCCATGCTTTAGTTACCATTAAAGGATAAAACTGTATCGATGTCAGACTGCTAATGGTGTTAATCGGCTTTTATTTAACACAAATTGGCTTAAATACATAATTGTAATAAAAACCCATGGAAATCCATGAAAGCTAAACACATTGTGCCAAAGATCTAACTGCAGAAACTTCGGTCAGCCAGCTTCTTGACGCAAAAGAAGCTGCATTTTGTATAACAGGCAGACGAATCACACAGAGTCCCACTACCTGACTCCCAGATCTGACTGGATGCTCTATGATCTACTCTTCACTTAATGAGGTGTCATGTGCAGTTTATATAAAAGGTGTGACCTTATTAAACTGTGAAGGAAAGGATGAAGCAATAGTTGGGGACAGATAAATGGTAAGGCTGTGTAGAAAGTCATTTTGCTATAACATCTGTGGGACAAGGAGCCATCATTCATCAAGTCAGAGATGAGATTTGTGGCTTAATTTAAATTGTGCTGTTGATTTTTAATGTAACATTTTTTAATTTTGCCAAGAATATTTCAGATTTTTAATTCTAGTGATGTTGTATAAAAATTAAAAAGGCAAAGAAAACAGTTTTACATTAAAATTAATGGAAGACGAAAACAATCATTTTTAATAGCTTAATTGCAATCACAAACAGAGAAATACCCACAACAATGTAATCTGAATAGATCCATTTTCAATGACTGCAAATAAATAAACACAGAAGTTAAGCGATTATTGCTGAGAAATAGGCTGCTCTTTAAATCAAACCACTTTTCTGGGACCGCTCCAAGCTTTCCAGCACACGATTCTTATTACTCTTTTCCTCTAACTTGATTTCTGACAGCCAATTCAATTAGGCTGGATATGTGTTGGTGTAAAAAATAGGCAACATGACAAACTGAGAAGATGGATGGCAACCTTTGCTTCACCATTAAAATCACAATCGCGTCACACTGAAGCTCAATCTACTGCAGTATTACCAGCTACAGCCAAATGAACACATCTTGGAGTACAGTGCCAGACGCGGCCATAACTAACCACCCCCTGCCTTTTTTAAAGGGTATGCATGCTAGACCTTCATTATCATTTTTATTAGCCTGTGGTTAAAACCACATCTGGTACATCCACCATCATATGAATAAAAGAAAATTGATTTTGTTAAAAAAGCAAAGGAACTGAAAATATTTTATTCATTTAATGTTCGTTTTTTAAAGGCAAGTCACGGTGACTCATCAGCCACCTAACCTTAATGGCAGTCAGTGGGTGCGTGTTGTCTGGCTGAACCAATGTTGGAGTCATCAGGCGCCAGGGAGGAGTTGACCTGCTGGTAGATGAAGGAATAGAGGCTGACGTCAGGGCGTCGACCAAGGCAGTTCTTGCACTCTGAGCTGTAATACTGCCCCAAGAGATCATACGCCTTTCCTGTAACAAGACAAGGAGATATTGTCTAATCTTCATATTAGGCTGAAATATGGGATGGAAATTTCATGGTTCATGAGATCATATTATTTTCCAAAACTCATAACAAAAATAATTGCATTATTACAGCTGGTAAAAATAATAACAATTTTCTAAGTAAATATGTTTCGAAAGGTGCTATTGTAATGAAATTCTCACCAGATGTTGGCAACAACCCATCCAATCCAGACATTCAAAGAAATCAAACCATAGATGTAACATAATTATGTTACATAATGAAGTGACAGGAGAAAAAGTATTGAACATACAAAAGCCTGTTCGTGAAGACAGCTTGAAGACACCTCCTGTATGGAGAAACTAGTCCCATGCCACGGCCATTCTTTCACACAGTCTTCAACTCCTGAAGGTTTCGTGGGCCCCTTCTATGAACTCTGAGCTTTAGTGCTTTCCATAGAGCTTTATGTGCTTTCTCCAAAACCAACTGAAAGTTTCCTTGGATGTTTCCATTGTCTTTTGGTAGATGGCAGCAGATTTTTAGCAAAAATGTCCCCAATTTTTCCATTCATCCTTCCTTTTTGTAGCTCTCCACAAGTCAGTCAACTCCATTGTTCCTGAACAATTCTTCTGATAATTATTTTCACTCCTCTGTCTGAAATCTTGCGGGGAGCACCTGGTCATGGCCAGTTTATGATGAAATTATCTTCTTTCCACTTCTGGATTGTGGCCCCAACAGTGTTCACTGGAAAATTCAGTAGTTTAGAAATTCTTTGGTAACCTAATGCCATGAGTATGTTTTACAACAATAAGGCTGCAAAGGTCTTGATAAAGCGCATTGATTTTATCCATCGTGAAATGTTTCTTGTGTGACACCATGGTAACGAGATACCTTTTTATAGGCCATTGGTTGGGAACCAAACCAGTTGATATTAATTTGCACAAAGTGGCAGGATTGCTTTCTGATTACTGATAGATTTCAGCTGGAGTCCTCTCTTTCCATGCCTTTTCACACCTCCCTTTCTTCATGTGTTCAGTACCATTTCTGTGTCACTTCTCATTGTTACATATAATTTATGGACATCTACACTTTGCATGTATGGACTGGATTGGTTATTACAGACATCTGGTGAGAATTTAGTCAGTAGCATCTTTAGAAAAATACTTATATTTACTTAGAAAACTGGTGGCGTGTTCAATACATATTTTCTGTATTTACTTTATTTCTTTAATTGCATCTTTGACAATTTAAAAATGTTGAATGTAAAAGTGCAAAAAGTTTCATAAAAACAAGAAGCTGGCACGATGCCTGGCCTGTCCCCCTTACCAACACTGATGTTTTTCTGAATGAGGAAAGAGTGCATGTTGTGGACATCTGTCATGAGCTGGCTGTCACCAAAGGTGAAGAAGGCTACGTCTCGGCCCGCCTCAGCAGCTGCCAGCATCTGGAGCAGAGCTGGAGGAAAAGGAGGCAGTGATGAGCCTCAACAGTGTATGTGACACAAAATATGTTTCAATGCAGTATATCAACTAAACTGGACTTTAAAAAAAATGTTATTTATAGTTCGAAAGGAAAATAACTGAGTATTCAAGTATATTAAGGATTCAAGCAAATGCTTGAAAGGAAAATATAGAAGCTAAAAACAATTTGAACATTCTTTTGAAGAGTTTTCCACACACGGTCATAGATTCAGTTGCAAAAACAAAACAAAGACAAATAAAACAGAAGTCTGAAAAGTCATCCAATAGCTTTTGTTTAAAACTGAGAAGTATCAGCTTCTGTAGCCTACAGCAAAAGGTAAGTTATCTGGGGAACTGGTCTCACCCCTACTGAGTATGCTGGATTAGTTACAAAGGGAGTCCAGGTCTGGCCCCGGTGAGCTGTGAATATTTTAAAAGACCGGAAATGTGTCTACTGATTAATGAATGTTAGTACACTGCCAAGTTAATGAGCAAAACTGAATCAACATTTTCACAGGACGTCTGAGCTGAAAATCTCTTCATTTCAGCTGTTTCTCTCCCCTCCTCCTTTCAACTCTTTCCTCAAAAATTATCCGGCAATTAAAAAAAAGGGGGTCTATGTGATGCTACAGACAATAAATCGAGGCAGAGTACAGCATCTGAATTACAGAGCTCTTCCCTGGAGGCACATCATTAAGCAGACAGTAGTGATAGTGCCTATAACGGACTGTACCTTTCTACAGCTAATTAATAAATGGATGGATGTATAGTTTGTAAGCACAAGGTCTCCAAGTCAGATAGTAAGCGAGAAGCAGAGCTATTACTGCAAACTGTTGGCAAAAAGAAGCTCCCTTTGCTGTGACAGTGATACAAAGCACAGACAGAAAGCTGCAACAGATTGATGGACTCAAGCAGGCGATCAATTTCTCTATTAATGAAACATATTAACTTTGTCATTTGATCAATAGAAGGAAGCCAACGAACAGGCCTTAAGTAAATGAACGCATTCCCAGAAGACAAATGGAGCTCACACTGATCTGCTGGAGCTTTTCTATCTAAAATACATTCTGTTATATCGAGGAAGAGACTCCAATTAGACTGCCAAGTGCACAAAGATTGCAGGAGCCCTTTTCGCCACGAGATCCTCTGACGGCAGTGTTACGTCAGTGCTTACCTTTCAGACGTTTGTCACCTCCGAAAACCCCACAGCCCCAGTTTCCTGTCGCAACTGCTGCAAGGTTCTGACTTTTTTCTTCAGGGCCTGCAAAGCCACAGTAAGCCTACACAAAGACAGCAGAAAATTAGAAATGCAATCATTTAATGTAATTATATTGTAAGCAACATGATAGGACGGATTCATTTTGCCTTGTATCAATGTTTCAGGCTGCTTATTGGTGGTCCTGTAATTTATGGGGGATATTTTTGGCCCCAAATGAGCATTGCTTCAACACCACAGCCTACCTCAGTGTTTCTGGATTGCAGTGGCAGGATGTGGTTTGTGGCTTGGCTGTAGGGTTCAATACTGAGTACATGTCCATCCATTTCTGATCACAGTATACACATCTTTTGATAGCTTCTTCCAGCAGGATAACATGCCATGTAAGGAAGCTCAAATAATCTCAAACTGGTCTCTTGAACATGACTATGTGTTCACTGTTCTTCAAAGTCCACAGTCGCCAGATCACAGTCCAAAAGGGCAACATTGGGATTTGATTAAATGGGATCTTAACATCACAGATGCACAGCTAAAAAATAAACAGCAACTTTGTGATACTATTGTGTCAACATGGACCAAAGTCTCTGATAAATTTTTCCACAACCTTGTTGAATCTATGCCATGGCCAACTGAGGCAGTTAAGCCCAGTACAAGCATGGTACACCTAACGAAGTGGTAAAATGGTGTAATTGTCCAGCTGTGATGTAAGTGAAATGGTTTGACTACAAAAAGTAATTGAATATTTGTTTTGTAATAACAGTCATGCTGCTAACAGGCCATGAAAAATAAGGTTTGGTTGACTAGGCTGAACATGCCTTTTTAACACGATGTCATTTAGCATCATTGTTCCACTTCATGGCTATTCACTCAATGTTATCGATTCGTTTGACTTAACCCATGTGTTATAACCAAAAACATATGAAATCACATGTTGGGTGGGTTGTAAGTGACATGGCAAATTATTTGCAAAAGGTTGTTACATGAGATATCTGTAGGGGGCTCTTAAATTTAATGATGCATACTGAAAACGAATTGTAAGTGCCCGTCCTCCAACTGACCAGTCATAAATTCTTCCTGTGAAAGGGCAGATATGACAGTTAACTGAACAATAGTCGAACTGGGATTGATCTTCATGTTGGTCTATTTTTTAAATCCTTGTCAGAGCTGTCAAACCCCTCCATGATTTCTGACAGCAGACCTGACAACATCAACATCTTGATTTTCTATTACAAATAGATATGACAACCATGGGAAGATTACACATAACAAAGGACTTTTGTTTTTGTTTTTTGTGTCTTTAACATGATGCAAATGTGCTAACGGTGATTAATTGCACTAAGGTTAATTATGCTTATTAGAATTCATGCTGGGCCTAATGGACAGTGTAATGAATATGATTATGTTTATTCTTTACAAATACAGCAATCTATCAGTACGTATTACATGCATATGGCACGTCATAATTCATCTATTTAGCCTGAGAAAAGTAAACACGAGTCAATATCAACTCAGATGATATTTGTGATGAGACTTTTTTTTCATTCGCAACCAAGTGGCTTCAGACCATTAAAACAATACAAATCAAAATTCTAAAATGACATTACTTCAGTGGCAGTGATAGAAGTTCCCTACAGATTCACCATCATAAATACAAATTTGTAAAACTTAACTGAGAATTTAGAAATTAAGAGTAGATTTTTTTTAAAACCTAGCTGCTCTATAGTGTAGTGGTTAACAAAGTCAATTGGCAGGCTAGGCTGCTACACATATCCCTCTGCATGCAGTGTAAAAATTTGCCAAATCAAAACGTACAGTGCTGCCCTTAAAAAATGAAAAAAAGTATATTTTCACTATGTATGACACAATTTTCTTTCTTTTCTATCTAAACAGGTGTGAAGCAAAAGACAAATTATAGACTGGATATAAAAGATGGCTGCACCTACTATGACATAACCAACTGGTTTGTCGATTACATCTGTGAAGTTTAGCTATCTGTTGTTTAGCTATTGTTTTAACTGCATGTGACCGTATTTGGAAAAGGGTATTGCAGTGGCTTGGCTGTGGGGTTCTATGTGTTTCAATTCAATTGATGTCAATTCATATAGTGCCAAATTCCAGCAACAGTAACCTCAGGAATTGGAGGGAGGGGTGGAGCAGGCACACCTGATAATTATTCTCTCTCTTCATATAGCCGGTGCAGGGCCGGAGGAGATGACAGAGATGAAGCACAAAGTCATTAACGCTTACCGGAGTGAATCTACTACAAGGATAAAACTGGCGAGTTAACAGTTAGCACACAATAGGTATGAAGGTGCAGCCATTATTCACTATGATAATAAATGGGACGTTAATACTGGCTAATATAAGACAGCCTTACAACAAAACCAACCTGGCATGCAAAGAGACCACAGCCCTTATTATACTAAATTTAGGACTTTAAAGATGTGTGCTATGGTAAAATTCTTCATAGGAAGTTGTAAACATAATTCTTTCTGCTGCAAAGCTGGCCATGAAGTCTGTGAGGACTCACTCACTTTTGGAGCGACCACACCGAACTCTGAAATTTATGGTCCTAATTTCAACAATTTTGGGCAAATACTTTACTCAACTCATCGTAACATACAGAGCGAAGAAAAACAACTGCAAAAAATAACACAAAATACGGAGTGAAACAAAAGTAAAAGATAACCTTGTTAAGTTCTCGGTTGAGTCGATCTGGGTGAAATTGTTCAAGAAAGTTCCTGAACTGCAGCGCATCAATGGCCACAATCGTAGTGCATCTTCTCTGCCAGCCATCGCTGAAAATGAAATAAAAATTCAATCAAAGAAATGGTTTTGAAATGTTTTAGTGGAACAAAATGCTGCCCTGAGTCAGAAAAGACAAGGCAATCCATCCATTGTGAGATTTAAAGTTAAAGGTAGAACATGTGGAAAACGTATGTGTACTAAATATGGTAACCTTTCTAAATGGGATCTCAGAGTGGGGCCAGCTGGCCAATGGAAACCTTGGTTGAGTTTTTGTGTGGCTTACATGCATTTCAAGGAAAGAATATACCACTGCATGTTTCCTTCAGTAACTCCTTTAATAATTGCAGCTTAAATTCCATAGCTACCACATAACTATTTAATGAGAAATATATAAATTTTTCTTTCAGATTCACAAAATTCTGTCTGTAATTGTGAATTTCTATGTATGTAGAGGGCAACAGATTTGCAATATCTGCTGATTTATCAGAGTGAATGACCATATTTTCACAAACAGATTGCTCGTAACTGGCAACTTGGTCTCAGCCTGATAGAAAACTGATTCCATCTCATTTCGGTTTTATGGCTGTCTTGACATAGCAACTATTTCAGAAGCAACAATTTCACAGGTTCATTGCACACGCTCACAGTAATTTTGGTCATGCTACAGTTTGACTAGTGTGACTATTTTACAAGATCTTTCAACTAGACCAAGGTGGTGAAAAAGACAAGCTAATCAATGTAAGGAGATCTAACAAAGTTACAACAGTTTTTATTTATTATTTTAAAATGTTAAAGGTCTTAAACCAAGTAAAATTACCAGATACCTTGGAGTTGTGTCCAAACGGCTGCCACCCCACTGGTAGGTCTGTGCATATCCTTTGTATTTACTGTACTGCTGTGTTCCTAATAACAAACAGGAACTTCAGGCACACTTAAGCAAGCAACATATAAACATATAAATCTCAATTTTATTTACACATACTTAGAATTAAAGATTATTTATCTTTCTCTTCATGATTCAAAACTAATATGTGGGTTAGTTATTGTGTTAACATACAGAATAACAAATCTTTGATAGGTAAAAGCAATGACATTTAAAAACTCTGTTAGGGCTCCCACCTAAATGCTATTAGTAGTTGAAAACCCATGTTACCATACTTTAGTGTAACACAAACAACTGGCTCCTAAACACAGTTCAATGCTTAAAATCACAAGGAAAATTCATATTGTTAAAACAAGTCATGCACACAGAAAAAGAAAACAAATTATTACTATTTTATTGCACTAAATACTTTTTAGGGGGTTAAAAGTGATCGAAGAGCATCCGATTGCTGAAAAACAGAAGGTCAAGTTGTTACCCCTCTTGAAATGATGCAAGCAGCAATGACTGACCACCAGCACACAGCGAAGCACTCAACACCCGTAAAGAGGGAGCAGAGGGGGGTAGACAACAGGACAGTCAATATAATTGGGCCACAGATTAACTTCCCATTCATTAACACTCATTAGTACCTAGCTGTTGAGAGCACTTGCAGAGATGCTTCATGCTGCAAGGTGAATAAACCAAGTGATTAGTAGAGAAGCCTTAGTCAGCAGCTATTATTAGTAACACATAGGGGAATCTCTAGGGTGCACTCCACTTGACAGACACGTCATTAATAATTAACCAGCCTCTATTTTTTTAAATAAGCAAAATGAGTAAGACAATGACGTACCTCATGTAGTTTAACAGCGCTAGAAAATAAACCTTCTACGTGACTTATGTGCCCATATAAAGTTTTTTGAGCTTCAGTGCCATTGGCACATTTGAAATTAGAGATGCATACTTTGGGTCAAAGGTCTGCAAAAGACTGAGGTACATGCACAGGTACTTTTCAGTCACGCTATTGATGGCAAACACATGTCAACTTGCACCCAGCACTATAACTGAATAAAAAAAAACCCATAAAGCTACTACTTAATAAATACTTTAGTGATGTTGATATCTAATCTAAAGATGGGATATTACAGCCGTTGTACTAGAAGGTTTTGTGTGCATACACTATGCATACACCTGACCTTTACTGGTTTTCCAAATAAGATTTCTTTGCTCAAACATTTTTGCATTTGAATGGCACATTCTTCAGGAACAAAACAGATTATGCTTTTGCTTTGTATTCAACCCATTTGCCATTTAAAAATTAATTCTAGTAAGAGTTGAAGAGGATCGATCTTGGCCAGAAGAAGATGTGTCTGTTCCTTAGAAATTATTTATAAATGAACAGGTCGTATTAAAAAACAGCGGGTGTAATTCACTGAATCCTGAAGGTCGTCCCATTCATGTGTAAATGCATCAAAACAAATTGTCTCACATTCTTGTGGAAGACCAGACACTAGAAAGTCAGCAGTGTATCTCATTTTAACAAGTTTTACTTCTGCATTTGAACAAAAGAGGATAGCACATGGGTAAAATATAGTTTTAATTATGTTCAAATTGTAGATGCTGTAAAAAAGATACTGTGAAAAAATAAAAATGAAAAATCCCTATGACTCTGTCTCCTGCATGCACCGAGCATGAACCACATTTTCTGGTCAGCACCACCATTCATATGGTTCATATGAGTTCTCCTTGATACTATTTATACTTGTGACCGCCCCACTGGCAGCCAGATATCTACCAATCAAGGAAAATTCAATTAGGATAAGGCACTTTTGCAAATTTCAGTGCAGGAGTACGATCCATTAGCTTCAGTACTGTATGCCAAAACGTATCACAAGGGAACATGATTTACCACATGACCACATTGCAGCAAAGGCTTGGACTTTTACAGTGGAGGACAAGAGATACAGCCCGGGTTTAATAAAGATGATGGAATGGAAGAGTCCATTAGTACAGCAGGTCTGAGTCAGGTCTTCCAGCTATAATTAATTCTGGGCCCAAGTAATAAAGTTAAGTGGCATAAGCAGAGACGCGGGAAAGGCGGCCAGCAAGAAGTCTCAAGGTGACTCTATGAGAGCGAGAAACTCTTATGCTGCAGTATGACTGGTGCCTCTAGGACCTCACTTCCTGTTCTTACCCAATGTACATGCTATGTAAGGAGGACATTTAATTTAAGATGTTTCTATTTAAACATGATATAATATAATCCATGATGTTTGTTGTCCCTTAAGAGTATCAAAATGAGTTGTGGATTAACCAAAACATTGCAATCAATGCAAAACAACAAGCTGAAATAGGCAAAAACATAGTAGATATTTGGAGTACTTCATAGTGACTTTACTTAGCATGTGTAATATGTGGCCTGTGCAGACACCTGGATTAATTACAGCAGCTTATATGTTCTATCAGTTATACAAAATAAAATAACTCAAATAAATGGTGCATAAATAAGTCCGGTGGGGCCAAAGAGAGACAGATCTGACTAATTTTAATTGCAAATTACTGCAAATGCTTTTTTTCCTCGAACAGCGCCTGTAACACGGCTACCTTTAAGTATACGTACGTATATGTTTGAGATGTAAGGTGACAGATGGTGATCTCCTGCACATGCTGTGGAATTGCCCAGTGATAGAGTTCTGGAGACGGGCCATTGAAATAATCTCAAGGGTAATGGGGATCCAAATTGAACTGGACCCAAAACTATGGATTCTAGGTGACACAGGTTCTATTAATGTGAATTATCATAAGAAATATTTTATTTTACTTGCGAGTACTGCAGTGAATAAATGTATTCTGCTACATTGGAAATCTGAAAATTCTCCAACACTGAGACACTGGATTAATGAGCTAGCGTCCTACTGCACACCTGAGAAGATATCGCATAGTGTAAAAGGGAAATATGGAACCTTTGAAAAAATTTGGGGCCCCTTCCTGTGAGTACTACTGTCTTTGGACCTAACAGATCATAGAGATGACGCAAACCCCCCTGGGTCTGCCTTGAGTTGATTAGGCCCTCCTGACTCGATTTCCTGAATGCTGCAGTTTTATCGTGTGGGATGTTGATTCCTGTGCATGAGAGTTTCTATAGATAGGTGTAAATATGGGCTGTCTGGATACATGAATGTGACGAGGTTGAGAGCCATACAGGGGTAAAGGGGTGGGGGGGATGGTGGGAGGGGTTCACATGATGTGTTTTCTGTTTTGCTCAATTTTTTATTTTTTTTATTTCTTTGTTTTTTGTTTGTTTGTGTGTTTGTTTAAAATTTCTGTAATTATCAATGTTATTATTATTGTTATTGTTATTGTTATTATGCCTGTATTTTCTGTGTTTGGTTTTCATATGTTTGAGGTCATCCTTGAAAGGCATAGATACAAGAGTGTGCACCTGGGAGTGCTTCTGTGGTCACAATGGCCTGCCATGCTGTGGTTATTTGATGATACTTGCTCTGTCCCATAGTTGTGAGTTTTCTGTTTGTTTGTTTTTTTGCTTTGTGTGTTTGTTTGTTTTTGTTTGTTTTCCAATTTAAAAATGAAAATAAAGCTTAGGAAAAAAAAGTATACGTACGTATCGGTAACACACAAATTACGTTGCTTATGGTTTTTTTACGGAACAGTGCACAAACAACATTACAACGTCTCTTAACAACTGGTAAAAATATATACCGTATATATACTAGTTATCAATTTTGTTGGTCTACTGTTACCAGGCAAAATGTTTTTGGCCACATGAAATAAAAAATGCATTAGCTGTACGTCAGTATAAGCCGCGGTGTTTACAGTGTGGGAAAAAAGTAGCGGCTTATGACCCGAAAACTACGATAAATGGACAAAACTAACAGAATTTTAAATACTGTCTTTAATACTTGGATGAAAATAATTTTCTGTCAATGACTACCTGAAGTTAGAGCGCATGAACATCACCACATGCCGTTTCTTCCTTGAGATGGTCTGCCAAACCTTTGCCCTAACCTACTTAAGTTGATGATTGTTTCTGAGTTTCTCTGCATTCACTTTAAAGCTTTTAATAACTGAGTAGCACACTCTATTGAGCAGAGATTAGATGACTTAGATTAGATGACCACTAAAGAATATCAAATTTCTTTGCCCTGAAAACTGCTTTGGTTGCTTTAGCAGTATGCTTTGGGTCACTTGCACAGTGAAACCAATTAATCTATTTCTGTTTACTTCTATCAGAAGACACATCAACCATACTCACTAGTGTGACTTGGTTCCACTAGCGGCCTTTACTGTCACATTATATTTGAGAATTTGAGTGGGGTTTGTTTATTTTGTTTGTTTTTTTTTGTTAGTTTGTATCTTGGTTGGTTGTCTAAAGTCTACATCGAACACAATCAAGCCACAAAGCAGACAGGTGCCATCAGCCTCCTGCTGGGGCTCCCTAAGGGATGCTCTTGTTACTGGGTCTACTGGCCTGTTCCAGCCTTGTTTGTGGCAAACACTCCTTTCTGAAGTATTACTCAACAGAAAGCCCCAACAGTGCAATCAGAACAGCATAGTCTGTCTCCAGAATTTACCGTGTGTACCCAATCAAAAGAAAACAGGTGACAAGGACAGATACAGAAAACAGGACAATTGCCACAAACATCCTTTAGCCCCATGCTGAGTCAGAAAGCTGTAAACTGAAGCTGTGCAATGTGTTCTCCATGCTGGGTTTGACTAGAAATCAATGCAATTTTTCTACTGTCAAATTACAAAAAGCAAAGTAGAAGAAAAGTAGAAGAATGAGACTATGGCGTTATTGATTGTGAATCATTGAATAGGATTCCTTTAGTAACAACTACTGTTTAACAAGGTTACAGAGTGTTTGTCACTTACCTGTGATAATCAGACATTCATTATGATCCAGTGCTTCAGTGAAGAGACGAGAAACAATTAGCTCGGGGTTAATAAGGAAACGTATTTCCTCTTGAACCAGACCAGACCCGGTGACACCTCCTCCCACAAACCGATTAGCAAAATCCACCTCCAAATCAAGACAGATGGTTGATGATGAAGGAAAGATTATGAAACATTATTAATACTCTTGCAGCATCTATTGTTTTGTCACATGTGAAAATGTTAGAAAATAAAAAGAAAATATCTAACTGCTAACATTCTGTCTGACGTTAAAATGGACAGCTTTGGAAACAGGAAGAAAGCACCTCATGAAATGGTCTTTGCCCTTTTTATTCAGTTTGTGACAGAATCCCTGACAAGCTGATTGGAAAGGTGCCCTAAGGTGCTGGCATTACTCAGAGATCTGTCCTCCATGCCAAAATAAAATCTTCCCAGGAGAGGCATTTAGGTATGAGGCTGCCAGTAGCAAATTTCAAATGAAGAGAGCAGTCCTACAGGTGAAAATAAACATATTTCTCCAGTCACAAATACTGCTATTTCAGTCTGTTTGTGATTCAGAATAAACGTTCATCTCATTGATTCAGCTCAGAGAGACATGAATTGATTTTTTTTAGTCAGAAAGCACCCATGTGGAACATATAATCTTACAATTTCATCTCTGACAGTTGCTCATTGGCCTGTAGACAGACCAGACCAAACCCCTCACAACCCCAGGAAGAAGCTGCAAAGGGATGAGCAGCAGTTTGAGAGCAGATCTCCCTAAACTGGTCACTCATCTCTGGGACAGCGAGCCAGCCTCCAAAGTCTGCTTTGACAGGCTGTCAGCACCTCACCACAGCCCCCACCCCAACAGAGCATCCATCAATCCAAGTTGCAGTGTGCCCCGGAGCTGGTCATGTGTGCACATCAACTGTCAGTTTGTGGCAACTGGAGGAAAACAAAAGGTGAAAGCCAGAGCAGGCCATCCTGACAGTATACGGGAAGTATCGTCGACGCAGAGAGCACAAGAGGCTCAGAGGCCTCGACCCCAGTCCCAGCGCAAACTCCCTCCGACACATCAAATGCTCCCTCAAAGGCCTTTTCAGCAGTAGTAAGCATTCTGGGTGGAAGACTCTAGAACGAGGCAGCTCAGTAAAGGGAAAGAGGATGGGAACCAAGCACACTCAAACAAACAGCTCGTTTGGGCAAAGATTCAATGGGTTCAAGTCTCTCCAACTCGTGCATTCCTCGCATACTCTCTCTTACCTGAAGCATTCCATAACCATCATCTTCAATGGTTCCTTCACAGGTGATGTGGAGCTTTGTGAGTGGAGTCTGTGAGCTGAAACAGTTTCCAGTTTTTAATCAACATCAAGAACATGTGAACATGTATCCATGCTTGTTTCCAAACAGCCCAATGAATACATCATATAATATTATTTTGACATCATATTATTATACCTTTTCCAATTTGGCGGCTTATTCAGACTTTTTCGGGTGAATGTTACAAGACCTGTAGGCACTGCAAAAAACAAGGGAAATGTTTTATCTGGCAAGACGATTATGTGGCAGTAAATTTTTAACATGAAGAAAATGTGACCACTCACTTTTCTCAGTAACACTTTTAAAATAGCACATAAGGGTTTTCAGCTTTTCAGTCTTCTTTGCAGAGGACCCCTCAAAAAGCCTGCAGATGAGAACAAATCGTGGATTTAATTACTTAACTGTTGATATTGTACATCCTGTTTTTTAAACAAAAATTAAAAGCTTACTTCTTAAGAAAGTTGGTTTAACACAGCATCCCAACCAAATGCCCAACCCTCACAATCAAAATGCCACAGTTAGGACCAGGAAAAATGGAGACACAGGATGTCCACTTTAGCCATGTGAGTTCAGTCATGCTTTAACGTTTGATATGAATTAGTTCACCTCTCACTCAGTTCCCTTTTCAGTCAGTAGCCGGTTATGTAGGAGCTCCTTCGCTGTTACGACAACGGAGTTGCCCCAGGCTTGCCATCACAGAGCAATACTCATGTGCCACTTCACAGCACTCACACAAAAAGGGAGAGAGAGAGGGAGACAGGCCTCCCTCTTTGGGGATACATTAAGAAGCCCCGTGTCCCTTTTAAGCAACAGAGTCCTCAGGAGGCAAAAAGGCAATCCCCCTGGAATATAGCACACATACACACAAAGCTGCTAACAGCGAGGCGCAGTGGATGGGTTTGAATACACTTTGAGCATTAAGCCCACCATCTCCCACTCAAGCACACTCTAAAAAACCCTGCAGCTCACCCCACATGCCACAACATAAAGAGAGAAATTCCAAGTGAAGGAAATGAAATAATGACAAAAGCTCAGTGCACTGAGAGCCCTTTAGGGGATGGGAAACTCATTCATTGAAGTCAGTTCCAGCACTCATTTCTCTTTGTCAGCGTGGACTCGAGAAACAATCATGCCTCATGTAGTCCCCGGGGAAAATGTCTTAGACATAAGGTAGCTACTACATAAGGCAGCCTTTTAGTAACAGATCGCCATACAGTCTTTAGGGAATACGGTATTAATATATAATTATATAACATCAATTTACCTCCAACAGATGTACAGAAGGTATGATGCAACTCAGTAAAAGGGTGTATATAGCTATATTTAGTATAACTGCTGGGTTTCTAATAAACTTAGCTCTACTCTGTGGTAAAATAATAGATACAGTTTCAGGAAGAACGCGTTGAATGGCAGAGTCACTGCTGAAAAAAACCCCCAAAGATAATAGCGTTTACAGTCACAATGCAAATAAGAAGACTGCTTTGAGATAAAAAAAATAATAATAATTCACAGATAATGAGTGTTTGTTTTTCCTTTAGTAACCCTCTGGGTATTCCTGTGAAATAAAAATGTATTAACGATTTTGAATAATGAAATAAACTTAATTTTCTGTCTCATGCCACATAGGATATTTAGGACACTTTTGCGCGGGAAGAAAGGGGGACGATGCTGCAGTTTCTTTGAAATTACAGCACAACCACAACATAAATGAAATTCAGATGCCAGTGAACTCCTTTACTGCCTTTTGCAAAATAGCCAACGGCCTTCTCCATTGTCACAAGCAGCCATCTGAGTCAATGTTAATCTAATTTCCTCTTCCATTTAGGTAATTACAATGTGATGCCAACAGAGATGACTCTGCAGTGAACTGCAGACTCATTTACATTACACCGCCCACACAATCTCCACAGTGAAACTTTTCAGAATTAAGAAAACACCCTAATGTTTGTCGCATGCAGTGTTTTTGAATGGAATGCACTTGTTTTTACATTCTCATACTGGAGAAACGTTCAAGTGCAAGAGAAAGCAAACAGTAGCATCGTTCAAATTCGATGAATAAATGTAAATTTATGTTCAACGGAAAGCACCAGCACCAGTTCGTTCAGAGAAACACTCCCTTTAGGGTTGGCTCTAGCACATTTCTGTTCAACCTGTCATTTAGGTCATAGTTTGTCACTTAATCTTTGCAAGATTATTATAGTTAACTAAAACTAAAGTAAAAAGTAAAAGCGGGTGTGTAAAAAATTACATAACAAAAATAAAAATAGAAACTAGACCTAATTAGAATTAATTGAATAACTTTAATGATTTTCCTAACTTAGAAAACTTATGGAACATCCATATTTCTAGTATTTGTTGTTTGGTAAAATTGTATTAACAAAGTGCCTGATGAGGCACTGATGGGCGTGTTTATTGAGACTCTGGAAGTTGTGTTTTTATCCTCATAGCTGTACCAATTTCCTGAATCTTTCCTCTGACAAATCACCTTCAAATAATAATAATCAAAAAGACAAAAAATTAACAAGGAAACCAAAATTAAATATTTTCAAACAGCAAAAACTAAACTGAAACAAGAAAATCTACTCTGGACTCTAACTGAACTAGACTGCACTAAAAACAAAAAAGAAAAAGGAAATGAAAGTTAAAATCAAAATGCAAAGAAAATGCAAAACTATGTAATATCTCGAAATTCTTGAATTGAGCTCACATACATTTTACTGATGAATTCCCATGATGCTTTTACATCTATCTCCGAAGCAAATTTTCATGAACAAACATTTCCCGAAACATCTGTGTTCACTCAGTAGAAAAAATCCATGTGAAAATGCGCCAATATCTATCTTCTTCTATGTATGAAAAAAGTTCAATGATAGGCTTGATGGACGATTTGCATTTACCAGGAGCTTGCTGCGTGGCTCCATTAGCGAACACTGATACTGCTATGTTCAAAATGTTTTACTACAGGATTCCCTTTTTGCACATCCTGGGCCCTGGTTTCCCTCAAGCCATGCTTCATACTTTCCAAGTGAAGACCTACATTGATAATCCCGACAAAGAACAGCATTATGTCATGTGACAAAAAGGAAAGCATGCACAGTGAATGAAGTTAGTTGTCCCGAATGCATACTTTACCGAACAACATCATGTTACGTTTAGCACCATGAGTCAAAGAGTAGTACATCACCAGATTACCTGAAAAAGTTAATGTCTGGGTAGTTGGAGTACTCGGTCTTTCTAGAGTTCCGTCGGGGGAAGGTGCAGAAGAAGGCGTTGGCGAGCAGAGATGCCACCTGCTCCTGAGACATGGTGATGGAGTGGTTCATGCCTGCCTTGAGGAGGGGTATTGGCTAGAAGAGGAAAATAGGTACAACCGAGGAAGGTCAAAATAATTTGTTCTGTCAATTTATTGAATTAGATGCTGAAAAAATTGTAATAATCTTGCACCATTATGTGCTTCCTAAATCAACCTTTAATTTAAATCAAAGTCCATACACCCTCATGCCTGGGGGATTTACAGTTATGATTTTATAAATAAATTTGTATAAGCAAGGAAGAACAATGCTACATTACATACAGTTTGCTACATGAATAATGTTCCATTACAAATCTGTTTGGCTAATGTGCCTACTTGTGAGGGACACTTTGAGTTTTTAAATGAATCACAGTAGAAATAAAATCAATGCAGTGAAGTAATATTTAAACAAGATGATAGGCTGCTTGGTCAAATTAGGGCATGAATTTTTTTTCCTACTGCAAAAACACACTGACTACACAATGTAAGGTCCAGATGATCAAAACATCTCATCTTATGTGTTTTGAACTCATAATTTTTACTATGATTTTACAGGATAATATGACTTTTCTGATCAATGTGCTGCAGTGATCTATAATGTTAAAGACCAATATGTCGGTCTCCATTGGTTAGCAACGGATTTACCTTGGTACAGAGCTCAGATGCTCTCAGCGCTAATTGCACCATGTCTGGCAGCAGGGACTCAAACAGATGTTCAGCAGCATCAGGCTCCAGGACCTTGGAGAGAACCAGAGATCTGTTTATATTTGTTGCTTTGCCACAAATATCAGCTGTGACATTATTAGCTGTTTCGGCTGATTAGTTTGAGACAGACAGAGAAAATTACGAGCTATGATCCATATCAAAATTTTTAGGGTGAAACAAATACTGTTGAAATATCTGCACTATAGAAAATCAAAGGGCATTCCGATCCACAATATGCAGATGTAAAACATCTATGGGAGCTCAATAACTGTTACAGCTGACTGTTCTCTTCTTATACTGAAAATTAAAAAGGGAATGTGAAAGATGTGGTGACATATTATAAAAATACATCAAGTCTTAGTGGGACAGTTCATCTATGTTAATAATAATATCACCCCATAGTAGCATATCCTCCACGACTACACCACATTTATGAATCGTATAGATAACAGACATTATATATTCTTTTTTTTTTACATCCATATTGGCTACAAAATGTCAGAATGATCAATAACAGAGCAATTTCATCAAGGTTACACTTGCATGCCAACTGATTAAACAGTCTTCCTGGAAGAGATGCAAATGACCAAGTGTCTGAAATAGAAAGGACAGTGTGTTCCCAGCACAAGTAGCCTTGACTGTTGATTTAGCCTTGGACATTTATATTATGGCAAAAGAAGCCTGACTAAACAGTGTTGTAAGTAATGACCTAGCTGACATCGTAAACTGCTCCTACAGGCATTATAAATTAAGGCAGCTGACGGAGGAGACAGTATAAGCTGTATAAGCAGTATAAGCAATAGCTGAGGCAGTATAAGCTGAACTCTTTAAATCAGAAGAAGACGTGCATCAAATCAGCTATACTAACTCTATGTATGACTTCATACTGCTCTGTACATCGCACCGAAATGACAAAGCAATCAACCAAGACGTGGGGGTGTAAGCAGCAAGAAACCAGAGGTTTTCCCAACACGTCTACAAATTAAAGCAATCTGCTTAACCAAGTCCGCGGACATGAGACCATGTAAAAGTAAAACACACATGCTCCTAACTGTAAATACAGCACTGACTGGGCGGATGAAAGAGAACAAAACGGATGCTTTCTGTCAACAGCTGTTCACTTATTCATAAGGAATCCGTCCTCAGATGAATATTCAATGAAACTGCCTGGCCCGTCACTCCATGCTATTCAATCCCTCCTTTTCTCTGACACTCAAATCATACAATGTGGCAAGGAGCACGGGAGAAGTCAGGAGGTGAAAAGCTGCGTGCATTATTCTACGCTGTTCGCTTTTCCACACAATTGGAAGCAAAACAAACGCTTTTATTTTTAATTAAATGTCAACAAATACTAAACTCTACTTGCTCTCTTGGATCATTTACACCTATGAAGACTATTGGCTTATTCCAGGGTTAATTCTGGGGTCAACTGGGAGAATTACCCTTTAGTAGAAATTAGTTCCACTGAAACTATAAAAAGCAGAAGACTAACAGTTATTTAAATTTATTGTGTCATTTGTGCATTTAAAAAACAAGCAATCTTATTTTTTCTGTTTATTATAGAATTATCAATTAATAAAATATTGTATCTAAAAGAGCTTATAGGATTAATATAAGAAACTGTGTTTCCATTATTAGAATAACTGGAATAACTGTCTTTTAATTCTTTATTTTTTATTCACTTGGCATCTCTTGTATTTGTAATAATGTCTACTGTGGCTAAATTATTGTGTTTAAGGGGCAATTCTGAAAAAATGCATCAGAACAAAAAGAGCAAAAATGTCTCTAAAGAAAATAATATTTTTGCTTTGAAAATAAAAAAGCTGGTCATGACTGCTTTGTTACTGTGTCACAGTAAAAACATTGACTCTGCCACAGCTCAGCTGTTTTCTGTGCAGCAATGCACTTAGGTTAATAAAGTTGCAATAGATGATGCTCATGCTTTACATTTCTTCTGAAAACAGATTTCAAGAGCTGTATGCGAGTTTGTGATGCTGATGGAGCTAGAGCTGAGCTCTAACAAGCAGTAATTTAGTTATCGGGAGGTGGAGCTCGGCTCTGGTGGCCTCAGCCCTTTAATATATTATAAAAATCACAGATTTGTAACCCAGGAAAGTTCTGAGTAAATTCTATATGGCACGAAAGTGAAAGAGTTAAGTACGGTGCCCATCAGTGACACTTACGTCACTAGTTATCAGCTGGTATCAAACATAACCCTCAATTATAACAATTTTTGTTTTTACAATTTAGCAGTCAAATGTGCACACAACCAGATGTTTGATGTCTCTATTTACACTTTACAAGGGGCCTCATCTAAAATGTAACTTTATATGAAATGTTCATTGGTAGTTGGTATTTTTTTGTATGATATAAGACAACTTTGTCATTCAAATTGACAAATGACAAAATCCAAAGCCAGCTGAAACAATAATACTTAGCCTATGGCTAAAGCTTCTCAGCCTTAACATGTTGAAAATTTGCTAACAGAATTCCCTTTATAATATAAATTATATCATATATACACGATACAATTTATTTAACATCATAAGGCTGGAATAAATCAGTTTCCGAGAATGTAAACTCAACCACTTTCATTTCTGACAAGTTACTAAATGTGACCTTTTGACTAAAGACCAAATATTTTCTCTTGACTCCCATTTTGCCTGTAAAGGGCTGCAGCATTCTGTCCCGCTGTTAAATCCATTATTGCTCAGCAAAATAACAGAAACCCATTTGGTATAATGACATTGATGAAAAAAGGTTTATGTGTCCTTTTTCATGCGGCATAAGAGATATCGGTGAAACATATAGCTGATGCCATGTAGTACATGGTGATGTAGCAATACTTCACCGTGAAAAAAAAGAGTATTTCTTACTCTTACAGGCTCAGTGCTACTTATATTAAACATAAAAACACAGATATCGCTTCAAGTGGAATAATCGCATCCCCTCCATGAGGCAGATTGTAGTACAGTCCTCTGTGATTCTCTACACAGAATGACTCAGAGCACATTAAGACAGATGATGGATGGGCTCCAAACAAGGCCGGAGAAGACGCTGACAACTCTGAGCAAAGACCTATGAACCAACAGTGCTCTGGAAATTATGATGCAACTCAGGCTCATCTTTGTTTGTGCTTTTACTTAGCTTGGGACAGTACCAAAAAAATCATGTAATCAACATCTTAAAACCTGTGAAATTCTCTATAATTATGAGCAATATTTTCACTCTCATGTCTGTAATGCTGGAAAAGGAAAGTTTGAAAAAGGGCAAAACAAATCAAATGTTTTCAAGGGGAATCTATCAAAACTTGATTTACTTACATTAGTAAGAAAACTTTAGAATAATTTAGAATTACCTTATATTCTCCTTTAAAACAATTATCTTAAGTTTTTATAAGGTACAATTGTATCATTTTAATATCCATTTAATGAAGTCCAGGTGTGGATGGCAAGGATTTAACCAGACAAATCTCTTTTAGTATCAATAACCTCAAACAAGTTGTGTCTGTAATGTCTTCATAGTATTTGCAATTACGGAGCTGCAAATTTGGTTATTAGTCTTATCTACTGATACTGATTCATACTGCTTTTTAATAGTGTTTTCATAGCAGAATAATTAACAGATGAACACGGTGCTTTCTGCTGGCAATTAAGCATCGTGATTGGACAGTTAATACTTAGCTAATTAATACTTTATTATACTACAGCTAATCCTTTGACATCTTTAAGATGTGCTTGTGTGTGATTACAGACCTCTGTGTCAGTATTAATTCGATGACAGCTCCAAACAAAAGACGCTTAATTCACTATATTTTCAATGCGATTAAAAAATCAACAATTATTAGCTATGCTGTTTACCTTTGTGCAATACAAATGAAGCGCTGTGAAGTCCCATTTCTTGGCATGTGATGCACTGTACTTCAACATTGCATTCTGTAACATCACAAAAATAAACATATAAGATTGACAATCAAAATTAATCTTAAACATCACTTCAAGTCACAATTACTCCATATGTATGCATACCTGCATTTTTAAAGTGTCAGCTTACTTAAATTCTGTGACAGTATGCTTTTTGGTTTCTGGGTTAATCATGCCATCTTATGGTAGAGACTGGTAACAACAACTGAGACACACTAGAGGAGACATACTATGTCTTGCCAATGAAGGGACAAAGATATACAACGTACCTTCAGCTCATGTGGATTTGTAAATGTCTTGTTTAAAGTTTCCTTGATCAGCTCCCACCGACTTTTATTCTGCAGTTCTTGTGTTTCCTGTGGAAGTATACAATTCAGGTCTGAGATTTTTTTATGCATAAACAATAATACTGTGTTGTTTTGTTGTACTTCATGACTTCAGAGATGTGAGGAATCTTTACAGCTATTGTTGAAGGAATAACTCCAGCCTGGATGAATAAGCACCATACGCTTTGCTATTTTTTGACATCTTGCCAGCTATAATGTTGCAAACTTAGAACTGTTCTAACTATTGCAACTAACAAGCAGGAGTTAATGTGAGCTGTCAGGATCCGGAGCAGCATTAATGAGTTAGTGAACCACATTTTAGAGTCCATTGAATTCACAAAAATATCAAAGGAGTTGATTTTTTTTTCTGTGTTGCAGCCTGGCACTGCTTACCTCTGATATCAGCGAGAAATTAACGCCACCCCATGGACCCATCTGCACACTGCACACATTGTTTTTTTTACTTCCCATTCCTGTCATGTGTTCAAGTCATTAAAGCAAGTAAAGTTGCAGTTTTTGGACTTAGCAATTCATGAGCAACCATAAACAGAGTTTAAGATGCTTCATTTTTAAATGCAGCTCGACAAATATCAGCAAACATACAAACTCCCTCTGTGCAGTTTGTATCACAACCTGCATCAATTGCTCTATTTCCCTAGAAGAAGAAAAATCTTAAAGTGTGAGAGCTTTACTCTCTGAAATCAAGAAAGAGGCATGAAAAAGAGAACAGGAGAGAAAGATAACATTGAGGTCAAAGGTAAGGCCTAAGCAAGTGACATTTGATGAACAGTAAATTTAAAGGTTATGCATTAAGTTTTAATTAATGCAAGATTTTTTAAAATCACAAAGTACATCGATACATGAAGTGTTCCTGACGTTGTTTATTTTTAATAAAAGTTTTGATTTAATATAAAGAAATCTTTAAAAACTAACTGAATTATGATACGTTTATGTTATCAAAGGTTATTACAGAGAGTAAACAAAGGCTAAACTGGGTAGAGTTTACAGTGATGGCCTATGTAGCACTGGTGCAGAGAAGCTTCTAGCATCCACTGACACTATACAAGTAAGACGTGACACTCAAAACACTATGTGATTAGCTATTTGAGCATGAAGCGTCACTGCCTCATCAGATAGGACATTGCACCATGCACATTTGTCCTAAATATTCTCTTTTCCACATACTATTAATTTACTAGATTAGATTAGATAAAACTTTATTAATCCCTCGGGTAGGTTCCTCTGGGAAATTTGTTTCTATGACTGTTTTTTACATACATCTTGTTTTCTTTTTACATCCATTCATCATCCATAGTTTTGCCATCTAATTATGGTTCTCTTTAGACGTTTTAAATAATTAAATAGTTACCTTCAGTAATGTGTATCATGTGACTGCACTGATTACATAACCCACAACTTAAACAACTTAAATAGAACTTGCGAATTTATGCCCTCAACCTGTAACTTCATGTGCATTTTTTAATTCACATCAAAAATAAGTTTTAAACACTTGAGCCTTTACCTCATCTTCTATAGGAAATAAGTTCCTGCTGGAACAAGGCATCTTGACATGTACATCATCCCAGGCATCCTGAAATCTAGTGGGATATGGAACAGGAACTTTATCCTTTTGAAGAAGATCTGTCTGTTAATGGGAATCAAAATAAATGACATTAGTATGGACATTCCACGTGCACAAACCAAACAGTCTTATGATTAATAATACAAGTATGTCTACTCTATATATTCAGGATAAACACTGAGATGAAATCACAACAAAATCTCTTAAAATCACATGTGAATTTCAATTTCAATTAATATTAAATTCTTGACTTATTAGGTTTAACATTAACTTCTTGAATTGTTAGGTATATTACTATATCTGTGCTGTGATCTGAATAGAAGAGAACTGATCAAACCCTAATCATCACGGTGTGATGGCCAGGAACATTCTTCAGTGGAGGAAGTGGTTCGCCACATTCTGGCATCCTCTTTAGCTCACTTATTGGTGTCCCGAGCCAACTGACTTCAGAAGGGTTAGGTTCCTTTTCTGTATCTTGTTTCTCTGGAGACTTTTCTGACCTGCGTCGTTTCCCAGGAAAACCTGGTGATGACACCCCCGAAAAGAAGTCTGTAATTTTAGAATTGAGTTTGACTGAACCATCGGAGGTTGCTGGGAATGTGTCCATTTTTGTTGTTTCTAAATCATCATCACTTTGAAGCAATGTTGGTGTAAGATCACTCCCTGCAGAATGTTTGGCAGCTGGTGATACAGGAGGATCTTGATCTAAGTCTGTTGGAGTTAATGGCTGGGTTTCTTCATCTGTGTCAGTGACAAAAAGTATTTCAGCTTCTTTGGACTCTAAAGACTGAGCTGAGGTGCTTTGAAAACCATCATCATCCATCATTTCTTCATCATTTTGGGTTTGGCACACATCTCCTGTACTCGAGGTTTCCATTGGCTTGATCAACCATCTTTCAAGAGTATTTCTGAACTTTTGTTGCTGTGTTGGGCCAATTCTTTGAAGGCGACCTTTCATTTTGACACCTCTTAAGTCACCTGCTCCACTTGTTTTTGGCCTTATTACCACCTTTGTCTCGGTTTTATTTCCCATTCTCTCTCGATCTGAAGTCGCAGCACCGACGCTCTGACTACTCGAAAGTGAGCCTGACAAATAAAACACAGAATTTTTATTTTACAAAGGGGGGATACTGCAATGTAGTAATATGCTCTGCAGGGGGAAAAAATATTTTTAGACAAATACCTCCACGAGAAGATGAAGAAGACAATGGAGCACTTGTTTCCACCTTTAGTCGTTTTGCTAAAGGTTCTAAGTCTGTCAGTGCAGTCATTCTACAAAAGAATAGAACAACACATAAAACATGTCCGTGCCGTGCGGGTTCAATTTAAACTTGAAGACTGCAACGTACATGTGCACTTACAGGAGAACTTGAGCTGACGCCAAAGATAAGATGCTGTTTTTTGCACAGACTTGATTCTTATACAGTCCCTTTTTCAGTAGATGAACAAATCCTAAAAAATGGTGCGCAGCCATACATAACGCAATCTCTTTTTAGAAAGTAGATGCCAGTGCTTTAGTTATGAACGTAATTACTAAAGTAGCCCATTAACTTACTCGTTATCACACTAAAAATTTAATGCATGGCAATAAAGGGAAACATATGTTTGCATTTCACATTCAGCAGATAGTTGATAGGCTATCTACAAACGACTCACGTAGTCGTATCTTTTTGGTTAGCCTACGTGCTAACTATTTTTGAGCCAACAATGATCCAAAAAACTTGAGCAGCTGCTGTGTTAATCGATAGCGTTTTACTTGGAAAGAGACTCGAAGGACAGCATAAACTTTTCCAGCCTTTTGTTATTGTTAAACCGTAGACCCGTACTTTTTTACTTTTACTGAAGCGATGCTACAGTTCATTAGCACCGTCACCGGTGCCTTTAAAAACAACAAACACTTCCGTGAGAGTGACGTAAGATGTCTACGAGAAAAACGCGATAACTCAAACGTACATCACTTGAAAGCGCCTTTCGAAGGCCGGAAGTCTAACCTGCTCTTGTTGCATCACACCCATCACTCGATACTACAGACGTGGTTTACAGCATTGTTTTATAGAAACAGAGAAAATCTTTATTTTTATCATTTTACGTAAGTGTTTCACATATTTGAGGCGTATTTGAGAGCTCATTCCATTCAACAGCTCTACACACACCTGTCATAAAACTCCACACATATAATTAAAATTAAATAAGTGCACCAATGCATACCTGTTGTATGACAAATATTTAAATTGCTGTTATTTTCCACCGAAATTTATCATACCTGTCTTTCCCGTCAAATGAGGTTCCTTATTACAAGCAAGCAAAAAACAGGTAGACCTACTTTGGTTTGCCTCGAATTAGGCATAAAAGACACTCAGTAGACTCAACAGGCACAAGACCTGGATACTTTAAGGATCATCATGGTCAGATCATACACTCTGATCACTATTTTCTTGCACTTTCATGTTTTTGGGATTGACAGCAGAGGTGAGACACATTTGAGATGGGCTAAATGTTGTGTTGTTTGTCTGCTGATCTTTCTCTTTTGTACACTCTTAACAACGATTGCTCCATATTGTTGTTCATTTGTATTTTCATTATTACTCTGACTAAAAGCTTTGTTTGCTCTATAGTGTATACTTAATTCTTTCTCATTTAAAAGGATTGGATCACAGAAATCTGATTGTGTTTTGGGTGTTGGCATTTAAAAGACCTTGTACTGATAAGTGATAATGAGATTATAAGTGAGTACTTCTCAGTATTTATAGTATCTTACTGAATTTACCTTCCAGATGTTTTCCATGGGCTTTCCAAGTATTCCATTGTAAATCCTCAGATGATTCACAGATGGTCTAAGAGCATTAACAGTCCACGACATTCAAAAGAGGTGGGTACCTGATACCTGACCAAATCATCTTTTCAGCAGATGGTCTAATATGGGGCATTTAACATTTTTTGTATACATTTAGAAATATGGAGATGAGACCTTGTCATATGCAGTCACTATAGACAATAAAAAGCACATCCTTTCAGAAAAAGCACATTCTGAACAGGTATGTGCAGAATTAGGCCACACAGATATTAATGTAAGTTCCTTTTTTGTGCTTTAGAAGAATTTTTTTTCTCTTCCATTCATAGACTTCTTACACTCAAATTTTGTTCAGTATTTGCGTGATGCCACCGGTAACTATGACACATCATATCCAGCAAATCAAGTAAGTTTAAGCTCAAACTCATTTGTAAAGCTGGATCTGAATACTAGTTCTAAAACCTGTTTTTTTCTTTGCATTTCCCAGGTGCACTGCTATTACCATGGAGAAGTGGAAGGATATAAGAATTCATTTGGGGGGCTCAGCCCTGGCGCAGGGGGCCTCTATATATATATATATATATATATATACATATATACATCACCTCAGATCCATTTCACGCAAAAACTTAATTCCCATGTCTTTTCAAAAGCTCAAATCACCTTGTGATGTATTCATGTCATGACTCATTTATCTTTAGTCACGTGATATTCTGAAGAACATTACAGGCCTTGACAGGGACGTCATTTGAACACGCCCCCTTTGCTTGACACAGGCTTCTGGGTTTCAGTGACAGATGTAACATCACTAGTCTAGGTTATTGAAGTGTTGTATTTTTTCTTTGAGCACTGGCAATAAATGGTGTTCTGAGTTCAGTCTTGTTTCCGTGTGCACAATTTCATCTGCACATTGATACATGACACTCAAATGATAAACGAAACAAGCCCTGGGACTTAAAGTTTTGTTAACATTTGTGTAGTTTTCTCCAACTTGATGCATAACACAGTTGTTCACATTCACAATTGTTCTGCATACGTTTTCTTAACATTTTATTTTATTACAACCAGTTGATTTTCTCATTAAGATGCTAATGTATTTTAGGAAGTATGTTATGTTTATTGTGGGGTTTTTTTGGTCAAAGTTTTGTTGATCTCGGTCTTTCCATCATAAGATAAGTTCTGCTTTTGCACTGAATTCAAGCATTTGCTAACTGATTCTGCTTTGCTCGTCTTTTCTGTAGGGGTGTGATCTTCTTTGGAAATGAGACCTTTGGCCTGGAGCCTGTGCCACACTCCACCACCAATGAACATATTCTGTACCTGTTGGAGGACGTTCAGACTGAGCCCGTCACCTGTGGAGTCGTTACTGAGGCTACTTCAGTGCCGAGCCACGAATCCTTTGAGCCTGGACAATCCCTGACTTCTCTGCTGCGGGTTAGGATGCTCGTTTCATAATTAAATATATATTTACAGAGGGAATAGTTTTTAAAGAGTAACTCATTATTAATTTTTGCTTTAACAGAGAAAACACAGTTTATCACAAACCACTTATGTGGAACTGGTGCTGGTAGTGGATAATCTCAGGGTGAGTGTGTTTCCAGTGTATTACCCTGAATCCACCAATGTGTAAATAATGATTTGGCCCAACAGTTTTGCTTTCATAGACTAGCTAAAGTACAAGAGCATAATAGTTTTCAGCTTTTTCCCCCCAGAAATGAACATTTCTACTGTAAAATATAGAGCTGAAACCTTTGAGTAGCCTGTCAATAGTAACATCATTACTAATTAATCATATCAGTGATGTGTTAATTGTGTTGACAGTATACTTTTAAGAAAAACAATGCGACAGCGGTGAGAGAGGAGATGGTGCAAATGGCTAATCTACTGGACGGGGTGAGATTTTAAGAAGTTTGTAAAAGAAAATGTGCCTAATTAAACTAGATTCTGTACTAAAACACTGGTATGTTTTATTTTCCTCTTTGTTGTAGTACTACAAGCAGCTGAACATCTGAGTTGTCCTGGTGGGCCTGGAGATTTTTAAGGATAGTAATCCTTTTAGTGTGGACGGCAGCGCAGGAGATGTGTTGGGAAATTTTGTTCAGTGGAGGAAGACTTTTCTGATACCCAAAATCAGGCATGACATTGGACAACTCATTGTGTAACTAACGTGTGGTCTTTATCATTTGGTTTATTTATTTATTCTGAGCAAGATGTTGTATCAATAATGCTTAATATCAGAATATCAACCGATCTCTGACACATTTATTCCTTTTTCCATATTTGTTAGTGGTCAGTCTGAGGCATATCCAGGAGGTGTATTAGGTATGGCCTTTGTGGGCACAGTCTGCTCTGCCTCAAGTTCTGGAGGAATCAATGTGGTTAGTTCATCTCTGTTAACTTCTAACACCAGCTGACACACAGAAACTGATACCATTATCACACCAGCATGATTCATGAAAATTTAAATAAGTGTAGCGTATTGTCAAAGGCCACCACCACTCCCACCTGAAGGATCTTTCTGTGTGTTATTACATACGTTGTATTTTTCATATTAATAAAAGATGTATAGCATACAGCAGGTAAAATAAGTATTGAACACGTCACTGGTTTTCAAGGTAAATATATATCTAAAGCTGATATTAAATTCTCACCACCTGTTGGCAAAACTCATCCAATCCACACTTGCTAAGAAATCAAACCATTGATGTCCTTAAATTATGTATAGCAGTGAGAAATGACATAGGGAAATTATATTGAACACAATACACTTGAAGAAAGGGAGGTGCCAAAAGGCATGGAGTGTCACGCTGACCTAGTAGGTGTGGCTGTTGCCCTTCTCTTCCTCCTCCTGCCCACTACTGAGAGGACACCTGCTGAAATCAGAAAGTGAACACTGTTGCGGCCACAATCCAGAGGTGGAAGGTATCTAGTTTCTCCATAAACTGACCACAACCCGATACTCCCCGCAAGATTTCAGACAGAGGAGGGAAAAGAATTATTAGAAGATTTGTCCAGGAGCAATTGCACACTTGTGGAGAGCTACAGAAGGACCTGTAGTTAGTTGATACAATTTTTTTCAAAGATAACAGTAAGTAATGCATTTAACCACCACGGTCTTTATGCACGTTTACCACACAAGACTCCATTGCTGAAGAAAAAGCATATTGAAGTGAAGTGTTGAAGTTTAAGGTTTAAATTGAACTCTTTGGATAACATAGTGCACACCATGTTTGGATGTCAAAAGGCACTGCATTTCAGTCCAAAAGCACCATAGCAACAGTCAAGTTTGAAGGTGGAAACATTATGGTTTGCTTTTCCGTATACGGCACCGGTACGCTTTATATAATTAAAGGAAGGATGAAAAAATGTCCAGAAACATTCTTGAATAAAAATCGGCTGCCATCTACCAGGATGATGACGACAAAACGAGGCTGGACGTTTCAGCAAGATAATGATTCAAAACACTCAGCTAAGGAAAGTCAACTGGTTTCAGAGAAAGAAAACTAAGGTGCTAGAATGGCCCAGCCAGTCACCTGACCTGAATGCAGTTTATGAAAAGAACTAAAGGTCAGAGTTTATGGAAGGTGCACACAGAAAAGCCCTGTGGGTCTGAAGACTGTTTGTGTGGAAGAATGGGCCAAAATCACACCTGAGCAATGCATGTGACTAGTTTCCCCATACAGGACGTGTCTTCAAGCTGTCATCACCAACAAAGGCTTTTGTACGAAGTATTATACTATACTATATACTATACTGATACTATTACTTGTTACTATTTATTAAAAGTCACTGATTTTTGGTAATCTGATTTAAAAACATGAGAAAACAAAAAGTTGTTGATATACGTTGCTAATGCATTAAGTAACAAGACTTTCTCTACCACAGACTGCTCTTTCAGGAACAGCCTCCTGGTCTTCTTCCTGTTGGTGGTTCATCCTCTGGTCTTTCTCGTTCTGGTGTCGCTCTACATTTTGAGACACACTGTAAATATCTTAAACATCTCGACAGAGAAAGGAAACACTGCCTTTTTTGTTGTTATTTAAGGAAGAAATGATGCTTTTGCTTAAAATGTAATCAGTGCAGGGGAAAAGGAAGTTGACTAAATTAAAAGTAAACTCATATTTTTAATGTATCTTTCAATAATATCTTTATGTTCACTGATTTCACATCTACCTCAAAGGGAGATACACAAGCTGATCTGCCTAACTGGTTTCACTTGAATTAAATGTCAGTGTTTGGTATGGAGAACTGGAATGTTGGAATGCAGAAAAACTATCAGTTCCGGTGTGGGTGCCCTAATCTTCTTAAATGGTTTTGAATTGCAATGTGAAGGTATAGAGTTTACGTGATCGTTTAGAAACGGTTAATAGCTCTGACACAAACAAACTGAACAATTACTTTAATTTTTCTCAATACTTTGAAACATTGACTTCTAATTACTTATCCGTCTTCTAAACCTTAAGCATACTTTTCTGCACTTGAACTGCATTGACAGCCTCCAAAGTCAAGGCAGAGAGACATTTCACTGGATCTATCAGACCCTTTGCTCCTTATTGTCACCTTTTCCGTGCCTTGCACCCATTTAGCACCTACCTTCTTCTGAAGTTGAGAATAGAGTTTATCAGGTCAGCTTTTTGAACTTGAAATTCTGTGTAAGTAACTATTATTATTTCTGTCATTATTGTAATGTATATTTTCATGCAGTTCACAAAGGATCTTGTTTTGATTTGGCCATTGTAAATCCCAAGTCTGCTTTTGAAAGACAGCCAGTTTGCAGCCAATGGTGCATAGTACAACTTTTCATGGTGACGAAACTTGAATGCTTTGTTGCTATAAATAGGTGTACCTTTGGCTGGGTGTGTCTGGAAAGTAGACTCAAAGTACACTGAAAAGTACTTTATTAAGGTGAAGCAAAAGATCCAAAAGGCCATTATACAAACAGAATCCAGAAATTCAACCAGAGGCAGCTCAAGTAGCCAAAAGTAGTATAATGTAACAAAAATCTAAAGCAAGAAGTGGGCTTAAATACATACAAAGTGATCAGTGGAAGTGGACAAAGCAGGATAATGAGAAACACCTGATTCTGATCAAAGATAATGAGACAGGAATGTATTTAATTACAGCTCATTTTAGCTGCACTTCTTGTCACACTGAACTTGGTAAGAATGGATTTGACCAATGAAATGAGCCACCAAAAATAAAATATAAATGAATTCATAAAAAAAACATGAAGCTAAATTCTGGTTGTGTTAAAAAAAAAACCATTTTTTCAAAAAGATTACATCCATTTGCAGTTACTTTTTTTTTCATGCCTTCTAGTTTGTAAACGTGAATAAGGTGCTTTACCACATGTGTTTGTCTGCTTACTTTTTGAACGTAGACTGTAAATGTCTTTTGTACACAGGTATTTCTTGGGGAAAATAAATCTTGATATCAGTGATACAACCTGTTTAAATAAAGAACGTAATGATAATTTCTGTCGTGTAGCCTATACTTCGGTTTGGTACCATAAACCATGTCATCACTAGACTAGTATGCTATAGTTGGTTTATCCATAAGCTCCTCGAATTTCTGACTTCCAAATAGCCTCCGAGATCTTAACCGTGACGTAATATATACCGAAAATATCCACTCAGCAAGTATTGTTGCAATCTTTATATTAACAACACAAACAAACGGAGGCGTCTCTTGGTAGAAAAGTTATTTGGGACAAAGTTGTAAGGTAGGACTGAAATATAACCTTTAACGCTTAAAACTTCTCATATAAAAATCCTCTGACAAATCGCTTTGAATGGTCACTGCAACAAAGTCTGGTTTTCTAAGGCGCTCACCTGTCCAAAGCCACACCCATCGTTAGCCACCTGACAAGGAGCAGGAAGCAAAGACACAACGCAGGCACTCTGTGGGCCCAACGGGGACGCAATCTACAGACTTCAAAAATGATAATCAAAAATCGCATCCTAATAACTGTTTTTGTTTTTTCCTTTATTTCTGGGATCGATAACAAAGGTAAGACTCCTCTGAGCTTGGCTAAATGCGTAGGCTGTCGATGTTAAAGGACATACAACGAAAACTTGGAATTTTTCATTCTTAAAAGGGAGGGAAGAGTCCAGAAAAAAAGCTGTGTGTGGTTAATCAGGACATATTTAGCTCCTGAAAGTACAGCGAAATAAGCTTAAATGTTGCTCTGGTCATTTTAGTTTGGGTGTATTCTGAAATGTCTCTTTTCCTGAAGACTAGCATTATGTAATCATGGAGGGACTTCTCTATTTTTTATAGTATCTTTTTGAATTTACATTCCAGATGCTTTCCAGGGGTTTACATCAAAGCTTTCCAAGTATTCCATTGTAAATCCTCAAGTGATTCATAGAGGGTCTAGGAGCATCAACAGACAACATAATTTAAAAGATGTGAGTACCTGATACCTGACTGAATTATCTTTTCAGCTGATGGTTTAATATGAACTTTTTTTTAAAATGCTCTTTACATATTAAGAAATATGGAGATGAGACAGTGTCATATGCAGTCAACATAAACAACCAAAAGCATGTCCTTCATCTAAGAAAGAACAGGTATGTGAATTTGGTTGTAGTGACATTATAAGCTTATATTAATGCTGCAGACAAATATATATATATATGTACATCTTTTCTTTTCAGAGACTTCTTACACCCAAATTTTGTTCAATATTCACGTGACGCTGCCGGGAACTATGACACATCGTATCCGAAACAACATGTACGTTGAAACACACCTTAAGTTATAAGGCTGGTCTTGAGCATTAACTCTAAAACCTGTTTTCATTTTGTTTTTTCAGGTACATTGTTATTACCACGGGGAGGTGGAAGGCTATAAGGATTCAATGGTAGCGCTGAGCATGTGCTCTGGTCTCAGGTTTGACCATCCCTATTTAAAACAATTCAAATTAGTTTCCAGTTATTTTGGTTTTTGGGAAATGTTCTCGATAAGTGCCAATGATTTGCTTTAAGCTTTTTCAGGAATAGTATCTAAGTTTCCTGAGCTCATAGTACCTGCTACAGGATTGCCATGCCAAGCCTCTGAATAGAGTTAGAGCATTTGTCACTTAGAATGTCTGGAATGCTTTTCTGTAGGGGTGTGATCTTCTTTGAAAATAAGGCCTTTGGCCTGGAGCCTGTGTCACAGTCCACCACCAATGACCACCTTCTCTACCTTTTGGAGGACGTTCAGACCGAGCCCATCACCTGTGGAGTCGTTACTGAGGCTACTTCAGTGCCAAGCCACGAACCCTTTGAGCCTGGCCAATCCCTGACTTCTCTGCTGCGGGTTAAATGCTCATTTGTTACTTCAACATATATTTGCAGTGTTAAAAGGTTATATAACATGAAAATCATTGGGGGGTGTTTGTTGCTTTAACAGAGAAAACGCAATTTACCACAGACCAGTTATGTGGAGTTGGTGCTGGTTGTGGATAATCTCAGGGTGAGTGTGTAAATATATATGTAAGATATATATGTGTCTATGAACTCACTGATATGGAAATAATGACTAGGCTTTTGTAAACTGGTGCAGTAAATGAACATATTACTCCTGGTGTCACCAGGGATATAATAGTTTTTAAAATAACTTTTCCCACAAAATCTGGAGTGCTTATATTATAAAATATAGTGACAAAGTTATTGGGCAGCATGTTAATATAAACGCCATTAAATACAAATTAATTTTATTGTTGTTACGTTAATTGTGTTGACAGTATACTTTTAAGAAAAACAATGCAACAGCGGTGAGAGAGGAGATGGTGCAAATGGCTAATCTACTAGACGGGGTGAGATTTTAAGTAGTTTGTAAAAGAAAACGTGCCTAATTAAACTAGATTCTGTACTAAAACACTGGTATGTTTTATTTTCCTCTTTGCTGTAGTACTACAAGCAGCTGAACATCCGAGTTGTCCTGGTGGGCCTGGAGATTTTTAAGGATGGTAATCCTTTTAGTGTGGACGGCAGTGCAGGAGATGTGTTGGGAAATTTTGTTCAGTGGAGGAAGACTTTTCTGTTACCCAAAATCAGGCATGACATTGGACAACTCATTGTGTAAGTAACGCGTGGTCTTTGTCCTTTGGTTTATTTATTTATTCTGAGCAAGATGTTGTATCAATAATGCTTAATATCAGAATATCAACTGCTCTCTGACACATTTATTCCTTTTTTCATATTTGTTAGTGGTCAGTCTGAGGCATATCCAGGAGGTGTATTAGGTATGGCCTTTGTGGGCACAGTCTGCTCTGCCTCAAGTTCTGGAGGAATCAATGTGGTTAGTTCATCTCTGTTAACTTCTAACACCAGCTGACACACAGAAACTGATACCAATCATACATTATTCATAAAAACTGCAGCTTATTCTCGCAGGCTTTGAATACATTCTACTCTAGTCAAACAGGTTATACTTGAATGCACTCCACCACCGTGACAATTCATCTTTCTTTGTATTATTACAAAGCCTTTTTGTAAACTGCTTTTCTTATCAACAACATAATGTATAACATGTATCAATTGCTATTACTATTGCAGTTGAGAAAGTGATTACATCAATAAATTGATTTCTAATATTAATAGATATCTATCTATGTACTATATAATATTATATTTTTTGTAGATATATTTGATATATGCTTTTAAGTTCATTTACATTTTTTTTCTTCTGGCTATACACGTATAATGATTCATCATATCATTGATTTAAACTCTCATTTCAAATTCAGGAGCTGCAAATTGGGCATAAATGCTGTTAAAATGTCACCATTTAATGTCCTGTGTTTGTTTTTTACAGTTTAGCGGCAACAATTTGGCTTTTGTCTCCACTGTGGTGGCTCATGAGATGGGTCATAACCTGGGCATGAATCATGACGCTGCGAACTGCGCCTGTAATGGAAAAAGCTGCATCATGTCAGGAGGTGCCAGGTAATACAGTTTTCACTAATGTTCAAAAAATGTTTAATTTATTGTTTTTTCCATAGAAGCCTTTTTTTAACCTTCCTTACAATTCCAATTCTGAAAATTTGAGACGATATGTAAAATTTAAGGAAACAATGAATCCAATACATCAAACATAGAAAACGTATCAAACGTTTGAACTGGGAAGTGTACAGTTTGTATTAGCGTATTTAGAATATGGTATCAGCAACACGACTCAAAAACGTTGGGATGGGGGCCACAAAAGGATGAAAAAGTGATACTAGGAAGAAACATTTTGCAACTAATGAGACAACAGGACAATAATATTATATGATATGGGTACAAAAAGAGAGGCAGAATTTCTCAAAAGTAAAAATGGGTAGAGGTTCACCAGCCTTCAAAAAACTGCCCAGAAATTGTCAAGCAATTTCAGAATAATGTTCCTCAGTATAAAAAAAAGACTTTGTATATGTGTTACGACCCGGCTCAAAAGCCGCAACATAAAACAGGAGACAAATACCAGAGTATGGGTGAGAAGAGGTTTTATCATAGATATCTACATAGATATCATCTACAATAAATGATATAATCAAAGATTATGACAATCTGGAGAAGTCTTTAAATTAATATATACACGAATCAAAATTTGAAATTCTTTTTCGGAAACCTGGGCGCTGAACTAAAGAGGAGCGTTAGTGCCTATGGAAATGGCAGCTTTAACATCTGGAATGGCACCATCAGTGCTGAAAGATATATAAAGGTTTTAGATCAGTATAGATATTTAGAATTTGACAACAGAAACCTTTCACTATAGTGAAAACATCTATATGAGGCCTGTCCAACTGTATATTTCTATAAATGATTTATCCTGTTATTTTGCAGTGGTGTCACACATTTTAGCCAGTGCAGTGCAGCAGATTTTGAAGCACTGATTTTAAGAGGAGGAGGCCTGTGTCTGAGAAATCAGCCCGCTGCATCAAATGTGATTAGCAATCCCGAGTGTGGCAATGGCCTACTGGAACAAGGGGAGCAGTGTGATTGTGGCAAACCACAGGTAGAGTACTACTGTCATATATAGTACTGTGCAGAAGTCTTGAACCAACCCTCATTTCTTTAGATTTTGCTTCCAGGGAGCTGAACTTTCTTGTAATTGTTTGTTTATTTATTTATTTATTGAGCAATAGTTTTTCAGACTTTCTAAGAGTTCATCTAAAGGTCATATCTTTCATTATTATTTTATTATTATATTTTTTTAAGCTACTTCACTTAAATTTTTTGAATATTCAGGAAATACCAAAAATAGTGTGATTTAACAATCATAAATTGTATTTTTGCACCATCAAGGTGATTGCCAAAGAGCCATTAGCCAAAAACATGGCATGTTTGGGATGGTGTGCAAATTTTTGAGGAAACTGGACAGATGGGGGGGGGGGAGGGGGAGAAGTGACCGACCTGAAAATCTATTTGCAGCAAATGAAAAACCCCCCAAAAAACCCCCACTGTATTTCCATGTATGTTTACAAATTTCAATAAATCACTGCAATTATTTTCCAGTTTCCTTGCAAACTATAATGAAATAAGGGGTGGCTTAAGTCTTTTGCTTAGTACTGTAAAGTCAAACACACTGGAAATAATACTTAATAACAAGCATTAACAATAGGTAATCATGTAAAGGTTTTTCTTACATGCCTTATAAATTTGAATTAATAGTACCATCTGTTAAATTGGTAAAGTCTTAAGAGGGAATATTAGATATCATATCGTATCAGGATGTCTAAATATGAAAACGGACATTTACAAATTAAATACAATGTGCAAAGAATTGCAACCTGAGAGTGAAAATGCTCTGGTGGTGTTGAACTTTTGTATCTTTTGTTTAAATAATTAATAAGTGTCTTTTCTTTCATCTGTTTCATACAGGAATGTACGAATAAGTGCTGCAATGCTGCCACATGTACATTTACCCGCGGATCTGCATGCGCTCACGGAGCATGTTGTGAAAACTGTCAGGTCTGAAATGTGTTGGATTTAGCTTTATGGTTGATTTTTGTGCTTTTTGCACCAAGAAAAAACATTTGGAAATGTGGGTGAGTTAACTTTTTTCTCTCTTCTGTTTTTTAGCTCAAAGTTGCAGGAACGACATGCAGAGATTCTGTCAATACCTGTGATCTTCCTGAATATTGTAATGGAAGAAATGAATCCTGTCCGAATGACTTTTATCTCATGGATGGTCTGCCCTGTCAAAACAATGCTGCGTATTGCTATGAAGGACGCTGCCAGACATATGATTATCAGTGCGGACATCTGTTTGCACCAGGTACATCTAATAATAATTCATTACTTTTTTCATGCTTTTAGTTTTCAGTAATGTGGTTACGATCAGTAGGCAAGACTTTTCAGAATTTCTTATTCTTTTTTCGGGATTATATTTCTCTTTTTGGCAGATAATGCAATAAAAGCAGCAGATATTTGTTTCCAAGATGCAAATATTCAGGGAGATCGGTTTGGTAACTGTGGAAGGAGCAGCAAAGGAGACTACATCAAATGTACTGTAGCGTAAGTACTCTCTAATGATGTCATTAATTCATCATCTCATGAATTTAAGGATTTTAGATAACATGTGTTGAAAAAGTACTGCGCTAGTCATGTTGAACATCGACTTTGTTTTATAAAGTCGGTCAAATCTGAGAAGAATTCCCATCTTAATCCCATCCCCTCAGACTTTGCTCTTTTTGTACAATGATGTATAGCTATATCTAATGATATCTAATGAAAACATGGACAATTTTACTCTTATAATTTGGCACTTTCTAAGTCGTCTTATTTTCCATTTTTTGATCCCCTGTTGGAGTTCACTTTTCAAAGATGTTTGGTTGAAATAAGCACCTTCCTAACTATGGTTTGATACTTAATTCTAGCCATGATTTCTTATGGAACAACATTATTTGTGAACAAACTTGCTTCCTTTTACTTGCCAAATGTTAAATGTGAGATTATATTTACTCATTGAACTAAAAACATAAGAAACCAGAAGTGTAGATTATACTTGTTTATAAAATAAAAGTGTGGTTCTCGGGTTTTAACTTCAACCTATTGCTGATAAGTATGATGTCATGAATCTCCTCTCTCATCATGAGCATGTGAAGCTTTGCTGGTACACTAAATTCAGCATGTATTCAATTAAGCATATGTGAATGTGTTTGAAAACAAAAGTAGCATTACTTTATCTGATGGAAGTAACTGAGTGATAAGATACAATTGTAGCATTTCAGTTAAAGATTAGATTTACCTTTTTTTTCATCCAGTGTTTAAGTCATTTGCAACTGTGATTCCTTTTCTTAATTTGACTCTGTTACACAGAAATTCCATGTGTGGAAAGGTGCAGTGCACCAACGTGAATGTGATTAACCCTCCTCTCGGTGCCACAATCACTATTAAAATAGTTGCTGGGAAGACTTGTGTTAATGCAGACTTCGACCTTGGCACAGATGTGCTGGACCCAGCCTATGTTAACCCTGGCAGCCCCTGTGCTACAGGAAAGGTGAGCAAACTATTTTAATGCCAAAGTAAAGAAATGTAACAACTAATGCAAATATGGTATCACTTTTTTTACTAAAATACTGTCAACATCATAAGGAAAAACTGCTAATGACTCAATCTAACTGCACCAGTAAGTAACATTACTTTTCTTTTAGACCTGTGTGAACTTTCAGTGTGTGAATGCCTCTGCTCTCCTGCCCAACTTGATCTGTGATGCAAAAACCACCTGTAATGGCCAAGGGGTAAAGTTTCTTCTTTTTTTTTTGTCTTTCTTTACTCAGATTCCAGCCACTTAGGACCTGCTGGATATTTACTCTTTAATGTTTATTTCAGGTTTGTAACAACCTAGGTCACTGCCACTGTGAAAATGGCTGGGGCCCACCCTACTGTGACAGGTCAGGGTGGGGTGGCAGCATAGACAGCGGCCCTGCTCAAATAGGTACGTTTTAATTCACTGGTTATGACTTATAATAAGTCCCCTAATACCACATGTGTGGCAATATGACCATCTGAATTCATCATTAGTTACACAGTCATCTGTTATCCCTTCATTAGGGGAGACATTATTGCCGTAGAATTTGTTGTTGTATCATCTGTATGGGAAAATTTTCATTCACCAACGACATGCAGGGTATGTCTGCTGGATCAAAAACAATGTGATAGTTCACTATTAATTTTCATCTTATAAAAAGCAGAACTTTTAGAAAGTTCCCTCCTGGTGCAATTAAATTTTCACTATTGTTCCTAATTCACATCTGAACTTAATAAAGAACAAACATCTCTTTTTTGCATAAGACTACTCCCTCAGAAACGGCCTGCTGATCTTCTTCCTCTTGGTGGTTCCTTTTCTGGTTCTTCTCATTTTGGTGCTCCTTTACGTCTTTAGGAGAGAGTCCTTAGAGCCTTGCCTCAAAAGGTAAACCTCAACTCAAATTAAGTGTACATACTAATAGTTTTGTTTTTCATATGGTGTTGTACATTTTGATTTTTTTTTTTCTTTTTCAGGTTACGTAAGACTCAGACCAAAAACACAAATGCAGGCTCAAACAGCAATGCTCAGAGGGGTGCCAGAACCATACCTCCACCTGAGCGTCCCACCAACCGGGTAAATATATTTATCCTCTTATCTTCATAGTTATGGTAAAAAGAAAGTACACTCCCTGTCGATCCACTGTTTCTGCATTTTGGCTGACATGCAATATGTCATATCCTGATGCATAAAACCTGAAAACTTTAAGAGTGTGTACTTTCTTGTGTGAAGGATGTGAAGTGCAATGTTTGTTTATTTTCTAGTGAAAATGCAAATCCCTAAAGAGGAAAGGTAACTCGGTTAGATGTTTAGTGTTTAGTGTTGCTCATTGTTGTGTTTGCCTTGTTCTTATTCTAGCCTGCATTTCCAGCAGCTGCCTCAACTCCAGTTTCTGGGTATGAACGGACTTACTTTTTTACTTAACTAAATCCATACTTCCCTCATAGATAAATGGAAATTGAAGCTGTCAGTACACAAACAAACATGTGTGATTGGTTTCTGACTTACTTTAAACATAATCTGTCAGTTTCAGGTACGGAGAAACGAACTACTGGGATGATGAAAACAGTCATGACCCCCCTCAACAACCACCTCCTGTACAAGGCCCTGGAGTACCCAGACCAATCCAACCGAAACAGCTACCAAGCTAGTTGCTTTCATACAGTATCATTTAAATTATTTTCTGAAGTTATGAATTTGCTACAGATCAAAACTGTATGAAGAGACTATTTTAAAATACTGTGATAATTAAAGGCATGCTGTTTGTAAGATTGACTGTTATTATGTGGTGGTGGATGAGGCTGGTAAATGTTTACTGAAATGACTGTTTTATTAGGTCTTTTTACTATTTGGGGATACATGCAAATAAAATTCAAAAAGAGTTTTATATTTTACATCATCATGCTTTTTAAAAAATAAATATTATTGATGTTTCTTGCAGTTAAATGCAATTGTTATAATGTGTGCAATGTAATAATGAAGGGTATCAAAAATGGACTTTGATTGTTTCATTGTAACTGAGTAAAAAATTCTTGTGGCTTTTAAATTATTTCTACACTAAGAATAGAAACAGAAACACTGTGTGTAGAATCATAGAGAGTCAAAATGGCAAAAAAAAATAAAATGTAAAACTAAATAAAGCTTCAGCATCCAGCCCATTTTGGCCACTTAAGATATGTTGATAGAACTGCAATTTATTTATTTAGAAATTTTTGTTGCCCTCAATACTATGCCTCTTTTTTACTTTTTTGTTTGTTTGTTTTTTTAAATAAAGGGTATATAAGTGGCTTTGCCAATAACAACTTCTTGAGGCTTCTACCTTGTGACAGGAATGTGACTCAAAACTGACTTGAAATCATTTAATCACATCATAGATATTTTTGACATATTTTGAAAGATTATAGATAGATAGAATATTATTTCGAATATGCAAATATAATTGAAATAACGAGAGAAAAAACAAAACTTAAAAATCATCAAGTTTTCATGTATATATCTATGTCTACATAATGTGTGTGCTTGAAAAGGAGTACGATGAAGTTTACACTTTTCCTGTTCCTACCCCCTTATTTCAAATTTCATTGCTAACAAATCCATCTCAAGAAGTCAACATTATTTGATCCATATATGTTTAACTATGTACAAGTCTAACACATTGAACATACACAAATAAAACCATTTTCAGCACATAAACCAAAACAACAAAAAACTACATTTTTACATAAATTAATCACCCTGTGTTTAACACCTGCTTAATGTGTGAATTTTTGTATTGATTTACTTTTCTTGATTTCATCTGTACAGGTGTTCCACACACTAACTCCTCTGACTGTAATGGTGTGATATTTTACATTTGCCCTTACTACTGGCGTGCTGGTCATGAGTATTTGGTCTTATTTGGAACAAGTTCTGAATGTTGTGGGGCAAAGATTTATTTGCTGCCTTGTACATTGTTTGCGCAGTTCTGAGGTCAACCAAATCTTTAAATTTGAGAATATTTAATTTGATAAAAAGTGGATTTGAAGGTTCTCTTGAAGTAGCTTTATTTATTATCCTTATTGCTCTTTTTCTGCAGAATGTATATTGGATGGGTGTGTGTTTTGTACTTGTTTCCCCACACGACCACACAGTATGTCATGTACGGCAGTATGATAGAACAATACAGAGTATATAACGATGTTTGATTTATGAGATCCTTAACCTTGTAGAGAATTGCCAGAGACTTCGATATTTTGCCTTTGATATAAGTAATGTCCAGGATAGTTTGTGATGTATTATCACACCAAGGAATTTTATTTCAGATACTCTGTCTACTTCAGTGTTATTTATTGTCAGTTTACTATTAGTCGAATATGTGCGTTTCACAAATATTATGAATTTTGTTTTACTCAGGTTCAATGTTAATTTATTATGGTCAAACCAGGTCTTATTTAATTCATTTTCTAGTTCATTCAGAAGTTGTTCCAAGTTACTTCCACAGCACAGTAAGTTTGTATTATATTGTATAATATTATTTTCAAAGATGTTGAAATTGCACATATCTCATTAATGTACAATATGAAAAGCAGCAGCCCCAAAACTGATCCCCAACACAATGGGTTTCAATTCTGACTTTATGGCATTTATTTGGGTAAATTCTTTACGGTTTTTAAGGTAACTGTTAGCCCATGATAATGCCACCCCTCTGACCCCATATGTAGTTTGTTATGTAAAAGGTTGCAATGAACTGTATCAAATGCTTTCTTTAAATCTAAAAAAAACTCAGACAGCATATTCTTTGTTTTCAATAGCAGTTGTTACTGTATCTATAAACTCCATTAAGGCATGCATTGTGGTCATTTTAGGTCTAAATCCATACTTGCTTTATATATAGTACATTGTTTTTTTGTGATAAAGTCATATAATCTATTGTAAAATATTTCTCCAGTATCTTAGAGAACTGCAGTAGTAGAGAGATGGGCCAATAGTTTGCTATCTCCAGCTTTATACATTGGATCTAACTTTGCGATTTTCATCTTATCAGAAAATAATCCACTTTGTAATGACAGATTACAAAGGTAGGTAAATGGTTTCACAATACATCCAATAATATCTTTAACTAAGTCCATATCAATGCCATCACAGTCAGTTGGTTTCTTGGAGTTAAAGGATGTAACTACATCTATAATTTCCTCTTCATCTACTCCCCTCATAAACACTGAGTTTGATACATTGATAGTTTTAGGAGGGTGCCCAGATTTTACAATTTCTTTAGCCAAACTAGGACCAACATCAAGAAAAAAGTAATTAAAACAATTTGTTTTATGTCACTAGTCGTTGTATTTTGTATTTGAAAGTTATTTGGATATTCAATCCTTTAGTTCCTGTATTTACAATATTTTAGTACTGTACAACACAAGGTTGGTCAAGACGTCGTTTACAACACTTTTTTAAAATTCTTTTGGAATAACCTTTTAAAATATTATGTGCTTTTATTTTGAAGGACGTCGACAGGAAATGACACGCGGAAGAATATGAGGAAGTTAATATCCAACATGGCTGCAAACAGAGTACAAATGTAGTAGAAGCTAGGTTGTGAAGCTGCTCTTTCGTAGCCCATGGCAACTGAGGAGGCCGTGAGTGTCAGCAGGGCTTCGGCCTGTCTGTGTGTCCTCTGCGGGCTACCCGCTGCTGGGAAGTCCACCCTGGCCCGCCGGATTCTCAGTACCGCCGCACAGCATGGATGGAGAGCCACTGTGGTGCCATACGATGACCTGATCCCAGAGCAAGCTTTTCGAACCAAAGTGGTCGAGGATGGTGTTAACCTGCAAGAAATGGTAAGGACATTTCTTACATCTCAAATATAATGTGAACCAACCATCCTGCGTAATATTAGCTAGAGTAGGGCATTATGACTATTAGAGAACGCAATCAAAATAGTACAGCTTTACATTAAATAACAAATAGTTTGGTGCTAATTAACAGAAAAGGTAAAAAAATAAAAAGTTTAGCTCTTTGACAGCACTAAGTTAGGTCAATTTATCCATCCATGTAAGTAAATTGCATGTGTTCAGTGCTTGAAGATTAGAGGTTAGATTTGTTTTGAGGTTTGTTTGTTTTTTGGCTAACTCAGGTAACTCTCGCTACCCTTTCCCAGTTTAGGAAAGGGTAAAACATTTGATGGAAAAGTGTAGTGAGAGTTACCCTTTCCCAGTTTAGGAAAGGGTAAAACATTGACATAGATAAAACATCAGATGGTTTAGGCCATGGTAAATTTTAACACTTGCATCATAGGATATTTGAGGATAAGTATTTTGTCCAAGGACACTTCATCATATAGAGTCCAGGAGCTGGGGATTGACCCAACATTAGTAAACAACCTGCTGTAAGTCTTGAGCCAACATAAACAACAAGCTTCTTAATTTCCCTGTAATGTTACCTTCTGCTACACGATATGTGACTGTATTAATTATTCAAAGTACTTTTATTCTTCAGCAGATTGTTTTTAAAATCCATATTGTCTCCATACATCATAAGTAGCTTGAGTATGTCCTACTAATTTTAGAACTGATTCTCCTCTCTAGCACACTGAATGGAAGTCACACAGACAAGCAGTGTTGTACTGTATTGAGCAGTTCTTGCAGAAGTCAGAAATACTGCCAGAGGCACCGAGCAGCTCTGGGATCAGTGTTGCTGCCTGGGAACAGTGCACTCAAGGTCTAATGGGGCCTAAAGGTCTGAAGCCACCTCTCGTCTTCCTACTGGACGACAACTTCTACTATCCAAGTATGAGATATGAAGTTTGTCAGCTTGCAAGGAAGTGTAAGACCCCTCTTATCAACTGAATATGCCACTTAATGTATGCCGCTCTTCAAATATTAGGTTAACGTCTTCTGATGTTGCAGATTCGCTGGGTTTCTGCCAGGTCTACCTACAGTGTGATTTAGAATCATGCATCAGCAGAAACCAGAGCAGGTCTCAGCCCGTTCCCACTGAGGTGATACTGGAGATGATGAAGCGGTTGGAGTCTCCGAATCCTCAGAAGAACTCATGGGAGATTAACAGCATTACACTTAACAGCACAGGAACTGTGTCCAAATCTGACATGTAAGGCAGCAGAAAGAGCAGCCATAAAGATTAATTACCAAATTCAATTCATAAGTCAGGCTTTAATTTGTTGCCTCTGTGTTCTCCTATGTGGCTTATCCTCAGCCAGAGGGTGATGGAGTTGATCTCCTCTGCACTAAATAACCCACTAAGCCTGGGAGAAGACAACAAAGAACAAAAGGTAAAGTAAACTTGAGACACATGCTAGTGATGTAGCTACAGAAGCAGATCATTTCTATCATTTCTAAAGGTTTAACATATGAATAATCGTCAAGAGTCCTCAAATCAACAGTACCTAAGAGGGGGCCAACCTCAAGCATGACCCCCCCTTTAAAACAGCCCACAGACCCTAAGGAGTGAGACTGTTTATAAGTGGGTTGTCAGTTGAGTAAAATAGATTTTTGTCTATCTCAGTGGTAAAGAAAGTGATCCAGAACCTCTTCCATGCAACTCTGAAAGTTTTAACTGTCAGCTATATTGGAATATCATTACACCAAGCTACCATTAAGGGGATGGATGAGGGATGGGAAAGGAGACAGAGAAGGAAAAAAATGAAGGGGAGGGGTTAAGATATAACAATTATTACCATCATCAACATGCAATAATAATAACAATGATTCATTATTAACACATACTGTTTAAAAAAAATACTCACTCACGATCATAAACAACAGTATTAGCAGGCCTTGTCTTGATACTACATAGTAATAACAGGTCCCTTAATACTACATATTATAAGTGGAAAATTAGAAATATATTAAAAGGACAGTTTTGCACTGAGATAAGAATGCATCATTAGTAGTGGAAATACAAGAAACCAGAGAAATACCATCATGCATAACTGAATTCTTTTTTATCTATGTTGCTGTTTTCATATATACATTAGTATTGGCTTAAGACATGCACCTGCACATATATCATCATCTATTTTGCAGGATGCTGATCGTCTGAAATGTGCCAATAGTGTTGTCCACCAGGCTGACCAGGCCTGTCGACGCCTCATCTCTGAAGCCATGAAGACTGCCAGAGGTCCGCTTTGGATAATATTTATTATTTCAAGTTTACCAGAGCATGTTGCCACTTGAAGCCTAGCTAAATGATCAACTTGTCTTTCCCTAATTTTAGAGAACAAAGTACCTCCTGAACGCATGAGGTCTTTGGCTGCTCAGCTGAGTGAATCCAAAGCAACGTTTCTTCATAACCTGCGGAAACATTTCCTCCATGAAGTGCCATTTATCCAAGAAGAAGAAATCAACGTGGAGCATGCAGCGAAGAGAGCAGCTGAAATTTTTAATGATGACTTGAAAGAAATCTTGTCTAGAATCATGAATGACAAATAAACTTGACTGAATAGCCAATGTACTGTATTTTATTAAATGTAATCATTTAAAAATGCTTTTTTAAAATTATTTTTCTGCTACTAAGTGAAACATTTGTAAATGGTTGTAATGTAATAACTTGGTTATTACAACTGTGAATAAAATGTTTGTTTTTTAAAATAAACTCTCCTCAACTGATTTCAGATTTCTACGTGACTTCTTTCCTGATATGGTACAGTGGCGTAATTAAGAGTATCATTATTACATTTTCTGCCCATGCTAACATGGGCAGAAAATATCATGTACAAACAAATTAATGTATCCAAGATTTGCACAAACGAAAAGCCACTAACATTAGTTCACATTACATGTAACATAATGAGGGTTATATGGGATCTAAAGAGCTTAGAAAGAAAAGCGTCTGGACTTCTTTAAGTTTCTTGAAGATGTTTCACCTCTCATCCGAGAAGCTTCTTCAGTTCTAGAGTCAAATGGTGGAGAGATGGGTGTAGGTCACAATCAGCCATGGTTTCAGGTGAGCTCATTGTGAAACATAGCCCCACCGTATCATGTGATTACCTGAGGTCAGATGGCCCAGGATGTGAATGGGCGTTGCAGCGTCTGGGAAGGGAACTCAAACTGGATTATAGATGGCAGACCGCTGGTGTCACAAACCACCCCAGGTTATATGTGATCTTTAATATGGCTCAGCATTGGCTAATATACAGACAGTAAGTGGCTACAATTATTTTTAAAGTTGTATGTACACAAAGTTACTTGAGACATTATATAAATATTAATTTTTAAAAAGGGATGTAACACAACTGTAAAAAGAAAAAAAATACTAATTGTAGTCTCTGAGGTTACATATAAATAAATATTAGAACTACAACTCCCACTGAGGAATGTGTCTGGCTAATTTAACTATGATTGAGACTTTGGTGTATAATTATTAGGCATACAAGCAATTTACAAATGGTGGTGAGAATGGCACCTCGATGGCTCCACTGTGAATACAAAGCTGGTTGAGCTTGAAATGTTTGGTGCTTAATACTGTTTTGGTGTTGTATTTAAAAAATAAAAAAAAGCCCCACACCCAACAGCCACAACATTAAAACCACCCTCATAATATTGAATTGGGCCCCACCTTCCTGTTGGAAAACAGAGATCTAAGCATTCACGGTGTGGACACAGTACCTTTGGGATGTTGGCAGCAGGGTGATGCACTGTGGGGCTTGTTCTGGGTGTGCTAATGTGTGCCTCGTGAGTGCCACACATTGTGCCACACGCAAAAGCTTCCCATCTGAACACTGGCAAATGAACTGGTACTTGTATAGCTGCAAGACTTCATTCACCCAATCACACACACACATTCACACAGCACTTTGTAACATTCTCACGTACACTCCAATTAATACTTTGGGGGCAGTTTGAGGGTTCAGTAGCTTACCCAAGGATACTTTGGGGATCAACCAACCAACCGTCCAGTTAGTAGACGGGCCACAGAAGCCCATTTCATTGCACTGTAACTAGATAATCACAGTTATTCATTTTGCCTGTCAGTGGTTTCAATGTTCTGGCTGATCAGTGTATATAGCTGCCTTTATAAATGTGATTACTCAACAGGCTGAATGAAATCCTAATGACTCACTCCAAAGCGATGAAACACTGCAAATCCCATCACAGTCTAATGCCAAACCCAATACGTTGCGTGAGCAAAGGAGTACAGATATCACAAGGCATTAACTAACTCTCACAACAAACTATGATGTGTTGTAAAGTGTCATTTGTGGTTTTGTACGTTCACAACTAATACGACAAGCCCAAAGTAGGGATCAAGGTATAAAAGCAGTAAGGCAACAGTATAGTGCAGATGTAGAAGTGTAAAATAAAAAAAAGAAAACAACTTAAAACATGAAATGTTAAACAGTCTCACTATGTTCAGTTGCTAAATATAACCAATATAACAAAAACAAGGGCTCCATATAAGTCTGTGCTGTCAGGAATCACTTTTTATGTTGGCCACGGGCAAAATGGCAGGCAAAATCGTATTTGTCTGCGCATTTATGCCCACAGCTGTTGCACTGGAATGGATGTTCATAGCCGTGGCAGCCCATGTGAATAGTGTAGAGGATATTGTCAGAAAAGTGAATATAACAATGTTGGCATTTATACACGACCTGCTGGTCTGGTATAGTCAGGGCAGGGGCGGGTGTGCCCGACTGGCTGTTGCTAACACACGCAGTCAGAGCGTTCATGTTGTTCTCAAAGCCAAGGCTCAGAGCAGGACTACAGTTCTCGTGGCGTGAGGTGGGAGATTCTTTTTTAAGTGATGATATCTGCACTCCATTTGAGCACATTGCAACCTGTTCACTGGAGACATTATGTATTAGGATGGGCTTCTCATCTTTTATTGACTCCCTGTCTGGGGACACGGGAGTCTGAGACTCAGGGTGGAGCTCAGCCAACTGACCGGCTAGTGTAGACACCTGGTCGAGTGGGTTTTTATAAGTCAAACCATTAGCACTCCTGTTGCGACTTTCCTTCTCATCCACCCTGGGAGCGTTCTTATACTCGCTGCTGTTTAAATGGTGGATTTTGTGAGACAAGTCAGTCAGAAAATCCGATTTTGGCATCACCACGGAGGCCGGGTTGAGATTGATCAGGAGGCGCCGCCCGAACCCCAGCGAGGCTGTCCTCTTCTGCAAAGCGCTCAGCATTCTCTTGTTGGAGAAAGGAGAGCGTGCCACCCTGGTGGGCAAAAGCTTGTGGCGGCGTCGCCGATGGTGTGACAGGTTGCTGCGGTCACTGCATCGGAAGGCGCAGAGGTCACACTTGTAGGGCTTCTCTCCTGTGTGTGAGCGCATGTGGGCTTCCAAGTGACGCTCGTATGCAGATGCAAATGGGCACAGCTGACAGCGGTGAGGCTTTTCTCCTGGGCAAGGAAATAACTGCAGTTATTACTCTGATATTAAACAGCATATTTTACTGTGATCGTTTGCACAGAGGTAAAAAAGTGTCTATTAGACAAGGCGAAGCTTTTCAGTATTTCACTTTATCAGCTGTATATCGGGGATATTTACATGGTGGGAACTCTGACCTGTGTGGATGCGGATATGCTCTATTAAGCGAGCCATGCCCTTGTTTGCATAGCTGCAGTAGCTGCATTTATACTTTCCATCGCAGGTCCTCTCCAGGCCATCCATCTGCACATCTGACCCATCCTCCACAGACAGTCTCACCTCCACAGACGGGGGGTCCAGACCATTTTGCTCGCACCTTGGGGCAACTACAAACAAACACAGCATGACTTCAACATATGATTTTTCTTAGTGAACACGTAAATCAGTTGTTTGTATATTAGTGTGCTTTCTTCTCACCGGCTTGAAACGACTCCGCTGTCTCTTTTTCGCCACACACGGAGCCTGAAATCATGTTGACATGCTGGGTTTGTTGGGTCAGGTATTCTTGAAATTCCTTTACAAAATCCACGGGCTCGGTCTTTATCTCCTCCATGTTCCTTCTCGTGTGCTGAGCCTGAAGAAAAAGATTAAAATGTGATGGCGATGTACTACAAGTCTGCTTTGGTATTCTGACAGCAGCTAACCTACTGCTGCTAGCGGTCTTAATGACTAGCCTACTGCTTTTAGCAGCAGCGCTAACATTACCTAGATTTAAGCTCTTGTATTTTAAATTTTAACACCCAAATTAAACTCAATCGTTACTGTGGTCCATATTTTGCCGTAACAACTCTAACAAACGCTTTTTCTTCGAGCTAACAGCAGAGTTTAATGGGACAGTTTATCATCTCATGCTGTTACCTGGCGAACATGCGATCGCTTCCGTTTTTTCTGATATGTTAGCGGCCACCCAAACGCAACTGTTGCCTTCTCTGTTATCGGAAAAACATAACCTATGTTTATTTTCGTATGGGGCTGTCGTTCTCTTTCTCCCTTCCACTCTATCTATAATATATAACTGGTCGTCATTAATATATATTAATATATATATATATATATATATATATATATATATATATATATATATATATATATATATATATATATATATTTATTATATTTTTTTATATGTATAAATCTGACTATGCGTGAACCACACGGATCAGAATAAACACACAGAGATCTGAATACGTGGGTTTCAGTACGCACAAACAAATGGAAACACACGCACATTCTCACAAGTCTACAACAATGGCCCTATATTATTGCACAGGACACATATATGACACTGGCATAAGTTTGTCTCTTTCGTTTGATTTCTTAATTTAATAAGTACATACAAAAAGTTAAAAATTCACAACATTAACAGGACAGACAGTGAAGCACTTGCCATTTATGTTTTTTTTCTCCACTCCTGCTCATAAAGATAATCCCACAAGGACATGTTAATGATTAATGTATTGCCATTAAAGTCTCCTACATAGTGTAACTTCTTGTGTCTGACTCTTACAGGAGGTCACTGAAGGCAGAAATAGAAATGAGCCCTCTGGTGTAGTGATGGGATTTCCGGCTCTTTTTAGAGATCCGGCTCTTTCGGCTCGACTCACTAAAAAGAGCCAGCTCTTTCGGCTCCGAACCGGCTCTTCAGGTTGTTTTGTTACTTTAATTTATCATTAACAATAATATAAAATTATGCAGAAAAGGAATTACTAATGTAAAAAAAGTGGTTTTATTTATATATGTTTATATATGGCCCCTAGAGACAAAGCACGTACAAACTCTAAAGCATATACAAACTCCAAAAAGCACGTACAAACTCCAAAACAGAGCTACCCAGATCACTTAAATTACACAATTGAAAGCATGTGTGTATTGTTTGTGTATTTATAGACAAGCACTCATATTTATTCAAATAATTTAAAAAAAAAAGTTCATTTACCTGTTACTACCACACACCAAATTCAGTTGTTGATACTTCCTGGCTTGTGTAACCACTAGGTAACAAAAGCTCAACACTGCGCCCTAGCATCCTGGAGCACTTCTGTTGTCTTTTATACGTGATTCTGAGTTTGTACGTGCTTCTGAGTTTTTACGTGTTTTGGAGTTTGTACGTGCTTTGTCTCTAAGGGCCACCATAAATATACTTTATTTATTCACTCCACATAAAATGTAATAAATAAATCATATAATACAAAAAACAACTATTTACATTTTAAACTTTTAACTATTTAAATTTTCAGCTTTTTCCTTTTAAACAAATTTAACGTGAAACAACACAAAACACTGCAAACCACAACACAATTAAATATAAATTAAAATATTAACACAAAAACAAGATGCACATTCTCTGTCATATGGGCCTGCATGATTTCTGAATCCTTTATCATCTGCAACTGAAAATAGTGGATGATTACTATACCTTTCTAATGTGACGTTGTTGTCCCTCGCTCTCTTTCTCTCTGGCTCTGTTCCTGTGCTACTGTGAGTGTAACTAACGCCCCTCCCCCCTCTGCCCAGCGCAAAGTACAGGCCGCGCGTGCGGAGTTTAGCGGAAAAAAAGGGCGAGAGAGGGTGAGAGAAAGAAAAAAAAAACCTCACGACTCCCAATAAGGAGTCGGCTCGCGTCGTTCACTTCAAAGAGTCGGCTCTAAGAGCCATTTCGTTCGCGAACGACCCATCACTACTCTGGTGGACGTACGCTGCTAAACATTTCATAACAAACATCATGGCTGCCCCGTTGGTCAGGATTTTCTCAAAGGTTATACAGAATTTTTAGGTCATTATTATTTGCATTTGAAGAGTTTCTGCGCTCATTTGAATATCTTTTCTACGGTATAATCCTTTTTTATCATTGAATTTTGTAACCTGTCTGGCTCTTGCCTACGTGGCGTTTTTAGCTAACTGATGCTAATATTTGCTAAAGCTCAAACCTAAGTAGTTTCATCCCAAAATAGTTTCAACACTCAATCCTCAAACGGTGGTCAACCGCGCCCGACATTACTGCATAATGCTCAGTCACACTGTGTGTTCATTACTAATTATTTACTAAGCGATGTTACATATTTCTACTGCTGTTTGTTTTTCAGTCTTTCAAACAACTCTCTCGTCCATGGGGGGCATGCCAGGCAGGGTGGAGGAGCACTTCCTCCAGATCTGTCCCAGATGTGGCTTCACACCATCCCGCCGAGGTGGTCTCCTCTTTCCCTCCACTTCAGACATACACAGAGGAGGAAGGCATGATGAGGGAAGCAGGTAAGCAGGACCTCTTGTTTCATGTTGCAGTGCACAGCTGGAGACAGAGTTTCTTAAAACGCTAAATATCTGCATTGCTGTTTGACAGTGAAAAAATATGCACAGGAGCGCATCGCCCCACTTGTGTCACAAATGGATGAGAATTCGCAGATGGATAAGGAAGTGATCAAATCCCTCTTTGAACAAGGTGTACGTAACTAATTTAATCGTGAATTAACGTATATGTCATTAAAAGTACGCCAGTGTCATTTTTTTCCCTTCTAGTGACTCATTTAATTTTTGTAGCTCATGGGCATTGAGATCGACCCCGACTATGGCGGGACTGGCTCCTCGTTTTTCACCTCTATTCTGGTCATCGAGGAGCTGGCGAAGGTGGATCCCTCTGTGGCTGTACTATGTGACATCCAGAACACTCTGATCAACACGCTGTTTGTCAAACTCGGTACCCCAGCTCAGAAAGAGAAGTACCTCAATCGACTGTCAACAGACATGGTAAGCAGCTTGATAATCTGGAAGAAATAAAACAGTGTACATCAATTCAACGTTAATGTTGTCAAGTGCAACTGATTAATGTTTTCTGATCATGCTTTCAATTCTGTTTAGTTTTATTTATTTATTTATTAAGTGCTCACAGCAGCAGTTGAGTAAAGGAGTGGACATGGTCAGCAACAAAACTGTTTAATTGAAGTGTTTAAATGATGCTTAGTTGCTACTAAAGGGCTAAAGGCTAATACGAAAATATCTCAGACAGTGATTTTACATTTTAATATTGCCCAGTTTATATGAGCCCTTATAAATTGTGGTCTCAGTTTTCTGTTCTTAGTTTATACAAGAGAAACCTGGTGTGGTCTTCTGCTGCTCCAGCTCATCTGCTTCAAGAGCACTGAAAGATGCTCTTCTCCAGGACTTGGCCATAACCAATAGTGATTAATTGCCTTTTATCATGAAATAAGCATGGCCTTCACTGAATAAGACACCTTCGATATGCATTAATGTGTCCCTTTACTGTCATGAATTCTGGCTTTTGAGCTTGTACACTGTTAATAAGTTGAATGGTCTTTCTCCTCATTAGTCCAAAGATTTGCTATTTGATTCCAAAAATCATCAAAAAAAAGGAAACATTCTTTGTTTTATCATTCATCATGTGATTTGTGTTCTTTGTACTGGTTTAATCTGCTGTTAAGTCAAAGAGATTTATTTATATATATATGCATATATATGCCGTTCTTTTTTGGAAACCGTATGTGCTATTTTTCTATATTTGTTCCTTGTTTATTTGTATTTTATATTAGTATTTTTGTATTATGTATACCAGATTGGAAGCTTCTGTCTCTCTGAAGCAGAGTCGGGAAGCGATGCTTTTGCTCTGAAGACGCGTGCTGAAAAGCACAAGGACTATTATGTAATCAATGGATCCAAGATGTGGATCAGTAATGCAGAGCATGCTGGTGTTTTCCTGGTAATGGCCAATGTGGATCTCTCTGCTGTGAGTAACTGCTGATGTTTCTATTCTCAGAGTTTACAGTATTTCTTTTTGAGCCTAGATTTTTAAGGCCCCTCTCAACAGTCGCTTCTGAGCTTATAATCTAATAACAATATATTGATTGCGTTTATTTCTTTATCTTGGAAATTACCAAGACGTGCTGGATTTTTTAAACAAATTCATTTAACAAAAACATCAAGTGAAACTATACTTTATAATACCCACCCTCTATAGGTTGTATTGATGCTTTGTGGTGATTAAATGCGTTCCCTTGTGACAGAAAGGTAAATATAAAGTCACCTTTGTTTGGCAGGGATACAGAGGCATCACCTGCTTCATCGTGGACCGGGACACCGAGGGGCTAGAAATCGGCAAGAAGGAGAACAAGCTTGGACTGCGGGCCTCCTCCACCTGCCCGCTCAACTTTGACAATGTCAAGGTGCGACCATACATTGTGTACGTTACCAGAGAAATGCCTGGCAAGTGCGTTAGATAGATTTTTTTAAACTCTGCTCTCTGTTCTAGGTGCCAGAGAAAAACATTTTAGGAGAGATCGGTCATGGCTATAAGTATGCCATCGGGATGTTGAACGAGGGTAGGATTGGAATAGCAGCACAGGTAAATTAAAACACAAAATCTGCTCTGTTAAAATGTCAAATTCAGCAGGGCGGTGTTCTAACTCTGTGTGTGTTTCAGATGCTTGGACTGGCACAGGGTTGCTTTGATCACACGGTTCCTTACACCAGACAGAGGGTGCAGTTTGGAAAACGTATCTTTGACTTCCAGGTCACGATCCATATTTGGACTTTGGATTTTTTACAACACCTTGTGGTGATAAGGCTTGGTTCGATAAATTCTGATGCTGATTTTGGTGCTCCTTATATTCCAGGGGATGCAGCACCAAATTGCCCATGTAGCAACGCAGATTGAAGCCGCTCGGCTGTTGACGTACAACGCTGCTCGTCTGAAAGAAGCCGGAAGAACTTTCATTAAAGAGGCCTGCATGGCTAAATACTTCAGCGCAGAGGTGAGCATCCTGTTTTTGTGGTAGTACACTGTAGGACAGAATAAGGATATTTTTGGACCTGTTTAGGTATGTTGCCATAAGGTTATTTGTGTCATGATTTCATACAACCAATGGTAGAAGAAGTAAAAGTTGTTGCTGAGACTCTCCTGAAGCCATGGCAGTTTTTAGGTTCTGTTACATCCTATTATTTCTGTGATATCTCTGCTGCTGTCTCAGCTAGTAATTATTTTTACAAGTTCAACTCAAAAAGTCTTCTTATTTTCTCTGTCTCTTTTTATAATTTACTTTCTTCAGGTTGCCACCCTTACCACATCAAAGTGCATCGAGTGGATGGGAGGAGTAGGCTTCACTAAAGACTACCCTATTGAAAAATACTACAGAGACTGTAAAATTGGTGAGCCTAACTCGACAAGTGTGCTTGGACTCTGGATCACTCTGCAAATATTGGCTTGTGTTTGTATGCTGTTAGTGAGATTGCTGCTTAAATAAGGTGTACTTAGTGTAACTGTGCCTGGAGTCCTACTGTGAAAAGAACGAAACTTGTGAGTGCTACAGGAGGGTCAGGTGTAGATGTTCGTGATTGGACCAGAGTGGGGCGGAGAGAGAAGGCCCGATAGCAGTGGCTGTAATCGGACTCTACTGGAATTCCCCAGTCTGACCCCTCAGAGTGCCATTATACCAGCACACAGCCAAGGAAGCTGCCATTTCAAAATGTTACTTTTCCTTTCATCACTGCCACTTTGGCTCCCGAGCTCTCCGGCTGGAGCACCGGCAGACCTAGCTGCACGCTAAGCCTCCTTGTCTCCTGCTAGTGAAAGCGGCGGATTCATGTAGTGTGCAGAGGAGTTTGACAAAATGGACTTTGTTGTGTATGGCAGGAATCTGTGCTAATGCTTTGTTTTCTCTCTTTGTGCAGGTACCATTTATGAGGGCACGACGAATATCCAGCTGTCCACTATGGCCAAGTTCATTGATAAGGAGTACAATGTTTGAAACTCTATGAGCAAAGCCTAAACGATTGTACTCTGCGATGTTACACTCCGCATTTTTTACCCCCCAGTGATTATAATGGGATTGATCCAGACCATACTACTATAGATTGGTTCTCATGCAGCAGCTCATAGTTACTGATGTTTTGGTTACATTTCTCCGGGTTTAGAGATAAAGCTGCTCTGGTTTAATGATGTTTATTTTGCTTTTTGTATTCAGTGAGCTTTCCATTGGTTCAAATACAATGAGTAACAAACTGTATATCATTTTAAGACCTTTACAACCTTCACCCCACATTTCTTCTAGGATTATTATTAATGTAACAGTAGCATAAATGATCCATACATTTGCAATGTGGGAGTTAGTTGTTGAAAGCTGATGATTAGGATTATGTTTTGGTGCCTTCGGAAGATTTGCGATTACTGAGATCAGTAATGTGAAGGTGTGTGTTCTCTCTGTATGATTCTACATCCTTTTAGGAAATCATCTGTAAAGAATTATCTGTCAGTACTATTAAATGTGAAGTATGCTGTAGTGCAGTGTATGGTTGTTTGTATTTGCTCAGGAGTCCAGGTTAATACCAAGTTCTCTCACTAGATGGCAGCATTTTCCCGAGTGACAGCCGCTCACAGAAGCGGCAGTCAATTATCATGTCTTTTAACAGCTTGTCACCTCTAATGATATTTTATATCAATTTAATTATGGCGGTGCTTCAGATGAAAAGAGCTCGCCTTGCATAATTGACTCATTGATAATTTTGTGGGTGTGACTGATTACATTTGCACAGGCTACATGTGCTGTGCAAAATAAGGTCTATTGTTTAAACAGCTTTTAAACTTTTAGCCAAGACTTCTTACAAATAATTATGTGGTGCTATTCTTTTTTTTTTTTATCACTGTCAAATAATGGAGAGGGAAAAATTAAAACAGACACGGATACTGTTTGATGATTTTTATTAGTCACACCGTTTCCTGGCTGTAATACAGAAACTTCATGTTTTTGTAGCAGATAATTTTATATTAAGATTTGCTTTTGCTTCTTATTTCATGTATTTGTATAATAAATTTGAAGAGTGAAAGGGACTGAAATGTCTTTGCCCTCATAAAAAAATTTAGGATTATGAATTATACTGATCTAAACGATCAGTATAATTCTTGACACCACCACTGTATCTGTAACAAAAGCTTTGAGTTTAAAGATGAATTGAGTGTTATTTACTGCTGGGACTTTGCTGATAGAAGTTAGAATCAAACGTGCTTGGCTGCAGTGTAATTGCATACAAACACCTGTTCTTTAAACCTAAATTTCTCTTTTTTTTTCCTTTTTTTTTTTTAATCACATAAAGATAGAACAGAAAATCAAGCCTGCATTTGCATCACTGATACAGTGTACTTTGTTTGCCCCTCTGATCCACTCTGGCTCGTGGACCCTCCCCCCCTCTCTTTAATGAACATAATCTGATGAAAACACAGCTATTTGCTTTTCACTTTGCTTCGGCAAAATGCTGCTCAGCTAGCCTCTTTCTCCGCCCCCATCTTTAACACAGCTATGAGACCTCTAATTATGCAAGGATTCAAGTAGCTTTTCACAAAACACAGTGTTGTCCTCTAGAGCTGGAGAGCGCTCCACGAGCTAAAAGGACAGGCTGCATATTTGCAGGTTGAGCAAATTCAATTTGTTTGATTAGTTCTCTGCATTTGCTTCAACTTTGGTTTAAATTGTGCATCTTAAATGTTTTTTAGTGTCTCATTTTTTTTCTTTGAGTATCCCTATACCGAATAGACACGCAAAATGTTGATATCTCTTCCGTTTTTGGAGATGTATGCCCTTAGTCTAAATAGAGATCAGAAAAGCAGTGTGCTTATAAATTCATTTTCTTTCCTGGTCTTTCTTTCGTTCATCATACGCACAAATAAAATGTGACCAAACAGCTCTTATACATGTCTCTTCAGGTACACAATTGAAATTTGCTTAATTCAAGTACTAGCACTGTTGTGTGTGTGACAGAAACAGGCCTATTGTCATCCTTGCGCATTAGATCACCTGCTGCCCCTGTGGGTTTGTCTGCTTTGATACTAAGCTGATGTGAAAAGACTTTATCACGATGGTTAAACATTCAATTTGATGTCTGCCTGTAGCACTTCCTGGCTAATAAAATTACACCGAAGTCAATGCGCTCCGGTGCAGGTGAAATGGACAGCTTTCCTGCCGAACACACGCGCGTCAGGACGCAACAGAAGAGTGGCACGCCGAAATCGTGCGTCATAATGTTCCGTCCGCGTTTAATGACAAAAATCATTAAATGACTAAATATTTAACAATTTTCTGAATCTTTTTGTGCGTTAAGAATAATACTTCGCCATTTTGTTATTGTATATCGTAGCTTACATTCGTGCGTAAAACCTATGCGTAATTTGTTTAATAAGGCTAAGTTGCTTGATTTCGCTGGACCATTTAATCAATGGACCATTTATTCAATTTACTGACAGGTAATTGTGGCTCGCGCACACCCCTCATAACCTTGATACATTTTCCTCTTTTATCTAATTGGTTGACAAGTGGGTGCGTACTGCTGAGCCCGAAGCCAAAACTCTCGCGCGGCCTTTTTCTTTGGAGTCCATTCTTGTCAGACCCCCACGCGGTTTCATCTCAAATCCCATTTGCTATTGTACCTGTCCAATAGCAGCGACCGAGCACGCTTTAACTCGGATGGCATTTTTATTTCATCACTACGGTCAGGAGCAAGACTGACGCAGTGATCTCTGCGCTCTCACGCTGATCATTCTCGTGGGGGGGAAGCTGGGCACAGCTTTACGCGACTTTCTGAGTTTTCCCTCCATCTCATGCGAACTATTTTAGCTCGGATTTTAACGCCAAAGAATCCTTTAGATCTGTTTAATATCTTTTTTCAGCTTTTGATGGTGATCCCTGTCGGACAGTAAACGGTGATGGCAGACTCTGATACTCAAGAGGCTCGCCAACCTGCAAAAGACTCGCCGTTCTCCATAAAGAACCTGCTGAATATTGAAGACAAACCCACGAAGCCAAAAGGCATCCTCGGCTCGCACAAGGGGGTTTTGGAAGGCAGTTTCTTTTCTCGGCTCGGTGATTTGTCCGTTCCTCGATTTGAGCTGCCAGCACAGAGAATTGGACTATCCGCGCAATATCTGGAAAGAGCATCTACCTGGTGGTACCCCTACACGCTTGGAGCACATTTTAGGACTGGAGGTAAATTATTGTATTGCTTTAGACGAGGGACGTATAGTGTTTTAATATTAATTCACGTTCTTCTATCGGGAAAAGCTTTGGTGTATTCAACATCGTGAATGGATACGTAAATCTTAATAAAAACGTTTTAAATACTTAAAACTCTAAATTAAACTTAATGTATCCCAACAATAAACCTATTACATAAAGGGGAAAATAGAATAGAGATAGAGGTAGGATAGCTTTCACTGCAGAATGTTTTGTCGTTGAAGAATAGGTTTTAACAAAATAAAATGTTTTTCTCCAGGGTCTGAGAAGGTCAGCTTAAGAGAAGCATCACAGGCACCGGACAGGCGCTCTCCGGATCTCCAGAAAAGTGATCAAGATGCCAAAGATGAAAGCGCCGACGACGACATCGCCCTGGATGAAAGTGACTCGGAGGAGCCAAAGAAAGAAACAGACCAGGAGGACGACTGGAGGAGAAAAAACGACGAGCTGGACTCCGAGAAGAAGCCCTGTCGGAAGAAGAAGACGCGCACCGTGTTTTCCAGAAGTCAGGTCTTTCAGCTGGAGTCCACTTTCGACATTAAGCGCTACCTGAGCAGCTCAGAGAGGGCAGGCCTAGCCGCGTCCCTGCACTTAACCGAGACGCAGGTGAAAATCTGGTTCCAGAACCGGAGGAATAAGTGGAAAAGGCAGCTGGCCGCCGAGCTGGAGGCGGCCAACCTGAGCCATGCGGCGGCACAGAGGATTGTGCGGGTTCCCATACTCTACCACGAGAATGGAGCCCCAGAAACGAGCGGGGGCCCTGCTACAAACTCACCGGGCGGCCAGGCACTCCTGGCTTTCCCCCACCACATGTACTATTCTCACCCAGTCCCACTGCTGAGACCCGTTTAACATTTGTGTCATAAAGCATTGTACATATGTTTTTAAATGAGAGTGATTAACTGAAAAAAATTGTTTTGTATATTTTGTAGATTGAACGGACACAGTTATTATTATTATTATTATTATTATTATTATTATTATTATTATTATTATTATTATTATTATTATATGTAATCATGCTTTCTTCTACTAAAGTGTCCTTGAGCAAGACAGGGTCCCTTTTACAGCTCCCACGCGTGTGGGGAACAAAAGTAATGGATTTTCTGGTTATTTTCTTTTTCTTTTTAATTATTATGATCGATTTTGGGTGCATATATTTGAACGTATTAAGTTGAACAGGGTTGGCTGTCTATATGTAATTTACAGAGATTTGTGTCAGTGTTTGAATGTGTGGAATTCAATATTTTAATATTTTTCAATATTGTGCAATACTGTTGGCTTTAAATTAGGCTGCCAGCCTTTGTCTCCCATAAGCCTATAGCTCACTTGGTAATAGTCAGGACAATCATGTCATTCTTAAAAGACCCCCCACCCTCACCCCACCCCATCACCAAAAAAACAACTGCAGATGATACAGGCATTTGTCTTTTTGACGCAGTGGTTGGCGTAATTTTAAAGCCATGAAAAAGCCAAAAAAGCCTCTGTTTTTTGTGTATGGTTTTCTTCTGATGTTGTTATTGAAATTCTGTATATTATATGGTCTCGCACTCAGTAAAAATTAATTCAAGCAAGAAATGTTTCCTTTTATATAGCCTTGGTGTGTGCAACACGAATGTTTATTCAAGTCATGTCGTTCTTGGTTTCAAACATTTGTGAGGGGTCTGTTCTTAAGTTTGCTCTAATGCTGATCCGTGTTTTATTTTCGAAAATAAAACACGGATCAGCATTAGAGTGGCAACAATATTTATACCGATCACTTAGAAAATAAACAACTGCATTCTAAATAATAGGAACGTTGGATGAACCAAATGTTGGGTTTCTGTGAAGCATTTAGGCCTCAACGTGAGCTCTTTTAAATCTCATCATCTTATATATATTTTGCTTTATATAATTAAGAAAAAGTATTGCGGAAAACATGTCCTATAATTAGAAGAAGAAAACTGTCACATATCCACACAAATTAGAATGTACTAGCCTAAATTACAAAATGAATCTGAAAGATTGAGAGCCGGCCTTCTTAATTTTTCAAAAAGTCATCACGTTACTATATGCTTTATTTTATTATTCTTTTTTATTATTTTCCTTATTGAATAGCGCTTGAGAGCAGCTTAAACTAAAATATACCATTACAGGTGCTTCAATATGGTTGATTTATGGTGGTTAATTTATGTGGTAAATTCCTAGTCCAACTTCAAAAACCAAAACCAAAAAGCCAAAAACAAAACAACGGACAACAAAAAAAGGCGCATTGTACAGGTGCCTGTTTCAAAATGTGCTCACTTTTTTCTCAGCTTTTCTGCTACCTGTTTATTTAACATGAGCTATACAACTTCATGATTTTAGAGTAAAACGACAGATAAATGCTTGCATAGATACATAGATAGATAGATAGATAGATAGATAGATAGATAGATATCAGGCCTATTCATCTTAGAAAGTAGGCTCTAGGAAGAAATACGGCGTAAGACAGAAAAGGGACCCATGTCACGTGTTCTGTATTGAGACAACGGAAATAACCATAGAAATCAGCTCAGCCAATGAAATCGCAGGCGCGAACTTGAACATTTCTTTCAACCAATCAGCGCCTTGTGGATTGTCGGTAGCGAGCTATCCTCACGCAGCCACATTGTGTTCTCGTATATTCATATATTTTTATAGTTAACTAAAAAGGTATAATAATCGCTCTTGACAAATAAACCAACTGGTCACGTCCGAACGACATCTGACTGAAGCGGTAAGTGAAGTGAAACTACTAACATTTGTGCTCGTTGCTTTTACCCTTTCGAGCTAGCATTAGCTAACACCAGTGGCAAGAGTAGTAGTGGGCTTGGTGTAATTCCTGGATTTAACTGAACAATGAGTCCAGTCAGTGTGGAACAAAAAGTAATGCGGTTATAAAGTCACAAGTAACGCAGTCATTCAACTGACAGAAAGGCTTATAAACATGTATTTTAGTTTATATGGTTGCTAGCTACTATTTGGGGCGGGTATTCTGTCGGTGGGCTGCATTGAAAACAAGCAACAAAGCCTTTAACCAACTGCTGTTAGGCTGTGGTTGCGACCAGGGAGTTTATGTAGCTTTCTAATGTGTATGAAAACGCATGTTTGGTTTTCACTGAAGCCACTAATAACTTCTAAGTAATAGTAACCCTTTATAAGGGAGTCACTGAAAGACGTGGAAATTCAAAATTTCTAATCTGAAGTGTCATTGGAGCACGTTGTGTTGCAAATCACAATCAGTATAATGACTCCTCCCCATCTTAGGTAAACATGTTTCCAAAAAGTGTGTCTATAAAATAAAGTACTGGAAAAACTTAGAGATTTTAGGGAAACATTTTTATCTTGAATAATACTGGCATTTGTCACAACGATAACAGCAGTCCTGTTCTGTCACAGGCCTTATGATACTTGGTGAAGCTTCTGTAAGGTGACATAATTTCCAATAAGACATTGTAACTAAATATTTATCATTTTCAGCAACAATTAAAGTTTTTTCGCTGCATGTGTATCCACCTGGATCTAGGGTTTATATACGGCATGGTACTTAAAAAAAAGTTCCAACTACACAAATGCAAAATTAAAGAGAGAACATAAATATCCAGCCATCTTTGAAGGTGAGCACTAATAGTGAAGCCTAAAATGAATCTAAAATGGTGATGCAGAAATTGTAAATGTCTAACAAGGAGTAAAAAATGGTATAACTAGTGGTGGTACCACTTATTTTCTCTTACATGTAATTCAGTCCAAAATAAATTAATCACATATATTGAAATACTAAGTCAATTTTAGCAGTAACAAGACTCACGGTAAAAAAATACATGGATGTATGCTTATAAAATGAACTAAATATAGCATCTGTGGTTCTATTTATAGCCTAAAAATGTCAAGTGGAATACATTTGTCACTGAATCACTTTATATTATTACACAAACTTGTGGCAAGGTTCAATATACAATTGACATCTGCTGTCCTACGTTTATAATAGTTTTTTATTTTGTTTGTTTCTCATAACACAAGTATGGCTTGCTAGATACATCCGGTGTGTGTCTAAAATGGACTTGACATCCCTTGTACCAGTTACAGGTGAACAGGTCATATGATCAAATATGTTGCTATAATTTTTATGCCACAGACGTCTCAAATTTCTAGAAATCCTAAACAAACAACACCTATCTCAACTTCTATCACAACTACACAACTGGAACTATATCAAGCATAGCTTTGGTCAGCTACCAGTGTTCATTTCAATTTTACGATGAATGGTATGGGAGTAGATAAGGGTCAAAAACACAATTCCCCAATTTGTGAAATAATACTGAAGTGTAGGTCACTGTGTGTGTGTGTGTGTGTGTGTGTGTGTGTGTATATATATATATATATATATATATATAACCTGATCTTTGCTGACTCACTGGGAGGAATCCATGGCTCTACAATTTCAATATGAAGCATTGGGGTGCTAATTTTGGCTATTAACTTACCAAATATAGCTCCTTGCCCAATAAAGTGTTAAACATTTCTGTACAGACATTTTTTTCCAAATGAATGAGGAAATGAATAAAATATGTGTTTTGACAGTGTCATAGATGTTCATAGTGGAGCAGTATTTAAAACTGGGCAGTTAGATTGAAATTAACAGCCCAGTTTATAATGTTTGACCTCTGTTGTGTCCTGTTGTGATTCCAGTCTAAATGTCAGTTAGGTTGCATTAAAACACCTTGCAGGGTTGATTACTATTAAAGTTAAAATCGCCTGCTCATTTTTCTCTGCTGCAGATGACAGGCTCAAACGAGTACAAGCTCAATCAGGGACCAGAGGATGGCATCTCTGCTGTCAAGTTCAGTCCCAGCACAGCCCAGTTTCTCCTGGTTTCCTCTTGGGACTGCACTGTCCGTCTCTATGACGTGGGAGGCAACACCATGCGAATGAAGTACCAGCACACGGCTCCAGTTCTGGATTGTGCATTTTATGTAGGTCACATATTTTCTGCTTAGGTTTCTTCTTGTTATGTTATAGCCTTGAAGTCTGGTGTGCTCAAATAATAAAACCTTTAACTTTCAGGATCCAACACATTCTTGGAGTGGAGGTTTAGATGCACAGTTAAAAATGCATGATTTGAACACAGACCAAGGTATGTTACTAATCTGGTAGGTGGATTTAAAAACTTCCAGTAGTAAAACATATATGTTGGAATGCTTTCATCTATATTCTGCTGGTTTCTTCTCTTTAAACAGACACAATTGTTGGAACACATGATGCTGCCATTCGTTGTGTAGAGTACTGCCCAGAAGTTAATGTCATGGTAACAGGTAGCTGGGATAGATCAGTTCGACTGTGGGACCCACGAACGCCCTGCAACGCTGGCACCTTTACTCAGCCGGACAAGGTAAAGCAGTAGAGCCACCACTGAGCTTAACCATATTGTTTATAAGATTGTTATATACATGTTTTCAGCTCTAAATCACTAGAATTGCTATTAAAGTTTTAAAAAAGAAAACATGACATTTTTGGAGATTCATCCTTTTTCAAAGCAACAAAGTATTTTGGATTCTCCCTACATTAGACATTGTAATTGTATTCATTTACTTTCCCATAATGGTTAACAAAGAAAAAGATGTTAAGTTTAATATGTTTGCATGTGGTTAAGTAATGTTGTATGCATATGCATATACCTTTCATGATTTTTGGTACTGCTAGTGATGTCGCCATCTTGTCTCATAACTTGTCTTTGTCAAAGGTGTATACCCTCTCTGTGGCTGGAGATAGGCTGATTGTTGGCACAGCAGGTCGACGAGTACTGGTGTGGGATTTGAGAAACATGGGATATGTGCAGCAAAGAAGAGAGTCCAGTCTGAAGTATCAGACGCGCTGCATTAGAGCCTTCCCCAACAAACAGGTAGACTTTATAAAATATGAAGACTGTGTTAAAACCTGGCTGATAATTTGTTCCTAATAGAACCTGATAATATAGAGTCAAATTTTAACCTCATATTTTCTGTCTTGGCTCCAGGGGTATGTCTTGAGTTCAATTGAGGGACGTGTAGCTGTGGAGTACCTGGACCCAAGCCAGGAAGTTCAGAAGAAGAAATACGCTTTCAAGTGCCACAGGCTGAAGGAAGAAGGAATCGAGCATGTTTATCCTGTCAATGCCATCTCATTTCACAGTGTTCATAACACCTTTGCCACAGGTAAGATTGGCTAGTTAGTACTTGACAAAAGCAGGTATTTGTTTCTTCTTAGATCTTTCTTAGCTTATATATGTATATACAAAAAGAGTCAGTTACAGAAAATATCTTAGATTTTTCTCTGACCTTCACCTCTTAACTGCCAAGGTTGCATCCAGAACTCTTGTTAATATAGATCCATATCTCAGCAATAACAGGGCCGAAAACTTTTTGAGGTTGACCTTGAACCTCTCCTTTTCCCAGGTGGCTCAGATGGCTTTGTGAACATCTGGGATCCATTCAACAAGAAGCGTTTGTGTCAGTTCCATCGGTATCCAACCAGTATTGCATCACTGGCCTTTAATAATGATGGCACCATGCTTGCAATCGCCGCTTCCTACATGTTTGAGAAAGGAGACATCAGCCACCCAGAGGATGCCATCTTTATCCGCCAGGTCACAGATGCTGAGACAAAGCCCAAGTGAGTCTTCCTCTTGTCTGCTGTGCATAGTACTGCTCAGAATGGCAGTTTCATACCGCTGAATCTCTGAGCAGTCCTGTTTACAATGTGCACGTCGAGCTGCAGCATATGCTGATCTTTATCTCTGTCCATCCACTTTTCAATATCCGATAGTGAAAGATAGATGAGACCTTGAAGTCCTCCTTTCACTTTGTACATCTGTGGCTGTTATAAATATCTACCCAGTGACCAAATAAACATAAACCTTCTATATAGCATGAGGCAGTCCATTAAAGTGGGCCTGTTATAAATACTACCCCTGTTTTGTCAAAGTTAAAAGAATTGAGGTGTTCTTTTGACTTGTTTTTCAATCCAGACCTAAAGTATTTTAAAAGGAATTCTTACTATTTCCCTCTATATCTAATTTGAAATAAATCATAGATTTTATTAGAGTTCGTTTTCAGCTTTATTTGAGTAAGCTGAATAGGTACTGGCAGGTAAACATCCATAATAGTCTATACACATCACAACATACTTTTCAAATACCAGATTGTCTCTTTCACCGTCAGCCATACTTGTCCCTAGAACCTGGTTGCAGAGCTCAACAGTTTCTTGTCATGTGTTTGGTAACCACAACCTGGCATTTTGAAGCTTATCCTTGTGGTGTATATCATAGCCATGACTATACTGGGACTCTGGCCAAAAATCCAAATCTCTTTAAGGTTATCTTTTCCTTCACCTCAGGATGCCTTAAATGTGCTTTTTTTCATTGGAGCTTTTAGATGTAGAAAGATTGATTGTAATCTCAATAAGCAGATGTTAAAAGTAATTTTAAAGTACCGACTTAATTAAAAGGTGAGTGGCTTTTGTCGAGAACTTCGAAAAGAAGCAATGATACAAAACTGTAGTTACCAAATGGGAAATGACTTGTCTCCATGTATCAATTCAGTGATTGCTCAAGTTAATTGAATCTCTTCTTGTGTTTTTTGGTTTACAGGTCAACCTAAGTGCACAGAGGAAGACTTCCCTCTGCCTTTGAAGCCTTTATCACATTGGATTTATCTGCTGGCATCCAGTGTACCATTACTATATCGTTTCCTGTCATTTCTTTCCATTCCCAAACCGCATTTGTAATTTAAGTAACAGTTGTTACATTTTCTGCTCGTTTCTGGTCTGTGTTAAATATTTCATTCTTTTATGTATTTGTCTTATTCTTTCTTGACTAAAATCATTTTTGTATATACTGTACCTTTTTTGACTTTTCTTTCCCCTTGGTCTTTTTGGTATTTTGACATTTTAACAACGCACAGTTGCAGCTGTTCTTGTATCAGTCTTTCAGTGCTCACAGTTTGATACTTGGAATTTAATAAATGTTCAAATATGACCATCATGAAGTTAATTTATACTTTGTCACATACTACATGCATGAACAACAGCTGGAGAAATGCTAGGAATGTGTCAAGGCAATAAGGATTGTTCTCTTGATGATGTGTTGAGGGAAAGTGATGATCCACCCATCTTGCTGTGGGCTCCACTTGCCCCCAGACAGTGACCTCTGCTGATAGACATCAGAGGTCTTTGGCCTAAACAAGATCCAGGTTTATTACTGGGGAAAATTGGGGAAAAAAACAACTAAACTTGATGACCCAGCCTATTTAATCATCCTTTTTTTCATCATCCATTTTTAAGTGTGTGTGTGTATATACATCTCTCTCCCTCTCTGTCTCTCTTTCTCTGTCTCCAGATATAGATATATCCCTTAGTAGTGGATTTATGGTAACTTCCAACCTATAAACAATGAGCTAATTCTGCTGTTTTAGCAGATGACAGCAGTGATGTTTCAGAGGGCTAAAACTTTTTAAAAGTGTATTATTATCACTGAATTTATCTATAGACTGTGCCAGTTGTTACACTGGTGACAGAATTAGATGCAACACAGGCTTTTGTAATGCAGTATTTGGTAATATACGACTGGCACAGCGCAGCTCTGGAAAAATATAAGCAATGTCTTTTTCCCGCAGATTTTCAATGGCATCTAATGCAGTTTCTGAAACCTTTCAGCCTAAGCATGACAGAAGATATAGATGTCAGTTATTCTATTTAAGAGATCCTATTTTTTTCTAAATGGTTTTATCTGCTTCTGCAGTATCCTGGAAATGATTAGTCCACTTTGGTGAAATGATGTAACTAATTCCTGTGATTGTCGATAATGAGTCTGTCTTTGACGTTAGATTAGGACTGCAGCTTAATATGAAATGGCATTCATGGAAATAGAGGGAGAATGGGCAGGGGTTTGTTATTGTGGGTGTAGTGAATTACCTTGTTTCCTGCCATTTTTGGCTTCTGCTAAATTGCGAAATTTAGTGTGTTCATTAAACCCATATTGGATAGGTGTTACACAGGAAAAAGTAATTTAGCAGTCTATTTGAAAGGTGTATTAAGGCAGTTAGTATTTTTCCAACCCTTTTATTAAAAGATGTATTAAGCTCTGTAATTTAACAAATTGTTGCAGATAGCTGGATTATCTATCAGCATGTTCTTCCAAATGTCTTTTTTTTATTTCCTCTAGCAAATGTTCAGATAACCACATCTGTGGTTGTGTGGCTGGGCTCTGATTTCCAACCACTGAAGTGTTGCAGACACTTTGGCTCTACATGAAACCGTTACATGACAATTAAAATGGGTGATTGTCCTCCAACAGCCTGTCAGGTGCATTTAACCCAACCACAAAGGGCTCTTATGTTCACTCAAGAGGGCGCAGATGACCTTCAGCAGACACCTTATCTCTCAAGACTGGTTTCTAATATTATATCAAGCTGATGATAGCCCTGCGTCCTTCGTGAGCTGGGGAAAAATGGGGAAATCACATGATGCATCAGGAAAATATTGACCACATTCTGGTTTGTCTTACGTTTCATTGTTACTTACTGTAGACCACAAAGACACAAAGTGACACCATGCTATAATGCAGTTTCTTCAAGCTTTTAATTGTGAAATCACAATTTTAAATGATAAAAATTAAACTATGGTAATTTTTAATGAGCATAAATTATATTTCATGCTGGAAGAAAACTGATTACAAGATTTCATAACCATATCAGCACATCTAATATGGTTCAGTGTTCGAGGTTTTACTGACACCATAACAAATTATCAAACAAATTTTTAAATTACAATAGTGTGATAGTCTGGAGCTGCTTTTATCCTGAAGGAGATCAGGATCACATCAGTTTGTGCCCTAAAGCGCAAGCACACCTGGGTTTATGCAGCAGGACAAAGATCCAAAACACACTGGTAAACTCACCTCTGCTCAAAAAACCAAAATGAAGGTTTTGGAGTGGCCTAGTCAAAGTCTAGCCCTAAATCTGAGATGCTTTGGTGTGACCTTAAACAGAAGGTTCATGCTCGAAAACCCTTCAATGGTCTGAATCAAAAAAAAATTGTCAGTAGGTCAGAATTCTTTGTCAGTTATCACAAATGCTTGATTGCAGTTTTTGCTGCCAAGGGAGGCACAAGCAGTTATTAGGTTTATGGGGCAATTACTTTTTGGCATGGGTGAGGTAACTTTGGATAGGTCTCTCCCCTTAATAAATGAAACCATCATTTCAAAATAGCATTTTGCATTCACTCTAGCTATCTTTGTCTAATATTACAATTTATTTGATGATCTCAAACATGTGAAAAACATGCAAAAAAAAAAATATATATGGATGGGGGAAAGTACTTTTTCATAGCACTATGCCACCAGTGAGGTTAAAAAGTATTTTATTTTGTAATTTTTCTAAAATATTATTCATACATTTAATTTAATAAATAAATGTATTCCAATTTTGTAATTTTAGAGACCTTATTTTTTATAAGGTCTCTAAATATTTTTAAATGATTTAAATAAAGATTTGGACTGCACTGTGTTTAACCTAATCTCCAGCGCAAAGCTTATGAGCCAAAATGGAATGTCAAACCAAATATCTGTGACCCCCCTTGTCATGCCCAGAGATTTTTAATTTACTACAGTCCAGCTCCCAGAGGAGTGCCCCTGTCCCCTGTCAGCCCTGTAAAAGAGATGGATAGCTGTGAGTGTGACACCTAGCAGTGGGTTACATGGCCTTAAGCTTTATCGCCTAATTACGCTCTAATGTAACTACAATGCTCTTGAGAAGATGTTGTCTCGCCCACCAAAGTTCCTTTAAAAGCCTCCCTGGGGCAGGGGCAGATAGGAGCGAGGCAGGCCACAGCCATGTCCGAGTGAAGGGTTGGGTTTCGTTCCCCCAAAGTTTGGATGAAGTGGACACAGCATGCTAAATCTGGGGAGGACAAGACCATGATCTTTACTTTGGAGACTGTAGAAACTGAAAGAAATTATATCAGTGTAACAAACTTGTATAAAAACTCAACTGATGCTGTTTTAAATTACACAGCCACTGTTGTGTTAATCACACTACCACATCTTATTAGGTTTTACATTTAGACTAACTTCACTATAAAGGGCATCACATAATAAATGTATTTCTGTGTTTTACACAAACAGCGTAAATAAACTTAAGCATTAATGTGTGGAACATTCAGCTACCAGGTTATCAGTTACACTTGTGTGTATCTTCCACCAATGTAAACTGTCCAAGGCCTCATAAATGGACCATTTGACCACTTGTTCTTTATAAGAGTCGTTAGCAGATGCAGATGGCACATTCAGTGGCAGAAAGTAGCTGTGACTTTTTCATAAAGTAATAAAATGCAGATTTTGTTTATAGTTACCTTTGTCAAATATGAACATTTATTTGAAGATTTAAAACATTTAAGTGTGGGAAATATGGAAAAAACTAGGAAATCATGAAAGGGACAAATACTTTATCAAATGTCAAATATAAATCTGGTTTGTCCAGCATCTGGTTTTGAGCAAACACATTTACGTTTGCTGCTAATTAGCAAACGTTAGCATGCAATCAATGTAAATTGGGATACTGTTGTGTGCATAATAGCATTCCTGGTAATGTTTTATCACTAGCATGGTTTTGTATTTTGTCTGGTTTGTTTTTAGCAATCTATGCCTAAATGAAAGTTCAATCTACATAATTAAGGTTGGTGATTCAGTGGCAATGCTTTATTGCTCCTGATCATAAAGAACACCTTTTCCATGTACAGGGTGTCATATGTTACCATGACTGGGTTGTTACCCTCCAGGGCGTGAAACCACAAGCACTTAGACATAACTGATCTGTCCTGTAGAGAGACACCCAAGTTCTCTGTCTCACACAACAGACTCCAGAACCTGTTGCATTGTACAGATGATTTGCGGTCAGTTCTGGAGTGACAAGCAGTCTTACTTTAAATACAGGGAGGGCACATCCCCGGGGAACCTTTGAAAAACAGTAAGTAGGTATCCCCATTTAAACTGAAATCAGATTGCAGGTCTTTTCAGGCAAACCTCTTTGTGCACTCTCCATACCTATGAACTCTCTGTGCTGTTTAATGGGTTCATGGCCACAGGGCAGGGGTTACAGTTTGTCCTTCCTGCAATTAGCATTCACGGTTAGCTTAGCAGAACTAATGCACCAAATCTTTGAGGCTCAAGTTTCCTCTGTGCCTCTGGGTGAGTGTGGCCAAGATTTAACTTACTCCTTGTATCCATTTCAACCTGCTTTATTAGAGGTTATTGGCAAAATCCCTTGCAGAATACAATTTCAAGACAGCCATTATCAGACAATTAACTGTTAGTGTCAAATAGAAGAAGTCACAGCTAAACTTGGACTTACCATGCAATCATATACAGCATAGCTTAAGGTTAAATACTTGCATTTATATTAACACTCGGGTCACAATGGGTGAAAGGCAAAGCCACAGTAGCCAGTGGCCTTCATTTTCAGTTCAAATCAATATAGTCCATTTCCTTTTCACTATCAATCTATATTTGCTTCTTATTTATTTATCTAAATCCTGCATTATAAGAAAATGAAAACCCTTAGGACTATTATTACTTTTTGTGTTTGTATATGCCCTGTGACATTTGGGTCAAGACACTGATCACAGGAACATGTATACCAATGCTATTGTCATTGTGGGCCATGAGGATCTCATGGGTCTAGAGTAACATAACTACTTAAATGAAGCTGCTTGGAGCTGTTTTCTGGTATTAGCTTTCTTTGTATTCAGTAATATTGACTAGTTTATACAAGGACCTGTGGACGTTTATGTAGGTTGACCATAGTATTGTTTAAAAACTACAAGTTATACTACGATGTTTGGCAGTACTGATGCTAAATAGTATAATACTAATAATATGCACTCAAATGCCACTTTGTTAGTTACACCTGTTCAATTGTTCAACTGCTCATTATGTCAAAAATCTAATCAGCCAATCCCATGGCAATGACTCAGTGCATTAGGCATGCGAACATGGCCAAACAACCTGCTGAAGTTGAAAACAAACATTATCAGGGAAAAGCGATGATTTAAGAAACTTTGAACATGGCATGGTTGTTGGTGCCAGATGGCCTGGTCTGAGTATTTCAGAAACAGTTGATCTACTGAGATTTTTACCCTAAACCATCTCTAGGGAATGCCTTGTTGATGCCAGAGGTTAGAGGTATGAAGTATGAAGAAGTATGCAGAAGAGCATCTCTGAACCCAAAGCATGTTATACCTTGAAGCAGCAACCAAATGGAAACTGAGGCTAAAATACACACAGGTTCACCAAATTGGACAACAGAACATTAGAAAAAAGTTCTGGTCGAATCATCTCAGAGTTATTTCTTAAACATGACGAGAGAGCACCACCAGGATGTGGTGGAACGAAAGATTCGCATCACAGATGTGCAGCCAACAAACCTGCAGCAACTGTTGATGTGATCATACTGCAACATCCCAGATCCCAAGCAGTTCAGTGACAAAAACTGAAGGGAATTTGAACTGTTACAACATCTTTGTTTAAACACAACGACCTATTTTAAACATGTTCTTTGTCCAAAGTTAGCGTCGGTAATTGTTATAGAGAAATACATTTGATTGCCCCTCTGTTTAAGCTCCAACCTGTTACCTAAGCAAGGGGGGAAAAATCGATGTTATTGAATATAAAATACATTTGTCATTTTCTAAGTGCATTTTGTCTGAGTGATTAGTGATTGCGGCGCATTATGCTGCCTAATCAATGAGACAAAAAGGAGATGCTTTCATAAACAGCTTTTGATTATTGGACGTGATAAACTTTTCTGAATTCGGTGAAGTGAAACAGTATGTTGTCCCATCGACTCAAATACAGATTAAGCAAACTAATGTGAACACAGAGATCAATTCATTCATCCAATAATGTTTCTGTCTGTAGAACAGCAATGCACTGAGAAGTCTGGCTCTAATTCATCATTGTCCACACATTATATTATTATTGATGGCTCTTGCCGTGGGCAAGTGCATTTGTTTTTCAGATTTGTGACAGGCGGCAGAATGCTGGATGAAGGTTTATTCTGCAGCCGGGCCAGAAACATCGCACGCGTCTCTCTTATTTCTGTATTGATCGTCATGCCTCCCCATAATCTGGCACCTGACACATTTCACAACATTATGTGGAAGGGGTCAGAGGACAGTGCTAATGAAACTGCATGATGGATGCTGTTATCCGCAGCATTAACCCAGCATTTACTCACACATAACTGTGACTCTGAAGAGCCTGCTGGAATTGTCATAAATAATAAAGAGCTGAGGTGGTCCAGAGGTATGATTGCGACAAAATAAATAAATAAAATAAAGCATATTCAGCATAATAAAGCATGTCAGTGTCGAAGCGGTTTACTTGTTTAGGCTACAGTTTTTCAGCAACATTTAAATGTCCGTGTTTTAATGAAGTAGACTGACTTCCAAGACTAAAATCTCTTTTGTACCCAAATGTTTAAGATAAAAGAGCACAGTGAGCAGATTTGTGTGGAAGTCTTAGGAAGCAGAAAAAAACTTGGAAAAAATCACATCGTGTGCGAGCACTGTGAGTGAAATCATAAGAGATCTGTAATACCGGGCGTGAAGTGAGCTGTATGACTGCGAACTCTCTGCTCTGCTCCTCTCCACCACATCCATCCTGCCAGGCTAATGTATCCCTCTCAATAGCCGGGGATAAGGGGAGAAAAGACTGCTTGTGTGAAGCACAAAAAGCCCCACCGTGGCCGCATTCGCAACAGTAATTGGCAAGGAAGCTTTATTTTATTCACTCCTGTATGTCTTTTGTTGTCCTGTAGGTTCGTTCAAGTGTGGTGCTTTTGAAAGTTGTTTCAAAACCGGCTAATTTCTGCAGCCTCCTGTCTCTTCCTGCATGCGTTATTTATTTATTCATAAATACACAACTGTTTGATTCTTTCCTCTTTTCTTTTCTTTTTTTTTTCGGACACTGAAATGTGTTAAAAACTAAACATTAAATTGAACATTTAATAGAATTTCGATGACACTTAATTTCGAACATCCGCAAGAGGCGGGAAAATGTTTAATCTCTTACGAGTCCTGCTGCTTTCACACTCTGAAAGCTTTATTGCTGTTCAGCAAAGTAGTGGTGACAGAATAGGGGTTGGTGGGCATTAGAGGGGCGGCTCGTCTCCTTTTATCATCACATTGTAGTAGTTGTATAAAAGCCTGTAAAATGTAGCTTGCAGTTGTATTTTCACCAAAATTACACTTTATGCTGCACTAAAATGCATTCAAAGATTTTTCGCTGTGTTACACCAGTACATTATTCTCTTAAGCACTCTTAACCCTCTCATACATCAGTTTTATAAAAATACAGATGCCAAGAAAGTTCTCAAGGGGAATATCTACTATTTGCTTTTGCTGATATTTTTCAGGATTGTTCCCAGCTCATGATTTTTTGATTTCCTCATGGATACTGTGCTATACGTGAGTATTTTAAGCATTTACTATTCACACATGCAATAAAATTACATCACAACACTTTAAAGTATAGCAGTGGTTTGCTTGTAAGCCCTTTTCAACCCTCTTGTCACCCACATCTCTGAGCTGTCAGTTCAATCAATGATTCATAACTGATTTACCTCTTTCGATTGTTTCTTTTTGAGTTTTGGGAAGCAGAATTTTGTTCCTTATTCATTTTTCTACATCTTCACAAATCCTGGCCCCATTATTTCTTTAGTGTAAAGAGCGAAATATGTTTACTGGAGAGTAAAATATGTATCCATTGATTTTTAGTTGCACTTGTCGCGTGAGTTTATGGATGGATGTAAGCTTTTTGGTCTGTAAGATCCATGACCATAAAATCTGGAATACGAAAGTACCAACAGTGAGTTTTTCCTTCCCACTTTCACTTTTAAGTACTTCATCATAGAGCGCTGTCTAATGGTTTCTTTCTAATTTTGGAGGGTCTTTCAATGTGCGACTGCACTAGCACACAGTACTCTGTAATGTTTGTCCATTTCACACATTGGTGATGCTTTTGCAATAATTCGATTAATATTTGTAGGGTTTCTGATCTGTTTTGTTTTTGTGAAATTTCTCAAAATATATGGATTTATTCCCCCGCCCCACCCATTTTCATAACACCTTTCCATGAACAGAATTTAGCCAAATTCCATGTGGCTGATAACTCAAAAATGGACACATGCCAGATTTAAGTAAGAAAAACAGCATTTTCAAATTTGGGTGACCTGACCTATTCTGGTGATTGTGTAAGATTTTGCCAGTTTTTTTGAGTTCAGGATACATTAAAGTGTCAAAACCGAGACCAAAATTGCCGCTGTAATTACAGGTAGATAAGAGATGCAGAGTAAAGTCGAGAATTGTTAACCGCTGAATACAAATTCACTGGCAATTTCAGGCATTTTGATGTTCAGAGTGTTTATGTTAGGGCACAACCAGAGCCAGGAGTTATTCCTACCCATTTCCCCACTTACAGTAAACCACAGGGTTATCACGTAGGGTTAGGCTCTGAGTACAACACAATTTCATCTCTAGGGCCCTCTACAGATGAAACAGGCTTGCATCTCAGAAAATATTACAGTTAAAAAGAGTGCATTGACCTGGGTCTGATCAGAACCTTTGAGCTAGTCGAGCTGAAGCAGCAACATTACAGAAGATGTGCCGCTCACATAATGGGGTCAAACTGTTTGTTGGATTTGCGCAGTGCTGATATTCTAGTGGGAAACTGCAGGTGAAAGGGAGTGCAGCAAACATTTTGGAGAGTAAAAACAGTTAAGTCCTCAAGTACCGACTGACCTATGTGAGTACAGTTACTGTGGTGTAGAAACACAATGGTTGCGGCTGAGACAGTGGCTCGTTTGCTGTTATTTGAGAGGGATTAGGCCTTCATCTCTAAGTTGCAAGAGTTCCATGTCTTGTACAAAGAAAATGTCAAACCAGCTACCTGACCTGGCCACCCTTGGGACCATATTGAATGACGAGAGGTCAAAGTTGGACACCTGTAGGTTCAAACGATAGGTTCAATTCATGAATGTTCTGGTTCAATGAGATGTTCAGAACACCCATCCGCAGGTTACCAGACATATTCGTACAGCTACAGCAAGGGACAGCTGTAAATTTACAGCTGATTATGTACTTCCAGATTCACCTAAACTCGATATCCTGGAGAATTTCCATTTTAACAGAACCCTCATTGATTCCGTTTTTTAGAGGAATTACAGCCTGGATCAGTTTACCTTGTTACATTGTCACACTATGTTCTGGTCTGATCTCCATGTCCATTTCCGCTCAGCCTCCCCTCCCAGTCACCACAGCGCTGTCCAACAGACTTTTCTTTGTCCCTGTGGCCAGCCATCCATTCCTAATCTCCAGTCTTTTACTGTGCTGGAGACATGCTGCATGCTTTCAAAGAGCAGGGTAAGCTGTTGATGGATGCCCTCCATCTCACTAATAAGGCTTTGAAGAAACCTTGTGGCCCAGTAGTGACAAATGACTTTGTATATGGGGTTCACTATTACATATACCTTATAGCTTTAGGGAAGCAATTAGGTACAATATTAAATATAAGTAAAAACATCTACCTAAATACCCTACTTTTTATTCAAGTCTTTCAGCAAACATCACTTTTACTTCTTAAATATTTGAAAAACAGTTTCATTTGTCTTCCTATCTTAATCCTGCCCATGACACCCATTTATCACACAATTATATACAGACAGTGAAACATATTTTGTCGTTAAAGGAAACAGAACATGAATATAATATGAACAAAAATATAAAAACCCAAATTTTCACTATACAAATGTGATCCTTAATCAATGTTATTGAAAAACACTGTGTTTTTTATGTTTATCCGAGTCCTGATCAAATGTCACACCTCAAAGGTATCTTGAGCCCACAAAGGTCTGAACAAGCTATGATTCTAAATTCAGACATAATTGAAGTAATTGTATCTGGAGCATTTGGTTTAAGAGATCAGGTAACTGTCATCTGAGAACAGTGAATTCATCATCATCTTCAAGAAACCACTTTGAAATATTTTGAGCTTTATGATATGGTGCATTAATCTTCTGGAAGCAACAATTAGAAGATAAGTAGGCTGTAGCATTTAAAAAATGCACAATTTGTACTGAAGGAGCCAAAGTGGGCCAAGAAGGACTTCATTAAACAATTATATGAGCAATTGTATATGAGCACCAGCATAACTTCGATACAAGGCAGGATGGATCCGTGAGCCATCTGTGTTGTTTATGCCAAAGCAAAAATCCAATTTTGGTGAGCAATTGTGATTTGTAGCTTCGGTTTCCTGTTTTTAGCTGACAAAAGTAGCACCTGGTGTGCTCTGGTAGCTCATCTAATACAAAGTTCAGTGTGTTTTGTGTTCAGAGAGTGTCCTCTGCATGCCTTGTTGTTGTAATGAGTGGTTATTTGAGTTGACTGTTGCCTTCCTATTAGCTCGAAGTAGTCCATTCTCTGACGTCTGGCGTGAACAAAACTTTTTCCAATGCTCGATTGAACTTCAGCAGGTTGTCCTAGTTACATGAATAGAGTGGTTGCCACGTGATTGGCAAATCTACAGATTTGGCACCTTGCTCCTCAGTATACTCAAAGCATTTTCCACTAAAAATAATGCAGGAGTTGTACCTATAAGTGCATTCTAGCATTCACACGCACATACAGTCAATAAATGCACTGGGGGCAACTTGGGGTTGAGTATCTTGCCCAAGGACACTTTGGCATGCAGACTAGAGCTGTCAGTGATTGATACACTGACATTCAAATTGGTGGACAACTCTTAGCCAAGTTGATCAGATACCCCCAAAAAAGTGGCTGTGGAGTGTATAATTGTTATGAGACACTAATATGCATTTGTTACTTTTGGATGATTAAGAACATTACAATAGTTTGGACTCTAAAACACCAGAATTTAAACCAAAATGCTGCAGCATAACATCTAAGAACTACAGAGATAGAGCTGCATTGGCTGATTCCAAACCATTCCTGTTATTCTGCTGTATCCTAAGATGATTCAATAACGACACTACAGAAATAAAACAAACAAACAACAACAACAAAAAAATAGGACTGAGATGGTTGAGGCCACTTCAGTCCAAAAATGGTGTAAATAACAAACTGAACCAACCAATAATCACATCTCTTTATTACAACAACACGTGGTACAAACATTTGGTAACACTTGATAACTCAATGGCCTAAAAACCCCACACACCAATGAATCAAGCAAACATGCCTGAATAAATCAACTGAGAAGCATGGTTCAATGTATAATGAAATTACAGTAAAACGTGCATGCACCCACCACTTATCAGATATTTCCTTGAAGTCCTTCCCATACCAGACCATCTGATATTGCAAATATTGTTTGTCAAGTGCTTTGGAGAAAACAGTTCCTGAGGACTATGTAGGCTTAAATATGTATAGGCAATAAATTCATGAAAACACCTATAATTTCAAGCAATGTTGACTCAAACCACAAAACAACCAGTCTCAAAAATGTGCAGCAACCAATGTAAACAACTCAATGATGGCTTTAAAACTACAGATGATCTGCCCCTCAGGTAAACCAGTAAACAGACATTTGAAAAAGTGAGTAGCTTGAGTACAGTGTAATGATGTTTCAGGTAGACATGCCATACAGAAAGATACCATCAACAGAGAGAGCTGTTAGCTAAAGGCACTGATATCCTGTTGGGAATAACTTCATTATGACCACTGCCAGGCCCAGTAAATGCAATTGCTAGCTGTTAGCGCAGCTGTGGAAGCCTGGGCAACTGATGGAAAGTGACTCAGACACAGTTATGAATGGTGCTGGTTGCTGTGCCCGTGTGCTCTTGAATAGTTATCATCTCCTCCGTGCGGTGGAGCATATTAATAAAGCACCTTACAGTTCCACTGTCTAAACACCGTAAATAACTTCCCATTAAACCCACAGAGGCAGTTACATCCTCGGCCCTCGACGTGCCAGAGGCCACCGGTTTTTAACCGCCACAATTAACACATTAAACACTTCAGTCCTAAATCGGTGTGACACAATCAGCTTGCATAATGATTAATTAATGGCTAGTGTAAAGTGTGGGCCAGCTCTAGAAATTCAAAACAAGAGAAAGCTAATCGTGCTAATTGTCTGAAACCATCTACATTAACATAATATTGTCACTAAGGAGAATCAGGGAAATTGGCAAATGGGACCTTTTTTCTTTTTCCTTTTTTCCCCCAATAAATCCGCACATAAAAACATCTGGAAGTCCTACAATATTGCAAAGTACAAACACTGCATGTTAAAATGCACTTGGTTTTTAAAAAATGCTACACACAAGTAAGCAATTTTTCTTCCCCTTGCTTCTTCAATGCCATGTTGCGATGGCGATCCTGTTTGTATTATCTCCACACAGTCATATGCTGAGCGTGATGCTGTGAATGGCGTTTGCTGGGATTTTAGCATCTGATTCTTCGCCGCTGATCCTGAAGATCACAGAGGTGTTGGAGGGGATGGTGGTGGTGGCATTCAGGGATTTCCCCAGCCAGCTGTTAGATCCACGCTTATACATTTTAACGGTTACCTGCAAAGTGCCAAAGAAAGAAAGAAATTGAAAATTCGTTGAATAATACTCATTCTGCCTGGTGTAAAGAAGGACTTCTTTTATTGGTGTACCAAGTAAACATCTTTGTTTACCTTGAGGTCAACTTTACCCAGAAGTCTAGGTTTGGTAATCTATTATCCTTCGTGGGTATTCTAAGGATTAATAGGACAAAAATATGGGAAGTCTTTTTAGACATCAAGATGATCTACATGATAACTATATGAATTTGTATACAGCCGGATCATAAAGTAACTTCCAGATTAATTGAATTTCCAAAACCATCTACAACATATAACTCAGAAAGAAAGTCTGTTCCACTGTTGGATTTTAAGTTACTGATGCAGTGAATTGCATTTTGAATGAGGTTTTTCAGCTGTTGTCTTTTAAGCTCTCTATAAAACTGAAGTAGAAGGTACTGGTATATATTTAGATGCATCACACCTGCAACTTACTAAAGTAGTACTTCAGGTAATTATGTTTTTCATGGCTGGAAAATCTACAGTTTCTTTTGTAATCACTGTATCAGTTTATAACAATGTTGAATGAAGGTACTTTCACCTGCTCCTTGTTACAATGGGTGGCTCTGCATATGAGTTTTAACGGCAGATGCCACGACCCAAAAGGGGATTTATGTCTTGCGCTAGAATAAGACCAGCGACTTGGCAATTGAATGTGTAAACCACAACACTATAGAATCAATTATAATATGTAAACCTTACTAAAATAATTGTAGCGTATGCATTTATGTCTGTCTCCTCCCATCCTTAACTGCTGGGCCAATCTTAAATGAAACCTTGCGCCAACACTGACACGCATACAGCGATTATTACCATCTGTGTTTTGTTTTTGTTTGTTTTGTTTTTTTAAAGATGTATTATAATACCCAAATCTGTATCTGACTTACCTCTAAATATGCAATGTGGAATTAGAAATAAAGTTCTTGGATATCACAGACATATAGCTCAACAGATGATGATTAATTATGGTAAAGTAGAAGTCATTTCTGACGACCACCAAGACTGCATCACCCCATGTAAATTTTAAAATGTTATAAATTGTAAAACTGTATTTTTAATTTGACATTTTTTTGTAGTTGTTAATTATTCATGTATTATATACAGAACAGATTTAAATATAGACGTTCACTTATTTACTATGAAGTCAGCAGTTTGAGGTTAACTGATCAGTGGGCAGGTACATTTCAGGTAAGATGTGTACAATGTGTATTACAACTGGGATCTTAAATTATTGACCAAACAAAATAATACATGCACTATATTACTATATGTCTTTTTTAAAATTACAGGGTAAAGGCACATGTTTTTCTTTTTTTAGATTATCACGGACAACACCAACATTAAGGCATTTACTTAAACATCAAACTCAAGGTTTACAGGTTAGGTTTTGTGTGTCTTATAACTGAATATAGAAATAATACATAATATCAAAGAAATAATAAATTATATAAGAAAAGGTAAAACTAGTAAAATATTTGCCAGTCTGCTAGTTTTGTTCATCAATATAATGCCCATCTACGTGGCCTAGTCTAGTCTGAATTAGGTCAACTGTTTTACACAGTAAAACAAACCAGATTCTGCTTCTATTGGATGCTAATCCTTCAATACTCCTTAAAACATATTTAGAAACGTTCTTTTCAAGCTTGTTCGAATATTGAGCTCGAACTCTGTTAGAACAGTGATCCAAACGTTAGCCCGAAACAGACTAAATAATAAATTAACCTCGGTCTCACTGTGAATTTTAATTCCCTCTGCATCTTGAATGGAGTCATACCTCTCTTGATTCTATGTAGGTTGTAGGGCATAATACGCTTTAACACTACAAAAACTGCCTGTTATGTTTCGAGCCCGACAATGGAAGCCTTAACTAGATTTAGACATGCAGGTAATTGAACCACATCCATTTCAAAAAGAATGCCTTGCTGCATCTCTTGTTTGGCTGCATTTACCGGGGATAACAGAATATTACAGTGCCTTTTCACAGTTCCATTTTCTTTCACTTTAGCATTAGGCAATTTTTCAATTATTATTTTTTTTTCCATGTACTTTCATCCCCGGCTCTCCATAATGTCTGGGCCTTTTAGTTAATGGTAGCGACAGTCAGAGCCCAGTATATCGGCCCTTGTCCATTTTGCAGGTCATTGTGAAAGCCCAATAGGCCTTTTATTACGCCGACATCAAAAGGCAGATAAGCATTAGAGGTGGGGAAAATACCCTGCACTAGATATGTTCCCTCTTTCCTTTGTCTGCTATTGAAAGTGATCATTTTAATAGTGAAGAGGTTGGTGAGCTTTGGGGCTGATGGAAAGTGCGACACCCCTGACAGCCTACGAATATGAGCAAGTCGATAACACAACATGAGCACACAGTACACCCTCAACACCTGCACACTCTTGCTGCTAACCTAATTATCTACAACAAAGGCCACTGCGATTTCAGACACACATCTCTCCAGCATTTACTTACTTATTACTGTGCATTAAAACAGGGATAAAGATGAAAAAAAGCGAAACAATTGCGTCTTATATTGCAGCCTTGGCCAAATGCCACGTGGCTTCTGCTACAATAGCATCAGACACTTCAGAGTGAGTGAGTGTCTATTAATTTGGGATACATGAAAAAATAGCTTAATGACAGCTGGTGGCAGAGAGGCACACAAACCGAGACAAAGACATCAGAAAGGAATTATTCTAACAAATCACAGCGCAGCGCAATAGTTCATAATCAGCAATTAGCTAATTTAATGGAGCCAAAGTTGAGTACTTCCATACTTGTAGTGCACAAGAGGCAGACAATATAAAACCCACACAGAAGCAGGGAAGCTATAAAACCCGCCGCAGAACAATCCTGCAAATGATATTAAGAAACATATTTACAGTAACAACCATGCTAATTTGTTGCCCGTGGTTGCTTTGGAGTATACGTAAATCCTGTCTGAGAATGTTAGCGTAGAGATGAATTGTGTCAAATTTAATTTACAGCCGTTTAAATTCATCATCGTCCATTTCTGCGGCATCATCCGCCACACAATAGTTACCAAGCAGGTAAGCTACAGATTTCAAATACAAAAGAGCAAAACAAGTTTCTGTGCGGTCTAGACAAGCTGCCTGCCAGATGTTGCTCAGCACAGACCGCGTGCCAGGTACAGGAACTGTCACTGCATGTTATCCCTCAAGTGAATGAGAGGGTGTGTTAAAGAGTAAAAGATCATGCTGTATCCGACTTGCAGCAGAAGAAAAAAAAAAGTAAAGTAGCTGCTGATAGAAACCAAAATGTCATTTAAAGTGCAATCTCTTATCCGACACTTAAGATGTATTGCAACGTGTCACGGCGACACACTCTCCAATAAGCCAAAACGAACACTTTAAAGTCACTAAAATTAGGTATTAGGTTTTTCTGTGATTTGTTCACAATTGTAAGAGAACCATCGCTACTTCAAGCACCAGCAGGCCAAAATGGTGCATTTCATGGAAAGAACAAGACCCTTGGGGCTAAGGCTGGGTGTCACACAAAGGGCTGAGAGCTCACCTAACGGTGTCTACCCTGATCTCCCTCTCACTTTCAGTGTCGCAGAAGCCATGTGAATGACATCACTCCTCACATTTCAACAAGACAAACTCATTCTTCTTATTTACCGTCTGCTACTAGTCATAAATCCTATGTCTGGTTCGCTGTTCACCTTTTAACCTCTTATACTCAACAAGACAACTCATTCTCTGAAAACTTCTCCATGCAAATTGCTGATAGACATCTCCAGTGGTTTCCTTATCTCCCATCTGCAGGGATCTCCACGGTACAGATTCAGAGCTAGTTCTTTTAAAGACCGTTCAGGCATCCTAAATCACTTCTGCTAATAAAACCAACATGAATCAATGATGTTTAATTGCGACTACAGAATTATTTCTGTATAAATGTATTTACTGGTCATTAAGGTCTGACAGGTATGACAAATCCGAGGAACTGTGTAATTGGGTAGGGACATGTCACCACCTGCATGTATTGCCATTCACAAAGTTCAGATTCTTCCCCTGATAAAGTCAAAGAATCCCAGCGGTGTATCAGTCAGCAGAGGCTGTTACCTGGAGCCATGGTGCAGTGTTTCAGGTGAACTCTGAGTGAGCGTAAAGCCACACCAGCTTCAGACGACGGGCTCTTTGTTCCACTTCGTGTCTCACTAGACACGGACAGAGGGGGGGGGAACACTGAGTAACACACCTTTGGTGCACCAAACCTCTTTGTTGATGGGCCAAATGTCATGGAAATGGACCAAAAATGGTTTGCAAGGCAATTAGGTAAGCACTGTGTGGTTTGGCTCAGAAGATGAATATATTAACAATCTGTTGAGTGAGTGACTACCAGCGGTAATTTGATTCAACTCAAGTCATGATCTTGATGATCTGACTCAATGATTTTCCATTAAGACACAAAACAGAATCTGATTAACAATCAGCCAAAAGTGTTTTCCCTCCCATAGAAGCGGCTAAATTAAATAAGCCAGCTTTATTCTAATTTAATATATAATAGATTTTGTTTTTACCTGCTAATTTTTTGAGGTTACAAGATATTAAAAAAAAGAAATGTAAACAGCATCCCATATTCTGAGTCCAATCTCTATCTCTACAATACATTCACCCACTGAGTTAAATTCACCTGTTAAACTGCTTATTAATGCAAACAGCTAATCAGCCAGTCACACTACAGCAATGCATTTAAGCATGTAGACATGGTCAAGATAACCTGAAAATGGTCAAAACGGGCATCAGGAATGGCTGTGTTGATACCAGACATCAGGGGAGAATGACCAGACTGCCATATAACCACTTGTTACAATCAAAGCACGTAGAAGACCATCTCTGATGACACAACATTTAAAACCTCAAAGCTAATGGGTAAGAGTAGCAGAAGACCACAACCTGGTGTCACTCCTATCAGTTAAGGACAGGAAACTGAGGCTACCGTTTGCACAGGCTCATCAAAACTGGGCAGTAGAAGATTGGAAAAATGTTAGTGATGAATGAGTGAACGAAGACGTCAAGAAACGATGGGAAGTGGCGCCGATCACGGACAAGATGCGAGAGTCGAGGCTCCGATGGTACGGCCACGTCGTCCCTAGCGATGAGAACTCCATTGCTAAAACAGCCCAACGATTAGACCGGTAACAGGCCAAGAGGAAGACCAAAAAAAAGCTCTGGATGGACCGAATCAAAAATGATATGAAGGCTGCGAATGTCACACCAGAAGACGCTCTGGATAGGAAGAAGTGGAGGAAGGCGTGCAAAACACCAGATCCTTCATGAGCGGGACATGAACCGCTAGGAAAGAGAGCTTTGAATAGAGGGCTAGAATTTGGCAAAATGAAAGCATTAGTCCATCTACAATTCAGGCTAACAGTGGCAGTATAATGGGTTGGGGGATATTCTTTTGAGAATATCTTTTTGAGCCCATAGTATCAACTGAGCATCATTTAAATGGCACATCTTACTCGAGTACTGTTCCTGACCCATCTTCTGATGGTTACTTCTTCCATAATGATAATGCACCATGTCACAAACCTCTCCCAAACTAGTTTCTTGAACATTACAGTGAGTTCACTGAAGGGCCTGCACAGTCACCAGACCTTTGTCTAATAGAGCACCTTTGGGATATGGTGGAACAGAAGATTTGCATCATAGTTGTGCAACCAGAAAAATCTGCAGCAACTGTGTGCTGCTATCATTTCAATATGGATCAAAACATCTGAGGAATGTTTCCAGCACCTTGTTGAATCTATACCATGAAACATATCAGAGCAAATCAGAGAGCTAGTGACATAAAGTGAATATCAATGAATTTTAAGCATTTAAATTCTGTATTTTGTTTTTTTTTCCTTTCATTTATATGAATCTTGGAATGGCTGTACTGTGATACCAATGTTATCTTGAGTAACGTACTGAATCATATCACGAGTTTCTATTTGACTCCAAACCCTATCCATTAAGACAGAGGTGGTGACATTTCTGCCCATGTTAATAACTGTGCTCGTCTGAGGCCACAAAAATAAATAAATAAATAATATATATTTTTAAAAAATGCCCGGTTAAGTTCCTATTAGATATGACTCCCCTTCCAACCTGCCTCAGCTAACAGGAAGCCATTAGGCTGGGCAATAACCATTTGCATGCAGTCACCCAGCTCTGACTGTATTTCCATCCACATAAGTGCATTTTCTGCGAGAGGTTAAAATATGAATCCCCCTCCTTTTTCTCCTCAATAGGTCTGGTTGTCTGGCTGACTTGAGAGGGCACAATCTATGACTGATTTAATTTGCTCTTTACGAACATCTCTAACAGCATTACCCCCAGAGCATACACTGACTGCCCCCATCTGACTCCATTAACTCCCAAATCAGGTTTAAAGACCATATTGATGCCGTCCGTTATTAAGGGTGATTATCAAAACAACAGACAATGGGCCAAAGTGTCTGTTAACTAGTTTATCCATAATTTCACATAACTGTAACAGATGGCAGGGCTGTCAATTATATACTGTATCTGCAGTGCACAGCAGTCACACACTGTCTGGATATGCAGCATATTAGCATTTACATTAAAAGAATGAGAGTCTGCTCACAAATGGTCAAAGAAAGCCTGAGAACAAAAATAAACTAAATATAAAATACAAATGTATCTATTTGAAAACAAAGGTGAGAGCTTGGATCCATCTGGCTTTCAGTTAGAGGCTTTCTGTAATTTAAAAAAAGAAGAGTGACAACATTTTTTTTAAAATAATTTAAAAAAATTACAGTTTTTGCCGTTTAAGCCACTTCAGCACCTTTATTCTCCTCAATTAACGAGAATGGCTTTCGAAGCTGTAATTAAGTGCCTCCGCTCCACTCGGCCTCTTCATTATTCATGAATCCCTATTGATCATATCTTAGAACCTATGCTGCGGGGATCACTCTAATATCCTGAATCCATAAAACAAATAACTGAGCCTACAGAGATAAAAATGAACATGTTGGCCAATGACCACAGAAAAGTTTCTTTTAAATACTAAAACCAGCATTTAATGCCAAGTTAGATAATGTCACAGAATCATCAACTGGAAAAAAAAAGTTATCTATGAAGCTTACGTGGCCTTATTAAATGTGCTATGACAAAGGATTGTGCAACAATTCAATAATGGTTTCTGACTTTCCGTGGTGATCACAGAATCATATAGTAAGGGACATAGCTAATGATTTTCATTTTAAAATACTTTATTTTTGTTGTTGTTTAATTGTAAAACTGCACAAAAAAGGGAAAAAATTTTGCTCTAATTCTTTATTTATCTCGCAAAAGAATCAAAGACAGAGTTTCGATCTTCTAATTATTTAAAATGTACCTATACAATATTTTTTATGTTTTCAATTCAACATTTGAATGTTGAAAATGTTCAATTGAACATTTTACATAGCTGAACATTCGGATATTTGAACTGAGTGAAGAATCACCCTGAAATACAGTTCACCGCATGGAACTTCATATTAATGGTGCCAACATATTTAAAAAGAAAATCCTGTTACTGCAACCATATTACAAAACCCTATTAATGCACGCGCTGTATTTTCTAGACAAAGTATACAAATTAACAATATTCTATATATATATGCATGCAGTAGAGCAGATATTATTACCCACAGTGCCCTGCAAACCCGGGCTCATTCCACATTCACGGAAATTATTTGCTAATGAATAATAATGGCTTGGAGCTTAATCTTAAACATGTATTCAAATTTAGTGAAACTCAAACTCCACCTGTGTTAAGTAGGAATGTGTAAAACATGAACTCTAACGTTTCATGTTTAACTAAATTAACAAAAGAGCACTTGAAGAGCCCTCTAAAATGACTGGAACTGCATGCTGGGTGATGAATTTGGAGGAAACACATTGAGTCATCTTCAAACTGACAGATGCAGAATCTCTCCACGGGACTCTTCACTGCGGTTCAGTGCTCGAGTGAAAAAATAGATTTTTTTTCCTTTTTTTTTACTAAGTTTAATCACATGCTATTACAAGGCAGCTTTTATCATTGCCTTCCACTGTATAAGTGCCGGTGTCTTCACTAGTTCATTACAGACACTTGTGATTCTGCAGCACTCTTCTCATGCGTAATTGCACGGTTATTTTTCCTCCGTAGCTTCCTACACGCTCTTTGGCGCGAATTATTTCCAATTCCAGTTTCCTTTCGAGAGCGATCCTCCAATTACAGAAATCTGAACATCACGGTAGTGTCCACATAATTTTCATCTCTGCTGGGAAATGCAATGCAACTAATAGATCTTTCTTTCTAGAAAAAAAAAATCAATCTAAAAACTTTTCTTTGAAAACTTTTCCACAGTGGAGATGTCATCCTACGCACTGCGTCCCTACAGGCTTGTTGGGTACGCAGTGAAATAAGTGAGCTATGAATCTGGAATTAGCGCCTAAATTGTATTCTCAGTGACACAACTTTAAAGCGTGCTTTGTTTAATTTTGCATAACTGAAAAAAAAAACTACAGTTGTCTTCTTTCTTTCTTTTTTCTTTTAGTGAAACAGATCCTTTGATAAGTGGAGTTATAGCCATGCTCACACAGAACACATAGAATATGGTTTCTAATGATTATCATAAATATTTGAAAGTAAGAGTAATGGGGAAGGCATATATTTACCTCAAAGGGGTGAATGCTGTTTTTTTCACTACAGTAAAAGAAACCCCAAAAGACACAGTGGCTGACAATATTATCTATTTAGACAGCAGAATTTGCAGGCTCTGTAAATGGCCTGCTCCTGGCCTTTTGTGTGCCTCCATTCATTATCACACAAAGCAGTTGATGTCTACCCTCTCTGCCTTTTCTGTGCTAAGCACCAAGTGCACCAGCTGTCCATTACAAGCTCGTGACGCGTGCAGCCTGGGAGATGGCCAAATGGAGAGGAATGTCGTGGTGGAGTTAAATTAACAAGCTACATTTGTGTGGAATCTGTAGCTTGTCAGGGAGACGAGATGTATCTCCGGCAACCGAGATCTGATTATTTGTACCATTCTCCGTTAGCCGAGATGTTGTCGGTGAATTTGCAGATTTTCACCTACCGGCTTTGCCTCTATTAATCAGCTAGGAGGGGCTGTGTAGTCAAGTTACGCTCAAAAGAACTTAATTGTTGCTTCACAGCTCTGCAATTAATAGATGCTCTGACTGCAAGTCAGAAACTTTTTTTTTTAAATCAGGGTCTTCTCTTGAATAAACTGCATTATATGAACTGGCCTTATTAGAAGACGGGACAATATGAAGATGAATATCACAAGTAACCTGCACTTTAAATTATGACATGAATAGATCTTCAGCTCTTTCTCTCTCCTTAACACACACAGACACACACACACACACACACCGTAATTACCCCTCAATCCATACAAATTGAATGAAGCCAGAACCGTGGTCTAAGAATATAGACCATAATTAATAAATTACAGCCACTCCACTCAATCATTCTCCACTTTGGTGCATGTAGACATCCCATTCTCTGCAGAGTAATTGCCTGCGCTCACAGAAAACACACCTACTGCCTCCACGGCAGCTTTCTGAATGCATCTGGTGCCACTTCATGCAACCTAACAGATGCCCGAGAGAAACCATAGGTCATGTTGGAGATCTTCTAGCCTGTGTTTACAAGTTTAAAAAAAAAAAAAATCAAAAGCATGCATTATTTGTAGGCTCTGAAAATGGGGGTAGCTATCAGGTTTCTTTGCCCCCCCAAACTTCCCCTGGCAGCTGCTGCACATGAGCAGAGAGCATTTTTTTCTCTCCTAAAGACAAAGTAGGTGACACGGTGAATTAAAAAGGGCAAAACCTCCAAATATTTAAAGTCCAAATTCAGGGCCAGAATTGATTTCCCCCAGTGCGGACTGCATCAACACACCTAGAAACCAATCAGAGAAATAAAACCAATTTCACAAAAGCATATTAACCATCTATTCTCCAATTTCCTTTTTTTTTTAATATGAGGATGAGGTTTGCATCACTGTGCCTCCATTTGCAAATATCTCTTTGAAAATAATATATTTTCTTGTCATGTTTTGTGTCCCCCTGGGCAAGAAAAGAGCCCACTGGAGACTGTCTAATGACTGCTGGGTCATGTATCAAATACACAGCAGCTGGAGGCGAAGGGGGAGAGTACATACAGTCTGGGGTGCTGGGTGGGGGCAAACTAATGCCTGAGCAGGCTTGCATGGACATCGCAGGCTGAGTGTCTGGGTGTTCGAGGGTGGGTGTGAATCTGTAATGGATGCTGAGCTGGGTCGCACTCGCTGGTCTTTAAAGAGGTAACATTTAGTTAACTGACAAGCGGAAAAGACGCACCACTGCCAAGTGAAAATAATTAAAGGTTCGATCCTGCTTTTTGGAAGAAAAATAAAAATGTAACGAAACGACATTTTTTGTGTGTGAATCTAACGTTCTATCATCACTGCAATTTAACTTCTATATAAACCACCTTTTTCGGTCATTGCTCTAGTGACTGCTAAGATTTGCCAATCGCATCCCGAGTCTGAATGAAATCTGCTTATTAACCCAAAACATAAAATCAATTTTAATCAGCTCAAATTATTCCTTTTAGACTGTGATGCAAACAAAATACCTGCCCTAACGCTTCAATAACACCCAGGGTGTCCATTAAAATGATCTGAGAGAGAAAGAGTAGGTGGTCGAACTGGTTTAAAAAAAAAAGAACCAAATTTAACAATTTACATTTTGTGAAAAAATCATTTGTTTGGAAAATTGGTCAGTACAATTTAAATTAATTTATATCTAAAGGCTGAACACTGTACTCAGTTAGACCGCTCTCTGTGGTGTGGTGAAAAAAAAAAGAAAAAAACAGTTCACTTTCTTATCTTAATTGCTAATAAACTGTATCACTTCATCTGTGTTTATACAGTAATTTTCTCATACTTCTAAACAGAAATGATCCTAATTGCATTCAAATAACTGTGAAATTGGTGTCATGTTTTGGGGGTCTTCAGCACAAATCAAACCTGTGTTTTTCCAGTTACCAGAACAACAGGGGATAATTGACGGAGGCAGTCATAAAGTGCTACTGCCACCTGCTGGTTCATGATGAGCGTGATGCTTCACATTATCATTTGGACAAAGCATTCGATCCCAAGTTACAAATGGCGTTTATGTTTGTGACTGGTTCATCAGAACCACAGTAGTGGACTGACCTGAGGAGCGTGTCCCAGCAGGGCCCAAAGCGAGTCAGCAGAAAGGGTCTTGACACTGGAAAACTCAAGGGTGTCCGTCTCCTGGCGGTTGAGAGCGATATACGGGCAGCTCTGGAAGTCTCCTCTTAGCAGCTCGCCACAGTGCAGCCGCACCAAATCCCACGTTCCCACCCTCCTCAGGACGTCTCGCACTGATTCCATCTGCCTGTACGACAGATGACCTGCAGGTCAAGAAAAACACAAGTTTAACTGGCTTTTTATGAGCCTTTGCCAATTTAGTCATAATCATTGCTAAATTTAAGTCAGAAGTTTACAAAACATGAATGTCATGGTAATTTGGGTCGTAAATGATTTCTTTGAATTGTTCTGTTTACAGGTTGGAATAATTGCACAGCATAGATCTTCATAAAACAAGGGGTTCACAATTGTGAATTGATTTTGGATTGCCTCTAATCCACACACGGTCCAAAGTATAAATACAGGCTAAAATCTATACACACATTTACTTCAATATTTTAATAAGTAGTGTTAAAAATTATACGATGTCTTTTAACTTGACAAGGCCGAGGCCAACTAAGTTTCTCTTTCTCATAAAAAGGATATGTTTGACAGCTCTCGTTGGATTGAGCAACACGTAGAACAATGGAGAAGGAACTCTGTGAAGATCTAAGAAGGAGTGCTATAAAGTTACAGAAGTTGAGATGGTCTCTTGGAGGAATTGGTAAACTGCAGATTCCAATACCATCAGCTCAAACAACTGTATGACAGTACAAGTTATTCAAATGTATGACATCTTTGCCAAATGAGAAGAAAATGGTTACCATGCTCAGGACCAACTCAGGAACCACCAAGCCTGCCATGAATTAGAAATTGCTAGAATGCTAGCATCACTATCCTGTTGGTGGTAGCATCACTCTCTAGGGCTGTTTTGCTGCCTGTGGTAGTCGTGTATTGCACAAAGTGGATGGAATAATACAGGAGTAGGATTACCTCCAGTTTCTTCGGCTTGATCAGTTGCAGTGATCCTAAACACACACGGATAAAGCAAGCTAACATTTAGCTTCTGAAATGGCCCTCCCAACGTCCCAAGCTCAACCTTATTAAAAATTTGTAGACCATGCTTGAAAGTCGGGTCCATGCCAGGAGAAACCAACCAATTTAAACATATATCCAGGCAGAATTATGCAAGACACTTGTTGATGGCTATCAAAAGTGTGGAACTTGCTAAGGAACAGTTAACCAAATATTAGTGGGGGTATATGTTTATATTAGGCCTGTATTGATACTTTGGCCATGTGTGGATTAGAGAAAATTCTAAATAAATTAAAAATTGATAAATGTATGCTGTACAAATTACCATGACATTCATGCCCATGATGAGTGTCTGTAAATTTCCGATTGATTCCACCAGAATTTTAGGCAGCAGTGGACATTTTCACAAGTTTTAGGACATAGTAACAGACATATATCGTGTTTTTACAGATCAATTCCTTTTGGATTGTGTTGGAACACTGAGCGAAGTGTTAATGCATATTCACCAGAGATCCAGGAGGGTGTCAGCGCATCTGATATCCAGGCAACATAGCCCTCCTTGAAAGATTTGAGGAAGTCCTCTATTTGGCTGTGGGAGACCAGCTCCCTCTTCTTCCTCAGCTCCTTATCCAGTTCACAATCTGGTGAGAGGAAGATGATTCTGGGGAAGAAGAGACTTTGGCGCACAGACACTCCACTCCTCTTCAAATGACTGCATAAGTTTGCTGTTTTAGTCTACAAGACAGACATTAGGTAGATACTTATTATTTGATTTTCTTTATTAGTATCTAAGTAATAAAAACCTTTTCAGAAGCCTGGATTGTTTTGGTTAAAAAGATGATTTGTTTCATCCAACACTGATATCCACTTTGCATAAAACACCTGGAGTAAAGTAGCAAAATGTTCAGCAGTTATCTCATTTAAAGGCCAGCCGATTAACTTATTAAATGCTCCAGTATTTACGTGAACAATGCTGAGACTCATCAAGTTTAGCATGCGCTCACATCAACATTCCTCCTGCAATGACCTGAATCACACATGATGTAGATGTGTACTTTCAAAGAGGGCCCATTTAGAGAAATTATGTAACCTCAAATTTGTCGTGTTTTGTGTAGATTAATGAAGTTAATAGATCCAATTCAAGCAGAACACGTTTCAATATTGCAGTGTGTGTTTGCCATTGAACTGTTCTGTCAAGCTTCAAGTCCAATTTGAGCATCTATAGAAATGGAAATGAATGACTCCTAACAGACCCAGCCACATAAGGTGACAGCTGTGTTTAGGCACCTGCCTGCTTTCATTCCCACCCCCACACCCCCACCCTCCTCAAACCGTGAATACAATTATGGCCTTTCAAATGAAGAGTGCCCACTTAGGAAGTTTAGGAAGCACTTCTGCATTTAAAATTTCCATATAAATTGTTATAGTGACTCAGAATCTCTTAACCCGACCACAGTTTGGATGAAAACAGTGTATTGGACAATTGGTTGGACCTTGGACTCAAGTGTGCCAGACAGTTTGACATTTAGGTTTTCATGGAGCCATTGCAACATTTCAGATAAAACTTGTCTTTTTTTAATTTGTTTTTACCATGATAGCTTTGAGTGGATCTTCAATCTGCTCAATGCAGGTATTGGTAAAGTTCTGGTCCTCTTCTTTCACTTGCACATGCCAGTTTTGGTTGTGAGCAGACACTGTGCCTCTCCAGGGTTTAACATCTATGCAGAAGATCCCATGACCTTAGCAAAGAGATCAAGAAACATTAATCCTTGTCACTAGTCTTATACTATTAGTGTTACTGTTAGAATATAACTTATCCTTTCCTAAAGCCATTTTAATTCGTAGCATGCAGCAAAACAGACAATTACAAAAACTGTTGTCCGTTTAAATAATCTTAAACATTTAGATGGAGATGCTAAATTTTACATCCCTATGTCATATGTATATTATTTTCACATATTATTCCATGCATTTCTTCAGCAGATACCCACCTGAAAGGATAACAAGGTTGATGTCATCTTTGGTTGTCTGAAGCTGGTCGGGGATGCGCAGATTACAGAAAACATATTCCTTTTTCAGCCCGGTGAGTTTCCTACAGAGGAAGCAAATGGTAAAAATATATATTTTTGTTATTCCACTTGAGCACAGTGGTACAAGCTGCAAGTAGAATTGTGATAAATTATCATTTTGCCTTTAAACTCCACCAATGCTACCCCCGATAGAGGTTATATTAGATCATCCTAAGCTGCTCCATCTCCACTATTATGCTGTTGAGTGCTGTCACAGGTTGTGGACACGAGCGTTAGGGTTGCAGGTTGTAGGCGATGGACAAGAACAATGAGGTGAAAAACACTGCAATGCTCAGAGTGAAGTGCATGGGCAGAGGATGGATTTCAGTGATGGGTAGGGGAACAGTAATTACAGGCAAAGATTGTTATAAGGGACAACTCGACCCAACTTAACTAAAAAAACAAAACAAAGATTATGGGCTTTATTGCCCACAATACTGCTAGCTGGAGGTTTGGTTGATGCATTACCTGTAACGGATTATAACTGGTAGGCAGGACCACAGCCACTTTTTCTCAGATGTTACAGAATTATTCTGTCTCTTAAATTTAAAGTATCTTATTTTATTTTATTTCATTGTTTTATGAACACAAATCTTCTATATTGCTGCAAAAAAGGGAAGCTGTACAAAATAAAATTCCTTTACAGTTTTTAGAATTTCTGATTTGGACTGTATTGCAACTCACTTCACTTTACTGCCTCAATAAAGCGCTCTGTGCGCTGAAATAAAGTAGAAAAGCACCTCTCCACCACACTCTTACCTCATGGGACCAAGATCTAGTTTAAGGGTAGACTCTTCCGCTGCTCCTTAGAGTACAGGTGCTACACCTTTAATATGATGCATCAAGAAAAAGACAGATCTGGACTTCAATCATTTCTAAGCCCCATTTAGGGCCCAGTGACCCCCCCAAATAAACTGTGCCCCTGGGGGTTTACTACTGCCAGTGTATCCCTGTACTTTACTTGACACACACTAACTGTACGACTAAGTTTAGTGCAGGTTTAAGTTGACCTAATACTTACATCACGCTTTGTAAAAAGTCAGGTACTGTCGGTGTCTGCTTTGGGATTTGGCCATGGGCAGCTTCTGACGCTTTGGAGGTGAGATGGAGCTGGCTCAGCAGACTTCCAAGCTGAAACATTCTAGTCTTCATTATAAGCACATAAACAAAATGAGAATAAAGAAAAGCATAAGCATTCTAGTTGTTGGGGTATTTTTACAGAAAGAAAACGCCATTGTAAGGAAATGTAAATGATTTGTCTATATGTAACGGGAGATGTTTCCCGTAACTCGTAAACTGGAGACCGAAACCCTTTATTGTGTTATGCTATGTTGTCGTAAAACCAGCATGTTTGTGTACACTTTTGTCCCCCCTTTCTTTTATCTTTTTTCAGTCCAATCAAACTTTTAGCAAAACAAATTCACCATTTTCATCACTCCAGCATTTGCACTGTTTGCGGTTAACGGCGTGCTCACAGCTACACTCGGTTTAACCGCATTGTTGACCATCTTTGGACGCTTGAACTTTAACGAACCTCAGAGAGGAGAACAAAGAGCGAGAGCAAAGCGGCATGCTGACGCCAAACATATACGTACAGTTCAGGTATCGCGCTGTTTACGGAGCCTCTGAAGATGGAAACATAAGAGAATTCAGTTCGACATTTTCCCGACGTTAACGTCAGCCTGCGCGTCTTTTTTCCCCCCTCTCCGAGGTAACTCTATCCAGGACAGCTGTTACAAAATTTTGCCGACTCCCCCTCCTCCCCCTGTCTGGCTGCACTTCCACTGTTCCTGGAAGAAGTAAACAACAGACCACGTGCAAGACCTGCAGCATCAGATTTCTCCCACGGAGGAGTGACGTCACTCAGCCATCACTGCAGCGTTTGCATGATGATGCATTCAGGGAACCATTACTGTTGTTTTCATCCGCTGTGTAAATCGCAATAACACTGTACAAAAGTACAAAGTCGGTACATGAAAAAGCCACACAATGATATGTGTGAGTAAATGTAAACAAGTGTAGGTGTATTTGGAGACTAACGTAGTGAAAAATGAACAGTAGCAGAGTCTAGGAGAGGAAAAATATAAGACCAAGCTCCATCTGCTTCACACACACTGGCAAAACAGCCCTCCACGTGACCTAAAGGAGGAACAAATAACCCCCCCAAAACCAACAAGAGGTAACATTATGCAAGAATCTCGAGGCTGCAGTGACGCCATACAGCTTATTCCAGAACTACAGAGGGGGAAGGGGGTCAACTGCCCACCCTGCTGTAGAGCCTTATTTATCCCTCCTTCCCCCTATTTTAAGCTTAAGCACTCCTAAAAGAAATAGATGAAATTTGATTTAGATAAAACAGTAATTTAAGCTCTTTTCCTGCATTTGTTGTCTTTTTTATTCCTTTATTGCTGTATTTGTTTTGTATTTATTTGGGGGAAATGTTTTTGTTTTATTTATACCTAAAAATCTATTCGTTTTCTAAGAAGACATCATGATACAATGAATAGTTTTAAAGTGTTTTTGTGTATATATTGTTGATTCCATTTACACATAGGGGATTTTCACATACTTTAATGAAGAGGTATCTGCCACCCCGTGTATACCTCTTCACCCTCGTTTGCCCCCCATGTAAAATTTTCTAGATCCACCTCTGACAGTTCTGCAATATCAGATAACTGGCAAGGTGTAGGTTAAGGTTGATGTAGTATCATTTTCTTTCTAATCAGAAACCATGTTTCTATTTCACTGTTCATGTGTCTATATCATCTAGCAGCTTTAAATTTTACATCACGATCATTCTGTTTTCTTTCATGAAATTTCAAAATGAATAGATAATAGAAATAAATAGTGTTGGGAGGAAAAAGATCACTCCATTCACATGGTATGAAAAACAGCTCGATAACTGGTACCAATTGGACGTTCATTGGTCTTCTTTGGATCTTGTTTGCCTTTGTTCTGGTATCTGTTGAGGTCCGGGTTCTGATGAGGCCAATCCATGACTGAAACTGGTGTCAGGCATTTTGTAGATGGCATTGCATGATGGATCAAAATCTAATCATACTTTTACTTTTCTGCGTTCATAATTCCATCAAATGATGAAATGCAGGTCCAAACCATGAAAGAACCTCCACCTACAGCCACCTTTACAAATGTCTGTAGAGTCTAACTGTTCCTGACTCTCTCCTGACTTTCTCAGTAAAAAATTTACACCGACATGAATTTTAAATTTGGATTCATCACTTCATAACACCCGCTGCCACTGATTATCAGTCCAGTTTTTGTATAATATTGCACATCTCAGCCACTTCCCTTCCTTAAGAATGGCTTCTTGACAGCCATCCTTCCACTAAGACCATTTCTGATGAGGCTTCAGTGAACAGTAAATGGAGCAACTGAAGGGAATGACTAAAGACTGAAAATGTGTGAAAAAGCAGCAACCCCCCTGCAGAACTATTGCTTAAAACCATGTTAAAAAAATACAAGAAAGTCTGGCTCCTTGGAGGCAAAACATAAAGAAATGAAATGTGCGTCAAAACTTTTGCATACACGAATAACCTTGATTTGTCCAGGTAGTAGTGCATTTACCACTTTTTCACCATATCGTGTGAAAGGTATTGAGTTCAAAACCAGAATGGTACAGTTGTCATTATTCAACAAGAATTTCTGTGCTTTTGAAGGTGGAAATCCACGTCACTGAAGTTAGATTTTATTAATTTGATTTTATTGTTAACCTCACAAGAATCTGATAGTTATTCAAACAACAAAACATAAAGTTGCCAGAACCTTTGTGTAAATATGTAATTATTTGTCAGTAACAAAAGCCAAAAGTTAAGAAAAAACCCCCCAGAAATGTATTGAACTGAGCTCTTTTTTACATTACACTGTATCTGAGGTCACTGGAACAACTTGGACATGCTGATGAATATGAATGTGCTTTTGCGTTAATAGGTTAATATTCACGCTACCAAGTCCAGACTTCAAAATAACATAGTGAAGCTGTCTAAAATAGTGTGACTTAACATTTTCAAAGCATACACAGATGACAAATATATGTTCCACGCTGTTTTTTCTTCCTGAATTCATAGATCGTCAGTGAGGATTTGCTGGCACATCCAACAGGATTCTCACATCCTGCATGAGCCTACAGAGAGGATATTACAAAAGTGATGAAGAATATTTAATTCAGCAGTAAATACACAGTGAATATCTCAATGCGGTGATAAACAATATCCGGATAGCACAAAATACTATGAAAGAGCAGATAGCCAAATCAGCTCATATGGGCTCAATGGAAGCCAATAAACAGAGGCACTCTGCCTCTCCTGACCTTCACTTCTGGTTTAGATCGGGGCGATAAAGCAGGCGCAACCTCAATAAAACCCGTACAATGGAGTAAAATAAATAGATATTAAATTAAAGCAGAGGCGATACTGGCTGAACCGCCGCAGGAATTTGAGAACAAAAGCTCCTTTGTGAAGTTTAATATTGTCTACAATCACCACCTTATGATACATTTGCAATCAATTTCATCTCTTGCCTTGATGTATCAACACATATAATCATCTTGTATTGGAACTTGCAAATGACTTGTGTGTGCGAGAGGAGCCACGTTTAGATATTAAATGTGCTCCGTGCTCCCAGTTTGGCCTTTTCGGTCGGCATTAATATCAAATTCATAATCTCTGAGTCTCATCGGTGACTGGCCAAGGGAGGAGTTTATGGTGTCAAATATTGACATGAGTGTGTGTTTGTCTGGCACAAACTTTACACTGATTCATTCGATGCTCTTTTAGGCTCATCAAATTTTCAAAAAGAAGTATTTTGCAGATAAATTTGAAACTGCTTACAGATACTGCTGCTGCAGAACCTGCACTGTTATCTTCTGCCTTTTGTCCTGGACTAAAATATGGGTGCTCTTCAAGTCTATTGCATCCTTGAAGTGGATCCTGAAGCCACCATTGTTAGCGTCAATATAATTTTCACCTAATGCACCTGAAGAGCTCCACAGCGTGCACGTGAGGCGTTTCGGAGGGGTTTCGGGTCCCCTTGAGAGGGTAATTAGGCTCAGAGTTCACACTTGGGGGCTTAGCTACTATTTTGTAAAGGGCTTGGTGGCAGTAGAAGGAAACACCATAATCTAAAAAATGCTAGTAGTATGGATTTCATGCATTTACATTGCTAGTATCGTGCTGCAGTGTACATGAGGTGTCTTGCTCTGCAAAAGGAGGTCATTTTTCACACTGATGACATTTCCATTTTAAATCCTTCATATTAAATACCTCATTTGCAGAAGTAATGACTGCGCAACATCACTGATGCTCTGCTCACTAATTTTTACTCATTTCCTGTGAATTATTTATATGAGAGATTCTCCATATGCTCTCTGAGGATTCATGTCCATTCGTTTCACAGAGAATTAGCATTTTACAGTGAAGAGTATAAAGAGCTTAACTGCCCCAATCAAATAGGGTGATTTAAATCCTGTCTAATCAAGATGTTTAATAGGAGGGGTTGCAGCTGGATGTCTCAAATAAATGGTCTGAAAATATCCTAGGTCATAATCCCCCCCGAAACTGACTGGGTGCTTGAAAAAAAGTCGTTTTGGGGGCGCACTGCATAAAAGGGAAACTCAAAATGGACAAATAAAAATGTATTTGATACAATAAATACAGTTAAGCCTGATCTAATAATGAAAATCTGAATATCAGCCCCAGGACTGACCCTGGATAAGCTTCTTTGTGACTGGCCTGCTGTTATAATTAGTTGTGCTTTATGAAGAGGTAATTTGTCTGCTAAAGTTTAATTGTTCAATTATCACTGGATGTGAGAGGATGCCTTGATGCCATTTCATCAGGTTTGAAAATAGTGTTGAACCCCTCATGCCACGTATTGTAATAGTTGGCAATTACGGAGAGAGCCCTCTACCTAAGTTGAGTGATGCATGCTGGCCCTGCTGAAAAGCCTTTGCTACCTGCCTGCTGCAGTTGTTGGCAGTGAAGAGTGGGTCCATTCAGGCTCCAGAGCTGAACCAGACAGGCTCTCAGTGCAGAAAAGGACCTCAACCAGCTCCTGATAGACAGCATAAATACCAACTATATAAGCACTGCTGAGGACTACATGTCAAAACAACATTATCGCAGAGTAAACAAGAGAGGACAAATTGAGCTTTTAGTCTTTTCATAAAAGAAACGCTTGTTCCTTTTCGTTTTGAAAAGAGGGCAAAATCAGTATGAGCTGAAATAAACTGCCTCGTCCTCAACGTCACGTTTCAACCTGTGAAACACGGCACTGAAACACTGAAACTTCCGAATGTGTTTGTTGTTGAGCGCAACTCACCTGCTGATGAAGTACTTTCCAGTTGTTTTCTCGATTTCTCTGGACAAACTGTAATATAAGAAAATGTACAAATGCATTATTATTCCATTTCAAACACATTTTTCCACAATGCCCTTATTGTCAGATTCATTATGTTTCATAAGAAAATATTTTATAAGAACTAAAAAAAAACTAAGTAAATTAGGAGGCAATCACTATTTAAGAAAGGGGGGAATACATTTAGTTTTCTGTCAGGCTGTCACTACCATCTAGGAAGGTAGTTGGATGCTTTCATCTGTTAACTAACAAGGTGAGTGGCAAAAACATACACGGAGAAAGAGAGACGCTGATAATTTTTTTACCAAAACAACGACCACAGGGAAGACATAAATTTGTTCTTTGTTTGAATAAAGCTTTTTACTCATTATTGCATCAGACTCTATTAATGTCTGATACAACATTAGTTTTTGTTCTGAAGAAACACTATTGTATGTGTTTATTGCCTGTTTACAGGAGTTATAATTTAATATTTTTTAATATTACCCACAGAGCCACAGCAACCCCACCGTGGATCTGGAGAAGGACCAGGGAACCTCCAGGGAAGGTTGGTGGTTCGATGTCCACTGCAGTCTGTGTGCCAAATATTCTTGGGGAAGATGGGCAAGAATGTTAGACAGAAAGCTCTTATGTTTAAAAATAAAAAAGTGATTGTATGAATGAGGCAAGTTGTATAAACTGTGTTATGTACTCAGAGTAGAAAATTACTATATAGGGGGGGGGGGGGGGGGGGGGGGTAGTAAATGTAATAAATTTGTTATTATTTTTTAGGATCATTATTATTATTATTATTATTATTATTATGAATTCTTACAATACTTTGGAATGTGTCAGGGATTTTTTTTTTAATTAGACTAGAAGAAACATAACAATTTATACAACATGCATATTTCCAAGTCTGCAAAAATGAATGCCATTATAAATTCTAATGTTTAAAATATTGACAATCATATTGGCAAAAACCAAAAATTAAGGCAATTTCTGTACATTTTATTTTGTTTTAGTTAGTTTTATAAGTACAAAATACTCGTTTTTTACTTATTAGTTTCTTTTTTTGTAAAGCCCAAAAGAAATCTGTTTTACCTTTTTCATTTTCTGAAGTGCTTTTGTGCAATTATTTAACACACAAATCACTTGTTAAACATGTACGAATTGTATGGTAGTCCTGCTGTTGTATTTCTAATAATAAAGATCATTCTTTTTCACTACTACAGCCCGTGGTAGTAACATTGAAAGTCCCTTTAATGAGTGATTTGTTAGACCAGGTATAACAGCAGATATTTTCAGCTCTATCCAAACAGTAAATATCCCTTTCATGTTCCTCCAACATGGCATTCACAATCTGAAACAAGGGTACAATTGTGGTTGTCACCAAACAATGACATTTTTTTCTTTCTTTTACTCCCTAAATTCCCCATATCATCTCTACACTGATGCGCAATTTGTCTGTCATGAAGTCCGGGTCATCGGCCCACTCTGGGCCTATTTCCACTGACAACACTGTTATTAGTGGTAAGCTGAGCCAGTGGCCAATGAATCTGCTTACTGTTCACAAGGCCGGGGCTCTTTTCAGCGATTAATTTGATAAATGTATTAATTATGAATCTGGATGACAGTACAATCAGATTGTCAGGCTTCCAGACTTGGCCTTTTTGATAATTTGGCTTTGAGATTGGGGCTCCTCGGGTTTCAGGAGCTATCATCCCCAGAGCTCAGCCTCTTATCAGCGCCTGACCCATTCACTCAGTAATTTCCTGTGTGTTGTAATTAAATGGGGGCTTTCTGATTGCAAGTGACTCTCTTTAAGAGGTCCTTCTTGGGTTTCAGGTGGATGGGATGTTCAGTGGACTGGCTGTCTCCCTCGCCCTCTGCAGGACTCAGTAGGCACTAAAATTGCCCAATGTATACAGACCTGTGTACACTTGTTGGCTGTTGTATAAGACACTGTTTGTCTAGCTGGTTATATATAGAGTATATAAACTGCTTTGTAACATCACACAAACTCCAACCACTACTCTCATATTGACTTTGCTTTGTGAAACCTGACTTATGGTATAGTTACTGGTGTGCTGGGATCTTATGTCTACTGCTGCAAAGTTTAGGAAGTCCTCTGCTGGTTGATGACAGTAGACCACGGAGGTCCAAGTGGAGATAGATTCTACCAGTCTATCTCCAGTTGGATACTGTTACAGAACTGGACAATCAGCATCCTGAGCTAAGGCGGGGCCTGAAGCAGCAGCCTGTCAGTCTAGCCTGAGTTTTTTCAGTGAAACACTTCTTCCTGCTGTATAATTTCTATACTTGTAATTAAAATAATAATAAGATAAATGGGATCATAAATGCCATTTTAAAATTTATGTTTTAAAGTCAAAGCCTAATAATGCATATGACAAATACTTTTGCCCATAAACTGTGGCAAAAGGGCTATTTTTGACCATATCCGAGTTGAATTTGGCTTGTAAAAATTGAACTACATCAGTGGCAGGGAACACTAACTAGAGAAAGAAGACCAACCACACCACCCAGGGATTTGTACTCTAGAAAATATGAATATAATAAACCTTAATTAAATTACCACTTGGTAGTAAAAGCACACAGATTCAGCATGGCAGATTCTTTCCAATAGTTTATTTGACAAATCAATAAATCACCAATTATGACAATGACCTGCAACAAAAGAAGGAAACTTAAAACTCTCTAAAACAATAGAAATAGATCAAATGTAAAAATAAGATTAAAATATTACCCTGAATATCACAATTGCATTTTTTCAAGAACTTGAGTCTGTGGAAATATCCACATTGTCTATGTTGGAAAGTCTTGCGATACACATTAAATTTTAATAACGAGCCATCTTGAGTCCCCTGTAGTAAAACACCTTCTTTTGGTGACAGAAGGTCTCCCTGCTACCCCCTTTTCACATTTTCCTTTTTGTTTCACCGAGGCTTACAGCTAAAAATCTTTTTCTTCTTTTTTTCCTTTTTCATGTGACCAGGGAGCATCATTAATATAGAGAATGGAGCCATTATGGAGGTTGTGGCTCCCTGGGTAGCACTGGGGAAGAGGTGGGACAATGGCTCCTCAGCATTAATGGCTCCTGTGTGCGCCTGCTATTAATCTCAACAAGGACTGAAGTGGCGTTACAGCAGCTGCAGAAGCAGGACAACGCTCCCAAACCAGTGCTGAGATTAAATGGAGTTAGTCTTGGGTCCTTTACTCTGACCTCTGACATCACCTTAGCCGCAATTTACATTTGCTTAACATTACTTTGTGAATAAAATCGAGAATATTGCTATGCCTGAAATCCAGTTTTAGCACAAGCATCTCGGCATTTTGGACTGCCTCAAAAAATATGCTTTGGCTGGAAGCCATTTTTATGCGCCGCGTCCTGTTTAGCTTCAGAGATGTCAAATAATTCATGTAACCGTGACAAGCTGGGCAAGTAATTTAGAGATTATGTTCAAGGAGTCAGGTACTTTAGCAGAAGGAATATGACAAAGTGGGTAAAAACAGCACTGACCTTGCTTTGCCACAAGGAGGACCCACTGATTAAATTTTGCTGCAGTCTCATTCATTCCAACAGTTCAAAAAAAACCCTTGGAGACTGCTTGTAATACTGCAGAGTTTCACTAGATGGCAGGAATACATGAGCTAACGAGCAAGATCCTGGCAATTAACTTCCAAGGCAATCTCTTTCAGAAGCAAACCACCTGAACAAACAGGACAGGCACACCTTTTGCTTTGTAGTTTAACAGCAGTGATCACTGAGCTATGAAGAAGGTTTCTCTGTAGCATTTTAATGAAATGATAATTAAATGGTCTGGTGCTAAATCCAAGCTACCAGGCTACATCACATTCCTTCATAAACTTAATTAAGCTTGTCCTTCAGAAATCTGATCAGGTTTCCATCTGGACGACAGCATATGTGTTAAAGAAAGGCTGGTAAGTTAATGAGACATTAATGGTTATATCACTGTATGAGCTGCATGCTTTAGAGGAGACACCAGAAGTTAATTGAAGTCTCGTCAAGCTTGATAAGGTGCCTCAATGCAAACGGAGGGTGGTGGGTATAGACACACATTCATGTAAACATGTTTATATGAGATTATTATTTTTTAGCTGATATCTGCTGTCATCCCCTTGTTCTCATGTATTCATGTGCTGGCTAGCTTAAGCTGGAAATAAAAGAATAATTACGCATTAGCGTTTCTAATTAGGGCTTCTCTCAGCGGTGAATGGACCACTGATGAAATTTTGGGGGGACTTATTAAATTACTGTGAAATCAAATTAGAAAGGCAAATTAATCCTTGCAATGAATTAGATCAGTGAATGAGAAAATTGACTTTTCAACACAAAGCAGGGATGAGAAGGTGGGATTGGTGTAAAGCGCAAGAAGGACTGCAAGCAGCCGAGTTCAGATTACTATCGGGGAGGCATGGCAACAGCTCTTATTTCACTGACCACGCAAGTACCTTATTTACATTTAGGTGGGAGCAGAGAATCCACAACAAATCCAGGGGAACGAGAAACTGATTCTTCTTTTAATCTGGGGCTACTCCAGAGCACTTCGATTTATTCTCTCACACATAAGTGCATATGTGACATTGACTCTAGACATGCTCTTGCATACCATCACTTTGCTGGTATTTTCACAGTGACCTCAGAGTAAACCTCATCCAGGTAATATATTATTTTTGACTTATAGAACTGTTGTTTTAGTATGTTAAATATGAGGATGTATATACTTAATATACACTCACCAGCTACTTTGTTAAATGCACCTTTTCAGTTGCTTGTTAACTCACATATCTAATCAGCCAATCACATGGCAGGAACTCAAGTCAGCAACTCATTCTGCATGTAGATATAGTCAAGACAACTTGATTGAAGTGATTTAGAAAGTGTTGAACATTGCATGGATGTTGGTGCCAGATGGGCTGGTCAGAGTATTTTAGAAGCTGCTGACCAATTAGGCGTCTCCTGAACAGCCATCTCTAGGGTTTAAGAGGAGAGTGAAAAAAGAGAAATTATCCAGTGAAGAGTAGTTCTCTGGGGAAAATGCCTTGTTGATGGCAAAGCGCAGAAGAAAATGCCAGGCTGCTTGGAGTAGACAAACAGTGACTCAAATAACCGCTCGTTACACCAAGGTATGCAGAACAATGGGCAGCATGTTGAACCTTCAAGCAGATGTTAAATCCTGAATTCAACTCTTCTCCTTGCATACAAGGCCCATTAAGCCCAGTCTTATCTTAAAGACCTGCCCTGTCTTCCTCCCATTACCCCCAAGTGGTCGTGACAGATGACTGCCCCTTCCTTGAGCCTGGCTCTGCCAAAGGTTGCCAAGTGTTTGCTCATAGGGGCTTGTCTCGCTGTTGTAGGGTTTTACCTTACAATAAAAAATGTCTTGAGGTGACTTTCGTTGTGATTTGGGGCTATATAAATAAAACTGAAGCAGATGAGGTACAGCAGCAGAAGACCACACCAGGCGCAACTTAACTTTCCAGCAGCATGTTGAATAAGGGCAGTTCTGAAGTAAAAAGTTCAGCCAAATTCTAAAAAGATGTAAATAACAAAGTGACTGGAAATCTCTGAATTCAAGGACAGATTTTGCTACCTTTGAACACAACTGTTTCTCATCAGTTTCTTCAGTCTTTATGCTAAGATGGACTGACAGCTTTCCAGGTCCAGTTTCATACAGACAGACTTTCTTTCAACACATTTACAAAAAAAATATTCAACTTTTCCTTTAAATGTCATCTGGTGTTTTAACATGATCTGTCAAATTCAATTTTTTCAGGGAGCATAGAAAGGTTGAGGGAAAATCTGTGTAATCATTATTTGCTGTGTTATCACAAATAGTATCAATAAATTATCTCTAAATTATCTTCTTTATCTTTTTCTTTCATTTTTCCTGTCTTGGTTATCATTGTTATTTTGTTACATCTCAGAGTTTTTCAACTTCAGTAATTAACAGAACCAAATGGCTCCTGGATCATTGTCATCACAGCAATAGATTATTTGTACTTTTTATGGCTGCCTTTACTGTCAGTGAAGCAGGTTTCACCTACAGTTTGATGGTGGGATAACACCCGCACTTAAAATAACAAATTTGGCACACTGCGTTAACTGTTGCTATTAACAGCATAAATTTCATGATTTGATATCAAAGGAAGATAAATATACAGCAGAAGTGAAATTCAGAGGTATTAGATTCAGGTTTTATTCGGGTCACAAGGTTCAGCCTCTATGTCTCGATGGCTCACAGGGAGAACTGATTACCTGTCAGACATGCTCTGTAATTCTTAAGCCCTGCATTAAGGTGACTGACTCTTATCAAATTGTTGGTAGTAATAGACTATCTGGGTCCACAGGAAAAAGAGGATTGCTTTCTATTTTATGTATCTGAATGAAAAACTGATTTAAATGCTGTCAAGGGGAAAGGGTTCAGATCACAGTCCAACATGGGGGAGGAATCTAATCAAGTCCAAGTGAACTGCATTATGAAAAAATACAGGCCGCTAAAGTGCACCACAATAAAAGCTCTCATGCTCCAGAAACACTAGACAAAACATATTTCTCCCATCAGTGCTCATCTAGATACTTCCAGATAAAAAAAACAAACAAACTCTGCATCTCAGCATCACATCCTGACACTTCGTGTTCTGCCAGAGAATTGCTAATAACGAGATCAATACACCGCAAATTGTGTTTGCTTTCTCTCTTTGATGTACCACAGGCTTCGAGGAACGGCTGACAGTGTCGCTGTGAACTCGTCTGTGAAATCAAGAGATGAAAGACGGATGTATTTGACTTGATAAATGACCTAAATTTACAAGAGTGAAAGTGTCTTTTATTCTTATTTATTCTTAAGCTTATCCAGCTGATATATAGCTCCCTTGGATTTTTTTTTCTTTCTCCTTTGTCAACACTGGAAAAAATACAGCTCATTCCAGCTCCGTCCTGTAAGGTTCAACAGTTTTAGATAATTATGCTATAAAACTGACACCATCCTACAAAATCTGGGTAGCAAATGTTTGCATAAAACTGTCCCGCTAAAGATAATTATTGCACTCCATTGTATAAGAGTACAAATATCAAGCAGGAGGCTGAAAGCAATTTGTCGGCACCTATAATAAAACACTGTCAAGCTGGAATGCTTTGTGCTTGTGCCTGTAGGAGTTGGCCAGCCTTGAACACACACAGCCAGCGCCTTCCAGGATCCATAATGAAAATAAGCTTGTACTAGCATCTGTATTAACTGTGCACTGATTATACATTTTTGGTGGTGAGATCAGAATGGGTGCTGGGTTTTCTCTGCCTCGCCACATGTGGAAAGACAAGTCTCAGATACTAGAGGAGGATCGGTATGGTGAGCAGCTCAGCAGAGCATACAGATGGAGGACATGAACAAAAGCGTCTTATGAGGGAGGCTTTTTTAAATTCATATGCAGCACTCAGTATTTTCTGTGATTACATTATTCTATTATTGTGACCGATGCATAATGCCCACAAGCATCAGTCGCATTTAATGTAGCTGATCGAGTTGGAATTCATTTCAAGTACTTCTGGATGTTGGTGCATCAATAATAAAATTAGAATTCGATATCGTTTTAAAAGTCTTTAAAAGTCTTTGAATGCAGTTCAGTGGAGTACAACATTTTCAGGAAACCGGTGACAGGAATAGAACTGAAAGATTGTCCAAAATTTATGTAATTATGTAGTAGAAATGCAGCCGCTGATTGGTTCATGTTTTAAAAAAATGTAAGGTATATAAGTGAAAAACTACCTCAATATATTTAAATAAGATCAAGAGCCTATTTAGAACTTTTACTGTACTTTGGGCCATATTGTGATATTTTAACACTCATATCAAATAAATATTGCTGACATTTTGTTTATACATTTATAGTGACCAGAGGATTCGGTTACTGGCAGAAATATACTGGCTGGCCAATTTATTAGGTGCTCACCTGCTTAATTGCTCATTAACAAATGATTTAATCACATGGCAGCAAATCAGTGCACTTATGTAGACATGGTCAAGATGACCTGCTGGAGTTCAAACAGAATGGGGGAAAAGGTGATAAAAGTGACTTAGAAACTGGCACGGTTGCTGGTGCCAGACAGGCTGGCCTGAAACTGCTGATCTACTGGGGACCATCTCTAGGGTTTACAGAGAATGGTCTCAAAGAGAGAAAATATACATTGAGCACCAGTACTCCAGGCAAAAATGTCTTACTGATGTCAAAGGTCAGAGGAGAAAGGACAGACTTCTTGAAGCTCATTATGCAGAAGAGCATCTTTGAATGCTGACTGTGTTGAACTTTGAAGCAGATGGACTACAGCAGCAGAAGACCACACCAGGTGCAACTCTTATCAGCTAAGAGCAAGAAACTGAAGTTTGGAAGTTTGATTTGTCACAGACAACATGAAAGCATCGAGTCTCAGTTGTTCAGGCTTGTGGTGGTAGAAAATGGCACGGGGAAAACTTTCCTAGCACAGTTTGGGCTCCTTAGAAAAACTCGATAATAACACAAAGAATGTCTTAAAGCTCAGATCATTTCAAGATATTTTCTTGAACATGACTCATTAAATAGTTTCCACACTCACCAATTTCAATCCAGTAAAGCACCTTTGGGATGGATGGGCAGCAAATCTGCAGCAACTGTGTGATGCTATCATGTCAATATGGACCAAAGTCTCTGAGGAGTGTTTCCAGTACGTTGGATAATCAATGCCGTACTGGTATATTTCTATTATATATTTCTATTTCTAATCAGTACTCACTTTATGGTTACTAGACAACGACTCACACTGACTTCGGTACTCACCTGACTCTCCATACATCATCAAGAAGTACAATGGGGCCAAGTTATGAAAACAAATTTACCTTTTATTGGTGTAAATGTCCTTTACCTGTGTAAATGCACTTTTTACTTTTTTATACGCCAGAATTTAGTCATTTGCAACAAATTGTTATGTGGAGCTCTCGCCTATGGGTTGCACATCTCTGGGGGTTTTGGGACTCCACTTTGAGAACCAGTAATATCTGCTTCAAGGTAGTAATGCCAGTAATAGGTTTCAGAACCTCTACCAGCTTCACTCAGTAATTCTCTGCTGCTTCAGGTAACTGCTTTGTGTTTTATCATATGTACAAGCTTTATTAGATATCAGAGTGGTTGCATTGGTTATGACTAAGTCAGAAGTGACAGGAAACTGGCCTCTCTCAGCGTTATAGCTAGCTGTGTAAACACCTTCCTTTTCTCCTTACTTGCAAAGTGGCACTTCACTATGTTTATATAAAGCTTCTTGTATGAGTGAGCATCCCTATCGTCTTCACCGTGAGACCTTTATGAGCCACAAGGCTGCTGTTCTACAGCTTGCATGTACTCTTCTGAGTTACATAACTCAAGTCTTACTTTTACAAGTTTTCCAGTTGTCATATTTGCAGCACGACTTCTTCTCGGCTCAGAAATCCTGCATCATTTTTCTTGGGAAGGTTGGAAATATAAGTGACATGTCTATATTCACAAGAGTCAGGAAAACCAAGAAGCTAAAGCACAGCCTATATCAACTGTGGGTTTTAAATTTATACCAGCCCTGCCAATCAGAGGGAAGTCAAGGGTGGAATTGGAACTGGCAGCAAATTCAAATTCACACTGTCACAGCATAAAGGAGGAGTGCCGCAGGCTCTCTCTCAACCTACTGTCTCTCACAGTCAAGTCCTGCACTTGTTAAATCTTTTGACAAGAGGTATTATCTTCAAAGTGAAGATCTGCAGACTTGAGATTTTTTCTCAGCCACAGTAAACCCTAAGGATTCCCTTACAAAACAGAGATTTTAAGTAATAAAACCCCTAAGTTACACACAATGGGGCACTGTGATAGATTAGTAATTACAAAAGCCGTAATATTAAAAAAATTAAGAACATATCAATATTCTCAATAATAATAATAATTCATATAATGCAGTGTGTGTCCCCAAACCTCCTCCTGACATTTCAGCTGACAGTAGGTGCCTTATCACTGTCTATTAAGTGTAATTGTTCCTTTTTGTGACTTTCTGTAAAGTGATGGATATACACTCTCTCCATCTCCTGACAAAACGTTCGTGAAATTCATTTAACAGAAAAAAAGATGAATGACCTGAAGATGAATCCTATTTGTTCTTGTTCCAGTCAGTAATAGAAATAAATAATATAGTTGGTTGGTTTGGTCCAGGTCTTGTGCCACCAAGCAAAGACTCACTTACTGGGAGAAATACACTGGCTGGCACCTGCTCACTTGCTCAAATTAGTAGCAAATTAGTGCATTTAGGTATGTAGAAAGAAATGTTATAGATGAATTTGATTGTTTAATTATCTGTAGAGATCATGATAGTGTTTATTCTTGATTGTTGTTTTTGTTCAAATGATCTTAGGCTGTATCAGAAACCTTCCAGGTCTTAAAAGTGAAGTCTGTTTGGAAATGTCTTAGATCTGCACTCTTTGCAATACTCAGCAGGGGGTAAATTCTCCTAGATGCTGCTGGATAGAAGCCTCTTATTGACGCCTGATCCATGCCTTCAGTAAAAGGTTTCCTGATGAAGACCTTAATTGCTAATTTCAAGTTTTACTTAGTAAAGCATGTATTTTATTTAGGAACTTATGGTCCCTATCAATGTCCCGAAGAATGAGTGGGGTATGTTGACAAAGAGTGTTTATACACTCAGTTAGCACTTTATTAGGGATACCTTGCTAAAACTGTTTTGAGCCTACTTTTGCCTTCAGAACTGCTTCAATTGTTTGTGGCTTTGATTCAACAATTAGGTGCCAAGAAAATATCTCCCACGCCATTACACCACAACCAGCCTTTACCTGAATAAAATGTCACTGCATAAATCAAAACACCTCATCGGGTAATGATTTTGAAATCATCTGTTGTTCAGTTTTGGTGAGTGTGAGTTGAAGCCTGTTCTTAGCTGACAGGATTGGCACATGCTATATTCTTCTGCTGCTCTAGCCAATCTGGTTTAAGGTTCAATGTGTTCATTTTATGTGAGATGGTTTTGCATTAAGATCCCAGTAGATGAACAGTTTCTCAAATACTCCACCAATGCTAACAACCATGCCACACTGAAAGAGTCTTAAAACACCTTTCTTCCTCATTCTAATGCTCGACTTGAACTTGAACAGCAGGTCATCTTGACCGTATCTACGTGCCTGAATGCATTAAGTTGCTGCCATGTGACTGGCTGATTAAATATTTGCATTAACAAGGAGTTGAAGAAGGTGTACCTAATGAAGTGACCAGTCAATGTGTACATCTTGAAGCCCTAAACCTAAATTTTATTATTAATCAAGTTAGGGTATTAGTCAACAAAAATGAGAACTTATCCCAAAGGAAATAAGTCCAATTAAGCCCAGAAATCAAGACGTTTGTGTAAAGATGTGTAGATTTGGTGTTTTTGCACATGGGACTGGACCATTTTGAATGATCAGTACTGACAGTACTATTTGTTGCATTACACAAATATAATGTTGGTTGTGGGTAGGCACAAACTTGAGACAACATATTGAATTATGTGTCATTCTTTAGCATTGTTTGATGAGTCAGTAAATGACCTGCATAATGTTAGTTTGTGTAATTCTTAATAAACCACAGTCGATAAGATTTGTGTGAACCAGGCATTATTTAATTGACACAACAGGAGCTGTGTACAGTGTTTTTATTCTGGGTAATCTCACGGGATGCTGGGAGGTATCAGACCCCATGTTTCCTTGAACCAGGCCATATTTGGATGTGTAAAGACACAGTGCTCTCTGAAAACAAGCCTTCTGTAAGGTGGTATTAAAATTGCAAGGTTTTCCTTGGCATATTTGTCTAATGTGGTGTAGTGCTGTGGAGAAATGTGAATGTTCTAGTAAATCCTAATAAAAAGAAATCTGCATTTTAAAGAATATTTTCCTGGTGGAACTATAAGTAGTATCCCCTTGTCTGTGGATATTATTCATCCATGTCCCTCTGTCCCTTCTAAGCCATATTTTTAGAGCACTTTCCTTAGAGACATTATTGTCTCTGGACCTGACATTTAATTATGAAAAGAATAATTAAAATGATGCAGACAAAAAGCTGCACTTGTGCCTGAGATCAACTGGTGGCTCTGTGCTGATAAGTCCCTTTAAGTGACAAGAAAAAAGCCGCAGAAGCACTTGCTTGACAGTATGCAAGTGTCCCCTCCTGCAAAAGCTGATTGTCCCATCACATGTACAACATGCTGATAACGCATCCATCACAGCCAAAGCCTCATGGGGTCCAAGATGGAGCTCCATTTCTGCCTAATCATACGCAGCAGCTGCCAGGGTTGTCTACCCCTGCAGCCACCTTCTCTTTGCATCAAGAACAAACATCACCCCTATACTCCACTACCTCATAGTATACGACTTTAATGAGGCTTAATTTCAACACAAATCCTCCTCTTTTCCTCCTGTTTCTGTTCAAGTTTAGCCAAAGAAAGAGGACACGGTAGACTGCATTTATTACATCCTCACACTCAAATATCACGTATGTGTGTGTGCACGGTAACAATAACTCCTTCCACCCACACGCTACCCCCTCCCGTCCCCCTCCCCTTCTGAAAACCACAACCACCACCTCACACACACTGCTCCAGCGCCTTCAGTGGCTCACGTGCCACAGCACACTCCGCTGAATCCCACGCTTCAGAGGAAAAATTCTCCCCACACTGAAGTCCAGAGGGGCAGCAGAGTGTGGGGGTGTTATCCAGCTTTCAGGGAAATAGAAGATTTTGCTCTTTATCAATGTGATGATGCAGACTTAATTAGTAAAGATGAAGAAGCAGTACTGCTGGAATGCAATCGTGATTTGGAAGAATGAGATCAGAATCAGGCACGAGAACTCATGTTAATCTCTGTTTTATTAATGAGTATGACAGGTTTAAGGATTTTAGGTGATTTGGTGAAAAGTCATATTCGTGCCTCTTAATTGTGTACCTTATATGCTCTTTAGTGTAGTATTTATATTCTTCTTTCACCTTGATTATGCTGTCTATCTTGTATTTATTGTCAAGATAATTCCAAGTCCCTTTTACAAAAGTCCTGAAGGAGAGTTTAAAATGGAAAAAAGCCGTTTTGCGAGTTTAACATTTACAATAGTCCAAAATAATAAAAAAAATTTTATTTTTGAAAAAAACAAAAACAAAACAAGCACGATTATTTTGACCACATCTGCCATTTCCCGTTAAATGAGCTTAATAATTTCTCATTTTAGCTTTAACTTATGCTCTTTTTTTTTTTTTTTTTTACTTTTACCCAGAAGAGGAGAGAAGAGAGAGATCAAGTAGCCCACACACTGTGCAGTGTGTGCGGAGGGGTGATGCCTCGGGAGCGCATCACAGGACACAAAACCCCACTGCAAGACGCAGTGCCAGAAGAGAGCAGCTTTGGCAAGAGAGCTTTTTTTCCTGTAGATTAGAGTGGGGAGAAAGAAGGAAGTTAGTCCGTTAAAAAACTAACAAACATAGGTTTTCTATCATGTCGGAAGCCTCCTGAATATCTTTACCAAAGAGGAAACAATGTAGTTGAAAGAAAAGGGAATCTCCACCGGTGAAGAGATCCGGGGATGCATGGACACGGTTACGGGTGATTAGTGTAATTTTGCAGCTGCAAAATAAAGACTGGATATGCGCAGAAAAACTGGAGAGAAGTGAGTTTCGGGTGTCCACAGGATGGACACTGCGGAGGTAATTCTCTCGGTGCTGGTGGTTGTGATTATTATAGTGTCGCTGCTGTCCAACGTCCTGGTGCTGATTTGCTTTTTGTATAACCCGGAGATCCGCAAGCAAGTCCCCGGTCTGTTCAACCTCAACCTCACCTTCTGCAACTTGTTGCTCACCGTCTCCAGCATGCCGCTCACTTTGGTAGGACTTGTCAGTAAAGCTCAACCGGGGGGAGATGGCTTCTGCCATATCGTGGGCTTCTTGGAGACTTTCCTGTCCACGAACTCGATGCTGAGCATGGCAGCTCTGAGCATCGACAGGTGGATCGCGGTGGTGTTCCCCCTGAGGTACCACTCCAAAATGCGCCACAAAGACGCCGCTTTTGTGCTCGCGTACACGTGGGCGCACTCCATGTCCTTCTCCACGGTGGCCGCCTGTCTCTCCTGGGTTGGATACCACCGGCTTTACGCATCCTGCACCCTGTCCAACCCCAGAGCGAGCAATCGGACACAGTTTGTCGTCTTCACCATCTTTTTCCACTCTTTCACCTTTCTTCTGTCTTTCATAGTATTATGTGTCACATACCTCAAAGTACTTAAAGTAGCAAGGTTTCACTGTAAGAGGATCGACGTTATTACAATGCAAACTTTGGTGCTTCTAGTGGATATACACCCCAGGTGAGCTACTTTAAGTTATCAATCCTGCAACTATAACGTTATATGGTATAGCAATCTGGTATCTTTATATTTGTAAAGCTTGAAAAGTATTTAAAAATTAGTTTAAAGGAAGGGTTTAGCCTATTTTATTCTATCTAAAACAGCGAAGCTCACATATGAATTGAGTCCTCGCTCAAAATCTAATATAACTGAAATGTCATCTGGGGTGATTGCTTTATTCTGTCTCCGTGCAGAATAGCTCCCATGGAAATACTATACAATCTCTGAGTGTGTGTGTGTGGTTGAATAGCCTACTGCAGATTATAAATCCTGTTATTACTCACACAGATGACCTCTATTTCATGAAAAAAAAAATCTCCAAAGCAATGTGTCACCATGGCATCACAGCTGTGGTGCACTCAGGTATCACACAAAGCCATACAGGCACAGAGAAAATGATTAAACTGGAATTCTTAAAAGGGAGATCCCCACTTTAAGCCTTTAATTTGACCCAGTTGATTTACCTGAACTCACCCTATACTGGATCTCCCCATGCTTTACCCCTACATGACACCCACTCCCTGTTGTCTCATATTAACCCACTTTGCGGGCATCCCTCTTTATGTGTTTGCGCTTGTAGTGTTCGTCAGCGTTGTCTGGAAGAGCAGAAGAGGCGACGACAGAGAGCAACAAGGAAGATCAGCACCTTTATCGGCACCTTCATGCTCTGCTTTGCTCCCTATGTGATCACGAGGTGAGTAGTAGAGAGACTGGGTGACCAGAGGGAATCCATGCTGGACCACCATGCAGAGCATGCAACCCTTGGATACCTCCTTGCACTCCAGTCACAGATACCCATATCCCTCCCCTCCTGCTTCCTTTCTCTCTCCCCTCCGCTTCCTCCTCACACTGGCCAGAGCTGGAAGATGAGATTGGCTGACCTTGTGATAAGTAATATGCCTCTGCTCTGCTGTTGCTGCTGCTGCATTAGCACTTTTTCTCTTCAAGTTCGTGGGGTGCATATCAGTTTGTCAGGTAGAATCCACTCACATCCATCACTAAACAAAGACAGGATACCAAATAAGGCCTGTAGTGAGTGAGACACATAAGTCTTTGGCTTGCTGTCATGTGAGACATTTACTTTAATACAGTCAGACCCGCAAGCATTTGGACAATGAGAACCCACCACCACAACAGAATTTAAATCAAACAATCAAGATTGTTGTGATTGAAGTGCAGAATTTCAGCTTTAGATTAAGAGATTTGACAAAAGAATCTTTCTGCTTAGACCTGCTGCACTGTAAAGGGGTTGCTGTAAAATCTACAGCAACTACATGGCAGCTGGATGCCAGTAACTTACTGTAAATAAAACTCACAGTAGAAAAAAATAGAAGTAGACGTGATCTGAGTTAAATACAGTAGGCTTTGGCAGTAACCTGTTCTTTTATGTGGACAACAAGTGCTCCCAATTTATTGTGTTTTCAGTGGATAACAAAGCTTAGCTGCAAAAGTAGATATGACCCCAAATTACTTTGTCATATCACCTAAGCCATAAGTTCTGGAGAATTTTCTTTCTCCTGGAAAAGCAGTTTTTCCCTCCTAACAATTTAACTGTAAATATAATTACAGTAGCCTATGTAATGTTACATCATGAGATAATATGTGCTGAAAGCTCTTGTGCTAACTGTGTATGTGTGTGTGCGATAAACAAAGATTTTGAAAAGTGGACTCTGCTTAAAATTGCTTTGGACCACTGCCTACCATTTCCCTAACATCTTTACTTCTACATAATGGGATGAAACCTACTAGCTGCATCTTCAACCAGTTTCCAAGAGGGGTATTCATCTCATGTTAAATTTTCCGATTTCCCCTGATCCTCTGCTTCATGGAGTTCTAGCAACTTCTGTGTTAACTCATGTGAGAAAACACCTTTTGTGTGGCGCTGTGACCAACATTCACTCGTTCTGTGGAGCGTGTGTGAACAAATGACAGGGATGGCTAGTAGCCCATGTAAGGCCTGTGATAATACGCTGACAGAGCTCTATTTTGGATGGCCTAATCATACAGAGTGCAAGTGTAGACAATCAGCGGTTTTATACAGCTTTATGATGGTTTAATAACTTACACTTCACACAAATGTGTCTAAAAGCAAAAACAAGTTGGGAGTGCCATGAACTGCTTTGAGATGCAGACCTCACAAGACTGTAAAGCTTATTAAGAGCTGCTTTAAATTAAATATTTATATTATATTATACACTAATGAGATGGTGGTTTTTTTTTGTTTTTTTTTACCAGACTGGAAGAATTCACTGTCTGACATTTTCTGCTCAGTCTTCAGTCTAATGTGGATGTCAGTTACAATCGAACTTTGTTCACAGACACTCATTACTGCTTATCTGTTTTACTCTTCTTTTGTCTTTTCTGGCTTTAAATACTGCTGACTGCAAATTAGAAATTAAATCTAATATAGCCCCACACTGTAAATCCACATTCATGACAGAAAGGCAGGGAAATCTTGTACTGTCATTTGACAGCTACCTACTTTTTTTCTTGTGGGTAGATGAGAAAAATAACTTTATACAAATATGTGCTTAATGGGATCCCTGTATTTATACAGAAGCAGAACATTTTCGTAAGTAACTCCCTGCTTATGGGGGAAAAATAGAACACTGTGTTGCAAATGTATTTCAGTTTCTGCTCAATAAGCTTAAGGCATGCATGTCTTTTCCAGCATGTTGACTTGCCTTTCTACCACGCTCTCTCTCACCACCCTCTGTTTATGCTTCCCTGCAGGATCGTGGAGTTATTTCCAGCGGTGCCTATCAACCCTCACTGGGGAATTGTCTCCAAGTGCTTAGCTTACAGCAAGGCAGCTTGCGACCCATTTGTGTACTCCCTCCTCCGACACCAGTACAAGAAGACATGCACTGACATCATCAACAAGCTGCTGAAGCGCAGCTCCTTGAACGCGTCCGGACGCCAGCACGAGAGCCAGGTGAACAGCATACCCACCGTGGAGTGATGGGACGGTTAACCCGACAGCTGTCAGGGAAAAAAGAACCTAGTTTAGAGTCGATGAAGAAGTGGAATAAATTTTGGTAGTTCCTGTCCATGTCTGCTTGAATTTGGTCTACAAAAAAAGGAAAGAAAACAGAACAGACAAGGTCAACTCCCTGTACAGGAATACCACTGCGCTTTCATACCGAGTGCCCAGAACAGCAAATCAGTGCAGTGAACTTGCTGTGAGGACAAGAAAGAGCAGCAGATTCCATGTCCACCTGGAGAGACAGATGTGCTTACCCAGGATGAATGGCCACCTAAAAGTTTTATTATTTTAGGGTAGCTTACAGTCAGATATGAGATACAGTTTATTATATACAGATTTTGCAGTGTGTCTGTTTGTTTTGACATAACTGTAATATTCATTTTATCTTACAAAAAAGGGGGGAGGGTGGGCTGTTTGTCTGTTTTAGTCTGTGCAAAGTGTTTGCAGTAATTTATACATTAATTCTGTATGTAGCACTGAAGACTAGTCTAACCAAAACTTGACAAAGTAGAAGAACAAGTTCCCAAATTGTATTGTAGATGAAAACATACAGCAGACTGTGCACACTGCACAGGATGGCTCAGGTATAGCCCAGTCCGAATTAAGCAAATTCTTTGGGTATTTTTATTTTTCAATACATTATCTGGCTGTATTAGTACCACTGGATGTAAATATGTTTTGTTTTATGTGTACTGGCGTCGTTTATGCTTTAGCACCCATTTTAAGGACTTACTGATCTGTCCAAGCAGAGTTTTAGCAGAAAGAAAAAACCCTCAAACCGACTGCCTTTGCTGTCATGACTGACATGTGGCCCTCAGGTTGTTAAGTCAAGTGAAGCATGATCAACTGTATTTGCCTGGGTTTGTACTCACAGTCACAAGTGACCCGTAGAGACTGCTCGATGCTTTTTCACACATACAGGAAGGAAAATGCTCGGGACATGTCTTTTGGCAAAAAGATGAGATGATTTAATAGAGATGACAGCCACGGACACGAGAAAATATTAGAGCAAAGCACCTCTGGATGCAGAAATAATCAGTTTGAATGGGTGAAGTAAAAAAAGAAATATCTCTGAACAGCTAAGGCAAACTAAATGTGCAATGGTAATAGTTGAGAGCACCTTTACCACATAATATTATTAAAATCAGTTTGAATTACTGAATATGCTCAAAACAAGGTAAGATAATCCTAGCTAAGCTAAGATAGGATTAATAACTTGGACCGCAAAACTAAATGATCCTAGTCTGTGATTTCTATTAGTCTTTTTTTCTCAGATAACCTGCAGCAGCAGGTTTTCCAACTACTTTGCCAGGAAGTCAGCGACAGGTAAGAGCTAGTAGTGATAATAGATAAGTGGGCAGCTAAGCTACTAACACAGATATTAGATATTGAAACTAATGCAAGGACTAATAGAAGGACTCAATTGTATTTATAAATATAACATATTGTTGTCTTTGCTGATGAAAAGGTTTTTCTTTTAAATAATCACCTGAAAGCAGCAGAAGGCAGATGAAAATCATCCAGTGCCACTTATATTTGCATAAAGCTTTGGCAAATCATGATGGAAGGCACCAAGTAGAAATGATTATGACCTTATAAACTTTATTTAATGGAGACGTGCAACAAACAAGTCTCTAATAACACCAGGCTACCAGTTGGACCCTAACTTTAACCCACCTGTCCCACTAACCCTAAGTTATTTAGTTTTTTTTCTTGGTAAAGAGATTAAAAATAAGAATAGTTTTAAGCAATTTAGAATTATTTTGTTGGTTTGGTCCATTAAATCGAAACAAAAACATCCAAAGATATTTGATTTTATAGAAGACTTTTATAGAAGACAATAGAAAACCAGTTATATTTACTTGTTTACAGTACATTTTAATTTTTTTTGTCATGTGGAAACAAAATGCATTAAACTGTACATGTGACAGTGAGATAGGGAGTGAAAATGCAGTGCCAAAATGACTGATGATGCCCAGTGAGCTAAATATAAGCAGATGTAATTAATTTTCTAAAAGCAGAAAAGAAAACAAAAGAAGTGAAGGCTATTTTATGTAGGGTGTAAGGATTCATGATTTTACAAAGGAGAAACAGTTGTCTTGACTATATCATGCATTGTACGACGCTCCAAGACAGCTGATGCCTTAAATTATATAATATGTTAGTTTTAAGTTTTTCAGACATATAGATATCTAGAATTATATTACTGGAATCAATAATTGCCTTATTCACTTCTGTTCATCAACGTTACTCGAAATCTGCTTCCTTTTTGTTATCCTCTAATTCTGATTTCCTGAAGTTCTCACTTGCCCACATTAAATGTTTCTCATAAATGATGACTAAAACGAAACTTAAAAGGATACATGTCGACATATTTAGATGAAAGGCAATGTGAAAAGTATTTTTGAGTCTTTTGATATATGTAAATGTAATTTATTGGGATAATTTATTGTATGTCTGAGTTTTACAGAATGTGCTGCTACAAATGCAAATGAAGTTTATCCTGTTGTGGATCGGTGGCAATGAGTGGAGTGTAATATACCTCATTTTGTTTATCAGTGACTGACCTGACTGCCTAAAGTGTTTTGTTATGTACCTCCTGATTTATCAAACCATGGCTCAATGCTGCTGCTGCTGCTAAAGATGGCTAAGATGACAAACTCACGATGTTGGTGGTGATGGGATGAATGCTTTTTCCATAATAATTTTTTTTTAATGGAGATTGTAATTGTTATGTTGGTAAAAATGACAAAGATGACTGTTTTAGATTTTAACCATGATGATTAAACTGATGACAACTGTTGTTGATGCGACAACAAAGAAACACTTGCTCTCACACTCACACCATCGTAACACAGCTCACACTTGCACATATAACTTTAGTTCTATTTGACATAATGGATAAGATGAATCCATAAGAGGTCTTCATGAAGCTTCTCAGCCTCTCGTAATGGAGTCTTTGTGTCTTTGTTCACAGACATAAACACTAGTGCATCTTAAAAAATTGAATATTGTGAAAAAGTCAAAAAATTTTGTGATTTAATTCAAAAAGGTAAAATTCACACAGTGAAATATTTCACGCTTTTTTGTTTTAATGTAGCTTTTTATGCTTTATAACTCATGACAATCAGAAACCCTGTATCTCAAATTACTAGAACATTTCCTTTAGTGTTTTGAGTATATTGCTTTTCAGACAGTGTCTTATTCACTACATGCAACCACAATCACAGGAAAGACTGCAGACTTTGCAGTTGTTCAGATGAAGGTCGTTAACACTCTCCACAAAGCACCTCAGAAGGTCGCTGCTAAAAAGGCTGGCTGTTCGCAGAATGCTGTATCAAAGCATATTAATGGAAAGTTGACCGGAATCGAAAAGCGCAGAAGGAAAAAGGTGCACAATCAACAGGGATGACTGCAGCCTTAAGAGGACTGACGTGCAAGGTTGATTCAAGAACTTGGGGAAGCTTTACAAGGAGTGGGCTGAGGATTGTGTCAGTGCATTAAGAGCTAGACACACAGAGCTCTTGAAAGGAGCTACAACTGATGCATTCCTAATATCAAGCCTGAACCAGAGATGTCAGAAGGGTCTTACCCAGGCTGAGGAGAAAAAGAACTGGACTGTTGCTCAGTCCAAAGTCTTTGAGTTGCTGAAGTTGGTGTCCATATCTTATCAGGAGCCATATTTCTTTTCCTTCTTTTTTCCCTATTTTTTCTTTAACTTCCTGCTTTAGCAATAACAAGCAACAACTATTTGGTGAATAGATATAGGCCTTCTGTCTTGCTGTAACACAGCTCAAATGAATTGTGTTGTCACCAAGTGCTTTGACTTTAGGTAAGATGATTCAACGCCCAAGTTTATTTACAAAGCTTTAAAGGGAAAATTATCAGTTTGCTACAAAAGCAGCCCCTCCATAAATCTGTGCCTTGAGTCTCCAGTTTTTTTAGATTTTGAGAATGCATCTGTGTTGGACAGGAAGGGGAAAAAAGCAAGGGTTTGACGAGATGACTCTCATGTATCTGCGGCAATTCAGACTGCTACCACGAGCAATCAGTCTGAGTCACAGGGATGCCATTTTTTCTGTTCACACCACAATGCAGGTGGTAATGAAACAGCACCAGCTGACAGAGAAGGGCCTGGCTGTAAAACACTGATATTCTGTACACTGATTACCACCCCAGGAGCCAGTGATTATCTGCAGGTGGGTGGCACTGACCATCTAATACGGTTTAATGGTGGTTAGCTTCAGCCCACTCGGGCTTTTGGGGGGGTTTTCAGTGAGAAATATGCCACAACTCAAAGTGAAAAGTAGACACCTCACACAAAAAGCAAAGCACAAAACAAAAGAATATGTTGGGATCTTTTTTCCTCCATATGATCCTTTTGTTTAGGACTGGTTAGGTTAGGTTCAGACATAGGTAACATAGGTACGATTTGTAAAACTCAATTATTATAAGAGTTCAATTTTTAAATGTAACTCGGGATGATTATTATCTTCCTGTGTGAAAAACCCCAAAACATGTGGGGCTTATTCCTGCAGTTACCCTTTTCTTTCTCTCCCATATGCTACCACATGCTTTTTGTTTGACTATATTTTTATATATATAAAAAAAAAAATGTGTGACATATTCTCACTATGCTGCTATGTGTGGCTGCTGCAAGAATATACTTTCACTAAAATGATATATGTACTTGGCCTTTTTTTTGTTCCTTTGTTTTTCCTTTTTTATTACATCCTTACACATGCTTTCACTTATTTGTCTGATTACACTTTTTCAAAGAAGCCCATTGGACAAAAACATGAAGTGCTTTATTAGCAAGGTGTGCCCAGAGGTGTATCAAACAAATATACAAATCTGCTAATGAGCATCAATAACTTACCAATATAATAAAAGAATTTCACTAACACTTGTAAACTTTTTTTTAGGTTATAATGAACCATGCAGCAATTATTTCTCAGATTGCTGCACTGAAAATGTTCCTAAAGGTACCAAACAGCTAGCAGTCAGCTAGCAGCCAACCTGCCAATCAAAGCTGACCTACTTCTAATAATAGATCATGCACAGTGTACAGAATTTAAATTAAATTGTTATTTAAACAAAAAAAATCTGTTACCTTATAGTTTTCATAAAGTTGGTAATTAGCTATAATTACCAAAGTGGTTTTTGTTCCCATCTTGAATATGCTGTATTGCCAAAAGTATTCACTCACTGATCCATATCACTGAATTCAGGTTTTCCTGTCCCTTCCATGGTCAAGTACCTAGGCTCGCTGTCACGAGTGAAGTCCTGTGCAGCAGGTCCACTCATGAAATCTCCTCCCTACTAAATATTCCACAATCAACTGTTAGTTGTATTAGAACAAAGTGAAAGCAGTTGGGAATCACAGCAACTCAACCACAAAGTGGTAGGCCATAGAGAGGGGTCATCGCACGCTGAGGCAGTGAGAGGTCGGCAACTTTCTGCAGAATCAATCACTAAAGACCTCCAAACTTTATGTGGCCTTCTGATTAGGTCAAGAACAGTGTGTAGAGCTTCATGGGATGGGTTTCCATGGTTGAGCAGTTGCATCCAAGCCTGACGTCACCAAGCGCAATGCAAAGTTTCGGATGTACTGGACTCTAGAGCAGTGGAGACGTCTTCTCTGAGTCACACATCTGCACCTGTCAGCCTGGGTTTGTTGGTGGCCAGGAGAAGTACTCGTCTGACTCCACTGTACCAAGTGTAAAGTTTATTGGGAGAGGGATTATGGTGTGGAATTGTTTTTCATGACTTGCCCCTTAGCTCCAGTGAAAGGAAATCTGTTTCAGCATACCAACAAATTTTGGACAATTTCATGCTCCCAACTTTGTGGGAACATTTTAACGATGGCCCCTCCTGTTCCAACATGACTGCACACCAGTGCACAAAGCAAGGTCCATAGAGACATAAATGAGCAAGGTTGGTGTGGAAGAACTTGACTGGCCGCCACAGAGTCCTGAATTCAACACGACAGAACACCCTTGGGATGAATTAGAATGAGCCAAGCCTTCTCTTCTAATATCAGTATTTGACCTGACAAATGCATGTCTGGAAGAATGGTCAAAAGTTCCTATAAATGCACTCTTTAACATTGTGGGAAGCCTTCCCATAAAAGTTGAAGCTCCAAAGGATGACCCAACATCATATTAAACCCTATGGAATAAGAATGGCATGTCATATGTAAGTGAATGCAGACAAAAGAATACTTTCCATTCTCGATTTGGGCATTCAATAAAAATAATTGACCATTGACACAGATCCAGCAAAAAGCATTAAAAGGCATTTATACGTTTTCCCTTAAGCTCACCTGACTATCATCATTGAAGTAACATTAAGTACAGTAGCCTACAAAACCTCCCAAGTATAGACATATAAGATTTTACTGACTACAGATCTTTCAGACTACCATCTGTGTGTGATCACTCCGTGCATTGTGGTAGTGGTTGCATTTGGTTTGCTCATAACCTGTGACATCTGTGCTGGAGCTGCTACAGTTTAAAAAGTGTATCTCACAGGGTGATAACCTCTTCTTGCAGTTTTTTTCTTTGTTTGTTTGCAACCTCCCACACGATACTTCACCACTACTCTGCTCAGTAAGAGGCCAAATGTAAAATCAAAGTCTCTCTGCAAATTTTGATGCCTTCTTCCAGAATAATGTGGCCATTGCAGCTTTGTTTAAAACATTTTAGTTGTCTGACTGCTCATGTTTCTTGCTTCATCAGACTTTGTCTTATTTTTTCAAATTGGCATTTACTTTCTTAAACAGGCTATGTAGCATATGACCAGGCATGAAGACTAAAGCCAACTAAATGAGACTTTCCGAAATATTTGTTTTATGCTCATTAAGGAAATGTAAACAAGGTATAATGTGTCCAGTAAAATGAATCCAGAGTTTACAAAACTTCTCAACCACCATTTCTTCATGGATGTGCTTCACTAGCAGGGACCACTCCCTTGGTAACGATGGGCGATGAGGGATGAGGAAGTGTGATTAGTGCTGCGGTTTGGGCAAGGCCTTGAAGGGGACTGGCGACGGCTCTCGGGCCGGACTGAAGGGGGGAAAGGAAGAGAGGAGAGGACAGGAGAAGAGAAGAGAGAAAAAGGGGGTACAGGGTGGGGCATGAAAATGAGAACAGCGGGTATTGGACAAGGGGGGCTTTTATAGGCTGAGGCCAGAGGGGGCGTGAAGGAGGAGTGGTCCTGCTCCTGAAATTCAGATGATATCTCCACTTGTCGCTATTAGATCAAAACCAGAGTGTCTAATCTGTCTCGGAGGCTCCAGAGAAGCAGAGGGGAGACAGGTTAAGAGCTGGTTTACCAAAGCTTTGTGACGTCTCACTCCTGTTACATCCAGAATGACGCTCTAACACTTCAAAGGCTGGACTGACTTCTGAAGAAGCACTGGCCTTTTAGCTTCTGGCAAGGTCAGCTGGTGCCTGTATTTTCCCACACATCTGCATGGTATCACAGCTGCTGGCCACAGCAGCTACACTGCACACACCCTACTTAACCTGTCACGATTTACACAGATTTTATCTCACAGGGATTGTCTGCTATCCATATAGAGAAAGTATCATTAGTTTGTCTTGTAAGTTATTACTATTCATGAACATCACCAGTATTTTATAATCAATGTCCAATGTCCCATTATTAACAAGTAACTTGCATCTTTAGGTGGATTCAGCAGCTGTTTGATTTAACATTTGCAAATACAGTAACATGCAAGACATTCAAAGGTAAGCATAGGAATGTAAATTAAGTACATAGTCAGCATTTAAAAAAAAAAACCCCAACTCTATATTCAAAGGTGTGGTGAACGGAAATAACCACATTTCTTATCTTACAGTAGAGAAAAGGGTCTTCACTTAAATCAAAGGCTGAACCCTGGTTCTGATTTTTTACAGAAGCAGCAACAAAAGCTGAGCTGGAGACTTCAAGTAATTAAAAACTTTAAATAGAGGTACAAAGAAGTGTAACTGTTCGATGTCTATAAAAAAAAAAGTACAAGTAACCATGTTGATCTTGGGTTGTTGGGATGATGAGATGGTGATCTTGCTCTGCCACTCAGTTGAGTTGAGTTTAAGACTAAAGAACAAAGAACTAATTAAATATTAGAATGAAGGCAGCGCCTTCAGTTTTCAGGCCCCTCTTCTCTGGAAACAGCTTCCAGTTTGGATTCGAGAGATAGTTATGCTGCAATAGGTGTAGACTGCTGGGGGATTCCCATGATGCATTGATGCACTGAGTGTTTCTTCTTCAGTCACCTTTTCCCACTCACTATGTGTTTACACACCTCTCTGCACTTTCCAGCCAATGGGATGGGTAATTTTTATAGTTATTATTAATCTCTGGCTCAGATGGCCACCCCTCCCTGAGCCTAGTTCTGCTGCAGGTTTCTTCCTGTTAAAAGGAGGGTTTTCCTTCCCACTGTCGCCAAAGCCTGTGCTCATAGGATGGAACCTTAGATTTACATCAACGATATACCAGTGAAAATTCAAACCAGTACTTGCAAGGTGTACCTATGAAATGACCCGTGAGTCTATATTCCCCCCTTCTGTAGCAGAAGTAAAACCACTCTGAGTGCTGTACAGTACAAATATATATATACTGTTTAGAAGCCCTGTGGTTTGTTTTAGTGGTTTTAAACTCTCCATCTCCCCATCTGCACATCATAAACATCTCTGTTTCATTTGCCATCATATAAATCCACAGAAAATACATCAAATTAACAAGCTCTGTTCTTCTATTCTCCAGTGCTCTGAGATGATGACAGGTTTGCGAGCCTCCGTTCAATAATCATTGAAGAACGACTTAAGAGGCTGAGGTCCTCCTCTAATTGCATGTTGGTCGAAGAAGAAGGCTGGTGTTGTTGTCAGAATAACCCAGTGATGTGTAAAAGCCCCAACAGAGTTCTGATAATTAGAGTCTTCCTACCCTGACACTCCTACGATGCACCGCTCGCCACTCCAGAAATCAAATTAGATGGTGCTTAAAATTAACCACAGTCATTACTACTACAGTATGTTATGGGACTGAAATGGAGTTCCATCAGGGAGTTTCAGTCAACAGGTGGAAGTAAAATGTTTCTCAGTTTGAAAATGAATCATACACATAACACAGTGAATCCCTTGTGGCTCAATCAGTTTACGATCTTGCTTTTTTTTTTAGTAGTATTTCAGTATTGAACTGCACTCCCCCTAAATTGCATGTTCGATGGGCTGAATGCTCGCCACTGCTGATGGATTCGGGGGTAGGTGTTTGCCTGTCAGTATGTGTTAGCACTCTGCTGGAATGATTATCTCCTATTGCCCAGTGGAGACAACATCCAACTCATATTGCCTTGGCAGGAATCAGTGTCTAAAAAGGAAATTTAACAGAGGTGTCTTTACTTACTTACATATGCTTATAGAATCACTGGTATTAAGAAGCAATGACATAGTACAGTAGTTGCAGCAGAAATAAAATGCCTGGTATATCCAAAAGGGTTTTGTCTTTCATCTAATTTTTCCTTTCATGATTTCTGTATAGGGTTGAACTTTTATATGACTTCATAATAATAAGGTTTTAACTCATGCATGTTTTATTGCATGATCGCTTTGAGTGACAGGTAGCTGTCATCAAGCTGTCGTCTGTCTTCGAGCATCAAAGTTATTTGAGTCACTGAACTGGGCCTTCTGACCGTTCTTGTGATGCTGCTCACATCTGAAGACTTTTTAATGTATTTTTAAGTTTTTTAATTAAATTATCTGACAAGCAGTTTTTTTTACTGGCACATATCCATGCTACAGTATTGTTTGGCCTGTTTTAGCAACTTTATACTGTAATAATATATCCTGATAGTTGAGAATTTATCAAGCTGAACTACTTTAGAAACTAAAGTGATACACTGTTTTCATAAGCTATTATAGTGGATATATTATGTCTGATTTATCCACATATTATTATGTGCATACATGCTAAACGTGGTTAATTTTAGCCCACTGCTAAGTTGTTGCTAGGCAGCATGATGACATCATATTATCAGATATAGATAAGAACCTTCAGGTGCTTAAGATGAACCTGTGTGTCAAGCTTGGTTGCTCAGCTCCTGATCTCTAGGGAGAGTTCACCACACAGACAGACTTCTATAATATTGTGTATTATAGAAGATTTAAGTAGTAATAAACAGAGAGATCATGTAGAGATCATGGATCACCCATGCCCTTTCCAAGCTATATGACCACTTCTGGCAAGATGGCAGTAATCAACGGTGATGATTTTATGGTTTATAATGATTGCTGTGAAATTTTAATTTCTTATAACAAATACTTAGAATACTTAGATATATATGTACAAAAAATTACATTTTTGCATTTTTTATACCTCTTTGAATGTTTTAAACGTCACCTGAACCCCCACCCCCCACCTAAGGCAATGTGCATATTTTTGTAAATGAAAGAATCCATCTGTTTAGCCCAATTACTTTCCCTTATTTCTAATTATAGAATCATCTGGGTACTCCAGTTGGTGGTAGAGTCTGCTCAGCATGAAAATAAGAGCATTTTCTTAATTTCTGTTTCTATATGTAAGAAATTGTCTCTAGGTTTTTTTTTTTGATATGTCTCTCCAAAATTACAGATTCTAATATGTAACTTTTTTCAGGATGTCTCATGCAAATTATTAGAAGCTTAAAGTTTTATACATGTGGTGACAGGCATAATGACTTGCAAAAATCTGTATTAAAAAGATGTTACACAGTTTGGCTTCCTGAGTTGAATTCACACACAACATAATCAGCTGAACGAGTTCACTTTGTGCAAAACACAGCTTTTATTTTAATAACTAAAAGAAACGTGTATAAAACAGAATCAATGACAAACAAAGGTCACTAAGTCCACAAGCTTTTTAAGGACTCAACATTATACAGATGTTGGTAATAAAGCTTTTATAACTGTTTATATAACTGTGTTACATAAGTTATTAATGTGCATAATGACATTCATGGTAGTTCCTCACAGTGGCTTAAATTTCTATTGTCATTTATTAAAGAAAAAAATAGCTCTAATATGATGACAATCTCTTATCTGCTGTTATAGCTAATGCCACAAGATTTGCCCTATTAACAAACTTGACCTTCCACCAAATGAAAAGCATAAATGTTTCCCGTTGAGATGAGAGAAAAGTTGATGATGACAGTGAGTGCAAAGAAGCTCTAACCAAACAAGAAATCAAATAGAGTGCCCCGTTTAAATTAATCCACATTTTTAGTCTCAAAACACTAATTCCACTGACAGCACTCAGAAGGAATCTGACACAGGTCCAAACCCAGGCTTGGCCTTCACCGCCGTCTGATCAGAGCAGATGTTTCTTTTTAATTCTTCCTCCAGCTACCTCATACGGTCATTATGTTCCCAGACGTCTCCTTCTGGACCTCCGAGCCGCAAGCTGCCTCATGGGCAATTTGATGGGTTGCTTTTTGAATTTTTCCATTATTTCTTTAATTCGTGACATGTTGGTGCGGCCAATGGTGAAGTCGCAACGGGTGGCACCCATCTCATAGCCCACCTCACACTTCTTGCTCAGGAGGCTGTATCCCTCAGCCCTCGCTGTTACTCTGTACTCCCCTGGGTTCAGCAGGCGCCAGTAATCACCGTCAGCAGCTGAAGACACAAATACTGAAAATTAACTTTGTTCGTAGGAAAGTGCTGTAGCTGTCATGGCTATCACTGAGTAAAGAGGTGAGCAGATTTTAGAGATACGAAGCACTTAGTGCTATCAAAATTAATATGTTAGCATCTGCGATTAAATGAATAACTTTCAGATAGTGTTCATCTGTTGTTTTTAGGCTTCCCAATTCTTTCATCCTTCATTTCTCCAGCTTCATCAAGTTTTTTAAGGACACACTGCATACAGTACTGTGACAGGTTTCTAGGTAATAACTTCGGGAATCACCTTGTTGGCACCAAAATACTTTTTTCATGTCTGTAAAACTGTGTTATTGTTGGCATTTTTTGGCATATTCAACAAAATATATAGCAACACGTTTTGTTTTTAGTTTTTTTGACAGACTGGTAGAGTATCAAAGTGTCTAAAGATACAAGTTCCTTTTCTTCCCTTTGCTAAATTGTTTAAGTACAGACACAACACTGGTTCCTCCCTTGAGTTAGGTAACTTTTTAAACTTGAATGAGTCACAGGTCAGTGTTAGGTGGCTTAACAAACAATGCAACACCATCCATCCATCAATTTTCTTCCACTTATCCAATTAAGTGTTACGGGAAGCTGGAGGTGATTCCAGCTGCCATAGGGCGAGAAGCAGGGTTCACCTTGGACAGGTTGCCAGTCTATCACAGGGCTAACACAGGAAACGATTCACACCTACGGGCAATTTAGAATCACCAGTTAATTTAACCTTACAAATTGCATGTTGTTGGCCTCTAGGAGGAGGCCAGAGTACCTGGAGCAAACCTTGGGGTGCGTACATGGAGAAATCACACAGAAAGGTCTCAGCCCAGCCAGAATTTTAAAAAGCAAAACAAACAAACAAAAAAAATAATAATAAGAAAACAGGTTCCTCTGAAAATGGTCGGCTATAAGGACTGTATGGAAAATGAGTGAAAAAGCATGTTCATAGAAAAACCTTCTGAAATGTTCTGAAAGCCTGGAAAACTACCATTAAAGACCACCTAAAAATTATCCGTGGAAACAAAATATAAAGAAATGACAGGTGGCTCAAGACTATTGCACAGTACTGTATATGTCAAAAAAAAAAAGGAACATATGTCCATTTTAAGATTCTATAGAAAACTTTGTTCTCTTCAATGTTTTGCTTGATTTTACCTTAATTATGACTTTCAGTCTTAAAAAGAGAAAAACTTGCAATTATCACCTTTAATTAATGGAAATAGTGCAATTATTTAGTTACTTTTTATCAGTTGACAGGACTTTGATCTGCTTGTGCATACTTGCCATACAGCCAAATTATTATTCCCTTCAGTTATACTGTTGGCTAACCAGTTTCTTCTCTTTCTTTTTTTCAAAAGCACGATGAGCACATTGATCAGAAGTGGTAAATTAGCTAATAACATCTTAATTGCTTGAGAAAAATATGCACCGACTCAGCAGTTCATCATAGAAGCTGACACTTAATGAATTTAAGTCTTTTAGATCCAGAGTTTTGCAATGCCCTTTCCATCTTCAGGCTTCCCCCCGAGTGGCTTCATTTTTCTAATCCAGTCACTACGTCCATCTTTAATATACAGGCCATGATATAAAGCTGAAGCATAAATTATGGTGAAATTGATTTCTACAGTCTTGGCACAGCCACGAGTAAGACATTTTACTATATGTGATGCACCCTTAAGTGTTTTACATATTATGGACTGTGAAAACACATTAAAGCACACTATTTTTGCCACAGTTGCAAAATGCAGATTCTGTCCTAGAAATCTGAATTTGAACAGCCCAGTAAGCAGTGGCAGAAAAACAAGCATCATAAAAGCCTTCATTTGATGCCTAAAATAAATGTTGGCGAGTTCTGTGTGTTCTACTTTTGACGAGGTAGGTGTTGTGTAAAAGTAGAAAGAAGCTCTTTTAAAAGGAGCTCTGCTTTGTCGTGTTGGGTTTTCTTGGTCTCTCTGTGCCAAATACTGCCTTTACGTGACCTGAGTACACCGGTGCGCCTATGGAATATTTTCGGCCTTTGACTCACTCACAAAAATGACAGTGTTGCGTCCCTCCTGCCATCCAAACACCCACCTGACGCATCTGACCAACCACTGAGACAAATGAAATATGAAGGCAGGTCTGGTTCTGCTGCTGTCAGTCCAAATAGTTACACAACAGCATCCATGCTCATATTACTAGATGGAAGAAGAGAACTGAATTGTTTTCTGAAGTCACTGCATGAAAAATGCAATGGAACTAGAGTGTATTTCCATTATCTATTGGATATCAGTGTATCAGCAGTACCAAAACTTTTTGTCATGTCTTCTTGGTGACTACAGCTGTTTCATCTTGATAAGAGAGAAACCGCCTTGCAAACGCCTTTTTCTAAAGGTCCATAAAGTTCCAAAGGAAATTCAAAGCAGCTGAAAAGGTACAATCATCAAAGTAAATACCCTCACATCTTTCCTCTCTGCAGCTGAGAATAGCGAGAATCCTAAGAGGAAGCGCTGACTTAAACTTAGTTCCAGGAATAATAATGGCCAATGTCCTTTTGAACATTTGATTTCACGCTCTAAGTACAAAACTACTTTGGCTTGGAAAGCTGCATTTTTTAGGCATCAGAATAGATTGCCTTGAGGACTCGCACTTGATTGTTAAATTCGGAGCAGCACAGGCTATGACTGTGAATTGAGTCAGAGCTCCGCTAAAATACATAACCTGCTTTTGTTTGTGCCTTTTATCCCATCTTATACCGGAATACCAACTCGTTGCAAGAATGATTCATTTCTGAGGAATAAGCTGGACTGTGGAGACAGTTGAGTCAGAGCGCCCCGAGGCAGCTTCTTCTGCTTTGATTGCAAAATCTGAGCTTACTCACAAAAAATTTCAGATGAATGCAAAAACGCTGCTGCAAAACAGACGCTGACAGCTACCCAGGTCCAGACAATTGGAAGGGGGGTTTCTTGTAAATATGTTTACTTTGTACTGGGTTACTAGCTTAAACCATTAACCATTAATGACAGAGTACACACAGAGATCAACAGTTAGCAGCTACTGCTATTGCATGAGCTAATGGGGATCTCAAAAAACTAAAACTAAGAAATGGCCTTTCATTTAGATGTCAAGCACACACATATAACGTGGCAGACAAATAACAAATAAACACACAGCTCACAGGCAAGTTTGCAGCACCAGTCACAAGGACAATATTTTTCTATGTTTACACACATACAGAGGATAGACTGAATAATAACCTCACTGTCACAGTAATAAGAATCAGGTAAAAGCAGCATGATACCTGTACGAATGTCATGGTTGATGCCCTCCACAGAGATGATGGCATTAGCTATTCCACGACCCTGGTGGTCCTTGACTACACCTTTGATCCCACGGTGCACCTGTACGTGGAAGCATGTCATTTAATGATGTGAAGTGTACCGCATGTTGACAGTTAAGGATTCTATAATATAGTTCCACCTCATGTAGCACCGATATTCAAATAACAGCTAGCTAAACCTATATTTGACAACAGCATTAATTTGGTATAAGACAGTTATGGTATTGATATAACATTAGTAAATTAAAACCATGTACATTATAAAAAAGCTCTAAAATATTAAAAATGTTTAAGTGCCTTTATTGGTTATTTGTTAAGTTTTTTATGTACATGTGTGAAATTTAGGGGCTCCTTTGCCTCTGTACCTGCTCCATGAATACAAGAAGAGACTCGCGATTGTTCTCCCACTCCTCAGGCAGGTCACTCTCATGAGGAAATTTGTCACAACCCACATACATCGACAGCTCAAAGCAATTTGTGTGCAGATAGCTGAAATCATTCATACCTGCCAAGAAAAAGAGACAGCAGAAGCCGGCAGAATTAGTTCACTTACTGGCCAGATCTGTGAAATTAGAAGTGGGCTTAAAAAAGCCTTTCATTATTCTTTGTTTGTCTGTGAATTATTACATAATGCTTTGGCTAAAACCTAGAAGCTCTGAAAGCAGAAGTTTTCCAAATATGCAGATATATGCTAACAAAAAGCTACAGCTCAAAGGCTCAGAGCTGAGCAGAGAAATCCACCCTCCAGATATGGACACTAACTGCCGGCTGCGGTGTGCCAGGATGCGCCGTTGATGGTGCCATCCTCCTTGGCAAAATCTTGTGTGTGGCAGACCCGTCGGTTGGCATCAGTCATCAGACGGTGGGTGGACGCGTAGGAGAAGGCCAGCCAGCAGAAGATGTGGTCATCTGGGGTCGGGGTTTGCTCCATGACCACCCCTTGGGAGCGAGTTCTGTCATACGGGAAGGTCACCACAAGCTCCCCACCCTGGAGGTTACCACCCAACACGAAGGGCATCTTCTCCATCCATGCTATCAGAGCTCGTGTCTCCAAGGCAACCTACAGGCGGGAGGGGATACAGGAAAGGGAATGATAATGTACTTCATGCGATCGTCTCGGCACAGTCACTAAATAAACTCACTCATGCTGAAAACAATTTGCTGCAATGTGCTGTCAAGAGGGAGTAATAACAATATTTAAATGTTAAAATACTGCAGTAGAATTTTAGTAAAATCCACTTCAAAAAGTGGACAAATATTCATCAAGAGGCAGGAAATTGATAAAATTGCCCCTGCTGTTCAAGCTCATGTAACCCCTTTTATCTCCAAGCACAGGCTGAACCAGTTAGCCAGGCAGGCAAGGATAGTTTTCACAGCTTTGTGAGCACAGATGGGGATCCCAGCTCTACAGCTGCAGCAGCTATTCTGGAGGCTTTGTATGACTCACTCGGGGCTCTCACCAACGTCAAAACACTCGTGAGGATGAGCTTTAAATAGATTGCTGGGTATATTTTAGCTCACAGCCCCTTTGTCGTCACACAGCGAATGCATCCGCTTCTCCCAAAATAGACAGCACTGATATGCCCCCGTGAAATGTTTACCCTTTTCAAAAGACTGATAATCTTCTCTATGAAATTTGTTTGTTACGCTTCTAGGGAGTCCAAGACAAAAATACAGTGTCAGAATTTGTCACCTGAGGGAAAAGTCACTGGAAACCAAATGGCAATCACAATTTAAAAGACAGACTATCACGGGGAAGATTTACTGACTTACTGAGGCATTTGTGGACTGGTACCAATCTGGGATGGCGATATGGTGGTTGAACATTTTACGAGGAGCCCACTTCTTTGCCTCACCTGCCCACAGAATAGCGTTAAGATCAGGAAAGTTATGGTGAATGTCGATTCCATCGTTGCTCCATCGACCCAGAGACCAGCCGATGAGCTCGGAGCCCTGCGTAAAACAAAAGAAAACCACAATATTTGGGAAATTCAAAGACAGTGGGAACACAAATCTATGATCACAGATGGAATTCTGTCAGCGGCGGAGGTGGGAAGTATGGAGTTATCATTAAGAGGCTTAGCAGAGGTATCAAGCCAGGCACAGGAGGGGCAGGGGCTGCAGAGACTGATCAAAAAATCCTGTGGTCCATCCACACAGTTTGCCAAACAAACAACATGCTGTCGAGTGGAAGGTCATCACCTGCAAGCAAAAAGGGCTTAAAGCTGCTTTAAGTGTTTTTTTTTTTTATCACTGCAACACAGTTTAAAGCATCCTTAATAGAAATTTATGGAAGATATCTGCCCCTCCCTACCTTCTTGTATGCCAAAACAGCATTTTGGGGCAAAGTCGCCATGCTTTTATTTGACTGATGATCCATGCAGCTTTAAACCCATCAAAATTAAAGTTAGTGGTCTTGTATGCCAAAATATATGATCAGAACTGGTGGCTGCCGAGTGCCATGGCAACTGATTTTTATTTGACAATATAAAGCCTAAATTTTTCATCTGTGTTCCGAGCTTGGTTAACCCATTTGTTACATCTTTCTTTGATCATTGCTTGTTTGGGAGTGGACACTGATAGTGTTTGCTGAAACTAATTAGCTATGGTTTGATGAGACTTGGGGCTAGCAGGAGCCAACTCAAACTTAAAGGGTATGTAGAGCCACAGGACCAAATGCTAAGCTGAGATGCAGCAAATGAATGCAGCAGTTTTCATGTTACATAAGATTTTAATACAATGAACAAAAGAAACTGTGATCCAAGAAACTATTTTTAAAAAGTCAAGTTTGAAAAAAGCACTAAAACTTTATAATACAGCCCACAACTAAGGGCATAATCCCCTATAATTAAATGCCATGTCAACATATTTTATTTGAAATTATAATGTAATTATATTTATCTACAAATACCTAAAGGTAGGTACACTAGAATAAGGGGGTAAAAAGTCTAATTTTTACAGGAAACAAAGAAATAATTGTAATGTAAGTAATTGTAAGTAATCGTAGGGCTTTTGCAACTGTTGTTGTAATTTGGCTTTGTATAAATACCATAAAAAGCTTTAATCCATGGCTCCACAGTGTAGTAGTCATTCACCTAACAAGCTAAAGTTCCCTTGTTTTATCCTGGGAGGAGACACAATTCCCTTTGGAATTGCATCAGAAAGGGCAGCTGGCGTAAATAAATCTGTCAAATCAAACATACACAGCTACCTGCTGTGCCAACCCCTGGTGAATAAGTGAGCTACCAAAAGTAGCTTCTTCTTAAAAAAAAACTTTAATCACTTTAATCAGTCAGGAAAACACGATAACTTTTAAAAAACTGGCTTGCCTGCTGCCTTTATGTAAGCGTCACAGGGTTCAGTAGCTTCATCTCTTTTAACTTTGCATGTACTGAAGTAAGACATGACACTGAAACTGGTTGTTAGCTTTTGTGAAAAGTGTGTTACAGTATGCACTCACATTGTTCATTTTCTGTACATCAGTCAAACTAATTTTCCAGCACCACATGCACTTTTATTAGGAGGAGACCAAGCAGAGAGATGCTGCTTTCACCAGAGGCCAGATCGTGGTATGAGGTCACAAATGGCTGTCTTGCAGACCTACCACTTCAAAGGCTTTCTCGTACCCATCAGGGTTGACAGATGGCAGTAGATGGATTCTAGTCTCTTCCACCAGGTGACGTATCCGCTGGTTGCCAGATAGGTACTCCAGGCACATGAACTGCATCAGCAGGAGGAGCAGTTCTCGTCCCAACACCTCATTACCATGCAATCCTGCCGTGTAACGAAACTCTGGTTCGCCTAATCAACAGTTTCACATTAAGGGAGAGATCGAGAGAGAGAACAGATGGAAATTTATAGAGCCATCACTACAGCTGTAGAAAGAAAATAACTCTTAGGAACACTGTGTGTCTTTGATGTTCCTTTTTTTCTGCATTATGTTCAGCAATCATAATTCACTTACTTAACTACTCACCAACTTCATGTTCTCCCGGATTGTCCGAGATCTCGATCGCATACAATTTGAGGCCACTCTGACTTTTTCCTATGTTATAGATCCGGGTTATGTTGGGACACATTTCATTAACCACCTTCATAAGCTGTGGAAAGCAAATAATGAGGCATTAGCTACTGATACTCTATATAGAATCTGACCTAAATGTGAGAGCTAATATCTACTGCAGAACTCACATTATCTTTGGGGCTCCGAAAAACTACTTCCAGAGGTACAATAGATCAAAAAATACATTTATTTAAAAAGCTAGGTGGAATTTTTGTGGTATTTACAGTTGAGATGCAAAATTTTCAAAGTCACAGAAGTGCTCAGAGGGACAGAAAATCACGCCACATCAGTCATTTCATGACAAGAGAACAGCTGTCATCTTCTGAAAGCTGCCCAACAAGCGAGCAAATCGACCTTGAGTTGAGATTGTTTTGACAACTGCTGTTTTCAAGATAATGAGCAAACTGTTAGGCTCACCATGTGCACTAGTTTAAAGTTTCACATTTTTCAATCAGAAAATGGTGACGAGTGGGTTTGGTCACAAATTTGTCTGCTTCTTCACATTTGTCTGAGGAAACAGATAAAGCTTGTTTTGAGGTGCATGGGTTATGTTGTATATCATAACTGCAAATGCCTCCTACATGTTGTAACCTGGCATGCACCTCATTGGAAATTTCACGTCTGCATGCCAGGTTACAGACTATAAAGACCCATCACTTAAATCTAAATCAATAGTTACACTAAGTTTCTTAAATGTCCACTGAGAGCTGGCATCCAGAAGCGAGTTAATCTGCATACGTTTGCTTAAAATATTCAAATTTAATGATTAAATTAACAAATTAGCACATATTAAAAATATATATTTTTGGTTTAAACAAAGTTTAAGCAAAGTGATGCCTTGGCTGTTCGCAAGAGGTCACCTTAGCTAATTCACTGAACTGGGCCTCTCTAGTTTGGTTTGGTTTATTGCTAACAACTTGTTCAAGAGCACTAATTCTATCTATCTATCTATCTATCTATCTATCTATCTATCTATCTATCTATCATAATAATAATAATAATGGCCTTGCTTAGTTGTAAGAACATGTGCACATATCCTTAAAGTGAAAATATAAAAATAAATGACACTCCAGAAACACATTTTCCAGTGCTGTGTTAAAGCCCTTATTTGATAACACTGTAGCCAGTGTGAGGGGCTTTGCAGCAGCAGTCAAGGCAATTATGAAGCCTGCAAGAAAAGCCCATTGAATGTCCCCCACAGAGGCAGATTAAAATAGAAACAATTATTGTATACTCCTCTTTGTAAGAGTGGTGACACAAAGAACATGTGCAGTTGGAGAAAGACTAACTAGCTGTTAAGTAAAGAAACCCCAGTAATGTCATTTGTGTGTTCTAGCTGTTTCAGCTGCAGCAGAAGTTATTAGCAGGTCATGGGGTTTAAATCAAGTCTGTGTTTAACGTAACTTCTCATGTAAATCATTAAACAAACGTCTGCTTTTTATTGATAGAAATATAGGATCCTAAGTCTCAGCTCAATAAAGCACAGCATGCCCTTGATAAATAAACCTGGGCTGTTATTTACCATGATCACTGGGGGACATTCTGCCTTAGAAGAAGGAATCTTTTGCCAATTCTCTGTCATTTTTTTTTTTACAGAAACATAATAAAACAGAACGCAGCGCATGCTACATGCTTAAACTTTCTACTTACGCTAATGCTGTTATTAAAGAGAAGCATCTCTGCCACCGTGTTCTCGGGCGATATTAATTTAGAGTGTGAAAAGTGCTCTTTCCTCACCATTTATAATGTCTTTTCACTGTCTGTGTTTGGCAATATCAGTAATCCCAAGGGCGCTGTATTATAATCAGCCGTGGTCCACGGAAAGGACAGTCCTTGAGCATCATAACGGATATCTTTTTCATTCCCTTCATTGGACACGTGCTTTATTCGGGAAGCCGCAAAGGGCTATTTCCAATTTAAGCAGCAACAGATGAAGGGGAGATGTGGTACATACAAGAAGAAGCAAAATGCCAAGGGTGCAAGAGCCCTACAAAAGGAGTTTTAAAAATAGCCATTCCTTTCTTTATGGAGGCCTATTGGTGCTTGAACTCCCTGTGTGAGACACGTTAGCTTTAAAAGAAAAGAAAGCAAAGAAAAGCAGAAACTTTGATATTTCTATAATATAATTTCAGGCACTCACAGCAGCTTTCTAAAGACCCATACATAGCAGTCTGAGTGTGCTAAAGAGCAGTTCAGAGCACATGTAGTCGAATGTTTGACACATAGAACTGCTACATTAGAGACTATTACAATTCGCAGTCACGCTGGCAGAGTGTACGCAGTGACAAATACAGCTGTCCTCCTTCTCAGTACAAACTAGGCTTCTGCTCTTGACAACTATATGAATAAGTAATGTCACAAGCAGAGATGCTTTATGAATTTTTATGTGGCTGGCTCTGTTCGCTTCATTTGTTACACTTGTACACTTTGTTATTGCAAAGGACACAACTTGTCTAGTGTTGGCTCGAAGTTATACGCCATTTTTATTGCTTCACGCTCTGGTCTGAATAAGAAATAGGTTGAGTCTTTTCTCTTTTTTTACTACTGGTCTGCTTACTGTAACTCACCTGCCTCATTTCTTTGTAGCTGTGATGTCTGAAGTCCAAGTCATCTGTTGTTGTGACTTCATTGCGTCTGTGATAATAATTATTTGGATCTGGAATCAGAAGACATACAGTTACTGGTTTTTAAAGATTAAAAAGCTTCAGAACGATTTAAAATTTGCTCTCTTGGTTTCAGTTTAGGTTTAGCCTGTGCAAAGTGAAAACATTTTCTTTCTAGTCTTGTCCTGTCTTTTGCACCAACAGTGTCATGATTACTGTGGATAATCTCTGCAGATAGAAAACCTTTAACTGGGAAAAGCAAAATCTGCCCTGCAAGAGAAATTAAGGACTAATTGTATCTGCTTTGTCCATACAAACCCGTCACCTGGCATAGGACAACCAAGGATCTCCACTCGCATACAGATGCTGCCCCTTGTAAACCAAGAGCGAGGGTTAATTCGAATGTATCGACTGACCACAGGTTCTGGGAAGATGTTCCGGACTGGGATCTCTTTTTCCCTGTTGCCCTTGAATATCTACTGAGACAAAAAGATAGACTTACATAAAATAAATGCTAAAGAGGCTTTTAAAATATTAAAAAAGAAACAACCCAAATATTATAAATATAAATACTTATTAAAAGAAAAAGAGGTTGTACAGTTAGAACCTGCAAAGACCAACAAAAAATTTAAAAACACATATAAATGCACCTGTACAATGTTATGAAACTTTGATACCACTGGGAGTTTATTGTAAATTTTAACACCCACGGTTGGAGCTTTCATCCGCACCTTGTGGCATTTTGAAATACCAACAGAACAGTTTGGCATTTGGCACAAAAGGTGGGTGAGAGGGAGGCTTGTAGCAGACATTAAATTACCATAGGGATATTATCTCCCACACTGATGACATCACCAGCCAAGGGAGTGCACAGTTACACCAAAATTTAATTAACTGGGATGTGAACCACAGAGGGAGCAACGAGGATATGATTTTCCTCAAAAATATTAACTTGATCCGATTTGCATGTGCAGAAGAGATTATTAATCTTTCCTTTTTTCTTTCTTGCTTTCTTTCTTTCAGTTGTATTTGGTTTCTGTCTATTCAGTTACATAAACTGCAGAAGTGTTAAGTGGGGAGAAAGATCCATCTCTGACAATGAGCCAGGATGAAGTTCCCATCTGCTTCAGCATCCTCACTGTTTTTCTATTGCACTGCAGCTAAGCAAGAAATAACCAGGCATCTAAATCTCTCTGTTAATTGCTCTGTAGCCTTTTTTAAAAAATGGTTCCATCCAACCATGGACACGGAAAACAAGAATCCTTATTAAGCTATGGTTAATAGGGATATTAACAGTATAAGTATTTTTCAGTATGATACATATGTCAGAAGACTTACCCACAATACTGTATGAAAGTCTTGAGTGGAAAAACAGTATAAGAGTTTTTGCAATTCTAATGAGCTTGAAAGGCAATATTTGTTTGGATAGTGGCTGATAGTGTTTCATTGTATGTTTTCTATGCAAGTATGTTTTAGTGCATTGGAGTGTGTTTGGCATCATTGTTGTGCTGAAAAACAAAGCTGTTGCCATCCAGATGCTGTCCACATGGTATTGCTTGTAACGCGTTACTGTAATCTGATTACTTTTTAAAGTAACAAGTAAAGTAAGGGATTACTATCACAAAAACGGTAATTGGATTACCGTTACTTTCCTGTAGGAACGCTGCGTTACTGCGTTACTAAAACCGCGATTTTTTTTTTTTGCGAGAATGTCTCATGACACATTCGTGACAACAGCTGTGTGCAGATCAACAATGGATAATATATCGAGTACCGAGAGAGTATGAGCGTGCAGCGTTTAAAGCGTGGAAGTACTGACCTTACTTTGAGTTTGATTCCATAAAAAGTGACAAAAACACTAGTGTCTGTTGTGCGTGTGAAGAAAACTTCTTTTTACAGCGAAAAAAACCCCTAAACAAGCACCGAGTGCGCAACGACGTAATGGGAAATTCACAGAGAAACTCGCGGATTCTTCCACTGACTGCTGCAGCACACCTGCACCAGGGCAAAAACATCCGCCTACCCTGCTACTGCTTTACAGGTGAAAATAGAGCAAAAGGACCGCTAGTCTTTGACTTTATTTATTTTCTGCTGTGTTTTACTTGCATCTATTTGAAAGACTGAGTGTAAACACAAAAAATATTTTATTTTATGTGCTGGAATGTGCAGAAAATAGGTTTAATGTTAAACTAATTTCTTCAAGTCAGAGAATGGTGCATATCATTTAATTTTTACTTGATGCATGAAGTTAAAAGATTAAAACTGATAAAACAAGTTTAAAAAAAAGAGACTTTTCCATTTGATTACATTTTGTATGATGGATTATGCAGAAAAAGTAGAATTGGGCTGAAAGATCTATGCTTTATTACCTATTCAGGTTGTAAATCGTGTTTTTAAAAAGTAACTAAGTAACTAAGTAATTAATTACTTTTGAAAATAAGTAATCAGTAAAGTAACGGATTACTTTTTTGGGAAAGTAATCAGTAATTAGTTACTGATTACTTTTTTCAAGTAACTTGACCAACACTGATCGCCAATACAGCTGACTGAGATACAGCTCTAAACAAGTCTCCACCGTCTTTTATAGCTGGAGTAGACACTCACTGTTGTAGCTCTCTCCTGACCTCCTCCATGCATATTGATGATGATTTGAACCACAAATTGGATTTGTCACTCCAGAAGTCCTGTTGCCACTGATTTTCAGTCCTGTTTTTGTGTAATTAGAAATACCTCAGCCTTTTATCCCCGTTTCCCTTCTTTAAGAACGACTTATTCACAGGAAACTCTTCCACTGAGCCCATTTCTAATAAAAAGCAGATGTATCAGCTGAAAGGCCAGATGCAAAAAAGAAATTCAGAAAAGCCTGAAGAACCTCGGAAGAAAGTCTGGCTCCTTGTAAGCAAAATATAAAGAAATGAGGGGTGGATAAAGCACTATAAATGTCTAGATTGTTACTCACCAAGTCTTCTGAGCCATTGTTCAGTGTTATCCAGGTATGACTGTCATTGCTAAACATGACCTTGTACGAGGTGACCCAATCACTCCTGTTAAAAATTATAGGAAGAATAAGGGAGAAATGTCATTTGAGGCAGTGCATTAGAAAACTGCACTGCAACTATGAAATCAAGATTTTTTTAGAGTATTAATCATGTTGAATAAAAGGAGCATTCAGGCCTAGACCAAGCAGTGTGCCAGATTCACTGGGGGTCTAGTGGGAAACACTCAATTATAATATCAGGCTTAAGAAGTTATCTTATTTAGATGGGCTCTGTGCTCTGAAAACCTTCTGTCTTTTAGTCATTTTAATCTATTTTCCAGGCTTTTCCAGGCATCACTTGAGCTCTATTAATCTCCTTAAAGAATACAATCTATTAGTGCACTCTTGTAACTTGCTCACGCTGTTTAATCCATCACAGTGAGCATCAAATCTGTAAGACTGAGGACAATATGCATTAATCCTTCCTAGAGTTACACCATACAAACTTTTAAAACCAGGCCTCGACGGCATTATCATAGAGCAATCGGGGCCATTACTTCCAGTAAAGACACAATTTTTCTTTAGGGAGATGTTGGCGGGCTACGTTGCACATTTGAAACTCGCCATGTTGACTGTTACATAGGCAGACTCCTGCAATTAAACATAAACATACTGAAAAATAAATGGTGAACTGAAAAAACTCAGTTATACATATTTTTACACAAACTAAAACAAACTAAACAGAAAGAAATGTAAAAAATAAAAAAGAGGAATTTAATAAATATGAGAACAGAGGAGAAGTAATGTCCCAGCCATGTCCTTTAGAGGTACTTTATGTTGAACACAGACAGGTGAGACATCACTCAGTACAATGCCTTTTAAGTATGCCTATATAAAGAACTCACAGATGGCTTAATGTCCCATAACACCAGACAGACCTCTAACCAAAGTCTGCAGTATGTAGGTTGGCAGTGACTCCCTTGTGCCTCCTATGCTTCTGGATAAAGACATCAGTGCTGAGCTGGTCTAGCCTGGTAAGAATTCCCAGCTCTGTTAATTAAAGCACTGTTATAGAAGGAAGCCCCTGAACTGGCACTGCAGACAGTTACATACCCTACAGAGCTAATTGCAGAGAAATTCTGTCTCGGGCATCTGTGTCTTCTGTGCCATTAGGTTGCACCAGCATTGAAGGGAAATTACAAACACAACTTGGTAAAGTCTCTCACCTTGCTCTCTGACTACATAGCAGTTTTCTACAAAGTCTGTGCCACCCAGTCCACTTAATAAGTACAAAGGTCTGAAGTGTTCAAATGACATTGTTGAGGAAAGTTGAGAAAGGTAGATGGCAGGGGAAAGTCTGCTGGCCTTCTCGCTTAAATGCAAATGTGGTCCTCAGTTCCCTCCAGTTTTCCACTTTCTTGTTGTCAAAATTGCTCTAACACTTATTCTAACAATTTATTTAAGGCTTTTAAGCTTAATAGATAAGTACTGCTGTCCATCAGTCCGGAAGGGGTTATAAGGGCATTTCCACATAACGTGAAGTCCACCATACTGCAGTTAGAAATATTATTCACAAGTGGAAAACATCTGCCAATCTTCTTGGGACTGAATGTCCCAACAAATTCACCCCAAGGTCAGACCACGCAATGCTCAAAGATCTTTTTAAAAACAAAAAGTCTAAAAACAACATCTCAGACTCTGCAAGTCTTGTTTAGGATGTTAAAAGTTAAAGATTATGACAGTACAATTGAAAAAGTTTGAATGAGTATGGCTTGTTTGAAAAGACTGGTGGGAGAATACCTCCTCTCTCTAAAAAGACATCAGCAGCATGACTTAGGTTTAAAAAGTTGCATGTGAACAAACCACAAGATTTCTGGAACAATGTATTTTGGACAGACCAGACCAAAGTGGAGACTGGTCATAATGCACAATGCCACATTTGGCAAAAACCACACAGCATATCAGCACAAACACCTCATACCAGCTGTGAAGCACGGAGCTGGGTTTGTTTTGCAGCCACAGAACCCTGGAAATTCTCAGTCATTGAGTCAAACATGAACTCCCCTGTACACCAAAGTGTTCTGGAGGCAAATGTGAGCCCATCTGTCCAATAGCTAAAGCTTGGCCACAATTGTATCATGAAAAAGACAATGATGTTGTAAAGAAGAATGGACTAAAATGCCTCCATGATGTGACAGACTGATACAGAACAGTTACTTCGACATACGCAGCTAAAAGTGGTCCTAGAAGCTGGTAAATCATGGCATGTGCTTAGTTTTTCAGAGCACTGCTTCTCTTTTGTGGCTTCATTTTTGTTAAAATATTGACATGATGAAATCTGTTTATTTATGTTTATGTCATTTTGAAAACTTCAGAAGCTGCTACAGTACCAGACGATTTTTGGTTATGTCCTGATATATAAAACCTTGGAATTGACAGAGTGTGTGCTTTCTTTACAACGGCTGTCAGTTTGTAAGTAATAAATTGACCAGGTTGAAAAGGTAGAACACATATAGTATCATTAAGTCTAATGTTGGCCCATTTTGTTACCTTTTTGGCTACATGGGATGCAATCAAATCTAGTTTAAATATCGTTTTTTCACATTTGTGGGTCTCTGGTAGCGGAAAAGCTCTTTTGATGTACTAACATGTATAGTTGCAGATTTATAACAAAAAATGAAGATGACAAGGTGTTGTGGAATGTGTTTGAAATGTTTTTTACCATTCTTACACACATGCTTACACACAAAATGACTGAAACAAAGCTGGGGCAGTTTCATAAATCAGTTGATACAAACCTAGATAACTTTCACTCCACCTAGGGTGATAAAATGGTTTCTTACCCACAGTGAAGTGTTTGTTTCCTGCTCTGTGCTGTGGAAAACACCCTGATTTGATTTTAAAATGGCTTTAAAAACAGTATACACTGCGGCACAGTAATTGAAGCAATAGTGACTTGTAGGTGGTTTCTAAATTTAAGAGTAAACGCATGTGTGGATACTCAAAGAAGACCTGGCACACTTGTTGTTCAGATGTAGCAGTGGGAGGTGGGAGATATTTATAGTTAAGTACATAAGACTCCACCGAGCCATTATGGTGCTGCAGTTTTTGTTTTACATACACTTTTAGCTGCACACTCTTTCTAAAAGCATTTTTAAATAATAATGCCTACTTGTTGCATCTCTTTTTCCCCTCTACATCTGACTGTCTCCAACAAGTCCATAAGGCTGTACAGTCTCTCTCCTCTGAAGTGTTATTTCTAAAAACGTGGTGACCTTTTAAGAGTAATGAAAGAATCAGGCTGCACTCCAATCAGTCATATTCATAAATCCTTAATCCCACTGTGACGGGATCAGAAAAGCCTCATGAAAAGGCCAAACACCAGTGAAGGTTCGGTGCCATGTAGACAAGATTGAAAAGCTTGTTTTGTTTATGTTTGTGGAGTTAAATTTTCCAGATGGGTTCAAGGGAAAATCCAAGAATTTCAGAATGGTTATGTCTGTCTACGTTCAGTTTTATTACGGAGAGTCATTTTGAAACTCGTGCAATATGTAAACTGTTTTATGACCATTTACTGTGCTTGAGTTTGTATTAGCAACGTTAAGGACGCGGCTCCATGAGTGGCAAAGCTAAATCTGTGACTCTGCCATGCGAGATTTACAGATTCATACTGAAACAGTATAATGCCATACTGTACTGAACAGTAACTGCATAAGAGCAGAGAAATAACATTTGCAAAGCAAAAGGATTCTCAATATTTACTCTTGATGGAAAATTATTCAAGTTTCTCTTTTCAAAGTTCAGGTAAATGGTTGCATAATAATGTTTTCAGTCTTGATTTTATCTCCCTGTTGTATAAAACACAAAAAAGGACTTAATCAAGGTAAGTGGTTAATGCAAAGATTGCCTGCATTCATAAACTTTACATAACACTGCGCTTGATATTCAGTTATAAATCTCCTTGCAGATTTTCTTTAGAATTATTTTCACAAATATATCAAACCAGGTTCCAATAGCCTGCATAAAATCCATCCCACATATTTATCCTGTTATGTTTCATGGACAAGAACAATCTAGATCCTCACTGTGCAACCATCTGCAACTCTCCATACATATCTGCTGGGTTCCTACTCACGACCAGAGGGAGCTCCTGCCTTGTGTGATGACCCCAGTGAACTTTGTCAGCCTCCTGGCATCCACCTCAAACCACTGTAGAGTGTCATCTCTCCCAGCACACCAGGCCCCGTCATAGAGGTCATCTTCATAAAGGCCAGCCTGCAGGTCAGAAAAAGCCAATTTAATTCCACGTGCGCTTACAGTCTGAATATGGCCCAACACACTGACTGGGAACATTTTTTCTTTTATAAAATTCTAATTAAAACTTACTATTGAAGTGTTTTATAATGGAGACAGTGAAGTGTGAAGAATATCTTCTGAAATAAGGTGTATTAACTATAAATTTGACTATGTACGTACAAGCCTACTCTTTTTTCCTGTCACATAAAAAGAGCGAACAAGAGAAAAAAACAGAGCCAGTGAAGCAGAGTTATAGGGATGAGCACGTCTATAAAACAGGGCTTAGTGTTGAAAACTGTTCTTCCTCTCCTGCAACTCTTTCCAAATCCCACCATTTCTGTTTTTGTGTAACTCTTTTAGTATGATGTACAAACCTGGTGCAATAGCTGAAAATGTTGCACTGATTATAAGGGATCAAATGCTACTCTGTAAAGCCTGTGCTGTACCAGCCAACACACTGGCTCAGAGTACGAACACTCATTTTCATATTGCATGCTTACAGGCTTGACTGTTTATTTTTATCATCTAAATTTAAACATTAGAATGAGATACTTCACTACAGATGTTAAGGGCATGGAGTCATTTCCTCCTTACCATGACTTTCACGTGCTTTAATCAGAAAGATTAGGATGTTAAAGGCCATAGTATAAATTCAACAGCTGATCCTAATTCCAGTTACAAAGGGGTTAGGCAAGGAAAGGGAAGATGCATTAACTTATGAAATCCAACAGACATGTGAATGTCTTTAAATGCTTCTTTAATTTATACTAGTGTGTAAAAATGAGTCACTCCACATTTCTTTATATTTTCCTTCCACAGAGTGAGACTTTGTTGCAGTTTTTTAAGTTGTGTTCATTATAGTTCTCCAGGCTTTCTTTCAGCCAACATTTTCCTCGACCCTGACATTTTCAGAAAATATTTTTTGTTCTTGTTTGCTAAGGCAGTTAACACTGACCGACAAATTACTAAAGAATAAAGAAGACACCTAACTCAGGCATGAACCAGTGTTGTATCTACACATAACAGACAACTTAGGAAAGAACCAATTTTAAATTGTATTTTTAGGCACTTTGTTACTAAACACTAATTTCTTTCGTCAAAGCAGCAAAAAGTGCCAAAGATATCACAGCTTGGCCTATATGAAATAGTATTTTTGTACCAATGAAGCTCTGTTTTCACTTCTATTTATCTCTGCATGTTTTGCTGCATTTTACTGGAATAACATAATGAAATATAGAGGGACTCAAGAGTTTTGCACAGTATTCGAGCCGTAAGAATATTTGGCTTATTTGAACTAAACACCTGGTTCATAGATGACATTTGTAGTCTCTTTTATGTTCTGTTTGTCAGCCAGTTAGAAGGGTGTCTCGAGATATTTTAATGAAAGATGAAATGCACTGGCTACGGAAAAAATGATTGACTCCCGTATCACGTGTCTTGTCCAGGTGCGGACAGTGAGACCTTTTCATGAACTATTTAGTGGAATAAAAGAAAGATGGCACATCACTTTATACAGTATGTTCTGCTACCAGATGGAGACTCAGTTTTGAAACATTACATGTATTACAGATACAAAATTTATATAGGGCTTACTTTTCCTGGTTTTGCTTTCTTTCAATTTTGTTCCTCCATAGATTTTCCTTCTAATGCATGTCTTTCAAACTATAGTTAGGGGTTAGAGTTATATATAGTTATCTTTTAGTAGTGTTTTATGTATAGTTAAATGAATCCCAGCTCTTTTAGTATCTTTCATCTAAACAACATATAACACTGAGCACAGGCCTGAGTCAACAGACATCTGCTTTTTGTGGTCCTCCTTATTCTCTTGACACCATCTGTCTTTCTATCATGTCTGCGCTTACACACCCACGCGCACACACCCACACACACACACACACACACACACACACACAACAAATCCTTTGTTTTGTAGTTTGCCATTTAATGTCGTCTTGAGTGAATTAAGTGTATTTGTGCGTGTCATTAATTGTGCAGATAGATTTGGGGCGGTGGAGCTTGCAGAATGTTAGGCTAGCTGCACACTGCATGCAGGCTAATGCACTCAAAGCAAAGCTTGCACTAACAGGAAACACTTCTCTTCTCCCAGATGCCAGTTCTTTTTTATTAGGTCTGGGGATGTGCCCCTAGTTTGATGGTAACACTATTACTTTCACTGTTTAGTTAGCTTTGGGGTATTAAAATATTCAGTGAGCTGAAACAAGAAGATAATGTCATTCAATCTTACAAGGGAAAAGCCAAGTTATCACAGCTCACATCGTTGCATGCAGCGTAAATATGGATAAAAAAATAATACTATCTTTCAATCTTATTTTTTTGTATTTATAATATGGAGCCGGAAAAAAAAATGCCTTCACAAAATGTTAAAGCTTCCGAGGAAAGACGAGATAGCCCAGGGTATAATACAAGTCCCAACATTTCTGGTAAGTCTGTTACGCCAACACTTTACATTTCCGTCTCACCTGAATGTTAAGGCGACCTCTGTGTGCACCAAGGCCATAGCGTTTGGTAGATGATGCATGAAGCTGAAAATCATCAATCTTCAATGACTCCAGTCCAATGGGAGGGCATTCTAGGTAATGAGAATTACAAATTGGCTTGTGATGGTAATGTTATGTATCATGTGCAGCTGTGGTAGAAAGTTGTTTTTTGCAGAGTATGCAGATGCCTTGAGTCAGACACAATGCATCTGTATAGCTTGAGTAAACCGTAAGGTACAGTTTAGACTTTTCACAAGAAAATTAGAGGATCAAATGATACAACACATAGTTTTATGTGACCACTTTCATTCTAGTAAAAGGAACATTTCTCAACCTTTATCATAGCTGTTGATGGTCATTTTGTGCCTCAGTCCAACTTAGCATAGGGGTCTCACATGAACTACATTTCCTTTAGCAGTCTCACAGTGTGATCTTTGTTTTGATTGTTAAACTGATATGAATTCCAAAACGTGTCAGCCTTCACGGGTGATTAATGACTCTGCTTTGAATGCTTGCTTTTTATAATTTAGCAAAGCACACCTATCAAAGTCATCAATCTACACCCTGAATACATGATTAAATAGCTAAAACGACCAAAGCGATATCAGTATCCCGAAGGAAGGAAAAAAAGGGGAAATTGCAGCAGCTACTGCTTTTAGCCTGCTGATAACTTTTTAATGTTATGAATGAGAACACGGTTTGATTTGGGGAAAAAAGGTCTATTTTCATCTGTTTTAACATGCATTAACCTGCACTAAATAATGAGAATATCAGATCAAAATAAAAACAGATGTTTCTATAACTTGTTTTTTATGTTCTTTGGCGTAAAGCTAGGGTTAGAATTATGGGAAATTAAAATTAAAATAGATAAAACCATAACCACAATAAAACATCATCTTGAAATTTTATCTCTTATATGGATCAGGCCAAAGAAACTTTCAAGATGTGGCTTCCATTGTGGGATCATTTCCTGCAATGCAACCTGAGCCCACCCTTTCAGATAAACTTCACAACCACCATGTGTGTCATTTTGTTTTTGAACTCTTTCTATAAGCTGAAGGTAAAATAATACTAATCGGATGTAGCATCATTTCGCAGACTTTCTGACTTTCTGACTTTCAGACCCAGAGCATGCAACTGTCTTTACAGGCTGAAAGTCCCCATTTAACCACCATACATACAGTATGAAGTCAAGCAGAAATGCTAAAGTGTAAACAGAATACACTTGGCTTGCACAGATCATGCTAATTAACTGCAGATCTTATTTGTTTTTTTTCTTTTAGCTTTTCCTCTCTGGAATATCTTTATACTTTCACAGTGTATGTGTCAAAAATGTTACTTTTATTATCGCAAGCTTGACACTTTACAAACTGAGATGACACAATTTTTTTTTTTTTACATCCTAAACTTTACGGTTTTAAGTCCAAATCACAAATTTAGAAATCTACATGAATGCAACTCCAATAAAGAGATGTCTAATCTCTTATCCACTGGATCTCATAAAATACTGAACGTTTCAGTGATGACAATTAGCAGCCATCAAATCAAATAATCAACTCTGTGAGTGCAGAAGTTATTTAGTATCACCAACTGATGCTAAAGCAATGGGTTGGTTGCCTTGCCCCCATACTCAAGATACATTTCCGAAAAACACGCTGATAAAACTCAGTCCCTGAGAGCTGCACGTCACTAAAAGAGCTTTTGTTTGCTGCTGCAGAGCATTTGGAGTTTATTTGGACAGATGCCTGTATTTAAGTGATTGCAGAAACTGAGGTGGTGTATGCTGAACAGAACTACTTGGGTGATATTGGCTCATCTTTTAACAGTGCAAGGGAAATCATCCAGTGAGGACCAAATGGGCAAATCAAAGTTGACGTGTGAAATCTCTGCTGCCCAAAAGCTCTTTAGGTCAGATCAGGCTGTTTGCAGACTTCCCTGGATCACAGCAATGGAATTTCAGAGCAAGAATTTCCGATTGGGCACCAGAGTGTTTGTACATGCGGCATATGCTGCACATGTCGCTGTCACACAGCCAGGCTGGCCTTCATAAATGAACAACCAGAAGTGTAACAGGCTGACAAAAAAGACACGTGAACTTTCCTTCTTTTACCTCTGCAGTAAGATTTAAATTTCTTCCAAAAGATGAAGCTGACTTTGCATACCTGACTGAAATATTTCAAACATTGCCAATCACAATCCCCGAGAGACACCACAGACAAAGAGGATCAGCATGCAGAATGTGCACATGCATGTCTTGATTTATGTTTGATGCATAAAGCAAACATAGCTCGAGCTCAAATTAATTCCTGCTGTAAAACTGAAGCGGAAAATTTGATTAACAAGCCAAAGGCAAAGCCGCTGGGAAGACCAGCTAGCGTAGTATTTATAGTAACTCTATACAGTAATAAAATATGTGTTGCTGCACTTGCGACCCTGTGACTATATTTAAAATGCTCTCAGATTCACATTGTAAGTCCGTGGGCCTTCTGAATGCAGCGATCACAACATATTAGGGACAAGCCTAGCCCACAAAGCAGCCCAAGGATCAAGGTTAGCAGAACAAAAAAATAGACTGTTGTCTGCTTTCCTGCAAAGTCCTAAATCATCATTACCATCTGCATCCAATCCTTCACAAGAGGACCCCCACATACACACATTTGCCTTCAAAAGCAACGTGTAATAAAAATGACAAAATAGATACTGAAGGCATTGCTATTTAGGCTAACTGCCTACTTATCGCTGAGGCCAAAACCTAATTCTGTCAGTTACAAGCTCTCATTTTACATTTTGTGGTATAATAATGAAATATTTTCTGTGTATGATTTATTCATATTAGGATGTTTATGTGCTGCGAGTTTGAAACTGTTTCCAAACTAAAAGAAGTCGGCCCTTTATTTATTAGATACACTTTGAGGAAACACTTTGAACACTTGGGCAACAACTTCAACTGTTTCCAGTAAACTTTATTTAGTTTTTTAAACTAAGTAAATAGAATCCCCATCCCTTGAGTTACAAAGCCCATATGATCACTTCACCATCAGTAAGTACTGCATCCAGTGCTAGGAAGTCAACTTTGGCACCCGCCAGTGTGTTGAATTCCTCGACATTTCCCAAGCCTGTAACTCATTTTTAAATGACACAATACTTACTATTTATTCCCCTTACAAAAGCGACATTGTTTCGCCGTAATAGAAAAATTATTTAACAACTCAGTGTGCCAGAAGTAAGCCTCCCTACAACCCTTGATACATTTTCTTTTCACTTTTCATCAGCCGAGCAGAAAGAAGAATGGGGTTTTTATCAAAGCCAGCATCTGCAGCTTTACAGAGTACATGTGACAAATCCTAGTTGAAATATTTGTTTCAGCTGATTTCTGTTACATCCGACGTGAATAATGAATGAGCTGTTGAAACATCTGCTGAATGAAACCTTGAAAATCCCTTTTGGTCTCAGATGACCAAAAACTCTCATTTGTTTTGGTATGTGCATGTGGCAGACACTCATGTTCTCCTTGACTTTTGACAACAGCCAAATAATTAACATTTCAGAGATGGAACAAGTTCTGAGTATTGGAGGTCTGAAAGTCTATAGAAAGTATAAGCCCTGAATCCCTGCCTCTGATAAATTAGCTGCTACCAGAAGCTGCTGAAACATATTCAAAAACCAAGTTGAAGTTTAAGTTGTGATTTTTTAAGTCTGCACCACATCTTGACAGTTCAAGGCATGCCAGGCATGTCGGCATAGAGTTCCTATTTTCCATCATGAAATAGTATCCAACTTTCTGCTCTGCTGCATGAATGCCAAATTAAAAATGGCAACCTTTCTCCCTGTCTTGTTTGCATAGCTTCAACATAAACACATAAATTCGCAGTTGGCCCCAGTCACTCTTAATTTCCCAGTATTAATAAATAGAGCTTCTTGAAGTAAAAGAAAGGTCTTATCCTGTGTAAATAAGTCAAATAATGGCAATATTAGTACATTATGAGTTGTGGAAATTGTGAGGTTAAAGCACACACACTTTGCACTGAATCACACTTTGAGTGGAGCAAGTTGACGTGCCAAAAACACAACTGGGGCATCCTGGTTTTAGTTTATATACAAATATACTGTGATCCATGGAAACCAAACACAATGCTTCATAGGCAAAGAAGACATCAGTGCCTCTGCGGCTAGACTCCAGTTCTGAGAGCATCATCTTATACTGCCAAACCTTTCCTCTCAGGGAAAATATGGTTTCTGAAAACACTTACTCTACCCAAAAGATTTGTCATCTCTGAGAGAGCTTGTATCTTTTTTCCCACCATAGAAATGATCCTTGCACAGTGCAGTACAGATGAATTTTTATGAGATCATGAATTTCCCATAACAAGTGAGTGTCAACTTTGATTTGCCCATTTGGCTTTTTTACTCACCCTTTTTTATCGGGTTGTATTGTTGTTCTCCTTCTGAGACGCTGTTTGGGTTTTTCACTGCAGTCTTCTTGGTCTTCTCTGCCTTTTTGTTGGGGGATTTTACTAAGGAAGGAATTGAAATGTTAAAAAGGGGAAAGAAAAGAAAATTATAAAAGGCTGAATCACATTTTAAATTGCTGATCCACGGATGTCAACGCAGAATTTGATAGGAAAAGTGATGACAAAGGAGAAAATGGTAATGGATTCAGGAATGGGGACTGAACCAAAAAATTATTTCTGGGCACAGAATCTAAAAACATTTAACTCTTGTGCTCCCTACATTCAGTTCATGTCTGTCTGCCTCTCACATTAGATAAATAATGCATTTTAATTTGCACTTTTCTTGAAGTTCTTGCATTATATAATCAGGAAATCAAGGTTCAAATACATCATAAATACACCCAGTACATGCAGCAGGGTATGGGGCAGTGAGTTAACATTAAAGGTACTGAAAATGCTTTTTATTTGACTGAAGGTTGGGATGGGCTCCACATGACAACAGCTCTTCTCACATCTGTAAGTTTTTATCTGCATCTCTTTCTGGGGACAGGTTCAACTCCGCAGCGCTCTGAGCTCCACATGTGCTTCAGCAAAACCGATTAAGAAAGCACCAGCATATGGTTGTTGAGACACTGGTGAAATACCAGCACTACACATGACATTTAGTTAATCATAGTACAGTAGAAAGATGACATTAAACTCCACTAAATGAATTCCAGAGATCCTACTTACGAGAAGCAGTGAAGGGATGGGTTCTTCCACGCAACAACCATCAATTAAAAATGCTCACTCTCCACATTTAAACCGTTCCCTACACTGACACTAAGATGTTAAAAAAACTTCCATTCTTCTTCTCTCTTTAAGACTCTTAAGGTAAAGTAAAATATTGATTGTCATTGTGGATTTAAGTTGAAAGCAAAACTCAATTCATGACTAATTCTTTTTATTTTTTTTGACACTTCAGTGCAGTCGTGCAAGCTGGAAATACAACATATATAACATGCAAGGAATCAATCGAGTCTTCTGCTGGCGCACCTCTAACTAATGGTCCTACACTAGCTTTGTTCACCAGCTAGTTTCTGTGCATTACTGTTAGAAAAGGGTAACGTACAGCTTTTTTTCCCCCTCTAGCTAGATGTCTATTTTGTCTGCAGAAAGATGTAGATAGTTAATATTAGGTACAATTAATATTTAAAAAGAAAACCGTTTAAAAGTGCAGCTTTAAATACAACACTTGCATCTATACATTTTCTTTGGCTTATCCAATTCAGGTTTGCATCTGGGCTGGAGCCTATCACTGCTGTCATTGGGTAAGAGGCGGGGTACGTGCTTAGCAGGTCAACCAGACTGCCACGCGACTAACGCTGAGACATCTATTCACACCTACTTTCAATTTAGAATCAGCAAAAAAAACCAGCAAGCTTGTTAACAGACTGCGGGAGGAAGCCTAAGTACCCAAAGAGGCACAGAGAGAACATGAGGATCACGCGCAGACAGGCCCCAGGCCCTGAGGCTCTGAGGTGACAGTGCCACCTCACCGACTCAGATACTGTAGATAACGTTATCTGGAAGACACTAAAGTGATTAAGATGCATTTAATTTGATAAAAACTGTAATTGTAGGGAAGAAGCAGCCTCTGTATCACTGTTAACACCTTCCTCCTCCAGTCTGAGACACGTGAAGTCAGATGCCTGAAACATGAGGTCACTTTCTACACAGCTGCACTACGCCATCAGCCACCAACCAACACAAACCCTCACAGCCTGTTACTGTCTCCCAATCACCTGGCAGCATTTCAAACACACCTACAAACCTGCTCCTGCATGAGCAGAAACTCTTTGAGGAAGAGATTCAAGCTGTCCATTTCAACATGGACTACAGGAAGACCGCACTGCTGGTGCTTGTTACTTTTTGGGACAGCATAGGTTTCACATGTGCACTGCACACCACCACACAGTGCAATCCTAATCTCAACCATGCATGAAGCTTTAAATCCTGCTGTTGTGCTGCAGCCAAACAGAAACATGGGTCTGTATGCATACTGAGTAGTGAGGAGGACGACTACATCATGAGATCATTATTTTTATGAGTCAGTGAGCACATCAGGGTTGGATACGATGCCTCCAAATTTTTCATCTCTATTCATCGATTAGTGTGAGCGTCGGCTGTTAGGTGATTCTGAGAAAAGGTGATTATGAGTGATGTTTCACTTTTTCCACACAGCAAGCACCCAATGATGCAAAATGCCAAATAATATGATGTTTGTGATGTTATTTAATTCCAAATAATATTGACTATGAAAAATAAAATGCTAGAATGACTGTTTTAAAAACTGAAACCTGTCTCAACACTATCTCATAAGTTTACCTTTCCTATGGATTTAACAGAAAAAGAGGTCACAGCAGCACAAGATACTGTTAGAATTGTCTGTTATCAAATCTTAAAGATCACTAATGCTCATTAATTGCTAATGATCATGCTTTTGTAGAGGATTTCTAAAAGAAAATGTACAGCAATACACAAAAAACTGATAAAAACTCACTGATATTGTTTTTCTTTAAACGTTGCTTAAGTTGCTCTCTAACTCACAGCAGTGTTTTTACCTGTTTTTGCATCTGCTGGGGTTTTATGTGTCTTCTTACTGCTGTCTGACTTCGCCTTGGCAGTCTTCTTGGCAGAATGCTCCTTTGGGTCTTCCTCACCATCAGGTATAAAGGAATTTTGCTTCTCCAACACCTGGACCTGGTTGTATTGTTCTCTTATCAGCAGCCCCTGCATGTAGTAATCCTCATCCTCCCCGACAGAGCCGTGGGTAAGGTCTGCCAACCCCACAAGGAGTCCCAGCAGGGCCAGGGGGGTTAAGAGCCTGAGGTGTTTTCTTATCATTTTCTGGGGATTACCTCCAGTTGAGAGTCCTGATGCTGTCTCCAGAGGAGCCTGCTGCTGCTGCCGGGCAGCGTCCCATCAACTGCTCGCCTTTCTCTCCCTTCCCTCTCCAACAGGAAGAGTTCACAAAGTTTTCAAAGCACTCCTAGTCACTGACGAAAGCTGGGAGCCAGAGGGTCCATGGACGCCTCTGCCTGAGAAAAATGCAGCGAGGGAGGGAGAAACAGAGAGCAGGAGATGAGGAAGCAGAAAGGGAAGAGGCAGGAAGACAGACAATACAGTTCTGTTTAGGATGCCACGAGGCATGGTAGAGACAGAAACTGACACATTTGGGATCAGCTGTCATATTCATCTCCTCCTACCTTCTCTGATCAGAGAAAAGTTTACTCTATCATGTGCGGGGGAAGCAACTGGGAGACCTAAGCAACCCTTAAACAGTTTCCAATTCTGGATCTTCAAAGGAAAAGCAGCACCAAGTATCCTTCTTGTGCCCACATGAGGTCTAAATTGGCACAACACATGTAAGCAAACAGGCACCGTGATCCACCCTTTTTTTAGTTTGACGAGTCGGTTACAAATGTGTGTGCATCCGATAGTAAAAGTGCATTTAACGGGTTCAGAATCAGCGACCATTACACATCCTTTGCTTCAGCCAAGACGTGTGGACTCTTCAATAGTCTGCACGTTAACAAGCAGTGGAAATCTAACAAAACACAGTCTCTGTGGAGCATTCAGGCATGTTCCAACACAGGGATGGAGCGCTGCCCTGTGTGTCACTGCTTATCACATCATGAAGCTTTTCCTCTTTTTTTTTCTTCCCCTCGCTCTCTCTCGCTTTTATACAGCCATGACTGCAGCAGCTGATGGAGCCTCACTTTCATAACAAGATGATAACAAAGCCTAAAGCGAGAGTCAAACTGGCAGATTCTTTATTAAACCATAATTTGTTCGCTGAAGAGATTTTTCTTTAGGTAAAATTAGAGGGGGGGGGGGGGGAAGAGATAGAGAGAAAGGTTTTCTCTTGAGTGTGTGCTTTTTGTGTTAATGCTAAGAAAAGAAATGTCTAGCCTTGGGCTTAAAAGATGTAGTCATAAGGAGCGGGGATTCCACCAAGGATTCGCACGACTAATAGCTACAGCTTCTGACATTTCATCAAGCTGAGGCAAGACAAACTAAGGCAGATATAATAATCCCTAACAAGCCTGGTGGCCTGCCTGAATGCTGCCCAATTTAAATGTGCTGGTTCATTACACATAACTCATGTAGATGGACAGAAAACTGCAAAGGTTGCCTGGAAATCACTCACACCTGAGACTGAGACAGCCTCCGAACGGAGGCTAAAGTGGGCAGAAGCTGCAGGCTAATCACAGAAGAACAGGATCTGGAGTGGGTGGACAGCTCAGGGCTGGAAGACTCTGTTCAGCTGGCATAATCCTTCGCCAGCTAGGCAGCCATTCACTGCTCGCCCACTTCTCATCTAGACTACACCCATCCTGAGCCGTATGGGAGGAAAGGAAGGAGGGATGAGAAGAAGGCATCCAAAAAGGACTATAAAACTTTACTGCACAGGCTTTGAGACAAATGTCAGCCCTTTCTGCTAAAGCAACCACAACTGTCAGTGAGTTTCTCAAATGCAGGACCGCACCGTGGCTGTGATGCCTCTGCAGACAAGAATGTCTTGTATTAAAAGATCGCTTCTTTGAAACAGCCTCTAGGATTTCAGCTTTCATTCTCAACAAGTTGTGTTGCCCAGTTATATTTTTTGTAACTGAATCTAACTAAAAGGAAGCTATATTTTGTTTTACTAAATGCAAAATAGGCACGCAAGAATTAAATATCCCCCTTTATCCCTCTGCACATCAGCTGAGTCCTTATCTTTATTCTCAGGCACATCTTTCTTTTTGTTTTAACATGGTGCACAAAACACGCTCTTCAAATATTTACCACTGGCGTCGGTGCATTATAATATTTGTGACATCAGTGGACAGATCATTTTGGCAGTCTCAACAGGTTCACCTTGCAAAGTTTCATATAAGAAGCATTAGAAACATTTTGGGGGAAATGGCAGCTTTTAGGATGAGGTTTGATTAAGTAATAATAATTTAATATTATGAGAAGAGAGTGTGTGTATGTGGACTAAAATGAAGGTCTGGAGTCTGCAGAATTATCTAGGTACTACTCCACTTGTCTTTGTGTTTTATTTTCAAGCTCCTGTGGTTTGCTTTGAAAATTAGTTTTCGCTGTTGTTGCTGTGCAGCTTTCAAAATGAAATGCTGATAGCAAAAAGGCCCAACAACCCTTATGTAATCTTCCACTTCATTTGTCAGTAGAAACGTGACCTACAGAACGTATACATTAGAGCGTAGACGCTATTTAATCTTGGTTAACATTTATTAAAGCATGAAATGATTTCCTAAACTCGACGTCAGAGTTTAATATACCTGATCTGGTGCCGGCTGATGAAACAGCTGCTTATCAGGCTGTGAAGTATAGAGCAGCTTGAGGCAGCAATGTTGTGACAATAGCTGTCTTTCTCAGTGAAGAACACCCAAGGTAGGAGTGATGGCCTCTGCCTCTCTCCATAATCTCTCACAGGGAGAAAATCCCCTGGCTGAATTCTCATTAACTGGGCGTCAGTGCCTAGAGTGACAGGTTAGAAACTCAATGGCAAATTTCTCCCTGCTGCTGCTTTGACACTATGTAACTGATGAAAAAGGGGACACTGACTTGAGACTGTGAATCCAATGGTACAGTAGGGCATGGTAAGGCCAAGTTTGGTGGACAGCGGTAATTGTAATGAGTGCTTAAAATGGAGAGTGCTTTGCTTTTCGTGCAAGGAGAGAACCTTATTAATGTTTTAAAGTCTCACACAAAGAGGCTGAAATGTATGCATGCAAACACCTTCAGCGATCATCCATCAAAAACAACCTTGGATGTGCCACACTGGCTTGTGCCCCATATTTCTACTAAATTCACATCCAAAGAGTTTATCCTGCCTGAGCGGGACAAACCCACCTTGACCTATTTATTTATTTATTTGCATGTAAAACAAAATGTGATATGACACATTTATAGATTCAAAACAGGGCATGTTGCAACCTTGGGATTTACTGCTTTAAAGTATGTACATTTCATTAGGAACGACTCTCAAATCTTGGCACTACGTCTGACAAGCGGCAAGCTAAAGCGGAAAGCTAAATCACTGAAAGGTAAATGTGTTCCACACAAGGATGAGGCTGGTGCTGTCAGAGTTTGAATGTAAAAGCGGTGCTATATTAATCCAAATGATGCAGGAATAAGTGCAGTAGAGCTTTGACACTCTCAAGGCTTGAAATGCATATTAGAATGATCATATTTAACAATCCATAAAAAAGGAATGTCTGCCACATAAAAAAGTTTAAAAAACTGTGTCTGTTTCAATAAAATTGACGAAATTAAGTGGTGAATATCTCTCATCACAGCATAGTGTGACAGGAAGGTAACAGCCCAGTGCTGGGTCTTAGCAATATTTCTTCTGTGTCCATGGAAACTGTGAGAAATGTGGCAATGGTCAATTTGCTCGACCAGCACACATGCAGAGCAGTCTGTTTTGAGACTGGAGGTCTGTGTCAGCTTATGTTTTCATGGTGTCCTTCATGGAACTCAGCTTGTTTCACCACTCAAGATGCCAGCAAATTTTTACTGGTCTGATTACAGCCAATAGATCCAATGCTTAATCTTGCTTTAGGTAGTGGGATCACATCACACATAAGGTGGTGAGATTTCTTTGCCGTTGTGTAATGCTATAATGAATGAATGAAATGAAATAACACTACTCTCTATTTTTCACTTTTATTTGATTTGAACAGATGGCTTTAGCCTCTGGATATAAAGACAGTATAGAAATACTTTAGAATTATATTAATATTTTAATGGCATGTAGAAGATGACTTATGTGGTTGCAAAGATAAGTCCAATTATATAGACAGTGACAAAATGAACCCACTTCTCAACTGATTTGTGACCTCGGTAAGGAATTTCCTAATTACCTCCACCAAGGAGGTTATGTTTTTGGTACCATTTGTATGCGTGTCTGCATGTGTGTCACACTTTCTGTTTGAAAACAAGGTAGCACCAAAGGTTTTTATTGAATTCTGTTACATCTTTGTTGGGGTATAGAGTGGGATCATGTTAATAATCCACTAAAATTTGACTTACATCCACCAAGGCCCTCAACTAAGGTCACCTTAATGATTCACTGGTTGAAAATTGACGGAAAGCCTTATAACTTAGAAACTATGCTTCTTACATGAGTAGTGTATATTGTAAACTAATCGAAAGACTTAAAATGTCATGTCACATTTGACCTCTGACCCCTTCTTTAAGGTCAATAGTTTGATCTGAAGGTCAAATTGATAATAATGCTACACAGAGCTATTTAAAACAAAGTTTCTTACTGGTATCGTTTGTACTGCCAATATATAGGCATATAGGGAATTATATATGGGGGTTCCTCGGATCTCACTTTACCATTTCATATCTGCCTTGCTTTAAAAATAACTCCACAATGTATTATATGTTTGTTTATGATGAGGTGATTAAGAAAATGGATGGATGGACTGATGTGATGACATTCAAATGATTCATTTCTTTCAGTTTTGTTTTTATTCATATATTAAATCAAATTATATTTAGTGCAGCATAGTGGCATCTTTTCCTAATCTTTATAATGAGAATATTGCTAAAGGAGAACTGCCCTGTCTGGACTGGAGCATGAAACGTCCTGCAGTTTCTATACACAGCATTTCAACAACTTTGAACATTGCTTTGATTGCTTTTTCATCTGGATTATTTCTAGAAGCTGTCAGCAGTTAATTCTACCAGAAAAAATACACCCCATTTCTTAAAATTAGCAGTTAGTTGGTGCAAAGCAAAGTGAATACTCATAATTCATAATATAGTATTAGTATTATATGCAATTATACATTGTTTATAGCTTATTTCTACCATGGTTAACTAACTACAATACTTTCAGGGCTAAATATTACTGACCTCAATTAAAAAATCTGTTAAAGTTACTTCTTCTAAATCCTCAAAGCAAATGTTTAAACTGGAAGTGAATAGTGGTTTGTCACTGTGTGTAGTGTCTGGTTTATTCAAGCCAGCTAAATATACTTGGACATCTGTCTTTCACACTGGGTAATGTTAGATTTGTATTGATTATTGTCATTTATGCTTAGAGGTATTTAACCATATATGCTTAGAGGTGTATAGTCGATTGTGTAGTGATGGGATGTGTGATCCTTAATAGTCTGCAAAGGCTTGGTGTGCATTCCAGAGTGTTCTGGCATTCACACCCACATTCTGAGAGCATGGGAGAGAGCGTACCTTCTCTTATTGTTTTATGGTAGGATAAACGTGTCTATATCTGTTTTATGCTAAGTGCCTTTTGTTTAGATGAACTGTTGGACTTCCAAACCAGCAGGGTTAGGGAAGTTGTTTATGGGGTCACACTCTGTCCCCACACACACACACTTACACAACGCACAGGCAAGGTACTCTTTGTGTGTATGTAGACGTCATATGTTAATGAACCTATGTATATTCATGTAACCTCAATAAAAGAGCAGTGTTACGGGGGAGCAGATGAGAGCAACTGGGGTCAAGCAAAGGAACGGCGTTTGTCCAGTTCTCTCCCGTGCATGAGAAACATGAAGAACTTTGCCTACTAGTGTCTTGCTTTGCTGTGTAATTAAATTGTCCTTAACGTTCCAGCGAATAGGTTTATGCTACAAACCTATCAGGTACAAACCAGTCTTTTGGTTTTCTACTTTCACATTGATCGTGTTTTCATATAACAGCACTGCGTGGTTACTGTAGAAACTATTACATTTATTTTATTTCTGCAATTACGTGAAATTTATTTCTGTTTTTGGTTTGCTAAGCTCAGAATGTCGCCCCACTGGGGACCTGTAAAGCATTTTTATCTATTTATCACATACTTAGACCTTAAGCTGTTCTTCAGCAATGTCAGTTTTATAACACAGTGGCCTGGAGCCTGTTGCTGCGCTGATGTGTTTCAGCACAGCCGCCCTCAGTTTCCTCCCAGAAAAGATTCCCTTCCTGAACACCTGTGTTTCTAATTCTTTGTCTAAATCTGCCCTGGCTATGACTGGGGCAGATTCCAGCTGGATGTGACCAAAATAAGGCCAGATGTTCACATCTAATGTCAGTGATATAAAGAGAGAGTTTTTTGAATGAATGAATGACTGAAATAAACTGGTTTAATATTGCAGCTGCATCCAGTGAACTGATACTAAAGCACTGTTCAAGAGTGGGCACCTCTAAGGACATGTGTCAGTTTTGCTTCAAGACGAGGATCCGCCCGGACACAGATGTAACCACATTAGAATTCTGTGCTGTTCTCAAATGCTTGGCTAGAGTCTGATGTGAAAGCTAATGCAGAGCAACGACCATAGATCCAGTGAACCTTGTTGAACAATGACAGAATTTCAAGGGCACAAGAGGCTCAGAAGGACAGAAGAAGCAAAGAAGTAACATCTGGTTTAACACATTCTCCACTTTTAAGAATTTGCCCTGATTAAAAATAGCTGAAGTGACAAATATGCCATATGGAGACTTGTCAACACTAAACAGAACCATATCAGGACAAGGAGGTAAACAAGCATGAAAGGCAGTGGCTTCCCTTATTTGTGGAGAAACGGCTTTCTAACAGTGCCATCACTATAGTGTCTTAGCTTAGTTTAGACTATGTGGAGAAAAAAACATAAGCAGGCCAATCAGTAATAACAATCTCTGCCAAGGACCATTTCTATTTCTATGTGTGTCCAAAACAGATAAAACTGCATAGCACTGTATATCGCAAGCAGATGTTTTCAGCTGAGCCCTTCCAACAAATCAGAAAGCTGAAAAGATCTCACAGGACTGTTCTGTTTAATATCATCAGCTTACTTTTGCATTCCTGTGTATACTATTAACAAAGTTAACTGATTAATATTGCTATATTTTACCTAACTGAGGCAATGGTTTTATTTTAAAGATTGCATTCCTCAGTCTCTCTAACGTCAGTGGGCATAACTGGGCCTCACACAGCCTCTTCAGATACAACTGGCAGGCTATCAGAGCACTCAATTAGCATGATGGATTGCAAATGTTTGTTGCATTAAGTTGTTTATCCAGTCTTTCTTTCTTGTTGTCCCAAGAAACTCTGTGGCGCTCTCTCTTACAGACAATAGAGACACACAGAATATTCAAAAGAATATACTTTTTCTTTTATTCTCAGCTCATTTCAGGGTATGAAGGATGGTTACGAGCAAGAATAGCAGCAGTAAGGTTCCTAATATAATTTTATACCCAGTTGGTCAAAAGTCTGAAGGTCTAACATTAACTTAAAGGACCACTATAGCATTAAGAATCCCGGAAGATCCGTGAAAGTTTAATTTGACAGAAGACTTAAGAGAGCTGAGAAGGACAGCAGACGACTTGAAGGAGGACAGCAAAAGAGTTAAGAGATATTTGATGAGAAGAAAAGAAAAAACGATGGTGTAAAACAGGGAGCCCTCACTGCTAAAGCCCTGAAGCTTATCCAAACTGACAGAGAAGAAATGGACCTGGGGAGAAAAGGTCTCCCAAACACATCTAAGGTCCTGTAGTGAATATCATAAATGTGAGCAGAAACACGATGTCTGCATCGTCATGCTGCTGGCATACACCCCCAACTCCTCTTTTTTCATGTTTTCCTTTTAGTCAACAAATCATATAAAATAATGTTTTAACCTCTCATTATCTTCCAACCTTCCTAGCCTGTCTGTAAAACTTAGACACCCGCCCACTGATTTATACACAAACCTTTGCTTCTAACACAAAGTGGCAGTGGGGATCTATGTGTGCAGACTGACTGAAAATAAGAGAGTGGACGCGTTTATAGTAAAAGACAAAAAGCATAAAAAACAGTGTAGCAACTTGTCTCATTTACATGTTTTTTGACAACAGGTCTCACCATAAAATTGAAAAATCGTATTTTGATGCTGCTACTATACCAGAGCCATATATTCACTCACAGGACATGAGGACATCTGTTTTATTTGTTACACCTTTCTAGTACCAGGATTCATAGATTCAACAAGGTGCTGGAAACATTCCTCAGAGGTTTTGGTCCATATTGACATGAGAAGTTTCTGCAAATTTGTAGGCTACACATCCATTATGCAAATCACCACATCCAAAAGTTGCTCTGCTAGATTGAGATCTGGTGACTGTAGAGGTCATTTGAGTACAGTCAATTCATATTCAACCTGATGGGTACACTGCTCACAATCCCAGTGTCACAGCAGAACTTGAGACTCATTAGACCAATCTTCCAATCTTCTATGGGGTCCCATTTTGGTCAACCCATCCAAACTGTAGCCTCAGTTTCCTGTTCTTAGCTAACAGAAGTGGCACCTTGTCATGGTGACTAGGCTGGACTCAAGTGCAGGACTTAGAACTGTGCAGACAGAACAAGGTTTATTTACAGCAGTGGGTGGAATAATTACATATGTACAGTGAGAGGGAGGAAAAGGGGTCGAGGGATTCCAGGTGTAGGTCCAGGGTTGGGGAACAGTCACGCTCACAGTCCTCTTCAATCCGCTTGTGAAAAACACACACTCAGTCCAGATGTCCATACCGTTCCTCACTCACGCTCTTGCTCAACCAAAGGGTTTCCAGGGAAGGCAGGCTAGGGTCCAGGTAGGTCTGTGCAGGAGGAGATGGAGAACCAACAATTAGCCGCAGAACCAGGGAGCACAAGGAAAAATATCATAGAGAGCTGGGCTACACTAACTGAAAATAGCACAACAATCCAGCAAGGACCACCACTCCACTGAGGCCTTAAATGGTGTCAGGGGCAATCAGCCAGAACCAGCATCAGGTGAGTAGGAGGGTGAGGCTCCAGGAAGGCACAGGTGTCCAGACCCCACCCTAGCAGAGAAGTTGAGAAACACATCTACAGCAGAAGCCTGACACACCTGGTATGGTCTTCTGCTGTTGTCACCTATCAGATTCAAGTTTTGACATTACATACGTTCACAGATGGTTTTCTGAATACCTTGGCTCAGTTGTTCCTCTGAGCTTTGACATTAACAAGGAATTATCACCCTGAGAATTACTGGCCACTGGATATTTCTCCTTTTCTGACTATTCCATTGACTGTGGGAAAATCCCAGATTAGCAATAACTACCATGCCATGTTCAAAGTCACTTGAATCAACTTTCTTCCCCATTATGATGTTTTAATTTCAGCAGGTCATCCATGTATTTGCCATAAGAGGTTAAACAGGTGTACCTAACAAAGTGAGTTAGCGTATATCTACCTACTGCATATTTCTATAGTCATTTTTTTACTGATATTGTTCCATCATATTCTAAGTAAACTACGTTATCATTTATGACACTATTTTATAATTAAACCACCCTGCAAACAACTGAAAGCTAATAATGTTGCATCCGGACAGTATGGAGAAGAAACAATTATAGAGCCTTTGATGCTACTAGCTAACTGTTTGCAACATTTCACCAACCTGGAATCTGATTTTCTTTTTCCTTCCTGGGATTTTAGTGACCACCTTTCCTGAAGGAGCTGTGGGGAATTACGTCTTCACGCATGTAAGTTTATTTGCTAATATTTATTTGTAATACGTGTTATGAGTTTCTTGGTGACTTAGCTTGGAGTTTTGTTAGTAGCCGCTAGCACTTGCAGGCCGGTGTTGCTGAACCTCTTGCATGACGTAACTCTGGGATTAATATTGCAATCATTTATGAATTATTACACTTATTTTAGTTAACTTTCTATGTTTTAGTCTCCTATTTGTGCAATATAATATTTATGTTATTGGTTTGTTTGAGTATGTTTTGTGTTGTTTCATTTTGCTGTATATTTCCTGCTGTCTTGTTTTTGTTTTTTTGGCTCACAACACTAAAGGACAGTAATATGTGTTGACTCTAGGAATGGAAATATGACTGCTTGTGCTAGAATATTTCACCTGATGCTTATGTCATCTAAGAATCAGGCAAATAATAGCTCAAAAATCCAACTTAGACCAATGCTACTTGATACTCTATATTTAGCTGGATTCCTTCCAACCCTCAGTGTTTATGTGTTGATAATTATGCTGATAATATATTTTCTAGATGTTATAATATCTACAGCTGATATTATTATTATTATTATTATTATTATTATTATTATTATTAATTGTTATTGTAATCCAAAACATCCAAATTAAATTCAACCTTGTGCACCCAATTCTTGTTTTCTAAAGTTATTTTTAGAAAATAACTGCACCCTAAAATTATTGCACCCTGGAAAAAGAACATCAATTAAAAAAAATTCAATAAAAGTCCAAAATTGCCTTTCATGCCCATGATAAGTGTATGTTTCATACTGTAGTCTACATACTGTTACATGCCAGGGTCGTAACTTATGACCACAACCCACATGCACACTAGTGCATTGTATTTGGTAAATGGACTGGTTCTTATATAGCGCTTTTCTACTCTTCTGAGCACTCAAAGCGCTTTATACAACTTGTGCATTCACCCATTCACACCCATTCGCACAAGCACATTTTTCCTAGGTGCTTTCTAACTGACATTCACACACATTCATACTCCGATGGACGCATCGGAGAGCAATTTGGGGTTAGTATCTTGCCCAAGGATATTTGGCATGCAGACTAGGGGAAGCCAGGAATCGAACCACCAACCTTCCGATCAGTAGATGACCTGCTCTACCACCTGAGCTACAGCCACCCCTTTTAGTCTTTGCTGCCCTTTGCCCTGCTATGCTTGCTCTGTCCAGCTCTTCTGCTGCACACTGCAGCATTTCATAAACTCCACCTATATCAGCAGGATTCATCTGTGGGCTAAATTTCAAAGTTCCCCTGAGCTAAAGTTTAAATTCCTCATTCTCCAGCTTCTGCAGTGCTAGTTTTAGTGTGGGAAAGTGTGAAACCTGGAAGTGTTGAGATCAGAACCTAAATGCCAATCTGTTCAATGTTTGGTTATTCATTAAGAAAATTGAAATGTGCGATTTAAGTGTGCATTTCAGAAAGTCTCTTCTTCAGTTTCTTCTCGGTCACTGTAATCTGTATTCCAGATTAGGATGAAAGATACTTTGATAATATTTGTGAATTCAAAGACAACTGAAATTGGTTGGAGGCTCTCACTAAAGCCAAACTCCTTCAGCCAGTCATATACACATCCAACTCTAAACACAGTATGCAAATGACTTGGAGTCGCTATTTTTCCATTCAGATTGTCTTGATTTCAGTGAGGATAAAGTAGCCAAAATTGCTGGCACTTTGGCATTGCAGAGTGAAAGGGCTGCATTACCTTTTGAAAAACAGCAGCGAGAAGTAGAAGATCTCATGTCGTTAAACTGTTAAGCTCAAGTTTCTCATAGCTATTTGGGTCAGGTTGTCTTGAAGTTAAGATGGAAAACTATAAATATTGTCAGGAAAGAAAAATTACTGCATGATTGTTCTGTTTTTTTAACCCATATTCAAAATTGAGGTACATTTTCTTAAAGTATCACAATGTTTAATAATAATATTCTCATTAATGATGGCGTTAATAATTGTACTGCTGTAACTTACTAAACATCCTGCTAAAATCTAAGTTACAATTAGGTATAGTTAAGTCTTGTCTGCCCTCTGGTGTAGAGAATAGATTGTGCTCGAATTTCATTTTCACAGTCTCATATTTTCGTAATTGAAGTCATGCAACATTGTTTTAAAGACGTGAAATATTGTTTTTGGGGGGAATTTTTCTGGTAACATTTTGCTCCTTTGTAGGTGTGCTTCTGTATAAACTGTGAAATGATTTGCATTGTTAAATTAATTTGAGCTATGTGTTTTAGCAACACTCTGCAGCTACAGAAGTCCAAGAATAAACAATGCTATCAATCAATTTTCCCTCGCCCTGGGGGCAACAGTTTAGGCCTTCTTCCAGACGTTGGCAAAGCGGTGACTCATTCAGCACCACTTATTAAAAGATTTTTTTTTTTTGCCCTAGAGAAAATCCAAAAGTGGAGGAGTGGACATTGCAATCGTCTACATGCTGCTTATGGATTACTGATGACCCGACAAGACAGACTGCATGTAAGACTGGGCAGTGCTCTGTATGATTTGGTGATGTTCAGTACAGGAGCTCCACAGGAGACTGTGCTGTCTTCCTGCTCACCTTGCAAACCTCAGAACTCCTTTGTAAGTTTGAGTCATGCCACCTGCAGAAATACTCTGATTACTCCGCAGTGGTTGGATGAGGTTGGAAGTGGAATGAGGAGCAGTACAGAGCACTAGTGGATAATTTTGTGGAGTGGTCTTGAAGAAATTGTCTTGTGGATGCAAATAAAGGACAGAGGACAGCTATAGAGCTTGTGGACCAGGATGCTGATGTGGCGGAGAAGTACCTGGACATCCATGTCAGCAGCAGGCTGAACCAATACAGAGGCTGTATGCCAAAAAGGTACGAACAGGCTCTTCTTTCTTTTCTATAGGAAGAGATGATTTTTCAATGTGTACAGCAAAATGTTGGAGATTTTCTATCAGTCTGCTGTGATCAGTGTACTGTACTTTGCTGAGATCTACTTGGGGAGCAGCAAAGGAGGTAGTGACTCCAGCACTGGTTAACTAATGAGGTAGGCTGGTCTGTGACTGTACAGACCCAGCCCAGAAGCTGCGATGGAGAGGAGGTTACTGAACAAACTGTTATCCATTATGGATTATCCTGACTCTCTGCACCTCTTACCGTACAGGCAGCAGAGCACCTTCTCTAACAGACTGATTAAACTCTGCTGCAACAAAAACAGATACAGGAAATCTTTCATACCACATGGACTATTATGCATAATACAATATAACTATCTGGCAGGAAGTCATCTGCCAGATAATAAGTCCTTCAATTTAATTCAGAAACTATTTTTTTTAATTTTCTGTTAAAATCTCTGCTAACATTTAACATAAGATAAACCATTGTCTTAAATTTTGAGGATAACATATATTCTATTTCACATCTGTGTTTTTAACCTTTTAGTCTTGAATGAGGCCAATTTTAAGATTGCAGTTACACCTTCTTCACAGTAGAGGGCGCTGTTGTTTCACTAATCCATTGTGGCCCTACAAGCTCGGTTCACTATGCCATATTTACAATCCTTCTGATAAACAGTACAAATCAAAGTAATTTGTCTCTCTGAGTATAGCTATCTTGGAAGAAAAGGACCAAAACTAGTAGATCTCATCTCATCTTTCAGTCCTGTCGGACTTCTTCCTCTTTAAATTAATTAAACATAAAGAGACAACGTAATATCTTCAGTTTCACTATTTAATTTTTGTACATCTGGTTAAAAAAACAACAACAACAACAACAACAACAATCAGGGCCAAGAACAACTCAACTCTCTCTCACACACTCTCACACAAAACCACCACACTTGCTTGTGCTATTTTTCTATCTTTGATTCATCTCTGCTTTTATAACTTAAAAAAATAATTTAAATAAAAAAACATAGATTTTATTGTTTTGTTTTTTTTAATGGGCACTTGAGAGAGATGAAGTCCAAAGGGGCTGGTTGACACATCAGTGGTATTTTTTTTTCTTTCTTTCTTTTTCTAAAATAACAAGAGTTGTGATGTTGGGATGTTCAGAGTTTAGAGTTATTCTCCCAGAGGAAGGAGTCATTCTGCAGCACTTTGGCCAATTTTTCATTGAACGGCGTGTAGAAGTCCCGCAGGATGTCTTTAGTGATGGGCAGCATGGGTCCTAGGTTTTTGTCAGCTGGCCTCCTGGTGTTTGACGCCGGGCTTCTTGTGATTTCTGACTCAATTTCTTTTGTCAGCGGCCCTGTGAAAAACACAGAAACATTTCTTTCACACCCCCTCGTTCTGGTCCACTTATTTTGATGCAGCACTAAACAAATGGAACAAAATAGTGAGAAAGGCAAAAGATTCTCTGGAAGGTAATCACACCTTAGATGGTGTTGGCAGCTCTTTGAAGAGCTAAGTCTGAGCTTTGGGGCAATTACACTGTGGGATAAACCAGTGAGTTCAGATAAGGAAGCTTCCACAAAGCTGGAAGGGGCTGTTTTTGGCTGTCATATTCATACACTCAAACCTGTGTGCATGTGTGGTAAACTGTTCACGATTACTCCTAAGTGGAGATTTTTATACTCCCGTATTCTGCATCGACAGATTTTAATTATATTGTTGCGTGCCATTTTAAAGTGACATTTGTTTGCACAGGTTTTAGGTCAGCGCATTCGTTTTTCTAATAATCACAATCACCGCTACACTACATATCCATATTTGTATGTATCTAGGGCACTGTTTGGAACTGTACTGATCAGAGTCCCCATGACTACACTTACTCACTTGTTCACTTACCCAGGTTAAGGAACTCGAAGACTTGATGCATTGTGTATTTCCTGTTAGAGGCATGGTCTTCCAACCTTAGGACCAGAATTTGTTCCCTGCTGAAGATGGTCAGCCAGTCCATTAAGTACACAATGTATAAGCCAACTTGCAATCTGACCTGAGGGCACAGAAGAAGAAAGTCAACATGAGATGAGAAATTCCTATGCAAGGCGCTTTTTCTTAGCAAAGTGGTGCATGCATCCTCTTCTTTAAGGAGATAAACAGGTGGAGGGAGGGAAGGCCAGAAGGAGGAAATTTTAACTGCTTTCTTTTTTGTCTTCTCCATGAATTCGGCTCGGTGATGCTAGATGCTGTGTAGGCATGTAAATGTGTAGTGTTTATTATTGGACGTGATAGAGGGAGATAAGAAAGAGGGAAACCTGCATCATCATCACAACCAAACTAAATACTTTACGGCCAAACATTATATAGTATTTCAATTGAGTTTTGCATCATAATAAGGTGATTTTCCCTCTTTTGTAAAAGTGCAAATTGAAATAATCTAAAGTTTTAATAATCTTTAAATTATTTTCTGGTCAAAACAAGTATGTTAAAGATCTCAACTTGGGCTCTGGGAACACAGGATAGACGTTTCTTTTAATTTTCTGAGGTTTTATTTGAGACGTAGATTAAACCACTACACAATTCATCAACCCCAGAAATAAATGAGCACCCTGATCTTTTGTGAGATCTCATCAAAGCATTTGCTCGTAGCCTAACCCTTGTTGAAATTGATTTTTGGATTCCTTTGTGACAGTTCACTGCAGAACAGTAGGTGTGCACACAATACAATGTCCTTTCGCCTTTTTAGCGAAAATTGAAAGGCCATTTAGAATCGATGATTACAAGCCAGCTCAGCAATTCCTTCTTTGTTAAATCAATTTGGTACAACAGTTTAGGTCAGTCGTGTTCTCATGCTGGGGTTTATTTGTTTTTTTTCTCTAAGACACTAATCCAAGCTCTAAAACCTTTATCAAGAAACCACAGGCATGAGAGTCTGCTGTAGGGACAGCTGTAATGCTTCTCACATGGGCTAATAACTCTTATAGATATTTGCGGATGAACAATTAGGCCATCGCTAGAGAGCAAACATGCTCATGAAGGGCCATAAAGACGGTTGGAGAACCTCTAAATACAAGGCAGCATAAGGGGAAAGCCAAAAGAGGACAATCCTCATCCCCATCTCACACAGTCTGCCTCAGGGTGCTATGAGAAAAGCTGACCTAACACCGGCCCGGGCACTGGCTGGCACTAATACGTGGTCCATGAGTAAGAAGCAAGTTCACAGGAATGGTAAACAAGCTTTTGTAGTACACAAAGAGGCTTGAGGTGCTGAACTGCTCAGTGGTCCTACAGTGCTGCCAATCCTTTCCATTAAGTCTGTCCTGCGAACTTTAGCGTTTGCTAATGAAGCACGGACTTCTCTCCATCTGTCTTTTCTTACTTTCTTCGTTCCCACCAGCTAATAAACTGGTCACTAAGTGCCGCTTTTCAGCGGGGCTTTGAGACAAAAGCAGGAGGCGGGGAACACTCACTGGCATGGCGTTGTTGACGGTGGTGTTGTACACACAGGAGCGCATTGTGAACTCCGTAAGGCACCCCTCAAACAACTGCAGTGACTCCGACACTTTCTCGTGGAAATCCTCTGCAGACTTATTGGCACTACCAAAGTAAAGGTAGTCAGAGTACAGCCTGTAAGACAAGAGACAAATTTGAACATGGAAAAGACACCTCATTATGTTTCAGGTTTTTGTCTTCAAGCATTTACAAGCTGTAATATTACAGCTATATTTCTTCTTCTCTGGTATTTTTAATATGTCTCCTAATTAAACTGCAGACAGTCATCATATTGGTCCAGCAAGAGGAATCCCCAGTGCCTCAGCCTCCTCTGACAGCAAATTCTTTTAGCTTGTTAAGCCAGCCAGATGTTTATTGATGCTGGCGCTGGTCTTGACTCTTATCTCTGTCATCTTAGTGCTTCCATTATACTTCTGTTGTTCTCTCTTAAAATGAAAAAAGATATTTCGATTTTAATTAAGCTGCCTGATTAAGTGACAATTAAATGAATCAAAATAATCATTTGGGTTTCAATTTACTAAAAATTGCTACTCTTGTTTGCTTTCAGCCAGCCCTTGTGAAACATTTCTCTCTGTAATTAATTTGATCAGTCAGTAATGGGTTCCAGAATTGACAGGCCTTTACAGAGAAACCCAGATGTCCAAATTAGGACCTACAATTTGGTATTTTGTAGTTTCCAGTCAATCTGTTAATGTTTTGTATTTAGGCTTTTTTTTTTAAGTCAACCAAAAATATTCACAGTGAACTCAACTCAGTTCTTAATGGTTGACTCTATGACTGAAAACATGTTTCTGCTGCTTCCTGTCAAATGAGAATGAAAAGGGAATTGTGGCGACAATGATCCATATAAACTCTAAGTTGCAATTTAGTTTGAAATGTAAGATCGTATAGAGGAAATGCGGTACAGGGTGTAAACAGATCTCACCTAATAAAAATGACACAGCTAATCTAATTGAGCATGCAACTCATTTTTTCCTAGAATTGTTTCAGGGGGAGAGGTTCCACGGGCCACGATTTGACAGACAGAAGCAATTACAGAGCATGCTTAGGCATTCTCAGAAGTAAAAATCAACATTAACAGCGTTAAGAACCCTCCCCACCCCCGTCTAAACACATTATCACACAGGCATTCAGCTGTAAGGTCTCCACATGTCTGATAAAGGCATCATAATGATACTTTTGTGGCAGCCTGTCTGAGGAAAAGTCAACACATCTCTTGTGACAACAGGTCTTTTGTTTCTTATGAACCTGGAAAATGTCTGTCTGTGTCAGCAGTGTAAACACTTATGATAGGGGTGCAAAGACATGCACATCAGAACTAGATCTGCATCATCGCTAGCAAAGCAGATTTCTCCCACCTTTCCACTGGATCCCTGAGCATGACAATAAAGCGGGCATCAGGCTGCAGGGCATGGATGAAGTCCTGGATAAGGAAGGGAGGCTCTCCCTTTGTTGTGTTGTCATAGAAATATACCCAAGCGTTGTTATCCCACATGGTGGATGCGCTGGCTTCTCCTGGAAAATACAGCCACAGTGCTTCAAGTAAAAACATGCACACATACACAAAAATATTGTGCAGTCACAGACACTTTTAGTTTTTAGTGTAAGGCTCATTATTTGTGTTTTTTGTATATTTTTACCAAATATACACAGTACAGGATCCCTGTTAAATTACATCAAATTACTGTTATATATGCTATCTTACACCTAATAATCTACAACAACATAAAAACATCATACTAATACACTTTTGTATTGTTATTTTAGCGTTACTATTCTTATCACCATAAACATATTTTATTGTAAAATGTGATGTTGATTGATATTTAAAAAAAAACAAACAGAATTTGGTATCTTGTTTGGCTTAAATGTAAACTGGCCAAATGTTATTAATCACTGAAAGTTGGGTTTTAGATGGTGGGTAATACAAAATAAACAGTTTGGTTATTAAGAAATAATGGGCATGTATTGGGAAAACAACTGTTGTTGTTGTTTTTGCAACTATTTTTAAGCCTATTTTCATTTTTCATTTCCGTTTTAGTTTGTCATTACCTGCAAATGATTGTCTGAGATTCAAATCGCACGTTGTTATGATTTTATCTGATTTTCAGAGATTTATTAGAACTTGAAACATACAGCCTCTAAATTAAAGCTTGAAGTAAAACATGAAAGCAAATTCAATAAAATGAGATGTTCTAAAGCAAGTGCTCAATGGGAGAAAAGAAAAAGAAAAAAAGACAAACAGCGAGGGAAGCTAAATAATACAATGACTGCAGTCTTCAAATCCTTGTCCAGACTGGTGCTCATACCAAGTCAGAGGACATTGTTTCTCAAACAATTTAGGACCATAAACTTTATCAAGCCAAGCTGAGAAATGATATCCTGGTTTCATTAGACTGTCTGCGCCTTCATTATCCTCTTATCTGTGAAGCAAAGCTGTATTTGGAAGGAACACAACAGGAGCCTTATCTGCCTCCCTTCCTCAGAAAAAAGGGACGATAGCCAGGGCCTATTTTTTTGCAATGAAAACGGTGAGAGCGAAACAGGATCACTGTTAATGCTGTTAACACCTAAAATGATACACACTGTGATCAAGTCTATTTAAAGGTCTCTGTATCCATTAAAAGGGCTCATTTTGGTCCAGAAGGAGGGCTGTACAGGACAGACAAATGCAGGAGCCAGACTGGTCTCTCTGGTGTTTCATAGTGGCTGGGTCTTGGCCGGGGGTTGAAAAGAATCCGAAGCCCAAGATCCTGGCCATAGGCCTGCGCCGTGCTGGGCTCTCCCAGGGCATCGTGTGAATACTGAGTGGGGTTTTGCTCCCCCACACCCCTCTAACTAGGATTATTTATTTGAAATCGCAAACAAAACAGTGCAACATGCTAAGCTGCACCCAATGCAGCGAGCCAAGTGTGAAAAGCCTGTTGTTGAAAATTGAAATCAGTTTTTCTTTGCGACCGAGCAATTTCTTTGACACGGTGTTTAAGCGATGGAGGGGGGGAAAAGACAGAAACAGATAGTTGCAGAGAGGCTGGAGACAGGATATGCAGATAGAGGAAGGAGGTTTGTAAGACTTCACCACCCCACTGCGGGTATTATTGCTGTCCTGACACACACACACACACACATACATTCACACACACACGCACACAAAACAATGATTCCCTTATACAGCACTTCAGTGAAGTGGCTAAGTGAGGCAGAAGGAAGTCCAGTATTATTAAGCTGTTAGAGCCTCTCTTTAAGGCTGAGTCACTAGCTCGTTTAGAAATACCTTCCCTCACTGAAGTGAAAGTGGCTGCTACAGAGCAGCCCCATGCTTTATCCTCACTACCTGCTGCTTTAATAGTAGTTTTGTAATATTGGACACAAGATTACAAGCGAAGTTTAAAGTGAGTGTCAGGTCACCCCAGGCCCAATGCTATTGGCTGCAGCCCGACGAGGGCACAGAATGCTGCTGGACCACGTTCTATAGATGGATCACAACAGATACATGACCCGAGTAATTAATAAGATTCTCAGTAGAGAGTGGGGAACAATAGCTGTTCCCTGAAGGTGTGAAAGAAAACAGGAAGACAGAGGTTACACTCAACAGGAAATGTTTCCGCTTAGAAAACTACCAAGAGATGCGATTAGCAAGAAGTCACGCAATGTTTTACACACTATCGCCTGTATCTTGTTGGCTTAGCTACCCAAAAACATGTTATTCTGACGATAATCAGTCTGTAATAGTTGGGTATTTTTTTGTGTGGGCAAATGCTGATATGCAGCTTCCTGTCATAATGTGCAACTCAAAGTTTGATTTACCGTGCTTGCACAGCACAAAAGGCAGAATATGATATTCAGTGTTTGCATTCTGCGCAATCTTAGTTCATATTAAATGCAAAATGTAGCTGGGTCACTTTGGAATATGAAGGTTTTGATGACAGTTAGATTTGAACTGGATCAAGGTATGATTCGTTTGAATTATACCTGCTCCTATCACCTCATATTACTCACGGTGTATTTATTCAAGAGACATTTCATTTGAGAGCATCAGTTCTTGTTTTCTTGTTCAAATATTGCAACAGTCCACTTCAAAACTTTGCCTTTGGACTCAAATAAACCACATAGATTTGTTCCTCTACTGCGCAAAATTGTATGTCTGCCCTGAGATGGACTGCTGCCCGCACAGACATCTTGTCCTCTAACCGAACCTCTATATCGTTGCACTCAAGTCATTTCTGTTTGCTTGCGAAACTTCCACTTCTAAATCTCTGCTCCTGCTCCCAGCATTTTGCATAATGCGTGACAAACCAATTGCCAAGTGGTTAGTACCTATATCACATGGCTGCTAATCATCTGAGCAATGGGTACCAGGTTTTATGACCTTTCCCTGCTCTTTGGCAGTCCTTGTTAGATCCATTAAATTACTGCAATGGGACATAAACCAGGAAGGTAATGTTGCTCACATCCACTGGAGGCTGCTGTGCAGTAGGCATAGGGCAACTACAGTATATGTAGGTATTCAGTTGTGGTGACTGTTTAATTCTAAAGCTTATAATCTTCCATTGTAGAACTTTTAAAGCCTTTGTTAGCAAGTTACAGTAGCACCAAGTAGAAACGACACAGAGTGAATTTTCAACCACCCGGAAATTAAACTAGATTTGGACCAGATGGTGGATTTGAACCCAGGACCTTCTTACTGTAAAGACCACCATGCTGCCCATGGTCTATTTTATAAATCTCGGTCCCAATATGTTACTAAGACGATAATTATCCGTGTTATCCACACTGACTAACAACTAGTGGTGCAGAGCCCAGTTAGAAAATGCTTCAATAAATTTTAATTCGAAGTGTTGCAATAATATATGTTATAATAGTTTCATTTCTACAAATGGGAGCTGGTTGTCATCTCACTTACCTATGATCATATCTGGTTGGCTGGATCGGCTGGTATTTGCTGTGAGGTTGCCCTGGATTTGGTAAGCAGCCTGATCGAACAAGTCCAAGTAGTCTTCCACTGGGTATCGATCATGGAAGCCCTCACTGAGACGAATGATACCTGACAGAGAAAAAGACGTTGACTTTAGGCAGGGATATTTTAGAATTTTTTGCTAAGTTATTACACTTAAAAAGCTGTTGGAGTGGATGCGTTGGCTTTAAATGGGATTCTAGAAGCAAAAGTGGGTGTGTTTTCAGTCCCGCCTTCTTGTTTCTCTACATGTGTTTCTGTGCTCACACTAAAGGGGGTCATTAGGGCTTTGTTGTTGTCCTGACTGCAGGATGACCTAATAAAATCCAAGTAAAGATCCAATCCAAATTCAGCAGGGAGTACTGTCTCTGCTCACTTTCTCGTGTTTCCAATTAAAGGCCAATGTCAAGTTAATCCTTAAAATGCAGGACTAGCAAATGTGTTTTCCATCTTAGCTGCTGTGGTGCACATTATAATTATAATTTAGTAGGCTATCGTGGAGATACGGTTTAGGACTTGGGAGTATCCGTGCAGCATAAGGATAATGAGGTAACTCAGGCGGCTGTTACTTTCAGCGATGCTTTGATGGTGTCCTATTAAAACACCTTTTCTTAGAAGGAAAAACATGATTAGAAAACTCAAGTAAACTCTCCAAACACCCAGTCTGCATCATTACTCATCCAGAACGGTCACACTTGTATGAGGTGTGATGGCTCTGGCGAGTCTTGCTTCAGTGCTTTTCTTTTTTTTCCCCATCGCTGTGCTGTTTCATATGAATTAAGCATAGAGCAGTTTTCAAATAGGCTGTGTTTCTTGATGGGAACTGTACACAACACACACATGCGCTTAAGATTCAAAATGCTCCTCCAAGAAAGTTATGTAGCACGGATCGCATCAAATCACCTTTTTACTGCATCGACCGAGCAGCGCCTCGAGGGGGATCGAAATAAATAAGTACAAAACAAGACCATTTGAATTCTGAGAGCTTTCAAAGGATGTCTTAAGAGAAAAGTGCTGATTAGCAGCCCGAAGTTCATGACTAGAAGGAATGGAGAGAAAGAAAGTGACAGCAAAGATGAAAGCGCACCAAACGAGGGGGGACAGTAACTGAGGGGGACCTGTGTCCTCGGGATATAACTGCATTTGCTGCTATGCAACATCACAAGCAGCAGAAAACACGGAGCATGAGGCAGACAAATTAAGGCAAACAACTCATCCACAACCCACAGCTTTACGAGCCTCAAATAATTATCAACTCAAACTAAACCCAACACATTAAAATAAGTATTGCATGCAGACTGATCAATCCACCAATTAGGTTTTGTGAGACTCGAAAGGATTAGGGGCATAGTCAGCAACTGGATAAACTTCAAAGGGATAGATTTGGCTGTGACACTTAAGCCTCTTTTGATATTTGTGGTGAGAATTTGGATGATTTTTTTTTTCCAAAGATTGTGGCCAGTACTGTATGTAGTGCCCTTAACAAGGAGTACACCAAAGCCATGAGTGAATTTATTCAAATCATTAAGTAACCTTTTAGACAGACAGCTGCTGGAAAAATAAAATGTCAAGTCAGTCGTTGTTGAGCAGAAGAATAGCCCCATCCCCAGAAATCACGGTGAAAATTGAGCGCTCGTATTGCACTCGTGTTATAGCGTAGCTTCATTTACTAAAATATAATTATGAAATAATCTGAGCACTGCATATACAAAATTCAGTATAAAGTTGTTGTGTTATTGACTTTTGATTTTGAAATCAGAACTGAAAACAGAGCCATCGGTCAAAAGGCAGATCGTTGCCCTACAGTTTGACTGCTGGGCTTTGTACTTCTTTATTTCAGGCACACATTAGTGAGACACACGCACTGACTCACTCGCTGATGTCCGCATCCTGGGCTGATGAAGGATTCCCATTATTCATGAGTCATAATGACTCTTTCAGTATCAAAGGGAAACAAAACAAACCCTCATAGGTATGATGATCTGCTTGTTTAGAGACAACAATGCAAGAGAGAAAAAGAAATCTTGGCCTACTTACGATTTTTACTACAAGCCTTATTATGAGCTAAATTTGTAATTAAAAATATTTCAGATGTAAGAGGAAATAGAGTAAAGCCTTCATGGTGTCTAAAATCACTAAATCAAACCAAACAAGCAATTTAACATTCAACTTAAGGGTGTCCAGAGGGTTTTCTTCTCACATGAGGTGCATTCAGTCTCACTCCCGGGTCTTGCGTAGCTTTTATTCCCATCTGTGATGGTGTGGTGGTTCTTTTTACATCACAGATGCTCGTGGAGGAAGAACACCACAATGTCAGCCACACTGTTAGAACTGCCATACGACCCAGATGTCTGCTGCGAGGCGGCTCTTACTTCTTGACGCACAGGGTTTTCTCTTTGTTTGTGCAAATGACTTGTTCGAGTTACCACCTGTTCAAACGCCTTGAGTGCCAAAATTATAAGCCGGAATTTTGGCAGTAATTTGTGTGTGTCTAAACAAACAAGCCAATATATTAACAGATAGTGTTAAACTCTCCATGAAATTGGCCAGTATTTTCACTATTTATTCATTATTTATTCAATGTTCTATCCAATAAGAAGTAACAACTTTAATTGCCTTTATGCAACAGCTCTATCATAAAATGGAAAGATTTGTTGTGTAATTAAATAAACCTATAATTGCTCTGTTACTCTTTTCAAGGAGAGTATAAAATTCAAATTTATGCACAGTGGGAACAGCCCAAATGATGCACCTAGAAGCTGAGGGAAGCAAATTTCACGGTAGAGAGATGTGTCGCAAGGAGCGACTGCAACATTAACGTGCTAAACAAGTGCAAAATAACAGCATGCGTGGGTTCAGTGTGCCTGAAGAAGCTTCGGTTGTTTTTATGTTCCTTTCAAGTGCTTTCTACCACAGAGAAAAGTCTATGTCACAGATGACAGTAAAGTACAGTTAATCTAGATCCTTCTGCGTATAGTTCTAGTCGAGCTGTTAATGAGCTTTGTTAGCACATAAGCTTAACCACACATACCAAGATGAGAAAGTTGCACTGGTATAAGTCTAATGAAGGTGTAAAAGTATGCAGGAGGGAAACAGGGAATGGTTATAATTCAAATTGCTGCATAAAGATTGTAAATATACAATTAGGGATGTTGATCTGGGTCAACTCTCAGGCAGAAAATTAGCAGTTTCTGTTAATTGTAGTGCTTTTGTTTTGAGTATTAATTTCCCTGTAATTATACTGTAATTGCACTGGGAAAAGCTTATATAGCACCTTTCTTCTTAATTTTGAGCACTGAAAGCGCTTTCTACTATAAGTCTCATTCACCCAGTGACACACACATTCACTAAGAGCACTTTTATCTAACATTCACACAAACATCAGGGGCATCAGGGTTCAGTATCTTGCCCAAGGTTACTTGGGAATATAAAATATATTAATATAGATACATAGTATACTGGACAGCCGGGGTAGAAATTGGTAGAAAATCTGAGACAGCCGGAAACTGAACTATATGGATCAGAAATGTAAAAACAAATACATAAATGTGTATTTGTTTCAGAAAAGTCTTACTCTTATAGTCTTACATTATTGTCAGTCAATACCCAAAGAACTGAAATGACCTACTAAAATATGCAGAAACTGTGCAATTCACACATCTAACAATATGATGATAGTTATAGTATAGACAATTTCAATATTATGTCACTTAGTGGTTTTGTGGGGTCCACTGAGGCTATTTCACTGCCAAAATAATGACAGTGACTTGAGCTTAGCATATGTCATGGTCCCAGGCTGGGCTCCCGTACCGCTCAAAATTACGTGTTCCTTACTTACCAAAACGTTTGCGGGTCCACCAGTGTGGCTCTTTGAAAGTTGTGAACTTCACGTCCGGGTGCAGCTTTAGTCTATCATACAGGTCTGTTGTGCCGCACTTTGGCTGACCAATGATATAGAAATAAGGAAGGCACCGCATGCGGTAGAGTTTCCTGTTGTGATGAAGCAAATGTTCGTGGAAAGTGTTCCTCAAGTGCTGGAAAACTGTTCTGAAGCGCCGCGAATAGCGTCCATATAAGTTTGACCTGTATGGGTCGGAAGTGATATTCCCAGTGTATTCCACATACCAGCAGGGGTTCTTGACACCAGGCAGAAATTTGCGAGGGATAACAGAAAACATCTGTGAATGCAGAGAAAGCAGGTTGCATCAGTCTGTTAGGCCATTTAGACATTTCACGCAAAACTGTAAACTCTCAATTATCATCGCACGGTAGAAGATGAATATGTTTGGGGTTTTTTGTATAGCCTACAGAGCATTATTGTGGTAGGACTAGGCAAGCACTGTGTGCGTTCATGACAAGTTTGTGCAGCTAGAATATGGTCTCTGGCAGATCAGACTTATAATAAATTTGAAACACAAGCAAGTGGCTTCATGCTAAATTTGTCGAGCAATGTTCCAATAAACACCAGCACACTCTATCACAAGGGTGTCAAACTCAAATACACAGTGGGCCAAAATTCAAAACTGGAACAAAGTCGCGGGCTAACGTTAATATTTATTGAAATATATTTATTCCTCCAGATATAAGAATGAATCTTTTCTTATGGACTCAAACACGTTTTGCTGAAAAACTGAATATGGAACAAGCAAAGCTTAATACTAAACAATATATATATTAGCTGTATAATACCAGTAGGCCAGCTCTAATAGTAATTTGGTATGGCTTCGCGGGCCAAATGTAATTAGGCTGCGGGCCAAATTTGGCCCGCGGGCCAGAGTTTGACACCTATGCTCTATCATATCTGTACTGCTGATGCTCAGCCACATAGTCCAGCCATTCACACCTTTTTCCTTGTTCTGGAGGCTTTTTTGCATTCAGTCTGGTCTTGAACAACTAAAACGAACATTAACTGAATTGTGTTTGAGGGACTGATTTGGCCAGAAGGGAACATTGCAATTTGTGGCCATTAAAAACAATCTAACTCAAATCCATTACCCACCCTCACACTCACAAAAAGAGCTTCAAATTCATTGTTGAGTAAGTGTGGAGGTGCAAACTCACAAAATGTTAACCTTCATTCTGGTAATTTTGTAACCAGATTAACCTCTAATCTCATCTCACACTTTCTGGTAGCACTACACATGAGCATGCATGCATTCATTCACATTGTTAAGATGCTATTTTTTTCTTTTTGTTGATCAAAGGCAGCAAATAATCACGCCACTATGACTTGCTTGCACTTTGTAAGACGTGGCTACTTTAAGGACAATTAATGCCGGATCCATCCACAGATGCAGTATTGATTGTCCTGCAGCCACTCTCTCTAATTCATTAGGTTGTTCAATAAGAAATTAGTTATATTGCAAATAGCCCAAGCACAAGCCATTATCATTACGATTAGCAATTAATTGAACTAAGCTTTGAGGTGAGACGAACAGTAAGAAAGCCTCAAGGCCAACATACTGAAGGACCTCGGGATGGCTTTGAGCTTAAGGGGACCTATGTAATTATCTGGTTTGGCATAAAGAGTTATAGAAGGATTTCAGTGCAGGTTTATCTCCTTATGAATTAAATTAGACACTGTAGCCAATGGGGAATTACACCAGAGTAGCCGTATTCAGCCCTGGGTAGACAGCATGTAGGCAGGAATGCTGATTTCAATCACCTTTTCAACACATTTAATTATAGCACAAGGCTCTTCAGGCTGATTAAAGGAGTAATATAAATAGTTATATATTACTGAAGTATGAATTTAATCAGTTTTAAATAAATCAATTTTGTGATAGCATTTGATATTCAAAGCCAAAGTCCATGTGTTAAATTGGAAAAAGAATATATAGAATAATTTGGATACTCACATGTGGCTCACTCTTAACCAGTGCTTTAAGCTCCGGAAGCTGTCTACTGCTCTGAAACTCCACCTTAGATGCAATGGATTTGACCACCATTTTAATATGTATGTAATCCTTGACCGAGGAGAGATTAAAGGTTAAAGGTCCTGGGCTGACCAGGCTGCTGAAGTGATAGGGAGAAGGGGTGAGGAGAAGGCCCTTTTTGTCCCCAGTCAGAATGTATGAAGCCGTGATGAGGAACATGACAGCCAGGCCAAACAGGAAGCTGTAGACACGGATCTTTCGGAACCACCCCAGGTTGCTCCATCGTCTTGGTAGATCCCGTTTTACCTGCAGAACTGCAAACAGGTTCATAGGTGTTTCATCCACCTGCAGGAGTAGCGGTCTCTTGCGGTAGTCCTCCACCGTGGAGCCCAGCAGGCTGTACTTGTAGTCCATCTGTGTCATGATGTCCACAGCCTGTGAGTCCCAGGCGTCCCAGCTCAAACACAGGGAGGTGTTATGGAGCAGGAGCCTTTCAGACAGGATGTTTTGAGATGGGTAAATAGCCAGTAGTTGATATCCATAATGGGTTATGGAGAACAGCCCACCTCATCCACTGACTTCTGCTAACTAAATGGAGAGAGACAGAGAAAGAAAGAAAACTGAGTGAGATGACTAGAAGTCAACATTATCTCACTGTTTTCATTATCTGGCTGAAATATTGTAAAAGAGCAGAATTATTATAAAAATAAAACTCATTTAAACCTCTCTGATTGTGTGAAATTGTTATGTTGCTATATTGTAATTACCTGCTGTGAATATGAAGAAAATACAAAATTGCAGCAGCTCACAAAATGTCAACATTTCTACCTCAACAAAGCGGTATAATCATGAGAAAAATGTAACTAATTGGAATGACTTCTTAAACTTCCTGTTTCAATCAGACATTACAGCAGCACTCTACTCATTGTCCATCCTCCCATCCTTCCTGTGCATTGGAATCACAATATGGAAGAAACGATAAGGATGAGAGAGACATTCAGCCCGGAAACTAGGAGGCTCTCACGGGGAGGGACATGGATATAAGAGATACGCAGCCGGGCCTGGACCACAGGAGGGATTATATTATCAGAAAATAGTATTCCTCACTGTGAAGTCACTTGGATCAACACTCACCTGCAGATAAAAAAGAACGCCAATGTCTAAAGGGTGAAAGAAATGTTGATCTTTAAAGATAATGCTCTCGCAGTACTACCTTCTGGTTTTATCCATGAGTTTTCTTTGTGTCTAAAGGTAAGCCATAATGATTTGCTCTGAACAAAGTACAGAAGGATGACAAAAAGGATACTTTTTAAAAGGGTGAGCAGAATAATTTTATAGCTGAAGGCTTTGGAAATGTTTCCCATCTTCACACTTGGAGCTGCATATATATATATATATATATATATATATATATATATATATATATATATATATATATATATATATATATATATATATATATATATATATATTATACCCATGCAGTTGAAGCTGATGTATGCCATACCTGCTCTTGCTCGCATACATCATAAGATAAGGGCACCGTGGAAGTGAGTCATTGCTCGTCCTCGCAGCTGCTGATGTTGTCTACCCCCAGCTACCCATTGCAGCTCTGTATTCCAGCAGCTTGCAGGCAGAGCAGATAAGAAGACGGAGTGACTGCCTCCCTGCTCAAGCAATGTCATTTACCCCCCGCTGGGCCATCAGGTTCACACCACAGCAACAGTCTTTCTAGGAAACAGGTGTCGAAATAACAAGCTCTGCTGTGAAAAAGCTCCTTTCCAACCTACAAGAAGTTCACCTGACAGTACCTTCAGTTTGAAAAAGAAAGACGCAGATGTAAAATATGTTTTTGCTTTACGTCAGCAGAATAATGGATCTCAATCGATAGCTTCTTCAGTTAAAGGATTGTACACTGTAATCACAGCACTAAAGTTAGGATGACATTTACAGAATTAGACCTAACAAGCCCACTGATTACTGTTGATGAGCATATCACTCTTTTGTATCACTCTTCTGTTCTGTTCCTTTATCAGTCAATGGGGGGTCATGGCAAAGACTACAAGGATGAAGGCAAAGAAAAATGGTGCATGAGGGTTACATATGAAGAGAGATTGAGACAGGTAAAACAGATGGATGGAAAATGCAAAGGCAAATAAGGGACGGTGTCATTGACACAACAATGTCACTCTCAAGGGAAGTTGCATCTAAATCAATCAGTCAGCTAGCTGTAGCAGTGGGTGACTGGCAGCTTGACAGATCTGCTATACTCATAAAGCAAATATGTTGCTCCTGTCCATCAAGTATGATGAAATAGCTTAACTGGAACTGAAATATGTGTAGAGGGCAGTGGACAAAGAGAACACAAAGTTGCATCATCGACCCTTTTCAGCTGATAAACCTTTAAATCTGTAATAATTAAAGCGTGGATTTGAAGACTATCTGCACTGAAGGCAACCCGTCACATTCATCTTTCCACCTTTAGCATCCTTAATGCCTCTGAACACTGCCTGTAAGAAAGTAGCTGAAAAGTTTTTTTGCAACTAAGTTAAAGCATTAGTAATAATTCTTTCAATAATGTGTAATTAATCTTTATTAAGCATTAATAAGGCAAATATTTTAAAAGAAAAAATCTCAAACAATTATCTGACCACTAGCTATTCAGTTCAATTCTTCCTATTAAATTCAGTGTACTGATACTGTACTGCACCAACAACAAAAGTCAACCCAACAAATTTAAAGAGGAAACAGAAAAATCTAGGTATAGTTTTACTGCTGATATAATCGGCTGATATCCATCTGTACTGACATCTATAAATAAGAGAAACACCCTTCAATCATCAATATTATTATGGGTGTTGACTTTGCATAGTTTGTTCACCAGCTTCCCTTGGCAGCACACATGTTTGAAATGCCACAGACACAACAACCAGCTGAGCAGAATCGCGTGAAACATAAATAAAAAAACTACAAATAAATATTATGGAAATCTGTTTATGTTTCATGTCATTAAAAGAAGAAGAAAAATGGCATAAGAAATATTGGATTTTTATTTTTATTTTAATTGACAAATATTGGTATCTGTCCTAAGAGTCCTATTGATCGGGCTCCAATGCCCTGCAGCTTGTGAGTAGTGAGAATAAACCTCTTTTGAAGAAAGAAATCTCATCTGTAAATATGTAAATTATGTATTTAGTCTTTACTCAAATGTAATGCAAATGACTGCATGTGTGTTTTTTAAAGATAAAACCTGATATCAGACTAGGCTGAGATGTTTTAGCTATGAATAAAAAAAAATTGTGTGCATCTATCTGAATAGAAGAGATTTGAGTGCAATATAGTATAAAACCATTTGTGTGCGTGTTCTAGTATAAAACCTGTTGAAAAGCTTTTTGTGTGTACATCAGTACTTCATTTTCAGGTCTTTTTCAAACCACAGAATAATAAGACTGGATAAAATTGATAATACGATTTCTTGCTTTGTAAAATTATTAATGATCACTAAATATTTAATAAATTATTATCACACAATAAATACCACAGTAGTTTCAGATTTTATTTGAAATTGGCACTGAGAAATGAAATATCACTCGTGTAGGGAGACCGCAGGTCAGAAAACTGGTTTGGCTGGAGAGATCAAACACATAACCACACAGATAACTCAAATTCATAATAACTGTAATTAACTTTGAATACATAAGCCTCAGTAGTAGTGGTGTACGTGCTGCGCTGACGGCTCCTTCCCTGTGTGATACAAATGGAATTGGCCACAGTCTTAATAACTCATGAAAGCAAGGTCTCTCCATACTATCTACCCTGTCATTTAGGGACACATCAGCACAGCCAATCAGGCTGATTTGTTTAAAGTCTGCTGTCTGCTTTCCTCCAAGCTTCCCATCCCGGCTCTGGAAAAAAAATAGCCCTCCTCACAACAGCAGTTAATTGCTATTCTCTTTTGTACTTTCCCTTCTTTCACAAACAATTATTTTCTTTGTGTTTATTTCTGTCAATACAAAAATGTTTCTTTGTGTGAAAAGCCGCTGTGTGTAACTCATTTTTTGGCCAATCTGAATCTATTGTTGGCGATCACTATCACGCTATTGGCTGTAGCAAATCAAATTTAAACAGGCTATGCTACAGCTTTTCCAATGTTCTGAAGATGAAAATTTGCTTTCTTTGGCATTGATTTTGCACACACAAAAAAATGGAAAAGTGGTGACACAAAAGCAACATGTCCATGCGTTTTGGTCTGGTTCTTAGAGAAAGCGAATGACAAAAACACTCAACAGCCTTTTAACCATTCGTTGCTCAAACCACAGCAAGGAATTATTGTTATACCTGGCTGGAGAAACAGTCTGTGTAGCAGAGAGTGCACTGTCCTACTTCCTCAGCTCTCTAATATTTCAAATGGTGGAAATTAATTGCTGGCCTGCTGATGGGCCGTCTTTGTTTTGATTCAAAGCAAACCAGTAGTGCTTTCTCAGGCTACGGAGAACTCACAGGAAACGTTTAAAATACCATCGCTGTCTTCATTTTTGACTCAAGGAGAAGATTAAAAGGTCTTGTTTCTACTGGGTTTAGCACTAACCCGTTTTCAGAGGAAATGCTTTCTCTTTGAAACATTGTGCAAGAAACTCTTGAAGATGTTCTGCAAGATAACTTGGCTGAGTATATGTTTGTGTCCTCTTGTGTCTCTGGGCGTTCTTAAAATGTCAGACTGTCTTTTAATATTCAGTGCTGTTTACACTGCACAATAGCTAAAACTTCACTTATCTGGAGAAGCAACAGGCAGATTAGAAGTTGCACTCGTGGCTGGGATGCAGTGAAGCGAAATGCTATATGAGGTTTTGCACAGGGTCAGTTGATAAGCTCAGGCGAGCCCGATTCATATCACCAGAAAGACGCAATGAAAAATAGTTGAATCCTCAAGCATTTATTAGTCACCGGAAACCCAATCCATAATCATGTGTTCAATCAGAAATGTGGCTGATAAAGGAATAAATCAAGATAGAAGGAAGAAAGCAAACATTTATATTCTCTTGTAGTGTTGGTCTTTATATAATCTTCCTATATAGTACCGCCTCTGCCAACAAGTCAAGTTGCACTTTACAGCCATGTAAATCCAAAAATACAGTGGGGCAAAAAAGTATTTAGTCAGCCACCGATTGTGCAAGTTCCCCCACTTAAAATGATGACAGAGGTCAGTAATTTGCACCAGAGGTACACTTCAACTGTGAGAGACAGAATGTGAAAAAAAAATCCATGAATTCACATGGTAGGATTTGTAAAGAATTTATTCGTAAATCAGGGTGGAAAATAAGTATTTGGTCAATAACAAAAATACAACTCAATACTTTGTAACATAACCTTTGTTGGCAATAACAGAGGTCAAACGTTTACTATAGGTCTTTACCAGGTTTGCACACACAGTAGCTGGTATTTTGGCCCATTCCTCCATGCAGATCTTCTCAAGAGCAGTGATGTTTTGGGGCTGTCGCCGAGCAACACGGACTTTCAACTCCCGCCACAGATTTTCTATGGGGTTGAGGTCTGGAGACTGGCTAGGCCACTCCAGGACTTTCAAATGCTTCTTACGGAGCCACTCCTTTGTTGCCCGGGCGGTGTGTTTTGGATCATTGTCATGTTGGAAGACCCAGCCTCGTTTCATCTTCAAAGTTCTCACTGATGGAAGGAGGTTTTGGCTCAAAATCTCACGATACTTGGCCCCATTCATTCTGTCCTTAACACGGATCAGTCGTCCTGTCCCCTTGGCAGAAAAACAGCCCCATAGCATGATGTTTCCACCCCCATGCTTCACAGTAGGTATGGTGTTCTTGGGATGCAACTCAGTATTCTTCTTCCTCCAAACACGACGAGTTGAGTTTATACCAAAAAGTTCTACTTTGGTTTCATCTGACCACATGACATTCTCCCAATCCTCTGCTGTATCATCCATGTGCTCTCTGGCAAACTTCAGACGGGCCTGGACATGCACTGGCTTCAGCAGCGGAACACGTCTGGCACTGCGGGATTTGATTCCCTGCCGTTGTAGTGTGTTACTGATGACCTTTGTTACTTTGGTCCCAGCTCTCTGCAGGTCATTCACCAGGTCCCCCCGTGTGGTTCTGGGATCTTTGCTCACCGTTCTCATGATCATTTTGACCCCACGGGATGAGATCTTGCGTGGAGCCCCAGATCGAGGGAGATTATCAGTGGTCTTGTATGTCTTCCATTTTCTGATGATTGCTCCCACAGTTGATTTTTTCACACCAAGCTGCTTGCCTATTGTAGATTCACTCTTCCCAGTCTGGTGCAGGTCTACAATTCTTTTCCTGGTGTCCTTCGAAAGCTCTTTGGTCTTGGCCATGGCGGAGTTTGGAGTCTGACTGGTTGAGGCTGTGGACAGGTGTCTTTTATACAGATGATGAGGTCAAACAGGTGCCATTCATACAGGTAATGAGTGGGGGACAGAAAAGCTTCTTACAGAAGACGTTACAGGTCTGTGAGAGCCAGGGATTTTCCTTGTTTGAGGTGACCAAATACTTATTTTCCACCTTGATTTACGAATAAATTCTTTACAAATCCTACCATGTGAATTCATGGATTTTTTTTTCACATTCTGTCTCTCACAGTTGAAGTGTACCTCTGGTGCAAATTACTGACCTCTGTCATCATTTTAAGTGGGGGAACTTGCACAGTCGGTGGCTGACTAAATACTTTTTTGCCCCACTGTACATGTAAAGATGGCTTCAAAGACATGTAATACGTGGGCACCGAATATTAGTTTCACAAATTCAAAATGATGAAAAATCTGGACATTTCTTCTACTTCTGTTCTGAGGCTTTGGTGAATAATGGCCAACAGCATGATGATGCACTAAAGTTGACCTCTGAATATAGCTCCAGGGCTCGGTTGTGGGACACAAGCCACTGTACTCCTACTGCCGGTCCCAAGTCTGGATACATTGGGAGCCTAGTGTCAGGCAGGTCATCTCCTGTGGCGACCTCCAAACAGAGCAGCCAAAATAAAGAAGAGGAAGTAATGTTCACCTTTGAATCTGTGGTTTATAAAGTATTATCAATCATCATTGAATTACATAGATTTTCCAGTGAATATGGCATAAATGAGTTGTCTTTTGTCCTGTCTTCTTCCTGTTAAAAGGGAGTTTTTCCTTCCCACTGTCACCAAATGCTTCCTCATAGAGGCTCATTTGACTGTTGGGGTTTGTTCTGTATTATTCTAGGGTCTTTACTTTATAATATAAAGTGCCTTCAGGTGACTTGTTGTGATTCAGTGCTATATAAACAAAAACTAAATTGAACACAATCACACCAAGTGTGACATGTGTGTATTTTATGAGGCTTTTTTTGGGTTACTATGTGCACCAAAATCTAATCAGTTTAGTCCAAGTGAAAGGTTGTTGCAGATGTAAAGAACATTTAGAAGCTATCAACAATATCTCAAATTTATTAGAATGGATGGACTAATGAATGGATGGCAGAGTAATGTACAATCCCGAAACAATCCCAAAGACATAATGCCTCTAGCCATGGCCATCAACAGCATGGAGGTATAAAAATAGATGAACATAAGTGGAATATGACAATACCATAAAAATGAAATCTACTGCCAGCTTTCCTCTGCGGCGACAGAGCCAGAGAGCTCAATACCATTGCATTGCTCAAGGTGCAGAGAAAAATAAAACATGAAAACAGTATGACAGAGTGGACTGCAAACCCTGCAGTGGAGTCACTTGAGAGACCTTGAGAACAGAACAGCACATTCTGTCCAGAGAGTCCTTCTGGGCAGCTACCCAGAAGTGCTCTCGACAGGCTGATTCCAACTATCCATTGTTATAGTGAAGAAACGGTTTATCATTCAGGGACGATCCTGTCCACACACCATTATAAAGTCATTTCCCTTTTAGGACCACTTACAAACCCTCCAAAGAAAATAAGCAAAAAAACAGAAGAACAGAGGAGACAGCTAATGAGCCTACTTGCCTGCAGACTCCAGGCAACTTCCTGTTGTGGTGTTTTGTACAAAAACAGCTGATAAGTTGACAGTAAACGTGAATGTGAACGTGAAACGTGAATTTACTGTACGTTCACATCTGTGAAACCATCTGGTCCTTCTTACTGCCTCACCTCTCTTAACATTTCCAAGAGACAGGAAGTTGAATTTGGTTGAAGTCCACCAAAAACACAGGAAGTACTAGCAGGGGAAGAATGTGATAGAAGTAGTAAGATGGAAGAAGAAAGGAATTGTAGTTGCTGTGTCAGCTGAAAAAAAAAAAAAAGTTTTTCAACCAGGCCACTCACAATAATTAAAGTTCAGCATGAGGCCACTGCCAGGGTGGTACAGCCATTAAATGCTCTCTGACATGTGACACTGCGGCAAATGCTTGATTGGTCATATTGGGATTGTGATAAATAGCTGCTGATGACAATGACACTGCCTCCTTCTGTGCTGAGGCTTTTTTTATTCTGCCAGGGTGATATAAAGGGACAGAAGCTCTCTTATATTAAATTATGCATATGTCCCATATTTAAATATTAATTTTCCATTAACATGTTGTCTATAAATCAATCTACAGATGAGTGTTTTAAAAAGATGAGGTTTAAAAAAATAGCAAGGCTTCAAACCTGAAAATGTTGTGTAACATTTTGTTTTCCTGGTTTAACAACATGCTTCTGCTAAATTGTGTGAGACTCTGGGTTACTGGAAGTAGGACAGTGTGGGTTTTTTCAAACTATACTAATATCCATTAAACCACTAATCTCATTCTCAGAAGCAGGGACATGATTTTCTTAATAAGAACATGATGTTTCTTACTATTTTTTCTTAATAAGGTATTACAGTTATGTACTGACTCGAGCAGCTACAAACATTTCTCTTGCAATTAACTAACTCTTATAACAACATCTTTAAGTTATATTAGGTTTCCATAAACTTTGCTTTCCTATAATTCATCCACACATATATGTTGTATATAGAGTTGTTTACATAGGTATTTTTATAATGCCTGTGAAATGTATAATCTAGTACTTACTTACTTACTTACTGACAATACTTTTTTTGTGTGTGACCTGTAGAGGTCCACAAATCTGGAATAAGCTTCAATGCATCTTAAAATTGTTAACATCATTTTCTGTTTTCAAACAAACTTTAATGCAGTACTTACTATCAAAATGTTTTTATTGCTTTTAAACTCTGTATGGTAAGGATTTTTCACAACCTGCAGTAGCTTTCTATATGAACTTTATGCTATTATTTTCATGTGCTGATTATCTAGATATATTGGATTAGCGATATTTATATATTAGCATCCTTAGGGTAACGTTGGAATATTTTTAGTGATTTCTGTTATTGTAATGTGATGTATGCTAGGAGTAATATATGTATTTACTGTATATTATCTGATGTTTCTTGTATGTATGTACAGAAATATTCACTCTTAAATTTACATAAGGGGATGTTTGCTTGTGCAACATCTAGCATTGCGTATAAATATCTTCATTATCCATTATTTTATCTGTAATAAGATGTCCAAAATATTTGACTTTATTAGAGATAATAAGAATATTCTCTAACAATTTTCATTTTTGAAATTCTAGATGTTTGCAATCCTTGGTTCTCCAAGTCATGGGAGCGCTCTTACAGTCGATAAATCTGATGTCATGCTCGACACCAAAAGGAGAGCATATGTAAAGGAACTACTGGAGACCAGTACTGCTAGGACTATAAACCATGAGATCATCCATATATAATAATATGGTTCACTAGAATCCTACCAGTCATACACCCAGTTTTAAAGGCTCTTAGCTTTTGTTTTTGGCAAATCAGCATCATTTAAAAAAAACTTGCAACAAAACTCCAAATGAGGCTTGCAATGTTGGGTTGATGCACAAGTAAACCAGAACTCACTCTTTGACTCGATTTTAACAATTTTCTATTGATTTACATGATCAAAACCGTTGGAGGCATTGATGAAACACATGAATATTGATGAATTCTTTCCTCAGACAACTTTGGCTTTAAAGCCAAACTGGTACTGATTTGTGTGGAAAGATTTCATTTAATCTAAAGCTTCTTTTAGTTGCTCCTTTATTCAAGAGGTGTCACATGTTTTTAACACCAGATCCCGTTCCGGATACAACACTCCAGGGATTTGTGCCACTTCTTGGGATCTTTTACTTGTTAGGAAAATTTGTAAACCACTACACTATGGAACTACCTAATATGCACATTTATGTATATTAAAAATTGGATTTATAATAGTATACATAAAATTAATACAAATAATTCTTTTTTCTGTTTAGTTCTCCCTTCCCTGAGGCCATTAACTTACTAATACTTATCAGACATCTGTATGCACAAACACATGATAAAGATGAGAAGGAAAAATAAATGACATTACTTTCTGGTTTGTTGAGTATCCCTATGGCATTAAATGAAAGGAACGCCAAGCTCCAACACGTGAAAAATTTACTCGCTTGATATTATTATGTATTAAACTCCTTATCAGATGTAATTACTCATTATTGAAGATACGTGAGTGTGCAGCCCCATGGACAAGGAGGGCTTGATCAGTGAAGTCTAAAAACAGACAGCAACAAGAAGCACTGGGAAAGCTCAAACGTCCCCCAAGGCAGCTCACTCTCTGGATAGTATTTATGGTCAAGGGAATAGTATTATATTTTGTATGCAAACATTTTGATTTCTTTGTTATTTTTTAAATGTACTTTAAGAAGTTTGCATTGCAGTAAAAATCAGATAAACAAACATTATCTGGGACATTATCAATGGATAAGCTTATCCAGGGAAATGTCTAGGGGTTCCCAGGCCAGCCGATGCAGTTAGGTCCATACATATTTAGACACTGACACAAGTTTTGTTTTGTTACCTGTTTACTAAAACATATTCCAATTATAATTAGATAATGGACGTGGGCATAATATGTAGCCTTTCAGCTTTCATTTGAGGGTATCAACATTCAAAATGGATAAAGGGTTTAGCGACTATACCCCGAGTTCTCTTGGGAGAAATTTACTTTGGACAAGTGAGGGAAGCAACTCATATAAGGTAACCCACAATTTCACCTATTACCATTTAGTAATTTGACTGATAATGGCACTAGAGACATTTTTAACCTACTTAGCTTAACAGTTTGGTGCCATATAGGTTTTGGATTTGACCTCACCATGGCTATGTCCATATATTTTCTATACAATCTGAGTAAACAACAGTAGAGCTAATATGCTGATGAGTGTTAGAATCTGTAAAAACAGACGGTGAACCTTTTTACCCACATTAATATATTTTTCTAAAACCAACAATTTAAATGTAATAAATACTCATAACGAGGCAAAAAGAGAATTATTAGCTTCAACTTTGATGTGTTTATTTGAAAGCAACTGAAAAAGGCTGGTTAGTGCAAATAAAGTGAGAACCAAAGCTATCTACTGAACCATGAAATTACTCCTTAGTATAGTTTGGGATTACAAGACAACACTTGGAAAAGGGGATTGTATTATATTGCATGTCTACAGTGTGCCACAAAGATGTCTGATAATAGAGTGAGCAGGAGCACCCTGACCTGTCAAATATGTCACTCCTTCTCCAGCACCCCCAAAGGTCTGTGGCCCAGTTCAATCATGTAAATCGCGAGCATACATAAGACAAACAAGGAGAAGATCTGTATTCACTGTGGCTTAGAGTGGATTCATTTGTCATATTACCCAAGGAGAAGTCATCCATCACATTCATCCTGATCACACACTCTGTGGCCCAAAAGATCAGAATCTAATCCCCAGGAAGTCAATCTGACCTCAGCCCGACCAATGAGCACACAGGGTCAAATTAACAAACACAACCATCAGCCGCTCTCACTCCCGAGGAGGGTGGTGAGAAACGTGGCCTCTGCCCTGCATTCATAACTGCTTCTCAGCTGGGATCTCAGACGGCTGGAGTCCCAGTTCAGCACTTTCCACCATCTTATCTTTTATTCATTATTTTAATTTCAGTGGCAGCACCTTCTGAGGTGAATAAGTGCTTATGATGGCGTCATTAAAAAGCAGAGAAAAACAATGGCTCCTATTTAAATTATTGATTGTGGTAATGGATATGCTGTGAAGAGCTGTTCTGGGCTCCAAACAGAACACAAATAATGAGGATAAACTAGGCCTGAAAATGATAACAGGGAAAGTGACAGGTCATGTGTCTTATGATGGGAGTATACTTTACATCAAACCCAGAACAAGGGATGATGGTTTTATTTGAAGAGCTCTGTCTTTAACACAATAAACAATTAAGGTGTATGTGTGTGGATAAAATGGTGTTTCAAACTTGAGGGGCATATGCAAAACAGTGCAGCGTTAGCACAGCAGTTTCAAATGAATAATTTATCAGGATGAACTTCGATGTGATGTGTCTGTAACTTATTATCTAACTTTAGAAAATTTATACCCATGTGAGTAAAAATAATTCTGAAGAGATCCTTGTGTGCATTTCAGCATTTTCCCTGCTACTGTTCTTTTTCCCCTTTGTTTTAAGCTTTCTAATAGTAATCTACCAGTCAATTAAATTCAGTTTCTCTGTTCTCTTTTATCAAGTGTTTTATGTCTGTCTATGTTCCTTTATGTTGATTATTCTTCTTATTTTTGTGAAATATTAATCCGTCTTGCTGACAGATTTTGCGATAAAAGAGATCCAGAGATCTTGAATACAGCACTAACTTGTCAGTAAGTTGCATGGAATGGGGAAGAAGATGTCATGAAATACTAGTTTAATTCACAGTGACTGGCTTTTCTGTTTGTGGCTGTAGAGATGAGTTCAAAAGAGTACAAACCTACATAAACTATATTACTTATCTAATTAAATTTAACTTGATTTTAATTATATAGCACCAAATCTGCTTTATATTGTAAGGTAAAGACCCTGCAATAATCGAATTACCCCCCTTGAGCAAGCACTTGGTGACAGTGGGAAGTAAAAACTCCCTTTTAACTAGAAGAAACCTCCATCAAAAACATGCTCAGGGAGGGGCAGCCATCTGCCATGACTTCTAAATGCTGCAAAGTACAGAAGACCATTTTATACCACATGAGGTGCTCTTCTGTATCTTTTAATAGCAAAGAATTTGGGGACAAATAGCACGTTTGAATCACTCATTTTGCAGATGGACACCAAATTTACCTGATAATTATCCTTCTGCTCTGTAGCCTTGGTGATCTCAGCATAGCAACAATTAATGAGGTAGATCTCAACAGAGATGCTGTCAGAACCCACATTTGTGATACCTTATAGTACTGTAATTCTGACCACAAAATATTTTCTGTCTATCATAGGTACTGTAAGCAGAATGGGGTAGTATATGGCTACAAGTATTGCGTTGCATCTTTACATGCTGAAGGATGACCACAGGCACAGGGAAAGTTCATAGTATAAAAGATGGACATAGCTACTGTGACGTCAGCCACTGGTTTCCAAAGTCTCATTTCGAGGTCTTGAGAGGCTAAAGCTGTCTGTCAGTACAAATACAGTAACTTGAACCTGAACTCCGATACATAGATAACGAAGATATTAAGGTGCAGGGGGATAACTTATTTCCTAAAGGCAGTATGTAAACAATGCTATCATGCTTTTCAGATCAAGGGAGGAAATACTTCCAATTCAGGAAAGCACCAGAAAGTCCAGCATCCAAATCTGTTTGGATTTAAAAAGTAAAAACAAATAATTAAAAAGGTGAATGTGCTTCAGTTCAACAACTTCATCCAATATTAGTCTGAATGTGTTATCTTTTGAGACAGCTGGCATTGCTGTTACAAAATCCCCCACGTTCCATAGGCTAAAATGTTTGCAGTGGTTAATGCTATGCGGTGCACATGTGTCAAGTTGGGTATTGTGACATCCCTTCTTCTCACGTTGTTTAAAATGAAGGCAAAAGGAATGTGCAGTGTTGTTTTTAGATTATAAGCTGGATGTTACACCTGGGTGGACTGCTCAAGTGAACCCTGTGTGCCTGTTTGAATAACACTGAGTGTAATGAGAGTAGCTGTTAGTGGAGGCTTATGTCTGGAATTTATAATTGCCAGCAATGCACGTTGAATATGCAAGCCATAAACATGTATAAGATATTGTGCACCGTCAAAATCTGAGCAAACCACCTGTTTTCTTGGAAGGTAGAGTTTAAAAATGAACAGATAATTGTCGAAATTAGCTAGTTTCGGTCATTTATAATTTTCAGCCATTGTAGCAGCTGTAAATGGTGGTACCTATCTGTTAACTGATCCCAATATCAAAGTCATTGTCCCCAGTGAGTGAATCCCACTGTCTCTGGTGACACAACAGCACATTGCCATTGCAATTTTAAAGTAAAGTTGTTGTGCTGATATTATTGTCAATTTTTATGTGTATTTTACTGTCTGGTAAGGTGTAGATGATTAAAATAGCAATAAGCTGAAAATGCAAGCCACAAACATCTATAACATATTGGACAACATCAGAATCCCAACAACGCACCTGTTTTCTTATAAGTTAGGTTTAAAAAAAGACTACTCGCAAACAATGCAAGATAGACATAGAAAGTTTCAAACTTGCAATAACACTTTTGTAAAAACTTCAAAGATCTGTACAAGAGACAACACTACAAACAACTACAAGATGCTAGAACTTGTCCCTTTTACCTAATCTGACCTCTTCTTTCAGACATCCGACTTTTCACTTGTTTAACAATCCACCAACACCTGGTCCTACTCGCCTCCTCGCGCTTTATGAGACCTGACAGGCAAACTCTCTACTTGTGGACCAAAGTTCATTCCGCTGTTAACCTCCATTCTGACAAGAAACAGACAGAACAGAGGAAAAGGAGTTGGTAATTAATCCAATGGGAATGTTTACCATTTCCAATGGAATGCCTCTCAAACCACAGAGCGGCATAAAAGATTTTGATCCCTACAGGCTCGCAGAAAAATTCAGGGGAAACTATATTCAGTCAATAACACTTGTATTAAAAAAGAAAACATATGCTGTGGTTAAGACTGTCAAGACTAAATTTAGATGTAAAACAATACTGCAGTTGTATTTTTCCATGCTCAGTGTCTTGCCCAGTGACCCTCTTAACAAACACATCTGTAAATGCTATTTTATACTTTTGGAATCACGCTACACTTCAAAAGGGTGAACCACTACTAAAATACAACTTTATGGAGCAGCTGTGCATGCATAAATATATTTAAGGTTTGGTTTACACTCAGTGGAACTTGGTGAGAGTCCAGGTGGAGAAATTAACGGACCTATGCGAAAATTTTCATCATGTTTTATTCCCCAAAACAAGGCATGAGCATTGAATGCTTTTAGAGAGCAATTCCAAACTATTGTAGTCTTTGACTGGAGCTGAAACTAATAAAGTGTTGGACAGATAATTATCTAAATTAGATTCGATCTCATTCAAAGTGTATTTTGTTGTTTGTTTATGCAGTAGTGTCAATTGAGCACCACAGGGAATGGGTTTTACATTGCCCTATTTAGGAGACGCATTGAGAGCACAGGTGGAGAGAATTAGAGCCAGGAGGAAGCCACACAGATCTTTCAACCGTGTAGTTTTTGGTTCTGATGGTAGTGTCGTGTTTTTATCTGTTTTTGCACTGTGAATTTGACTTTCAGTCATTCTCTCAGATTTGTCTGTTTTTTGTTTGTTTGTTTGTTTGTTTTTTAAGAATTAGATGATAAAGTGTTAAAGGTATTGGCCACGGTGGACGTTAGTTTTTTTCACCACAGCAGGTTGGAAATGACTTCAAATTGAGTCAAGTGGCCTTTTGGTGCTTGGATCATCACTACAGATACAATGACATGGAAACCAATACAAATATTTATGGTAACCCAAGTTTAAGAATCAGAAAATGTTTCCTAACACTCTGATGAAAGCATTGGGGGCAACTTGGCATTCAGTATCTTGGTCAAGGATACTTGACATGCCGAGGTCAAACCATTAATAGATGACCTGCTGTACTGAACCTCCTGAGCCACAGCCACCCCAATATAAATATATTTAACTAGCAAAAGATTAAATAATAGCATGAGTTCAATGAGTTCCCCTTTTTTCCCAGCTCGATTGAGCAAAGAGGTTTGCATGACTGCCACATGAATGGGAAATATACCTGAAATATTCTTTATTATATATAAATACATTATTATATATTTGCATCAGTTTTACAAACATATTTTATTATAGTAATATTCAAGAAACATAAATATTGTATCTGCTTAACCTAAGCCTTTAAGCATATGAGTGCAGCCTTGCCCAGACTCCTTAGAGTGAATCAATGTGTTTTCATCTCACCATACACATCTGACACTGGACTATCAATCAATATATCAACTGACATAAACAGATATAGTATATACAGAGTTATTTTATATACACTGTGTATTTTGAGATGAAAAATTATAAAGTCGTTGCTTATTAAGCTTTCGGGGACATAATTTTCCATCTTACCGCCTTAAGTGAAAACATTTAACGCTTCATTGCTATTACTATTATCTGAGCTGCTTTGCTGAACAAGATATTCAGTGACATTTAGAAATGACCCACCATTTCTAGCATTATGTACTAAAAACAACTTTAACATCCCAGAGAAGAAAAAAATATACCTATGAATTAGGTGTTCTTACCATTCCTATTCATTGAATCAGACCTTTTTTGCAGATCTTTTGATAAGAAAATACTTATTTGGTGATCAGAAAAAAATGTTTTGGTAGTTAACAGATTTATGAGTTTATCTAATTGTTTTTGTTAATGTATTTGAGCACATGATGAAATTAAAACTATCAAACATGCTGTACAAACTGTTAACTTCTTTTTTGTTTCAAATTGCAGCTCCCGGTTCAATTCAGTTATCTTAATGCTAATGTAATGGTCAATGATTCTTTTGTAATATGTATGATGGTATTTGTCTTCATTTGTAACTGCTGAATAAAAGAAAACTTGTATTTGCCTAAAAGATATATATAAATATAGTGATGATATGCTGAACTCATTCAAACTCAAGTAACTACATACTGAATAGTTAAGAAATTAAGATATAATCTAAATAAAACTGAAACTGATATGTTAAGTCAAATTAGTCTTAATAGAAATTTTACATCCAGCTGAGCTCATTCTCCACTCCACTCCAGTTTTCTGCAAATAAACTTGTTTACTTGTGAGACTCTGACTAAAGCTGGAGGAAATAAAATAAAATCCTGCTGTTTTGAGGATTCCAGAAGCAACTTGACATAATCAGAGAAATGCAGCCTCTCTCTGCAAATACAACTTGGACGCTCTTGATACCCAGCAAGGCGCCATCTCCACTTAGTAAACTGGAGTTTGACAAGTTTTCATCTGCTACTATCTTGTGATGAGGAGAAGCACCAAAGGCCATGACGTGTTTAGAGCAGCTTCCTGTTTTATCTGTAATTCATTGATTTCTTCAGGTTTCTCTAGTAGACATACATGGTAAGCCTATGCAATAGTGTTTCACACCTAGTTAGCAGTCAGAGCTTGTCTTGCCAGCTATGAGCATGGTTTGAGTCTTAGCCTATGACTGCCAAGAAAACGTGTGAATTAACAAAATGTAAGTCAGTTGGCTCCCTCACTAGGGAGCAGGTCTGATGTAAACAGTTTTAAGAAGGCTACTCAAGGGCATCCCAATGGATCTATAATATTAAATTGGCCTGTAGGTTTTCAGCTTATAAGGTGCTGTGCTTTATTTTCTTCCTGCTACATTATACAAATGACTCAACAGTAATGAAGGCTTGGACAGGCTTAACAGACAGCCAGGCAGGTTAATTTTCCAAATTAAAGGTGAGCATTAAGAGGTCTCCTTTTAATAGCTAGGATTAATTCCATGGTATATTTTAATTTATAAGGCTGTCACTATGTTTCACCTCTAGCAGAAGGATTACTTACACTGTAATTTGAGTGTCAGGTAAATCACGGTAATACATCTGTCCTGTTCCTCCTAGAAGTAGATTATATATACACAATTCTACCTGCTTGGCCATATCCTGGTGAATTGCAGCAGGCTGAGGGATGCTCTAACTACAACAGCACATCCGTCTTGCAAAGTGTAACAATTTCTCTGCTGCACCAAAGGTTCATATTGGCAGCAGCTGCCGGCACAGATACAAAACTCCAGCTCCAAATTAACTTGGCAGGGATAATCCCACGAAATGATAGCTAAAGCGATGGAAATAACATTTGTACAAATTCCTTGTGACCCAAGCCACATCTGTGTCCTCACTGCCAAAAATTCACAAAAAAGTAAACAGCCTTACAGGTACGTCTGACACTTTAGCTGAACATTTCGGACCTGTCTGGTAAACGGAACTCGGTGTTGGCTTTTCAGCTAAACCAGACGTGCTGCCAAGTTGCATGTGCATGCTAAGATGCATCCTCTTCTTTGGGTTAAATAAGCCCCCGAGCTGTTGCTGTTGGTACTTCTAATTGCAGCTTTAACCTTGTGTTAAGGTACATTGCAAGTAACACAGAGTAACACACAACCAAAAGCAAAAGCTTTCAGCATAGTGCGGTTATTAAAAAAATCTCATCTCACAGGTGAGAAATGACTGGGACACTGAAAGGTTTCCCAGTTGCTCATCAAAAAAAGAGTAGCCAGGGGTAATTGGGAAATCAACACATCTATCTGTGGTGCTCTATTTTGTTGAGGTGCCCACAGGTCTGTGCTGAGGCCCATTAGAGTGACATCTGGAAGAAAGATACTGGAGTCACACACACACAGAGAACCACTAATTCTGTCTTTCTACTGCCCTGCAACCCCAAGAAATTCCATGGCAACATACACACACACACACACACACATCTATCTATATATAGATATATATCTATTAGGGGTGCAACGATACTCGTATCGATATCGAACCGTTCGATACAGTGCTTTCGGTTCGGTATGCATATGTATCGAACAATACAACATTTTTAATTTATTTTATCAACTTTCCTTCTGACGGTGCTGTCTGTGTTGAGCGCTCAGTGGATCTGCGCTCGACAGTGCAGCCTAGGCGGAGTAGTCGAACGCAGATTCACTGAGCGCAGGGCAAGCTAGCTAGACAGAAGTTAAGCTCGTTGCAACATGGCAAATTGAACCTCCCCCACTCTCATTCAGATCTGGCGTTTGGAACTATTTTGGTTTTCATGTGATGTATAACCCTGAAGGTAAGCATGTCATGGACAAAAGTAAAACAGTATGTTGGATGTGCCAGCAATGCTCAATTGGTGGGAACTAGTGTGTTAGCGCAGTTAGCTCGTTAATGTGTTGACGTCTTCCAGCCCCACTCATGAGGCGATCCGCGGTAGCTCGTTAACGGAGATTTGCCGTGTTGTGACCTTAACGTCATTTCAGATTAAGGCTGACAGCACTAGTGGGAACACAACCAATATGACTGCACATTTACTCCGACATCATCCTAGTGCAAAGACAAGTGGAAGCAGACAAAAACAAGCACGCATGCTACAAACTTTACCCGAGTCATTTAGACAGCCGTTAGCACATGATTCTCCTTATGGGGACCTGATATGTTTAATATGCTGCTGAGAATATAGCCCAGAAGAAGCGTATAGTATAGCTTTTATTTTGGAAAGAGACATTTCTCCATAATAAACTCTCTTTTCCAAAGATGAGTGATTCCTCAATCAGATACAGGGCTCGCAAAATCGCTAGCCCGACGTCCGGGGGCTTTTTTCCAGTCGGGCTACCAAAATCTATCTCTGCCCTGCCCGTCGGCCTATCGTAGGAAGGAAAAATATATGTCAATGCTTTTGCATTCTTTCGGAAATGTAGCTGGGTAATTATGTCATTGGCATCGGCCACTGTCAATATGTGACATGCTGAAATCGCGTTTGAATTTGCGCTTGTTTTTTGCTTTTCACTTTGCAATCGCGTGAACTGTGTATAGAAAGCGACAGTACTGATTGGTGAGTGATGATAATTTGCGCACCAATTCCTCTGACATCGTCTTATCAATCGTTAGCTTACTATGCAAACATGACAAGTGAAATCTCCCGCAGCTTAAACATGTGAGAGGTTGATCGCGCAGAGAATCGCTGAGCGTTATGTTAGTGCGTGTGTAAAAGCAGCAGGATATATATTTTAGTTCTGCTGAGCCAAATAAGACAGGTCAGGGTGAAGAAGTGACAAAACGGAAAGGTTATGACAAATCAGACTATAAGGCAAAAAGAAAGTGCAGCTTTATGGTTTCATGGACAAAAGAATTTCTGTGGCTGCAATATGACGAGCTAAATAACCAGGGCTGCACATAAGTGGTCCGCAGGTGCGCATTCACTGTCAAAATAAAAACCCGCACAAGATAAGAAGTTGCAACGCGTGTTTGCGTACATAAGATTTTCAGGAGGAGGACAGACATTTGTTTAGAACTCTTAAAGATGTCGAAGAAGCTCCTTTAAGCAATTACTGTGATGTTCCTCCACCTCCAAAGAAATGTCAGAAGGAGTCCGAACCACAAAAGAAGCGCGTATTCTCGGAAAAGTGGTTGCAGGAGGTGAGCTGGCTTCAAACAAATGATGAACGCACAGAGATGTGGTGCAGAATGTGCCGTGAAAATTTAATAAATGACAAATTAATAAAAAGGCATGAACATTTTTTTTGTATCGAAAAAATATCGAACCGTGACACCAAAGTGTCGAACCGAACCGAACCGTGAATTTTGTGTATCGTTGCACCCCTAATATCTATATATAGAGATAGATATATAGATATAGATAGTGTGATGGTATGCTGGACTCATCCAAACTCAAGTACTGAATAGTTAAGAAAGTAAGATATGATCTAATATGTTAAGTCACATTAGTCTTAATAGAAATTGTGGTATATATTTGTCTGTTTTTTAATTTATATTAATTAAATATTTCACAAACATGAAAAATTTCACAAATATGAAAAAATGAATAATTGATGAGAAGTAGTAGGTTTCACAGTTGTTCTCATTTTTTCATGAAATGTTTGGACTGCTTGTCACAAAATGAAAGGTCACAATGGACAAGTTTTTCAGCACGAAATAATAGAATGACAAATGTGGAAGATAACAGTTTGACAGGCCTGAAATTGTATTTTTGAAAAAGGGAAGATGATTCCAAACAGCTATTACAGGAAATCATGAATTATCTTTGGTGTGCAGCCAATCCTTAAGAAAATTTGTAAATTTGCCAAGTGGAGAACAAAAAAAATTACAAAAACTATTCTTTTTACAGCAGATGAACATATAAGTCATGTCCTTAAGAAATAGGAAAAGAGATCAGACACAGTATCTGAGAGATAAATCTCAGCTTTCAGCTGATCCGCTTTACTTTTGGCTAAAGCCTCAGCAGAAATGATTGATCACAAAACCCGGAGAACCAGGCTTCATGATCTTCCTGAGAGCTTCCTGAAGACTGTTTAAAGAAAACTTGCCAAAAAGAGTTGCTTTTAGGAATAATGGTGGTAATCCAATAATATTGTGAATATAAATATTTTAAAATATTTCATATACACATGATTCTTGTGCTTCAATCCTGCTTTGCCTAGCCACTGGTCGGATTTCTTGATATCAGCCATTTTTTCTCTCTGCTCTAAGATTTCTTTATCACTACTTATTTTAATATCATACTACACATCTAGACCTAGTGGTTTCACAAACTTCTGTTGTTCAATTATTTCTCAATTATCTAAATTAAATTTTCCTCCCTTTCTAACCCTTTTCAGTTTTTATGTTCTCCTGAGAGATATAAATGTCTCTGCTTTTACTAAACAAAAACAGTTGAAATCACTGAACTTCTTTTTGAATATTTAGTGGAAAACACAATATTAAACCTTGCATTAAATAAATAAGATGTATATTGTGAATGTGGATATTTGCATAATTGCAAATAGTTTTCTCTGCACACATCATCCCTTTGTGCCACAGTCCCATAAATCATACCACTGGCTGTTAAGGGGGGTTGTTCAGCTCGCCAAAATCCATCTACATGGCACAACTGGATACAGATGGTGTGGGAAATAAAAGCCAGTTCAGCTCCCCATGCATCATTAATACAAGCAATGACCCCCAGCTTGGCAGTGTCACGCAACCGTGAGTTGCCAGACATACTCAGCACCTCAAAGTCCCAGTGAGATATCTCAGTAGCACAAGGTTTGTTGCGTTATTGAAGAACTCACAACAATCATTTCTGCACATTAAAACTCGCATGCTGCTTGAAAACAGGTTGTTTTTCATGTGATTTTTTTCCCTTTCCTTTAATTTTTCCCACTTATCAGTACATGTAGTAGCTTATAATTTTTTTTATTGATTGCTTTAAATTTGCAAGGAACCAGAGACAAACCACTGTTTGACTAGCAAACCTTTGTGACTTATGGGATTACACCAAAAAGAAGATGAAGCATGTGACTTGCCATTAAACTTCCCATTGTTTACTGGAGCCAAATGCATTTTGCATGCAAGTCATTCACTTGATAAAGCATGTCCGTCAGCATGGTAGCTTAATCACTGGATACTCAGCACAATGACAAACAGCCTCAGTCCACCACTTCACACAGACAACATCTTCTGGAGTGGTTGCTCCTCCACCGCGACATAAATCCTCTCCTCTGATTCACTAGTCTCATCAGGAATACATAACATGACTTCATTGGAGGATCCATCTATCACTGGGCACCCTGCACGCACCGTTAGTTTCAAAGTCCAACTCCCACACTAAAACACAGCCAGAATGCAGCCGGATACTGTTTCTAGTACAGATCATTCAGTCATACACCGAAGCCCGCTGTCACTTAGACGCAAGCTTACAAAAACACCAGTCTGTTTATGAAAATTTACAAAGGCAACAAAGGATTTCCTGTGACAGGCGAGAAGCTGAAGACGACATCTTTAAGAGCCGACGTCTCTTTTGATAGACTGCTTGAATGGCCTAAGACTTTTAAATAGGCATAGAGAACAACACAGCTTCTGACAGCCGGTTTGTTTACGGTGACGCAAAGAGCTCTTTTGCATACTAATGAGATACATGTATGTTTCCACTAAAGTCTGCGAGATGTGCAGTCTTCACGGGACATAGAATTCGTTGAATGATAAAGCTCTGACAAATATATAAAGTCTTCAAATTACTTGTTTTGCTCAAACATTGAAAACACAAAAAAATATTCAGTTTTAAATTAGAGAAAATCTTTGAATACAGAAAATAAAAAGAAGGTGGAAGTTTTTTGTTTTGTTGACAATATTCTGTTGACATAAGGGGAGGGTAAACACTTCACAGATTTTGAGGGTTTTCAACACTGACCAGAAATCTCTTAGCCAAGTGGGTGTCTAACCCACAAAGATTAGTTTTCAAAACAAAACTGCTCTGCGGCCGTGAGTACAGTTTATGAATGCACATTGCAGGAAGACAGGTATTATAGGGTTTTTCCACTGTGGTGGGTTTAGTCACACCAAACTATGCCATGAGCGACTGCGAGCAACTGAGACGCCCTGGCTCAGTGCAACTTTTCACCTTGATGTGTTGTTGTGTGACAGTGGAAAACAACAGCGAGGACCAAGACACGTGCCGACCTTTTCATCTCGCTATGGCTGCTTCTTTTCATACGATTCTCCCACGCAAAACTCCGTAACTGACCAAACAGTACAGAATCTGTACTACGCTGCATTTCTGATGATGCCTTCACAGCATCCTTTAAAAGGAAAACGTGGATGTGTCAGTATGCATCAACAGTAGCACAACGGGGCTCCAATGACACTGAAAATCTCTAATAGGAAAAATCACACAGATATCTAAAATTGGAAAAGCAGAATTCAAACTAAACAGAACTGAAACTATTTAAGCAAGAGGTGAATACTAAATATGGACATTTTCAAAAATGTAAGTTTCTCTCTAATCCTCAGAGCAGACTCATAGACCCTGAGGACACAGCTTAACTGAAAAGACATCATGTTGTGGGAGTGGGAGGGGTTCGTATTGCTGAGGGTTGATTACATACTGAATCTACAGCATGCAACATGCAGCCAGTGCTGGAGAAAACAAAGGTTTGGTAAAAAGCGTGAAAGGAGGGTGAAAACTTGACAGATTTTCTTTCATATTTTGATATGTCCAATGATCGGTGCACCAGTGAAAACTTGATATAAAGCATCCTGCAGCAGTGGTTGAAAAAGAAACAAGACAGAGGTCAGATGCTTCACTTGTGAAACACAGTGGTGCTACAGGATGGAAAAAGGCCATGTAAGAGAACAAAATGGGTGCCAGTTATCAGAGCAGGGCTGGAATGCATGAGTCACTGAGAAAAAGAAAGCTATGTGTTCAATATCAAAAGCACTGATCTATGGTGTGGTGTGAGGTACAATTTTGAGGAAGCCAAGTGAAACAGTAACCCTAAACCACACGATTGCATTTTACACAAAACATGCAGATACAGGATGTGCAGAGAGTATGCAACACACCCGATGCTGACGTTTACCGACATGCAGTGTGCTCTCTTTCCCAGTGCAATCAGGGCACCTTTGCTTACAAACCCTGCTTTACTTGCCTGATGTACAACGATACTGTCCATGCTTCCTTATCATTTAAAGCTAGATCAAATGTTCAGGGCCCAGCATAACAGACTGAGAACACAAACAAGCCTGCACAAGCTGTAAACAGCCACAATCTCTCCAGCATTCAGAAGTACAGTGCTTCAGTGCATTTTACAGACGAGTCCTCAGTGATGCGTGAGAAAGATAACAGGAGGGGAGAAGAATTACTGAAACTGTTGGACAGATTGTTTTTTTCTTTAAATAACTACTAAAATCTGAACAGAAAGTCGGGTAGTTGGCTTCCCTTGACCACCAGGGAAAAAATGCCACAGGGTCTGATCAGAGGCTTTTGGGATGAGACAGAGCTGCTCTGGGACACACTGTTGCCCCATCTGGTGCAAAATGTCCCAGACGAGTTCTCACTGAAAACAAAGAAATGTGGGGCAAAAAGAAGCTGGCAGGAAGACAAACCATGCACCAGTGTTCATTAATACTTCCGCTTTCTAGTTCATTTTGATAAATCATGACACCGCCAGGGCCTCGGCAGAATATGAAAACGTTTCAAGATTTATGGACTGGATTATCCCAGTGAAAATTACACCTAAATTAAAACTGCATGAATAAACAAACGCACCGACGTGGCAAATGCATGTGACACTAAATGCACAATGGCACGATTCACATGAAAGTCTTCACTTCTCTCTGCTAATAAAAGCTGCCCCACTGCACAAAACACTTGGGTTCATCTTGTGCACTTGCACTAATCCGGTGTGTAATTCATCCTTCGTCCAAACATTGGGATACGTTTCATCACTGTCAGTGTCTAATGACTTTAAATCCATGACTCTGAAGAGACCACAGCCCTTTGCCTATTTTCTTTTAAATTCTCTATGGTAATTGTAATGGTAAAGGTCACTTAAATTGAATTCCTATAGACTGCATCTGCTGTGTCTATTGCATCCCCTTCTCCTGAGAAAATTCCAACAAAGATAGGTTAGCATTTCTTCTTTATCAAACTTACAATATATAACAGCCTATAGCTTGGGTGTAGTTTATAAAACTACATCCTTGGAAATATAGTTAAAGTTGGACTTTGTCATTTGCTCAACAGAATGCTTGATTTTGAATACATAAAAAAATCATTAGGAAAAACAAACCCTGCTTAAACAGCTTTAGCTTGTTATTTACATTCCTGTGATCTATACAAATCTCATATCAACTTAAATGAACTCGGCCCCTTTTGCAAGATTCTTGGTAAAAGTAGACTTGGAGCCAGGCAACATGCATTATTCATGGACTAAACGGTGGGTTGAAAAACAAAGGAAAACGCACAACTCACCACTGCAGTGAACAAAGATAGGGCTGAAAAAGAGAGCTGCAAAGTTCAGGACAAGCAGCTTCCACTTCATAACCAGCAGAAAAATCGTTTGCATCAAGTCTGAGCCATCGATTTTGTAAATGAGATATAGACACGTAACGGTTTGGAGATGACACATTTTAAGCCGCAAGTTTTTTTTTTTTATCATAAGTTCTGCATTTTGGCCATTGGCATCACTTCCACTCCTTGCTCAGATGTCATGGGCGGGAAGTGGAAGTGACTCTTTACCCATGATGAGGAGTCACTTGTCAGTCATTTATGGGGTAACAACTTGTCATAGTCATTTTCTGCTTATCATGTGCTGCAATAACCCTTAGGGAGTGAGAACGTGTTGGCAATAAATATGGCTTGAAACTTGTTTCAAGGCCAAAAATAAAGAAATGTATACAAAAGAAAAGTATACTGAGGTCATAAATCAGGAGAAAAGTAGGGTTATTTTCTCTTAAAGTTCTGTCTTCTTGGCTTCTGCTGATCTGCTCATGTATTCCCCATCGTTTTTCAGAACCCGAGGCATCTTTTACATACAGACTGTGGTCTGCTTAGCAATAAGATGATCGCCACGTCATATTTATATGCATTTTTCTGCCGACGTGATGTTTCACATCCTTATCCTTTCTGTGAAAGAAGCCTGATCATCTTCAGGACTGGAGAAAAACCAGTGTTTGAAGCTGTTAATCCCGCTGTGCTCACATTTACACGTAATCAAAGCCTCATTGAAAAAAATCTTTCTTCTCATACTTGACAGAAATATTATTCATTCATAGCTCTGCTTCTTCAAGTTGCGAAATGAATGCCTCATCAGCCCAGTATGACGCTACACCAGTCAGAAGTTTGATATGATAGATCAACTTGGGCTGGCCAGAGTAATCCATCAAAGTGCTTCAGTCAGTCCAGAAATCTGTTGTGGGTAGAAATCTTTTAAAAAGAGCTCAAACAAAAACAGTGAGGCTGCTAGAGGCCACGCACGCTACCCTCAGCCGAGGCATTTAAATCATTTTAATCATCCATCCCACTCACTGTATAATAATATACTGCAGTGAGAAAGAGAATCCCCACCACACTTACGCCTACGACTCGGCTTCCCACATAGACTGTGTCAACTTACAAACAGCTACACATCCTGGCACAGACACACACACACACTGTATATGTCCTGCCGCGCCATATAAACAACATGACATGATATATATAAGCTTTAACAATAAGTGTTCTTTATGGATGATAGCAATTATTAATTTCATCACTGGTTGTTCTTTAATTTATTTTTTGAATGAGTGCTTAGTAGTTCATGATATGTAATTAAAAAAAGATGACGTCTTCACATTGCTTGCACAGTTAACTGCCCTTAAAACCCACAAATATGAGATGTACGGTGACACAAATCATTTAAGTTGATGGTCGCTATAGAATGCGTGGCATTTCTGCTTGATAAATGTCTCAGCTCTTTAAACACTTCATTAATTCCCTGGCATTCATCTAATCAATGAACTGCTCCAGCCAGCACTAGTGCTCTTGACAGATTTCCCATCACCTCTGCATTGTCCTGCTACTTAAGTGCTCTTTCGCCGATTAAGTTCTCTCAGCGTTTGAGACCACTGCAGCCACTGTGCTACCTGTGCTCAATTAAAAGCTCAATTACAGTAATTAAAATCCCTTGTAGTAGCTATAGTGCACATTAACTTAACCAAGCCGAAAGTTAAGGGGGAAGGAGGTTAAAGTGAGGTGATTCACACCGAGGGGCATGTGTCAGCCACTAACCAAGCACATCACATGACTCCATAAAGCACCAGCATATTCTGATTTAAATGTCTACCTCCTGCAAATTCTTTCAGGCAGTTAAAGATAAATGTGCAGGTGTTTTCAGATCCTGCTTGACTGTGAGGTGCGCCTTTACGCGCAATCTCAAAAAGATGCCGTCTCCCTCCCAAACACCCCCCGGTCACGCTGGCTTCGCGGCAGGCATCAGTGGTCGGTCTGGTGTTGTTGGACAAAGAGAGGACCGCTCGGTCCCTCTAGAGGCTTTCCCTGCTCTCATTGGTCAGCAGGAAATCCTTTTGTTTGGTCTCTCACGGTTGAAAATCCTGCATCTCATGAATGGAAGCCACATTTTCTCGCAGGAAATGTGACCAAAGACCTCGTTGTGGTTACTTTAGAATAAAAGCGACCGCTTCACTGATTGCGACTTGAATAAGATTTCCTCGATAGTTTTGCGAATGATCTCCACGATGTTCGCCTACGATTGGCGCTCTTGTCGGTAACTCTCAGGAGCGGCGGCTCTCTCCGCCGCTTTAAAATGAGTCAAATCTTGTGTTTGATTAGAATACATAGTGACCTATTCATTCCCTTAAGGGAGAGCGGGCGCCTCTGCGCTGAAAGGAGTCCGTTATACTTATGATGTCTCCGTAGCTATACACTGTGCGCGCACAGTCAAATCAGCCATAAACTTTTCCATTTCTGCACCCGCTCTCTTCAGACACACAGCCAGAGAAGCGAGTGCATAAACTATTTTGAACTGGCGCAGACAACAGGTTTCACAGCAGAAAACTGATGTTAAAAAAGGTTAAACAGCCGTGAAAATACAGCAGGCTGCTGTGTGAAATAAAACCTACCATGAGTTTCTTTATTGGAGCCGGCAGCGCTCCCACGTCCGGTCGGATCAAACAACTTCTCATAGCCGGCTCATATTCCCTGGTCAGTGGTCACGAGATTTAAAGGCATTTGTAAATCCATGCAATTGTTCTGTTTTCTTCTTCTGTTTCTTTCCTTCACGGGCGGTTACATGAGAACAAGTTAAAGCATGCAAGCCAGGCTGTGTGACAGTCTTTCTTTCGCTTCTGCCTCTTGCTCAGGCTCCCGACGCGAACAGTGGGAGTCAGTCTCTCTCTCTCTCTCTCTCTCCCTCCCTCTCTCTCTCTCTCTCTCTCTCTCTCTCTCTCAGCCACTCTTTGGTGTTGTGTGGTGCTTGGGTGAGAAGTCAAACGGATGACACGCGGGTTTCCTAAGAAGAAATGTAGAAATCAGTTCTAACTGTGAAGTCTGGGACCTTCAGCAGAAATTCACAGAAAGGAAGGGATGACCCTGCAAAGACTCATCACTATTGTGTTATAAATAAGCGGACACCAACAAAATAAATTTGAAATAGAAATTGTTTAGATTTCCAAAGTTACTTACTATAATTTTCAATGTAACATGAAATGTACAAATAATAACGTAAAAGACGATTTAAAGAAGAATTCAAAACACAACTATTTAAATAACTTAATGGCAGAGGTGGTTCTGCCGGGATCTTCTTTGTCTTTACATGCCAAAAATCCATGATGTATTTGCTGTGGTGGCACTTGGGAAATAAGAGAGCATCTGAAATGACCTGCTAGACTGGAGAGGACATGTTTATTTTCAAAACAATGCCCTACACCACGCAGACTGGTTATAAAGTATTGATATAAATACTAGCTTTTCTGCTCTGCTGCTCGTGTCCTAAATCCAACGAACTAAGTTAACAAATGTGACATCAAAGTAAACAAAAGAAATGATGCGATGCTAGACAAAGTTATCCTATTCAAGTGCCTCTTCCCCAAGGCGGGTTCTCTAACTAGGTTCATTATGAGTGATTTACATCAGCAAGTGTAAGCATGTTTAGATTACTATGAATTTCAAAAAAATAATCAGTGTTTTTTAATCCAACTGAAATATATAAATATGTATAAATAAAATATACCCTAAGAATAAAAAGAAAAATAATTAAATGGCTTACTCTAGAAATGGCAAGAGTAGTTCTAGTAGTTAGCACATTTCCCTTTTAGACCTAAATCCCTGGTTTGATTCTGGGAGGCGACACAAGCATCCAGTGTAAAATATGTGACAGGTGGATCGATCTGTGGTGACCCTTGGGAAATAACCCAGAATCTGAAATTGCCTTCTTCACTAGAAACAGCCAACACCATAAGACCACGCTCACTGTTTATGAAGTGATAATACTGTAAAAATAGTCTGATCATACTAGGCTGCTCATCCAGCTAATTTAACTAACTAGCTTTCCATGATGCACTGAGCGTTTCTCCTTCATTTATCTCTTTTCACACTCTGTCTGTTTATACACCACTGCTTTATTTAATCATTAGAAATAATTAAACTCTTTCCTACAGTTTCCCTTTTGTCCTGTTTCTCTCTGCTCTCTTCTCTTTTCCCTTCATCCCCCAAACTGTTAAAAGAGAGTTTTTCCTTCCCACTGTTGCCAAGTGTTTGCTTATAGGGGATCATGTGATTGTGGATGGTTCTTTTGAATTATGTAGGGTTTCTTCTACCTTGCAATATAAACCACCTCAAAGCAGTTATTGGAGTCAGATGGGAGGTAAATTGTCTGGTACTTATATAGCATCTTTCATTCACCCAACCACACTCATTCATTTATCTGACACGATGCTAACTAACATGATAACAAATGCATCAGGGACAACTCAGGGTTTAGTATCGTGCCCGAGGACCGGAGGAGGTCGGGGTCAACCCATCCACCTTCCGATTGTTAGATCGATTGCATGAGCCATGACTGCCCCTAGGTCAAGGTTCTGCTATTGAGAGCTGTAGTTTAAAGTTTGTCCATCCTAATTATTGGCTAGAATAAACATTATAAAATGTAAAATAACTATTTATCCCGGTAAATGTGTTTATACAGTCAGCAAATGCCAAAAGATTAAAAACGACAACGAGATGTGGTGGCCATAAATTCTATAGTCACATAGAGCAGAGTGTACATTGAAAGGTTTTTTTTTTCAGTACCATGATAGTTCTATTATAAAGTGTTATAAAGCAGATTTACACGGAAAACCATTTTGCTATTGCTGCTGAATAATAAAGACTGTATAAATGAACCAAAAAAAATAATTAAGAAATGCAGTTGCTGAAATGTCCACTTGAGGCAAGATTACAAAGGCAAATCTGTCCCCACAGAGTCTCATGAAAAAAAAGGCCCAAATTTGTCTTATCCAGCTTCCTTATTCATTAATTTATATGAATAAGGAAGCTGGATAAATATTACCTGATGATTTATGGGATTAAATAAGTGTGCACTTCTTCCTACTCCTTTTCGATATGTAAACCAAATCAGAATAGGTGGAGCAATTTTGGAGTGTATGTAATGGGAACATGTGAAATAACCAAGTCTAGATTATGTAGGTTACTCGTGCCAGCTCTGCATCTTAAGAAAAGGGCAAAAAGTTTATGTTTTCCATATTTCCGAGTCTATAAAACACAATGGAAGTACATGGATTTACTTTGAGGTTTAGACATTGCACTGATGAAAAATTTCAGGCTTGTTCTGATGGGTTTTTTCCATTTATTTTCCTATAACCTAACAAATAAAAACGGGTTCTAAAGAAAATGTGAAAGCACATATTTGTTAACATGTTTAAATATTGCATTGGCATAAACCAACAGGGACAAAAAGCAGCGAGAAACTGATTGTGCAAAATGTTTTGATCTTTTGATGAGATTTTTATGAAATATTATTGTAGTAAATAACATAGAAGTGGAATAGTAATCATAGTAGTGAAAATAATGTGTTATAAAGCATCATAAACCTGCTACTGTTCTATTCATCACTGGACTGCTGTGAGGCTTTTTATCTTCAGAGACGGGAGTGACAGTGTGTAAAATGGGATGCCTTTAAACAACAGCATTCTGTTTTCCCCAAAGAAAAACGAATATAGCATAATACACTTACTTTTTAAAAAAAAAAAAACACAAAGACCACAAGTGACACATTCATGTTCTTGGGCTTATTTATTTAATTATTTTTAATCTTGGTGTTTCAAGAACAAGCGTGCATTCTTATATGATGAAGACCAACAGGGAGATGCAATCTCAGCCAGAGATGTGGGAGATGATTCATCGTGACGCATCTGGAGGATTCAAAGCTAAACGGGTAATAGCTTGACTGTGGTGACCGTACAGCACATGGACACAATTCTGCAAGCAGCTGGGTGGTGGTGGTGGTGGGGTTCCAGTTAAGAGAGCTCTCAGCTGGAAAATGTGTCGTCTCATATCATGTTTCAGTGATGCTGTCGTAATTCTGTAACTGCTGTCACTGAGTCAGCAATCACATCATCATCGCAATCATTGCACTGGATACCATTAAGCCTTCAGACGCTGTCTTCCACATGCTGGTTTCATAAGCTTCCAACGTCCATTACTGCTAATAGACAAGATACCCAATAGGTGTTATAGATTTTCAAGAATTTCATCTTCTCGCAATATGAATTTTTTCCTGACAGCTGGCTGCATTTCAGTCATGGATAATATTAATGTAATCCACTACTGAGACCAACAACATGATGACGATGATTATGAGGAAGGTGGTAGGGCTGTTCTTTTTTCTTCAGAAAGTCATCCAGAGCACATGAGTCACCCCACCTATCAGAAACTGCCTCCACTTTGTTTATGCCTGGTGGAAATCAGAGAAAAAAGGAAACAGATGCAAAAAAAAAAAAAACCAGCTGGTTTTTGTTTGTTTTATCTTCCTGTGTTTTTTTTTTTTTGTGTTTTAGAAAATTGCATTTCTAAGTTTATTTTGTGTGTTAGGTCACATGTAACTCAAAATATGTGCGTTCATTTGCAAGCAGCTTTTTCTTCGAGCTAGTTCAAGTACTGAATGGCAAGGTATTCGTACCACAACCTGATGTAATTCAGTTTGTCAGTGGTATTCGATTTATTATTTCATCACACACATCCCAGGGTTGCTTTTTTAAAATATGGCTTGCCAAAGATCAAAGTGCTAATTTTTGCCAGCGTTGCTAGAAATGACTAGCTCCTTTATAAGCATTAACATGTCACTGCAATATTCAATCATCAGTGGGGCAGTGGAAAGCAGTATCTTTAAACCTTCAAATTTGATCAAAGGACTACAAAATATTCCATGAATTCAAGTTCTCTTCATATATTTTCAAAATTGGAGCCAAGGTAGATCAAATTGAAAAGCTTCTTTTTTGCAGTTTAGTCGAATATAACTTTGTTACACTTTCTGCTTCAGGTGTGCAGTAGTTCAGTACCTGTCACACTTGGATTGAGATGAGAACATTTCTTCTATCCCAGTTTAACTAAACTCAACAAAGAGTCTCTCAACAGAGCGACACGCTTCACGGTTTGTCTGTTAAATATCTACCGTTGAGTCAATCTGTGACCCGCAGCACTACCAAATCTTAACATGGTCTCTTTTGTATTCTGCATAATAGGAAGGGTTTAATTTGTTGCAAAGAACTCAACAGGACAGACAGATGAGATTTGAAGCAGAGGCTTTTGCGCAAGCCTGTTGGTGAGAGGGGGTGGAAATGATGTCTGATAAAATCATGAGTCATGATAATTGAAGGATAAATGCTGAGCTCATGCATAAATGATTGGGTTTCCATTGAATACAGTCTGTTTCCAGTATTGGTCATGAAAGGGGGGGGGGGGGGGGGGGGGGTAAACTGTGTTTATTTCGTGCTCTGTGAAGATGTGTTTGTTGCTAAGTCTGGTTTAAACTCCAATGGGGTCAGGCAACTTCTGCCATGCCGTTCTTTCCAGCCTGCGCATTACTCATCTCTTTCATTTCACGTTGTGTGAGTGAAGGCTGAGCAGTGATTACAGCCTGACCCTGGTGATATGTGTGCGCTGTTCAGCACCAATATGAGGACTAAACAAAGACCCTGGGATGCAATTTCAAAGATTGAATAATGATTTTATTATTCCTCAGTGACAGTCGTGCCCTCAGGCATTATGTTTTTGAGTTGGTAGTCCCATTCACAAAAAGGCAGTATTTCTTTACTCAACACAAACATTCATTTGGACTCAAGGGTGAACTGATTAGAGTTTGATTTCGTAAAAGGTTTAACTCAGGAATTCGTTTTAAAAATGTTTCATACAAATGCCTCATAGCTAGAATGATAAAAGGTCAAACCTCAACCTCACACTGACACACACTGAATCTTCAGCAAATTTCTCATTACGCTAATCTTTGGTGGACACCTATTAAGGTCCTCCCTATTAAAAGCTTCACAAGCCACTTTGTTAGGTACACCTGTTCAGTTACTACACAGGCATCTAATCAGCCGATCACATGGCAGCAACTTGCATGGTCAAGATGATGTGCTGAAGTTCAAATAAGTATCAGAATGGAGAAGAAATGTGATTTAAGTGCAAGATAGGGTGGTCTGAGTATTTCAAAAACTGTTGATCTACTGTACTGGGATTTTCCCACACAACCAACTTGAAAAAGAAAAAAAAGAAAATATTCAGTGAGTAGCAGTTTCCTGGGTGAAAATGTTGTGTTGATGCTAGACGTCAGTTGAAAAAGGCCAGACTGCTTCAAGCTGATTGGAAGCAGAAGAGCATCTCTGAACGCTGAATTGAAGCTACAATTTACATTATTTCAGCAAAAATGGACAGTAGAAGATTGGAAGAATGTGGCCAAGTTATGCAGCAGAGCATCTCTGAATGCACACGTCAAACCTTGAAGTAGATGTGCTACAGCAGCAGAAGACCACATCAGATGTAAGCTGAGAACAAGAAGCTGGACCTGCAGTTTGATTAGGCTCACCAAACTGGGCAGGAGAACACTGGAAAAACCTTAGCTGTCTCCATTTCTGTGACAACATTCAATTGGTAGGGCCAAAACTTGGTGTAAACAACACAAAGGCATGGATCCATCTCGCCTTATATTAATGGCTCAGGCTGCTGCTGCTGCTGTAATAGCATGGTTGATATTTTACACACCACGACCTAGCTGAGTATTGTTGCTGTCCACGTCTATCCCTTTATGAGCACAGTGGAATCATCTTCTGCTGGCTGCTTCCAGCACAATAACGCACCATGTCACAAAGCGCAAATCATCTCAAACTGTTCCTTGAACATTAAAATGAGCACACTGTATTTGATATGCCTCCACAGTCACCAGACCTCTATCCAAGCACCTTTTGGATGTGGTGGAACAGGCGATTTGTATGTTTTAAGCACAATGTTGAATCTATGTTACCAAGAATGAGGGCAGTTTTGAAGGCAAAACGATGTTCAATTTGGCTACTAGCAAAGTGTAGCTAATAAAGTGAATTATATGTCGTACACTGCAATAAAATTTGTAGTGCTGTCACCGTTAATCTCATTAAAATGACGTTAACGCCATAACCGCATTAACACGGCAAATCTCCGTTAGCGAGTTAGCGCAGATCGCCCCATGCCCTGCACGGCGCTAACGTGTTAACAAGCTAACCATGCTGACGCGTTGACGCCATGCAACCCAGCTCACAGGCCGATCCGCGCTAACTCGCTAACGGAGATTTGCCGCGTTAATGCAGTTATGGCGTCAACGTCATTTTAACAAGATTAAGCTTTAAAAATTTGTCATTTTGCTGAAAACCCACAGTCATTAGGGTTAATCAGTATTGGACTTTAGACTAGTATGTCCAAAGTCCATTATATATATAAAGTATTACCCCAGAATATATTTGTTTATAATTATTTGTTAACAATAAGACAGATGATGAGCAACAGTAGCCTAAGTAAATTAGGTGACGCCTATCTTCTTTGAAGTTATTGTAATTTTCCATTCTAAGCATGTAACACCCCTAACTATTCAACCACTTACATCTTTTCAAAATCTTTTTGATGTAATGTAAATAAAATTAATAAAATCAATTTGCTAATCTTTTCCCAATACCTTCTGCCTTCCCTACCCTTCCTGTGGCCACAGCTCTATTCCTTACTATTCAAAAGATTCCCCAAACATTGCCAATCTTTAAAAATAGGTCAGAAATAAATAGTTTCCATTTTTTAAAGTAATCTTTTCCTAACCTTAACCTCACAGTGGGCCTCAGTGTCTCTTTATCTCCACCATACACCCTGGCAATCTCCCTAAAACTTGCATGTGGCACAAAATGAAGCATATTCTTAATTTAGAAAATGTTCCTGCTTTCCTGAACACCGTCCAACAGCTGAGATTACATTGCCCTCTAACTCTGTTTGGTTAAAAACAACCCGACTTGATTTGATTTGGTGGAAGGCAATGTTGTACACTCTTATAAGGCTTTCCAGAAGATGATGTTTGTGTCAAGTTGGCTCACTGATGTGTTTTAGCAGTTTTTGAACAATAATTATGGTCTATGGCAGAGAGGAACCGTAGGATTTTCCTGATGTTTTTCACATCTTACGGCAAGTTATCAAAGTCACAGTCTGCAAGTGATCACTTTTCTCAGACCTGTTAAAGATAAAAGAGAATTTAATAACTTGTTTTTTTAAGTGTGGTTTTTCATGTTTGGGTTTTTCTTGTAGACTTTTAAACGACCTCTTCAGTGATGTATACTGGAAAGTGCTTTGGATCAAGACCATGTGAATAAATCACAGAAAATCCCCTAATGGCTTTGCACAGAATGGGGGAACAGTTGATGATTTTCTCAGGAAGCAGGGTTTTTTCTGTGGTCAGATGACTAAAGCTGATGTGGACCCATAGCCCAGATCAAAAGAACAAATATTACAGCATGTTTTAATCTGCTTTATGCTTGCTAAATCATTTGATTCAGCAATCGCAGGGAGACATCTGTACCTGACACCGCAGTGAACGTTGCTGCCTCAGCACTTCACTAAACCAGGACTTTGGGCCAAAGCTGCCACAGTGCATTGTCTTCGTCATACGTCTTTGTGCATTAGGAGGCTGCTCCTTTTGAATCATCAAATGAATGGAAAAATGTAATATATCTGTTGCAGTACTCAATAAATTGCATCATGTGTTAACTGAGCTGAGCAAAAAGAGTCACTGCAGGGAAAACAGACAGATTTTCTTAAAATACATGTTTGATTTATGAGCGCCTGTTTGTTTGTCTAGTAGAAAGACCATTTTTTCAGGAGGAGGACATTTCTCTGGAGAGGGCCAATAGAGAAAATCCTGCAGTGCTGAACAGGATCCCATACATCAGTTTAGCAGGCAGGGTCATCACCCATTGTTTTTTTATAACAACACAACACACTTCCAGAAATACATACACAGAAATGAATTCCACGTGTGTCAGAATAACCTCATGCAGGCTGAAGAGGTTGTTTTTTTTGACATTATGACTGCAGTTATCACTTGGAAAAGATAATTAAATGGCATTTGTTTAATTAATTAATGCTTATGATTTTTTTATGCCTCTGCTTTCACCTTTAGGAAGAGGGGACGAGGTCCTTGTTTAGATTCTGCACTGGAGTGCTGTGAGTTGTTGAGTTGACTCATTTTTAATGTTGTTTTAATGTTATGGAGTCTTGAGCATTTAACCGGACAAAATAAGGAAAATTAAGACAACATATGAAGAAAAAGTGTAAAACATTACAATCAATCCAAAGAAGCTTTAAACAAGAACCACTGCACCTCACTTTAAAAGTGTTTTGCTTCAAAATAAAGTGATAGCACAAAAACCGTGGTAGTCACATATCACAAAGACACACTGATTCATTTAAAAGGTTTCAGCGAGGTGAATAGAAACGGTCTAATTGTCTCCATCTTAACCTTGAGCCCATTCTCTTTCAAGACTGACTGTATGTTTGCAGAAAGCACTGAAATAATACACCCGAGGTTGGAACGTACAAACAGTGCAGATAGCACTCAGTATGAAAGTCTGTGGAAGGAAATATAACGTCCCTTTTCTCTTCCATTTATCATTCATACATCATGAGATGTATTTGCATACATGTACACTCAATGACCGCGTTATTAGCTATATCTAATTAGTACCGTATTCAACCCCTTCGAAAACTCTCCCTATTCCACCACATCCCTAAGGTGGCTTGTTGGATTGACATAATGTGACCGTGGAGGCAGTTTTAGTGCAGTGGACTCATATGGGGTGGCTGTGGCTCAGGTGGTAGAGCAGCTCAGCTACTGATCGGAAGGTTGGTGGTTCAATCCTTGGCTTCCCCAGTCTGCATGCCAAATATCCTTGGGCAAGATACTTACCCCAAGTTGCCCTCCGATGCGTTCATCGGAGTGTGAATGTAGTTTAGTTTGCACTTGTGTTTAGAAGTGCTTGTATGAATGGGTACTCCGGGAGAGTAGAAAAGCACTATATAAGAATCAGTCCATTTACCATTATCCTATTTCATGTTGTTTATAATAAATTCTGATCCTGCCATCTGAATGATCTGGACTCATCAGACCAGGCAATGTTTTTGCAGTCTTCTGTTGTTCAATTCTGTTGAGCCTGCAAGTCATAGCTCCAGCTTCCTGTTCGTAGGAGTGGCAGCCAGTGTGGTCTCCTGCATAACTTGGTTCTAAACCCATGACTGTACAAAAGACAAGTGGTTAGTTGAGTTACTGTTGCCTTCCAGAAGCGTTCTGGCTATTCTCCTCTGACCTCTGACATCAACAAACTATTTTATGCCCAGAGAACTTCCGCTCGCTGGATATTTTTTCTTTTGGATCCTTCTCTATAATCCCTAGAAATCCCAACAGAACTGCTGTTTCTGAAATACTCAGACTAGCCCATCTGGTACCAACCAGGCCACGTTCAAAGTCACCCTAATCACTTTTGTCCTCCTCTCTGATGATCAGTTTGAACTTCAGCAGGTGGTTTTGAGCAGCTGAACAAGCGTGTCTAATAAAGTTGGAAATCAGTTTATAAAAGATCATTTTTCATAATAACTGTGAACAGGAACCTTTTAATAAAATGTCAATGTTATTGGCAGTATCAGTTGTGCAGGTTATTGCTGGGACTCTGCATTTCCACATGTTGTAATAAAAGATTAACTCTATTTTTGTGGGCAGGAAATTCTTTCACTATCACCCTTGTGTCTTCCAAAATTTAAACATGCCAGATGATGTGAAACAAACATCACTGGTTTGGCACTGAAGATTTTAATGAGCCAACAAAGGAATTCAAATAGCAACTCAGACAAAAACATGAACTGGAAAATGGCTGGAGGACAATGGAGGTACATATAAGTTTTTTTTCCTCATTTGCATCTTCTGGGGATTTAATGAGGTTTAGAAAGGCACCATCATGTAAATAAACTGTAGACACTAAGGTGGCAATGATGAAGTAATTATTACAAAGTAATGGAAACACGTCAATCAGATCCACATTATTTTCAGGCACTGGCTAAGCATCTTTCTTCACTTGTCTGACAGTCAATGGCAACCCCATTCTTGCTGGTTCGGTAACCAAAGACACGGCTTGAGGAGCATATTTCTGTAGTGTTTATGTCTGAAATGAGTGAGACCACAGAGCTCTTTTGAAGTATTATGAATTCTGCACTGCATCGCGGTGTGCCAGAGCATGGATGCACATGTTATTATTCATTCAGCTCACTTCAACTCTTTTCCTCAGTGTTTCAGATGCACAATGAGGGGTGTGCGCATGTGTGTGTTCTTCTTCATATGAAGCAGTTTGGTTGTGTATCTTCACCGTTGCATACTTTTGTCCTTATGTAGGAATTCATGCTGAGGACCTGCAGTCTCAAACCCACATTTTTGTCTTGTCATTGTTGTCAGTGGCACTGCAGCTGTGCGGCTGTTTCTGCCAATCAATATCAATTTTCATCCAAATAAGTGTGATTAGAGCTGATTAGACAAGCACAAGGCTTTACTGATGTTCTGGTTATAGACCAAACACAAATAATTAGTTTAACCCAAAAGATTTAAACTCTGCATTACATGATAGGATGAATGTAACATGTTACAACAGTGTGATCACGTTTGTCTTCACATATGACAACACGGGGGTTTTGGTGGGTTAACAAAGCAGAGAGCACACAGAGATGCTCGAGCCGTGGCCAAAGGCAGCTATTTCATATATCAACGGCTGCTCGTGGAAGCTAAATTGGATTCCACAGCTCTGTAATCATCAGAACTTTTCAAAGAGCACAAGGTCATAAAGCCTGTAAATTTGTCAAGGAAAATGTAATGCACAGATTGAGCAGGAAGACAACTTCCATTAAGGAGGATTTTGTATAGTTAAGAAGCACAGCCATGAATAAAACTGGACAACCTCAGGGAAACAAAACAGCCAATAAGAAGATTGTTTATTCACTGATGATCATTTTTTTTAAACAATTGAACTTCTGATACAAGAGCCAGTATAATTGTCTACAGCTTGAAAGGCAACCTTTATTCTTCAACACAGGGCAAATTCTCTTAGATAAGCCTTTTTGTCATATCTTTAACTAGTCTTGAGAAATAGTTCTCGAGGCTTCCTGAAAGATATTCAAAGCTTTTCTATGAATGGTGGGTGCCTGTTATTCCTTTCTCTGACAAAATGATCCCATGTTGCTTTAATGATAGTGTTATTGAATGGATAGTGTTCCTTTATGTTTATTTCTATCCAGCTATGCTTTTCCTGCTTTGCCAGTGTTTATGGATCGCTGTCACGCTGAAAAACGAAGCCTTTGCAATCAGATGATTTCCACATGGCATAGTGGATAAAAATCTGATAATACTTTGCTCTGTTCATCATTCCATCAATTTTGAAAGATTCTTACACTACTGACTAAAATGTAGACCTAAACCAGGGCAGATCTACCACAGGGTTTTACAGATGACTCACAGTTTTACCTCTCATATGATCTCCTCTGTACATATTGATGAATTCAACCAAAAATGTCAAATTTGCATTCCTCACTCTATAAGACCTGTTGCCACTGATTTCCAGGCTCTTTTTAATTTGGCATTTCTCAACCTTTTGTTCTGTTTAACTTTCTTAATAATGGTTTCTTGACAGTCACCCTTCCAGTGAGACCATTTCTGATGAGGCTTCATAGATGAATCAACTGAAAGTCCAGCTGTATCTCTAAGGTGCTGTGTCAGATCTTTGGATTGGATGTGGCTTTTGGATTCTGTTCACCTGGTGCAGATAGTTTTTTGTTTCCTCCTCCATTTGTTAGTTTTACTCACACCGTGACCAAGTATGCCTAGTTTTGGTTTATTAATCTTTAGGAATCACCTTGTTGGTGCAAAAATACCACTTCATACCTGCAGAACTGTGTTATCTTTGACATTTTTGTACATTCAACTGAAAAAATAGGTTCAAATTAAATGTTTTTGCAACAGTCAGGCAAGTGCATACGATAATAAAATTACAAGACTCCTTGGAAAAACAAGAAATAAATGAGGAGTTGCCCCATACTGTACAAATATTTAAAACATACATTTGTCTTAACTTAATGTGAAACATCAGTTGAGCATTTTGAAATTGCTTTTGTTGTACTTAATTTTACTTTTTTGTATTGACATTTTTTTACTGATAAGTGAGCCCATTCTAATATCTAGGGCGTCAAATTTAGTAGTTAAAACTGCTGCTGTTTCGGGTATAAACACAAGATTTCCTTTATAGCTAATCCCTTATTGCTGGAAGAAAATGAGACCACAATTAATTATATTCTTACACAAACCACGATCACTTCTTAAACCTCACCAAGTACTTTTGGTACCTATCCCTAAAAAAGAAAGGAAAAAAAGACTTAAAAATTGGTACTAGTACACTTCTCCACTCCCCCATTCCAAGATTTTCACTCTCCAAGATTGTGTTAAACAGTCTGGTTAAAAAATCGACTGCCCTCTCTCCTAGACATCTCCATATCTCTACTGGTATGTCATCTGAATCCACTGCATTTCCACTTCTAATCATTGTCATAGCTGCCTCACTTCTGCCTTGCAAATACGCTACACTTCCTGATTCACTAACTATTCTCCATCTGCATTCCTTTTAATCAGCCAATGAAATTAATCTGTATTTATTCCAGACTCATAGTCCATAGTCTTTTCTCTTATTTTCCTGATTCGTGAACTCCTTAAAGTACTCCTTCAACTTTCTCAGTACTCTCTGTTCATTCCTTAGCACAGGAGTCGGCAACCTGCGGCTTTAGTCCTTATAGTGCGGCTCCGCGTGGTTTGGGAAAATAAATTAGAAGTATTTAGCTGAAGTGTATTTTATTTATGTTAGTTCTTTTTTAACTTGTAGTTCTAAATTGGAAGATTATTGTGATATTGAAATATAAAAACAAAATTATATTTTATTATTTTGTTCATCGCTCAAAATAAGCGTCACACTCGCGGAAGCCGGTATGCCTGCCGAAACGCCGTGCATTTATCGAGACTTTCAACCCCTGGTAGGCCAATTATGGATCTTCGGATCCACATTATGTCAGCAGCTGTTCTCCACCGTGAACTATGTTAAAAACAAACACGGCTCACGGCTCACAGATGACAGCTTACAGTCCTGCGTAAAGATGAAAGCCCCGATTTGCAGACGCTGTACGCAGAGGTTCAGGAGCAGAAGTTCCATTGTAAACATATCACGGCAGACCCGACGATGTTTCCATGAACACGCTTTTCAGCATCTCTTTATTGACCACTTTTCACACACAGTTGCTGACGCATACAGCCGGCTGTAGCTTTTCAGCTCACAGCCTGACACACACCAACACAACAGCATAGATAGCACAGACGTTAAGGCGGCGAGGCATGATTGCCGGTGCCGCTCAGGTGTGTCCGACTCCCCTGCAGTGGCACTGCAGACCACGCCCGCCACACACATTAACCAGGTAAAATACATATTTAGGCAGAATTTTGCAAATATCTATTTTTCATTTTTCAGCAGCATAGTGCTTTTTTTCCAGTTATTTTTTAAAAGTCAGGTCAAGGCTCCAAAAGCCCAAAGGCGATATAACAGTTTTTGTTTGCTACATGGATCATTTTAGTTCAGCAGGGTGTCAGCAGAGTTCAAAATGTGTTAATTACATAAATAAAATGTAATTTTCTCTGTAGCACTTCAGGTATTTCATAAGCAAGACACCTTAGTTGTTCACACAAAGCATAAAGGTAAAAAAACAATATATACAGTGTTATCTTCATTTTAGATGTCAAAAATTATTTGAGGCTTCCAGTGTTTTCTTTTGTGTGGAAACCAAATGTCCAAATGGCTCTTTGGGTGTTAAAGGTTGCTGACCCCTGCCTTAGCACATTTCCAACTGTGTTTTTAACCACCCCAACCTGTTGTCCATCCTTTTGAGCTCAATCTCTCTGTCTAGTCAATTAATACAAGTCCTTTTCTCCTTCCATACTGTCAAACCTCACACACAACTCCCTAAAAGTCTACATCTCTCTTTGCAGTGTACCTAACTTCCCAGTACTCCTGTCTAAATTCTTTATCTCCATGACCATCCCACCTTTTCTTTACTAACCTCTTCCTTTGAATACTTTCCTGTACTTCCTCATTCCACCAACAAGTCTCCCTGTCCTCTTCTCTCCATCCAGATGATACATCAAATACCTTCTTGGCAGTTTCCCTCACCACTTCAGTGGTATTTTCCCAGTCATCTGTTAACTCTTCCCTAACACCCAGAGTCTGTCTCATCTCCTCTCTAAACTCTGCAATATATAAAACTTTCATCCTTTAATTATTGCCTCTACCTTCACTTGCTCCCTGTTCTTGATTTTCATACTTATCCCAACAGACAGTTACCTTATGCTGCCGAGCCACCTTCACCCCTGACACCACCTTGCAGTCTCCTGTCTCCTTCAGATTGCCCCTTCGCCATATAATATTCTTGAAATCTGTGTTGACCACAGCCTTTTCAATGCTTTATGCAAAATCCACTACCACCTATTCTTCAATATTCCTCTCCTTAACACCATACCTATCCAACACCTTCTCATCACCCCTCTAATCGCTACAGATCCATTGAAGTCAGCTCCAATCACCACTCTCACCCTGGGGACACTCTAGCACTTCATCCAACTTACTCCAGAATTCCTCTTTTGCTTTTAACTCACAACCTGTGGGGCTCAGACACTGACAACATTCAACATCACCTCTAGTATTTCTAACTTCAAACTCATGATCCTGTCTGACACTCTCTTCATCTCCTCAGTGCCCTTTATGTACTCTTCCTCCAAGATTACCCCTACTCAATTTCAGCAGCTTGAATTTACTTCCAGTGCTCCTGGCCTTGTTTCCCTTCCACCTGGTATTTTGTACAGACAATGTATCTACCTTCATTCTCTCCTCCATATCAGCGGAGACCATCCTATCAATGACCCAAAAACTATTCAAGAAATATCTGTCTACTAACCCACTATGATTTGTTTTTGCTCTCTGAAACATTTACCATTTCAGTATTTGAATTAAACATGGTAAAAACAAATGAAAGGTGATATGGGTCATCTAAATGACAGACTGTGGGCTTTCATGGAGACATATACTGCAACTTTAGACTACGAGGTTAATGTTTTGAGAAAATGTACCTATTCATATGTGCACAAGAACCAAAGTAAGCCTCTGTGGAAAAGATTAGTTGGTTTGTATTACTGGAATTACATCCTGCTGGACTTGCCTTGTGGGATCTGTCAAATGTTATTCTGTTAGAGAGATATAGAGGTCTGTGTATCCATTTCTGCTGTCAAATCATTTGGATGTGACTGTGTTTATCCCAGGTTGGAGAAATGGAAAAGGAAGATATCGTCTAGCTGGCTCCACTCCTCTGGTCTGAAGTGGGAACACAGGTGAGTAAATCTCCATCAGAGTAGTAGTGGCTGAGTCATAATGGCCATGAGACTGATGGTGGTGGGATTAAATCGAATGGCTGGTATCCAGTGTACTGTCTGTCTGGCCGTGTTTCACAAACTGCAATTCGTCAGTCACACACAGATGCTCCATCCAGGTGCTAGCCTGTGTTCTTCTGCCAGTGGAGTGACTTCACATTCTCCATTAACAGTGAATCCCTTTCATTCACCACTGGAAGAATGTAGAAGGAGGGGAGGATAAAGTGGACATAGAGTACCCATCACATGAATTTGGCAAAATTGAGTATTATGCTCACATATAAACTGGAAAACTGAACAAATTTCACCGTATTGGGTTTATGAGGATTAAGAGGATTCTGGCTGCAGGAAATGATTGTTTTCATTAAAGGTCCTCTGCGTAATATTCAGGAAGCCATTAGGGCTCAAGCTGCTTGAAGCGTGTATTTGCATCCCTTGAGCATAACATAACCGCCTGGCTGGATAGTTTTAACTACATTTCTTTTTTCTTAGCTTACTTGAAAATGAACACAAATTCCTAGCTACCCAGCCCAAAAGCTAGCTGGCTAACATCGGTCGGTTGTTTGAGGACATTAATGGTCAAGTGCTCCATTCTGTAAGCTGACCTTACCTAGTGTTACCTCACCGCTGGAAAGCAAAAGTGAGACATTAATGCAAAGTGCCTGGGAGGAAATAGAAAAATGTCACTGAAAAGAACACGTGAAAAGCACAAGCAGACTCTTTAATGGTCCATCTGTTCACAATTTAGACATAAACTGATTAATCACTTGGTCTTTTTACTATGACACATCTTCAAATTGCTTTTTCAGCTAGCTAGATCTGAAAGATGTTGAACATCTTTATAGCTTCTCTCCTCTCATCATTTCAGTAAAGTTTAAAAATTTGTCTAGGTTAAAAATACAGAATTAATTCCAAGACAGGATTTTCTCAGACAGATCTTATTCCCTGCTGGGGATCACATTTAAATAGAGCACAAATTAAAAACCACCACAGGGGTTTGTTTCTTATCGCCACAAATGACTTGTTTCATTTTGACATTGTGCTCTTATTTTGAGTCAGAATGAGTAATGCGAAGATAAGAATTCATGAACGCTGCACGGAGAGCTGTCTGTAATCTTCATATCAATGATTCCTCTCTCCTACAAATTCCCCCGCACACCCACCTCCTCTCAGCCGAACATTATTGTGATGGCTTGCTGTTTCACGCTCATTCAGGTGTCGTAGCAGCCGCACTCACAGCAGCAGTACACAGTCTGCTGAGTGAAACAGACGTGGGCACACATCCAAGGTCATTATTCGCCTCCAAGTTGCTGTTTCCTAAATACAGGTTTCTGCACCGAGTTAAACTTATTGCCACCATCACTCTTTGTTAATTAATGGGTGCTTTAGCTCACAGCTTGGTAAGATACACAGTTGATCGCATCTATTATGATTTCTAGAAATTAAACTGGAATGAAAACAACTTTTAAGTTAACAGAAACTAAAATAAAATTCCAACTGAAGACTGGACATTACCAAAAATGGCTTTGCTTATATGGTGCAGAGTGCTTTAGCTTCACCTTGAAGGATCTAGTTCTCCACTTTTTGCTTTTATTTCTTCCACCTTTATGACATACCAACCACATAATCTGTTCCCTTTGAAATGGAATCGGAAAAAAATACCAAAAATGGGAAAGTTTAACAGTCATAAAAGAGCATTTTGTACCAACAAAGTACCAAAATCAAGGTTTCTAAAGAGATATCAGCTTAACATTCAAATAATTTGAATAAACTGGACAATTTGAGGACAAGAGAAGATGTGGCAGGCCAAAAAAATACTGCAGGTGAACGAAATTATATTTGAAAGTCATGTCCTTAAGAAATAGGAAAACGTCAGGCAACGACCTAACACACGAGAGATTCATGCCGTTAGCCGAGCAGTCTGCTGTTCACCGAAGCCTCATCAAAAATGGTTCCAACTGAAAAGCAGCTGTCAAGAAATATGTATGGAGGATATCAGGAAAAGGGTACAACAGTGAGTGTCTGCAGCCATCTGAAATACGGTAAAGCCTCTGTCATGGTTGGGCGCCGCATTTCAGCCAGTGGTGTTGACATCTTATCAAAATATATCACGGCAACAATTTCCCATTTTCCTGACAAAATATAAAGAAACGTCCACAGTCCTGTGCATCACTTATTTTCCTTTTTTTGTGCTGCAGATTTCATGCAGTCTTGTTCTCAGAGATTTTATTCAGTTCAGTGTATCTATTTAATTGCATGCAACCATCAGCTTCTGCCTTTCACTTCCAAGGGCAGCGATATTCTATAAAACTCAAGGTCATTTTTTTTTTTTTTTTTTTGCATTTAAAATGGCACAAAATGACCTCATGGCTTTTTGCTGTATTTCTTTTATTTTATCCCCACAGAGTTTGCACACAGCTGCAGTAATGTAACCATAACGTCCACTCCAGATTGGTCTATTGAGAAAAGTCTTTTTTTTTGCTTCCTCCCCAAAGGTTTGACAAGTTCAGAATAACTTTTTACATATTTATTGTGTAACCCATACACAAAGGGTGCTTTGTTCTTCATTTTTGCCATATAACACAAACAAACAATCTTCCTCCCCTTGGATGCTACCTCAATTTACGCTGGAATGGGCTGTTTTTCTGGTGATGACAGCTTCATACATGCAGATATTAAATTAACAGACGAGCAAATAGCAGCTCAAATATAAAGCAAATATTCCTTCAATCTTTTCAATATTTGTATTGTGACATGTCATTACACCCTTCTCATTATTCTTTCTTTTGAATGCCTTCACCCCCGTGTGATCCCTTTGTCATTTTTCAGACTGCTGTTTGTATAGGCAAAGCCAATTGGATTCTGTCGCTCATTTTCTTTTCATGGCCTTGAGCTGCCAGAGTCCTTTCAGCCAATTAGCTCAGACAGCAACAGTCTCCAACATGAGCTGAGAGGAGGGCATGTAAAAAAAGATTTACAGCTTTAAGAGCCAAATCCACCCTCGCGTCTTATCTCATCCCCCAGGGCTTTGGCCACCATACAGCAGAGCTAAAGGCTTTATTGCCGGATAATGGTTGGTCCGAGCCGCTTTCATAGGGAAACACTGGGATGATGCCTGCTGTGTCTGACTATGAGAAACTGGGGCATAAAGTTCAAAGTAGGCTCAGCTCTGTGTCCCACGACGGGCTTAACCTCCCCGTAACTGCCTCACATTTTCCGAGCAAAAGTGACTCATTTTACATTAAATCTGTTTGTCGTTGCTTTAGTAGTTGTGGGTTAGTTACTATCCTCCTCAGATTGCTTGGATTTAATCGGATGAATTATACTTAGTTACTTGTCCCACCCCCTGCGCTGTTCCTCCGTTTATTTTCTGCTGTTTATCACCAAGCGTCGGCTCAGATTTAATTTACGCCACATCTTAGATGTTTATATTGGAATCTTAACTGCTGCTAGGGAAAAAATCTTTTCTTTTCGGTTGTTTACAATTAGACTAGAAACACAGTAAATAAGCCTGCAACCAAAACTGCAGTCTCAAAGGATGAGCAGACACAGCCATAGTCATTGTATAGACAGCTGTAGTTTTTTACTGCATTTTGCACAGATGCAGAGAAATTGCAGAGAGCCTGTGCAGCATCCAGAATCCTACTATATCTTGTGAAACCCAGAAAAGTACATTTAAAGTGGCTTTTTAAAAATCTGGATTATGATAATAAGTCAGCCTGAAAAAAGATGCTTTCTTATTCATCACAACAGACTAGAGGTTGCAAAGATTGTGGTAGAAACCCTAGATATAGGAAGGGTTATAAAAATGTTTTAATATTTTCTTTTTATTATTTGCTCTTTACTTATTTCTTTTTTTGAGAATGCAGGGAAGTAATAACATAAATTCCTGATTCTGATTTGGCTCAGAGGAGGAAACACAGTCTCGAGTTTGTGCCATGTGATCGCTTATACCCAGTTTCTGTCAAGCCACGGAACAAAATTTTGGTATTTTTGGAAACATGCAACTGGACTTAATTGAATGGTTATCAGAGTTTAGCCTTTTTAAATCAAGATCCAAAGTAGCAAGAAGATGAAAAGCATATATATATATATATATATATATATATATATATATATATATATATATATATATATATATATATACATATATATATATATATATATATATATATATATTCCTTCCATGGAGTCAGACTTCATTTTCTAAAGTGTTCTTGACAAAATAGTTCTCCAAGCTCTCTCAAGGTCTTTCAGAGTTTTTATTTGAACATTGGCTACTTTTTCACTGATTTCCAGTCCTTGGAAATCAGTGAAAAACTGATATTTTTGTTTGTTAAGCTACTTAACACTTACCTACAAACCAATTAAGCATAAAGAGAGCACCTGACTCAAGGGATGAATCAGTGTTGTGTCTACACATAACAGAGTAAAAGACACTATTTTAATCGAGTATCTTTAGGCTCTTTGTTACAAGCAACCTGTTGTTAAAGCTTTATGGTTTAACAAAGCGTTAAGAAATCCAGATGGCTTGATTTTCAGTTAAATCTATGGGCTGCCTTTCTTTTAAACAGCTAGAGATATACTGCATTGTAAGGCTCACTGTAGTGCACTGCACAGCATGCACAGTGCACTAGACTTTGTTGGTGAAGCTGCAGCTACTAAGAGGGAAAATCGTGACTACCTCCTCTGGACAACATGCAGGACTAATAAAATAGAAGAATGCATATGACGCTGTTTTGGAGCATTCCATATCGTACTCTCAATGACAAGACAGCCAACATGTTACCACATGTACATTCATCTTGAAGCCACTATCGTCCTCTCTATTCTGCCCATGATGCGTCCGTAAGCTGCAGCACCAAGTTGCATCAATCAAGCAGTAGGAGATTTGCGGAAGAAGGGTGCTTATCGTGGCATATCACTGTTCCTGATATCCTCGGTATATAATAAGACACAGATCAGACAACCATATGTATCATAGTAATATATCCATCCTGTATAATGCATATTATCTTACCACAGATGTGACAGCGGAGCTGCATACTTGCAGCTCTCTAAATGGAAATTGAAATTAAAGTACGAGGTAAATGAGAATTACAGACAGGTCAATAAATATTTGAGAGATGACTTTGCCTCTGTACACCACCACAGTGTACATATCAAACAATAAAGATGTGATTGAAGTGCGCAATTTCAGGTTTAATTCAGTGGGTTTCACAAAAGCATTGCATTAATTGTTTAGTAATTACAGTCATTTTATACACAGTCTCCTCTTTTCAGAATCTCTGAAGTAATTGGATAACAATCACATAATTATTTTCATTGCCTGGTGAGGCGCGTTCTTTTGTTATTTCACGACAAATTAAGCAGATAAACGATCTGGAGTTGATTCCAATTGTTGTACTTATATTTGGTGATTCTCAAACAGTTTTAAGTCAAAAACTTGGCATATCTCAGCACAATGTGCAGCGTGGCCTTAAAAAATGTGACTAAACTGGACAAGCGGAGGACAAGAGAAGAAGAAGCAGGCCTAGGAAATTATCTACAGAAGATGAGCAGTTTCTGAAAGTCATTTCTTTAAAGAATAGGACGTGCAAAGACGTGTTTACTAAAGACTCATCAGAAAGGTGGAAGGCCAGCTGGCAGCAACCCGTTGTTAAGGAAAACAAAGGAAAAAAGACCAAATTACACAAGAACTGGACTTAAAATTTATTAAGTAATGAATCCAAATTTGAAACCTTTGGTTCAAACTATGGTTAATATAAAGATCAGGATAGAGGTATTAGAGCGAGAGTCTACAGACATCTGTAAAATACAGTGGAGACTATGTCATGATTTGGGGATGCATTTCAGCCAGTCTTTTTGGGGATCTTGTCAAAACTGACTGAATTATTAACACAGAAAAGATTTTGATCCTCCCATCTGGAATGTTTGATTGTCAACGCCTTCATTTTTCAGGATGACAATGATCCCAATACAGTAAAAGCATGCAAAAACATGCAATCACACTATTATCATGGATTGGCTTCCCCAGAACCCTGACCTCAGCATTATTGAAGGAGTGTGGGGACATCTTGACAGAGAACTGAACAGCCAACATTGAAAGAAGAGCTTGGAATGTCCTTCAAGAAGCCTGGAGAATTATTCCTGACAACTAATTTAAGAAATTCCAAGAAAGCTTGCCAAAGAGAGTTCAGGCTGTGCTGAAGAATAAAGGTAGTCATTCCAATTACTGACTTTCACGCGTGTTAAAATTATACAAACTCTGTTTTTTGATTATAAACTGTATGTACATTTATGCTTGCACCTGTTTCCTATTTTCTTAGAAAAATATAAACGATCTTTGCATAGTGCTGTATGTATGAATCTTTCCATTGCTGCCAGTGGCCAGTTTCACACTGAAAAACAAAACAGCATGTCTGAATTGGACAATGACCTCTGTGTTTACCGAGCAAACGTGACCTACAAATACGCATTTTAAGTCAAAGTCATTTAAATAGGTCCAAAATATGTATTCAGTGAAAGTATATTACTGGGCTGAGTATTTAAACAGCACTGTTTCCAAAAATGTCTTTTTCAGGATAACATAGAAGTATAGTACAGTGGTAAAAATTCACTTTTCAGATCACAGACCCAGTATGATTGCAGGTCCTTTAAAGCACTGAATGATTTTCTGTGAGCACACTATTTTGCTCTTGTTCTATAAGCCTGTCTTTTTTTATAGACATGTATAGATGTAAGGAATGCCACTATTTGCAATTACTTATAGTATGATATACATCGCAGATCCTCTCCCTTCATAGAGGACTGCACTGGTATTTTATGGTGTATTAATGGAAATTTCATTTGACCGCATGGGCCCACATATAAACCTGTGAGGGGCTTTCTTGTCTGTCATTGCAATTTTTTTCTTCAAAGAGACACGCTCTTGAAAATTCTTGGTGCTCATGTTTCTTAAATGTGGAAATTATGAAGGCCACATACCACTGGAAACTTCTTTCTGGTCAGCGCTGATGTCCTCATAGGTCGCCAATTTTTTTTGAGCAGCCAGTACAGAGTGTCTCAGAACAGCCACACAGAGTTTCCTCCTCATTTATCTTAGAAAAGGTCAGTGTTGTGTGCTGCAGCTGGAAATGCAGCTGCACATTTATGCACTTTCAAAAACAAAGTTGCTAAATGTGACAAAGGAAGCAGTTAGAGGAGATAAATTGCAGGTTCAACAGTCTCACTTATTTATAGATGAAGTTGGCGTGATTGTCTCCTTCTGTTCATCTTGCCTCTAGAAAACAGCTGCAGAGTGTTTGATATGTTTTATTTGGGGTTTTGTTTTTGTTTTTTCGCTTTTTGGCGCAATCTGAGTGACACTGTGGGGAGGGAACATGCTTAGTTAAACTGTCACACACAGGATGTCAGAGCGAGATTACACGGAGGCAGATATTAATCTCTTCCTGCAGAGTTTAGGCAGTATCAGTTTTTTCATACCTACATATGATCTTTGTTGCAGGTGAAAAAAGAAAGCAGACATTTTTGTACTTTTGCCTCTGTGCACCACCACAATGGATTTTCAAACAAACTACCAAGATGTGAGTGAAGTGCCGACTTGCAGCTTTAAATCAAGGGGATTAACAACAACTTTGCATAAACTGTTTAGTAATTACAACTTTTTATCCACATTCCCCCGATTTTCGTAGGCTCAAAATTAATTAACAGGAAAAACTAACATAATATTAAATGTAAGTATTGTTGTTAATGACTGGATGAAAATCTTTTGGAGTCAATGACTCCCTGAACTTTAAACCCCATGGACATCACCAGATGCTGTATTTCCTCTCTTGTGACGCTCTGCTAGGTATTCATTGATGCTGCCTTCAGTTGCTGCTTGTTTGTGGATCTCTCTGCTTTCAGCTTTATATTTAATAACTGAAAAGCATGCTCTGCTCGGTTGAAATCAGGTGGTTGACTTGGTCACTGAAGAGTATCCCATTTCTTTTGCCTTGAGAAACTCTCGGGTTGCTTTTGCAGTTTGCTTTGAGTCATTATCCATTTGTGCTGTGACACACGATCTGATCAGTTTGAAGCATTTGGCTGAATCTGAGAGTACAGTCCTTTACACTTCAGAATTCATCCTGCTGCTTCTATCAGCAGTCACATCATCAATAAACACTAGTGACCTGGTTCCACTGGCAGCTCTACATGTCCATGCCATAACACTGCCTCCACAGGGTTTGACAGCTGCCTGGGTCTGCCTGCTTGGGTCATGAGCTATTCCTTTTCTTCTCCATAATTTTCTCTTCCCATCAATCTGGTATAAGTTAATCTTGTTTAATCCGGGCTCATCTGTCCTTTATGTTCCTGAGTGTAATCAGTTGTTTACATCTTTTCCTAAAACCTCTGTATTTGCCTTGTTATTGCTGTCTCTTGATTGTAAACTTTGACAATAGTGTGTCCACCTCCTCAAGAGTATTCCTGGATTTCTTAACCATGGAAATAATTCTGTGATCATGTGCTTTAGTTGTCATCTGTGGTCTTTCAGGCCTTTTGGTGTTTACTGAGCTGGCCCGTATTTTCATTCTTTTTAAGAATAATCCAGAGTGTTCCCTTGGCCACTCCTAAAGTTTTTTTCTATCTGTCTGATAGGTTTATTTTGTTTTGGGCTTGGTTGGTTGGTTGGTTGGTTGGTTGGTCGGTTGGTTGGTCGGTCGGTTGGTTGATTGGTTGGTTGGTTTAAACTAACAGTGACATCTTTCACTTGCATTGACCACTCTTTTGACCTCATATTGAGAGTTCCAGTGAACAGCTACTAAATGCAAGTAGAAAACTTGGAAATAATAGGGATAAAATAACAGGCCTCACCTTGCCGTGAAAATACTTGCGAGTTAGTAATCCAATGACTTCTGAGATTCTGTAAAGAATGGCTGTAATTTCTAAACAGTTAATGCAGTTACTTTTGTTAAACTCTTTGAATTAAAATTAATACTCAAAGGATTTAATATATATGGTTACCTGCTCTGAAAATATATTATTGTAAAACTTAGGTTGGGCATAGCAGGAACCATAATAGCACCTTTCTTCCACAAACCCCTACTGCTTGACTGATGACACTTGGTGCTGCAGCTTACTGACCCATCAAACAGAGAGGATAACAGCAGCTAATATAGTCATCTGTTTAATAGAAGACTGACTTGAAAACCATCTGGATTTTCTAAAATACTGTGGTATCAATGCTGTTATACAACCCACGCTTACATCCTGTTAATACATGTTATATCTCACATATATACATATATATATATATATATATATATATATATATATATATATATATATATATATATATATATATATATATATATATATATATATACTTAAGGACTGATGCCTGAAGAATTAAAGTTTCTAAAGTAGATTCAAGCTTCTTAACTTTACAAAAGTACATTATTTATATCAAATAATCTGCCAACAGAATCTGCCAAAATAAAGTTTGACTAAAGATACTGTAAATCAACTACAGAGGATCAAAAGAGGCGTCTGATTTGCTAAAAGGCCTCAGGTAAGTATCTGCACAGAGCTGATAATGAGGCACATTCAGTTACACTTGCAACGTCTTGTCGTGCATATTCATGAAGTTGCATCTCTAATTGTGGATAATCCCTTGTGTTTGTGTACTCCGTTTATAGCTAAATATCACACATGGGATTGCAGATCTCTGACCCTTTAAAAGCTGTCATCTATCAACTTAACACTCCCAACCTGATTTTTTTAATTACACCAATTTCTTTGATTAATGATGTAGCTTAAATTAACTTGTAGGCTCAGTCAATAACCCAGGCCCTTATTTCACATTCTTCAGATGTTGCCACTCACATTTAAACCTTTAATGAATACTAGAAGATGCTTCTCAGCACTCGGTAAGCCTGCCGTTCGTTTGGGCAGTTTCTGTATTGAATCTAAACAGTTAACCTCTGGAGAAATTTTTTATATTATGCTTACCGGACTAATGCCCAGCTCATACTAAAAAGTTTTCATTTGTATTCAGGACGTGGACAGCAAAGACTAAGACAGCATGCACTTCAGTCCTGAATGTGACTGAAGAAGAAAAAAAAGTACATTTTCAATTATCTGTTATAATCTGCCTTCTTAGTTTGCATGTAAAAAATAAATCTTGGATGCAAACATTCATGTTTGGCTGAGGATATAAAAATGTTGTATCCAAAAATTACTTGTTTGAATGTGCCTTGATATATAGTGTTTTACTTCTTCTGCTGTAAACTTTAACAAAGATATGGGTACAGATAACAGAGACACATCAGGTTATTTGCCACCTGATGAATGGAGTCCAATAGAAACTCTTTTTTTTAGCTCTGCTTTGGTCTTCACTGAAATAGAAGAAATATTTGTCTTTTAAGTTACTTTCTTTACCAGCTAGTCACTAAGATTGGCGTCTTTTTTTTTGTTTCTTTGTTTCATTGTAGGTGACATATAGTTTTCTTTAGTTTTCTGTTGCTGTAGATTTCATTTTTGTTGTTGTTTTTGTTATTGCTATTTTTTTTTAGCTAATGTAGCCAAAGGACTGATGAGCTCATGGCATGGCAAACACCGATGTCATAGATCTTTCTATCCCTCCACAAATCATGGGAATCACTACTTCTCACATAGAATTGGTCAGGTTTTCGTGAAACTGCACACAGGGATTACTGAACTGTTCTTCATCCAAATTGTGCTCATGTTTGAGGTCACGTTCCTATTTTCATAGCACGATTTCACCAAATTCTCACTCCTGATGAACTGAACAGTGCTCAGTTCAAACCAATTTTAAAAGTCATTAGAATAAGATTCTTTATGTTGATAAATTTTACATACAGTAAATTCTCCAGGTTCTCCTTGCAAAAAGTGGGTTGGACGACAAAGCGACGACCCAGACCCAGTTTTCCTCCTGACTGCTTGAGGTTTTCTTTCAAAATCTCCATATGTCCTTCTTTTTTCATGATTCCTTAACGAGATTCCTAGTTCCAGATGCACTGAAGTATGCCCACAGCATAATACTGCCACCACCATGTTCTTTTACACCTCCGCCTTCTTTTTCCAAACATAAGAAATGGCTCTGTGGCCAAAGACCTCCAGTTTTGTCTCATCTGACCAAAAGGCACACTAATCTTTCTCCAGGTTGTCCATAGCAGTTGACTTGAAGGTGTCTCTTCTGCAGAAGTAGAGTTTTTCTTGATGTATGTGCAACCCTGCACCCCATTGCTGTGCGTTTTTATTGATTGTCTTCTTTGAAACTACTACTATATATAAATTTATACCTTGGAAACTTTCACAACGCAACACAACACTTTGGACTCTGTTCGAGTACATGAGATTTTACAGAGCAAAAGCCCTGTGAAGCCATCCAACATACCTGTCATTCAAACATCTAGCAAAACGAGGCAGGTGCTGAATGACGGCAGACACTCATAGACCTCCAGCTAACATGCGATTGTTTTTCAGATTGGGAGGATGGACAGAGGCATTATGATCTGGGTCCCTCAGAAAAGAATAAGAGTTCTGCTTCCTAAAACTTTTTGTTTTTCCCCAAACAAGCCTAGAAAGAAATCAGTTGCTTTGTAGCCCCAAACTGCTTGACTCACCAAACAACTGGACTATTTGACTGAAGTTGTGACCTGCGGAGACAAAATCAAATCACTTTTCGAGAGTAACCGCATGCAAATCAGACATGCAATCAAACATGAACAAGCAATATTACAGGCTTGGACATTTAAAAGAAAGTCCTTTCAGTCATAGAGTATTTGCTTTCTTTGTTGATTCAACCGAATGCTACATGATTTGTCCCATAAATACACAAATGCATACCATGAGTCAGCCAAAGCTTAAAGTATTAAAGGACTTAAACAGGGATAAGTGCGTGACAGACTGTTTTTTCTTTATACTAATGCACATATCAGCATTCAGTTGCTGTTTGGGATTTTGTGAGTTCATTATAGAAAGCTGGAAGAAAAAGCATTACAGTTTGCTGTCTTTTGCTGCAATAGATACTAAACAATTTAATGCACAAAATGAAAGGCTGTTATCCTGCAGGTAAACATTCAGGGGGAAAAAATTACAGACTATCAGTTGTGAATTTAAATGGTGCCGTTTGCCTTCTTGAGCTTTTTTTCCTCTATTTTCTCTTCTTGTGGTGATGTGGGAAATGTGAGAAGCTGCATCAGCTCGGTGCCAGCGAGGCTATTAACAGCACAAAGGGTCCCAGAGGTCGGAGTGCAGGTACAGAGCCGACACGAGGTCATCTATTTATTTCAGCTGAAATCAAACCACAAGCACTCAGTGAATGCTAAGCTGGAAAATTTTATGTGGGGTTGATGCTAATGTGCGAATATGAGATGTGGTTATGGTCAGTCAGTTTTTTAACACCATTAGAAAAAGCACTGTGGTGCAGAAAACTATTACTGCTTTTTAAATGCAGTGAAACATATATATATTAAAAAAAAAAAGACTTCGTGGCCAAACAATAAGGGTAATAATTTAAGGACACTACATGGTTTAGTTCATCCAACATTCAATTTTAATAAAGAGAGAGAAAGAAAAACAATATGATTTGGTCTACTCTATGGGAAAAGTAGGATCCAGTATTTTGAGATAACGACTCATATTTGATTTTAAAATCAGAATAACTCATGGACACTTTATTAGGTACAACTGCTTATCAGTCAACCACATTGGAGAAACTAAATGCATTTAAGCATGTAGACATTGTCATGGCAACCTGCTGAAGTTAAAACTTGGCATCAGAATGGGGAAGAAAGTTTATTTACAGTAAGTGACTCTGGACGTGGCATGGTTTTTGATAACGGACAGGCAGGCAGAAAGATCTTTTGGGATTTTCCCAGACAACCATCTCTAGGGTTTACAGATAAAGGTCCAGTGAGCTGCAGTTCTCTCATCGGAAATGCCTTGTTGATGCCAGAGGTCAGAAGAGAATAGCCAGACTGCTTTAAGCTGATAGGAATGCAGCAGCAACTCAAATGCACAACATATCAAACCTTGAAGTAGACGGGCTACAGCAGCAGAAGACCACATCGGGTGTCCGCTGAGAACAGGAAACTAAGGCTACAGTTTGCACAGGCTCACCAAAATTGGTCAAAGGAAGTCTGGAAAAACATTTGGTGTCTCATGTCCCGCGGCAAATTTCAGATGGTCAGTTCAGAATTTAGAGTAAACAACATGAAAGTATGAAATCCATCCTGCCTTGAATCACTAGTTCTGCCTACTTTTGGCGTAATGGTGTGGAGGATATTTTCTTGGCACTCTTTGGCCCCCTTAGTGCCTACTGCACCTAATTTAAACACCATATTATACCTGAGAGTATTGTTGCAGATTATGTCTATTCCCTTATTACCATAAGCAAGATAACTGGCCAAAGCTCAGATCATCTAAGACTTGCTTGAACAATGAGTTCATTGACTTCATTGTACTCAAACGGCTTTGGCAGTCGCCAGATCTCAATCCAACAGAGCAGCTTTGGGATGTGGTAGGATGTAGGATCATCAATGTGCAGCCAACAAATCTGCAGCAACTGTGTGATGCTGTCATGTTACTATGAACCAAAATCTGTGATGAATGTTTCTAGCACCTTAATATTAAATGTCTATACTGCCATTTATTTGTCTGTATTGTGTGTGTAGACCTAGTTTTCTTCGTGATGCAATAAATAGTTTTAGACTTAATTTCCCTTTTGTTATTGCCTGAAACCAATAAAGAGCTTTTCACTGGCATATTCTCTTTGTATATTTATATTCATGATGTTTCCTGTGACAATTATGACTGCGCCCACCATCACGGCTGCTGGCATTGCCTCTTCAGACGTGTACTGTTGTGTGTGCCCCTGGGACACCAGCCGATGTGCTTCTCAACAATGTGCAAACATGAAAAGGCACATCAGAGTAATTGGTCCTCTCCCAGCACGCATTGCTCTGCATAATCAACGTCTCGGTGCTTCACTGGAATAGCTATTCAGGTCCAAAGAGCGGAGGGAGGGAGGCAATCAGGGCACTGGCTTTGCTGTCAACAGCACAGTGAACAAGCCAAAAACTCTCTGGGAACTTGTTCCAGCTTGCAAGATATTAGGTGCTGTCTGAAATGTCCTCTAACACCATCACACAGAAGGGTCACAAGACCAGACCACCAAGCCCACTCTGAGCCCCGAAAAAAAAAAAGACCATTCCACCTTTCTGCTCCCAATATCTTTGCACACTAAATTTCACATCCTCGTAGTTCCTGCAGGTGGAAAAACAATTCACAGACAGAATTGTTTACTCGCTGCGGTTTTATGCACATTTTAAAATTATAGCTAAGCATCTGAAGAATTTGTTTTCTAACCCTGGGTTTCCTGTAAGTTTACGGGTGCCATCCTCAGACTGGGAGCGACTTTCTATTTAGGCTTGGATCAGTGGACTGGAGTGAATTTGAACTAAATTGCCAGCACATGCATGGATTGGCTTCATTTTTCTGTCCACTAGTGGAAAATTCAGCTGGGATATGTATCTGTAATATCAACAGAGAAGGCATAATCCAAACAGGCTTCATGAAATTCAGGCTTAATATAGTGGTGATATCCTGCTGTGTTTACAATAGAGGGAATGTCAGTTATTGACTCATAGTGCTGGTTTAACCGAGGATGCCACATAATCATGTCAGCACTCTTCTGAGTCTGAGCTGCACTTTGTTGCTCCATCGCTTGCAAGTTCCAACATCTTTTGCATCAGGCCTACTTTGCACAGCATTGTACGTAACACTTCATTATCACTTAATCCCAGGCCATAAACATATTCGTGGAATCACTCTGGAGCAGGGCGACAATACTATATTTCTGCCAACTTTCAAACAAAACTTTTCAGAGTTATAAGTCAGAGTTAAAAATACATCAGATACGTATTGTGTCGAAGGTACAGCCCACATGTCTTTCATGATATTATAATTCCCTTTGAGCCTTCGATTGTGCAGGCTTTTCAAAGTCTCATGTAAAATGTAGAACGATAGCTGAAATCAATTGGAGCTGCGAGTCTCTGTATGTGTGCGATTGTGTGAGTGAGTGTGTGTGTGTTTAGTTGAACTCTATCAGAGCTGTGAATCTCTGTACTGCACATGTGAGATCATTCATGTGTTTGTATCTGCACTTCAGGCTGGAGACTCTGGAGTTTTGATATTCCTCTGCTTGTGTCTCTGAAACTCTTGCATCAAACTGACAAGAGGTTAAACCTTTGATGTTGAAGACTGTCAGTCATTGTTTCCTGTAGGTATGGAGCTCTTCTGGTATCAGAATTTTTCTTGAAAGCTGCAGGTTTCCCCCAGGATGGAGGTTGGAGGACTGAAACTGTCAGATAAGAAGACAGGGTCAAGGCTGCATTGGAAATCAACTGCATTTTAGCTCGAGTTTATCCTACAGCCACAGATTAACCGTGCAGGAAAAATTCTATTTGAAAGCCCTGACAGACTAAATGATTCATTGAGTTTTAAAGACTTTTCACTTAAGTTTTTGGATGCCTTCACTGTTGCCTCAGACAGAAAGGTAAACAATCACGTTCATGTTCAAGTGCCAAGAATCACAGCAAAATAAGAGCTGTGTTTGCAGAGTTCGATATTCCCGAGTGTGATAGACCCTTGTGGGGTAGCATTGTAGAAGTGTCTCCCTCCAAACTATTTTAGGCACTTTCCAACACCCCATAAAACCTGGCTAAATATAGGCTTGTCTGTTACTAAGGACTTGGCAGGAGCACCAAACAGTCAGAGCACTGTGCACCAACCCCTCAGGAATTTCTGATCTTGTAATATGAAAACGTTGGGGCCTCTCATAGATGTAAACTCTGGCTTGGCCTGTCACCAAGGTAAAGGCGAGCTGAGTGGAACAAGAAAGTTCTCACAGTTTTTACAGTGCTTGAGGAAAAATACAGGTAGAATCGTGGCACCTTCGGAGAGCTGGACAATCAGGACAGTACCCAGAGGCCACAGCTACACACAGATCTTTCACAATGTGATGGTGGTTCTTTTATTAAGATGTCAAAGAATCTCCATTTACCATAGTAAAACCACTGAATGACACCTAAATGTAAAGTTACTGCTCGACAAACTGTGTATCGTAGCATTTTATACTTGGTTTAAATCTGCAGATAACTTGTTTTACACTGCTGGAACTGTAACTGCTACAGCACAGATTATACATTATATATTTTCATTTGATTTCACCACAAACTATTAACAAACAATTTCCATATTATTTTATTAGACTATGATACGGTAACCTTTAATGTTTAAATACGTCCACTTTAAAGTTTAAAAGCCCTAATGTGCAGCTATAATATTAAAAATAAACAGATTAAAATTTCCTTCAACTTTAGTCTCTCATCCCATTTGCAACAATGTTGCATTTTACTGTCACATTTTTATGTTATTTATAGATTCTTATAACTATTTTATTATCATCATCTGACAGCCTCTCTGATTGGAGGAGGAGGCATCCATAAGGATAATTTTGTGCAGAAAGAGTCTATGATGTGTGAAACTCGTGAGTGCGCAATAAGTGTGAAGCAGAAAGCCTGGCTTAATGGCGCGTTTATCCTCACCGCATTGGTTGCTTCATTCGCCGATGGTGACATCATCACACAGCCACATCCATTTATACTCACTGTTGCAGCACGGTTGTCTGAGAGCTGCAGAATGTCTCTCCATGAGTTCTGTGCCATCTGGGAAACCTTCTGCTCCTCCATACATGTAAATATAAATGCTTTACAGGTGGTTTCATCTTAGCTCAAGCTCATCCACCGTATGTCTGACTTGGATCTTAGGTTTCGTCAAGGCAGAGAACCTGACTTTTTTAAACTTGTTTCATAGTTTATCCCTCTGGTCTGGCAAGACTAGCACAATGTCTATCAGACCAATTACTTACAGGATTTATTGATATTACACTGTCAGAACTATTTTCATTAAGAGCATTTATTGTTTGAGAGTCAGTCAGTGCAATGTGGGAGACGCACTGTTTGGTAAAACTACAGAGCTAGCATGTCAGTATGATAGGATACCAAATATTTGGCCTCTGTGCCTGCGGCTCGGTTCACTCTGGCACAGCTGGCTGCCGGCGGAGCCGGCGGGCACGCCGGTGCAGCCCCCTCTAGTTTCTGCCTGGCGGCTACTGGGTGACCCCTCGTCTGGGGATCCTCAGCCCTTCCCATGAAGGTGGCACGGATGCCCCTCCGGTGGTCCTCCTTGGGCTCTTGCACTCTGGGGCCTCTGGATGTCTGGGGCCTGGATCTCCCCCATGCCTGCTTCATGCCCTGGGGGACAGGGCTATGGCTCTCTACATCCTCTTGCAGACCATTACATGGGGAAACCATTTGAATACAAGCGCGCCGATCCACACAGGTGTGCACACAGGTGTTTGCTGTTCGTAGACTTGAATCACACCTTTCTTGGCTGCTACTTCAAAGCACATTGTGCGCTGTCTGTCCTGCGTGCTGCACAACAACGTTCAATATTTGGTATTTGCTGCTGTTTACACTTAGCTAGATTAATGCGATGGTGTTGTGTATAGTATGTTGCTTTGTTTTGTTTTGTTTTTTTGCTTGTTTTCTACTCTTTTTCTCTCAACAGGTGATCCCGGAGATATTTTTTTCCCCCCCTTTCTCACTGTCCCTCTCCCCTTCTGTTTTTCTTTTCCTTCCTCTTTCTTTCTCCCTTTCCTATCCTTCACTCATGTCTGTCCCGTCTGTAACAACTGAAAATAAAATAAAATAAATAATAAAAACAAAGGTTGATCAAATGGACCAATACGGCAATGCCATGATGATCCATTTGGCAAAATAAATCCATTGGGTATCCTTGTTGGTCTTCAGACAACAATTCTGACGGCTAAAGAACCAAATGGGACAGGCCAAAAAAGAAAAGAAAAAAAAAAAAAAAAAAAAAAAGGATACCAAATATTTGGAGGGGAAAGTTAGTGTAGTTTTATTACATAATAGACATTTGACAGTCAGCCACATACTAGTCTACATATGAATTGTACCTACAAGCAAAAGAATTAATGGTGTTATGTTGCATTATAAAAATAACATATTATTAAACTGGTTTGCAGCATGTTTGTGGGTTTGTGTAACATAATTGGGCCATGATCATTTACAGAAAAGCCTATGCAGATCTATAAAGCTTATACTCAGTAAAATATAATATTCTAAATCCAGTATAAGGTAACTATTCATGACTAAACAAGCAGGAAATGTTTAGGAGTTGAACACAGATCAGGTAAGTCACATCCAAATCAGGCCACTGGGAATATAATGAGGATGTCACGTGAAATTGGATCGTATTAGTCATATTAAGATGCTGATTGAGAAAATAGCTTTCCAGAGCCTTCAAGAATGAATAGTGGAGGTCATAGAAAGCCAAACTTCGACAGTGCAGTCATTTAATCCCCCATTAGAGTTTCCAAACTTGTGTCTAACTATAGCTCTGCATGTGTTGCAGAATATGTGGAGAGCAAAAGTGAACTGTTCATAAAGTTTCCCACTGTGCATTATCACCTACTGCCTGGAAGAGTTTTTCAGTGTACAGTAAAAAAAAAAAAAATGTCCACAGAGAGACATAATGCAAAACCGTCCTGCTCTACTGCTCATGTTTTATTCATGCTTTGGATGTGCAGCGCCTGATTGGGTGTCCTCCACTTTTTTTTCCCCTTCTTCTTCCTCACATTGTTTGTTGTTTTTCATTTGAACAGAATAATGCATTACAGTGTTTTCCATCAAACATGTACCGTGGCGCTGACAGGGGTGCAGATGCTCATTAGGGAAGGAGTTCAGCCCTGCTGGGCCATTTAGAGTGAAATCTAATGTGACACCTTAATGACCTGAAGTCAGCACAGAGGTCTGAGCCAGACACTTTTATGCTGTCTCTGTGTCGTGCATCGTTTCGAAGGAAATTCACTGGGCACCTTCCTCAAATGTGCGAATGTACATACATGCATCTTCCTTGTCATTTGTGAGCTGCTGTGAGTTGATAATCCACAGTTTGCCTTGTGATGGCTCTGCTCTTCACAGAGTCCCTCCTTCATTATTGACACAGGAAAGCTGCTTGCCCACCACCTCACCACCCATGATGACTCATACTGAGCTGAACTCTCCTCTGTTCATCACTTTGCACCAGCCACCCTCCCTAACTCTCCTATTCATTTTCTCCTGACCTACTTAGACATACAGTGTTAGAATTTGGACAGGAACAAATTTTCTGTATATCTGGCTCCGTAATCTACCATACAGGGCAGAAAATATAACAGTGATCTAGTTGATGGAACTGGTCAAGAAGCTGATACTTGTAGATTCAGCTGCATTACCTTTTCTACTCGCTTTTTTATGCTGTTATTCATATTGCAATTTCATGTGGTATTGAAAGTGAAATTCCCGACTTCAGATTCCACTGTGAGGCATCCAAGATTTGATGGCGATATCTAAGCAGATAATAACAGTTGTTGGAAATTCTCACACGCATTTTTGTGTTTTTATTAGTACTGGTAATTGGTAATTCCAAAATGCAGTGATATGAAAATGTTTTAAAGGAACATTAAACATAAAAAATGCTTGGGGTTAGAAATGGTGGCGTTACATTGTTTTTCCAGTAGACCGGCTCTAAATTTACAAAGTTTCCACTTATTTTGTGTTGCCCAGTTTTTGTGTAATTTTGCATACCTCAGCATACCTTTCTCCCTGCTTTCCTTCCTTAATAATGACTTCTTGACAGCCACCGAAACCATTTCTTAAGACACTTCAGTGAACAGTAGATGAACCTCTCAGGTCCTGTGGGACTTTCAGATAATGTCCATCTGCTGTAGATAGTTTCACACCTGCCACTTCTCTTGTCTTCCACTTATCCAGTTTTCTCAATTCTTTTTAACGCCACACTGCACCTCATGCAGCATTATACCAAGTTTAAGCTAATAGCTCTTTGCAAATCACCTTAGTGGTGGAAAAATACATTTTTTTATGCCTGTTAAGCTGTGTTATCCTTTGGAAATTTTCATAGATTTGCCTAAAGAGTGCTAGTAATAAATAGTAACTGCTAGTAAAAAAAAATTATGTAACATGTAGACACAACATGAGCTTCTCACACTTTTGCACAATATTGTATCAGTCAAACATGTAGCAGTAGCAGCAATACAGGGGAGCTGTCTTCAGAGTCAAGCAAGCCATTTGTTAATGAATTTGTGTAATAAACTACTGGAATCCCTTTTCTGTGCATATCTTATTGTGCAGAACAATAAATATTTTTTACACCCATCTGCATCTTCTAAATGAAGATTTATCATAACCACGTAACCAAATGTTTTTAGAGGGTTCCCCTTTAATGTTGAGATTAAAGAAATGTGACACATATAATAAAGCGCTAACTTTTTAGGCATATACCATTGACGAGGCTTCAGATTGGTCCCAAACTGTAGCATGAATCACATCCATTATGAAGCTGGAGTGATAAAGAGCTACGAGAAGAGTTCTACAACATATTGCACATGGTATGGCCACCACAGAAACCTGACCATAAGATTACTGAGTCAGGGTGGGATTGGATGAAGAGAAAAGCAGTTATGCAAACTGTGCACAAATATTAGCTTCCCTTCTGTTTGCCGCACTTTCAAAAATGCTCTTCATGGAATTACTTCATGTGCATTGACCAGGAGATGGTTATAAACAGATTTAGCAGTGTTTCATATAAAGGTTCCGGCCTGTCATCTTCTTTACTCATTCTCCTCATTTCTTTGTTATTATTGTTACCACAGTAACAGTGTGTACACCTTCGTTATCAGCATTTTAGCGTTGGTGCCATTGCTTCAGCTACAATCGAATGTGATAGATCCCAGAGACAACACAACAGCAAAAAGTGTGTATGCCCGTATACTTACTGACTGCATTTTGACTACCAACTGTGTGCAAATTATTTGGCTGTGACTGAAGCCCAGTGAGGGTTTTCTACAGCCATTTTGAGGGTATAACTGAAAATGAGCCCCTGGGGTTTTTATAATACAGACAAACACACATGTGAGACACACACATGCACACATCCTGACTTTGCCAGCAGCTGCAGGTGAGACCTAGTGAGGCAAGTCTTCACTCCTGTCATATCTCATCACTTGGCCAGACACTGTCTTTGACAGCCTCATCAACCACACAATGAAGATACCTGGGGTAAAAGACGACACAGGCTCTCTATCAAATTGCTGAGGAGAGAAGCAACCGCAAAGTGGGACATAATAATGGACATTATGGAAATGATTAAGCACCCAGGAAGTTGGATTATATATATATATATATATATATATATATATATATATATATATATATATATATATATATATATATATATATATATATATATATATATGTACACATTACAAAAATGAAGAACATGTATACTGGTGTGTTGTTTTGAATCCCTGCTTTATTATGCGACAAAGACAGTCCTTGAAGTCAGCTGCTTGGTGCAGGCGGACAGGGTTCACTTCACGGCTGATGATGATTGCCTTTATAAATAATGTCAGTGTTTAGGGTCGAACTAAATGCAATATTCATGTCCTGAGGCGTCTGAAGAGAGCACAAATTCCACTAGCATGACAGAGAACGAAAATAAGTTGCACAAGTGCTCGTTGAGCAAAATTCAAAAGTCTTACGTAAAGAAAAGACACAAAACTGAGGGAAGTTGGCTGCAGCTGACGCTCTCTGCAAACTTCAGTCTTTGTTCCCGACCTTTCATTCATCCAAGTTTTTCTTTTCAACCCGTCTCATCAAAATAAACTGTTTGCCTCGAGCTGCATTTACATGGTGAATAGAGGAGATTCACAAAAGAAACAACTTCATTCCCTGTTCAAATTTGTTTGAAACAACAGCCACTTGCTTTGAATACAGCAGCAAAAAAAATGAAAGAAAAAAAATCAATATCCTGCAAATTGCAAATGGCATTCATTTCAGTAACTCAATTAAATGCGCCCTATTTTTTTAGATTGCAGCCTAGCGATACAAATCATTAGTCTTGCTGCGTTAATTATCCTCTCTCTACTCTGCTCTCATATATATATGTATACACAATACCACTGAAATGCACAATCATACGTATTCTGAGCCTTCCTCAAATCCATTTGCATCATTTGGAAAGCTATTCACACTTTATAGTATGCTGAATATGAGTCAAGGGTTGTTCCCTAAAGTTTCTTGAAATAAAACATAAGCACCACACGGTCTCCTCTGCGGTCGTCCTGGCTTTGTTTAGTAAAAAAAAAAAAAAAAACTCTCCACTTTACGGCTGCAATATTCCACAGCTGGCTGCCTCTACATTTACGTGAAGCGTTTTATGCAGCGTTTTTTCATGCGTACTTCAAGTGAGTCTGAAAGCACAAGCACCACTACCACCACATTTGATACCGTGTTCGTGTTATTTCAGTTTTTTCTCTTGTTAGCAGGTCTCTTCAGACAATCATTTTGTTTGGGGTGGAGGCAGCCACTATTACAATGCACACAACTCTGTGGCCCTTTAAAATCTGTTAGAGAAAAATGAGATATCCAAATCAAGCCCTGAGCCTCTGCTGCAAGAGTTATTTGCAAACTTTACTGAGAAGTCCAGTTTTATGTCATCGAGCACTTACAACACCAGGTTAAGTTAGTCAAGACAAGTTTGGTTTTGGTTTTTGGTTTTTGTTGGTGTTGAAACAGCTTCTCATGTTTTTTTCTGCCTTTGTCTCTGTCCTTATCGGTCTGTTTACTTGTCCCCCCAGCTATATTTTCTTTCTTTTTTTTCTTTTCTATTCTCTGCTCAAAATAAAAAAAATCCTAATAAAGTTCTAATAAAATATGACTATCAAGTGGACCATTATAGCAAATGCTGTAATGTCTTGTAAAAGTAAATCTGATCTGATTGCTACACTGTCGGACACAGCAGACTACTCCGATCAACTCCAATTCCAACTCCTTCAATAACACTAAGCAAAATGTCGACATAATGCAATTTTAGACTGAGATGAGTCCAAGTCAAGTTTTACATCATTTTGATTTAAGGTCTGGTAAAAGGTCAGGCAAACGGACAGAAATATCAGTTTAGCCAAGTCCATCACCTCTTACACTCTGTAGACAAACAAAATGAGCCGTTCGGTTTCTTAATTTTTGAATCAATTACATTTAAATAGTGCCAAATGACTACAACAGCCTAAAGGCACTTTATATTGTAAGGCAAAACCCTACAATAACAGAAGAAAAACCTCAAAAAAAATTACACAACCCCTCATAGCAGTTCCACAATGAGCTGTAAGGGATACTGTTGCAAAGCATTTAAGAATCGCGGTATATGATTGCATAAAGCATAGCATTCACCAATGTTTTGCAAACTCAGTAACCACAGAGCTGTGTACTGTGAGATTCATGTCCTCATGGCTGAGGAACTCCTATCAGTGTTATGTGAATTTTATTTTTTATTTTTTAATATGGGTTAATTTAGTGATCTGACTCTCAGTGGGTCCAAAGTATATTGTTTGCACATTTGCCTAACAAGCAAAAGCTCCATGATTTAAATCTGAGTGCTTTGGGGTTGGTTCAGGAAGGGCATCTGGTGAACAAATCTGCCAAATCAAACATGCAGAGCTACCTGCTGTGGTGACTCCTTGTGAGGAAGAGATTAGCTAAAAATAGTTAGAGATCTGCCTTCCCAGTAGTGCAACAGGGTAGTGCTTTCTTTTTAAGATGAAGTAGGGAGTTCACAGAGGCTGACAGAGATTCTCATCATGTTGGACTTGTGAATGCGGTGGACGGGTGGAAGTCCCATTCCTGTGTCCAAACTTTTATCTGGCTTATTTAAAAAAAGTCCAAAAGTGATATTTGGAATGGATCGGGAAAATTTAAACAAATGGCCATGCGTGACAGGTCCAGACCAACCCTGAATCCAAATTTTACTGTGAAAGGCAAATCCGAATCAAACATCTCATTTGAGATAAGTCCAAGTCAATTCTTACACAGTGATAGCAAACTGGTTGAGTCCTTTAAATTTCTCCATGTGTCACTTATCACAAATCTCACATCTGCAGTCCAGCTGGTGTAAAATTATAGACATTACTTATTCTCTTTAACATTTACAATCACGCCACCACCTTAAGCACAGTGGGATGATTGGATCATTTGCAGATGCCATTTGTGGCTTACTGCAGGAGGTCACAAGCAAGCGCTACATGAATCATTACTATGAAAGGTGAGGTTTAAGCAAAAGGCTGAGAGAGTGGAGGGGAGAAAGGCAAAAAGGAAGTGAAGCAGGGGTGAATTAGAAAAAACGATAGAACATAATAAAAGAGCGGCATAATTGTGACAAGCTTTGACAGTATTATGGAACCAGCAGCAGCATGGCTCCTGCTCTCGGCACACAGTAGCAGCATTGTCCATCTTTCAGATCCCAACAAAGAGCTGGGGTCCTCTGTGGTCCGTTCCTCCCTCCCCTTCTTCCACCCCTCACCAGGGATGGATGTTGCTCTAATGCTGCCCACACAAGCTTGGCAGCTTTCTTTTCTCCCTCCCTCCAAGGACCTTGGCAAGTTCTTTGTACTTATATTTCTTCTATTCTTGTGCTATCTGAGGTTTATTTTAAAAAAGACGAGATAAGAAACACTCCAGGAAGACTTCTACACAGATTGCACATTAAAAATGCCAACACTTCCTTTAGCTGGTGCAACCCTCTGTATATATATTTATACATATAGGTGTAGGTGTGAAAGATGTTCTTCACTTTTCCTGTGAAAAAAGTGAATGACAGGATTTTCATCATGTTATTTTTTTTCCATATTTTTGCAGTGGCATACAGTGATGTTCATGCAGCCACATCCTTTATGCAATGAGAGCATTATAAATGCAGTCCATTTATGTTTTGTCACCACAAAGCCTGATTTAACATAGTGAAAACACATTTTAGAAGAGCTGTGTTTCTGCCACGGCGTTTCTCTCCCTTCTCTATCCCTGCCTTCACTGCTCTTTGATACAAAACAAATTGATAGAAAGGAAGAGAAAAGCAATAGTGTGTCAGAGTGTCTCTCTGAAGAAATGTGGCTTAAATTCCAGAGATTACATTTAACTGGGGAAATGTCAAGGTGGATAACATTACCTGTTACCTATCCGGGGATCACTCTCAACTTGGCAACCAATGAATTCACTGTTAATGGATGGACAAGAAGAGAGGCAAAAAAACCCCACCATACCCTATCCACTGTATTGGGCCATTCTGGCTCTTTGGGTATTTTTTTGTTCCCGGCTCTTGGAATATGTTCACATTCAGTGGCCCAAGATGAAAGTGCACTTTGTGTGACACAATAGTAAACTTGTTCTTAAGTCCATGCACATTTACTGCAATATTCAAGACAATAAAGGCCAATCAAATTCTTATGACCCTGTGTGAATTCAGAAAAATGCGTTATAAAAATCTAACCGGCTATTTTGTCATGTGACTAAATGAGTAAGTTTACCAGGAGGGGTGTTTTTACGAGACAGATTATGTGGGGAATTATTCCCCATATCGTAATTGGCTTTCTTTCAGCCTTACAGTGGAAAAGAAACACTGAACTTGTAAACATCGTAATGTGTAATTTATTCCCACCATGATGGATGCTGGAGCTTAACTGTTAAAGTGACAATTTCCCTCAAACCAAATTTGCATATTTATCCCCTGAACTGTTGCTCTGTTTATCCATCTACATTGATTTGGTATCAGATGGACAGTTTTGAAGGTAGAAATGGCTCCATTGTCTTGAATATAACAGATCCAGACACATTCATACTTGCCTTGTGGTGCTTAAAAGGATCAGAATAAATGAATACATTTTTTTTTTTTTAAAAAAGAGGGTATTTTGAACAAATCCATGACATCTGCACAGAAGGCCATTTGGCCGCTATGTTTTTATTTCCAGAAACAGCCCCTGAGTCTAATATTGAGAGCTATAAAATGTTGCTAGCTTTCCAAAAGATGCAGAAGGATGTGAGGAACACAGAGTGCAATAACATCATGATTATCTTATTTCAAGGTGATCTCCACCCTACTTTCTGGTGTCTCCATCCTAAGGTGTTTCACCTGTACCTGACTGTTTCCCCTGTGTAAACTCTGTTTTCCCCTCTCTTCTCTGCCAGATAATAGAATATGTACTTAGTTTTCCAGCATTGGAGGCACTTTTACGTCACCAAACTCATTTTTACTTAAATAAAGTGCTTAAATTATTACTCCTGCTGAGTCTGTATTTTGTGTATGATTACACAGTATATATATTCTCAACAGACAGTTTATTAGGCACACCTTTCTACTAAATAGACTGGCACTTATATAACACCTTTTTACTCAACTTGAGCACTCAAAGCACATCATACCACAAGTTTAATTCATTTAATCAGAAACATATTTATACAGCACTTCTTTTCTATGCCTGTGTATTTTTTAAAGCTCAAAGTTCAGCATCTTGCCCAAGGACATGTGGAATGAAGGTGCTGGGGATCGATCAACCAGCCCCCTGACTGGTAGATGGCCTGCCCTTCTGGCTCAGCTGGACGAGGGATGGATGGAGTGGTGTGGTTTGGGGAATAGTGGCAGCTGAGGAAAGAGGCACACCTGACTTATTAGGGACCGGAGGAGGACACAGATCGCTTTGTGGTTTTGTAATGCAGTCGGCACTCAAATGGTAAGAATTTTAAAAAAAAACTGTGTGTAAATATCCCATTGTCTCTCATCCTTACTGAGGAGAACACACGGCGTTAGAGGCTACTGCCACAATCAGCAGTTTCTGAAACATTTAGACCAGCTCCTCCGGCACCAACAACCATGCCACGTTCAAAGTCACTTAAATCACCTTTCTTCCGGAGAGATAGCACGCTGTCAACTATCTGCAGTTAACAAGCAGCAGAACAAGGGTACCTAACAAAGTGGAAGAAGAGGAATGCTTTGTTCTGCAGAGTGACCCCAGTGCGGTACGCTGAATGTAGATCATTTGCAGAGTGGATGCACTCAGAAATGAATTATTGTTACTGGCTAAGGCTGCAGTCACATTCTGCACCTTGCTGCCCATCACAGGAAAATAAGACGGTTTGCTTTTGTTTAGGGATCTGTAAAGCACGGTCCACATGTGTTACGCATCATTACAGGCCCTCGGTGATACCTTAGCAAGGGGTTAGGAATAACCTACATTACATGGTACTCCTGCAAGTAGGACAGGTCAGTTCAGCTAAACTTAAAATCACAAAATTTAAATAAATAAATAAATAAAATGCAATTTCATTTATGAACTGAGAAGAAAAATATAGTCAACTAGAAGTAAAGAATCTCTAAAAGTTGGTAAGCTGTTGAAAGTGGTCATTAAACCATAAATTATTATGACTTATAATATATGTTACATTATCCATATTTGTTTGTAGTCAAATGAACCCACATCTTCTTTCTCTATGAGTACTGACTTGTAAGTTAGATTGAAGCAAAGGTTGTTTCTTTGGTTAAAATTTGTTCTACCTTCTATAATTACCTGAGAGTTGTCTCGATCCTTGTTCGAGTGTGGTTACAACGGGTACCTGGCTGCCAGGTATTTCTCATGTTTTTAGTGGAGTCTGTATGTGGGAGAAGAGCAACCTTGAAAAAGAGTCCAATTCTGAAACAGCAAATTGCATCTAGCCAATCCCCACTGGGTGAAAAACACCTGCCGGAGCCCAAACTGCCTCTACGGTCAGCGTTCTCTGTTGGAAACATGATACTGATACTGAATAATGATTCCCACCTCAAAAAAATGGTACAAACAGAGCAATGATGGTGGGTGATACAAAGCCATGTCAGCAGTTGGCAGTCATCACTAACACTAATTGCAGCCTCCGTCCTTTTAGAGGAGAGAAAAAGCTTTTCCAGGTACAACGATGCAATTGCTTGGCCTGGTTTTATCACATCAGTCTGTCAGATTACAGCAAGGCTCCATACCAGTAGCTCACTTTGCTTTTCTGAACTCACTGTCAGGGGCTAGTTTAAAAATTCTAGCACACATTTTTATTTGACATCTATCTCCAACTAAAGTCAACTTGTGGTCCAGTTTTTCTTTTGGGCCTCTGCTGAATCACAGCGCATTTGCCTCTGCAAACAAGCTGTCAGGGTCAGTATTATCCATCTTAGACTGATGTGTGCTTTGACCATCAGTTACTTCAAAACAGTACAAGCTACAAAGCCAATCGAAGTTTGCTGCAGATCGCCAGCACATTTCATTCTACCCTCTGTCACATGAAATTCTTCATCTGATACCACGCAATGAGAGGGAGAGAGGAAGTGAGAGTGAGCTCCAGCTTCTGTCACCGAGCCACACCGGGAGCATACTAATATCAGCTCAGTCCAGCTGCTCTCCACGCTTGGATAGATAAGCTTGATTATGAAGCATTACAGAGCCGCCCTGTCTGACGACACAAACCGCTGAACTGTGTCACAAAGGTGAATGGCCACAATGCGGGGAAGTGACTGGCCAATATGAAACAGAGCAGGATTCAGCTTGTTAGGTGTCTGATTTCTCATTATTCTACCAAGGTCTTAAAAATTGGTTTAAGGGACCATTTTTGATTAAATGTAGCTGTTTATTTTTTTCATGTGAATCTAACTGCTGGTCAGACAGCCTCTGGATGGCAAGAGTCATTTTTACTAGTTGCATCCACATGTGGTTTCCTGTTAATAGTGGATTCAGAAAATGGTTAAGGGCCATTTAGAGCCCCAACCTTTTTTCCGCCACAGACCGGTTCATGTCTGACAATATTTTCACGGGCTGGCCTTTAAGGTACACAACAAAATAAAACCAATACCGGTACCAAGATTTATTCATACCACACAGGAAAAGACCCGGGGAAACCGAGTTAACGATAAAACTAATAAAAAATAACGATAAAAACCAATAAAAACCCCGAAAACCATAAATTCACACCCGTACCAAACGACTCCGGGCCACGGGGTTGGGGACTGCTGATTTGAACCATCCCTCAATTCTTTATACTTTTTACAAGCAGTCATATTTTCTTGAGAATTTTAGAGATTTTAAAATTTAGAGAATTTTAGATTATATATTTACGGAATTTGTTACTGGTAGCGTGTCACAAATAAGAAAAAAAACAGAATTTGTTCCTGAATTTGTGACAAATGCCAAAGGTAGCACAGTTTGACAGGCATAACATAGTATAGCACCAACGACATGATTCCCAAAGAGCTGAAAAATCTGGCTTATCGTGCCAAATCTGAAATTCAAAATTGATGTAATTATGAATGCAAAAACAGCCCATCAGATTTCTATCTGCCATGTGATACCATGTATTTGAATGGTATTTCTGAGTATGACAATGCCAATGTGAAAGAAAAAAGTATACTTGGATTGGAAAACACAATTGGACCAGGTCAGTCATTGATTGGCCTCCCCAAGGTCCGGACCTCAAAGTTATTGAAGCAGCGTGGGATCATCTTGAAATAGAAATGACAAGAAAGCTTGTCTAAGAGAGTTCAGACTCTGTAGATGTCATTTGTCATATTAAATATTGACTTCATGAGTTCATTAAAATTGTACAAATTCCGTTTTTGACATTTATACTGTATTTCCATGCACGTTTGGTCATGTGCCTCATTTACTTAGCAAAATATAAAGAATTAAGATGTGACTAAGATTTTGGGGATTAGGTCCTTACCTTTTGCAGTGCAAAATGTTCATTGTTGATCCAGGTTTAAAGGTTCAAAACCTACTACTGGGACTGCAGAGATCTTTGATGAGGACTTTTGGCTGATTGTTAATATAGAAACTCCTGATTTGTGGAACTTCATTAGTTTAAAAGAGAAATCTTTGTTTTCCATCTTCTGGTGAGGGCTATCCAAGCTATGTCACAACAAAATAAAAACCCCAGCTCTATCGTTGTTAGGTCGTGGTGTGATATTTTCAGTCTTACGTAAGGCCAGCAGACATGGAAAACTCCTATCACTTGGGTGTGACATCACCCCTCAAATAACTACTGTGTATTCTCCTATGCTCAGCAGGTCAAAGTGTTACCAGGCAAAGCTTTCACGAGTCTCATTAAGAGCACCAGGCAGGCCAATCATAAATGCACTGAATTTATGGAATTCATAAAGTAGGGTGCCAAAATGTCAAGGGTGTGCTTCTTTGGTGTTTCAGTAGTAAGCAAGCACACATTGAGAGGACTCTGCTCAAAAGCAGGGTTATTGGAATGTCAACACTTTTAAGAAGATGGATGTATACTTAGAAAATAGAGCGAAGTAGACCTAATCACCCCATTAAATTGCAGTTAACAAAAAGGTCAGTGATTTCAAGTTAGACATGTTCTAAGCAGTTCCAGCAGAAAAGCATTAAGGCAGTCTGAGAAGGCCATTGGTGGTGGATGCGTAGCACAGAACCACATATAGGTGGCTAAAAGAGTGAGTCCGTTTTGAGTTGTATTGTTACATTACATTAATGTTAATGCATCATATTAGTTTAGCTCGTTTTTCAACTGGTTCTTGCTCATTGGGTAATGCAAAATCTAAAACAGAGAGTAATCTTTTGGGAAACTTTAAGATATTTTTTATCCCAGATAAATCAATATGTGACACTATTGGGAGGTCATCCCCACACTGCTATGAAGACAAGCAGATATGGCATATTCCCCTAGCATCACCAGGTCTATGGTATGCTGATAGCCCCAGGCATGGAGCTGAGGCATATATAAGGATGAAGCAGAGGGGGCTGTTTTAAATTCCCCCAGTGGAGGGCCAGTGTGCAACTAACATACCATGAGGTCTGAATGTGCAGCTTCAGCAGGATTCTGAAGGACACTTAAGGATCAAAGCCCCGCAGAATGCCTTTGAATTCTGGAGGTGCATGAGTCAGAATTTAAAGTTAAAAGTCCGAGGGAGCAGTAATGACAGAATTTTGTGAGTGACTGTGTGATTTTATTCATCAGTACTTTCCTGTGAGGGATTTGATTTTAATACAGGAAAGGAGCAGAGGATAAAAGATTATGTGAATGTGCTTCAGTCTAACAATAACTGGCAACTTCCTGTGTGTGAGTGGTGTTCAAAGGGTGTTCCACACATTCACTCACATGTATAAGGAATGTCACACACTTTGTCACGTTTTGACAAACCGGGGAGGAGACTCTGCTGTCACATCAAAAGCTCTTATCATTTGTCCCTGTGTGTGCGCGTGTGTATGCGTGTGTGTGTGTTTGCATATGTAATTTCCTTCCTACCTACCATGTGTCAAAAGGGAATGCTTTTGGGCAAAAGCATAAAACTTTTAATTAAAGTGTCACTCTTTGGCTTTGCTTCTGTCTGCTAGAGATGTCAATGCTTGCTATACATCCTACGCGGCTAGAAAACCCTGACAAATGTAGTCTGCTGGTAGTTTCCCACCTAACATGATAGCTATTATATCATCAGTCACGTTAAAAATGTGAAAACTCAAGGGCTCTGAACTATGATTGAAACTCATCAGTTAGACAGAAAGCCATTTAATGTGTATGCAGTACTTATTTTAATACAGTTCTGTGCAAAGTTTTAGCCACCCCTGATTTCTTTATATTCCGCTTGCTTTTGACAGTTGACAGTTACCCAGGCTTTCTGAAGGTCTTTCAAAGGTCACGTGCAGATGAGGAATAGTGAACATATTTTGAGAAAGGACATTAAAGATGGAACAGCCAGGCAGGAGAGAAAGAGGAAGACCCCAGAGGGGGGATTAGTGAGAAAGAGGTTTGGTGTGAGAGAAGAAGGTGTGAGGGATAGGGTGAGATGGAGGCAGATGATCTTCTGCGGTGACCCCTACATTAACCAGGCAAAAGACTGTGGTAAACAAAATACAAGCACACAACAAAAAAAAAAACAATTTCTCGAGAAAAAGCTGGTGTTTTCTAACATTCTGGGGAAAATAATAAAGGATTCCAGACAAACCACTACAGTAAAATGCGTGTCAGGCACATTAATTATAGTGCTAGCTTTAGTAGGGATAAAGTCATGTGGAAAAGTCCTGAGCCGCACATAATTTCTTTATATTTTGGTTCCTTTGTTGTAATTTTTATATTAGCCCTGAGCAATAGTTTTCCAGGCTTTCTGAAGGTCTTTCACAGTTCTTTGGACGTCGGTTGCTTTTTCATTAATTTTCAGTCCAGTCCTTGTACCTGACCATTTTCAGAGGAATGTTTGCTCTTTGTTAAGTCATGTAACACAAGCGTAGGCGTCAGTCAAACATAAGGAAGGCATTTAACTCAAGAGATTAGCCAATGTTGTGTCTCGGTGGACCTTACTGTGAGACTATCCTGATGGCTGAAGACCTTTCCTCAGCACTGTAGGCATGCCAACATTCACTGACTTGGCTAATAAAAAGAAATGTGACATCCTTTTTAGTGATAAATGAGCTCAGACAAAGAGCAGGAGCAACATTGCTGATTCATATCATCTCTGGCCGATAATGAACGGAAAGGCTTTCTGCCCTCCGGCGACCAAGAGCCGCCTTTTTACACAGTGTTACGCCACGCTACCATTATCACTGACGCTGTGAGTTCTAACAACACTTTAATGCACCTTTGATGCCTTCCATCGTGAGAGACATTGGCAGAAACTGCTGAAGTTAAAAAGTGACATTTCGTGTTTGCAGAGCTCTGTTTACAGAGACGTGGTGCTGCATCAGCCGCAGAGTGCCACTGCGATGCTTAAACTCGTGATGTATCCTTTATGACACTGAGAGCTTCTGTGGCAGCTTGCCCATTCCAGACTTGCATCTCCTTGTCACTGCAAGTCGCTGTTTGATACTTTAGGCTTCCAGTCTCCTTTGAAAGGGTCCTCCAGCCTTGGCTTGCCTACATGCAAACACATTTTTCTTTTGATTCATCACCTTGGGTCTGAGCTGCACTTAGCCCAGTACATCCATCCTTTTGTTGAAGAAACAAACACCATATGCACTGGGTTAATTTATCCTCCCCCCCCCCCCCCCCCCCCCCCCTTCTGTTTCCTAAATGTGCCATGCACTTACTTCTCATATAAACTCTGTCTAAATCCTCTTGTAGGACATGCAGAATGACCTTTCAGTGTTTTGAGGCCTGAGACTCAAATTCCTGTGGGCACCATTATGGTCTCGTTTCTCCTGGTCATTTTTTTTTTCTTTTTTCTTCTCTCCATCCAACAGTGCAAGCTGAGCCCACATCCCTCCCCCCGCTCCTCCTCCTCCTTCCTGCTGCCTCCTCCTCTTCGCTCACCTCAGTCCCAAACACTGTAAACAGTGAGGCTTTGTGTGCAGCTGTTGTGGCCAGTCTGCAGGCTAAAGCCAAGTCCTTATGAGACATCAGTTTGTGTATGGTTTTGACCGAGTTAGCGCCCAGCTTCTTTGGTTGACCTGAAGAGACAAGAGGGCGGCAGTGACTGGTTCTGTCTGCGGCTTATGCAGCCTTCAAATACTCATAGGCATATTTCGGGGCCACGAGTGGCGGTGTGTTCTCATTTTACTGTGGCCTCGGTGTCACGGTAGGCTCATGTGAACCTTGGGTACCTCCTACTGGAATAGTGGCCAAACATGTAACAGTGGAATCAGTGGCAAGCAGTTTAGATTAGGATGAATCATAGTTTGGCTAAAATTAGAATGAGCTGTGTTAAGACTTTTTATGGGGAGTTCCAAATTAACTGCTCGACTGAAGGAGAAGATGGGCGTTTCAACACTTGGAAAAAAACATGTCTGGTTTATATCTGAAGACTTAACAACCTCACAATAACAATTCTGTGATCATCAAAGTTATGCCATAATGTAAAGACAAAGGCTGTCACTGCCTTTTGTTTTGTCTGTATAGTAGTACTCCTACTACTATACTACTCCACCCAGTACTCCTTTAAAGGTAATGTTGACCACTGCGAAATACCCAGATTGTGATCACATTCATTATTAAGTAATTCCTTTGATGTCTCAGCTGTGCATATTCTGAGCATTCTTTGTGTGTGTTTGTATTTTGTATTTGAAGTCAGTTGAATTAATCACACTCTGGCAACAGGCTCACCACCCGGGGTCTCGGATGTAGCCGCCTCTCACCTCTGCTGTGAATCTTTCTTCATTCATTATATCGAAGCGGAGCTCAATCAGTGGAATTCTATTGACTGTAATTACGTCTTTCCAATCAAATACCCAGACAGCAGTGTTCCCGGCTGTGGGTAATAAAATTAAATAAATTTGTTATCAAGTTTATTTTCTAATGGAAATCGAAGAGACGATGCCCAGAGAAGTGAACGGCAGTTAGATGAGTCATCCTCGTCTTGAATTGCTGCCAGACATTTTGAATGCGGTACCACAGCTGCGGTTGCACGAAGAGATGCGCCTAGAAACGTAATACATCAGAGGTACACTTTGATTTATGCTTTCTTCCATGATCAGTTTTCACAATCAGCTCCATCTTAATGAGTCAGAGAATGAAATGGAAAAAAGGACGACAGATAGATGGATATCTGGAGGGTCGGAGCTGAAAGCATGGATCCATGCTGCCTTGTATATGTCTTTATGGTGGTGTAATGGTGTGGGGGATATTTTCCTGGCCACTTAGTGTAAACTGAGCATTTTTTAAACAGCACAGCCTACCTCAGTATTGTCGCTAATGATGTTTATTCCTTTACAACCACAGTGTACAATAAGCATAACGATTACCAAAGAAAGAGTCTGCAAAAAGCTTTGTTGTGTGAGAGAATTAGATTCAGGTTAAAGTGTGTTTGATGACCATTTCCAACCAGACATTATGTTATTTCATTTTTGAACCTCCTCACTGTCAGTAGGATGAGGTAAAGCCCTTGAATGGCATCAGTATTTTCCATCGTTATGTTTAATAACATCAGTTCCTACAAAATTGACCTCTGAAGATCATATTTTTACGGCCTGCACGCTTGTCTACAATCCAGAAATAAATCAGGTGAGGGGGTGACAACTAAAATGACTGGTCTGAGAATCCCACTTGCCCAATGTGCTTCAGGTCTGTGGGGAGGGATGTGTCCTTTAGAGGACCTTGCCATGCCTGATCAATATCCCTCTGGTGTGAACTACAAGACGGTCACGGTGAGAGAGAAAAATAGTCGGTGTGCATTACTCCTCAGTGGTTATGTGTCATTTGCCCTTTAAGATGCATATGTCTCTTATCGGTGCACTCAGTTGTCATAAACTTAATGCAAAAGGTCTATTATTATGAGCAATGGCGGGCGAGCCCAATGTTTCCCCCTGATTTATCTGTGGTGGTGCAGGAAAAACGAATAGCTTGTACTATTGCAGCAGTGCATCGGTCATAATTCTCAAGCTGGCACCTTATTCACCACAGAAAAATACATACAGAGCTTTATAATGTATGCTCTTCTTAACTGCAACTTCACCTGAATTAAATTCCTGGCACGGGACTTTGATTACATCCTTGCTAAGTACCACAATCTGATTTCTCCATTATGTAAGGAACGAATACAAATGGGCTTGCTGAGGGAGAGACAAAGGGGCAGAAAGAGAGCAGGGACACGGGGAGAGATAACAAATTAAAAGAAAGGCAGATGGAGAGACAGAAAAAGGGGGTTAGAGACAAAGAGGAGGTGAAGAACAAAGAGCTGAAAGAGCGGATTTGAGAGCAGCCATGTCGTCTGGTTGAGCCTCTCTTGACCTTCTTGGTATGAGGAATTGTGATGGAACAAACACTAGGCTTTGAATCCACCCCATGCTCAAATGGACTTGGCTGGCAGTCGGCACTGAGTGCATGGCAGGGAAAACAACTCATGTGGCTTTACAGGAGCATCTTTAGGCTTGGCTGAGGTAATCAAAGCCTGACTGGTGCCTGGACCTACGTGTTCCCAGATCCTCTGACCTGTCACTCTCCTGCCAAAACTGGAGCTCATTTGTGGAATATGGTATGCCTTTCTGCCACAGCTGGGTAGGATGCAGGTCTCAGTAGAGTGTGGGATAAAAGTCTGCACATTTCTCAGTGTCACCCAATGATAACCCTTATTTCTCCTGCCAAACTGGATTCCAGTCATATTTTACAAGCAAACTGCACTTTTTTTTTCCCGTCATTTCTCTGACCTCCTTCATGCGAAATAATAATCTATCTTAGATTGTAGTGCTGTTTACATTTGTCTCCTGAGATATACCAGCTGTTTTAACAGTCGATACAAACAAAGACTTCATCATTAGATGATGACCTAAATTATAATTTGATAAAAAGTCTAAAAACGAATTAGCCTCAGTAGCGTAGTTGTGATATATCTGCCTTCCTGAAGTCGTTTCAAAAGGTAATTGTGACGTTTTTTTGAATCTGCAGAAATTTTTGATGCTTATCAGAAATCTTGCTTGAAACACATTTAAATGTCTCAAAAAGTCCTGTGTGTGAACTTCCAGACCTCCACCTAATGTTTCCCATCAATGATAAAACAAAACCTGCTCCGATGGCAGCGACTCAGAGACCGCTGGAGAGCAGATGAGGTTAAACCTCAGGAAAAAGTCAGAAAATAGTTGTGGGTTTGATTAGGAAACATGCTATCTGACACCGTGACTCTTTGCTCTGCAGATGTGGCTAGTCTGCAGTTTCCACTTGAGAATTTGTCCAGCTCTTTTGCAAGCCATGCATTCCCACAAAACATAATTCAAGCTTTCCTTGGAAGAATGATTGTTGACAAAAAAAGCACTCAATACAAAGCCTCTGAAGAGAAGCTGGCCATTAGTATTCCATCACATGTGCAACGCATTGAACTAAACCTTGCGGACTTTATTGATTTCTAAGTGCATTCATTATGCTTTTATGTATCTGACTCAAAGTGACACCTGATGTCTACTGCATATTTTTTTCTAAATAAAGGGTTTGAAATAACATCCATTTTAAAAAGGGTAATTACTGCAGACTAATGTGTTTATTCCACAGTAATTACACTAATAAATTCGCACTGCCTGAAGGTCATATGGCTGAAGTTTTAGGCTATGTTTGTGGTTCTCAAGCAGTGGATCAGGCCCCAGTGCAGAGAAACACCGGGGAAAAAGTGGAGTAGAACTAGTGATGGGATTATGTTTTATATTTAGAGAGTTTGGGATGTAGGACCACTGGGATATGCTGACACTGTAAGCATAAAGTTATTTGATCATACAGTGACTTACAGTATATGTAGTCTTTTCGTTTCTCTTGGTTTTACTGTTGTTTTCTGTTTGTGAGTGTGTGTGGCAGGGACAGGAATTCATGTGACTTTTACTTCAGTCAGCTCACCAGAGATTCTTGCTGTGAGACTACTGTGTTGTCAGAGGTGATTAACCGTCACATCCTGAAATTTTAAATATTTGTTTCAGTGTAGCGTTTATCTCGCACTCCTATCCCTCCTGACTTACAACTCCACATCTGCCCACCTCAGAGCATAAGATGCGCCACTGCTTCATATTTAAGTCATATTTAAAAAGCCAGTTCTCCTTCTCCTCGTCTGAATTGTCACATGATCAAAAATGTGCTGGCTTCTGCTCAAGAAAAATAAAGCTGATATACTGGAATCTGACACTGACCACTTCCAAAGAATAAGTCAGAATAGATCTTTTATATATGTGGAAATCCCAGCGTAGCGCTACTCTGAAGGATTGTTTGTGCTAAAAGAGGGATCATCCAATCTGTGGTTTGTCTGACAGTGTTAAGCAGAGGGTGCATACCTTACTCTGTCAGTAGGGCTCGAATTGTCTCCCTACAGTATGTTTGCCTTGGATAGTTTTTTGGATCCCGTTTCATTTTAAAAAGAGCACAGCACCCTCTAGTGTCACATCTGTGGTCATTGCAAATATTTTAATGCAATGCAACATTTTTGTGACATGCTAAATTAGCCAAGCTTATGTAAGTCATTAGATGCATGTTTGTGGATCTGATCCATAAAAAAAAGAGTAATCTGGATATTTTCCTTGGTTAAACTTTGTCCTTTACAAAGAACAAACTTTGATATGCCCCAATATCCCTGTTGTGTACTGTGACCCAGAACTTTGTCCCATTTCGAATTTCCTAAGTTACAAAGTGAGTACAACCCAGATAAGGTTCATATTTACATGGGATATCTTCCAGATTGTAATCAGCAAAGTCATCTGAATAAGTCCTTGACCTCACTTCCTGACGTGTTGCATAACTGGTGCAAGCAAAGAGCAAGAGACAACGGAAAAGAGATAAATAATTTGAGTTGAATAATTTATTTAGAGCGAAACAGATGCAACAACATAAAGGTAACATTGTAAGATGACAATTTATACATACTGTAGAAATGTAAAACATGAGTACAGTAAACTCTTAACTCCATGCCAAACGAAGCTAGCAGCATAAGCCTTCCAAAGATTCAGCAGTCCTTAAACAATATGATGTCATATAAATCAATACCAAATCCTTCAGTATGAAGTGTAAATTATTACAATCATGTGGGATCATTTCTTCCAGCAATGCACAATCATTTGTATCCTTGTTAATAATTTAGCTTTTGTTTTTGATTTTTAAAAATGTGCTTTTAAGGACGTGGGATTTAAAACTTTTATAAATGTATTGACTTTTAAAGCTCCTTAAGATAGTTTTCATGGAATGAAACAGCAATTATGTCTTTAGTCTAATTAAAAAAAAATGAGTAACAGCAGACTAATAAATTTGTTGTTCACTTACACAAGATAGTGTTCATTCAGCCTTGTGAAGGCTTATTAAAACTAAAATCTTTTGTAACTTTTGACCTTTTCCTTTTTAAAATTAAAATTTTAAAAAGAAAACTCATCCTTTACTTTATTTACAGAGAGTCTAAAAGCAAATATTAATACTATTAACACTGTTCTAACAATTGCACTCTTTCCTGAGGCTGTCTAGTTTGTCTGTTCAGTGTCAGTGTCCTCAATGACGCAAACACTAAATACACAGTACTTTTATACTGTATTTCTACAGCAATGTCCAGCCCGGAAATACTGATTCTGGAAAAAAGAAAAAAACTAGCTACTTGACCGACCACAACTTAAGCTAATGCAAATTAGTAGTCTGAAGGATGTCAGTGTGATGTTCAGTTATTTAGAAAGACATGATGGTTCTTTGGATGATATCAATGCATTCCTCTAGCTCGTCCTCTTTGATGATGAGGGGAGGAGCCAGGCGGATGATGTCACCGTGGGTGGGTTTTGCCAGCAGACCATTGTCACGAAGACGCAAGCACACTCTCCACGCATCGTAGTCTGGGGGAAATTGTTTTAATATAAGTTACACTAATATATCGTTTATACTCATTAAAACAGTGGTTCTCAAACTTTTCACAATGAGTACCACCATAAAATATATGGCTCTTGAAGTACCACCCTTATGACCAACATTAAAGTACAATAGTATTATTTATCACCACATACAGTTTACACAGACAATTTTATTTCTTATATAAATGTTATTTTAACTGTCATTTCAATGTCAAAGTCAGTGATCACAGTTGGCCTCTCTCAGTTTTTATGATCACTGTTCATTTTAAAGCATTATGTTGTAACTACAGCCCAGCCCATGCAGCAGTATATTAATGACTAACCTTATATTGCAGGTTTTCTCCTGATTGAAGTTTGGTCTGTTTACAGCATCCTGTCATGCGATTACATTTGTCCCTACCATCAGGAACTCTCACATTAACTTTTATCGAGTGGAAAAAACGTATTGTTCATCCTCCAGCTTCACTGTGTTTATATTATGCTAACATAGCTGTGTAGCTAGCCACCACCCAGCACATCATTATATACCAGCTAGCCCAACTTCAGTAACCCTACAAACGCCACTGCTGTTTAGTTTTCTGTCTTCATTTATGTCGGAAGTGATAGCAGAGCTGTACGTTTTAATTTTTGCTGTGGCAAATAAGCGGCCGGATTTTTGGCTTCACGACCCTCTTTCATGGTTCCTGCATGTCGAATCTCAGTTCGCTCTTTATGGCATTTCAGCCGATGACACAAAATACTATCATGTGGTGGCCTCACTGGATCCGCTGTCCGCTGTGTGATGACCCTTCTCCGGGATCCAACCACCCAAGGGAAATACACTGCTCTCAAGGCGCTGCTGCTGCGGCACTACTCCCTTTCCGATGCAGAGAGACTCCTCTCTCTCTCGGGCCTGGGTGAAGGTACCGCTCTCGAGCTCATGGAGAGCATGCTGTCCACGTCTTCCTCCGACAGTTACAGGTACGAGCTGGCCTCACCAACTCCCCGCTGCTGGCTGCAAATGATTACTGCTCACTTGCAGAAGAAGCAGATCACATTCTCCTGGCTACCAGGAGCTTCGGCATCCAGCACCGATTCTCCTGGGGGTCTCATCGATGCTGGCTGGGATCGAGGCACCGCGGCATCACTGAGAAAGGGCGTGACAGCACCATGCCGCCTTTGCAGTTTTAAGGCCCAGGGAAACAAGCCCACCAGCGCTCTGTAGCAGCCGCGACTGCTGGCAAAAAAAAAGGCTGCTCTACATAGAGGACTCATGCTCGGGGAGACAAATCCTGGCCTACTCTGGTTCCCAGAAGAGCCTCTGGAACCTCCACAATGCTATGTTATTTGGAGATTTCCCACGTACCACCAGAGAGAGCCCACAGTTTGAGAACCACTGCATTAAAACATGATGGCAACACTCAAGCCTTGATAATCTGATAATAAAAGTAGACGACCGTCGATTAGCTTTGTAATCTGATTTCACTGACTAAAATATTTCAAGTTAGCTATCAAGAAACGATCACTACTATACCTTTGGTCTCTTTGATGACGACTGCATTGAGGAGGCCTTTTCCTCTCACTGTTGTCACTATGTCTTTGGGCAGCTTGTTCAACTGAGCCCGCAGCTTTTCCCCCATCCTCTGGGCATTATCTGCCAGCTTCTCCTCCTCCATCACCTACAAATAAGAGCAGCAAGAGTGGAAAACAAACAGGTTGATTATTCTTCTGCTACTGTCAACTTTATTATGCATTTTAAATTTTATGTTCATTTTATTTAATATGTTTACTCAATAAGGAAAAAAACTTTTGCTGACTTGTTTTACGTATGCTAATAAGTGAACGTAAAGTGCATTTTAACACTGACCTCTAGCGCAGCAATAGCTACCCGACAGCCCACCGGGTTACCTCCGAATGTGGAGCCATGCTCACCAGGTTTGATGGTCAGCATTATCTCGTCATCACACAGTACAGCAGATACCTAGTGCAGACAAAAACCGATCAGGTTAAGCAAAGGTGAAAGGTTCTGAGTCTACTTTGTCTCACAAAATCTTGAACTCTGAGTATTCATAACGTGTAACGAAGCGTGATTGAACCAAAGTAAAATGCTTACTGGGTAAACTCCTCCAGAAAGAGCTTTGCCTAGAATGACCATATCCGGACGAACGTCTTCATGGTCCACAGCCAGCCGTCGGCCAGTACGTGCCAAGCCTGTCTGCACCTCATCAGCAATCCACAACACCTGAAAAAAGCGTGGAATGAAAATGGACATCTTGTTGTCAAACTTAGAAAAACCAAAAATTGATTAAAGATTTTGTTGACATGCCTTTATTTATGCTATTGGTACATAAACAGACCACTAAGTCATTACACAGCTGTTTCCAGAAAAGTCAGAACACTTCTCTTTCAGCTTTTATCAACCACCTAAGAATTAACTACCTCTACTAAATGCCCGCTCTTTGATGTCGACATTCATATGCTTGAAACCATAAAACAGCATGAAGCAAGTTTCAGGAAATATGTGAAATATACTTGTTTTTATAACAAACACTAGACTCCAGTTCAGTTTGAAGGGAAACATTTGTTTCCATATCAACTTGTAGGTAATTGCAACACTTATTTTCCTTTCTGCGCAGGACTTACATTGTATTTTGTGCAAAGTTCCCTGACTTTAGTCAGGTAGCCCTGGTCGGGCACCACCACACCAGCTTCCCCTTGGATGGGTTCCACCATGAAAGCTGCAACATTTTGGTCTTGAAAGGCTTTCTGGAGAGGCGGACAAAAAAAGAAAGAAAACAAAAAGACAAGTATACGATAATTCTGTCAATAAATAAACAGTACTTCAGTCAGTTATTCACCTGTTATGTTAAAAAAAGGTCTGCATTCACAAATTAGCTAAATTCAATGTGTAATTTCTACCCTATATGTACACAGATGGTCAGAGTCTCATAGACTATATTATCCACTTAGCATGAAACTGAAATCTATACGGAAAATCTTGTGCATGAAAAACTGTACCTCTAGTGCAGGTATGTCATTGAATGGGACCAGTTCAAATCCTGGCATATAGGGGCCAAAACCTTCGTAGCTACTGGGATCAGTGGAGCTGGAGATGGCTGCCATGGTGCGGCCCCAGAAGTTTCCCTCTAATCAAGAAGAGTAAAGAAGATGGTGTGTTTACCATATTATTGTTTTTTTTGTTTTTTTTTTTGGGGGGGGGGGGGGGGGGGGGGGTCGTATTTTTTTTGAACAAAGAACATCTGAAAGATACAATTTCTAAGAAGTAACTTGCTTGGTTTAGCTCACTGGTCTCCTAATCCCGTAATAGTGGAGGTTATTGTGCCTGCCAAGTCAAGAAATGGGTCATCTTACCTCATTAAAGTAAACGTTAGTAACGTTTGATCTATTTCTTACAGAATGATGTGTAAGGTGAAAAATAATGGACACACTAACCAAAAGTGAAGTCAATTTCAATGAAAAGAAAAAATACCAACTTACCTGCAAAAATGATTTTTGCCTTGTTTTTGGGAATCCCCTTTACATTGTAGGCCCACTTGCGTGCGAGCTTGCAGGCAGTCTCACCACCCTCAACACCTGTTGCATTACAAAATATTAGAGTCAACAAATCTACTTACAATGACCTTCAAAGATAGCTAGCGCAATAAGGATTAGATGTTACCCGTATTCATTGGCAAAACTTTATCATAGCCAAACATGTTGGTGATATACTCCGCATAGGCTCCCAGCACATCATTATAGAACGCTCTGGAAGTCAAGGTGATCTTAGATGCTTGGGACGTGAGTGCAGCTATGATCTTGGGATGGCAGTGGCCCTGGTTTACAGCACTGTATGCACTGAGGAAGTCAAAGTACCGGTTGCCCCCCACATCCCACACATAGATGCCTGGGAGGAAGGGGAAAAAAAACAGATGGACATGTCAGGGTTAAGTGGTTTGGAGACAAAGTTAGAGAAGCAAGGTTGATATGGTTTGGACATGTACAGAGGAGGAAGAGTGGGCAAATGACCTTAAAGATGGAGCTATCAGGCAAGAGGAAAAGTGGATGATTGCAGAGAAAGTTTATGGATGGCATAGAGTAAGATGGAGGCAGGTGATCTGCCATGTAGACGCCTAAAGAGAGAAGCTGAAAGAAGTAATAATGGTCAAGAAGAAAAGCAAGTTCTCCAGGAAAACTACAGTGAAACCACAAACCTGTTATATTAATTATAGTGTTAGCTTTAATAGTCATAGATCACTGTGGAGAAGTCCTGGACCACACCTAAACTCAAGAAATGAACCGGTTTTATGTCTACACATAACAGACAACTTTAAATTGTATGTCGAGGCACTTTGTTAGTAGAAGTCTGTTGCATAAATATATGTGTTCCCATTTCTTTAGTTGAAACAATGAACAATTTAAAAGATAGTCTGACAGGCATAAAATTGTACTTTTGCAACAACAATACAATTTCCAAAGAGCAATGTGTTGAAATCTGACTAGTTTCATTTTCAAAGACCTCAAATACACTGCCAATGTAGTAAGACCACACTTGGATAGAAAGAACAGACCTCAACACTGTTGAAGCAGTGTGGGATCATCTTGACAGAGAACAGAACAAAAGACAGCCAACAGCCAAAGAACAGCTTTGAATGTCCTTCAAGAAGCCTGGAGAACTATTCTTAACGACTATGCCAAGAAATGATGACAAAGCTTAACTAAGAGAGGCTGTGTTAAAGAGTAAAGGTGGTCATACCAAATATTGACTTCTAAGCTCATAATTGTATCAAGATATAAAGTAACGAGGGGTGGCTCAATACTTTTGCACAGTTCTGTATTGTATTAATTTTATTAGTCATATGCCAAACGTACCTTCTCCTCTCTCCAGGGCCACAGGAAGGGGATGGTAGTTGTGAGCTCCATGCTTGCCTTCACGAGCGTAGATTTCCTCAGAAGTCAACGAGCGCTCAACCCTCTTTTTGGAGGCAGCAGTTGAGACGGGGCGCGTCCCAGAATGGATGCCATAACGGAGAGCAGGTGCGGTATGGATCGCACGGCTCAGCTGGAGAAACATTCCCTTCATTTGTTTTTATGTTGTGTGACACGTCTGCAAGTTTAAGCACAAACTTGTTGTACATATCTGAAACAATTGGAGATACAACAGGCAAACAAAAATGTGTAACAGAAAAAAAAAAACATTCCAAACAGCACCTAAACTGTATAATTGAACCTATAAATAAAATATACCTAAGAATTAAAGACGGTGGAGAAAATGATAATGGCAATGACTGAAATTCATTCCCATGAAGACGTTTGTCAGAGTTGGTATAAACAGAAGTTAAAATGACTCATAGGGAAAGGCATTCACAACAAAATAAGATGACGTCATTGACTTTCTGTGGAATTGTTATTGACAACAGGATTGGAGCGCCTCTTTAGTGCCCAACATTGAGAGAACATATTGTGTGCTCGCCCTGAAACCCCTCAATGAAACTCTCCAAGGAGCATTCCTGGTCAAGTTCTTAAGCCACAGAGAGAAAGAATAAGTCCTTAACAAAACTTGGCAGATGAGCATTGGTTTAGCTCACTGGGTTAAACAGACAGCCTGGGTTTGAATCTACCTGAAGGTCATTCCACATGCCTCTTACATGGGACTTTCAAGATATAAAACATGTTGCAACAGTTTGATTTGGCAGCGTTTTTATACCGGACAGCCTTCCTGATGCAACCCCAAGGAATACATGTTTCAAAATAAGTATTACCTCACTCAGTAATGTAGTTATACAAATTTCAGATTGTGAGCGAAAAACGACTTATTGCATCTCAGGCCTTTGCAGAAGCCGTTGAAAGGTTGACCTTAATAGTTATCCATAAAATACCCACAACCACAATAACAATGACTGTGAACATTTTATGGATTGTGGGTTGTTGCTGTTTATCGTCCATCTGGCACTTACTCAAAGCTTCTATCCAATTTCTTCGACTTTATAATGTTATTAATGGTCGGTTCAAATAAATTAATTAGCTTTGGTGATTTTAACATCATTGTAGACACTGAAAACAACAGCCTGAATAATCCATTAGACCCAACTGGCTTCTCTCAAAATGACTCATCTTTTTAATTATACTCTTGATCTTGTCCTGACAACAAACTCAGAATTTAACAGGTTTTCCTCAGAATCCTTCTGCATCGGAGCACTTTTTGATGACATTTAAATTTACTATTATGTATTACACAGCACTGGGGAACAGATTTCATTACAGCTGATGTCCTTTTGAAAGCGCAGTAACTAAGTTTAAGGCAGTAATTCCTCCAATGGTATATTCTGCCAAGACAATCCAGAGGAGCTAACTAAATTTTACTCCCACAGAAGTCAATTACTTTGCTACTAGAGTTAAATCCTCACTGTGTACAACACTGGATACTGTGGCTTTTCTGACAAATAAAGCTACAAATCTTAACTCGTACTTAACTCACAAATGCGCGCCTTAAAGCAGATAACTTGGAAGCTGGAGAGGAAATAGTGTTGCACTTGTTTAGAAGATCTTTATGTAGCAAGGAGAATTGTTGTATTTCTCTTTCTGAAAAAAACAGCTTTGGATAAAGCTAGGACATCTTGTGACGTATCACTCAAAGAAATGGGACCAACTCCAGGTTTCTTTTCAAAAATGTAGAAAGGCGGACCAAGTAAAACTGCTGAAATTTAGACACGCTCTTTCTCCTCGCCTAGCAAACTAATTACTACTACTACTTATTTCTGCGTCCTTCAGGATCTTACAAAGCTTCAAACAACGTATCGACTATTAAATTAGTTTTCAAAGATTTTGATAGTCGACGTAATCGTGACTAGTCGACTAATCGTGGCAGCCCTACCATCAACATGCAAAAATTCTCAAGATTCTATCATTGATTAATAGGAGAGCCTTCAGCTATCAGGCCCCTCTAATCTGGAACCAACTTCCAGATTGGATCTGGGAGAGAGACACCCTCTCTACTTTTAAGACCAGACTTAAAACATAGATCTTAAAACTTATGGATCAGGTAATCCTGAACCATCTCTGCTTCACTATCCATGGTTTATACACCACTATTGCATTTACTGGTTAAAATAGAGTTTTTCCTGACCACTGTTGCTAAGTGCTTGCTGACAGGGGGGATTGTCTAAGGGTTGGGGTTTTGAGGTGACCGTTTTTGTGATCTGATACTATATAAAAAAAAAACTGAATTGAATTTATAACTACTGCGAATATACTCCAAGTCAAGTAACTTTAAACAAGTTGTGAATGTTGTTTTTAATTCAGATGAATATTCCTTTTAAAACCCCATACAAATGTCAAGATTAATTACAGTTACATTGGTTAGTTGGCTAACTCACCTGAGTCTGTTTGGGAGTGTCAAACAAAGTGTACTTTGATATTTGTTTTAGGGAGAAATGAGCAGACAGCTTCAGTTGAGTTGAGATAGGAAATAGATGACTTATTCACAGGGGCCATATATTGGTAATCCAACATCCCAATTACACCGTGTTATGCCAAAGTTTACATAATTTAATTGTAAATAGAGACCTTAGTTATAAAACAGGCAGTAGCTGGGAAGACTCTCAGTCTTTCTGTGGTATTTTTGGAGTGCTTTAGTACCATGTTTGTACTATTTTTTGTCTGTTTTAGTTTTCTCTCATATTTTGGGTAAATACTACTGCTAAATTGTTATGTCTGTTACACATTATGCTATTCATCATTTTATATATTTTAGGGCAATTTAATATACAGCATTACAACATATTTTGTAAGGATTTTGTAAGGTGTTTGAAACATACGTGTTTGTTACATGGCCTTCATTTTTATCACAAACATGCAAAATGATCACATCTTTCCATTTTTTCCCCACCACTAGATATGAAGAACATAATGAGATAATTAAATTAAAGTAACTAAATTTTAAAACCAACTGCACTAGTTTTAATATCCTAAAAGAGCAACAATTGTCTCTGAGGTAAATCAGAACAATAAAGATCCCACATAATATGAAATAAAAACACCAGGATTTTTTACCTTAAGTACAGTATTGAATCAACTGAGTTTAAATATATAGTGGTGGTAGATTTTAATGACACGTTTGTATTATATTGGCAAAGTGGAATGAGGCTAGTCACATGAACTAGCCAGCTAGCTAGCTAATTAGCTAACTGCTATTTGCTAGCTAAGGTTAAAATTTCTTTTGGTTAAAGGGATACTGCTTAATAATAATGTTTTTACATGGCCTTGGTCTTCTCTCAGCCTCAGATAATCACAAATAGACGAAATGTCATAATTTTCTACAGTAAAAATATAGCTAATAAGATAAAATAAAGATTTAATCACCATTTCTGTCAAACAATGCTATCCAAATTAACTGTAGTTATCACTGCCAGGTGAAAGGGCCTCAACTAGAATTAACACAAATATCCAAAAACATGAGATGGAATTTCACCTATTACACCTATACTACGCTGAGAAATAGTATCTTAAATGCTAATATAATATGATATAGTAAGCATAATATGCATTTTATGTTTGCAGTGAGCTTTGCACGATAACAAGGTCGAGGATAGAATCTAACTGCTCATTAACTTGTTTCCTTACATAAATTCAATACAACAAGTACATCTATTAATTAACTCAATGTAAGGCACATGTGTAAACATTTAAAATCAATAAAATCAGAAAAAACTACTCACTTACAGGTCAAGAACAATTGACAGCACAACAGCCAAAGTTGTGACCCTCCCCACACCTTTCCCCTGCTTGGAATTTCAGATTCATCAAAACAACTTTAGTTTCAGCCCATTTTGTCCTTTCATAATAAAAGTCCTTAACATTTCACTGTGCTGTGGATACAATGGCGTACAGAAGTGCATTCAAGCAGTTTACTGTAGATTTTATAAACTTTTCATTTTTATTCATTAAGAAATAGATTTGGTTTTTCTAAATAAAATGATTATGGTATCTTTCAACAAAATATGGGGATTTAAATAAAACACTACATAAAAACTCCATAAGGTAGCTAAAAATAGCTAATTCCACAAATTTGTGGGAAAAAAAGATCTTTATTCATTTAGTGTTAGTGTAATTTTCTTCGGGGTCTTGTTCATGAGTAAGGGGAGATCAGCAGAGGATTGGTGCAGCGTCAGCAGTCATGCAGATGCTGTTGTCTAACTGAAAGAGCCTGTTAATGCATAAAAGGAACAGTTTGATGGCAGCAAAACAAAACCTTAAGCAAGTTGTTCTAAGAAGGCATTGGTAAAGAATAAAGTTAAAGTAAGTGTTTTGGGGTAGTCAAGTGAAACCACGACCTAATAAAAAACTGTGGGAAAAATGAGCTAACTTACAAGCAGTCAGACTTTCTTGTAATTTTTAACGTGGTCTTGAAGTACTTCATTCTTTCTTTGGATACTGTAACTAGCCCTTCTCAAATTAATGTTTTCTTGCTCGTTAAGCAACTTAACACTGATCTACGAATCGCTCCAGCATAAAAGGCACCTAACTAAAAGGATGAACCCTTGTGTCTGTTGCATCTACACGTAACAAAGAACCAATTTTTGAAAATATCTTTCCACACTTTATTACCAGCAGCATGTCAGGAAAAGAAAAAAAAATCATAATTTGTTCCCATTTTTAGTTAAATCTACAAAAATCTACAAAAAATAACAATGTAACAGCTTGACATGCACAAAATGGTATTGATAAGACACCCAAAGAGCTATTGCTATGGTTTGCAGGTCATCCGTAAAACTGTGGAGGATCTGTCATGGTTTTAGGCATCATATCAGCCAGTGGTTTTGGGGATCTCAGCAGAACTGATGGAATTGTGAATGCAGAAAAATACTGTCACATTTTCAGCCACCATCTAATACCATCTAGAAAGCACCTGATTGTCAACAGCTTCATTTTTTAGAAAAAAAACACAGTGGAACACTATTAGTATATCATAAGCTGATATACTGCAATGTGAAACTCCACAGACTGCCTACACTGTAAAATGTAATATTGTGTTTAATTAAAAATATTAAATAGGCTGAACTCAATTTTTATCAATTTGTTATTAGAACTCAATTTAAATAAGTTACAAGTACTTTTTATGCAAAAACGCTGATAAACTCAATTTATTTGAGTTGTCTTAACTTACAAAAACTAAATAAGCTGGAGGTTTTGCTTCTTGGTGTGGAAGGATGAAAGATGTGTTTTGAAAATGCCACGTGACTATCGTCCTCCCTCCCACTGGGATCAGTCAGCATGTTCATGGTGCCAGCATTTGTTATGGAATATGTTGAGCAAACCTGGAGAAGCATCAGCTCAAGAGATTATTGTCATTGCTGTGAATCTTTACCTGATACACTGACTTGGTGAGTAAATGTTTACTCTTATTTAAACTGATTTTGTGGCTGCTCTTAGTTTAGCCCCAGGTTTATAATCTTGCTAGCTAGTTAGTGTTAGCCTAGCGTTGCTGCTGCCGCTGGGCTCATGTTACTTAAAAATTAACACAGCCTTAAAAACCTTACATAAAACTATGTCGGTGAAATTTTCTGTTGATTGTTTAAAATAAAAAAGTGAGATAAGAGCACAGACAAAATTCTTCAGGAGGTGCACCCGTTAGGGGTGTGGTGTGAGGGTATTTTCAATCCATAGCCATAACTAACTAACTAACTAATTATATATCATGTTTAACCTGAGTAGCAAAAGACCGCAGGGGGTTGAAAACAATAAGCCAGGAGTTAGTTGTTCTGGCGGACTCTATCGAGCCTTGACCTCCTGGTCAGCTATCGCGCTGGTGGATAACAGAGCTCTCTGAAAAACGTGGAAGCACTTTTGCAAATATGTGATATTTTGATAAATTAAGTAGATATTTGAGCATTACACAGCTACATTCTCACCTGAAAATATCTTAAAAGGTTATTTTGTGACCCAGAAAGGGTAGTCTGGGGAAAAGGAGGATCGCATTTGTCAGCCACCGTTATCAGAGCCTGTGCGTACTTGTATGCGCGGCAATGGCGGAGGAGCGCGGCTAAAAAAACGTATTACTTTTTCTGGGTCACAAAATAAACTTTTAAGATATTTTCAGGCGAGAATGTAGCTGTGTAAAGTTCATCTGTTCAATTTATCAAGACATCACATATTTGCAAAAATGCTCAGACGTTTTCGGAGACGTCCATTTTTTTCATGCTTTGTGGCAGCTTTTGAACATCTGTGGCATCTATTAATGTCAAATCTAGCCTTTATTTAACAACATAAGCAAACTCTATGTTACAATGATTGCACAGCCATTAAGGATCAAATCAGTTTCTGAAAAATGTTCTGCTTTTTCTCCCTCTGCTTGCTTCTTACTGTCTTTGAGGCTCGGGACCAGCACTCCTGCAGTTGGACAGAAAGACATCAGTAAGTATTTTGGTTTTCCAATATATTAGCAACTGTCAGTGACATTTATATTAATTAGGCTGAACTTTAATCATACTTTAGATCAGCCTGTTTTACTTATTGTTTTATTTGTGCTTTGGTTTGGGGAAGTTGTTTCTGTACTGATCTTTTCCTGTCTTCTGTTATTAGACTTGAGATATGACTGCACTATGCTGTTGCTGGTGACTCCAGTTAATTCTACAAGACATGCTGTGTAAGTAAACAAACAACAACAGTTTGGTTTGCATTTCTTGAAAGATCACATCCCCCAAACTTAGTTTAGAGGGTCTACACTGTATATAGTGAAGTCTGCAAGTTTTCTAACAACAAAATTTGTTTTGTGCCCAAATTATTTTGCACATCATTAGAATGAAAGTTATTGGCCATGTTTGCATAGCCCTTTTTAAAATGATGCTTTCATGACATTATTGTGTGTTGGGTGGTGGTCAGGGCTATCCAGACTGACAATTGGGACATTGAATGTCACCTCTCCAGTGGGGAGGGAGCCTGAAATTGTCTAAATTTGAGTCTGTTTTATACCAAATGCAGAAAAAATGTTTTAAGAAAGCAATTAAGTTCATGTTCCAAAAAATATGATTGTTTGCTTGCAGGACAACAGGAGAGATGAGTCCTCCGTCACACATGGTGTGGTCAGTGAAGATGGTCGCCTGCAGGTTCAAGCTCATTGCATCTCCAACCCACATCCACTGCCACTGTACTTAAGGGAAGTTAAAGACTTTCTTCTGCACCTACATTTGGATCCCCTCGATCCATGACAGTCATTCAGGCAGTAATGCCTGGACTGGAAACAAGCCATCCTTAAAATATTACAACATTCCAGCTCATGTGTTGGAATGCAAAACAAATGTGTTGTTTAAATCAGAGACTGCACTTGTGACAGAACAACAAATATTTTATTTTGATTATATAAGTAATGTAAGTACAAAACAAACTTGAGGTAGGCCTAAACTTATTTTCAGAATAATTACATCTGAGACTTTGTTTCATTGTAAGATTATAACAGTGATGGCAATATAATTGTTTGTTGTTCAGCAGAACAGTGTCCAGTATGTTGGCTGTTATACTTTGTTGTGTTTGAAAATAAAAGTTGGGCTCATTTTAACATCATTACAAAAAGTGTTGTTAATTATTTTTAATTATATTCAGGTTACCACAAATTGTTTTTTCATTTAGTTGAACTTGAAATGTTTGTCAGTAGGTAAACAATTAGTACTGTACAGTCAGAAATGTCAAGCTATTCTTAATACTGTAAACTTGCACTGTATAAGTTGTCCTAACAGTCATCTTAAGTAAGCTTTCCTTAATTTTTTTTTGAGTTCTGGGAACTAACAAGGCTGTACAGTGTACTCAAAATGAGTAAGTTGCCCTAACTTGGTCATCTTACGTAAACTTGATCCAATTTTCTTGAGTTCTGGGAACAAATGAGCTTGTACAGAGTACTCAAAATAAATAAGTTGTTCTAATTTAGTCATTTTTAGCTAAGCTTTACTCAATTTTTTTGAGGCAACGAGTTTCCTCAATTTTTTTGAGTTCTGGGAACTAATTCAATTTTACAGTGTAGGCTTTACGGGCCTGCTGAACAATGCTTCCCTTTCAAAACCAGCACAATGTGTTGAATGTAAAACACTCCCATACTAAAGGCAGGTTAACAAAAAAGTAATCCCACAGCAGTATGGCAGCTGTTCTAGACTTTTCCACTGTTCATGAAAATAGGCTTTCTTGAATATAGGTGAGAAATACATGGTAAAACAAATCACTCTGACATGTCTCACATCATTGTTCATTAGAGCTTTTGTCTTTTCGCTGGAAAGTTGTTGTTGTTGTTTTTAAGTTTTATTACAGTTAACTAAAACTACACATGTAATTTTACTTTACCAAAATAACTACGAAAAAATATAAAAATAATATACAGGAAGTAACCTAAGCAATACTCTTTGTTGGAACAACCATCATTTAATTTGCTTATTGAGAGTTGCAGTTCTTCGTGAGTTAGCTTGTAGTTTAATAACTATTGTAAACCTCTTTAATATCGTATCACCGACAAATATCTCCTTATTTATTATATCCCTAACTCTATTACTAAGAAGACAAACTTGATAATGTTATTGTAATAACTCTAAAATAATATAAGCCACCTTCTGAGGGAAATCTATTATTACCTTATTACCTAAGTCAATATGATTAAACTAACAAGAGTGTAGACAGCAGCTTTAGCATGTACCTAGACTAATCAAAGGCAGACAGCAGTGAATAAACACTCTGTAAATTGGAAGGTTTAACGTAATGACACTGCACGTGTCCCTGCTGATGTGCAGCAGACAGCATTAAAGCTCCTTTTAGGTGAGCCATGATAGGCTGTCGTGGGAGCTGCCTCCGGGATACACCCACCAGCCCCAGCAGGCTAAATAAAGATGGGCAGTTAAGAGTTCTTTCAGATTATGTATATTTTCTCAGTTCTCCAAAACAATCCCGGATTATACAAACCTGTATCGTGGCCCTGAGACATGAGCTGCAGCGATCTGTAGTTTAAAATGATCGAGTGGTTAAATGTGATGCTTATCAGCGATTCATTATGAATTAACACAGGTTCCTTATCTCATCTCGCCCCCCCTTAAAACGCATTTAAATTGCTGCAGAGACACAGGTGCTTTGTTTCCTTTATGTAATACTGGATAGCAGAGGAACATGAGCAACTTCCGGATGCCAAATTTTCATCCCTAAATTATTTAAGAAAAAAATTCAAAAAGAGGAAGGAAAAATAAAAGGAAGTCAGACAGTACCAGAAGAAAGCCGAGCGTGGTCAAATCTCTCTTTCCAAGTCGATGATGCTTGTCCTTTATAGACACACCGGCTGGTAGCTCTTCTGTTTTGTGCAGTGGGAAGGCAGTGTCGTGGCTCTTTCAATGCGTGACTGCGTCACGGTGAGATGGGGTACGCCTACATGTTGCAATTCACGCAGTAATTGCATTATTACCAGACAGCAAGTATTATATCACTGAAATAAAAATGTATTTTTCATTCTCTTTAGGTATTTTTATTAATTCATGAATAAATAAATTACTTTTTTAAAATTAATTTCTAAGTTTATTTTTAATGTTCCGTCCAGAATTTATTGAAAGCACTTCGTCTGGGATCCAACGGTGAGTCTAATTATACTTAAAGATGTACATTTAAAAAAATACTGTTTTGTATGTTTTCGATAAACACATTAACTTCACACGTGCTTTGCCACGTGCCGCTTTACATTACACGCATGCGTACTAATCACTTCGCCATGGCGGACGCTGGCTGGCCGGGCTGTGCTAAGAGTTTAAAAGGTGTCATTTTGGACCTGTGTGGAGTTTTATATGACAGCGGGGAGGGCGACGGAGTTGCAATTCCTGGCTCGATAGAAGCTGTGAAAAAGTGAGTGAAAATTTTCACGTAGAAATTTGATTAGCTTTACTTCAGTTTGCATAGCTGTCAAAGTCCGTCACTCAGACTTAATGATGTATGTGACCACCTGCTTTGCCCTCCTGACCTATTGAAAGGCTCAAGGAATCCGACTTGCAGCTGCGATTCTGCACAAATGAGACCCAGGCCACCAGAGAGAAGTTTGTAGCCAAGCTTCGAAGATTGGGCTTTGACATCTCTGTATCTGAAGTCTTCCCTCCTGCGCCTGCAGCCATAGCTGTTCTCAAAGAAAGAGGTTTACGTCCTCACTTGCTGGTGCATGATGGTAAGGTTCATATTTGAGCATCTAAAGTCTTCAGACCACTTTTTAGTTGATTGTGTTCTAAGAATGCACTTGGAATAAATGCACATTAAAAGCCCTGGTATAATATATGTGAGGAGTACATAAAGGGTTTTTTCTGTTACATTCTGGTGTTAAATTCTAAACTGACTCATTTAATCTCAAGTCATCTTGAGTGTTCTGCTGGACCACGTCTAACTTGGCTATTGAATGGAACTTAAATTGTCTCATAAGTAAAACAAGACTTGTCTTATAATAATAATATTATATTATATATAATATGATTTACTTGGTAAAGTCTCCCCTTCTGCAGCATAAGACATTACTTATTCTTACAAATACCTGGCATGAATCCATATACAGTATATAACATATATTTGATGTATGAAACTAAAATTTCACAATAATCATTATGTCCATTGTGCCCAAATTTTAAATCATAAAATATTCAGACTAATCAAAGTGGGTTGAGCTGAAAATTATTTAATAATTTGATGATTTTAGATGCATAACCCATTTATGACTGACTTTGCTCCTTCTCTGCAGGACTTCTCCCGGAGTTTGACAGTGTTGACAAAACCAACCCAAACTGTGTGATTGTAGGAGATGCAGCTGAAAATTTTTCCTATCAGAACTTGAACGAGGCTTTCAGGGTCCTCATAGGTCTGGAAAAGCCGGTGCTTTTCTCCCTGGGCCAGGGGTAATTAAATATAGCCAACCGACATTACTCTATTGCTTATTCCAAGTAACGCATCATTATATAATGAAATGTATTTATAGATGTTAATCTTTCTTCATAGGCGATACTACAAGGAGATGGATGGTTTAAAATTAGATGTTGGTGTTTACATGAAAGCTCTGGAGGTAAAATGGGTGCACCGATATTTTGATATATTTTTTTAGAGTTCAGTGGAAATAAATAAGTTATTTTTAATGTTGACTTTTTTGTTCTTTTTAGTATGCCTGTGATTTAAAGGCAGAAGTAATTGGAAAACCTTCCCCGACATTCTTCCAGAGTGTTCTCAATGATATGGGCCTTAAACCACATGAGGTATGCAGCAATACATGGCCCTGCATGTTCACAGAGCACAAGTTAGGATGGAAAAGTTTACTGTCAGTTGTGCAATAAAGGCCAGCTGCCTTTAGTTCTTGTTTTGCAGCTTTGCTTTGTTGAGCTTGTTCCTCTGTGCTCTGACGCTCCTGTTACAGTTTTTCCAACAAATTATGAACCAATGACACAATGTTTTTTTCTAGTTTTGCATCTGTACTCTACCACACTTTAGTCACATATAGCTAAATTTACAAACTTTCAGCTTTATATTTTTTTATTTTCTTTTTTAAAAATAATAATCCTGTCATCATGTACTTTAGTTGTTTTCTACAGTCTTTCAGGCCTCTTGGTGTTGCTGAGCTATCCAGTGTTTTCATTCATTTTAAGAATGTACCAGAGTGTTGATTTAGCCACTCTTAAAGATTTCCTATCTCTCTGATGGGTCTTTTTTGTCTTTTAAGCCAAAATATGGGCGTCAGTGGTTTCAACAACATGTTATTAATATTTCAAATGACAACTAAAAGCTGCACAATACGATTTCAACACATCGAATCAACTATATCACTATATCAGCTTTTGTTTCTTATAAGTCTGATATCATATGTTTCATTATTGAAAGTATTTGTAAGAATAAGTGTTGTGTTGTATGAGAAGAATGCAAAAGAGGACACTTTAACAAGTAATTTATATTATGACACAAGTTTTGTAATACTTGTGAAATTATAATATATAACAGATAAACATGGTCTTTTGATTTGATTTTAAAATTCCTACAGGTGTTTTTTGTTACTTTTTCATGTAGAGGAACACATGCACTGCAAATCCAACACAGACACAAGAATGTTAACAAAAGTTTCAATAATCTCACTATAAGTTTCACTCTAGTAATTTTCCTTCTTTCTCAGATACACAGATGTATTCACAGCTAACTTTGCCATCCTCTCCAGAGCACTCATTTACTCACCCAGGCTCTTTTCCTTGTTTGTCGAGTCACCCACTTAAAAAGCTCCCACTGTTATTCTCTTCTTTGTTTCTTTAAGAAATGCCTTCTTAGAATCATTGAACAACGGCCTGTTTGGCCCAGTCAATTGATACTGCACTCCTCCTGTGTTCAAGGAACACCCTGTACCAGCTCTGACTCCGCTTTCATCAGCTTCCCCTCCTTTCTTTGTGCCTCTGCTTCATTAATAAAGTAAAGTAGTTCCACGGTTTGACCTCACTGAGCATGCAAAGCAGGTCTAGGGTATGGATGTTTTTAAAACGTGTCTGCACTAGGTTCTCTTAGGAGTCTGTGGCCACCTCTTTTTGCCCTTGACACACTTACATTGATGGAGGAAAAAAAGCTGCTCCTGTTTGATCTTGCGAGTAGCTTAAGTAGTCGTATTTTATTTAAGTTAGTGGTGCTGGTTGAATTCTTAATCCCTGTTTTTGTTTTAATTCTCTGCACTATATTTGTTCTAATGTGTCTCCTTTTTGTTTTTCTTGTGTTGTAGAGAGCCCATCATGGGTTGCTCCTTTATTTTTGTCCTCATCCCCCTTTGTGGCTTCTTTAGTGGGCAGCGGTGCAAAAGGTTGGTCACCTGAGTCAGTTGGGATGACGACTAAGCAGTTTTTGAAAGGAAACATGAGTAGAATGGAGGCCTTGATGAAACTGATCTCCTCAAGCGCTAATGAAGCTTAGTAAGGAAGCAAGAATATCAGAGAATAACTTCTGGCAGCTCGGTGCAGTAATGATCTGTAGTGTATCCAAACGTTCAAAAACATACTGTAGTGGTATTAACAAGTGATAAAGTTGGTTAACCACAAAGGGTCAAGTATTGTGTCATCAGTTGCACGGATTATGGAGCTGCTGTTTTCTCTTTCTTCTCCCTTCTCACGTTCAGGTGCTGATGATTGGAGACGATCTTTTAAATGATGTAGGTGGGGCCCAACATTGTGGAATGAAAGGTGTGCAGGTGCGGACTGGCAAGTACAGGTCAGTGTTATCCTAAATCTACAAATATGCTATGTGAACTGTGATTTGTCTGTGTTGGGTAACCGTTTTATCTAACGGTTACAGTCAGTATGTTCTGTCCTGAATAATCCATGTTCTTACTGTCTGTTTTACTTATCTGTTTAATTATATGGTTTTTAGAGATAAAAATAATAGAAGTAAATATTGTCATTGGCCATGTTGCTGCTACTCTTCTTTTTATTTCATTTTATTTCATTTAATTTTTTGTTTCACAGATGGTACGTAAGCTGCTTATTAACAAATATCTAATAATTTAATCACATAGCAGCAAATCAGTGTATTTTAGGCATGAAGATATGATCAAGGCGGCCTACTAAGGTTGAGTTTGAGCATCAGAATGGGGGAGACAGGCAATTTAAGTCACTTTGATCGTGCTGTGGATGTTGTTGTGAGACAGGCTGGTCATAAACTGCTGATTCAATGGGATTTTCCCACGCAACCAAGTGTGCAGTTTACAGGCCCTAGAAAGAGTAAATATCCAGTGAGCGGCAGGGTAAAAAGTACCTTGTTGATACCAGAGGTCAGTGGAGAGACTGCTGGAGCCGATAGGAAGACAGTAACCGTTAATCCAATAACCACCAATTACAACGAAGGTATACAGAGGAGCATCTCTGAATGCAAAACACATCAAACCTTGATTGACCACACTGGCTGCCTCTCTTGTAAGCTAAGAAAATGAATTCACACACAAAAATCTCTGAGCGCAATGTTTCCAGCACCTTGTTGTATCTATGCCACAACGAATCAAGGCAGTTCTCAAAGCAACATGGGGTTCAACTAGTACTAGCAAAGTGTACCTATTAGGGTTTCTGTGAGTGCATTTTAAAAAAAAATGTCTTTGCAAGAAGCTGCTTAGTTTGTCCACAAGGGGGCAGCATTACACCAGATTTGGGGCGCTATGTTTCCTTTGTAATGAACAGCCTTCCTGTGAGTCAGCCACCATATTCTTAAATCCTCAGATTTGTTTATTTGATTGAGAATCTGCCAGAAAAAGCTTTATTCTCTCCACATGTAGATGCTCGTTGCCCGCAAGGTCGCAGTCACCAAAGGATTTATAGTCCCAAATCTGGGGAGTACTGGGGCGCCTTCCTTATGGTGTAATTACGGAAATTTATGGTTGATTATTTTAGAACCATGTGGTACTTACAGTTTAAAGAAAAGAGAAGAGTTTCTGGGTGTAAGAGAGGATGTTGGTATAGAACTACATTATGCCATATGTACTGTTTACTATAATTTTAGTATGTCTGCAGTTCTGGTAAGTAATATAAATGCTTTACCCTTTATATGCATGTTTAGGGATATGTGAGAAAAGTGATGACGTTTTTTTATTTCTACCTTACTCTTGCAGCTTATGCAGGTTTTCCCCAAAGTAAAATAATTGCTACAAACAAAATTGTGGGCTTTTAATGTTTACCTTTGTCTTAACGTGAGTAACCCTTATGTAAAGATGGATAGCTAGCAACTGTAGCTGTCAGATGCATGCAACAGAATAAGAATATGGAAATATTTAAATTGGCTGCAAACCACACATCAATCTGACGAGTGCCCTTCTTTATTACCTGCCCTGCCAACGTAGACTGGCATGCAGGTTGCGGTCATGTGACCAGAGAACGCTGAGTAATCTGCTTGAGCATCACTCAGCATTAATCCTTAGCTAAGAGCATGGTCACTCATTATAAAAGCTGCCCTCTGTCTGGGCAGTCATTCGTTCAGAGAGAGACAAACCTGCACATCTCTGCGGCAGTATGCATGTTTAGCTTAGAAGCCAAGTGGGCTGAACTTTTTCTACTGTGGAGTCTCAGTGGAGTAAGCACATGAATTCATCTGGTTTGTGTGACTTCATGCTTGTCATGTCTTCATGTTTGTGTGCTGACACTCTGAACAGTGTCAATTCAACTAAACAGGATAAAACAGATTAAATTATATCACTGCCTAACCATGTTTTGTGGAGAAGGCATCTGGTTATAGATTATCCAAGGCAGGGATAGCTCAGTAGGTAGAGTGGTGGGCCCCATGATCGGAAGGTCGGGGGTTCGACTCCACTGAACGGTTACCCTGAGGTACCCCTGAGCAAGGTACCGTCCCTACACACTGCTCCCCGGGCGCTGCATTGGTGGCTGCCCACTGCTTCACTGGGTGAATGGGTTAAATGCAGAGGAGCAATTTCCCTATGGGGACTAACACATAACACATACACATACATACATAGATTAGGAGAGGAACATGTGTGAAACTAGTGTTGGGTTCCATGACACGCTGTTTACCAGCTGTGGATTTATTAGTATTATCAAAGGGGTTTATCTGGGGAGAGCTGAGCAGAGCAATATAATGACTCAAAGGAAACCAAAACTGTTATTATGAATGATTAAGAAATCATCTGTGTTTCGAATGTATTGCTGCAATAGCAGCTCTGAACAGCACATCATGTGGGTGTGAAACAGTAATAACAGAAGAGCCTCACAGTATTTGTGTATTCTTTTGCCCACAACTAGGAACAGAGTATAAAGGCTGTTCATTTATGACACCTAAAGCGAACTGTCTTTGTTTATTAAACATGGGAAACTTAATAATAACCCAGAACTCGGCGTGCCCAGACTTGCTGACTTTACACGTTCTCTGAGAGGAAGAGGAGTAACTTTGACATTAACAGTGTTTCAGTGGGAATTTGAGTAGTGGGGGGAGACTTGAGATTTAACATTGTTTAGCTAAACGGGCCCGGTGAACCCAGGCTCGCTTTGAGCGACTATAAACCCTCAGTCATAACTGTGAAAACACAGCTGTTTCCAAGTCAACCAGATGCTGCGCAGGCCTCCAGTTCCCATCACACTCGGAGAAATTACCGATTCAAATACCCCAGACTCGGTGACAAGACAGGAAGGGAAAAAGATACAAATCAAATTGTATCAGCTTGTGTGAAAATGCTTTTCACTTGACATACTCATAGCTCTGGACAACTTTAAGCTTTTTTTTTTCTTTTCTTTTTTTTTGAGTGTCTACTTTTAAAAAATCCTCTCTAAAGTTTTACATCCTTTGAAGTTGGTTCACAAGCCGGTTTTGTTTTGTTTTTGTTGGCTGCTTCAGGGATGAAAAGCCAAAATTGTGCCTCGCTCATTCTGAAGCTATATGTGTGTCTTTGACCTTTAATGTGTTAAAGCTAAAGTATCAAATAGAACTAAATGGATACATGTTATAGTAAACCTATACAATAAGAGGGTTTTATGTGCACTTAAGTGCTCACTTTACTGTTAAATAAGATGTATTTTCTTATATATGTGGCTCATTTTGATTAAATTCAAAAGTGGAGCTAGCAAAGTGACTTTGCCGGACTAGTTGGTGAGCTATAGGCACAACATAAGGGCATTTGTAATTGGCAGTTCTGCTAGCAGTCAAATTTCCCTTGTTCTTGTATATAACGAGTGAAAGTTAATGCACCTCAAGGGAGCCAGAGAACCCTTTGCTCTTTAATGTAGACCAGGTTTGCAAAGAGGGGCCTACCACTGAAAAGTGGGTGGAAATTACACTGAGTATAGAGATCTGACTGCTGATGTTAATCAGCTGCATGGGAACAATCCACAGACACTGAGCTCTGCTCCAAACCCCACTCAGGCTTTCACTTCTCTAGTTACATGCTTAATGGCAGTCAGAACATTATAGCTGTATATGAAATTTCAGTGGTTACTGAATACCATCCATATTACGCTTTATCCATAACTGCTGTTTATGCTATTGGAAATCAGTAATCAGTAGTTGGTTAGGTTTCAGGTGTAATTTTAAAAACACAAATTAAATTATTGTTCTGATGAAGCTCTGCTGTGTGTAGGAAAAAGCTCTTGGACTGATGTTGGCCTGAAATGCAGATTGTAACAATAATTGATTGGACAATTATGCATAATTGTACTTCAAAAAAAACACATTTTCCTAGCGAAATGGGCCAATTATATGCAGCATTTGGTATTAAAGCTAATGGATTTCATAGTCACATGGATTCAAGCTGTAAACCTGATATTGACTAATTATCACCTTATTAACTTGTTAGGAAACACTTGCCAGCTAACATGAAGCAGCTTTAACATTCATTTGGAGTAATGTTTATGGCCAGCTGATAATCGCAAGTCTATGCAAAAGCAACACTTCTTCAGAGAGCTGGTGTCTGGGTCCTTGGCTGCTAAGTGTTACGCTCATCACCAACTAGGCACTCAATTTGTTTGTCTGCCATTTGGTATCGGGAGGAAACATTTATCTGCCGCGGGAGTAAACAGGATTGACACAAGCAGCGAAGCTGAACTGAAACAGGGAATTTTCTTTACGCCTAGAAACCAAAACAGCGACCTGAAGTAAAGTGTCACAACTGCAGGTTTGTCCCAACCATTTTGCTTCTTTAATAATGGTTCAAATGACTATAAAGTGGCCATATCAAGCCTTTATTATCTGTATGCACTGTTACAATAGTGTATGCTCATATTAAACCTAGACAAAGTCTTAAATTAAAGGTCTGCGTATGTAACTGAGAACAGCATAGGCTGATATCCTTGTTTATGAGGGGCAGCCAATCAAAAGAAAAATAGCTTTAAGGAAGGTGAAATGGTTTTATGGAGACGGGTGACGACCTAAGAGCTGCATAAAAAATAATAAGGATTACCTTTAATTATGAAACATGATGGAAGTGAGCATAAAGGGCCACTTTATTATAAAAGCAATATTAGCGAATGAGTGGTGGGTCAATCTGGTTTTTTTGGTAATTATTTTGTGGAAGTACAAAAAAACAAGTAAGCTGTGAGCTTGGTGTTTATAATTAAAAAAATGTTACTGAGCAGTAAGGTTATGAGTATGATGCCCTTGTTTTCCTCTTTCAAGCGTATGTTACCTTTTTTCAATAGTGATCTACAGCAGCCTGTTCCTGTGACCGATCGTGTGTTCTTTGTTTCTGTTCTCTTATCTTCAAGGAACTGCATCAGCACAGAACTGGGAAGCTTTGAAGCTTCATAAAAGCAGGTTCACATCATGCTGTTTCTGCATGCAGCAGTGGTAAACCAGTTTAATTGCTACTGCTGTTTCCCCATGTGCTGCGTGTGCATACACCCTCAGCGCTGGCGTGTGTGCTTGCGCCGGGGAGAAAGCTATGCAGCAAAGAGTGGGATACCGGCACAGCTTTGATAGGTGTTTTGAATGGGCGCCAGTGAGTTGGAGGAAGCCCATAGTGGATTCCAGTTGGAATCTGGCAAAGAGCACACAGCAAACATTTTCACACAGCAGCAACCATCGTCACAGTGGTTTACACTATGAAACTCTCTCTGCGGCTAACGCTTGGCTGCTAATGGGAATGTGTGGAAACAAGCAGGCTGAGCCAGATTGAAGCTCTCAAGATGGAACTAGTCCCTGATGATACAAACTATGAAATAGTTTGCTGAAACCGCACCCTGGTTCATGCCCTTTCTGTCTGTGGCCGTCAACGAGGGACGCAACAGGAAAGAAGCATAGCGGGGTTGGAGGGGGGGTTGGGTTAGTGGCCATGTGCTTACCATACATAGATTACTGTCCCTACAGTAATTTTATGGCTTGCACCAAGCCAATGCTCTACTGTATTTACTAAAACAAACATGCTGACATATTTCAAAAAGTTGATTCTGTTCATCTGGACGTAGCGTTTTGTGGGAGAAATGTTTTGTCACTCATCCAAGTGACTTCTTCAGTCTCAGCTGACTGCAGGTTTCCCCAAATCTTATAAACAGTACATTTGCATAATGACTGAAACCAGCCCACTGAAGGGACAATGGGCTGGGAGGTCAGTTCCTTAATCATAATTATGCAAATTGTCATGACCATTGATCAACACCCACTGACCAAAACCCACTGATCAAAGACCACTGATCAATGGCCATGAGTAAAGTGGCCCTTTTCAAGCAACTTAAAGAAGTCCAGACGCTTTTCTTTGCAAGCTCCTTTGACGGCCATGAGTACCATTCACAGAGAGTTGGGGAATGGCTGCAATCACAGCATTGTAAGATGGCGAAAGATGTACCCTTAGGCCCCCTTCTTGATTCAAAGATGGTCTTTCCCTTTTCACGTAAATGGCCTCCTTGACTCTGCGCTCAAACCAGCGTTCCTCCCTGTGGAGGATGTGTACATCCTCATCATTGAAAGAGTGTCCACTGGCCTGTAGGTGTAAATAGACTGCGGAGTCCTGGCCTGATTAGGTAGCTCTTCTGTGTTGTGCCATCCGCTTCGCCAGAGGTTGTTTGGTTTTCACGGCGTATAAATCCTGGCAATCCTCCTGGCACTTAACAGCGTACACTATGTTACTCTGTTTGTGTCAGGGGACCCGATCCTTGGGGTGGACCAATTTTTGGCGCAGCGTGGGATCACAACAAGTTTTTGCTTGGGCAGCGGTTGTCCTTATCTCCTGGATCGGCTGGAGCTTTCTTTAGGTGCCTTTCCCGCTTTGACAAAAGTCCAGCTGGGATAACCACATTTACTCAGGGCCTTCTTGATGTGCTGTTCTTCTGCCTCCCTGGCCGCTGTGTCAGTGGGGATGATGTTTGCTCTGTGTTGTAGCGTCCTGATGACACCCAGTTTGTGCTCCAGTGGATCATGAGAGTCAAACCTTAGATACTGATCCATATGTGTAGGTTTACGGTACACGTCAGCTTTTAGATGTCCCCCATTCCTGATGGAAATCTCACAGTCTAATAAGGCTAACCTGCCACTTTTCATATCCTCCCTGGTGAATTTGATGTGTCGACCACCGAGTTAATGTGATCCGTGAAATGTGGTACGTCCTGAGATTTGATTTTCACCCAGGTGTCATCCACATATCTGAACCAATGGCTTGGTGGTGTTCCAGGGTAGGATAGCAAAGCCCTCTTTTCCACTTCTTCCATGTACAAATTGGCCACGATGGATGAAACTGGGGAGCCCATGGCACACCCATGTTTCTGCCTGTAGAACTGACCCTTGTATGTGAAGTAGGTGGAATGAAGACACAGTTCCAAAAGCAAACACACTTGGTTGATGCTGAGAGAGGTCCTGTTGCTGAGGTTGGTGTCATCCTGTAATCTCTTACGAGCTACCTCCAACGCTTCCGTGACTGGGATGCAAGTGAAGAGAGATGTAACGTCGTACGAGACCATGGTTTCATCTGCCTCCATAATGACATCTCTCACCTTCTCAACAAAATCCAGAGTGTTCTGGATGTGGTGTTCAGAGCTGCCCACCAGCGGGTTGAGGATTGAGGCCAGAAACTTGGAGATGTTATAGGTGACAGAGTTGATCATGCAGACAATCGGTCTTAAAGATGCACCCTGTTTATGTATTTTCGGTAAACCATACAGACTTGGTGTAGACTCCCCTGGGTACAGCCTGTGGTATGAGGTCCGGTCAATAGCCTTGTCTTGTTCTAACTGCTTCAGACAGTCTATCACCCTCTTCCTGTAACCACTTCCTGGGTCTCGTTTCAGGGGCTCATAAGTATTTTCATCACTGAGTAGTGACAAAATCTTCTCATGACAGAAAGTACTATCATGAGAAGACTGACCTCCCAGCCCATTGTCCCTTCAGTGGGCTGGTTTCAGTCATTATGCAAATGTACTGTTTATAAGATTTTGGAAAACCTGCAGTCAGCTGAGACTGAAGAAGTCACTTGGATGAGTGACGAAACGTTTCTCCCACAAAACGCTACGTCCAGATGAACAGAATCAACTTTTGGAGATTTACTTTCCTGGATGATTGAGAATGCATCAAGATGCTGACATATGCATGTTTGCAAAAGAACATGCTAAAGAAAGAACGGTTCATTAGTTCAATGCTGCATTCATGGCCCATGTTGGCACAGTGTAAAGAACAGGAAAACCCCATGTTGTTCCAGCGTTTGAGATTCCACCGATCATTCCAGAAATATCTCCACTCCTGCCTTTGTGTGTGGGCACACCAAGTACAATCATGTCCATAAATATTTAGACAGAAGCACAGCTTTTCTACAGTTTTTGCAAGCGTAGTAGAAAGAGTCAAAGACAATGAATTAAAATGTTTCACAAAACATTTAGAATGACATTTTTCCTCATTTTTTGTGGCTTTTTAATAAAAAAAAATAATAGAAACAACAGAGTAGCCTCTTTTAGTTAGCTGTTGCTTTGCATCAATATAGAAGAAGTGTGTGGCGGATGTTGCCTTTTGAACATATAGCGTATACGAGGGTGTAAAAGCGTACTCCTGTCTATCAGCAAGCGCGACGAAAGCTGTATGTTCACCCGCCCACAACACATTCGCCACCAGCATGTTTGAAAGGCATCTAAAGGTGAAAAAGGGTGCCAACTTGATTCTTGATGAGAAAGCCCGTGAGAGAACACTCTTGACTCTCTGTGCAGTCTTGGTCTCCCAGGTCATGTGTCATTTACTAGGTTTACCTTTGATATCGCTCTGCTGATTTTTAAAATGTATTTATTTTTGGCTTTATGAGCCTCAATAATAGCCTTTTCATGTGTTCAGTCACCTAAGGGACACACTGTGGGAACTCTGAGCTGTGTGCTAGCTCCTTTCCGCATGAACTAGTGTTCACATACCTTACCTAGGAAACAATTTGAAAGAAAACCTGCTTGTGTTGTACCCACAGGCACTGTGTATGGTATTATATGTCTTACAAGCAGTTCTTTCAATATTGTTGTAAAATGTACTCAAATTAAAGCAATAATTTTGCAGTTGTATTTAGTCTTTATTTTAGTTTAGGCCGAAGGTGTTTTCTGTTATTCTTATGTAGCAACTTTCTCCAACTGGGATGTTCTGTAACTGTCAGATTCTTTGACTTTAAGGCTACTAGACGGATATTACAGTTGACGCTTAGGTAAACTGAGATTCATGAGAAGTGAGTGAAACATGATAGTGTAGTAATGAGATAACTAGAAGAAAAGCTAACAGTTTTTGAAAAGGCTCTTTGACAGACAAGAAAAACGGTAATGATCATGGCTTGGCATATGGCATATTTCATGAACATGGATGTTGTCAATGAAGCTTCTATGAGCTTGCAACATTGTGCAATGAGTAATATCCCTGAGGACATGCAGTTCTCATCCGATGCGTTAGTATGCAAATATTCCAAGCTATGATTTTAACTGCTAGTATGATCAGAACCAACAAGTCTGAGAGTAGAAAAAGAATTTGGCTTAATCCAAAAGTGATGGTACAATTAATCTGGGAGCAAGCACCAAAGGATTTTAACAGCTTAACAGACTACAATACACTGTACAGTTGTCCCCCAGCAGACCATTCCAGAGAAACCTTCCCAGCCCAGACTGAACTGGCTCTCTCTGAGTGGCACATAACCTGTGATTAGTGTGGATATCCTGAGCAGATTTCCACTGAAACCTGTAATGAAGTCTTGAAAATAAAGCCATTGTGAGTGCAGTGAACGAAAGGAAAGACAGCTCATTAAGAAAGCAAATGGCCAATCAGCCTCAGCAAACACAAGAGAAGGCTTTTCAAGTAGAAAAATGTTTGCTGTCAGCTTAATATAATAAAGTGGACAGAATTAGTATAATAACCCCAATATTACTAGCATATTTAGGGCAGGTTAATTGTATTCCCGCTCCCTAAGAGGCCACATGCTGTAACTTGGCACTATTCCTCATAAATCATTTGCCTGTATTTGAATGGCTGTCTAATAAAAATGAAGTGATCCAAATTTAAGTTGGACCTCCTCCATATGTTGATCAGATCTGGCAGTTTGACTGAAAATATTTGCTTTTAAATCTATATTGGCATGATGTTGAAATTGATTATTACTGGACTGTTGGTGCCAGTTAGCTTTTATCTTGTGGTCATTTCTGGGATGGCTCCCAGATACATTATGTATTTCAGCTTAGCTTAGCTTTCAGTCCTCCTCACGACATATAGATCAGCACATATGATAATGGTCATGGTTTCATGTACGACTGCAAGCCTTCCTTTTACCTAGACAGTTATGAAATGTAGATTACCTAAGATAATGCCTTTAATTCTCTCCTTCAAGCACACTAAACTGAATTTAATGTGCAGTCTTGCCTGAGCAGGTTACGCTTGAGTCACAATTTTCGCTTTGCGTTGTCTTGATCTGTGCAGCATTTTGCTTTGTAGAAAAGAGTGTAGGCACTTCATAGTGTCTCGTGTAACAGCGCAGTCCCACACCCTGTCCTCTTAACCACTCTTAACACATTAGTTTTGTCTGTGTGGGAAGGAAGCGAAGTTATCTAAGTGCACTCCTCGCCGCTGAGGCTGTGGGCTGTGAATTTGTCAGCTACAGTGTTTCTAAATGTGTCATTTAGGTCTGTTTATCTGTGCACCGCAAGAACACTGACTCTTTACACCAGCAAAGGGATGCGTGACATGTGCACAACGTGGCCTTTGAGCTAAAGCTAAATCCACAGGGGCCCTCTTTTGTGTCCAAGTCCACCCAGATGTTCCGAGGAACTAAAGCTAGCACGTTCTAACCTGTTAGCTTCTTTATATAGAAATGTATAAACCTGACTGTACAGAATGGGTTGTATATAAATCTGTGTTCATTTCTTATTAGACTGACAGAATAAGGCATAATTCTAAATACGAAAGTAATTTTGACATAAGCATACAGATAAGCACAGTGATGTCTGACCAGCCATTAACAACTCTCAGCATCTCCTTTGTCAGTCAGCAGCAGGGCCTTGGCAGGATGCATGGTAAACTGGGATAAATGTGTGTTGCATAAGGTTCCTATTTCCACTGTTGGATTTCCCTTCTATTTAACCAATAACACATGAAAGCTGTGTTTTTATTAGTTGGATTTCTTTTGCTGCATGTTTCTAGAAATGGGTGTTCATTTCCACTGGGAAAAAAAAAGACTCGCTTGTTAGTTCTTGCTCGTGCTAACAGCTACTTGAGACCCATCATGCAATGGGCCACTTCCTAATTTTCCATCTTTATGCCCAGTGTATTCCAAATGCTGAGCGGATGGGCCTAAATTGCAACTGCTTTATTTATCATTCTAGTTTTTCACTACTGTGGTCAGTCCTTTTAAATTTTCCAATTGTAGCGTGCAACCAAAATTAGCCAATCACTATGCCAACTGAAACTGTTATTGTAAAATATTTGTACAAAATTGTGGATCTGAATTGATGCAAGCATACTTGCTCCAAAAAATAAATGCTAATTTAGCATAGTACAGTGTTTCCAGACAATCCATACTTGGTAAGATACAGATTTGTGTAGCTATACTTTGGCTATCCCAAAATCTTTTTTTGTATTTGTTTCTTTGTCTACCAACTACACGTACACAATCAGGAGTTGAGCAACCAAACTTAACACAGAACTACATCTTAAATCTGTCAAGGTTCTTACCTATATCACATATTTTGATTCCATCTTATTGCTTAGCAACCACTTAGCACGTACTTTTAGCAATTATGCATCTAAATGCATAAAACAAGTCTTAAAACCACCATAAAAGTTTTATTTCATGGCAGCAGCATCAAATTAAAAGACATTGTAGAACCTTCAGCACCACCTGAGCGTATCCATATGTTTGAACCTGTGTAGATTAGAGAAAATCCAAAATAAATTCAAACTTTCTTTCAAAGTCAAAGATGTCCCATTGTAGACTGGGTGACAATTTCACTATGGAAGAAGAAGAGTTCACATTAATAATCTAAAACCCCCAAATTACTATGATGTTTATGACCATGATGGGGATATAAAAACTATACATACCCTTTTCCAGTCTGTTTTGGCATTCCAAATGTTTTTACTACAAGCATCATTATCCCCAATTACACACCCATTCATAAAGCACTTTTTAAATTTTTATTCTGACATTCACACAGTCTCACTCCAATGAAAGCGTTGGGAGGCTCAAGGTTCAGTGTCTTGTCCAAGGACATTTCTACATACAAGCTGGAGGAGCCTACATTCACCCACAATCTGTCAGAAAAGCATCATGTCAATTTTTTTAAAAACATCAACAACTTTAAATGTATGTGTAAAAAGCTGTTAGGTAGTTTCCAGGTTGCTGTAACCCCCCCCCCCTTTTTTTTAAACCAGACAGTCTTACTGTTTGTTATACAGTTAAATATAGAGTTTAAATCATTTACATGGGGTCCTGAGTTTGCTGCCCTGTCTTATGTGACAGATAAGAGAGCCCTATGATCAATTAGCTAGTCATAAATCCAAGAAGTAACAAAGCTGAACTGAACAGTTGAAAGGCAAAGTGAGACTCGTCTTCAACAAAATCTCAAAAGCTTGTTTCATTTTTGTTTTTTGTATCGTAGTAATGTGTAATCCGAACACCTGATAGTGTGTCATATATTGAATTGAGGTCATAGATTGAAGTGGCAGTAGCTCCACAAAGAGGTTATAGAAGCCTCCCCACCCATGGGTGTTAGCTTCCCCCTGCCTGCAGGCTCTTTTAAAGCATGCTGTGCGTTATAAGTCAATGAGATATTAATAATTAACCTGAGCTTTTTTTCGCAGTGAGACCAGACTCCCACGGTAAGACAAAGGAACCAAGCAGGCCTCAGTCACTGAGCTCCTTCAACAGTACTTTTCCACCCATGAGAAAGAGAAGAGGAAATGAGTGAGAGTGGGAGAGTAGAGCGAGTTGTAGCCCACAGATGGCAGGCTGAAACATGGCACTGCCTCTTAAATACACGAACAGAGACCCGTAGCCGTTTCAATGGGGAACCAATCCCTCTTGCAATTACCAATTGACAAGCTGCTTGGCTAGAGGGATTTGGGCCTTTGCCTGGATTCTGCTGTAACCATTTTTTTGTTATGATTCGTTTTAGCGAGTGAGTATGCATGGTTGTACTCGCATTTTCTTTATCTGATGCAGGTGACTCAGCAGCACCTCAGAGCTAGCATAACACCCATGCGCCCTGAGATATACGCACAAAAAGACGATTCAGCAAGTCATCAGCAGTGCTGCTAATAATAACAGCACACAGATGAAAAGAGTGTGGTTAGATCTGGGTCACGTAAGGCTTTGCATATTTAGCACAACACTGACAAGGACAGCTGTTAAATGTAGAAGAAGGTAATCGCTTCTTATAAGCTAAAATTTATATATATATATTTTTTTTACCTTTGCTCCCACCGGATCACCTAAGATGACTCCACAAATTAGCACCTAAACCATAGCAGCAAAACCTTTTGTAATTCATTAAATAGATTTCAAAGCGATGAACGTCACACCAAATATAAAGAGTCAGTCTAATCTATAATGTCTAAAAGTTTATGTCTAAGTAGCCGTTGAGGACATAAAAAAATTTGTGGTTTGCATCCTGTTCACGTAGCATTGGATGTTTTTGTTATTGTGAAAGGCAGAAAGTTTCCAGTAGGTGGTTTTCAGCAGGTCAGGATTCTCTCTCACACACGCTCACAGTCATCACTCGTACTCACAGGAGGTTTTCGTACAGCTACAGGATGGAAAAAAATAATCAAGTCGCTCTTTGCGCCGCAACCAGGGAATCCCCTTTTGTGTCCAGCTCGATTGGAAAGAACCGTTAATCTGCGTAAAGTGTGAAAACCATGCCGCAGCTGTTTGCTGATCGTGATTCAACATTATGCGGCCTTTTGTAAAGTGAAGTGATAACAGTCGCTGCACTGCCACAAACTCGGCAGAGGATGTGAAGGCTTCAAGTCAGCATCTGTCACTTCTGTTGCCATAACATGCACGTAACATGGTGGTTTCCTGGTTCAGTTGGGCTGTTTTTCCTAAGAAGGCGCAGCTGTATTATTTCAAGGATGTTATCTGTGCTTTGTACCTATCAGGTAAAAGAGAACAGAAAGATAGAAAAAGCGAAGCTCGGAGCGGATTGTAATAAAACCAGGCTGTAGCATCGCTGGTGTCGACAATCCCCGCTACATCTTCACTCGGGCTTGTGGCGTTTTATTTACAACAGAGTCAGTCAAACGGATCACATTTTCACCCTCCAGGCCGACACTGCTAAAGCGGCACCGTGCAGCAGGAAACACGAGCAGCTGCACACCTTTTCTCCCTGTCCCTGGGGTGAAGGTAGAGAGCTTTGTCATGTGCCTGCATCTTATGTCACCCACACGGCTTGGCTCAACATAAAGGCTATGAATGTCATCAAGACGTGATCTCCCTCAGGTTATGCTTAATATCATCGTCTTTATAGTGGAAAAAAGGCTGCGTTTCAGCTCCTGCTGCCTTCACTAGTCTGGCATGAAAACAACACACTGACCTGGGTTGACTGTTTTTCCACCTTTCACTTGCAGAGTGACTCTTTACTTTCAGTGTTATCTTCCCTGTGTTGCTAGGTGGCAACTCACTTTACACAAAGCCTACAATGATACCCTGTAGCTCCTATTTATTAGAGGAGCAGTGTGATAACAGTGTGATAACTATGTCATTTCATTGACTTATTTGCTATGTGATGTCTCTATTGGTAAGCTTTTATTGGTTATTCCTGTTTCTTGCTGTGGGTTTGTTTTTAAATGACTTTATGACTTTCAGCACACTTTTTTTGGTAACTTCAGCCCTCTTTAGAGTTGTGACTTTTTGTGACAGATTTCCAGCTGGAAAATTCTCAATATGACTCAGAAAGCCAAGTCATAAAGTATGCAACGTGGCTGAAATATTGAAATATTTGGCTGAATTTGTCACACCCATGTTCCTACTTAAGAGTGCGCAAACACACTGATCAGAAGAACCTCCCAAAGTTAAACGGTACTGCTTTTAAAGCCTACACTGATTAGCCAGCCTCTTTCATTGCTAACAAATGCTAATTTCTGTCTAATAGGAGCCATATTTCATGTAGGCAGTTTGGGTGGTTTTATACTAGCTTATGGTTCTTTGACTACACCATTAATAGCAGCCATTAAAAGTTAGATCAAAGCTTCAAAGTTGCCTTTTGTCCTACAGTCAAATCACAGGAAACCCAGATATTTCTAGCTTGAGTTGCTCAGTATGTAACCGCCTTCACACCAAAATATCTCCGAGAGTTGCGCGCTGCTAACCTGATTTTTTTTTGTTTTGTTTCTTCATCAGTATTGTGTCAAGCAAAATGCCTGCTCAGCAGAGGTGCAGAGGTTAAGAGACAAGTATAAATCGAAATCGGGTATATGTGACGGTTTTGCTTCCCTCTGTGCACGAGGCGAGTTAAGCATTAACCAGCGAGAGAGTTTTCATGCTCTCTCACCCTGCGGTCAGCTACCTCAGGAGTCAGCTGAATGCATCTAAACGAAACGAAACAAAGGTGAAGCCGCCCTCTTCTCCTCAGGTTAAACAAGAGTCCTTTTCTTTATTTCTATATCTTACCTCGTCTCTGTGTGTCTCTGACTCACAGCACTTTCACAAACAAATGCACTCACTACATGAGTCATTCTTATCTACTTTCTTTTCACAAAGGAACAACCAGTGCCTGCAAATAAAGTGTTTTTAATAGTGCTAAGTGTCATGTTTTATACTGTATATATCATATCACACTCTAATCACTCACAACTGATTTGTTATTTTGGAAGCAAGTCCTGTGACAACCTGCAAGAATAGCTTTAAAGGATCGACAGCATTAGAGAACCCAACTTTAAAGCTGCACTTTTCCTTTTTGATCAGCATTTAATCTTCCTAGAGCCCAATGTCAGGTCTTTAGCTGTCTAAAACCAAAGATATTCAAATTTTCAGCTGTCAAAAAAAGATTTGGAGCCTGCAAGTGTTTGACATCTTGATTGATGATTTGCTTGAATGTTAATCAGCTGTCAAAATCGTTTTTGTCAAATCGGCTGCTGTGCTTGTTCACCACTAGCCAAGCTCACTGCTCCTTTTGGATTTTTTATCTTCTTCTTTTTTTCTTGCACTACTTGCAGCACAAATCGTGTGATCATTTACTAACGGTCTGATGAGGCAGTTTGCTCTTTCAGCGTAGGGGCAGCTGTGTTGTACTAAACCCTTGGCTGCTCCCCACCTCCTGCCTCATAGCTGACCTCATCCCTACGTGATGGCTCTGCAATGTCAGTCAGGCTCAGGGACCAAACCTATCTATTCACGTGTATTGATATTGCATTGACCTGAAGGACAGCAAGCCGCAGATTACCTCACCGGTAACACTAGCTGTATTGTGCTGAATTTTGCATGGTCACATTGACCTGGTTACTTCTTCATTATTCATGGGAATGGGAGGAAGGCTGCAAAATGAATACACACACACACGCATGCATCTATGTATGCCTATCTAAAAGATGGAGTCGGGGAGAGATTTAAAGAGGCATCAGGTTGAAAAGACAGTGAGTTTAATACTTTTGGCTTCACTTCTTGAAACATAAGAGCCATGTGGCCTATGTTGCTTGTGCGTTCATGCCTGTGCGTGCATGCGTGTGTGAACTCAATCAGTCCTCGGGCAGAAAAGGGTGCGGGAGTAATCCAGCACAGGAGACATAAAACCCCAACCATTAGTGGACCAGCTCACATAACCCAAGCACTGGCAGCTGACAGACGTGCGTAAACACATGGCACTGCTTTGCCATATTCAGCGTGGCTTCGGCATTCAGCACCTCTTCCCCCATTTCCACCACCACAGGCCTCTTCTTTCTGTCACTACACTTGGGCGGCTCACAAATATTTGCCATGGGGCTCTGTAAGCTCTCAGAAGTCAGGATTAATGGTGGTGTGTGCCTCACACCCAGGGCCTGACAAAGAGTCCCCATCTGGAGTTCCAAGCCGTGACTGAGGAACAGAGGCAGCACACAGAGCCCGGTCAAGGCGGCCGGTGGAGGGGGGGGTCTATAGGCACCACTCCATAAATGAGCAGGACTCCAGAGCAGTTCTGATGAATGAAGGGGCGTCTCTGTCTTTTGATGGAATTGGGAGGAAAGGAGCTCCTCCGTGTGAGCTTGGGCCTAGTGCCACACCAAATGGATTACATTTCCACTACCAGCTGATTAAACAACCAAATCTGCATCCATCACTGGGCCTTGATCCAAACAATGGTAGCAGCCAGTGTGGAGGCTACAGCCTTGCCCGTCTTGACCAAGTCCACAGCTTTCCCACAATTTAGGAAATCATGTGGAAACAGGATTATGGGTAGGGTAATTTTGGGCATTGGCCTGTGACCTTTTGATGTAGGGTACTTTATATAGGAAAAAATGTAAACATCATTTCTGTGTGCGTGCTGTAAATACAATAACCCTTTCTGTGCAATCCATCCAATTACAAATGTAGAACAAGACTGTACACAAGTCTGAGGCAGGTAAACCATTTTCAGCACCTTAGCATTAGTTCATTTGCTAATTTGTCCTAAATGCAGAGTAACGATTAAGCTGATGAGAATGTCAGGGGAATACTGCAAGTGTCTCTTGCACTGGTGTCTCTAAATGTCTTAACAAAAATTTGAGGTCAATGTAGTCCAGGGGCCACAGAGAAATGAGATTAGCACAGCTGAACAGCAAGTTTGGAGAAATCGGTCTGTTACCATGTGTGGAAGTAATGTGTTTTGTTACAGCCTCACAGATTAACAGTATATTACGATTTGATCCTAACCTTGATACAAAACAGCACTATAATTGTGGTGTAGTAGCCCGCAGATATGATAGAAAGGTGTGGTTATGGAGCCACCCTGAAATACCTTCAAATCAGCTGATATGTTGGGCAAAGGATGATGACTGTGGATGTACTCTGGATGTAGTCAAAGACATTCAGAGGGTAGGTATGCTTTGGAAAGGGTGAGATTGAGGCAGATGATACACTGTAAGGGGAGCAGCCAAAAGAACTAAAAATACAATGCTGTTAAACAAGCTCTTAACAGAACCAGAGTTACCACACAGGATGACAGTTTTGATAACAAACTTTCTTTTTCGTTTCAGTTGTGTTTTGTTGGGGTTTTTTGTTTTGTTTTTATCCCCCCACATAATGCATTCAGCGTTGTTAATCCACTCGACTGCGTCAAACCGCTAGTCCTTGTTTACCATCCCTTTTGTGCTCAAGATTTCCTTCTTCCTGCGATACAGGTCCTCAAACCTGTGCATTTGCTTCTCCTCCCTCAGGCCCATTGATGAGAGGCACCCGACGGTGACGGCTGACGGCACTGTAGACAACCTGGCCCAGGCGGTGGACATGATCCTCGGTCAGAGGGGGCACTGAACACCAGGCAGTGGACACTGAACTCTAGCTGATCAGCAGTACCATTAAAAAGTAGCTTCTGAAAGTTTTCTTTGTTATGGAAGTTAAATTAATTAGCCCATGGCCTCTATAAACTCTTAACAGCCAACTGTTTTGTCACACATGGGAAAGACTCCCATCTGTTGCTCTGCGAAGTGTGACACAAACTGGAATGAAGTTTGCAGAACAATTATCCCATCTGCAAGAGATAGCGTTGAGCATGCTTGAGCTGTACTGTGTATTTGTCAGTACATGATTGGCATAGATAAGATACCTCAAGATGACACGAGTGTGCCGTAACCAGCTGCTGACTGACAGTTAAAAGGCGAGAGAAATGCAGTGTTCAAGTTCCCACAGTCAAATTCTCCGAAGAGCTACTGTACTCACAGTTTGCACTAAACATTTGCTGCACTTTAACGCAGAGTAATTGTTGTGCGTCATGTGATGAAAACAGAAAACGTGCACGACCCATACAGAGCTGAAGAAAATATTTGATTTTTTTCTTTGATTATTATAAATAAAGATAATTTTCGACTCTGTGTGAAAATGTGTGGAATCTCCATCAGTTTGGAAATTTGTCTGAGTCATTGTCAGAGAAAAGCTCAAGGTCTTAAAGCACTTGGGGAAAATTCAGCCTTGGCTCAGGTTTAAACTGGCATTCATATCGGAGAGGCTTTTGTTTTACAATAATAAATCGCTGGAAATGGGAAGTGAGCTGGTCTGAGAGATGATAAACGCAACCACTGCTGAATGCGATAAATTATGCTGATGCTTGGGCTCATGTTTCTCTCTGTGTAAACAAAAATGAAACCGACACTCCATCAGATTGAAGAACCACAGATCTTCAACTGCTTATCTTTATTTACTTGACTTTAAGCGGCCTTTTACTGGAGACGGTCCTGTCATAGCTTCTCTGTCAAAAGCCAGTCATTACACCACGGTATCCACACCGAGGGTTAATAAAACGACCATGACCGAAAAAAAAACGAAAAAAAGATTGGTTATTGGGCTTCAGTGTCACAGTTGGATCGTTGAGATCTTTGGAAATGGAGCGTAAAACAAATGATTCTCAATCGTTGCCCCCAAGGTTCCACTGTACCAAATAAATTCGACAAGAAAAAAAAAGCTCATTTTCAAGTGATACATTGAGGTCTCTTAGGTTTATTTCACCATTAGCAGACACAAGCTTGAGTATGTCTGGGCATTCAGAGGTAATGAAATGTTATGCAGTAGTATGAAACTGCAGCTTGACTGGTTGTACCACTCCTATTTGCAATTCAGAAATAAATGTTAATGTGCACAGAAAAGCACTTGCAGCTGGTACCCAGTTTTCTAACAGCCTGCACATTGTTTGACCCTGTGTTTTGTACATTATGTTACTGCCTGCTGGACTCGTATTGAGCTATTAAACATGCATTTGAATACTCTCGAATGAATTCACTTGGCTTTAACTAGGTTATTTTTCCAGTTAAGGGAGGTGAAGTATCTGAGGGATCTAGGCCACAGTTTACAACACACACATACACCCCTTTTGGCAGGTTCGCCATCACTAGGTCTTAAACTCAAACACACACACGACCCAGAGCTGGATGATTGTTAACCTCACCTCTTAGGCCAGCCTGAGTTTAGCTGCCAGTTTGACATAAGTTACAAATTAGCAACAGTTTACATATCGTGGCTGTCTGCACTGGTAAACAGCGATATACTGTATTCCTAATGGGGTGCAGTACATTGATTCCTTTCCTGTCGCTGCACAGCAAGATTGCTTTCAGATAATAGAGGTGACCTCATTTTGGGAGACATGTCTGGGCATGTAGAGTAGGATTTCACTGTCATGGGACAAATTGATAGACTGGCAAATCCTTGTCTCACCAAAGCTGTTATGGAGATTAACGTGTAAAGGTGATTGCTACATCAGTTTGTCACCTTTGGGCGTTTTTGGTATTGTATTGTGTTCATTACGTTAAAATAACTGTATTGTCTTGTACTTCAATTTATGCTAGAAATGAAATAAAATACGCACAAAATACGCAAATTTTGAGCCACCCCTTATTTCGGTATATTTTGCGATGAAGTTTTGAAATGGCTGCTGGGATTTATTTGCAGTGTTTTTCGGATCATTTTGATGCTGAATAATGAAACTGTTTCCAATCAAATTCTACCCAGATGGTATTATATGGTGGATCAAAATCTGCATTCATAATTCCATCAATTTTAACAAGATCTCCAACATCCCTGACTGAAATGCATCCAAACCCTGACAGAGTCTCCACAGTGTTTCACAGATGGCCATAGGCACTAACTGTTGTACGTCTCGCCTGACCTTGTCGTACATACTGCTAACGATTTGAAACGAATATTTCAAATTTGGATTCATTACTCCATAATTGATTTGCAAAGATGTTTTTTCTGCCACCGATTTTTCAGTCCAGTTCTTGTGTAATTTGGCATACCTCTGCCTTTCCCCTATTTTCCTTCCTAACTTTCCTTCCTTTTTGCTAGATTTATTTTTCCTGTTTTTTAGTCGTGACCTAAAAAAACTTAGCAGATAAGTTTTTTAAGCCTCCCACTTCTTCTTTTGTCCTCCACTTGTTCAGCTGTTAAAAGACACACCACACCTTGTTGGTGCAAAAATACTATCTACGCCTGTCAAACAGTTATTAGGAGCATTTTTTTTCTAGATTCATCTGTTTTTGTGACAGGCTGCTAGTAACAAAGTGACTAAAGATACAATTTCAATTTGTTCTTTGCTAATTTTTCAGTTATGTGAAGATGCAACACTGGTTTATCCTTTGAGCTAGGTGCTTTTTAAATGCTTGAATGATTCACAGGTAGTGTTAAGTGACTTAACAAATAGGAAAACCCCTATTTCCTCCATTTGCTTAAATGTAAATAAAAGCTGAGAAATATTTTTTCCACAATGATGCCTCTTGTACATCATCTTATTATCTTTTGGGAGACGCCTGTGTCATTTCCAGTCAAAAAATAACTTGCTAGTTGAATAAAAGTAACTTTAAGTCAAAATTTGCCAGGGGTATGAATAATTATGGGCTTGACTGTATATATGCGCATACATGCACAGAGAATTGAATCTGTAATTTCCCCTGTACGTACATAGAGATCTCCACTAAGGGGCTAAATTAGGTTAAACTGATTAGAAGTCAGTGTCCGAAGTTCAGAGTCACAGTGACACTCCATCTGTGCCAATCCTGTGAATGCAATGTTTCAGGAATACCTGGAATAGGAGAGATTGTGACCATGTTTCACAAGTGATCAGTTATATGATACTAACCTATGTTTTCCACCTATTTAGAGTTTTGACTACTCATGTGTCGAGACTGGATATCAAATACAACTTGTCAAAGTGGCAGAAGAATTCTCTTTTATAGCCTTTTCTGCATTTTACCTGTTAATGTAATTTCCCGTTTAGTGCACTTGATTCAAGGCAGAGTTCATTACATGTCTGTCTTGAAGTATCATCTTTTCTGGTCATAGCAGAATATGATTACGACCACAAGAGTATCCTCACCCCTGCCGCCCTCCTCTCCTACAACCTCAGCTCATTAAGCTGATGATCTCATTTTCATCTTACGTTGATGGACACCTTAGGGATGCAAATCCCTTTAGCATGAGTCTGAGGATCAAGAACAGAATGTGGCTGTATGCTGAAAGTATCCTGCCACTTTCTGGCATTCAGTACTAACATTCTTGTGAGGGTATAATTTCAACAGTGTTTGCGTTTGCAACAGAATCCCAGTCAAAGTTGTGATACTTTTTTCTATTTGTTGAAATTATTTTAATGTAAATCTAACTTATGATCTGATACTTTCATAAGTGATTTTCCCCAGCTCATTATACACACACTGTGCATATTTGCAGAGTGCTCCCTGCTGCAGTGTGTCTCTCAGACTATATTCACATACACTACATTTGTATGTCATCTATTTGGGTTAGGCTCCTCTTACACAGCGTGCACACAGCCGCTTTTGTAACGCACCTGCAGTTACCCACCTTAACAACTGCCAGCTGTGTGCTACCTTGAACTTTCATCTCTGCTCATTCCGTTCTTCCTGTTTGACAGGAAATGGAGGGTCAGCTGACCAGACAACGTCGCACACCTGCAGCTCTAAATGCACCATTATCCACAGAAACGTGCACTTGTTTTTACAGCAGCCAGTTATTTGTCCCCTCCCTTCTGCGTGTAGCAAGCTGGTCTAAAAGAGGCCTCTTGATTTTGCTCGCCAAGACACGCGGTTTCCCCACATTTCATCACTCTCCTTCCCTTGTGGGCAGCTGTGCCAACAGCTCTTGGTGGTGCAGGAGGGCTTTGAAACGTCTGAAGTTGTTAGGTCTGGAGCCAAACCCTAAATTTCCTCCCTCTCTGTGCTGTCCCCAACCCCACCCCGATTTTCTACCCAACAGTCTTCACAAGCAGCCTGTGAAGTGCTTCAGTTCAGACACTGAGCAGTCTGTACTCTGCTAATGTGGCTGCAGTCAGCACTGGCCCCTCCAGGGACGTGACCCCTGCCTACTTGCAACTAAAGCATCAGCTGGGGCTTTACCTCCCCAGACACAAAGCATGCCATAATTATGGTTGTATGTCAGCACAGTGTAAACTATTTTGGTATGCAAAATGTCTGAATGTTTACAGGTGAGCTCATTTTTAGAAACGTGTGTCTGCTGGGGCTCTTTTCTGTGAAGGTGTCCTTTAGTTTTTTATGCCCATCTACAGTCACAGCCAGAAGCTTTGTGTGTGTGTGTGTGTGTGTGTGGTCTGTTCCATTGCTTACAGACACAATATCTTAAAACTGGGAGTTGAGAGTGACCAGAATAGACAGGATCAGAAATATGAATATATAACAAGGACAGCACAGGGTGAGCAGTTTGGAGACAAAGTTAGAGAGGCAACCCTGAGAGTTTTAACACATGAAGAGAAAAGATGGTAGATATATTGGGCAAAGGATGCTAAATATGCAGCTTCCAGGCAAGAGGAGAAAAGGTCGACCGCAGAGAAGATTCATGGATGTAGTGACAGCAGAGGGTTGGTGTTACAGAGGAGGATGCTAGGGGTAGGGCGACATGGAGGCAGAGCATCCATCAATTGGACTCAAGGAGGAACTAAGATTTTGACTTTTTTTATTTTAGAAATCAAGGTCACTCTAACCTTGCAAACTCATTTTTCTATAACTCGAGAATTTCTACTAATTTATCTGGAATTTCACATCAATTCCAGATATATGGAATGTCGCAACCCAATTTAATTGTTCTGTCTGTTACTAAGTGCCACTGTAATGATTGTGTAGCTATTAGATACATGATAACCATCAACATTGTAGAAGTTGTACATAAAGCGACTATTATTGAATTTGTCTCATGTGAATACATGTTTAGCCATGTAAACTATTCTGCGTTCTGTTTTTCTTAGTGAACTAGGTATAGTTCAGAGCAAGTCCCCACAAAGCTTTAGAAAGAAAGTATACCTCACACCAAATTGAAATAACCTGTTCTATTCATAGACCCTTGGTGTGGATGGGGAACAAGTCTCATTAATAGGCAAAACTGGTAAAAACTACAACGACTCACATTTTAAACCCTGCAGTCGTCTTGCGAAGTGACACTGGACTGAACTCAGAGGGTATTGTCAAAAAACATAAGAATTTATGACTTTTCTGATTCATTCTTTTGTGTAAGACCAGACGTCTGCTTTTAAGACACGACAGTGAATACAGTTTTTCCCAGAAGTACTTCAGAGTGAATCCTGCAAAGTGTAATCAACATGACCAGTCAGTAACTGGAGGTTTGAGCTGACATTTTGGTTTGACTTTTCAAAATTAAGCTCCTCGCAATTTTAATTAAACACACACACACACAAACAAACAAAAAAAAGCACTTGCTCAACTGGAAATGTTTTGTGGCTGGGTGGTACTGCTAAATTGCTTTTCACCTCTACCACATTTGAGCTGCCAAGCTGTGGTTGGCACCAAACCCGAGACTTCTGCCAATATTCGGCTCATTTCACATATGGTTTGACTTTTCCACCCGGAAAAATGGCGTAAAAAAATTCTGTGAAGCACGCATCATATTTGAATATTAAATAAAATGATTTATTTATGTACATGTAGACGGAAAACTGTCGGCGCAACCCTTTCATAATAGAGGCGAACGAATGCGGTGAAAAGTGTGGGACGTCTGTTGTCTTAAAGCTGAAGTATGCCGTATGAAGTGAAGTGTCATTAAGACCTCCAAAAGCCCCTCAAAAGTGACCACCTTTCTCTTATGTGTGTATCGGTGGAGGGTTTTGAGCAAGTGTCATGCACAACGCTGGCATGATGCACCCCTCCTGCTGTATCTATCTTCTCGCTTCACTTCTGTCACTCTACTGATTAAAGGCCAGGGGCCCTGAGTGTGTTGGGCTGCTGCACGGCACGTTTAAAAAGGCTCGTGTTTACCCTTTTTCTTCTTAACTCAGTACATGAGAAAGGTTTAGTGAGCTGTGTGTACCACTGAGGACGTAAATATGGCCTCAAAGGTTTCTCGTGCAACAGCCACAACAAGTCAGCACTTTACAAGGCATTGCAGGCGACCCGCAGATATGCTTCGTTTGAAATTTGAGCCTTGAGTATAGCATGTCAAGCAATCTTCAAATTACTCAGCTAGTCTTTAATGAGGAGTCTTTCTTCCCTCAGTGGCACATCGTTGCTTTCAAAGAATGACAAGCATCATTGCAAGTGTGAACAAACTTGCAGGAGGAGCGTGCGGCCGTCACGGAGCAGTGAATCAAAAATTTAACGACAGCATACATTTTCGTAGATTTGCACAGGCACCAGAGATGGGGAGGGGAAACAGACAAACGGAGCAGCAGCAGCCCTGACACATGGCCCATATTCACAGCCGCCTCCCACGTCACTGTGCTCCTCAGAGAAAAAGCCCCTTTTGTTTCCCAAAGCAGGGAGGGAGGAAGGTCTCTGGGGTGAACCGTCGCTCAGCTCCACTACTCCACCCGCCATCAAAGGAAAAGAGAGAGAAAGAAAAAGGGACCGGACTTCCCAACTCTGCCTGGCGTCCTCCATACTTACTCCCCGCCTCAGCACACAAACACAGGCTCATCAGTAGTACCACTACTACGGTTGTGATTGTCTTTTCCTGCAACTTAATTGGGTCAGTCTGCATCGTTGCATTAAAGACGTCGCCAACAATGACCTTGCTGTCCTGTGCACTGCTGCTATTAATGAAAGAGGTCTTTCAGCTGCTTTACTTGACCAAACGTAACATTGCTAGTGTGTAACACTTATAAGATAGCAAAGAATCCCTGCATTAAAACGTACTGTGCAACTTTCCTCTGCAAAATATCCTTAAAATCATCAAAAGTAGATCTAGTTATGCACAATTATACCCCACAATCATGGAATATTATTATGTATTTGATTGTATTACCTTTTTTATCTTAAAATATCAGATGTATTAATATAAAAGCATGTGGTAGTTTATGGTAAAAGTATTATATTTTCCTCAAATAAATAAAATCTAACATTCAAGTTAAGTTTAAGCATGAAAGTACTTTTATTCAGTGTATCTCGATGGCTTTCTACTGTGAAGATTTTAGTCGTTTTAAACTGATTTGTTCCAGCATTTGACTTAAGAGTTGTGTGATTTTTGCCAATGAGAAACTGCACAAACTTGTATTTTAAGATTACGCTGTTTAAATCCTGTGCATCACCTACACATGGTAGATTTTCACCCAGCAAGGCATCGGTCAGTTTAGGCAGTTTGCACTAATTGCTCTCCTTGAGCAGTGCAGTGGTTAGTGGTTCATTGGCAGGCTGGTCCTTGTTGTGTATAGTTTGCATGTTCTCTCTCCAGGTACTCTGGATTCTTCCCACAGCTCAAAAATGTGAATATTAACTTGCCAATTCTAAATTATTTGTGAATGTTAATGTCAGCATGAATGACTGCCTCTCTGTGTTAGCCCTGCAATAGACGAGCCACCTGTCCAGGGTGTAGCCCACCTCTTACGCTACAACAGCTGGGTCAGACTCCAGCAACGCTGAATTGGATAAGTGGTTACGAGGCTGAATTTATGGCTCCCCCTCAGATGCCTCAGGATGTAAAAGTTGATTTTCGCGCACACAACATTTTTGGACACTTTGATAAAAACTGCTTGGATGCAGCTGCTGATCTAGCTTTAATCACCTTTGTTAATCGGCTGCACAAAAGTACAATCCCATTGATTTATTTATCTTTTTTCCCCCTCTGTCTGTTTAAATTTGCAGTCCATGGTGAAATAGCAGACGTGCAAGTGGCCAGAAAGGGATTTGGCAGTCACAGAATCCTTTAATTGCTCCAATGGTAAATAATTTAGCTGAGTTTAAAATCTGCTTTAAACATAGTCCAGAGATCCCATATGTCATGAGAAGAAAAAAACACTTAAATAATGAAGTTACAAATGACACTTTAAAAAGTGTGTTTATTCGTATAGAAATATGCTCATGTTTTACATAACTCTGTAGTTACAAATCGTAAAAAGAAAGAATATTAACGCTATTAGCATCACGTTTCTTCAAACATACAGGAGCAGAGATCCAGAGATAAGCCCGATGTTACTGTGTGAAATGTTAAGCTCTTCAGTATACTTTATGGTGTGTGTGTGCAGCCTGTTGCTCAGTAAAAGTGAAAGGGGTTTTACTAACAGTAACTCATGAAGTAGTCTCCATTTTTCTCCATCATGTACCCACGTACTACTGAAGAACGTCAAAGGAAAAGACACTCTTCCTGGAGCAGAGAATTTTTACAAACCCGCTGTGAATTCTCTCCATATCTAGTACAATTAGGGTAATCAGGGTTACAGAGAAATGTTAAAGACCCCAGTCTGTGAGCCAACATTACTCATTTTTATATTTATCAGTTCTATTTTCACCCACATCCATCCTCCCTGACTTTCTTGTTCTCCTGAGACACGTTTAAGATACCACACAGTGGGGGAGTAGCTTCTGACTACACAAAGTCCACAAAAATAGGCGTTTAGCACACAAAGCTCCTGTTCAAAATTCTCCACAAGGGAAAAAATAAAGACAAGTGCTAGAACGCTCATTGTATTAGCTTTCCACTTGCTTTTTCCTTAAGACTATCAGCACTGTTTTTCTTTCAGTCCTCTAAATTAGCTTCCCCCAGGAGGAAGGCAGTCCCGCTCAGTTCCTCTCAATTTGTTCAATATCTAGCTCGCCTCCAAGCTGATCCTTCCTCATGCTACACAGACCTGCCCAGAAAGGCTCACTGTCTTTCCCATTGGTCGTTCCTGGTGTCATGTCGTCACAATCCGTGGAGTTCCAGTCTGCATCCTCTGTAGCGGTGTCTGACGACACGGTGCTGGTGATCTCGCCCTCTTTGGTCTGAGGCTGAATGTCCTTGAAGCTGTGCTCGTTTGAGTCGTCAGTATCGCGCTGAGTGGTGCTCCTGAGGGTGGGGGTAGCCTGGCTGGACTCGCGGCCGTCCTCGCCCGTGAATCCTGGGCAGCTCAGACTGTGGAAATTCCGAAGTTTCTGTGGAGAGCCAATGAATTTTTTTAGAGGCCTTGAATTCATGCTCTCAAGGAAGCAGACTTGCACTTAAACCACAAAACATTCCCCTTCCTGGAGTATGACCCATATCCTAAAGAGGACACAAACATGGCTAAAGGCCCACAGACGTCTTCTGAAAACAATCCCACTACTGTACTCAAACAGCATGTGGGTGAGTGAGTGAGGTCAGTGCTGGACACTGGTCAAGAGACTCTATAATATAAAAATATAACAAGATTTGAAGGATACAAATTTAGCTTCCATTACAGACAGCATGTGAGACTGTTAACTGTGATCTGAATGCCGATGGGAGACATTGGAAAACAGCAAGTAGCCAGATACCCAGGAGGCAGACATCACTCATGTTGCCCTTTTGACTCTGCACAACACCCACATACATCTGGGAAAACCAGAACCTTTTGTAGGCAAATACATGTGTGCCAGCACTGCTGTGGGCAAGTCCTGTGACAGCTGTGCACGCTGGAATGAGAAGCTTTACAACTGAGGCTTTTCCAATCTGTACAGCTAATGTGTAGAAGGCAGGACAGCTGCCTCATGCCTGACTGTTACGGTGTTAGGGCAGAGGAACACGGGAGAATAGTAGCTCTGTGAAACCTCCTGTCACTTGTGTGCTTATATAACATGAAACAAGCATGGGACTGTTAGACATGCAGCTCACAGCCAAGTGAGTTGCGATTAATAAATAGATAAGAGATAAATCAAATGTAAGTTTTAAGACCACAAAAAAAAAGGACAGTTTATAGTAAAATGAGATGCATAAAACCTTTAGAGGGAAATATTTGTAGGTTTTAACTCATAGCAATTCGTAATGATAGTTCCCCAAATATGACTCGACAAATCACACCTCTTCACTCTCAGCATAGATAAAAATGTGTGATTTCAAATCTAGCTGATTCAATGTCAGTTCACAAATAACCTCACTTTTTCAGGATTTATCACCCACTAAGAGTTGCAAACATAGAGAGCACCGTGGTCAGATCTATGCATGAGTGAGTAAGGTCTCTACTAGATCAAAAGGGCCGCTGCTGTTTTTCTTGGCTCAGCAGCAGGCCAGTGTCACATTGCTGCCTTCAGCATTAGGTCTCTCAGACTTCTCGCCTGAGAGACCATGAGACTAAACTGATAAGGTCACAATTAGTCTGGGATATGGAAAAAAACAGTGGCACGGATGTTAACTTAACCAAATACAATTCTAATTTAGAGCAGCAGACTTGTTCTGCCCACAAAATCTTCTTTGAACAGCGTATCCTCACATAACTTACTGCACCAATAAAAATGAGGCTAATGAGTAAGTACTGCCTGCGTTGTCTGTTACTGTCACGCTCCCTCGTTCCCACCCACCCACTGAATGAAACGAAGAGGAGAGCAGAAAGTCTCCTCATCCATACTGACCTTGACTCTCCGTCAATAAAAGCTGATCAATAGCTCATGAGGCCTGGTAGTGGGAGCGATCTACGCACTGAGCTGAATTTACAGAAATCAATATCTCTTTACCCGACACATATACCCCCCTGTGAGACGATCTATAACCTCTGCCACAGCTGCTCCACTTGCAGTCACAGTGAACCACGCAGAGAGTAAATCACACCAGTGAGGCGTGTGGATGAGAGGACACTTTAGAGACGCACTCAGCACTGAGACCGATCTTTGAATAGTAAGGTGACTTTGAATGCGGATAGGGCGGCGAGTGTGAAGCGATATAAGCCCTTGAGCTGAGTGCCAAACAGACTTACTCTATCATCAAACGTGAACGTCATTTCTGTTGAATCCAAGGCAACTACATACTTCATACTTTAAATATAACATATTTAGTCCTTTTTTCAATGAAATCACTTAACCTATAAAATGTAAATAAGTTTAAGTGAAAGCTTGTTCCTCAGAGCAATAACGACAATTAAGGGTTTATGAATAATGGGATGTTGGAGTTACTTCAGGCTGGAAACTTAAACATTTCCCATTTCTCCCCCTGAAATTCCAGTTGCAGTTCCTTGTGTCGATGCCTGCTGTTTCAACCCGTCCACCACCTCAACATCCACCTGTAAGCAGCTTGAGTGATAAACCTACGTGTCAAACTCTATATTCTACAGCTGTAATGAATCATTTAGAAAAGACTGAAAAAAGTTCATCTGCGTAACTAGGCTAAAAGTCAAATGATATTTTATCCCTCTCATGCTAGTCATTTGGAAGTCATTTCCTCCAGGGTTTGCCTTACGCCAGTCACTTCAATTCAAAAGAAAGTGAAGCAACAAAATTTACTGATCACTGGAAGCTTTTTTTGGTTTTTTCTACCTGTCAGAGTTGTGTCTTTTTAACAGAGATGAAGAGCAGCAGGGAAGATCCAAATCTAAGCAATCCTCTCAGCACCCTGAATTTTCTCTGCCTCATCTAAGGTTGTTTTCGCCACGCTGACCCCGTTCCTGCTTGGAGCGCGTGCGGCGTCTGTTTGTCGTGTCACAGCAGCGTTGTTGTTAAGACACTGCTGAACTCTGGGTGACTTTCTCACAGGGGCCAAGTCCAGCTCCAAGTTTATGATCCAGCCAGTGAATGTGTGAAACTTCACCGTGTGTGTGCGTGTGAGTGTGTGTGTGAGCTCGAGGGGCAAACAGACCAACGCCTGCCAGGATGTCCAGATAAATCCAAATTTCAGAAGTGACCAACCGAAGCTAATCATTCCTCTAGTAATTCCTGCTTTGATCAAATTATCTTTATTCAGTAGCACATTTAACGGGGCTACTTTTCTTCAAACTCTGTGAGTACAAGTACAAGCTCAGATAATCGAATGTGACCCTGAATAGGCTTGCATGAATTAACAATTGCCTTTAATGACAACGCCTGAGGGAAACAATGGAGTGACCTTAACCATAAGTGTTTTGTTTATCCTACACATAAGGAGAAAAATGCTTGTGATACTGACACTGATTGACCTTGCAAAGCTTCCAGCTGGTATGACCATTTCCTGTAATCCTCCTCCTTGAAGTTATGGGGTTGTGGCGAGTTTAACTGATAAATAAATGCCACATAAAAACGCCAATGGAAAAAGCTCCTAATAAATTATGACTGGCTCAGTTTCAAAGTTAATACAGTGTATTAACAGACAGCATCTTGAGTGCAACGTGTTGTTAAATGGAAGAGGTAAACTGGCAGGTTTTCAGTATTTAATGTTTCTTCTGTTTAAATAAAGAAAAATATTATATTATCATCTGATCTACATGTTAAATACCAACCTGTGTCATTTTTGCCAGATCCAGTGAAGGCCTCTGTTTGTGTGTGTCATCTGGTCTCCTGCGCTTCACACCAGTCTTCTTCTCATTGAGGACGCATGGCTGTGAGCGACTACGGGGAAGACCCCCCTGTCCTCCACGGCGTTCCAGTTCTGGAGTGGAGTCAGGGGAGCTGGGAGGTGACGGTCCACGAGGCTCAGGGAGGCAAATTTGTTCATGAGAGAGGTAGAGGGGCTGCGATGAAGGGTCGGAGGACAGGGGCACTGAGGAAGAGGAGGAGGGAGTCAGGCTGGTGAACGCAGAAGACCATGGAGGGCGCTGGGTGAAAGACGGCAGCTCAAGGGTGTTGGATCGGGCAGGCAGGCTGAAACTGGAGCTGCGCTGCATGCCCGCGAAGCCACTCTGCATGTTTCCAATACTGCTGCGTTGGACGCTTCCTCCACTGTGGCACCTCCGCTTTTCCACAGCTGTCCACACGCGAGAGCCCTGAGGACGCCAGGAAGAGCGACAACCACTGAGCTCGTCTGAGCAAGACAGGGACCGGCACTGTCGTTTGCTGGGGGGAGCGGTGGAGTGCGAGGCCTCAGTTAGGCTTAGGTCCTGCAACAAGTTAGTGATTGTGCTTGAAGTGGAGCCAACATCCCAGTCCCAGTGGGCAGAACTTGTGTGCACTTCTGGCAGAACATCCCACAGGCTCTCCAGGCTGGTTCCAACTGGCCTCCGCTGTATGGCACACCTGTGACCCATGTCCCTCCACCGGCTTGTGTCTGCAACAAACAGACCACATTTATATGAATGAAACTGCCTTTAAAAAACAAAAGATACCCAAACACAATCCCACCCACAATATGGGAAACAATGTAAGGGCTAAACTTGAACTGAAAGTGTGTTGATCAATCAACAGCTGCCCACAAATCTTTATGCAATGTTCAAACTCCAGTGCTAATCTGTTAGTTTCCCTCTTTTTTCACTTCAGTCTCTTCAGCAGTTTTCAACAACAGATCTATACTCATGCAGGACTGCAAATTTACTCCCTAGTGTCAAATTTACACAAAGATTTTAAAAATATATTAAGATACAATTAAAAATCCACCATTATACACCCCTGCAGCGCTGTGCAAACTCCTTTAGGAGATGAATCTCAAACAAAGAAAACTGCTTTTAGTCCTAGGTACTACAATTGTTTAGTACCCGCAACTTGGGCAGTGTCAATGCAATGCATAAGCATGGGTGTCACCATGTGTACTTTGTGTTGACACTACTCACTGCTTTGTTTAATTGGCACTAAAAATAAATACTGCCCTGCAGCCACCGCTTTAGCGTCACCGTCTGTAAGTACAGCTGATTGGAAAAGGGAATGGAGCTCAACGTCCAACTGACTCAACATGCCTGAGCAAATGTCAATAAGCTTCTAACTACAGCTTTTCATCTCTTCGTTGAGATTTACAAGAGCGATGCATCAGACCAGCTCGGTATCTGCCGTCAATGGTCAGATATTCTCCGAAACCAAAGCTACCATGCCAACACCTGTTATCGTCATAGAAACAACACTATTAAACAACAGAACAGATTGGCCAAATGAACTGGTTGGTCAACTCTGAGTCAGATACTAAACATCGAGGCCACTGCCCACTTCTGGTATGCAAAAGGTCTATTCTTCTTCACTGGAGATAAAATTCCCCAAAATGCCATCCACAATACACGGGTAGGACAAAGAACAAAAGGCCTTCTGGTACAGCTCTGTTCTATGCCAGGACATTTTCAATTCTTACACACTCAATGCCAAGTAACTGCAAGGACGTAATACATCCAATTATACAAAACAGAGACTGTAAAGTATGTTCTACTGCTAGAAGAAAACTAAAGATATGACTCTTTTGCAGCATGTCTGGAGTATTGAAGCATCAAGGAGTGCCACAAAATTTAAATTAATGCTAAACCCCCAACACAAAGTTGTTACTGTATTATTTTTGTTGGCAAAAACACCTGCCAGACATGTTTCACCAAACGCAAAGTTACAATGAACAAAATGCACTAGACTTGCTTTAATCATCCATCTAGACCATCTAGTACATAACTACTTTATAACAACACTTCCTGTCCTGTTTGTTATTGTCACCAATGTGCAACATGTAAATAAGTTAAAGAGGGATCTAAGATTTTTTCCATGTCACATAATGCAAACCTTTACCCATGAGTCCGCAAGAGAAAAGTGCTGTCCCCTGGCTCATGGTCTGTGCCTGGAACTGTAGAAAAAAATAAATAAATAAACTTTTCAGCTTACAGGAAAGCCACAAAAATAAAATGTAGAACAGGCTTTAATAATTACAAGTCAGTAAACCAACAAATAAAAAGAAGCAAAAACAACAACTACTGGAAAGATTCACACAGATTCTGTGTATGTGTTACTGGTCTTACATGCAACTCAGCGACGCAGAGAAAGAGAGAGAGAGCATTCCACCATAAATTCCTCTGATGGATGCTCAGCCCGTGAACATGATGACTTCATTTCATGGGACTAAGAGGGCAAAGTCAGTCCATATTAGTGGGGGAATTTTTACTCTGTGCTGAGTCAGAGCTGCTTATCCTTGTAGATAGAGCACTATAATACTCGTTTCTAGTGAATCTGTGAATATCATTTTGGTAACAAAATGGGGGGTGGGGGGGTTTAACAGAGTGGATTATTAGTGACTAAGATTTTGTAGCTCTGGTTAAAGTTGGCAAATTAGAAAAATAAAATGCAGAATCATAAAAGTGCTATGGAGTAATGAGTGGCCAGCAATAACTTCCTAAACCTGAGCAGAACATTGTCCTCTTCCTCATTGGTTGAAGTCTCGTGGTTAGGTTGTGTCATTTTATGTAAACATGTGAAATGACACACGGAGACACACACTCGCAAAAAAATCTGCTCACAGGAATAAAAAATAACCTCTTACCGGGACAAAATTTGTGCGTTTGGTTGTTACATCATCGGCACCCTTCTTTTCCAGTGTTTTGGGGTAAATGATCACCATGGCAACGCACATGCTTGTCCCACGTCGTTACGGTAATGCCAAGTTAAGCTGGAGGACATCTCGATGAGCACGGCGTTAGCAGACTGATTTCTCATAAATTAAAGACGCCCACCCTCGGCTCCTCCCAGAATGTGCTTCACTCCTCGGTCCAATCCTGAGCAGACACACAAAGATGAGCCCAGGATTATAATTCAGTACATTTCTGACATTCCGTCGACCATATAAGCAGAGAACCATCAAGCAGGAGGAGAAGACCAACTCCTTTTTATGGAGGGACACTATCATCATCTCAGCTTCAACTACTAAACTCCTAATGATGTCAAAAGTTATTCTAAAAAGTCTTACAGGAAGTCTCTCTCCTTGAGAATAGTTAGAGCTACAGTCATATTAGCAGCTGTCAGGCTGTATGCTTTGAGCTATATGCTAATGTGGGCATGCAATGAAAAATAATAACATGCTTATGCTATGTAAAACATTACCCATTTGTCATGTTCCAGTTGTAGCTTTCCAACAATTTTACAAAAATTTACATGATGTATTCAGCTAAGTAATCAAACTATAACACAAGTAAATGTCCTCGTGTCAGAATCAAACCCAAACCTCTGCATTAGTCTTACAGCACATAGATCTCCTGCTCTACCCAGTGATCTAAACCAATCCCATAACATTTTGTAAAAACCCAATAATTCTAATTCTACCACACCTAGAAGCAAAACTTAAAAAGTGGGTCAGGGCTTTCCCCAACTGATCACCAGTACATTTGCTCTTCAAATCATCAGGAGACAATTCAACTGTTGCATACATCTGCCTTGTTACAAGGAGTCACCACAGCAGGTAGCTCCACGTTTGATTTGGCAGTTTTACGCCGGATGCCCTTTCTCATCCATCCCCAAAGGCGGATTTGTGTCACTGCTTAAACACTGAAATACATTCTCACTCTTACTGTAGCTGTATAAAATGGGAAAATGTGCAAATGTCACATTCTTTATAAGGTTTCATCTTGTTACTATAAAAGCCAACTTGTAAGTCAACCCCTTCTTTGGTCATTTGGATGGCACAAATAGCATGCATCAAGGGAGAGAATTAGGTAAAAAAAAATGTTTCACAGCTAAATCTAAACAGGTTTGATAGTCTACTTCAATTAATACTTACTAATACTTGTATTTATTTATTTTTTTAACAATGCTTATTAGCAAGTACTGTAATAAGGACTACATGGGGTAACCTGTCACCATTAGGTCAAACTAAACAGTACAAAGCTAGTTAGGATGGTTTGATCAGATTAAATTATACCCTGGGTAGATAACGCATGCTTAGTTTAAGTCTATCAAATGATTTCAATCATTGGCCTGCTAACGTTGCACAGGCATGCACACTTAGGACAACCATGAAACCACAAACAACACATTCTTTCGCGAATGAGCGAGCTTTTAACTTTTTAGATCTAACTTGCATGTGCAGAGATGAGCATTTAATACTGATAAATTCTCCAACTCGCCCGTCACTCTACACAGGAGCATCCTGTTCAACATCTGGAAGATAGATAGTGGAAATTTCAAGGAGGTCAATGGCTCGACAAGCTCTGTTTATTATTCTCAATGGAGTAAACATTCCCAGCAAACACTCGCTTTGATTGACAAGGCGTCACCTATTTCGTCATGCTGCCATTGATAGATTAATATTACAAGGTGTTTCACTTCCATGCTCTCTCCAATTTAACAACAAAAGTGGAACTCTATACCTTGTTTTATTTTTGCCTGTTTTTATAGTACAGAGAGCAAGTTTCCTCAAAAGTGTTCCATTAAGCACACAGCAAGGAATAGAGCAAAGTCAAAGTTGTGTAATTGAATCCTCGGGGGCTGGCTGGGAATAGCTGACCTTGCGGTTATCAAAACAACCTTCTTCGTATTAATGCTGCGCCATGATTACAGTAAAACTGCTGATTAGTCACAGATATAAATCTATATAATCATCATGAAGAATTTTACAACCACTAGATCAGTACCACACGAAGCCAAGTAAGATAGGCGACTGAAATAAAGTGAAGTGGACACAAGATCTTCGTACGTTGCATGCAAGGTCAGAGGGTGTGCACTTAAATGACAGAACAACTGCAAGTGGAGAAAAAAAAAAAAGGGGGGGGGGGGGGGGGAGATGGTGCATGCAAAACAAAAGAGTGCTTTGTGCAGAAGATGAGACACCGTGGGAAACAATAAAGGCGACATCTGAGGTTGCCGGCGGTGGGGTAAAGTGTGTGTGCGTGAGGGATGTTGGGGGAAGAGCATCACAAGACCCTGCAGGAGCTGACATGCTGAAGGTGGCATTTGCATTCGGCATATGATTTCCATTGCAAGCACTTACCACATGAAGAAAACAACTTAACTAGAAGGATGTTTTTAGCAGAGTTATATAAAACAAGATCAACACCACTCAAGGATGTCTGGCAGTTTTAACTTGTGGCCTGTGTGTTGAGAAAAGGACACATAAAAGCCTGAAGCTGGAGTGGGTCAGGCCGATTACACTGTGCATGAGTATTAACCTCAGAGATCTGTTTCACTGCAGAGATAGCTATAGATGTGCTTGGACAGAGGAAACAGTTGTTTATGTATTACGCTGAATGACTTGGTGACATACGCAACTGACATTAACAAAGAGAAAAGAAAGTTTGCACAAACATGAGAAAAGTTCTGACATTTATTTGAACGAAGAGGTAATTAAATTACGTCTCCCTTCCCTAGAAGGATGGAAAAAGACAAAATCGAGTCCTACATTCTTGATTCTAAAATTATAAACAACCACCGCTGTAGCAGCGGCTTAATCATCTTTCTCATGCTTGGGCATTTCATTTTTATCCCACAAATCCCATCTCCCATAAATCTGAACTGAGTGCTTTAAATGGGTGAGGTTTATGACATAATTATAAACATTCCTCGGCTCCATGACATGAGTTGAATACACAATTATAAAAGCCTAACCTTGCAGCCTTTAAAAGCCATTTAAACTTGTGTCAGTGTGTGAATAAGTTCTGGCAAAGGGTAGCCTGGTCTGCCTTTTCTTGTACAGACAAACCTGTAAAACAAATGTGGAAGCCATCCCATAGCATGACTAGTGCTTAATGGTTACACCCAACCCACTCACCTAATACTGCATGCACAGCTGTGCTCATAGACGGTGTAATCTGCCAAATGAGGTATCTAGAATTTCTGCCCAAGGGGTGCCACTCCCCTTCTGATGTCAAAACTCGAATCACCTCCATTAACGATGCTGGCATTATCGGGAATCAGTGGGAGTCTCTATGGTTCTGCAGCGCGATAACGCTTTATCTGAGCCAGGGCAGCTGACACTATGACAACTGAGAAGTCTAATCTCTATAAAAGGGGAACAACGTTGCAGGACGTGCTCCTCAGACGTGGCCTTCCATCACATGCAAACAGGCTGCTGACTGACTGCAGCAAAGACTGCAGTGACAGCAGCCAAGTCTGCAGTGACAGCAGCCCTTCTGAAACACAACAATAAGCTGCCTTGGGCAAGCTGATGGGACTCCACGCTTCCTTTGTGGTCACTAGAAGGCTTTCAACCATTGCAGCTTTAGGTTGTCAGAAACAGAAAGCTATGGCACAGCGTAAATGAGATAGTACAAGACAGGAAACCACAGAATTGATTGGGTCAAGTTAAAGCAAATGTCTGCTTTAAAGTCAGCCAAGGTCTCAAAACCTCCAGATACCCTATCCTACCCTTTTCTATGAAAAAAGAAAAGAAATTACACTTTTTTTTTTAACTTAAACTGGGTTTGCACATCTAAAATAAGTGCACCCCTGTTTCCTCAATTTGAACAGCTTTGCCATACATGACTTACGGTGTAATCCCATGGGTTGGGCCACCATTATATAAGGATTTAGCAGCTTTGTGTCTGATGGGCAATCAGAGCTAATACTAATCCATCTATATAGCACTTGGACAGCTGGTGGAAAACAACACAGATATGATTGTTTTAGCCCCAAATCAAGTGTATAATACACTTCTAAACTACTTATAAGATTATTATGTACCCATTTGAAAGATACCGCAGTGCTTAAATTTAAAGCTCTCGTCTGGGTACACTGATACACAAAACATCTTGTGATGGCGAGGATGTCAAGCTAAATTTCCACGCATCCTCTTTTGATGTGCATAAAAGAATGGCAGCTGGAGCTGTGTCCTGCCCTCAACAATCCCAGGATTGTGGCCATCTCAATAATCTGAGCATCTGCTGAGCACCTGAGATGGCCAGACTTAAAAACGAACTGAGGGATTTATGCTGCTCTTCATGACTGCACCACTTGTGAAAGGAATGCTGGGTAAATGCCTGGCTGTGGCTCTCTGCAGAAACACTCCCTTGGAAAGAATATGCATGTTCCTAAAAAGCTTGTTTCCCCAAGCTGTTGGCACTGATGTTGTTCATCTTTGAGCTGCATGCAGGCCCCATATTTGGACTCGCATTTGAACAGTCTCTAATGACATGGTGGTGTTTGAATTAATATAGCTAGTGATACTACATCATAGACCAGATACGTGAATGACATAGTGTCAAACTAGTGTTGCTTTTTTGTATCTGTGGATGTGCTGGCTGGAACATACATCCAAATTTCCAACAATATCAACATGCAGAATTCTCACTATGAAATTCAAGATTTTGAAACCTGAAACTTTCTTTGTTGGTACTCTCATAAGCTGGTCTCACAAAGGGCAGGTGCTACTAAGTACTGTCACGGCTGACTGACTGAAATGAAATTTATGAAACTCATTGTAGGAGGCAGGCTAGCCCACAGCTGTCCGCATGTTCACAGAAATTAGGCTATGTCAAACAGGAGGTGCACTACATTTAAAGCAGTGAGCAGTGAATAGTCAGAAATGAGCATGGCTGGGAGGCTTCAATAGCAGTTATCAGACTCAGTTGAGGGCCTGGGGTACAGCCAAGGTCTCACAAGCATGCAGCTGCCCACTTACCATAAACACAAAGGCTCAGCATGGCTATGCATGGCAGCCAAGGAGGCCTACGTTTTAAAGCAGGCCTGCTGTTTAATTTTCTCATACATAATCACTTGCACTGTATACATTTGTCCAGAACAACGGCTTTGTGGATCTCTGTAATCAAGGCTTTCAACAAACTTGTCCAAGTTGGAGAGAAATGCTGTCCACTTGAATTCTAAATCTAGCCAAGTCACTTAATTACAGAGGCTTGAAGACACAACAACGACATTGGAATAGCATTGCATGTTAATGGACCAAAATAAGAATAAGGCACATTGAGTGGACATTATAATGCAGGGGAGAGACTACTCCTGGGGTTTACATGCAGGAATTTATCCAACCTAAACACTGCCTTCCCTCTGACTACATACCATGTAGTTCCAACATTGTCTCATGGAAGTGAACAATGCTGCAACAATGGCATTACAGTACACAGGATATTTACATATTGTTTAAGTCAAGTTCTGATAGGCAGTCACTCGTGTCCTTGAGCTAAAACTAAAAGTTTTTCAGAGGAGCCTGCCAACCCTCCAGGTGGATGCCTCTTAATTTTAGAAGAAAAGGCCCTGAAAACTGAGCTAGTCCAAGTTACCAACACAAACACTCCTTTAAACCCCTTTTCTAAAATCCTTTATGAAAGGGAAATGAGTCTGGCAAAGAAATTACTGTGATGGGAGCTCACAGAAGCAAACAGGATTATGACAGAAAGGCCACAAGCTGCTAATTGTGAAAAATAAATATTACACATGCATGTACAGAAAGTAAAAAATAAATACATCTGTACTTCAAGGACAAGTCATCCAATGTAACCCTAATAAATTATACAAGCCACCTATAAATTTTATCAGACCCAATTATAGCTACGGGACACAGCCAGTAGTTCAGGTTTAACAAGTTAACAAGTTCTTGTGTTTATGATCCCAACATCCACTTAAATTGCAGAATCTGTTGGACTGTGTATCAGCCAGTCCTGATTTCATACCCGAGGGTAAGGTTGGTAAGATAAAGATAAGAAAAACAGCATAGAGTGTAACTACACACGGATCTGAGAAATAGATGGGCCACCAATGTCCAACCAGCAAATAAATACCTGTAAAATGTATTTTAAAAGTCTTATACATTTGTCACTAACTAACCAACACTGACTTCTTTTGCAATGCGTGAGGGAAAATCCAGTATGAGATCAGAATGTCTGGACTTCAAAGTTTCACACACGGTCACTTTACAAATGTATGTGGATGAATTTATACTTACTGTCAAAAATGCTGAGTGGATGAATGGACAAACTTACTATTATATTTTTTTATATAATTATTATAAGTCCCTACAACATTTAATCACAAATTATAGTGACAAAACATAGATATAATAAGCGGCAGAAGACAAAATCATTCACAGTAGAATTTATGCAAGTAATAACCTAGGCAAAACACAAAAAGATCATGGCTAAGGCAGTACACAAGAGGAAAAGTTGCTAAGCTAACTAACTACTACTTTTAGCTATGTTTTGTTTTCACCGACAACACTTTGCTGGGAGTTACTTCTAATGTGTCACCATAAATATTACATTAACAGAAACCACGCACTTTCAAAACACAGAGGAACATCGCACCTCACTCTTTATGACATAGTAGTAACAGATTCAAAGTTAGCTAAGCCAGAAAGTTTTTTTTAGACTAAAAACTGCCACTCACAATCATCACGGTGAGCGTCTCGTATCTTCAACAACCACCGGGCAACTGGTTAGTTTCGGTTGACCGTGTTGAGTTTTGTTTTACTAAAGAAAAAAAAAAGAACAGGAAGCTTACTTCAGCTCAAGGCAGCTCCTGCAGACTACAACATTAACCCAGTGCTCTACTGTCCAACAAGACTGCACGCTAATGAGCCTGTGACAACATACGCGAGCCGTACCACTTTGGGTAGGGGCGAGGGGTGTCCCACGAGATATTTATGCTACAATTCTTTGTAGTTTTCTCATATTCTTTGCGTTTCTTTAGTTTATTTAAACCTCATACACAATTCAGTCGAAGCTTGTTATGGTAGAAATGAAAATATTATCCTCTGATGTTTTTTGTAAAAGAGACCACCCCGCGCCTACAACTAATGGTCTGAGCAACCCTGTTGTAATGAAAAGTAATCACAGTTTTGATCTGAGCATATAGACAGGGTACTTTCACAATACACAGCAGTGTAACATGATAACCTACCGAGTGCGTGTGACTTACAGACAGGGTGAGGGAGTAAAATGCATGTTCTATATACATAGCTTGTTCCACCTTACATTATCAGTTCCAGTACAGCACAGGCCAATCCTGAATAAATAGATTTATTGCAAGCAGATGTTCTTCCAGGAACTAAATTCAGTCTTTATCATGACCTACAGCAGCAAAGCCATACAAGTTTAGCTTTTCATACATGCACACACAAACGCTGTGCAGCTGGTGTATATGTGGTAACCTGCACACAATATTTGCTTGCCTTCTAACTTCTTAAACATATAAAACAGATGTGTGCTTGTGGTCGTTGTACACTTTTATCTGTTTATTTAAACAAGTATTTTTACAAGAGGTGGATATTTCACCTTAAAGTTGGTTTAGCTCACTGTTTGTTTAAATATGGGTCCACTGGATGAGCCAGTGGCAATTCAATTCATTAAGTCCATGCTTTTTCTATGCATTGTTAAAGGACTGCAAATTATCATCCCTGTCCCATAACATTATGTACAGCAAATCAATATATTTCCTAGGAGCTGGAATTAATATAGTGGGCCTCAGAAGGGTGGGGAGCTGAGGCTCACCCCTGGCAGACACTATTGTTAATCAAGGAGTAACATCTGTTGTGTGCCTCTAATCTCCCCCAGACTGTCAGGCTGTCCTCCTCGGTTTTAGACTGTCTGCCTTTTGTGTTAAAGGGCACCCAGGATTTGTCTCTTCTACTATCCGGGCTAGAGTTTTGGGGTTTTTCACAAAATCCCTATAGAGAAGGTATTTAGCAAACAGATAATAAGACAAACTTTTGGCTTTTCTGTTTCATAGCATTAAAAGTCACTCTTCAGGAAGAAAGTACCTTGCAGAACAGGGGTGGAAGTCTTCCTGTTCAACAGGTTTGCTAGTGTGTGTTGTGACTGTCACAACCAGGGGGCAGTATGCACCAATTATAGTGTAGGAAAACGCTACAAAAAGTAACCTGGAGTGTGCTTGCTGATGTAGCTACAAATTATGGTATTTTTGCATATTTCTTTATGATTTTTGTTAATAAATCTGTAGCTAGCATATGGTTAACAGTAAATTGGGAGTTATCTTCCAGCTCCATTTACTGAGACCCCATGCAGAATGCTATACGCCATCTGGGGTTCACACTGTGGCTGGAGACAGATGGCTAAAAGACTCCTGTTACAGGAGCCATCCCTTCTCAACTTTAATGAACAGTTAATCCTCTCTATCACACAGCATAATTTCCTATTATATCAGATAATTCGAAACAAATGCAATTAAAATTAAACTTTAGAAACCCGTACCATAGCACAGCCCAATTCCAGTGGTGAATGAAGAAAGGGGAGTGCATCTATTTTGTATGTGCTGCTTCGGTTTGCTTGTTATGTAATCGAAAAACATAAATCCCTAATACAGAATCAACATTTTTAAAATGCAGTTTGCCTGAGCAGGTGACCCCTGATTAAAGGAAAAACACTGACACCATTTGTCAAAATGCGGAAGTACATTCATTTCATAAATTGCCTGTTGCTGAGTTTTTATGTTTTGTTTTGTTTTTACAGTGACTCTCTGGCGTACTCAGTAGGATACTGTAACTACAGACAGGGCATAAAAAGAACATATGGCTTTCATGGAAGTCCATTAAACTTCACTGCTTCTCATCTATCCCACTAATCCTCACCCATAATGTTTATAGCCAAGTTAATTGAACTGGCACATCTCTGTGGGATTGGAGATCCCTTCTAAGAGGTTCTAAAGCCACTTTTTTTTTTGCCAAAGCATGCACATTGCTAAAACCACCGCGGCTTCTGAAAGAGGTGCAGCTGTTTGACCAGTAACAGTTCTTCAAGTGACTGTGTGGGTGGGTTATTTATGGAAAAAAAAAGGGCCAAATAGCCTAGTTTAATTTTCCACCAACATAATGCTTACATAATGAAGTGAACAACAAATAATAGTTTGGGATACATTTCTACATTACGAGCCAATGAAGTGGACACTTTTCCTCTTTTTCTCATATGGACAGTGACTTTGACTGAGTAATGCTAATGCAATAAATCAATTAATAATACCTTAGTATAAAATGTAAAAAAAAAAAAAAAGAAATATTTCTCACTTTTCCTGCATTCATAACTATGAGCATTATAGTAAGCAAATGCACTTAAATGTTTTAAGTGAAAATACTTTAATATACAGTGTTATTATAGCACAGTATGCATTAAAAAAAGCACACTATCCTTGATGCATTAGCAAGCTTTCAGTCTTCTAGCAGCTTGAGCTTGTTGCGCATACTTCATTGAGTATATGTGGAAGTGGTGTTCATACATTTACATACATATACTGCATTAACAATGAAGAACAAGCCACTGCACCCAAAAGCATTGCAAAGTAAAAGTACCGCATGCAAGTGCTACTATCAAAATATAATGTAAGTAACTGTAAGTTCCATTATCTTTGACAATTACTAAAATGCACTGGCCATTGTCAGTGTTTGTCTAGGAAGGTCTAAGAGGTTTAAAGTGTGCTTATTCTGAAGTTTGGCCCACACAAGAAGAAAAACGGAGCACAATATTTTGAAGCCAGCAATTGATTTTCACAGTTTACTGTGAGTCAAGTTTATTGAGGTTACTCTGGAGCAATGTGGTTTACTTTGAGACAGTGAAAACAAAGACATTATTTTACTCCTACAGCAAGTGTCTTTTGTTGTATCATTTCAAGTGCAGAACACAGCACCCATTTCAACAGATATGAATGCATTATATAATAAGTAATGTGTCATCAGTGCAACGAGGGACTTTTTAGAGAGTAATTTAAATATTTCATATGTTTTTCAGTAAATAGTGCAGCCACATGAAATAAAATAACCTGTTATAGAAATGTTTGGAGTGGCTAACTAAGAGCAGTTTGTGCAGTTTTTGAGGATCCCTGAGGTTCTTGACGATCCACCCTCTCATTTTCCATGTACGCCTGCACCGACCGCCACAGTGCCTTGATGTTCCCCTCGCCAAATCCCGTTGCCCCTCTTCGCTCAATCAGCTCGAGAAAGAAGGTGTTCTCAGCGAATATGGGCTTGGTGAACACCTGTAGAAGATGTCTGAAAGGGGAAAAGCAGCACAGTAGATTCGCTTTCAGCCTCGGGACTGTTTCCACAACTTTTCATTGGTGAATACAAAAATAAAGAATAAAAAATTGTGGTGCGTGTCTTTCATCATTATTGCAGCAATTTTAAACGAAGTCAAGCAGTTTTCATGTGTATGTTGCAAGCTAAACGGGCTTCTGTAATTGTACTGAATAGTAAAACAGGAACATGTCCTCATTTTAATAGAGATGACTGATAACATTGCTTGCTGACATTGAGCAGCCATACATCCCACAAAACTTTCAGTGTTTCACTTATTTAATAAGATATTGCCGAAGATAGTATTTAAACATTTTGCTTTGTTTTTATAAAAATGCAGAAGGACTAAACCTTCACAAACAGTTTTTTTCCTCAGTATGTAGAGAAAGATGGTTAAAAAGAAACCATTGACTAAAACAATTTACAAGAGAGAGATTACAACTCTTGATTGGCTCTTACCTTTTACTTCCACTGGATGCTCTCTGTGATAAAGGATCCTGGTGCAGGTCTGTATCCAGGAGAATCCCATGCTGTGCTAGCATCTGGGGGCTGTGACCTGCTTCCTCTATTTCCTGCTGTTTTCCCAGCTGCCACAGCGCATGGGATGGGTTTAAAAAGATGGAAAATTCCTTTATTTTTGAACTTATTACAAAGTCTGTAATTATAGTGTTTGCTCCTGTGATTACTGGTACAAAGCAGACCCTGTTCTCCTTCTGTGTGGTGATGGCATAACCTTGAAAAGTGTGATAATGACTTGGATTATGTGTTCTAGTGGGAGAGGTTTGCCTTCAAAGCCCTCTTTTCTTTGATATCGTTTTCAGCCTTAAGTCACAGTTCAGCTAGGTTTTAGGCATAACTACTTTGTTAAGTGTGGTAATATATCATGGTTTGGATCAAAATGTACCCTTTTAACAAGATCTGAAAAATCTCCAAAAGCCTGCCTTGCAGGAAGTATGAGGACAAACTTCTCCCGAATTCCCAAAATTTAAAAATCCAGGCCAGCTATGTAAATTAAACAGAACTATAATGTGATAATATGAATAAAACACAGGTCGCTTCTTGCAGTGATTATAGTTCAAAATCATTCAAACCTGAGTGTAATAGGCTGGAGGAGGGGAGGAAAATTGTACGCCAGCTTCAGCCATCGTGTGCGCAGTAGAAACAATGTTTTTGGTGTACAGCCCAATGTGCTGGATCCCTGGGGCCCTATGCTGCTCCAAGAAGGTGTCAACCTGGTTCCGGCCTGACAAAGCAAATGCAAACAATGATGGTGGAGATCATAAATAGTGGCTTAAATTAGAAACTAGGGGTTTCTATTACCTTGTTCGGGCAGTGATTCCGCAATGACAAACTTGCAGTCAGGCTCCTTTTTGCCAGCAAAAGGAAGAGCGATGCCTGCTTTGCTGCACTTCCAGTACTCCATGGCAGTAAGTCGAAGCCCAATGCCCTCCTGGTTTATCACAAAACCTTCATCCACGTCTTCATTACTATTCAGGAGAACAAACAGCCTTGAGATTACTGACACCACACTGGGGGAAAAGATATGACAACAAATGCCTCGGAACAGTTTCTCACCTATCAATGAAAAACCTCTGAAAACCAAAGACCTTCTCGTACCATCCCATGACCTGGTGGGTTGTCTTCCTGGGGCAGGCATAAGTTATGTGATCAAAGTGTGTGACAGGACAAGACATGTCCTCTTCTTCCAAGCTCCAGTCCTTTTCAATGACATCAAACCCTGGCAAAAAGACTCCCTCATAGTTTGTCTTCTCAATTAGCGTGTGACACACGTTTCCCACAATTGATTTTACTACCGAGTAGGTGACAGGACCATTCACGTCCTTAACGGTGGTGGGAGGCACCAAGAAATTACAGCCCAGATCGCGAAGAACCTTGAATGACCTTTGGACATCCTCTACCTCGAAACACACGTTGTTTACAGTATCCACCGGATGAAGAGGGCTTAAATCATAAAGACATCCCAAAGAATTATTACCCTGCTTGTACTTCTCCAAGTCAGCCCGCTGTGGATCAATGGAGTATCTGTCAGCTAATCCCAGTATCCCTTCATTCAGTCCCACTCTGCTCTTACTGGGGCTCTCATTTACGACGAAAACTGCTGCTCCTTTCCTGAAAGCAAACTGCTTGGACTTGTCAGTTAATCTGGCAGCAAATAAATCAAACTTGAATTTAGAGACAAGGTCATTAGCTATTTTCTCCGCGTTAGAAACGTGGAGCGAAACGTGGTGTAACCGGCTCAAGAAAACAGCCATGTTTTCAGTGACGTTTTGAAAGGGGCGTGTCCAGAGAAAGCGGAACCCTTGATTCATAACCGAAAAGCCTATTTTTTCAGTTATATCAGCATATACTTAACGCTTTTTCTATTCTTCACAGCTAGTTCAGAATTTAATTGGAATGTATTCAAAATATAATTTAAGAAATTAAACAATTTACAGACTCACCGTGGTTTCTATGCTGCTTATAAATATCGGATTTAATATCCATACGGATAATGTCATATTTATGTAATCCAGTTTTCTATCCCAATCTTTGGGGACATCTTTGGGGATGTGTAAACTATCCAATCGCAAATGTCTTAGCATGACTAACATCAACATGTTTTTGTCTAGTGCAATGTGCCTAAAAATCGACAAAATATGCAAAGTGTTTCAGCGACGTGGTTATCAACTCTTTCTGCGTCCTAAAAATTAAACCTCCCAGGGCGTTTAGACTGTTCCGGACGTTCCTGAAGGCAACACAGTACTTTACCTTTGTCCAATCACGTTGAGAACTCAGCCAGATGATTGGTGACGGAGGCAGGCCAGCGTTTATTTTGGCTCTGCTACTCATTTGTCTCGCTGTCGCCGCCATTAAACAACACGGAGGCAATGTAAACCACGGAGAGTCGCGGATTTAAACGATGATTCGAGGTGTTCCAGGCTTTGCCGGGGATTGCTTTGTTCCGCCAGTGGTTAACGAGTCCATGAAGGTAAACATGTGAGAGGGCAGAGGAGTCGAAATCATTCGGATTGGGAAAGGTTTGATTGAGCCGGAGGAGGAGGAGAGGAGGGGAGGAGGGGGAGTGAACGAGAAGGGTTTGTTGTGGTTTTCGGCGGCGCAGTGCAGTCACGAAACGGTAAGATTATCACATTTTTCTTCACATGAATGAAATTATGACATTTTCCATGACTGTATGCTCCGTCGTGCGCGTTAACCGTTGGATTTGATGGCAGCTAGCTCTATATATGCTAGGAGCTTAGCTCAGTAGCTAGCAAGCTAAAGCTAAAGACTAAAAACATAACTGCAGAGTAACGCAATAGTGTCTTTAGTCAGATGAGTTAAAAGCGCGCTGTTAACCATTCTTCTTAAAGTTACGGATTATTAAGGCTTAAAATCAAACACTCTAAAATGTAATCTTGCCAGTGTGTCATTGAATGTGTCCGATCAGATGCAGGTTAGTTTACAAACTGTTGGAGCATATGCTGGTCGGAATTCTTATATCTTAACACAATGGTTTGTAATACCTGTTTATTCGAGATTATTCTGAGCTATTGTTTATGTCTCAACTCTAACGGGATTTTTCACAACAGTGCATCCAACTAAAGTAGTCCACAATGACGGAGCAGAGGATAAAGTGGGCCTGTGACTACTGCACCTATGAAAACTGGCCATCTGCAATCAAATGTACTATGTGCCGTGCACCGAGGTTGAGGGGACCCATTATTACAGAGGAACCTTACAAAAACAGTCCTGATCTGGACCCCGGGCTGGAGTGGGAGCCTTCTAGAAGTGAAGGTGGGAGCAGCCTCCTCATCTGTCCTGATTCCAGTGCCAGGCCTAGAGTCAGGTCACCCAGTATGGCTGAGATTGCCAATAAGTGGTCCTGCCAGATGTGCACCTATCTGAACTGGCCTCGTGCCATCCGTTGCACACAGTGCCTCTGTCAGCGCCCGAGGACCAGCAGCCCCACTGAGTCCCCACAGACGTCAGGCTCCAATGCAGGTTGCCGCCCTGCTCTCCACTCTCCTGTGGATACCTGTGAGGAGTATAATGACAGAAACAGACTCAACACCCACCAGCAGCACTGGACATGTACCGCCTGCACTTACCAGAACTGGCCCAGAACTACAAAATGTGTGGTGTGTGACCTCCCCAGGCCCAACAACCAAGAAGCCATAGAGCTGGCCGGGTCTGCGGAGCCCTCACCCGTAATCAACGAGCAAGACAGGGCTCGGTGGAGGGGCAGTTGCAGCGAAGGCCAGGGGCAAAGGAGATCCCCTCCTATGCCCAAGAGGGAAGATCATGTCACTATGGATTTCCAGAGGATAGAGCTTGCAGCTGGAGCCATGAGCAAAGAGGAACAAGAAGTCGACTTCAAGAGGTTAAAGCAGATTAGGAACCGAATGAAGAAAACTGACTGGCTGTTTCTTAGTGCATGTGCTGGTGAGTTTTTTTTTTCCCTTTCTACATTACATGTAATTTCTGCATGGATTAGAAGATCAGTTGGTTCATAGCAAATGTATGATGTGAAAATGTGCTTGTTTCTTAATTTTGTTTAAAAAGAATACACTCCCCTATGTCATGTTTTTCTTATAACAACACTTTTTTTGTGTGTGTCTGTGATGTCATGCTAAGCGACAGCAAAGCATTGTACTCCAGACAGAGGTGGCAGTTATTGCCCCCAAGGCAACACATTTTCTGTGTTATTAGATTGCAGATGGTGCATCACTCTGCAAAGTGCCAAGGTTGCACAGCACTAAGAGCCACTTTGTATTTTATAAATGAGTGACGGCATGACTCATTGTTTAGTCTCCAAATATTAGAGTACAGAAGAAATTCCTGCTGTGTTATTTCATAGGGCGGTGCTATCAGGTAAAGACTGCTGACTGCAATGAAAAAAACATAAAATGTGGTAAAAGGGAAAGTAGGAATTTGGTCCAACTCACCACTGATGTTCCCAGTGCTTTTACTTGGGCTCTGAGAGCATCTTTGAGCAACTGAGAGGGTGTGAGTGCTTCCCAGCTGGTGGGGATGAATGGGCCGTCTGGGCAGCGTAGTGCAAGTGCAGCCCATGGAGCAGAGAGTCTCCTGGCTCACAGTCAATAGACCCTGTAAACAGTGGCGCGTATGTGCTGAACAGGGCCCCCCAAGAGGTAAAAATAACATTGACAGGACATTAAAAACAGTCAACAAAAAACAGAAGGAAAAAAACATGAGTGCAGCACATGATCAATGCCCCCTTGACCTTTGCACTGATTGAACTTGGCAGTATTTTTAAATTTTTTTTGTCGTTTTCTTTTTTTCCCCTCTCCCTACCCGTGTCCTTAAAGACATGGGAAGACTCATGTATTAAATGTAAATATGGCTTTGCCTTTTTTTTCCTTCTTCTTCATACCATGTCTCTGACTCTTTACGGTTATACCGCATGTGCTCTTCAAAGTGTTTGTCAGTGGAGGAAGTGCCTGAGTCGAGTATGTTATGGCCAAGCACTTCCTCAGGTCTGAAAACACAATCTCACTTCACTTTACTGTGTTCCTGCAGTTCTACTTTAACGTTTTTTGTGCTCCGTACAAGAGCCAAAATCAGATGATTCCCATCGATTGTGCTTTCCCACAAAAGGAAGCGGACATGTTTTTGTATTATGGTTCTTTTGTTTCAGTGAAAACCCTAACTGGTGTCTCTTGCTGTTGCCGCTCTGTTTATATTTTGATGCTGTTCCTGATAATGTGGTGTGGGAGAAAAAAACATTATCAAGGACCTCTGTTTGTTTTGCTTTCAGAAGATTAAATTAATCTCGACGATGAACTGAATTTTTCAGGTGATTCAAAAAAATGCAAGCCCACCACTTTGTAGTACTTATGGTGAGAGATATCGAGAAACAAACACAAACAGACATTGATTTCATTTGTTCCAGCGCATTACTTTTAGATAACCATAGGTTACTGCGGAGCAGCTGATTGAGAAACGATGTCAGACTGTGTATTTGTTAAGCGCAGACCAATATTAGCTCAAAGTCTTTCACAACCTGCATGATGTGCATTGATCAGACTGTAGGCACTGCTGGGATCAGACATGCTCTCATGAAGCTGACCTTGTCAAGCATGCAAAGGCAAAATATTCTGACATGTTAGTTCACCGAGGGCGTAATGAGGCGTTCTAGTTGGGATAAAACCACAAACCATCATGCCTAAAGACCTCTATGACCCATCTCTGTGTGATTGGGTCATTATGGGGACTAATATTACATATCCTAATCTTTTAATGGGTTGCAGTTGCTAAAACTTAAATGTCTTCATTTACATTAAATGAAAGTACCCATACTGTGCTCAGAAAGATAAAATACTGGTCAAGAAATCTGGTTTGCACTAATGCTTGCTCACCATATCAATGCAGATTACTTGACCATCCAATTACTTGTTTCTCGGTTGTCAGAAAGTCTTCAGAACTTATCTTTTATTGCTTTTGTTTTATATTACTAAGTTTGGTATGAGTCACACAAGAAAGGTCTTTTGTTGCAAACCTAGCTGCCTTAACCAGTAGGGTACCTCTCCATCTATCCATTCCCGTTTATCAGGGACTTGATGCAGCAGTCTAATCAGTGATGTCATGGGAGACAGCCAGGTGAGAAACGTAATCTCTCCTGCATGTCTTAGGATTGCACTGGGTCTCCTCCCAGTTGGATATGCTAGAATCCCCTCAACTAAGAGCCATCCAGGAGGTATCATAGTCAACTGCCTGAACACTGACCCTCTTTCGAACTGCCATTCTCGTCATCCTATCTCTAAGGGTACACTAGTTGCAGATTGCTGATAAAAGCAGCGGAAATGAGCAATCACTTCTTTTGGGTCACTACCCAGAGCTCACGGCCACAGGGAAGGGTCGACCAGTAAATCAACAGCTTCAGCTTGACGCTGAGCTCACTCTTCACCACAACAAACTGGTTACAGCATGCACATCAGTGCAGATGCCGTCAGTCTCCCACTCCACTCTTCCTCCGGTTGCAAACAAGATCCAGTGATACTTGAACCCCATGAACTACCACTGTTTTTTGCGTGACATTTGTGCTGTTGCGTCAGGGAGTAAGTAAATTTGTCTTGGGTCGGGTACCAGACTGCTATGATGATGATAACAAGAATTTAAGGATCCTAGCTATCATCTTGGTGAAACCTCCTTGGTCGATCGCACTGCAGTGCATGCTTTATTGGGAATCACTGTTTAAAAATGTAGTCTGCTGCTAGTAGTTCAGCATGTAACCACATGCTTGGGTAACAAAATATTGAACGAAGAGAAAGCATTAAGCTGGCCGATGGAAATGTTTTTTAAGTTCATCACGTTTTAGTGCGGGTCTTTCATATTCTGTGAGGCAGCCCACATTAAGTGTACTGCCTCACTTGAGCACACTTGATGTTGGCCCTCTATTAATGGTAATGGTTTGGAAGAACAGAGCCCAGACAAAGGTTTACGGTTTGTTTATCTGAGTCTAAATTTAGCAAAACAGCCTGTATTCACTGAAAACGGGTCATCGCATTCTTGAGTTCCTTTGAGGTCTCCCGCATAGCAACAGCTATTGCAACTCAAATCATTCTGCATGTATTTATAGATCTGTTTGCAAAATGTCACCCAGTATGTGTAAAATGAGAAGGGCCATGCTTGGAATGTTTTAGATCCAGATTCACTCAACTGTCCTCTTCCCAGCCTGAGAGAACATCCTGATGTAAGGCAGCCAGTTTAAATAAAGCAGCTCTTCCAGTGTCCTGTTTACTACCTAGCTGTTTCACTCATAACAGATGTTGAGACTAGTAGGTTCAACACGGACTGTCTTATGTGTTATACAGCTCTCTGATAGCTCTACATTACAGCTACACTGCTCTGTCTGTTCTGCTATGTAGTAGCCCGACAGTGTGATAACTGTTCTTTCACTCGGTTAGCTCGTGGCTACATCTAAAGGTCATCAGAGCTGTCGATTGACGTCAAGGCCCTATTAAATTTTTTCCTCTAGTTGAATTTGTTTTACAAATTTCTCCGAGGTTTTAATAATAATAAATTGTGACTTGCGATGTTGTATTAGCACATTTAAAGCTGTCTGTTACATCTTGCTTCTGCTACAAGAACAGACATGGGGATTGAAGCTGCTCCAAAAATGTATCTAAAACAATTTTAAAATGGATTTTAATGGGGTTTTTTTGCCCATACATGTATGTTCTTTTGATTATCTTTTGAATACACTCAGTTGCTTGTTTCAGTATGCCTAAGTAATACTAATCCAATCTTATCAAATTACTATAGCAAAGTAATAAAGGCTACATTGCAGATGGGTTATGATGTTTACAAAGGTGTTGGAATTTTTATGGTCAGCTCTGAGGTTGGACTTGTAGTGCTGTTAAATGGCTTGTGTTGTATCATTTAGTCTTCCCTATATCGATGGACCGGACTTGAATGTGTATGTCATGTGATGACATAAATGGCCGACTATGTTTACATGAGTCACTCTATTAAAGTTTGGTAGCCTCGCTACACAAAATCCTAGAAAAGAAGCCGTGTCAGCAATATTTAGGCACTGATTCATCACTTGTAACAGTTGTTTTCCATTATTTTTCCTTTTTATTTTTTTTTAACCTTCCTTCCTTCCTTCCTCTCCTGCAGGCGTTGTGGAGGGAGACCTGGCGGCAGTAGAAGCTTATAAGTCATCCGGTGGCGACATTGCCCGACAGCTCACTGCAGACGAGGTGCAGCTCCTTAATCGGTCCTCAGCTTTTGATGTAGGCTTCACTCTGGTTCATCTGGCTATTCGCTTTCAAAGGCAGGACATGCTCGCCATTCTGCTAACAGAGGTAAGCATAGTCTTAAATCTTTGAGTAAAAATTTGCCATAAGTTTTGCCCTTTTATTATTAAACGTATGTTTTTTAATTATAAAAAAAAAAAAAAAACAAGTTTCTGCATACAAGCAGAAAAGAACAGGAAGCGATTGGATTAGTCAGTTTGAGAACTGAATCTTAAGAGGATTTATGTCAGTTTTTATAAAAAGATCCTAAAAATTCTAACATGCCTGTAAAGTCTCTTTATGTTACAGAAACTGTTCATTTTTAAGTGCTTTTTTTGTATTTCTCATTATCAGCCACAACAGCTTATAATTGCTCCTTACCAACCTTACTATATAATGAAAAATAATGCTCTTAATGCATAGAATTACAGCGGAAAAGCACTTTTTGTGAATTGGGGGGGGGGGGTGTATTAGAATTGCTGCTATTCTGTCATTGTTTCTTATGGGGCATGATAACAGAGTTGATGTGGTTTCGGAGAGCAAACAGTGATTAGAAAAAGGCACAGGAAGCATGTTGGCAAGCATAGAAAGGCAGGTCTTTACTATGCATGGGAGAGTTTGATCCCCAGTATGACAAATGCTTGGGTGGGTAAGGTGGACCAACTTCCTCTTTTGTGCTGCGTGAAATGCACAGGAACCATGTCTCGACACGGTATGGGTTTGTGTCAAGGATCTCGTCTCTGTTTGAGAAAATTCACTAATACTACTAAAACTGGAATTGACAATTCAAACAAAATTGTGAGCAAGAGAAGACAACACAGTGTATCCGAGTGCACAGGATGGCAGCGCATTCACTCTCGGCATGCAGTGTGGGTGAATACAATGCTTCTGTTTAATAGAATTGGCACTGTGCCTGCCCAGCTTTTGATGCTAACCCTCCTGGCGTGCTGCAGCTGATGGACAACATCTGGCGCGCTACCATAATGTCGTGGGTGGAGCTTGCGGTTTTGAATTTTCATTTTGGGAGGGCAAGCATTTAGCATAACAAATCTTTTGGGGTAGTACATTTGCAGACGTATCTTAAGTGTAGATAAGTTCGCTTAGTTTTAGTTATATAGTCCAAAGTTCACAAATTCATTTAATCTTTTAATTTCATTGTAAAATAAAAATGGTTAATCTGTGTGCATGTCTACAAGGTGAGCCAGCAAGCAGCTAAGTGCATCCCTTCCATGGTGTGTCCCGAGCTGACGGAGCAGATCCGCAGAGAGATTGCATCTTCACTACGTCAACGTAAAGGAGACTTCACCTGTTACTTCCTCACCGACTTGGTCACTTTTACTCTGCCCGCAGGTACTTGGGTCTTAATGATTATACCACTTTTTTGATTGGTGTGTGTTTGTGCGTGTAATCTAACCTCTCCTCCTGTTTATCCCTTCATCAGTTTTGCTTTATGGGCCTGTGCTCGCAGAAATATATAATTTTTCCTGTAGCCTCAATAAACAGCTCAGATTAAACTCCCACCCCAACAACCAGTCTTAATATTTGTCATGTCTGACACTGAATGTTACTGGCTCCATTTACTCTGGAAGCAAACAATGGGGGAATAATTACTTTTGTGCTCTTTGGGATTCTATTCATGGCTTCTTTGTAGAGTTTTCTTCTACACAGTATAAATGTCTAAATTGTCAATGTGTGAACTTGAATGTAAGAATAGGACCCCGCCTCATTGCACAGCATTGCTCAGAGAAACATCAGCTCGTTCCTGTGGCATTATGTCTTCACTGAAATGACATGCAATTTACTTTTAAGAACACCCACTGTTCTGATCTAGTCCTGCTGCTGCCCATGGGAGCAAAGATTATGCAGCCTTCGCATATAAATTAGAATTTTTGTGTGTGCGCGTCTAACGCCAAGCATTTCACTACAGAGTGAATTTGGCCCGAGGCCAGCTGCAGGGCACTCGCCCTCTCGCTTTGTCTGTTTGTGTCTCTCTTGCTCGCAGACAAAGCCAGTGCCATTCACTATTGAACCAGAGAACAGCCACCAGTGTTCTGGCTTTGTGTGTGCACAGTTCAATACACAGAGCTTGTATTTACAGTGTGCCATTGACAAAATGCCATCCAGTGAAGAACATCCCCTCTGTGTGTCATTACTGTAGCATTTATGTTGCCCTCGGCCTTGTCTGCCATTAGGTTATAACGAGCATGAAAACCTATCTTTCCCATGTTTCTCTGCAGATATAGAAGACTTGCCGCCTGCTGTCCAGGAGAAGTTGTTTGATGAGGTGTTAGATCGAGATGTGCAGAAAGGTACTGAAGATGTCATTCTTTACATCCTGTGTCATATTCTCAATCTGTCCAGTTGCATGTTTTCAGCCATTCACGTCCTGCAATAGAAGGGACTTTAAACTAGCATCTTCCCCGCCTGTTTGTCTTCAATCAGCTCCCCGCCTCCTGCTTCGTCTTCTTTTCCTTCTCTAATTAGGTTAATTGAGCTCACTAGTTTCCCTCCCACATACTTATCTAATGACACTCTCCCAGTGCAGCTTTGTGTGTGTGTTTTGTGTTTCAACGAAGATATAAAAGGAGTATTATGACCCATTTAAGCCACCTTAAAGTGGGCTACTGGATAGAGCTGCCTTGAGTTTCTGGTGCAGAATATGATTGCATATTCAGGGAGATGTGTTTAATGATATTTCACGATGGGAAGAGAAATGCAGAAAAGCAGGTTTTGCATTTTGCATTTTGTCCCTGCGGAAATAGCGGCTGCAGCAGCTGCACCTCTGAAACGCTTATCTGTGCAATCCCATGCTGAGTTTTTGGAAACACAATTTTTTGTTTTTGATTCTTTTCATTAAACTATCAAATATATTAGCTGAGAAAATAAATGCAGCCAGTGTAAAACAAGTTCCTCTTTTGTGTTTTCACTGCAACAACTTGATTAATTATTGTCTTGGAGTCCTCAACACCCAATCGCACATTTATATCTGTTTATAGAACTGGAAGAGGAATCTCCTGTTATCAACTGGTCTCTGGAGCTGGGGACACGCCTGGACAGTCGCCTCTACGCCTTGTGGAACCGCACTGCCGGAGACTGCCTGTTGGACTCTGTTCTGCAGGCCACCTGGGGCATCTATGACAAGGACTCTGTCCTCCGCAAGGCTCTCCACGACAGCCTGCACGACTGCTCCCACTGGTGAGAGGCTCAGCCCTACACAGTTCCTGTAGTCTGATACTTGACACTTGAAAATTTTCACAGGCTGCTCTCAGTTCATGTTGCATATTCAAAAATGGCCTCGTGTTATCTGCATAAAAACAAAGCGAGAGCAGACTTAGAACTGAAAGAAATAAACTGCAAGCAAGACTGGACACATTAAAACAACAACAACAACAAAAGTTGTTTATCATTCTCCCTCTACCAAGTTATGCTATTTTATTTAATTAGACTTTATTGTATTGATTCGAGTCACTTTAACACAAGCACTTTGTTTTTTTTCTTTGTGAATTTATGACCTGTTTACATCATAATTATATTTATTCTAAAGTTTTTGCTATATTCTTGGAATACGAGTGACTGTAAATCCAGATTTTCAAACTGGCGTATAACAGAATATTCTTTCTAGAGGGCATGCCTATAGACTACACTCATACAAGACAAAAAACATGGGTAAAAGTCCTTTTAATGAGCATTGTAGGTGTGTGGATTGTTCTGTTTATGTATAATTAAGACCTCTGGCACTTAAAGTGTAGCTCTTTTGAAGCTCTGTAATTGGATACATAAAGTAATCCATTCTATATAAGCAGGCTGAGCTCGAGGTCACCTTTAATTCAATAAGCTTTGAAAATAGTATAATAATATTATTTTTTTTAAATAGGTTTTTCACACGCTGGAAGGAGTGGGAGTCATGGTACTCGCAGAGCTTTGGTTTACATTTCTCCCTCAGAGAGGAGCAGTGGCAGGAAGACTGGGCCTTCATTCTGTCTTTGGCCAGCCAGGTAATTATGTTGTTGTCTCTGCTTTACAGCCTACCTTCACTTCCATTGAGTTTAAAGACAGTGGTGCATTTTTAATTTTTTTAATTTTTTGGTCTACAAAAGAAATAAAAGCTGGAAGGTTTATGACCTAAAACGTCTGTCTCCAAAATATTTACATAACAATAGTCACTTTCCTCTCTTGCATTGTTTGCATATTCATTAGACTCTTGCAGCACTCCAGTCAGCAAAAGCGTGTGAGTCATATTGCAATAGTTGTGGAAAACATCAAATTGCAATGTATCGCCTGTATTTGATCAAGGAAAGGCAACTCATAAGATAGTTGGATGCATTTATATTTTGCTCACTCAACTCAAAACTGTCATTTACAAACAGTTATCCTCAAAGAAACTCAATATGCACAATTAATACTGTTGAAGAAATATCAGTTAAATAAGCCCTTTTACATTAAAATCATTTGAAACAGTCTTTTCAAAGCTAGAAGCTGATCTGCTTAATATCTTGACATGAACAGAATCAGTCTGTTCGTGGAGCCTCTTCCATCTGGTCTCGAACACCGGGTAGTCGTGTTACGTGCACAACGCTCACTCCGCCGCCTCAAACAGGCCGATAGGTTATCTCGTCAGTACGGGCGTGCGGTTATATAATTCAACAGGCTGACACCGCAGTTGCAAGTAGATTAATTGTGCTTGCCAACTTCACGACACCACCAGAAGTCCAAAACATATTTTAGTGTAGGTATTGATTTGCTGTTTTGTCAGATTCTGTTGCCGCAGTGACCTCGACCACTGTTTTTGTTTTTTTAAACAACTCTATTTGAGAAAATAAAGGTCTGCATAAAGCATGGGCTACTGAAACTATGAACTATTGTCATATATGTGCATTAGCCTAAATGGGAAAAGACAGTCGGAAAGGGTCGCACTGTGCATGGTGGATCATGTGTGAATGACAGATAGGACATAAGCAATTTACTGCTGATCCCCTAAGATGAAGTTGTAGACAGCTGATCTACCGGCACGCCTGCTGAAGCAGCACTCTCTCTCCCCAGCATGTGACCTTGGGATTTACAGGCATTTAGCTTAGAGCCACTCTACCAGCAGCACAAACAAACACAGCAAAAGCTAGCAAGCGATGACCTCGTCTCAGGCTTTGACAGCAACGGAGAGATGAGAGCCGAAGGATAAAAACCAAGCTTTTTAAATCCCATCCCACAAGGCTGAAACTTTGAAACCCCTTTTTATGCGATAGATCATTGCAGCTGTAGAATATTTAAAAGTGCTTATGTAATGTGCCCAATGAGAAGGAAAGAAAAGCGTTCGTACTCGTGCATAAGATACTTTTCTCTTTGCAGTATGATCACAATGCCTAACTATTCTTATGCTTTTTTCTTTTTCTCCTCTTTTTAGCCCGGGGCCAGCCTTGAGCAGACCCACATTTTTGTTCTTGCACATATTCTTCGAAGACCCATCATAGTCTACGGAGTGAAATACTACAAAAGTTTCCGTGGGGAAACGTTAGGATACACTCGTTTTCAAGGTGAGGCATCGTGTGGCTGTAATACTAAACTGTGTTCTCAACTCAGATCCTGAACTTGTAAAGGGTGTCAGATCTTGGAAAAAAAAAAATGGAAACAAACAGAGTACTGACACTTGCTGATAGGTATGTTTCTTAATATTGATGTGACTATCAAAGGTGAAGCTTTGGACACTCGTGTGTGCACTGTAGAGGGTGTAGTAGTCACTTATGTTAAGCGCTATCTGCTTGCTGAAAAGGTCAAATGACCACAGTTGTAATTTAAGCAGAAAGAACTTTTTAAAATTGAGTGGAATTTGTGATAAACTGACCCCGGTGAGCTTCGCTGTTTATTTCTAACACTACTTTATCATGGCGTGAGGCAGCTTTAAACACCTGCAGCAACACCACATGAAACAAGGCCATTAGAATTACTCATACAGACAGGCTATTGTGTATGAGATGCAGAGTGAGCACAGCTGGAGTGCATGGCTGCCAGAATATCTTGACCTCATTCGGTGTGTTGCACTGATAATTTGAATAAATAAAATGGTCTCTGATGCCTCGCTGCGTATTTGTTCCGTTTAGGGTGCAGCCTGGTTATGATGGCCTGCCTTAATTACGGTAATTGTGTGTGTAGACTGCAACCATAGCTTTTGTGTACATTGCACGCTAAGTGTTTAGTGATTGCTGGTGTGCTTTTGGAGCTGGAAGTTGGCCTGTCAGAAGCCAGAGGGGTGAGGGCGGGTGCACTTCTGAACAAGCAGAGCATCAGGCTGCACCGCGGAGCTCGTCTCTGCTCACAAAGAACCGGTTGTTTTCAGCGGGCTAAAAAGCAGCCGCCTCTAGCGTCCGGTCAAATCTGAGAGCGCGCTCGGCCCCGGCTGACATTTGCACACAATTTGAGCGAACAGTCGCCGAGCCTGTTCCTGGCCGATGCCTCGAGTGCTGTGGCGCGCAGCACCTTTTGACTAGTTTGTGTGTCTTCAGGTGTGTACCTGCCTCTGTTATGGGAGCAGAGCTTCTGCTGGAAGAGCCCCATTGCCCTGGGCTACACACGGGGTCACTTCTCGGCCCTGGTAGCTATGGAGAACGACGGCTACGACAATCGCGGTGCGGGCGCCAACCTCAATACTGACGACGATGTCACAGTCACTTTCCTGCCATTGGTGGACAGCGAAAGGAAGCTGCTGCATATTCACTTCCTGTCTGCACAAGAGGTAGGAACTGTGGTTGTGCTGTAAAACTGCAGATTTGTTAATTTTTAAAAAATGTTTTTTTAATTTAACTTTAAAAAGCAGGTAATTGGGTAATTTTGAGAAGTGTATTTTGGTATTACTGTAAATATTTTTGAAACTTTACTGCTCAAATGAACAGTTTAGTGGCTCTCTTTATTAATCTAAGCTGTTATTGGAAATACCTCTGCTCAATATTTTTTCCTAGTTGCCTGCTTTGGAAATGTAAATGTGATTTTAATGTATTAAATCCAAAAATAAATGCATAAATTGCAGAGGAGGCGGAGCTGGAGGTGGCAGAGGAAACAAAGGTCCTAATTTTTATTTTCTTGGGAGTGACCAGGATGGACAAGATTAAGATTTAGTACATCACGGGGACAGCTTAGGTCTAGTGGTTTGGAGATGTGCAGAGGAGGGATGGTGTTTGATTTGAGCTACTGGGAAGGAGGATTCATGGATGTAGTGAAGGAGGATAAAAAAGAGGGGTGGCATGAAAGACAAAGATGCTAGGGATAGTGTTATTATGGAGGCGGCTGATCCACTGCAGCGGCTAATGAAGAATATTAGAAAGCCTAGCAGGGTTATTCCAGCTCAATTTCCAAAAAGAACTGTGCTGACTGTATTTAAAGCCCAGCTTGCCAGGCTAGGTTAAAATATTATGTGTAGGTGGGATGTTGGGATGTGAAGAAACAGCAGTTGGATCCATTACCCAGTGTATTTTGACTTGTAGACAAGCTGGTTTCACCATGTGGCCATGTAATAATGTAGCGCACTACCAGATGTTATAAGCCTTTCACTTGTGTCGTTTCTGAGTCACAGTACTTAAAACTGCATCTAATCTTAAAATATGAAAAATCTACCAATTGTATTTAATACTTGTTGCATCAAAACTGAATCTACAGTTTGGATGGAGGGGCCTTTGTAATAAAAATTCCAGTTTTGGTAGCAGTGCCTCGTGAAACAACTAACAATCTTTAGCATTAGTTTCAGTGATTTTGGCTGTAGACCAGTTTTAGCTTTGTTTTTTGCAAATGAGTCTTGATGCAGGAAAGCTTTTAACATGTGCTATTGTGAGGTGAAAGTGTGTATCTGAACATTACTAATAGCATGTTTTGTGCGTGACTTCAGATGGGCAACGAGGAGCAGCAGGAAAAGCTGCTGAGGGAATGGCTGGACTGCTGCGTGACAGAAGGAGGCATGCTGGCTGCCATGCAGAAGAGCTCTCGCCGCCGTAACCACCCCTTGGTCACCCAGATGGTGGAGAAGTGGTTGGACAGATACCGCCAGATCCACCCCTGTGCCTCTCTCTCCGACGGCGAGGAAGAGGACGATGAAGACGAGTGAGTGAGGGGGAAGTAGAGAAGAGAGAAAAGAGCTCTTAAATCTGTGGAATGGACATTATAGGGTCTAGAGACTACCTTGCTATCTACATTTCCCCTCCCCCTCCCTCCTTTCTCCAAAAATGTAAATCTTTAACTTGTAATAATGCATGTGTTCTGTGAGCTCTGTGGTAGAGAAGATACCAGCACCATCAAACAGAATCCCGATTACTGCTCCCATGAACGCAAGTCCACTTGGTTTGTCTCCCTATAGTCCTTACCGGTTATCTTGACGCTTCCTGTCAAGGTAATTATCTCACCGTGAGAGAAGTAATAGCTCATATAGGAAAAATATACTGTATTTAAGGAAATCCTGAAGCTGCACTAGATGGCAAAGTTCATTTATACAGAATTGCCTGACAGAAATTTTTGCTTCAAACTGAGAGGATGATAATCCTTTTTGTGTGTGTGTGTGTATGTTTAAGGTTTACAGAGCACTTGTTTTCCTGATTGCTGATCCCCTCTGCAAAGCCCCATTTGATGTTGAATTTATTTATTTGTTTAGAAGAGTTGGCACGCGGAGGCGATACCCTTTGTTCTGCCCCGTTTTATCTGTTTTTTGGTTGCTTTTTTTTTTTTTTTTTTTTGATCCTTTCAGTTGAAGTATTGAAGTATTTTATTTTGCACAGATTACACATAAATTCTGTGAGGGGGGGGGACATACATGCTTACTGACATTTCTATGTGTGACATAGTTTGTGTTTGAGTGGGTGGTGGTGGTGATGCTGGTGGGGGAAAGAAAACCAAACGCCCTGCCTCTTTCAGTGGACAGCGTTAATATTAAATTTGACTCACTTGCACCTACTTACTTACTTGCATTGTTCATTAATTCCCACCGTTAAATTCGTTGTTCGAATTGGTGACGCCACACACGCACGATTGCTTTTCCTTCCTGTTATAGCTGAAGTCACTGGGTGATGGTGGATCGGGAATGTTTGATCGCACACAAGGACACAGCCAATAATGTTCACATTGTGCACCCACATCGTCTAAATAGAAGTAGGATCACTGCAGTATGGAGTTCTCTATAGTGCAAACCACGGTTAGTTTTATAAGCATGTAATAAACTGTATATAAAAGATGGCTTTATCCTCGGTACCATCGCTTATTGGTTAGTAAAGTTATGTTGTAAAGGCTCAAATTAAATATTTACATCTTGGCCATCATGGTGCTTGATAGTGGGGCTAATTTGGCCAAGAAAAATACACATTCAGGACAAGATGGGCCCCACATTAGCTTTATCATCATTTTTAACTCAGACGTGGGCCGTAATTTGCAACGTGCAAAACAACAGTTTAATAAAATTAGTATTTAATTTTGTCTAAAGTTTAAATTTCGGAATAAGACTTTTAATATTAATTAACCTGCAGGGTTCTTTTTGTAGCCAAAGAGTTTCCCTCTGCTGGCAATATGAAGAACTGCAGGTTTAAGGCACTTTTCACTTATGTTCCATACATTCATCTTTTATATACAGTCTGTTATTTTACCCCCTCAGCAGGATTTTGTTTAAAACTTACAAAATTTCTAGATCAAGAGAGGTTTATAAAAACAGACCTTTCTCTCTCTCTCTCTCTCCCCCCCCCCCTCTAAATTAATTGTTCTGGGACTAAAAAATGTGGAATTGTTTTTGTTTTTCATTCAATAAGAAGTTATTTCTTGTAGCCCCAAATACTGGATTTCATTCTATTTCAGTATTGTCTTTATCCCCCCCACCACCACCAAGTATTGGGGCTTTACACTTGTGATAAAGCCCTGATATTGTGATTTTTATTTTATTTTATTTTTTTCATAATTATGAAATATACACTTGCTGATCACTTTATGAAGTACACCATGCTAATACCGTGTGGACTCCTTTTTTTTGCCTTCAGAATGACCTTCATTTTTCATAGCATACAATTAAAATTGTATTAGAAACGGTGCTCTGAGATTTTGATCATAATAGCATCACACAGTTGCTGCAGATTTGTTGGCTGCACGTTCATGCTAATCCATGATGTGAATCTCCCGTTCTACCACATCTGAAAAGGTGCGCAGTGAGATCTGGTGACAAGCACAGCAGATTGTCACATTGAGAAACAAGTCTGAGAAGACTTGAGCTTTGTGATATAGCGTTATCCTGCTGGAAGCGGCCATCAGAAGAAGGGTATACTGTGGTCAGAAAGGGATTGAGATGGTCAGCAGCATTACTCAATAATAAATTGGTACCAACAGGATCAAAAAGTACCAAGAAAATATCCCATCACTCCATCACTGATACAAGGAACGATGGATCCATGCTAGGAATTTGGTGTTATCATCTAAATGTTGCAGCAGAAATCAAGACATGCAAACCAGTCAACATTTTTCCAGTCTTCTTCTTCTGTTGTCCAATTTGACAAATCTTCAAATTGTAGCTTCAGCTTCCTGTTCTTATCAGACAGACACAGTACGCATGTGATCTTCTGCTGTTGTACGCCACCTGCTTCAAGGTTCGATGCGTTGCGCTTTCAGAGATGCTCTCCTGCATGCTCCGTGCACGATTAATGCACTTTCACCCAGAGAAGTACCACTCACCTTTCTTCTCTACTGTACAGGGAAATTCCCAGTAGATCAGTAGTTTCTGATATACTTACTAAAATCACCTTACTTCTGCATTCTGCTGGGCCTTTGAAGGCCAATCTTGACTGTACATGGCTAAATGTGATTATTTTCTTGCTGTGACATTTGCTGAGTTAAACAGGTGTACCTAATGAAGCGGCCAGTGCATGTACATGACAAGAGAGTAAACTTGTTTTACATGAAAATCAAGAAGTCAGTACAGACGGCTGGTTCTCAGAATCGTATCTTTCTTATCTTTTTTTTTTCTTTCTTTTTTTATTTGAACTGCACTGAATGCTAAATGTTCACCTTGTACAAGAAACAAATACAAATACTCACACTAAAAACAAAAACATACTGCTGGCTGCCTCTTCTGCTATTGTTGGGACACTAAATAGGAGTTTCAGCTATTGCTCATACAGAGTACAGGATGCCCCAAAGAACCTGGCCTTCATTAGAACAAAGGAAATATTAAGGAGCAGGTAGAGAGGGTGGATCACATAGGACTATGGTTATAGGAACATTTAACTAGGCAATACGAATCTAACAGGACTCCTCAAAACTCTTTAACACCAAAAAAATGTGGGAATGTGTCCTTTTTATAAAAATACCACGATGGAGAGGATGATGGAGAGAAATACTCAATATTCAGACGAACCAGATCAGTCTTTGTTTTTTCTTTTTTCCTTTTATAGACAATTATTTTGCGGGGCGGAGGGGCGGGAGGAGAAACAATATCTGCAAAAAAAAGTGTTATTCCTGAGTCATTAAGAAACCATGCTGAATTTAACCCTTTCCTGTCTTCAGTGTGAAATGTGCTCACAGAAGGGACCGGGTCACCATGTCTAACAAGACTGCCATTATGATTAGTTAGCCATCAGACGCTTCTCTGGAGAGAACCGGATGCATCGCTGAGCTTTTAGGAACTAAAAGTACAAAATAACTTTTATTTTCAAAAGCTTCAGCTGCAATTACGTGTTTAATGAATGGCTTTAGTGTTAATCACCAACTGCTTTAAAAAGTAGTAAGTTGGAGACACTTAAAACTCAAAAATTCTCACACTGTGTACAAGTGCCCTCTAGTGGTGAAAAGCTGTAACTCCAGCTTTGACAGGTGTCAAATGTACCACTGCCAGGAAAGGGTTAAAGCCCACTTTTGATTACTATAATTGATGAACAATCTTTTTCTTTAATTTGATAAATATATATAAGCTGATAATCCATTTTTAGTCATTCACACTGATGATAAAAAGAAAAAAACAATATTAATAATAATTCTCTTCTGAGGCATAATTGGGGGCCTAAATAACACACACTTGTTACATAATGAGGATTGGAGCTGGGTGAAGAAGAGGCGGGGAAGATTAGGAGCGCTGTCAGGGGTCATACGATCCAGTAACGTATGATGCCAAAGGTTTTTCTTTCTTTTCTTTTTTTTTCTCTTGTTCAGTTGGTGTGTTTAGAAGTGGGCTTACATTTCCCATGAGCTCTGAGGTGGGTGGTACGGTGGGGGCAGCTGAACAGAGTCTCATCGGGTAATCCCGGAGCACTAAAAACACTGGACTCTGTGTCCACAATCATAGGCATGTCCCAAAGAAAGACAAAAATACATCATCATCAAAGAGTAAAGTCGGTAACTGAACCCAAAGAGACAGAGAGTAAAAACTAAAAGGGTTAAAAGTACAAATTTCCCGGAACACTTCTTTTGTTCCCAGTTGCTGGCTGGATTTTTAGCAGGCAGCCGCTTGTGTCGTTTCACTGTCTCTTGGTCCCAGTTGGTCAGTTGCTTTGATTGGTTGTTTCTGAGTGTCAACAGGCCGGATGAGATGCTGCCGTATGTATCCTTTCTGCTGCTATTGCTCGGTGAGGTGCTCTCTAGTGTCGCCGTGTTTAGAGGGCTGGTTGGGCGATGGGGCCTGGGAGGGGTGTGTACCAGAGGGCAAGGTGTGGGCGATGGGCACCCCACCAGGCACCATGCCCTCTAAAGCCCCTGGGATGCCACCCGGAGCCACTCCAACCACACCTGGCGGGTATCTGGGGAGGGAAAAGGTCAGAGGTTAGTGGTGCCGACACGAGCCTAACCCCCACGTACATCCGTGAAAGACAGGATTCTGTGCAAAGACCTCATCATCTAGTGAAACTGCTACTTCTTTTCCACCTTTTCAGGAACGTGTTTAAGAGTTACTTAGCTTTCAGGCTGAATTTTCAGATTCAGAAAGGTCCAAATTAATGTGAATACAATTGGAATTTCTTGTCGTTTTAATGTGTCCAGAAAAATATGCAGCCAGATTAGTCTAAACATGAAACAGGTGCAAGATGGGGAAAGAGAGGGAGACTCAACAGATGGCCAGACAAAAAGAGTTTTTGCTGTTTACTAACATTTTACACATCAAACTATTTAAAAAAGACATTAATTACTTCTCTAAGATCAGAACCAGGTTGCGGAAGCTACCAGGCTTTAATTTCATAAAGCTAGAAGCAATGAGGGAGCGGAGGTAAAGAAGAATCCATTAAACTTCACATTCCTTAAAACAGGACGTGGGCATTGGTGGAGCATGAACTCTCCAGGCGATCTTCCTGTTTATAGGGATTACATTAATCAACATAATTTGGAAAGTATTTCTTGCCTTGCTCATAGCATAGCATAGCATCTTTATTTATAACGCACTTTACATCCAACAATTTTGACCAAAGTGCTACAAATATAAAACTTTTATATTTGTGCTCATTGATTTGTTTCTTCAGCTTAGATTAAATATGAAACTGTTTCAGTTTCATTATGGTAATTAAAATAAAAAGGCAAGATACTGTTTGGTCTATAAATGCACATAATCTGCTCGTAGCTCGTAAAGTTTTAGTGCCTTATTTAAAGATGATTGGGTCATAATTGATATAAAAAGGAGAAAACACAATCCTCTCATGAAAGAAGCAGCACATGTTCTATTTATCAATGAGCCACATATTTTTCTTTCCCATCAATTTTCTTTTATTGTTTAAAAAAAATGCAGTTATGCAGTTATCTTAATACTTCCTGAAACACAGACTTCCTGAGACTGTTTGGTGGAAAAGAGCTAATATGTCACATTAGTTAGGGGGGGAAATGGGTGTGGAAGTCACAGTAAAATCCATCAACCAGAGAAGGAGAAAATAGCTGGAAAGAACATTCCCAAATACCTATAAGAAGGAAACCACGAAGCATGACTCCATCCATGGAAGTGCACCTCAATGGTTTCATGTCATGCTTTCTGTGACACTCAAAAACCCACATTCACTGCTACCCATCTCTACTCTGTGTTCATTCAAACAGGTAAGTGCTGAAGGGGAACTACAGGAGGGACACACATCAGGTGAGCTCAGGAGGTGAGCGGGTCTTATATCCAGGACCTCCAACCGGAGGCTGTTGGCCCCAGATGATCGTATTTACCTGGTCCTGATCTAGGCATTAATTTTGTCTTGGGGGATGCCGGTTGTTACGCCTGGAAGAGTTTGGTTCACTTGGCTGCGTGAAAGAAGCACATGGAGGTGGAAATGCTGAGATCAAGAATGGCGAAGAGTGGGATAATGTGGACAGAATTTATTTCTGCTGCTAAGGGGAAGCGTTAGCGGATGAGATGCTAGGCTCTACAGGAGTGGTGAGCTAACCTATAAAAACTCCACCGATCTATCAAGACATCTTTTACAACTGTATAAAGGTGGAGCAAATGAAGGAAACTGCTCTAGTTTATGATACTTTAGTGTAGCTCACAGGTGATAAAACTGTTGTTCTTAAAATGAAAATAATGGCTGTATTTTCAGTCCTTACCTGTAGGCAGCGCCATTATGCTCAGGGTGAACGCCTGGCTGATCCATGACCGCCCACGGTGCCGTAGTGACAAAGAACTCCTTGTTGACGCAGTTTCGTAGGCTGTCAGGGATACGGCCTGTCACGAGACACGCACACACGCGTTCAGTTTAAAAGAGCTGCATAAATCTGACACACTCGAAGGCTACGACAGGGCATGAGCGGCCAGGCTATGCAAAGTGTTAATGAGTTCAGACTGACAAACATATCAGGCTTAGATACACAAATGCAAATTAGGACCATTTAACAATCAGTTTTTTAAAATTCTTTTTTGTGGCCAGGGTGGCGGCAAGGCCAGCCCCTGAGAGCCACTCTGCTCTGTGTCGTGAAGCTAAGGATGACATCGATTAAGAGGTCCAGATCTAATAAAGGCTGCCGAGGGTCTATTGAAGTGGAAATGTGACATCTGGGAAAGAAAAGATGTGCAACAGGTCACGTGGGAGACTGCACCGAGGCGTGGGCCTCCATAATGAAGCTGTGGATGTTTAGTTTCGATGGATGTTGGACAACAAAATTGAAACGCGGCGGCTTACCGGTGATGGCTCTTCGGATCTCGGTAGCTGCGGCCTCCCTCATTTCCAGTGAGGCCTGCTCGCTGTACCAGGCTGTGTGTGGCGTGCAGATCAGGTTTGGAGCATCTTTCAGTGGGCCCTGAGCAAAACTACAGCACACAGTCAAATTAATACAGTGTGCACATTTTCTCCAACAAGCACATGATTATATTAAACCAAACATCAATAACAGGCTGTACCGGATGTTGTGGAGGGCTTCACTAATTAACTTATAAAGAAATACAAACGTAGAATTAATTATTTTTATTTTGAGGCCAATGACAAAACATATTCTTGTATATCAAAACCATCTGATACTGTAACGATTTCTTTTCCTTTAAAAACTATTTGTGTACAGTTTACATGACAGTTGTCTGGAAATATGGCCAGAGGGGTAAAATGTCAGATCCTGTTATTCACAGATGCCACCATCTTCTTCCTGCTGCTTTGATACTTCCTTTCTGTCAGCCTCTTTCCTCTCAAGAGACTCACAAAAACAGATCAGCATCAACTCCCTCCTCCCCCTCCATCATCCTTGTAACACCTAGCCTGGTTCTCTGCGTGTAAGCTTTGCAACGCGTCAGCAGCGTCCTGAAATCGGTGTCATGCCGCGTGGGACGGAGGTCCAAAGTTATGAAACGCTCCCCCGTTGACATGCTGGGTTAGCGGAGCATGAGCTCCAGATTCATCGGGTTCAGTTTCAGCCTTCTCGAGCAGCCACTCAGCTGAGCAGCTGTCCAGAAATAATCAGCCTCCAAACTCTCTGACTGCCCCTGACGCGTGAACAACACAACACCAGTTACCCGCTGAGATGGAAAACACGGATCTTAGGACGGTGGAGAAGTGGGACGCGTACCAAGCTGTTTGCCTTCTGATGAAAGCAGTTCATAGCTCAAAGCTAAAACACGGTGTCAAATCATTAAAGGAACAGGTGAGCTTTGGAGAATAAATCTGAAATTACTTCATTTACAATTAGTTCAGACTGGTTACCCAGTGTCACCAGTAGAGTTTAAGTTTTGAGCAGGGATTTTGATGGTGTAAAACAGCAGTTTTTAAACAGTGTACTATGAATTTAATATTCGTGATGAAGCTGTTACCAGATTTTCCAATTATTCATATCACCAGTACTTAACTGAATTCATTTGTTTATAATTGACAACAAAAGCAACAAGTGTCAAGATGTCATTTGAATAGTTATTAAATCAATTCAGCAGTACTTGTAACTCATTCATTCATTTGCCAAAATGGAGAAATAAGATTTAAAAAATAGATTTATTGATTAAACTTCAAATTAAGCTGTACACTTTCACTCTTAATTAGCTGATTGCATGTTATGACACACTTACTGATGCCTTTTCACGAAGTTTTGGCCTTTCACCACTTTGCCCCCGGCACTTTCTCACGAATAAAGCATAAGGAAAAATGTCCAAGAAGGTCTGTTTTAATAATCCTATATAAATATGGTCTTTTCTTGGGTTATCGTTGTGTTTGGATACCAAAAAATGGAGATTATTCACCTCTTTTTGCACCTCTCTTCAAACTCAAACATACACCTGTACCTTTAAATGTTTTTAACTTGCTCTGACAAGAATAAATCCAGCTCTCCATCTCCTCAATTCTATTACACGCAGGGCCCTGAAGGATCCTTTTAGAAGCATATGATTTCTCTTTTATCTCATTATAACTATATCTGCCATTGTTCCTGCCTGTTTGTCTATCTCTTAAAGGTTTTCTGTCTCTTTGTCTTTCCCTTCCTACACACCCATCACTTTGCTTGCCTATATTTGTCCAGGATTTGGCACATGTGTGCATTTACCTGAAGGGCTCGGTCTCATGGACGTCTAAGGCAGCTCCGCGTATCCTTCCCTCCTTTAACGCCTGGGCCAGAGCTTTCTCATCCACCAGACCTCCCCGTGCAGTATTGACCAAGAATGCACCCTGACGCATCTGTAGTGCAAAAGGCATGCAAACACAAACATGTCAACACTAGGAAAGGCACAGATGAAGCCAGCTTTTTTACAGCTCATGTATGGACTTTTGTGTGTATGCCAGCCTGGCAGGCAAATGAATGTGTTTGATCTAAAAGAGAGCATCAATCTGGATTATATGTCTTAAGACATATTAAACAGGACATAAATTAAGAAGAAGGAATAAAATGGTGACATCTCTGTTTCACCTGACACCTGAAAGATCTAGGAGACAGAAAGGCAACTGGGACAAATGCTGTCAGATGTGGGATATAGAGCAGGCTTTGTTCAAACCAAGGAGATGAAATGAAGGACGAGGGATGAGCTGAAAGATGAAGTAGCGCCGCCACCCCTTGCTGCTTACCGGGGGGAGAAAAAATAAGGCACAACAAAAAGTGTATGAGGGAGGGAAAAAAAAAATCAAATGAATATGCTCAGAAGAAAGTAATCCCTTAATGTTGACAAAAGCCGAAATCCAGGGGCATGAAAAGCCTTTACGCTGGCAGGCAGTCTTTTATTAGGCCTTGGTGGTTTTGACACACAGAAAATACACAAACATGCACACACACGTTTCCACTTTAAACGCTAAGAGCCACTGCCAAATTCTGGGTGAGGAAAGACAGAAAAGTGTTCTTTCATTGCGGCACTTAAGAGGCAGCTGAGAATCTTGTGCTTTGGAAAAGACAGAGTTAACTGGGTTAGGCTATTACCCTACACCCACTCCTCTTCATCTCCTCACATACTGTAACTCAGGAAGAATGGAGCGCGAGGGACAAGACAAAGAGAGAGAGAGAGAGTGTGTCACAGTGCGGGGTGATATTGACAGAAGGGAGATGCGTCCCCAGCTTGTGCAGTTCCTCAGCTGCCCTGCAGGTGTCACCCCAGGCAGCGCCTCAGAGTGCAGTTATTGACTTAGAGAGCAGCACTTTCCCCTCACACTGTGCAGCCTAGTCGATATATTTGCTGTAGCCGTGGGCTGGCACTAATTGCATTTGACAGAGCAAAGGAATGAATTTGTGTCCAGCTTTGGTGGAGCTTAAGATAAAGAGCAGGGAATGTACAGGCAGGAAGGATGCTGCTGTTTCCAGTCCTTATTTTTTTCTTCCTGCTTTCTCTTTCTGCCAGATATAATGCTCTTTAGGACAGACACTAGGCTGACAGAGTAATAATATACCAGCATCTCGACTTGTCTACCTGCTAGATAGCACCGCATTAAGCCCACATCAGGTCACAGCTGTTCAATGGGATGTTCAGCTCTGTCTGGGTGACACGTGTGCAGGCGACGCGTGTCTGCGTTTGTTTTGAGTAATGCACCTGTTTGATGGTGAAGTCGTTGATGAGGTGATGGTTGTGTTCGTTCAGGTTGCAGTGCAGGGAGACGCAGTCGCTCTGGTAGAGCAGGTCCTGCAGGGTGTAGACGCGCTGGACGCCCAGCGAGCGCTCCAGGCCGTCCTGCAGATAGGGGTCGTAGAAGATGACGTTGAAGCCGAAAACCTTGGCTCGCACTGCAACCGCCTGGCCCGAACGACCTGGGGACACAGACAAAGAGTTTATAACGTTTGTCAACGTGCTCAAAGACACAGAGGGGTTTCTCGTACTTTTACAGAGCGCGTCTTCTCCAGAAAAAGCCAGGCAAGTTCAAAAGTTGCACTGTTAAATACCAGTTCACTGATCATTTACATGTCTTGTTAACTATTAACTCTTTAAGTAGTCTTCCGAAATAGTTCTCCAGGCTTCTTAAAGGACATTCAAAGCTCTTCTTTGGATGTCGGCTGCCTTTTGTTCTGTTCGCTGTCAAAATAATCCCACACTGCTCCAGTAATGTTGAGGTCCGACCGCTCCATGGTTTGTGTGTGTTTTCTATCCAGGTATGCTTTTACTGAATTGGCAGTGTGTTTCGGGATCACTGTCATGTCACAAAATTAAACTGCTCAGATGCCTTCCAGATGGTATTGCATAGTAGCCAAAATTTGACGGCACATTTCTGTGTTCATAATACCATCAATTTTGACAAGATCCCCAACACCACTGGTTCATCTTGGTTCATCATACCATAACACCTGTTTCCAGTTCTTGTGTAATTTGTCATATCCCAGCCTTTTCTGTTTCCCTTGCTTAAGTCTTCTTGACAACCACCCCTTCCATTGAGACCACACTAGACCATCCCAAAAGGTTGATTCTGATCATCTGGATGTAGCGTTTTCAGTGGGTGAGTGCACGATGATTGAAACTAGCACCACTGAACAATGGGCTGGGAGGTCAGTTGTTGATCAATGGTCATGAGAATTTGCACATTAATGATCAAGGAACTGACCTCCCAGCCCTTCGTTCATTCAGTGATGTTAGTTTCAGTCATTGTGCAATGTACTGTTTATAAGGTTGGGGAAACCTGCAGTCAGCTGAGACTGAAGAAGTCACTTGGATGAGTGACGAAATGTTTCTCCCACTGAAAACACTACATCCAGATTGGGATTTACTTACTTGGATGATTGAATAATAATAATGATGGATTGGATTTATATAGCGCTTTTCAAGGCACCCAAAGTACTTTACAATTCCATTATTCATTCACTCTCACATTCACACACTGGTGGAGGCAAGCTACAGTTGTAGCCACAGCTGCCCTGGGGACAGAGGCGAGGCTGCCATATCGCGCCATCGGCCCCTCTGGCCAACACCAGTAGGGTAAAGGGTCTTGCCCAAGGACACAACGACCAGGACAGAGAGCCCAGGGATCGAACCGGCAACCTTCGGGTTACAGATGCGCTTCCCAACCTCCTGCGCCAAGGTCGCGCCCTATTGACCATGCATCAAGACGTACTAGACCATCTACTAGTTTGTAGATATGCATTAAGAAGATGTAGGACTGTAGAATTGCGTCCGCAGTGTTTTCTATCTAACATTCACACTTCAGTGAACTCATTGGGTTCAGTATCTTGCACTCACAATATCATCATGCAGAGGAGGACCAGGGATTGAACCACGAATCTTCCAATTAGTATGTGAACTCCACAACCTTCTAAGCCACAGCCATCCACCCCTCTAACCCTTTGATGACACACTGCAAACAATGCAGAGATATAAGTTTTTGTCTTATAGCTCTTCAGAAACCACCTTGCCAATCCAAAAAAAAGGGGGAAATAGGTTTTATTATTGTGACAGAATACTATTGACAAACTGCCTAAAGATACAATTTAAAATGAGTTCTTTGCTAAATTGAGCACTGGCTCATCCCCTGAGTTGAGTGCTTTTTTATGCTTGAACGATAAAAAAAAAAGGAGAAAATAATCAAGTACAAGTTCTGACCTGAAAATGAGCAAAAAAGAAGCCAATGTCTAAAAAAAACCTTCACAAAAAATAAACCTTCATTCTTCTAATAGTAACAGGATGTCACTTGAACATCTTTCACGTTGCAACAGCCTTTTCATGTCGGCTTTATTATATTAAAGATGTGAAAAAGGCTACTTTTAATATCACTAAGGGAAAAAAGGCTTAAGATAAAGACAAGGAGCTATGATGAAAAAATGAAAAAACAACAAGAACAAACAAACAAAGGGCCTCATTCGCCGTGTGTGCTTTTTAATTTGTGCACAAAATAAGCACTCGCACAAAAGTCAGGTGTGTGGATCGTGCGAAAGCAGACAATTTTGCTCTTACTATCGTGTGCACGTTAGAGAATCACTGGAAATCAGCAGGTGCACGCACGTTACTTGCAGTCAGCACACTTCCGTGGCCCCATTTTTCTTTATATAAGGAAACGTGTTTGCCTAGAGGTGGATCACAGAGAAAGCTGTGAAGCTGTTCTAAGAGAAAAAAGGTCACTTAAGCAAAAAAAAAGTTGTGGACTGAGGAAACCGAAATAATGTCTAAGGTGGAAACTAGAAAGACACACCAAGAGACTCGGGTTGCAATCACTGAAGTGGTAAATGCTGAATCCTTGACGCACAGACCGTGACTTAGATATAAGGACAAAGCTTAAGATACAAGTTTATGGAAAAAGGAATAACCGACCAGATTATACAAACATCCGTAAGTAGGACATTGTTGAAACAGTGGCGAGGTGACGGCGATGACGTCCAGCAAGGATGAAAGGCAACGGATTTGTGTTTATTTTATGTATTTGGCCACTGCCTTAATAAATTAAAGGTTTTTTAAGTGTTTTAAGTCAGTTTTAACCTGCTAAGCATTTAGTTAAAGCATGTATGTTTATATTTTCCAAGTCTGAGGCAGCTCTACGTTCGTTTGCCGTGCACCAACCAATTCAGGCACGAAAACACGGATGGATCCCGGATTTGTGAGTAAAACATTTGTTTGTGCTGATTAGGCACACGTTTGTGCAAACGCACTGTTTGTGAATGAGGCCCAATGTGAGGTGAAGTTGTGAGACAGTGAATCAGAAACTGAATGTGCAGCATTCGAGCCTCTCCCTCTGTCTCTCACAGCCATTTGTTGTGTAGGATGCGAGTCTCCACTCTGTTGGCTGGAGACGCCAGTTTCTGCTCTGCAGCAGCAGCTGAGAGAGAGAGAGAGGGACAGAGTAATGGAGAGGTGGATGTTGCTGCTCGTAAAAAGGATCGATAAGGTCCTTTACACTCTCAAGGTCCCCTCTTTGTGATCGAGCATTATATCCTGCTCTTACACTCCACAGCTGAAGAGAATCACTCCTTCTCTTCTTCTCCTTCAATGTCAGCCGATAAGAGACGTGCAACGCTAAAGACCCAGATATAGCTGCAGCTATCGCACAATAAAACAACTAATTTTGCGATGATCACAGTTGCGCACTTTACTTTTCTTCGAGTGATTCATCTGTCCATTCTTTCTGCTAACGTTACTTTTCCTAATTTTCACAGGCCACGTTTGACACAACACAGAGCGTGGGTGTGAGCTGCTGTAAGTGCAAGCTAAAAAAGCGATGCAGACAGCAGCAGTAAAGGAATCAATTTTTTAAAAAGATTTTTCTTGTCAGTTTGAAACAGACCAGGTCATCCTGCAGCTGCAGTACGATGCGATTTACTAAACCTTTTGGAGCAGCTGTGGAAAGTTGGATCATCACTTCTTCTGCAATGATTTCTTCTGCCTCTCTGATTGTTGGAAAATGTCTGCAAAGAACTGGGTTTAAAGAGAAACTAGATCTACACAATCTTGATTTACGATGAGATCAGTTAACAGCTGAAGTTTTTGGCATCTAAAAATACCTCTAACTTTGTTGCACTGGAAAAAAAGAATTAGTATTTTTTTGTGCAGATTTTTCCTTTAATATCTCAGCTTCTCTGTCTTCTCTATTTCTAAGCCTCGCCCTCCCGTCCCACACTTATCAATGCCACATGCAGCAAAAACCAGGGGGTCTGCCACCCACTCAGGTGGATCTGAACATTTTGATCTCTGTCATTTCACTCTCGACTCGGCAGCAGATGTTTGCTTTGCATTGCAAATGTTTCTGCTGACAAAGGTTTCAGCTGAAGCACCAATTCTTGAAATCAGCCCTGTCTCGCCCAACAGTGAAGAGGCAAACATGGTGGCAATTGGCCAAGAGGTCAACGTTTTTTTTAAAAAAACATTGTTTCAAAAGTCCCTGTGCACAGCAGGCAGATTATCTCTACTGTTTTTACAAAAGGAACCAGGCGACATCACAATATCACTGGAGATATTTTCCATATGCTGCAAAGAGATGCAACAAGTGCAAAATCCAATAACGTGCAATACTGTTATTTGTTCTCTTTAGCTTTCAAATACTTGTCAGTTGTGTCTGTGTGCCATTCGGTGCAGGCAGGTAGTGCACAATCGTCTGAAAACAGCTGCCTGCTTCATGTGGAGATGATACTGATCATAGTGGTGAGAGTGAACTAAACCTAATCACTCAAATAAACTGGTTTGAGTGATTAGACTTTTCACTGTGAGCAACTTCAAGATGGATGTAATGGGATTCTGTTAATTAAAAATTTAAGGGAGTACAGTTAGCATAGAAAAATGTGCAATTACCAGAGGCTGTCAAAAAGTCCTTATTTACCTTGCGATTGTGTCTCTTAAAACATGGAAGCATAACTTTGGCGGTTGGATATTCGGTTTTTATGTTTCCTTGACACATAATCGGCTAATGTTACAGAAATATGTGGGAAGGATTAGACTTGGGTAATGAATTCCAACATTTTCTCATCGGTCCTCATCTGCATCTGCTGCAGTATCAACACTGTCTTTGCACGGCTAATTTGATTTGACCAACTGGAAATGCTAAATATGCAAGCGGAATTTTCTTTGTTTTGAATTTGCTTTGAGACGTTTCAAGAGAAAGTAATTACACTTGTCTGCAATCACTTTTAGTGTAAGATGCAACATTTAAAAATATAATTTTTAGGGGAATATAATGTGTTACAAATGTTGTTTTGCATTTAGTAACTAAAATGGCATTTCAAGCTTATCACACTGAACCCTGATGATCATTTAAGCCTTCATTCATATAAAAATGCTCATTAAAGGTATTTTAGATGTCTCTTCCCAGACTAACATATTCCCCAAATTCCAAAGTTGAAAATGAGTTTGATCAGATCAAATTTAGTTGATAGGATTATCCTGGATATTTACTGGAGGTAGATAGGCAGACCACAGCTACTTGGTTACATTTACATATGAGAAATAACAGAATAATTCACAACTAAAAGGCTTGAACTTATTTTTGAGAAGAAGATCAAAAGGTTGGTTGTTTGGTACTTCAAGTCCTCGAGTCTACTGTCACCCCAGAGCTAGAGGGGTTTTTTTTCAGTCTGTGTATTTGCCGACAGAGTTGTGCAGCTGGCTGAATATGCAGAGTCCTAGAAACCAATGCCAAGAGGCCTTCGATGTCCCCAACCTCCCACTGACAATGGATATTGTTTTGGAGACAGCTTGAGCCAGAAAGACCAGCAGAGGAGGCTGGAAGTGGGAGGACTGGGTGAGGAAGGGAGAGACAGGGGGAGAAATCTTCCCTGCCAGGACCCGCTGTTCAGGCACAGTTAGTCCAGGCAGCTGTCTGGGACCTGTAGAGGAGGTTGTGTGTTTGTGTGTGTGGGAGGGGGGGAAGTGTATGTGGACAGAGAGATAAGGTGGCACTCAGGAAAGGCTTGTGAGAAGACAGAGCATCTGTCGGCCCGGTGATGTTGTGACAGGGCAGAGTGACGCACAAACACACACAATCACCACTAAAACAGGTGCAGAGAGGGAATCAAGTCAGAACACACACACACACACAGAGGAAGAATCTAGTCTGCCAGGAGGCCTGATCATGGCAGGGCAAGATGTCGAGGGACCGTGGTGACAGAGAAGAAGAGTTGAAAACAGAAGAAGAGAGAATAATAGAGATATAATGGTGAGCATTAGAGCAGTGGGATGAGAACAGTGAGGCAGAGAGAGGAAGTCAGCCCGCAGGGAGGCGAAACAGACAACCTTGAGATAATCTGTGGGACGGGCAGAGGGTGAAAAATAACCTTATCAGAGCAGGAAAACAGAAGGCACACTGAGTGGTGAGAGGATATGAAAGCACAAAAGTGGAAGCAACGGAAGGGGGAGTAAATTTAAAAAAAAAAAAACATGATGAAAATAAGAGGAAAAAGCAAGAGAAGGAGCCAGAAAAAGGCTAAAAGAGGAAAGCATATAACTGAATATTCACCAAAACCGATGAGACCCAGGGTTTCGCCACGTATGCGGGCGGCACCGGACGCCACCTCCCGGATTTGCTCCACACTCTGGACTCGCGTGCCCTCCCGCAGAGCCTGGTAGAGCCAGGTGTTCCGCCGGTAAAGGTTGAGAATGTGGCACAAGGTCGAGTCTGCCGTCTCCTCCACAGCTGCCGAGGGAATGTTGCACACGGCGATGCCTAAAGGTAGAACAGTAAACAAAGACAAGGCAGAAGAGTTGAAAAGCACATAAAAGACGTATGTGACACGTGAAATATGAGTACAGAGAGAGATTTTATTGTCCAGGGCTAAAACCAACATGGGTCACTATGATTTCTGATATTCATGGTCAGCATCTCAAGGGAGTGTGAAAATGACTGTTTGTTGTGGGAACATCAGAATATGTCGGCTTCATTGGAGCGTGACCTCCAGCATGCATTGCAGCCGAGGGTGAAACAGACCGGCGGATTTGGTGTGCCGGATTGATGTTTTTCATGTACCAGTCAGTCTACATTCCAACCCTCGCTTATGGTCATGAGATCTGGGACGTGACCAAAAGAGTAAGGTCACGAATAAAAGCAGATGAAAATAGTTTCTTTTGTAGGGTGGCTGGGATCAGTCTTGGAGATAGAGTGAGGACCTTGGACATCCAGAACCTGCTAGAGAGATTATACATCTAGCCTAGTCTGGGAATCTCAGGATCCCACAGGAGTAACTGAAACGTGTTGCTGGAGATAAGGACGACTAGAATACTCTGTTAGGCAGCTGCCACCCCTAACCTCACTTTAGACAAGTAGAAGATGATGGATACGTGAATGGATATTATGTACTATGACACAAGTCATATATTATAAAAACTTCAAAGGAAGTATATTTAATTATATTTACCCATATAGGGGTGATATCTTCTGTAGAAATAACTGCCTTCTCTAGATTTTAATGGAACTTTTCACGTGATGCTCAAAGCGTCAACAACAAAAAACCAAACTAAAAAACCCAAAAGCTACTTAGCGGTAATGTTTCTGAAGCTCTCATTCACATACTTTATAGTTTTATGTAGGAACCACCACACAGAAGCTCAGCTCATATAATGTTAACACTTGTCTAGCTGTCACTAGCATTAGCCTCTCATCACAGGTAGACGGATGGCCTTTTCTTGAAACAGTTGGCGAGCATAGTTTAATAAAACAAAGAGAGAGAAAGATACTTCCTACACGAAACTGATCACAATAAAGTTTGTGGATGTATATAAATCTACACGACTGCCAATTGGGTCACTGTTTTCAAGAGAAAGGAAAATATTTCAACAGTGAAAATCTCCAAAGCATTACAGGCCAGAGGGAAAACATGAAAAATTGATAATGGTGTGAACTGATCCCTTAATAACTTGGGTTATCTTTAATTAGGTCTATATTTGAGCAACGTAATCAGTATTCCAAATATCACCTGCTAAACATCGATAATAATATGAAGATACACACGTAAATATGTAAAGTCAAGATCTTATCCAGTGCAGTGTTCATAATTTTGTTCCTTTCGGCCGATATAAAGGCCTGACCTTGTGGTATTACCTTGCCGTTTCCTCCAACAACACAGACTACTTTTTTTTTTCTGTTCTAACACTTAAGCACTTCTGCCTGCCCTCATTCTCCTCCTAATGTCCTCATCTCACTCTGTATCTCGGAGTAACAGCGCAGTCGTCTCTAGACAGCAAAAAATAGACCGAGCCTGCTCAATCAATGGCCCCTTTTTTCTTCTCCCCGAGAACAGCCGTCATATCAGCGCCGCCTTCTCCAGGCACGATAGCTTTTGACTCCTGTGTTGCAAGGCAGAGCGCCTTCGGTGAGTGGGTGGCAGTTAGACACAGTATCTCATATTGGCAGGGAAATGGCAGCTTTGTCAACTGTAAGAGCTTTTTGAGCCACCAGCCTGCTGATATAAGCCTGGGTGGTGTTTCAGGGAGAAAACTGAACTCTTCTCTTTCCCCGTGTGTCTTTTACTCTGTCTCTTTGAACATTCTGGCTCACCGCAGGATGTCTGCACTTCATCTGACTATTTAATTCAGCCTTTGATACTATTCAAAAAAAAATCCATACAGTAAAAACAAGGAAACGGTATACGTGGTATTCAAAGTAGTCCGCTTTAGGGACAACGACTATTAGCTCTATTTCATCGCTGCTTTTCTTTTAGATGGTCAGTCCAATTTTAACGCTGCGATGTGATGAATCTTCCCTTCAAGATTCACCTAAATCTGATTACAGGCACCTGAGGTATCGTTTGTCATTAACAGGCAAACAAACGATCAAACAAGCAAATCAGCAGACCTACTCCCTCACAAGAAATCAATGCGACGCGGGATAGTCGTATCAAAGGAGCACAAAACACATTAGAGCTTTGCTCAGATGTAGAAAAAGAGGCTGCTACACGAGCACAGATGTGAAGAAGAAAATGATGACGATTTAGTAGCCGCTATTTAAAGAGTTCATACCCAGCTCTCCAGCAGCCTTTATGTCAATGTTGTCGTAGCCGCTGCCGATGCGGATGATGATGCGTAGAGCTTTGAACTTTTCCAGGTCCTCTCTGGTCAGGGTGATGGTGTGGTACATCATGGCACCCACTGCCTCATTAAGCACCTGCAGACACATGTATTCATAAAATTTTGCATTACACAACTGAATGAAATGCTTTTCCCTCCTTAATCTGTGTCTTCCGTTTGCCAGTTTACTCGTTTACTCGTGCAAAACATGGCTATTAAATCCACTTGGGAATACAAGAGCTCATGACAATCACACTGTCGCATTCCTTTCAGAGATGCTGTGAATATCACACGCCTGCCGTGACTTCCGACATTTGTGAACATTATAGATTTCACATCCAGGGGGAACTACAGACATCACATGGCCGCAAGCAACACTGACACATTGTCCATTTAACAGACCTGCACTGGAAGTAGGAACAGTCGTTACATTGTCTTGCGGGGGCTCAGTTCTGCACGGTATTCACAATTGCACCAAGAGCGTTTACGGACACAAGATCTGGATAAGTGACTGGATAGAGAGGTCACTGATTGCAGGATAAGCCTTATGAATTAAATAGAATAATAGAATTAAAATAGGCCCATTACAAAGAAAGTAACTAATTTACCACCCAGACTGTACCGCTCTGTATTTCAGGCTTCAAAATTTCCCGATTCCAGGAGTAGCTTGTGTCTCCAAAAGTTGATTCTATTCATCTGGATGTAGCGTTTTCAGTGGGAGAAGATGAACAGAATCAACTTTTGGAGATTTACTTACTTGGATGATTGAGAATGCATCAAGACTAATAGCTTGTGGTTATTTCTTCCAAATGTTCTTACCTGCTGTACTCATGCTTTGAGTAAAATTTTAGGCTGCGCAAACTCCAGCTTAAAGATGCATGTCAGCTAAGTGTAGGTGAAAGTGGTTGTTACTTATTTTAAAGCAGGTAAAGGTCAAACCTAACTGTGCTTTTAAACAACCACAAAAACAATCTTAAGATGTAGCAAGTGAAACATTTCCCAAAAAAGTCTGAATTCTATCACCTTGGACGGGGGGGGGTGGACAATCACTGTGAAATGCTGCTCACGCTGCTCCTCTGCCACTTAACGCGGACAAGGTGACCTGGCCTGTGATGTGGATCTAAACTATTCCCCTTCAGTATCAGCCCCGGCCCCTGTCAGCGCCTAAATAACAGCTCTACATTCACCTCCAGCCAAGCTGCATTAGCTTTCCTGTGATTAGTAGATTAGCTCTGAATTTCCATACTGCTTTTATTAGAGCAGTGTCCTGGACAGGCCTTCCAGATATTAGTTCAAGGTTAAAACACTCCTTACACGCACATGCGCGACCGGCCAAAATGCACACATACATAATTGCCTCCCTCTGCGCTGATCCTGAAGGTCTTGTGTTGTTTTTGAGCTGGGGGAAGGAATCTTCTAGCCTGATTGTAGTTGATGTAAATGGAAACTCTGACCTCAGCTACATCCCCCTCTCCACTGTAACCAAACTCTTATCGCTTTAAGGATCTATCATTTCTTATGACGCCTGGACTTTTCTGACAAGGCACAAAGCCCGTGCTTCACATTTAGCCTGGCTGAGCAAAAGATAGATTGCTTCAAGGGAGTTTTGATTTGGTGATGTGCACACTGTAGTGCACACTCCTAGCGTCTAGGAGGGGGACTTTATGGCTATGAAGTCATCCCGTGAGTGATCCGCAGGGAGGTTGTGCTGCTCAAACTGTTGCTTCATAAAACTACAGACTACTTAAAACTTCTTACAACAAAGGTGGCTTAGCATTTTGCAGGACAGCGTCACAAAATACTGTGAAATATGTCATAACACAACAAGCTCTGACCCCGCTGGCCATTGTACCTTCAAAATCCACTTTAGCAGTGCATCGATTGACGTTTCAGACAAAAAAAAAAACATCCTTGAGACTAACGTGATGAAGGAGAGGAATTAAAAACAGTAAAATTTCAGTGAATGTGGACTTCAAGAACTGGTAAAAGCACATATGTTCTTTTTAACCTAGCGTTACGCAAGAGAAGCTGGTTAGTTAGCTTAACAGGGTCAATTCACTAGTTTTGTTTTGCACAAAATCTTTCAGTACTTCTAAAACAAATCCGTCCACACGAGATGTGCTGATTTTACAGAAGACTACATGCCAGGTCCAGCCGCTTAGGTCAGAGGGAGGTTACCAGTTTTCCTGGTTGCAGCCTCAGTGCTTATCTAAAGCAACGTGGCTTCTTGCACATTTACCCCAGTCCCCCACCTAAACAGTGAAATAGCAGCAAGAAAGCAAAAAAAGTTATGTCTTAGTGCCAAAGAATAAACAGATGTTAACCAGTATGTCCACTAAACTAGTCTGACACCTGGTTCCTCCAGTATACACCTTAAACTGTTTTTGTGCAAGAGCCTGAACCTCCTAAATGCCCCCATTTGTCCTTGTGTGTGTGTGTAACAGATAAAGCATAGCATTTAATATGTGAATGTGAATGGGTGAAGTACTTTAACAACAGAAAAGTGCTATAAGTATCTATATAACCCCATTTAGCGTTTATTAAAGGATTTACTGCTTTGAAAATTTATTGTTTCTTATAAATGGAAAATAGTAAACATTTGCTGATATTGTGAAGACTTTCTATTCACAGTTTAACTAATGACGCGAGACGACAACACGCAATGTATGGCTCCCCCCCCCCCTGCATTTTAGAGATTGAACTGTTAACTGAACATAGTATCATCATTTTTCCATCTATCATCTTTTAGTTACATTAAGAGTCATTAGCTGCAAGCCCCAAGCTTAACACCTCTTTTGGATGATCACAGTCAGGCGGCGCACAAAGTAATAGGCCAATATTGACTCCCTGCCATATGGGCTCTCATCCAACTTTTACAAGCCACATGTGGTTATGAGGCGCGACGACCGTGACAAAGACGAGGGATCAGAGACCTTGGATTATGATGCTGGAGCGCAGGTGCTGCATACAGGATTTGGTCTCACTGAAGTGGTATTGTAACTTGATCTTGATTGGTATTTGCCTGTGTGCTTTATCGTATCCCTATCACTTGAGAAAAAAGAGGATTACCAGGTAGAAGACTTCACATAACCTTAGGCAACTTTCATATTCAATCCTCGGCCAATCTTTTCCATAAGATTTTTTTTTTCATTGTTGTCTGCTGTATATGTACGGGAGTGTGGCAGCTGCTGTCCGCCCTGACAACATTGAACTGAAACTCCCAGAGTTATCAACACTGCATCTTTGCATCCATGCTGCAGAAAGCAGAGATTGGACATTTTCAATCTATACCGCCCCTCTGGGTATCTAGACTGCAAGTTATTACCGCGAACTGCTGAATATGCTTGCGAGGTGAACATTACAATCATGTTTTTCCTGATAAGGCAGTGTTAAAACAAACAAAAAGCTACCCACTTTCCCCCCCTTCTCTTCACCGCCCAAGGTCTTTGATTGAATTGATCTCTATGCAAATGCTTCTTTTTTAATATGTCCCATTTTCATAAAAACAGCACGATGGAAGATATAGCAGCCCTCACTCTGTCTGCAGATGAAGAGATAGCACTTGGGTGATACCCATTTCTGTGGCCATATATTGTTTTGTAGCCACGGCGCTGCATAAAAAGCAATAAAGAGCCTCTACAAGCCAATGTAATTACACCGCATCCCCGCTGTACGAGATTCTCTATTAGAACAATGGCACTGATATAGGCGTTACAGTCAGTGCTACAAAGTGACATTAAATCATAATGAAGCCACTGCATTTTAACTGGCAGGTGTGTATGAGGCCAATATAACGCACTTCACATATCAGCGCTATAGAAACAGGAAGAGGGAGATATGAGTGACGGGTAAATTCCGTCTCTCCATCAAGGTTCAGCTGCGATGTGGAAGACATTGAATGTGAACTACGGTGCGTGCGTCTTCCTACCTTCTCGTGGATCTCCTGCGTGGACTGAGCATCACAGAAGGCAACGGTTGCTAAGTCTTTAAGGATGGGCATCTCGACGGTGCAATCACGCCCGTCCAGCAGGGCCACCAACGGGCGGGGATGCATGGGCCCGTTCATGATTTGAGGCCGAATACCTGGAGAGATACATTCAAGAAAAGGATTATTTTATTATTATTTTAAACAGAAAAAGCATTAAGAAAGTAGTTTTCAAAATCAGGAAAGAGGAAATCCAAATAAAATCTAAAATGTAACTATCACTAAATTGCAGTCTTCACTCAGTTAATCAACACTCGGATAACAATCACCTGCTGTGTGTATGCATGTGTGCACTTGTGTGTGCTGATTAGGATGTAGCAGGAAGCGGGGCTTCTCTGGACTAACAAAAGTTGCTCAATAAATCAATGCGCCTACTCAACACTGGATTAGGACACGGGCTCACTTGCAGGAATCCTCTGGGTCTGGCTCTCAAACGCACACAAATCGCACACAGAAACATTTACATACACTGACACAGATAGGCGAATGCAAGCAGACAGAGGTTCACACAATCATATGAAGGGGAACAAATTCCCCTGTGTGCATACTGACATGCACACTTTGGTCGTTCTCTTTTACCAGTTAAAAAACGGCAGTGTGAGTGGAACCAGCTGCTGCTGAACAGGGGTGAAAAAAAAGAAGAATAAAAGAGAAACACTGTGAGGACACCTTTAGAAATGCCTCATAAGAGCAATGCATCATTGAAATGAAGAGCATTGGAGAAAACGCTACAAGCCTGAAACAAACTCGGAAGCGACTCGCAGCTGCACTTCGGCACACTTGACAAAGTGCGTGTCGTAACTCGGGTTTCTGTCGCCGCTCGGCTCTTTCTCCTCTCCTTACTCGCTACTTTTCTCACTTGAAGTAAAATGAGTCAAGAGAAGCCGAACTCCCCAGCGGGATCGACCTTCTCACACATCCCACTGAAGAGGACGTGTCGCGCTTCGAAGACAGACAATTACCAGCCCCTGCTTCATACAATGTTAACAAGTGAGGAGCATCAATATTCATGCTTCCCTCAGATGCTGGCCTGTGGACGGAGAGACTTTAGAAGAAACAAAACTGCTCCCTGCTAAGTAACAGCATCGCAACACTGCACAGGTCACCATATTCACCCCGACAACAAGATCCCTTGTGGATGTTTCCGTGTGACTTCACGACATCACGTTTCTTATCTAGGTTTGCTGCTAAGATCTGCATCGGGATGCTCATGCATGACCTCACTCTGTGCACGCACTAGTGTATGCATAGCTCTCAAAGTTATCCTAAAGATTACAATGACGCCATGCAATAAGGAGCAGGGTGGAGAAAGGGAACGGAGAGCAAAGGTGGAGGAGGTCTCATTAGGGCAGTGCTCTTTGGGATTACAGCACACAGCATTAGGACCGATATAGGTAAGATAAGGAGATTTAAGATCGAGATAGTTGTGTGAGTGCACAAACAAGTTGAAATGCACAGTGAGAAAAACAACAGGTGGGAGGGGAGGAGGGGGGAAGAAAAAGAGGAGCGATTCAGAGAAGAGTGAAATTAAAATGTAAAACAAGGAAGCATAAAAACAGACTAAACACTGCCTGTTAGCTTAAAGAGCTCCCAGGAGACTTATCAGGGGAGAAGGAGGATGAAAGGAGAAGGAGCATAAACGACAGGAGAGACGCAGAGAAAGCCCAGCTGACAGAAAGCGAGCAGTCCAGCAGTGTAGCCTCTTAGGGCAGGGGGGCAGGATTGTAGCGGAGATGTCGTCTCCGTGCGCCTTCCGCCTGTTGTCATGGTGATCACTTAACAGGCTTTGGCTGCCAGTTTTAATGCACTTTATTTTTGGCACCGCCGGCATCTGCGCCATGAGTTGGGGTCGGAGGCGCAAACGGCCGTATGCACCCCACTCTTGCGGTGCAAAGGGCGGAGGAGATGTTTTCTCCCCTGACATACAGACAGCCGCCTCCTCCCCTCTCCCTCCGCCTCCTCATCTGAAGCCTTCCATCAAACGCCTCCGTTGCTTCCTACCTCCTTATCAGGCTCCCTGTTCAAGACAGCTGACATGACGGTGGGAAAGGTGAGGCTTACCAGCTTGGCTGTCGCATCTGTACGTGACAGCTTGTTGAATATTAATAGAGGCAGCTGGTAAAGACTGTGCAGCAGTGGTCAAAAACATCAACACCAAACTGGCGAGGGTGTGTCAGAAACACTCCACGAATGGTGGTTGATCGATCGAGTGAAACAAATGACTGGATTGTTTGTAATGTCGTTGTAAACTGAACACATCTGGTTTTTGGACTGTTGAAAGTTATGTAAGAGGCCAGTAATAAGTCATTTCCAAATACTTTGGCTTATTTTTCTTCCCAAAAATCACACAAACTCTATTCAAGCTTATTCTATTCAAGATTTTCTTACATGTCCACTAGAGGGCAGAAGAAAACATCTCACAACTATCAATAAAAGTTGTTAACAAATAGTCTATCATAGGTGGCAACATTAGGATTCAGCAGATGTATTTAGTTGCTGATGAGCTTTTATTCTTGCTCAGAGTCAAGGTGCAAATGTGCACTAAAGTAAAAACAATAACCTAAAACAGGCTAAAAACTAAATGCCACTTGTTACTTGTCACTGATTCAGAGATATGAAGAAAAATACTGATTATGGCTTCTCCCTGCTTCATCCTACCAGTGTGTACTTGTATCTAACAATTATTGGCGCACAGTGTGTGTGCACGTTAGAGAAGCTGTAGATGAAGCAGTAGGAGAGAGGAGTGGTTGACAGGCTGTGTGAAACCCTTAGGCAGAAGTTAGATAGGCTGAACTTCATGAATCATCCACCGGGTTCCTCTGACCTTTCAGTCTCTTACTCAGTCTCTTAATCTCCCTCTTGTCGACTTCTTCCTCTGCTACATTGTAAAGTATCGTTGGCACTGTTGTATTTTCGCAGATCTCTCCCTGTATGATAGCATCTTCTGACAGCTCCTCTTTGCTGCCGATGTCTAGCCCTGAGTGACTGTTTGCTCACTGCGCATCTCATTTTCTTTTTCTCCCTTTTCACATAAATTCCTCCCCGACCTCTGCTATCATTCCTCAGCTGTCTTTCAGTAATCACTGCCCCTCCTTTCTCTGTCATTCTTTCACCTCAACTGTCATTTCTTTTCCTCCATTTTCTATTCCGACCCTCAATTCCAGCTGGTCTGTCTGTCTATAAGCCGAAGCGCGCATGTCCTCCTGTGTGACAGATTGATTCTTACACTGTTGATTTTGATGGAGAGGATATGATATATTCAGGCAGGGAAAGCAGGGAGGTGACAGGCAACACTCCCTCTGTGTTAAATTGACAGCAAGTACATCAAACCAGTCTCAGCCGGAACCACTGGGTTTGTCAGCTGCACAACACCACAACACCCGTTTCTGATAGGTGATGCGTTCATGACACCTTTCTCACCACCTCTTTTCTCTGTGGTGATACTCGACAGCATCCCTGTGCTCTGTGCATCTATAACAAGTCTGTAGAATATAGAATTGTGTGTGTTTAGATGTGTTCATACATCTGACAATTTAAAGCTTCATATTTAAGTCACAATAATGGATGGGGAGTAATAGTCTCGTAACCAGGCAACAACGCCCGGGGCTAGAAAATGAGGGCAACGCAGAAGTGCCTGAAAGTGTCCACTTCCTCGAGTGTCCACTCGAGGCTGGCTTCAAAAGCGCTAATAAACTCTCGTGTTAAAATAAACATGTTCACAGGCTGTTTCAAAAGACAGTTTTCACGTCAATAGTTAATTTTCTCCTTCGTAACATCCTTGATATGAGGGTTTCTGTTTCGCCATCTTGGTTGCAAAAAATGGATGTGATGAGGAGGGACGGGTCTGGCGCCCATTAGCTACCGACGTGGGATTGACGAGATGATAGCCAATGTGGTTTCGTGCCATTTTGAAATGTGACATGAAAAAGATGTTCAAATTAGGCATCATTTTTTACTCAATCTACAGGTATCGCCACCTGGTGGCGGCAGTTTGTAAAGGGTCTCTTTTTACTGCCTGAGTGGTGCCTTACGGGGTATTTTTCATGTATATAAAAATACCCCGTATATTTCTCATGCCAATGAGGGATGGAATGGAGTGACTATCATTTATATACAAACTATGCAAATAGTCGGGGTTTAAAAAACTTAACATCGATCTAAAGGCTTTTTGGCTTGCAAATTATGGGTGAAAAGGTAGTAAAAATCCCCTCTAAAGTGCCATAAACTAGAATAATTTTGTGCTTTGAAGCCACCAGCAGTTTTCTCAAGATTACGATTTACTGTCAACCTCCAATTTATCTTTTATCTCAGCATGAATTTAACTCTTTGGAACAAGACAATCTCAGTGAGAGGCACTGCAAGCCTTGGAAACAAGCTTTAACCTCCACTGTGACAAGCACTCCCTAAGCTCACTTGTTTTAACAGCTGTGCAACACCTTTTCAGAGGCAACAGGCAGGAGTAAAACAGCATTTTCAGCAGGTCTGCCATGTTCTCTGCAGGTTTACGTCCTGGCGCCTGGGCAAACGCGGCCGCTGGCCACCTGACTGCAAACAGCCAGAGGATTTGAACTGAAGCATGAGCACAGACTTTCATACGGTGCACCAAATCTCGACAAATGTGTTAAGTGAAGGGCAGGGGATTGTGGAGTATTGGAGGTAATGTCAGAGCCGCAGGAGGCAGAGTGCTCTTAATTTCACTCACTCCTCCATTAATTAATCTCCCTCATTTCCTTTCCTCCTAGTTCTTGCGTCCTCTGCCTGCCGCTTAACCGTAGCCAGGCTGCAAATGCATGCCTGTGAGATGTTTAGGGATGAATTGATTTTCTTTGAGGGGGGCAGCTGCTGTTGTGGGTTTACCTGCCAAAGGAAGTAATGCATGTGATGCATGTTCACACGCATACACACCTCCTGCTGTGGTGTAATATGTGTAATGATAGATTTGGGGCTGTAACTAATGATTTTCTTCATTGGTGATTAATTATTTGATTTTTTTTTTCAACTATTTAATTAATTGCATATCTTCGACATGTCAAAAATTAGCGACATAAGTGACATTTTCTTATTTAATTTAACCACTAATCTAAAAACATTTAATTTACAGCATGATAGATACGACACTGTTCTGTACAGGTGTCCCTGTTTATCTGGTGGTTATATTATTAAATTAAATACCTCTGCTTTGTGATTACTATACTTTTGGAATGAAACTAACACACAAACACGTCTAAAATAATTCTCCCTGCTAAAAGCACAGACAGATTTATCATGAGGGTTCCAAGTCGCTGAAAGACGAGCCTTGAAATGTTTTTTTTTTTAAAGACATCCATTGCTGCTAGATATTATGTTACTAAAGTCTTTTTAATTCCCTGTAATAAAATGTGGGGGCTCAGTTAGCGGTCTAAAAACAGAACATTTTTCTCAATTAGATTGCACACCAGTTGTGGAAAATGAGAACTGGGTCACAATGGAAATTATTTTGGAAATCTAGGCCTCCAGTAAAAAAGCTTAAAACCACTTGATGTAGATTACCAAACTTCATAAGATCAGTGTTTTTCCTCTTTCTTTTTTTCCACTAATCTTACTCAGTATTTAAATCTGTATTTAAATTCTAATCATTCCTTTAGACAAATACAACCCTAACTCAGTCCGGGCTGGAGACTGCGGTTTCTGAGCCAGAAACACTTAGTCAGAGTCTGGCAGCAGGAAGTAGCAGAGCGGCGTACCGGGAGATGAGGCCAGTGTTTCCATTATGTGGTGAAGGGAGCTAGGAGTCTTATCCTACTACTGGCCTCTGCTGCTGGTGCTATGTTGCCTCCAGTGAGGGGAAGGGGGACTAGAGGGGCAACGGGGAAAATGAGAAATTAAAATAAAGAGAAGAGAAACAGAAGTCACTTTAGTGCTAATGAGAGACAAGCCCTCCGCCATACTATAATCATCTTCTGCCACAGGTTACCTAGCAACCCCAAGCTGCTGTTTGCAGGTGGCTCCATCTCAACAACAAGGTTGGGTGGGGGTTGCTGCTGACCGCTAACTGTTACAGCCATTTACTGTGCCACCCTGAGCTAATACATGACCCATATCCTTTCCCTGCTAAGCCCAAAAGGAGCAGGCTGCGTGTGAGAGGTGGGACATGTCGATGATGGCGAGAGAAGGGTTATAAAATGGTCACGTGACTCCTGCTTTACATGCGCGCTTTGATATGAACATATGGTTTCATTTGGACTTTCCCAGGCTGGCAAAATAGTTGACAATCTACCTTTACGTTTAGCGGAAACAGTTGCCGTTTAAATCATTTAAACACTCTAAAGAAAATATGGAGCCATTTCGACAAGGATTTCATTTTGATTTAAATTCAAATTACAATCAAATCATTGCTGATTTTCTTGGCAAAAACCATTCTACAAATCATTCAGGTCACATGCGCCACGCAATAAATCAAGACCGAATGGCTTTTTTGGCTATTATAAAAGAAACATGTCACTCGCAGTGGATTGCTTCAGCTGTTCTTAATTAAAGATAATTCTCCCAGAAACTTGCCAAAAAGGCCAAACAAAAGCCTACTGCTGTAGTAAATCTCACGTCCTCACTGCAAATTGGCATCTCTACTGTGAGTTAGGGAAAAAATGAAAAAGTTTTAGACAACTCTGAGAAGAAAGTTGAATCTTTTTTTTTATATTAGTGGAACAATCTTGTCACGATTGTCTCTCAGGTTTGACGTTCCGGTTAAAATTTTCATGCAAATCATATTAATAATTTACTGATTCCCTGCATAACTTGACTTTAGTCACAACCCCGCTGCTTGCATTTCCTAACAGTACATGCCAAATCACCCACAGAGTGCAAAACAGCATCAACCAAAATAGAGGCCTACACTGGTACACACTATGTAGGCCAACTTTATGTTACAAATGTTTTACAGGCACCGAGAGGCCAGCATGTATACCCTATACCTGACTAGAAATACTACTTTTCTTTTTGATAAATCGTATAGTTATGTCTGGATCAGGTGATGCTTACCCCCCAGTTACACTGCAATAGACCTAGGCTGCTGAGTGCTTCCTATGATGAACTGAACCTTTCTTCTTCCCTCACCTCTTTTCACTTTTATACCACTCTGCATTTATACAAGCAACTTAGGTGATCTGCTAGCAACCAAAGCAACTAAAAGGAGGTTGCAGTTGCAGCCAGTTGGGCAATACACATTTTTCCCTCATGACTGATAGTTAAGGTGGGCAATTCTTGAGCAATGTGATGTCACATGAGAAAACTCTACAGAGGAAAGCCAGAGCACATAGGATGGTCTGCTGTGTACCAGATGCACTTTAATTGGTAACAAATTAATTAGGAAGAAGATTCTAAACCACATTCGTGTTCAACAAAAGGGATTCAAACCACATTTCCATGCTGTAAATGTTCTTGTAGAGGAAAAGGTTGCAAAGGCAAAGTGAGATTTTTATGAAAACGTTGACATGAGGGTCGATAGTATGTAACTGGGAGGTAATGAATGGGACAGCAAACCTTGGTGAACAGCCAGGAGGTTGCTGCGGGGTAAAGGAGAAGCTTGCAGTGCACAGGTTACTGTGCTGTTAGGTCAAACAACACTTTGTGTTCCTCACTTAAGTTTCCCTCCATTTCACTTGTACTTTTACTTACGTGTGCACATAAAACCTGTCAAGAACACACGCAGACCCAAAGTCTGCCCGTGACAGCACGAGGTCATTGCATGAGTTGTAGTGGTTGAAGAGAGCGGGTGTGGAGGGCGGGCATAAGCACCCTTTGTTGGCAGCCTCCTCCCTGCCCTTCCCTCCCTTCACTTCCCCAAAAGTAGCACACAAAGGCCACTTGTCCTCCGCTGCCAGTGCCCCACCCCTGTCACCACCCGGCTGCCCGCCACACCAATCCATCCCCTGCCAAGAAAATGAGCGCACGGCTGTTTTAAATGGTACCCTCTGTGTGCACTGGCGGGCCGGAGCTCGCACTCCACTGCGGGACAAAAGCGAGTGTCAACAGCATCCATGGCAGAACCAAGCCGGACCTCCCATTACCTCCCCTTCCTCTCTCTTTTTCCCGCTCTTTTATTCTTCGGCGTTGCCCTGAGCTACAAAGTGCAACTCTGAGCCCAAGACTGCAGAGGCAGCAAAAACCTAGTAAGCCCAGTTCAGCAGCACAAGTAACAGACCCCGAAATGACTACTCCTTACCGGGCACGCAATGCATCCACACACATACACACACTCTAAAACACTGCTCCCCTCCTCTCCTCTTACCCATACTCCCTCTACCCCTCCCCATTCACCTACTTCCCTCCCACCTCCCACATGCCAGACTTTATTAGACATCCAGAAGAGAAAACAGGAAACATGCTGCTTGCCTGGAAAATGTTGTCTCCACATTATTCGTTTTTAAAGGCTATGCATCACAGCGAAAGCAGGAGATGACTGAGGCGAGTAGAGAGTGGAAAAAACAAAAAACACAAAAAAGGAAAGTGAAGGACCCTCTGCAATCATCCATGGAGGGTACCCCCCCCTCCACTTCTTCTTCTTCTCCTCCTCCTCCACTCCTCTAACCCCCCTCCCCCTTCCCCTGGAGTAGCTCCTCTCGGTCTGGCCCTGTTGGTGAGGGGAAGGGGTCTCTGCGGTGCGGGCTCTCACTAAGCCCCTGGCTGCATCATCTTTAGTCCATGCCTTTGAGGGCAGGGAGAAAAGCACCATACACCCGCGGCGTCCTTATATGCACGCTTACTCACACACGCTGAGGTTAGAGCTGATGATCGGATGGTAGCAGGACGGAGAAAGAGAGGGGCAGGAGCTTTTGTCCTTTGCTCTTTTCCTTTTTTAAATCTCCCAGGAAGAAAAGGCTGCTGCGGTCGGGGAACGCGGTAGCTGGAAACTCTCTCGCTGCTTCTGCTGCTGTCAGCTGCGCAACATTTATTCGCTTTGCGTGTCTCTCTATCGCTCTCTCTCCTTAGCTTTTTTTCTCCTGCCTTTGTCTTAGCAGATAATAAACCAGAAGCTGCAGAAAAAAAAGACCTTGCATCGGGGAAAAGAGAGGGAAAAAAAAAAAGATCTGTCTAAATCAGAAGTGCCAGCTTGGACATACAGAGCTGGGCTCTCTGGGCTTGCACAATTTACGGCTGTGTTCAGTTCACTTCACAGGATCCACACGCATAACACACTCAAGCACAATTCCTCCTCCCTTTTTTCCCTCCTCCTGCCTCTCCACTTTTTTATGTTTTATTTCTGATCTGGACTCCATGGTGTTTTGAGAATGCCTGCCCCTTTTCCCCCCCTCGCACGCACGCACGCACGCACGCGCGTGCACACACACACACTGGTTTGCTCCCAGCCTAAGCCTCACCTCCCTTTCCCTGCTGATTATTTGGTTTCCTTTTCTTCTTTTCTACTTTCATCTAGACCTTCTCCCCACTCCCCACCAAAAATACTGAACATGCACACAAACTCACTCCACCCTGATATTTTTGGGGGCTTACTGGAAAAACATTGGGAAAGTGACATACACACTCATACCGCCTACCTCCCTTTGAAAATGCACACGCATCCACACACAGACACACACACACACACATACACAAACTGCAAACCGCAAGAACAATGCAACATTCAAGCCACTCCAGCAACAACATTACAGCTGTAGACTTTGCTGTTCTTCACACCATCAGGGAAGTCATCAGAGCCGAGCGTGTTAAGTTCACAGTTTGGTCCCTGTAGGGGAGAGCTGACAGATCGCCTTGCTGAATGACTGTGAGGATGAGTGGCTGTAAACACCCTGTTTGGAATAACAAAGCAATCGGAGCCTCCCCGCTACTCGCCAGAGCACGGCGACGAACATACACATAAACACACGTGCACGCACACCGTCAGCTGCGTGACAAGCGTGACCAATACAGCAAGAGTCCGGCACGGTCACGCGCCAGAACTGATCATCACTCACAGTGAAAGCAGAAAGGTGAAACAGCACAAGCAGTGTCCATCTAAGTGTAAAGCTACTTCTCTTTTTTTTGTCTGTGTGTAGGACCATGATGTATATCCACTTAAAGTGTGTGTGCTTGCTCAAGTAATTATTGGGGCTGTTGTATCTCAGCTGCAAGAGCCCAACAAGCGGAGACACGACCTGTCATCCGAGCTATAGTCTGCAGCAATGACACATCTGAGAGAGTTTGACCATCAAAGGCAGTAGCAACCCACTTCCTGCCAGCCGGCCAGACATGCTCACACTCCTTATAAAGTGTGGGGATATGGCTGCCCCTCTGATCTTTCTCTCTTTAATAATATTAAAACAGCTGGGGTGGGGGTTGTCTGTCTGACAGCAGTATATTAACACAAGAATATCACAGAATCCCAGAAGATGCAGGCATTCTGTGAGGGGGGTATTTTAAGAATAACACCCCCAGACAGAATGCTAATAATTGAATTGAGCTCCCCTGGTTTTTAGTGAATGAAAATGTGGCTGAATTTACATTCATTCTCGCAAAGGTCAAAAATTCTCATTCGATTTTTCTGTGCAGAAAATTTTGGGTTAAAGCAGGGAAGATGCTGCTGCACAGAAGCAATAGGCTATGCATGGGGAACCACTGGCCCAGTTCAAAGAAAGCGAGATGTGCTCCAGCACTCGTCCAAAAGCTGACGAGCATGTAACGACATGCTTATTTGGAAGAGGCGAGTGAAGACTAGTGACGACAGATTGGCACTGCAGCATCCATCCCTGCTCCCCACACCATTTCAGTTTTGCTGCCCAAAATGTATTTAATTGAAATTCTGACAAAAAAAAAAACCTTAGCGCTGAATTTCTGAAATATTCAGTGCGATAAAAATCTTAAAGTCAGATTTAATCAATTCCATTTGAAATCCAATTTTTTTAATGTCTACCGATCTTTATTTTAGCTTTTCATTTTTCTCTTCACTTTACACATAGTAAACACAGTCTTTGTGTAAACATAAGTGATCAACCTACTCTCAGGTGCTTTGAGTTGCACAGGGATGTAAATCTGGGTTTTTCTATTAGCTGCCTCTTTAAAAAAAATAGTGTGGCTTTCTACCGAAAAAAAAGAAAAGAAATCTGTTCAATTTTAAATGAACCACACTTACAAGAAAAGCAATAGTGCTGCTTTTCCTGGGATGCATAATAATACTTGAGGTTTTCAGTCTACGCTGCATGGTTTCTCTGATCGCCGACCTTTAGCATAGTAAGACATCAAGGGCAGCGTTCACGCTCTGGAAGACCCAACAAATGTTCCAAGCCTTCTTACAGTCCATGAGAGGGAGCCTTCTTCTTTAACCAGCCTAATTATACTGTGTGCGCCCTTTTAATGTAAGCGCTAGAACTTGGCTTCTGAGAGCACAGTGGATGTAGAGGCCCGTTAAATCCCCCTAAAGCAGTTAAAGGGATTTTAAGAAAGTAAGTGGTAGAGCGAGCCAACCTGCCGCTTGGAGACGAGGCTTGAGCTGACCATATTATGACCAGAGGTTCAGGGGTTCATTTCAGATGCTGGACTTGGGTCAAAAAGAGGTTCAGCTCCACAGCAGTTAAACCCCAGAGAATATCACCAGACAGCTTTTACAGTACGTTTTTCTTGCTTTGATTTTTTTCTCCCTATTTAGAGCTAAGTGTTGGTGTTCTATTTTTTATTTTAGTGTTAGTTGTATCAAGAGTTTGTGCATTCTTTAATGCAATTTTTTTCTAGCACACTGTAAGACCATGATTTCCCCCTGTACTGTACTTCTACTTATGCTTGATCTGCTCAAAAAATGTCCCTTACCAGTGGGGTGAAGAGATTTATTTCAAAATCTGTACTAATATAGCCACGACTATCCCAAAAACACTGTGACTTTTAAGTTTACAAATTGCATACCTTTTCTTTTCATTTCAGCTACAGGTTCAACTACAACTACAAGCTCTGCAGGTAATTACAGTCACTGCGCACATTCGTAAGTTCAGATGTAGCCAATTCATTTCAATAATCAGAAAATCCACCTAAAAAAAAGATGTAATAAGCAAGAGAATCTATAAGTTACACAAACAGTAGAAGAAATCTTCTGGGGACCAGTGGAGGAATGCAATCGTTATTATAAAATACCTCCAAATCACAATATTCAATACGTTTCCAAAATGAACATCTGGAACAGCTTTGTGGCCAAGGTAACTGCAATAGTAGGGAAAGGTGTTCTTCATGGAGTAAGGAAGACACACAAATGAGAACTCACATGTGTAGGCTACAACAGCACTACATTCTGATTGATTCTACCTATAGAATAAATGACTGCTAGGCTGTTATAGTTTTACCAGTGGCAACATTGTATGCAGTTTTGTCCCGAAACATGAAAAACTATGCAAATTTTTTGTGTCATTACTTTTTCACTTGGAAAGACTCAGTGAAATTAAGGTTGAAGGCAGTTTTGTGAAAGTAAAAGTTTTATTATAAAGCCCTGCTTGACTTCATGAAAATAACAAGAGGACAAAAGGAAAAAAAAAAAAAAAGAATTACGGGTTGCAAGATTTTTGGTGCAGCGGGAATCGTGTGACTTTTTCTAGTTGGGCAGTCTTTGAGTTCCTCCAGCAAGAACAGCGTGCCTTGGCAATTAATATGTTCTGATAACACATTCAAAGTAAATTAGCACAAGCGAAGAAAATGCTCTTCCTTCTAGCATACACTCTCAGTGCATCAGGAATGTTTTTGGCAGTAAACTGACTACTGCAAACCTCAGCAGACTCCACTTCCCAAAATTGTAAATCTGAAAAACGAAGCCCTACAAACATGGTTTAAAAAAAGTCCACACCTTTCCATTGCTAACTTTACATTGCATGTCTTTAGTAAATCCCAACATGTTTTTTTATTCCAGAAATGAGCTGGCACTGCCACAAACCTTTAGTAAATCTGTCCCTTATGAACGTATTGTCTGCTTGAATTTATTATGTGGGGAAAAAGACCAAAGCAAACAAACTAAGAAGGAATCAGCAATGCAAAATAACTTTAGCCAAAGATCATGTTTGTTCACTTCACAACTTAAAATGGGAGCTGAAACCTCTGATCCCACCCAACCAAAATATCAGGACGATTGTAAAGCCAGTCACCGTGCAACATCAATATACGGGTGATCTTTAGTGGTCTGGACATTCTTCAGAGGGAGGGAAAGAGGGCAGTATTAGTTTAATTTTTGGTGACGCAAGTCTAATTTCACTGCAGTGAATATTTATTTAGGAGGCCCAGGTTTATCCACTGGGAGGCACCTGCCGTGACAGTGGCAGCCAGGGTAAATAACCCCCCAGGCATGTATGCAGACACACAGATACCCACAAGACCCCCCACCCCCTCACCGGCGGTCCAGATAACAACCCTGAGTCAACACTGCCTCTTCGCCTTTGTTTTCTCTGCCTCCCTTCCTCTCTTCCCCTCCCACGTTCAAGTCCCTGCGGAACTGCAAGGACCGGGGCTGAAAAGATGCAGGGATGAGGGACAGAGATAGTGAAAGAGAGAGAAAAGGCAGAGAGAGAGAGTGTATGTGTGTGTGTGAGAGAGAAGGGCTAAATTACAGCATGGGAATGCAAATGAGTGTATTTTATTTGGGGGGAGCCAAGGAGGGCAAGCAGGCTTTATTTTCCAGGCAGGAACAGCCCCCCCGTGGCCTGTGGATCAGTTGCAGCAACGGCTAAGAGAAGAAAAGCGAACATTCTCACTCTGTCTCTTTACTTGGGGAGGAATAAAAGAAGAAATACAACAAATACAAAACCCACAACTCTCAGAGGCTGGTGCAGTCATAAAATAAAATGATATTTTTCTATGCTCTCACGCCACCTCCTCTTCCCATCCCTCCTCAGCTCACTCCTTCCTGTACCTCCTCCACCCAAAGCACAGACACTAAAGTTGCTGAAATATAGGCACGCAGCCTGACCAAACACACCGCTGCCACCACCGCCACCTCCCCCATCTGGAAAAACAGAGTGAGAAAAGTGAGCGTGTGCAAGAGCGATGAGGATGGAGGAAGCAGGCTGAGCCAGCAGCAGGTGGTCTCCAGATGTGGTGGCTCTGGGGACAGGCCACTCTAGCGCTGTTAAGGGCGACTCAGAGCTCCATCCTTCCCCCTTTTTCCTTCCATCGCTCCTCCTCCCCTTTCAGTGACAGGAGCCATCTGGCCTGGCAGAGAGAGTGGAGCACAAAGTCCCAACCCTCCCAAGTGTGGCCCCTGTGTGCCACTCAACGGAGTGCACGAGTAAATAAAATGCATGCACATACGTGCACAAAATACCTCCTGCCTACCTCCCCCCAACCCCCAAAAGCTGTCACATGGCTATTAACCCATCGAAGCTGCAGCCCAGCTGTGCTCCATTACGATAAATACACTGGGGTCATGGGGTCCTGTCAACCAGGAGTCAGCCATCAGATACTATGAGGTGTCCACTTACAGCCTTTTAAAGCTCACTTTGCTAAAGAGTTACAGCCATTTTCATCATCATAGCCCCCCCCCGCTTCATCGCACTACACCCTCTGAAAAGAAACTCCCACCCACCTACTCATCCACCTCCCTCTACCATGGCAAATGATATTTTACACTTCCTGTGGCAGCACAGACCTCTTCCCCACAAAATATAATACCCTGAAACCCACTGTAACCGGAGTTCGCATTTTGAGCGCACAATTTGACACCTGGAAAACCTGACACCTTAAAGCCACAACGACGTTCCCACGCAACTTGTACGCCGTCACAATTGATGCATTTCACTCAAGCTAAAACACAATTACCCAGAGGTAGCGGCGTGTTCCCAAATATAAGGTTAAAGCAAAAAAAAAAAAAAAAAAAAAGAGGCTTTCCTGGAAGACAAACAATTTGACTTTCTCTTTTTTTCATGGGAAAATAAAATATTTTTCTTCTCTCCAGTTGTCAGTCATTATGACTCCGTTAAGAACTGTTGCTCATAAAAAATAAATAAATAGAAAGCCGTTTGAACCCCTGGCTGTTTCCTGCAGGAACATTTGTAAGGCTTGAGAATACCTTTAAAAGCATTCCTGCGTAATTGTCTGTGCTGCAGTAGAAATCAGGAATGGAGGAAAATGGACCAAAATGAAAGGAAGCAAAGGTAGCAGCCAATGGGAGCAATGCAGGGTCAGCGCTGCCTGTTCTCTCAGGTATTAATGAACAAATAAAGCACTCCATCTCCTATTAGCGTTTACAACATAGGAAACAAGGGATGAGGGATTTGCTGCTGTGCAGATTATTTTGGTTTATTTGTTATTTTAGCATTTGCTCTATGGCAGTAAGGAGGATGTTTCACATCTTTGTCCTCCAGAAAATCAGTATTCACTTACTTTTTAGGACAGCAAATGGGAAACAAAAATATTCGACCGAATTTTTAATTTCTACCCATTATCCCTGCCCATTACAAATAAACTCACATGGGAAATGTTCTGAGAGCCTCTGCTGTGTTTACTGGCAATTGTGCTGGATGAATGGCAACCGGTAACATGGATTTGCAACACGGGCAGGAGATCAAACCACAGGACAAAAGACTAGGCCGGAAGACAATAGAGAAACACAGAGGACCACATGGGGAACGAATGACAACTGATCGATCAGGATGACCACAACCGGCCGAAGCGCAATTTTTACTGGAAGAAAATAGGCCTCACAACAAAAAAGGTTAGTACATCAGCTAGGCAATGAGATCACCCACTATATGGTGGTCAGAGAAACAAGTTCTTCCAGGAAAAAAAGAACAGAGATTACTGTTACACCTTTAAAAAAAAAATCCTGTTGCTTTCATCTATCTTCCTAGGTTTTATTCTTCATCCTCTGTATTTCTCAGTGTCTCTCCTCCTCCCTCCTCCCTGACCACAGACCATGAAAGAAGTAAATATGTGCACGAGGTAAAGCAATCGGTTAACCTTTGAAATACCCTGGCAATGAGATCTGCCTCTCTTTACTCTTTTCAGTTGCAAAAAAAAAAAAAAAAAAAAACGAAGAAGAAGAGAAAAAAAAACACAATGTTGGCCACCACTTCAGAGGGGATATTCAATATCCATGAGCTTTTTCATTTCACACTGATGAATAATTCAGGGTGACCTGCCCACCACTGAGTGAGAGAGAAAGAGGGGGAGGGATACAAAAAAAAGAAAAAAGGAGAGAATAACTGGGGAGGTATGCAGAGGTAGTTGTCTGCTTTAGTGGATGCAGCTGTTCCTCTGTGACAAGCACAAAACCAGTCTCCTCCCCAGCTGCTGTGGAGAGAGGAATAATATACAGCGGAATTGACGACAGATAATTGGGGAGATTATATCAAAGCGCTGCCATTCTTGCAGCACGAGCAGCAAGCGCACGCCGTTGCTATCCTGTAAACAAAACTGCCATGGGATGGGGAGACTAGTAGAATAAACATGACAATGCAGTCTCTCGAAATAGCCAAATTATTCTTCCCACCAATCATAACAAGTCATCAGACGAAGACCCACAAAAGCTGGAGAAAACCCCCCGCACATACTCACACTGTATGCATCGCACCATCGCAGTTACCTTTAGCACTGAGGACGACAGCAAATTGATCACCACAAGATAACAGAAAATTCTCTCAATAATGGAAAACACACAAACTTGAAGGGTAATTACAGGGTAATTGCAGAGTATAAACAAAAACTTGTGTTGCAAACCCGTAATACTTAAATAGGCCTATTGACAGTATTGACTGGCATTTATCAGCAATGCAGAGGAGCGGCAACATAAACTTCGTGTTATTTCGGAGCAGGAACACCTCTGACCCTGCGCAGAGGTCAGCTGCAAGTATCGCACATATACGCACAAACACACACTCAAACACTCAAGCTGTCACAAGCAGGGGGAGACCAGCTGTTCCTCATTCGCTCGAAGGCTCCATTCCCTCCACGGGTTGGCTGGCTTTGCAGAAACCATTAATCCCTCTGTGAACGCAACCGATGGTTTGGAAAGATCAACCATGAGAAAACACAGAGGGAGGGGAGAGTGAGGATGGGGCTCGAAAACACTTTTTTTTTCCTTCAATTTTTTTTTTCTCTCTGAAATAAATACTGAAGTGGAAAAATAGATTTGTCGTATTTCCTCGGGGATACAAACAATACGGATTTTTAATGGAGATGGAGCAGCAGACAGTTCATGTAACATCTACCAGGTTTTAAAGGAAACTGGAGATACATGACAGAGAGACTGCAAACAGGCAAGTGTCTAAGAATCCCAAAGTTACTGTGAAGCACACGGGGTAGGAAAGTTTCTTACCGATTACCACCGATCATGTATTTTACTTACTACAGAACAAATTGTCCAAATGTTATGAGTTCATTCAGTTTGTTGCACAATTATTTTCAATAAAATTACAGGTAATAAGCACAAAGGCTACAATTACTACACATTTACTCTTTTATGTGAACGAAAAAGGGAAAAAACTAAGAGTTAGCGCTGAATAAATTGCTCTGCAGCTTTAAAGTAGTGAGGGTTTTGCATGTGCGTGATTATAAGGCGTTAATAAAAAGCACATATAGATGCTTATTACAGCTCCACATAATAACTCCGTACCGACGATGTGTGAGCTGAACCCTCTTGTCTGTCTCCCTTCATTCATATCAGTGGGATTAGCGAGGATGACACAGACCGTCAGCAACACGTGATGCTTGTATAGTAGCATGCACAAACACATACAGGTGGACAGCAGGCTTCCACCTCTCTAATTCTGCGCCTATTCCTGCCTTAAGCTATTAGCCCTCCACAATAATAATGTGTAACCCATAATTGCATTAAGAACAAGTAAGGAAAGGGTAAACATGCAGTTCAGCCAGGAAGTATTAGGAAACTTATTTTTGTATTGCCTTAACACCGCAGGGCATTTGAATTTAAAGAAAACGGAGCCTGGATCATACATGTTTGCACATACACATACACATCAGAAAAACAGACATTTTCAGCTGTGCTCCAGTAGCTCGTGATGTGCCTAGTTTTTAAGTTAGCTTATTTATTTTTTTAAAGCAGAGCTAATTCTACTACAACACTTCCTGACGGCACTTTATATGTATAGTAGATAGTGCTAGTCAAAGGAAGAGAGAGACAAATAGAGGAAACTTAAGGTCTTGTCTCTGTGTCCTGCTGTCAGCTTCATCACATTCAGCCATCCTGATGAAAATGAGCACTTCCTGCTGTTGAGAGACGGGCATCTGTTGTCTGTGTGCATGTGTGGCAGCATGGTGGATTGTGCCAATCTCGTTCATTGTTCCATCAGCGCGCACACACAGCCATATATCGCAAGGCGTGAATATCTGGAGTTATGCATGTGTGACCATGTTAGCTATAAATCAAAGCGCTTTGCTCCCATAGAATCAAAACCAGAGTGGCTACGCAGGAAGACAGACGCTACCTTGTTGCTAAAGCATTCGCAAGTACTAGTCTAGGGCCAAAATGACACACAGGGAGTGGTTTCTTTCCACCTAGCTAGGGGGAAAAACATGTACGAGTGCACAGTGAAATCAACGTCAGACACCTGAACACAAAGCAGTTTAGCCAAGGACAGCTGAGTGCACATTAGGCATGCATCCTCGTGAATGTCCTTCCAAACACAGGCAGGGAAATTAAAATCCCATTCAGGCCCCCCATGGGAACCATGCACTGGAAGGTTGCATAACTGTCAGCCACAAACAGCAATGGTTTCCTCTCAGAGGCAAAAAAAAAAAAAGTGATCTGCTGTGTTTTGACTACAACCGGGGCACCGAGTGTGTCACCAAGAGAACAGACTTATTCAGGTAAACACATCAACTGACACATCCCATATGGCTATGAGGCGCTGCTGCCAAGTTCTGGTCTCACTCCTCCCTGTAAGTTACAAGCTCTGCTCCCAAAATATACCCCGTCTCCTCCCCACACTGCCTGCTAATTCTCCAGCCCAGAAAAGTACAGCTGAAGATGTTCTGCGGATTATCTCCACAAGGAAACCACGTGCAAGTGTCCACCTTTGTTAATCTACTGAGCACGCACACAATTCAGGCTACAAGCCAATCGCACATACAGCCAGGGAAATGGCTCTTCTGCTTCACGTGACACTGAAAGTTTCACCCACCTGTGCCGCTCTGTGGGATGCCACTGACGGACAACTCCATGGCCAATGCAAGTGCTTCGAGGCCCTCTCCCTACTTAAGGTTGAAGGAAATGGTGCAACAGAGCTCGACTCAACCGTTTAATGCCATTATTAACACTACTTATAGCTTTAGCCAACCAAGACAGCGCCCAGCGGAGAGGAGGCAGGGCCCTCCCACCTGCACCTACATCTACATAAATATTTTAAGAAAGCACCGATTTCACTTCTGCTCACGTCTTTGTTTTTACAACTCTCCTCGGAGAATAAATTTGAATTTAATGGTACGATAATGTAGATGCCTTCACGCTATGTGTAAACGTCCACTTTAATGTGAGACGATGAAAAGGACAGTGCTTCGTATTGGGAGAATTTATTCAGGACGTGTAAAAGGAATAACGTGTCAACTTTTCATCAATATGCATGTTTTAACATAAAACGCCATGCATGTAATGCGAGAGGCTCTTCACGGATATACAAGCGCCTCTGCAGAAAAATGACTAGCAATTTCTTGAGCTGTACACTGCTCAGAGGGAGCGGGTGGGTAAAAGAAATGATTTCATTTAGTGGCCTACACCGTCTTATTGTTTTCACTCAATTATCTCTGCAAAAAAGTAACAAGTGTAAAAAAAACTAAATGTGTAACACTGAATGCGGAGCTCCACTTTCCCGTTTCCTTAAATGTGAAGATTATCTGCCTCTGATTACCACTGAAACCTATGTTGCCTGGCAACACACAATTAAGAAGTACGCTTTCCGATCAGCAGCAAGGGCCGCCCATTATCAGATGAAGTTAGTGAAGCAACAAATGTCAGCGCCATGCAAATGAGTTTGTTTGCTAAAAGTGTTATGGGTACGTTCGGCCGTCGCCGTGACCTTGGAGAGACGCGTACATTTCCGCGAAACTGCGAGAGGAACCCTCCTGCCTCCCCCACATCTCCTTCTCCCTCTTCTGATTCTCACACCTCGCTTCTTATTTCCTTGACAACACATGAAGGGAAGCCACTTCATAAAAGTCATTACTCTATAACAAGTGCAGCGGCCCACAGACCCATTAGAGAGTCCGGCAAGATACAGGGTTACGTGGCTGAAAACAAGGTTAAAAGATTTAATTCCTCCCTAAGCTCATCAGCTCTCATCAGCGGGGAAATATATCAACTAGTTAGAAGGAGAAATCAAAATAACCTGAGATGATGCCTCATTGGAGAATTCACTTGCAGTATCTGGACATAAAACGCTACCTCACTACTTGTGTTAGCCTTGTTTGAGGCCCATTAATAACTGTATTTCCGCGGATCTAAATATAAAAGCACACTTAGGAAAGTTCCAAAAACATTAATTTAGTAGTTATTTCCTTAATGGCTCTGTCACTATGAAAAAAGCTATAATGAAATTTCAAAGTGAACATCAACTGCTGTTTATTAGCAGTGAATTTACAATCTATACTGTATACTGCTTCTTGGAACATGTTGGAAAACGTGTATAATGCAGATCAGTGGACATTTACTTAATTAACTCAATATATTAGTTAAATTTGAGTTTATAACAAAAGAAACACTCTTTTAGTTGCGCTGCACTGGAAGCAGGATTTGAGTGGAAGCGTGGAGTCTATAAAAACAGTTACCTCCTATAGTCGACGCAAATATACATCCAATTAGTGTAATTGGATTTGAGGCGGTTAAGCCCCAGATTAGGAGAGAGTGCAGCGTAAAATAGAATGACAGTAGCTCTGTATCAAGGAAATAAACTTTTACATATAAGACAAGCTTAACATTGATGCAATTCTGTCACTTAACTCACTCTGTCTAATATCTTACACTTAAATAATCAAAAGTGTTTAAAATGTGCTTTCTAACTTCACCAAATCAAGTGCAGGCAACCTTGAAAAGCAAAACGGAGCTGCAAACGACTCCGAAAGCACATTCGTGCCTGAAAATAATTCTGACCAACAATTTTAAAAAGAAATAGATGGAAAAAATGTTGACCTCAATAAAAGCAGTGCTGCTCAAAAGAAATATTTCAACTTGATGATGAGACAGGATCCCCTCTGGCAAATGACACAACTCTCTTGCAATACATGTATAAATAGTTGCGTAATTCAAAAAAGAAGACCCCTCCGAGCAAAGCTACTTAACTTGTCAGATGCATCTTGCATGCTACTCCTCCATTCAAAAACACTGTCAGTGTGATTTTTTTTCCTAGTATGCCAAAATCCATGTCAAAATATGTAGAACTAATATACAGAAGAAAATGATTACCAACTTACAAAAAAAATGTTATTCAGCAATAAGGATGGAAGGTTTGCATAAATTAATGAGAAAAGTGAGGTTGGACATTACTTGTGTCAGGCGTAGTGACCATGGTTGAGACTATGACAGGTGGACCGGTGCGGCGTCCCATCATCTTGTTGTTGTTAAGGTTTTGCGCTTGAAGAGTGGTGGCAGAGCTGACGGGAACTATGGTACTCTCAGGAGCAGCATTGATCCCCTTGCGGAGAAGTTGTGGGCTGTGAAGGGGGCTTGCTGCTCCTACAGGTGATGCTGGGGGAAAGTTGGGGGCTCTCTTCATCAGTTCCATCGGGGAATAGGAGCCAGAGAAGGTTTTAGGTGCAGCTCCAGGGGTGCCTGGAGCAGGTGGAGGCTGGTTTCCGAGAGCAGACATGGCAAGACCGGTGTGGGCATTATACATGGAGAAGGGTCTTCCCTGAGTCACAGCACTGCTATATCCTCCAGGGCTGACTGGAAAAGCTCCAGGTGCCAGCGGCCGTGCTCCTGGGTAGGTGGTGGTTTCCAGGAGATGTTGGGAGGGTGCGCTGCTCGGTCTTCTACCCAGAAATTCTCCCATTCTAGGGGAAACTGTCTGGACAGTGGTGGGAGGTTGCTGCATCAGGTTGGGGTCCATAGTCAAACCCTGCGGCTGCACGTAGAGGTCATTGCGATGGCTGAAGCTATTAGATCGGGCACGTGTTGCCATCCCACTTGTCTTGCAACTGAGCACCACTCGTGACAGAACACGGGCCTGGGCCAAATTAGGGGCCACAGACCTAACATCATGGTCCTCCATCATCCCCAGTGTGGAAAGGGAATCAAAGCCATGTTGCAGCAGAAGTGTAATTGTGCTTTCAGCCAAGCCTTCCCCTCTTAGGAAAGCCAAGAAAGCGGGGTCCACCATCTTCTTGGGGTCTGCAGCACTGGGTTGGTGAGGAGGCAAGGTGGAGACCATTCCAGCTGTGGCAGCCACCATGGCTGAGCTGGGGTCATAGTTTGGATCATAAGGCAGCCTCTGGGAGGCTACAGCTCCGTAAGCCCTGGGGAAAGCTGCGTCCATTCCCTGAGAAGCTGGGTCCACCAACGAGCTGGTGGCAGCTGGCTGAAGGGGATCCAGGCGCAAGCTGTTGATACTGTTGTAAGTTTGACGAGCAGACAGCGGTTCAGCAGCGTAAACAGGAAGTGGGGGCTGAGCCCCGAAGATCGCAGTAACGGGAGAGCTGCCACCAATACGCTGGACGTCTGGGATCATCTTAGATCCCAGAGTTTCCCTGTACAAACGGCTCAGCTCATGAAGCGGAGGGGGAGGCGGTGGCGGAGGAGGCGGGGGAGGAGGGGGAGGAGGAAGAGGTGCGGGTGTAGGTGTAGAAGCAGAGGCCAGTAAAGAGGGCGTGGCTCTTGCTTGTCCTTGATCCCAGGAAGACCTAACCCCCCCAACGCTGGGCCCATAATGCAAGGCTGATCTGGTGAGCAAGTGCTGGTTATCCCTGTAAAACCCAGACTCCTTAGGTGGATGACCAGATAAGGTGGCATCAGTGAGGTAATAATCCTGAGGTGGTGCTGAGGCCCGGCCTGCCATTAGCTCCTTGAGGTAGAGACTGCTGCTTAGGTCAGGTACAGAGGTTTTCTTCAGTGGTGGCTGCCCATGCTGGTCCTGCTGGATCTGTCTGTACAGAGAGGAGTGGAGGACTGGATCCCGTTTTTCCCCAAGATCTAGGTGACTGTGAAACCAAACGTCTCCGTCTTCCCCACACAGTGCAGAAGAATTTCTACACCCTGCAATGTTACCGCAGTAGTAACAGCGACTTGCAGCCCTATCGTTCTGGCCTTCACTCCATTCAGGACCACGCTGGCTCAGAGAGCCACCAAAATACGACTGTTCACTTGAGTTAGGCATCAGTGAAGACAATAAATAGGGCAGCTATAAAGGCGGAAAATAGAGCTAGGTGTTATATTTCAACTCTCCAGTTACACTCAGACCCAATCAAAAGAGAGGAACAGAGAGGAAAAAAGGAAAGGTGAAGCAGGAGGTACCCTTTTACCTGATGTGCAACCGAAAGCCCCCCTCCCCTCCCCTCCCTTCTCAGTCTATGCTATCATGTAGCTCCCTGCTGGCAACCTATTTAAATAATTCAGTCCTGGAAACATGAGAAATCTGTGGGGAGAGAGGCCCAACATGATAAAAACACAGAAAGAATACAAACACGCAGAAAATTAACACACCTTTAGGTTGCAGCTCTGCTCCATTCTACTGCAGAGGTCATGCTTGTGCTGGCTATCACGGTTACTTTCCAAGCTAAGACTGAGGGTGAGAAATTGGGGTTAAAAAACACATGCTGGACAATGGCAGCAGAATGGAGGAGGGGGCAAGGCGAACTAATCCACTGGGGGTTGATGCACGCCATTGGCAGGCGTAGTCTTCTTGTCCACTGCGTTTGCCACAAGGGGATTAGCATCAAACTAAAACCTGCTTAAATCCACTGCCCCTTGTGACATCACTTGAACTAGATAGTATACACAGCCAACATACTGCTGATACCTCTGGATGTGTTTATAGAGAGTAAAGCTCGAGTGTTTACCGCTCACCTCTCCATTGGCTTGCAGCCGGTATCCCTCTGGGCATTAATGGATCTTCCCAGAGGGACAGAGGAGGTTGGGGATTGACATGGTGTATTTCCCTTAAGAGAGGGGGAGGGGATGGTTACAGTGTCCAGTCACACAAGTACTACTGTGAGACACATTTTATTTAGTGACTGCTAGAAAGAAGACAGGACACCACTGGGCCAGTTGACATATATGAATGCCTATAATCAGCCATGTTCTAATGATTGTTTTCGTCATGATTGATTTATACTACGATGAGTAGTGTCTGTGTGGTCCTTGTAATGCATGATCCTAGAGACACCTACTGCAGTAGGCTGGTGTGTCAACATAATAGTATCTCAACTGTGCACAAGGCCCTGAAAGAACATTACAGGTGTGTAGCAGAAATCTAAATACGTGTGAACTGAATTAGTGCATTATTACATGGTACTAAGCCACTATATCTATCAGTTTGTCAGCAGGCATTCTGGTCGATGTGAGCCATCACAATATCATCTGTGCGCGTCATTTTTATCCACTCACAGAACTTACACTTCGCTACTGCACACCAGATGCGCAGCAGAGCAGATGTGGCTTATGAGATGTCACCATCAGTGAGATAACTGCCAGTGTTTACTTGCTGTGATAAGAGCAATGCAAACAGTGGCAGGAGGAGAAGAAAGGAGCTTTGATAAGTGTCTGATAGGAAAAAAGGCCGATAAAGCGAGAGGCTGCCAGTTTTGACTTTACCTCGAAAACAGATAATGTGAAATAGGACAAGGAAGGAAAGGAAGGGGAAAATGACTGGACTATACCGAATAGATTGTCACATCTAAATGTCTATAGGATTGTTTCTGTTCTGCGTTTTACCCATCAATGAAATAGACACCTCGGGTTTAAAGGAATACCTTTCGCTGCAAGTCTCTAGTGACATCATCTGGATGCTTCTGAAGCTAAGACACTGAGACAGCGTGACTGAGACGGGCTAAATTTATTCCAGTTTAAGACTAACAAGAAACTGCTATAATGCTGTGTCTCTTTATGTTGTCCCACTACCTGTCAAACTGCAGAGCCAAATGCTATAACTGCCTTGTTTTCGACTCCAAGCTTAAATGATGCAATAGTGATAAAATATCTAAACAAAACAAAAAAAACAACAAGAGATTTTTTTAATTATGGAACATCTGAATCAGAGAGCATTAAGTAGGTCAAACAAAGAAGAAATTAGAACAGTTTTGTTTCTCCCTGCAGCTCTGTGCAGTGCATGATGTCGCACATCTGAAGAATGCTTTCTTTTATTAGAGGTAACCCATACCTAGCAATTTCCGTGCAGTGATTTCTCAGTCCTGTACTCTCAGGTCTGAGTCTCCCTGCGCCTTTTTGTCAACTGTAAAACACACCATTAATCACTGTGTTGTATCTCTCTGCGGCGATCGCAGACAATAACTTCTTTTAATAAGCCCCTTTCAGGGCTGTGTGTCACTCAGTTCCCGCTTCCTGACAAAATATTAATAACAATAATAAACATCTCAAGTACGGTCGGACTGGTGTTGCTTACAATGAAACAAGGACGTGGCTTATCATATCTCCCGCAATCTATTAGCAAAAGAAGCTGTGGTAGCAAATTCATCTTGTGCATTTTCCCTGACAAGCCTTTCTCTCACGAGAGTTGCTCCATAATTAAGTGAGCATACTACACTGCACTCATCAAGCAACAGGGATCCTGTGTTTGCTTGTATGAATAATACAATAAAGGGAAACTCCAAATTTAAACACTGGATATGTGGTGAACGGCATCAAAATTAATGCCAAAACCTCGGCTTGCTAGCTCACAGCCAGTCATGCGGCTCTGTGAAAGATCTCTAGGTACAATGTGTTGAACAGACGTCCAGCAACAGTCATGCCTTTGGAGCAATCTGGCCATCTTTCTAGGGCACAGGACGCTAACGGCGAGACTTGGCAGGCAGTGCAGGCAGAGATAGCTGCAGAATGATTTAGATAGCTGCGACTCTACAACTGCTGATCCATTAAACTTTCATAGGGACTTCATAAATTAAAACCATGACTGGAAGAACTTGAAAATTCTACTCAATTACTGTGATTGTACAGTATATTAAAGTTTTAACGAGCCTCTGGGCCTTTTCTCACTCAAACACAAGTGCAGGCAGGAAGGAGGGGCGATGAGGAAAGAAAAACACATGGTACCAATTCTGGTCTGATGGCTTTCAGAGGGTTTACATCTGCTGTGTTATCAAGACGCTGTCCTCTGCCTCTTTACCACCTCGCATCTCTGCAGTGCACGGCTCAGCATGTTACAGATTTCAAGGATGGGAGGAACGCAGGGCAGAGAGAGAGCCGCTACAGGGCAAGACCTCAAGTAGACTTGGTGAAGCAACTGATTAGAGTTTTGTCTTCCATTTTAGCAGGTTGGTATTTTCCATCTTTGCCTTGTGCACAGCCCCACGCTCCGCCTGCCTATCATTATCAAGCCAGTGGCCCATACTGCATCACAGATGGGGCAGACAGAAGGGAGAGACGACAGCCCGCTTGCATTTTGGAGCTGCAGCTGAGTGAAAGAAGAGGGAGGGAAGGAGAGAGCAAGAGAGAGAGGAAAGGAGAGAAAATGTAATTTTTCTCTAAGTCGTTGGTGAAAAATGATTTGGAGTTCGGCTAAATGAAAGAGCGCTTTTTGTAGTTAAAAGCAGAGATGTGGGGGAAGGGTGGCAATATTCGTATGCGCTGAACGCCGTAGAAGGCGAACGTTATTTATTTTCTGTAGTGTTAATGCATAGTGTATAAAGGTCAGTACGTCTTCTGGCACTTTTTATTTAAGAATAGCCGCAATCTATGTTTCATCTCCCAAGATAAGCTAGACTACTGATTCATCAGTGTCTTAGACAAGCAGCTGCACGTAATCCTGATAAAACACCTATAAAGAAATATAATGCAACAGATTTCTTATCCTCAGTGATTACAATTTTAGCTATAAAGCAAAAGGAGAAGGACATAAGAATTACAGCAATTTTCAGCCAGTGGATGTGTTGTCAGTGCTGCAAGTGATGCCAGTGCTAGGTAAAAGAGACTTCTGCAGTAAATCTTTGTCGAACCTATAGCATAACCTACAGTTCACGACACCATTACCTGCATTCAGGACTTTGTGTGGTTTTTAATCTGTTAATTACCTCATGGTTGTGTCACAGTGTTTTATATGTGGTACCAGCCACAATAGGAACAAATAGGATGCTTTTCCCTCCTGGGTCCGCCACTCTTTTTTGGGAGGTCATTCCCTTACGTACATTCCAATAATTGCAATTTCTGCAATCCTTCTCCAGCACATATTTGAGTCCTTATATTGAGATAATCATTCCTGTTCTCTCACTGACAAATTCAAAAACTGCAGCAAGAAATTACTTTGAAATGCACAGAACGAATCGACGGTACTGAACAGGCCAGTCGAAGCAACGTGTACTTACATTTCCAGGGAGGTGCATGCTACCATGTAGGATTTCAGAGATGTCTGCGATGTACCTACAGTGTAAATTCAACATTTAACAAATATAAATCCACTGACAGGCTCCAGCCTCGCTACAACCCTGAATTGGATAATGGGTAATAAATATGGACTATCCTGTTCAATTAATGTACTAATATATACTGTACTACATGAAAACATGCCACAGCTGTAGTCTAAAAGGAAACATATTCTAAGTTCAAAATTAATTTAGAGTAATCAACTGGCAATAAACTGGCAATAAAATATAAGAAACGATTTTGACACCGTTCCTGGGATGGCAGTCCTCAATCCTCAATGCTATAAATTCATTGATTCATTCATTATGAATCAGCCAACAGATATATTTTTAAACCTTTCATTCAAGCTGTATCGATTGGGTTCTAGTTTAAAGAAAACGGCCACAAAATAAGCTTCATTGAATAATCAATTAAATAAAAGATCACCAAAAATTAAATTTTCTTAACTGGTGACTCTAAGCTTCTCTGAATCAGTAAAGCTGGTAAGAACACCCAAACAGCTAGTTACATGACTCACGTTGTTTTTCCTCAAGTGCTCAATCCAGTTCAAAGTTCACACTAAACAGATTCACTATAATGGTTAGAAGCAAATGCAATCAGAAACTAGAAAGAACAATTGTGCTTCTGTGTCTGCAGAACTACTTTTGTTTTGCATCTAATAAGGATAAATTATATTCCTAATTATTCCACCATAAAGTGCCATCATGTTGCACAACATGAATAAAATGCAGATGCTGATAAAAACATTATCTGACTAGATTAGAGCGGCACTAATCTAACCCAGAGGGAAAAGAGTAATGCAGTCTACAAGAAAAACAACAATCTTTGCAAAGAAAAAAAAAATGGATCAGGAGCAAAACTGTCCTCCCTCCCAGCCACTCGGCCCAGTTGCTGCAGAATGATAAACATTGGTTCAGCTCAAATTAAGCCGAGAACATGAAAGGACCTGAGGCTGGGAGGAACATGGGCCGTGGCAGATCACTCCTCATCTCTTCAGATGACAGAAATGAATCTCTCCACCCCTGAGAGAGAAAGAAACAGAACAAGAGAAAGAGTGAGAAAGAGAGATAGAAAGCATCTCTCTATTTCTCATAAAGCCGAATTAAGGCTGATGCTTCCCAGCAGCTGCTTTGATTGAGCTAACTAGCAGCTTTTGATAAAACATTTGCAACCAGCTCCCTGCCTTCTTATTTGCAGACAGGCCAGATTATGCTAAATACATATCAAGGACTTTAATGGCTTAATCAGCCTTGTCATCTAGCCACCGGGTTTTCAGAGATACAGCATATGTGATCCCACTGCCATAAATGCTAATATAAAGACAGCCAGAATGAACAATTTGGGAAATGCTATAATATAAAAAAAAATTAAATACAATTTGCACCTTGCGTGGCAACGAGAGCTGACTTGGATATGACAAGAGGTGTATTTTAATGTTGGGAAAACAATGGAAACAAAGGCAAAGGCTCTGTTGGACAGTGCAGAGAGAGTGTAGTCTCAGCAGACGTTTTCCAAAGAGGACGTTCCAGATTTTCACTTGAAAGAGATTGAGAAGAGACAGCGCAAATCATGGCTTCATCTGGTCTGTATCTGTTTGCCAACTGCGAGTCTGGTTGAAGTGTGAACCTGGATTAAGATGAGTTACTCCAGACAGTAGCCAAATGAGCCCTGTGAGGCTTTTACCTGTGTGTGAAACCAAAAGCAGCAGATCGCTTCATGTACGCTTTCTCCTTGCTCAGAGACAATCGCCATAGCAGCCTTATCACTCCACTACATGCAATCAGTGGGACAACTCGGCCTGGTCACTGGCTCGTGAACAAATCACAAGCTGTCTTTTCCCCCCCCTCTTTATGCCCTCACAATAGCAACCAGGGGACTGATGCACTGATCCTGTATGACGGCCATCTGGAGATCTTGTGTGAGTTTTCACGCCGGCGTGCTTGTGTTTGCGAGTGTGCGAGAAGGAATGTCGGCAGGTAAGCTCACCATGAAGCAGCTCTGCATGCATCACAGCAACACCTGTTACCGTCTCTCTATGCGTCTCCTGTGGGCTTTGCGCTCAAGCCAAGCAGACAAACTGTTGTCCCTCAGGAATGACTAACTACCTCAGCTGTCTGATTCATGCAAATTCAGCAGCTGGATCTAGACTGCAATGGTAATCAGGAAGTTATTTCAACCAATAGAAAAAATCCTCCTGTTACTTATGACTCACCTTTAAGGTCAGGTGATTATTAAAGAACTATTGTTCAATTTTTTTTTGTTGTGCTGTGTATTATAAAGTTCATTTGTAATTATAGCCCATAAAAAAACTTTAAGGAAATCTTGCAAATTTCATTGCTTCATTCATTTATTAGTTAAAAAAAAGATTCATAAGGCTGTCATGTTGGTTTGCTGAGCAGCACTAAGAAAACTGCTAGCACTGCTTTGTCCAAAGGAAACAGCTTGTGATCAGCAGCAATCCTAGGTAGTGAAAAACCTCCATGTTAAAACAACAGTTCAGCAGGGGGTTATGTACCGTATTGTTTCTTGGCTGGGATAAGTGACTTCCTGGAGTCTTTGCATGTTGACTGGCAAATAGTCCTGGCCAAGAAATCTCCGCAAGTTTTACAGGTGGTGAAAGTTGATTTGGGCAAAGCAAAAGCAGCTTTTTCACCTTTCCAATCTTTATGCTTAGCTAAGCTATCCAGCTCCTGGGGGCAGCTTTCCAGTTTGGATTTTGGAAGGCAGAGACTCCCTCTCCACCTTCCCTTATCCCTTAAGAATGCTGCTTCAGGGATGTATTTATATGCCACCACTGCTTGTCATTACATTTTGTCTTCTCTCTCCTAAAGTTTGTTTGTTTGTCTCAGTCTCTATTTGTTCTCCCTTTTCCCCCTCTTCTCTTTCTGCTTAACCCCCCATTCAGCCATGGCAGATGATGGCCCCTTTGAGCTTGGTTCTGCTGTTTAAATAAAGCATGTGGTAAAGCATGTAGCATTTGGTATGAATCTTCTCATGTAACTCTGAGTGCAAAGGGAATAAACTAGCTATTGACACCCCCCCCCCCCCCCCCACCACCACCACCACCACCAAAAAAACAAAAATATAAATGAATTAAAATGATTTGCCTGTTCTCCAATTCAATGTCATTTTCTTGGGCAGCACTGCACCACGTATAAAGTTGATGCTATTTTCAGATCTCCCTGTGAAAGTCCCCTATTAAACACTTTTCACTTCTCTGTCAGGGATTTCATCATGGATCTACAACTTGCGCACAACACAACACAACAGACATCAACGTCTGAGTAAAACTAACCCACCTGTCACGTCAGGGATCATCACTGGTGATCAGCGCTGGTTCTCCTGCTACAACCATGAGACCAAACAGCAGACTTCTTTACTAGAAAAGCCGGATATCTGGTGCATAAGATTAAAAGCACAGCCAGGAGCGTGCTTATTAAGATATGCACTGTTATTTCATCCCCCAGGGTCAGACTGTCAATATGGAGTTCTACCCAAAGGACTGAGTTATTTTCTATCGGGTGCTTTGAAAAACACAGTATTGTAGCCAAAAAATGTCTTTGGTCATCAGCTGCCCTATATATCAGATGTGCCTCCCTGTGACTGTCTTTTCCCAAAAATAAAAATTCAAGTTTGACGCCCCAGGTTTTGACACGCTAAAGGAGGTCCAGAGTGCGAGTGGTCAGCAGCTGTAGTGGAAGTGGGCAAGCACTGCCCTAAGAGAAATTAGCCAAATTTAAGTCAGGTGTTGTGTAGTCAAAAAACGTTATGATTGCACCTCATGGCATTTAAAATGTTGTTTTAAAACTCAGGTTCTCCCTATTTCTTTCTCTCTCATTACATTTTAGCTGTCAAGGTAATACAGAACTGCATACCTGTTAGTGAAGTCATATAAAAACAATACTATTATTATTAAACTTGTAAAACTGACTAAATAAATACTGAAGGGGTTGATTTCGTGATGACTAGTTATTCAGACAACTTTTTTTTTCCAAAAAAAGGCTTGATTACACTCGAGAAATGCTGAACTTAAAGATTTGCTTTTATTGGTTCAGGGTTGTAAGGTAATTTCCTAATACCAGTATATATTTCCAAATGCTACATCACAGACAAGGTTTCTTGGTCCTGACTATATGCTGGAAGTGTGGCATATGTCCTTCATTTCATGTGCATAAAGCTGAGGTGGTTACATCATGCTGCAAAACAAATATACTGGCGCTGGGGGTAATGGTGCGTCTAGCTTCATTTTCCAGCACTGCAGTCATGTCTGCCTCTCTCTGCGCTGGCTCCAGGAGGGCCTAGCAGCTTAACAAGCCTCTTGGGGACCCAGACAGCAGAGAGGAGATGATTTTACCTCAGGACACAGTCTGACAGACCCATACGCACAAACACGCATGCACACATACATACACACAACACAAAACACACGCTGGGCAGTCAAACAAGTGGATTTAAAAATGCACATTCACAAGGCTTCAGATACAGTTTATACACCCACACAAAAACTCATATTCCTTGTTGCCTAGGCTTACTTTGTAGCTATGCGTGCAGCAGGGGGTTCCTCTTGTATGTTCAGGCCTTTCAATACAACACCACAGCTCTATAATCCACCACCTAAAGCTTAATAATCACTGCAGTTCATGCTGTAAAATTGGCTGCTTTTTAACAGGCGTGACAGGATGGAAACCATTCAATCCCCTGCGGTAATCTAACTTGAGTTCAGATGTTTAGAGATTCTCCTTAACCATAAGTCACATAACAGACACTCCTACACAAACCAACCACAGCTCGCAGAGAGGCCAGAGTAAAGCAGTAATTTCATTTACATCCACTGGATGAATGTTTGCTGCTGAGGTCAACATTCATAGACTGGTTACTGTAGTATCTGACATGTGCGGCGCGCCAGCAGAAAATTATAGCAATCAATAGGCACTGATCGCCGATAGGTGCTAGGGTTTTGCTAAGAACAGCAAGATTAGGCGGTCAATGAAGACAGAAGGAAAAACACAAAAGTGAGGATTTATTTTCCAAAGGAAAGCAACAAGGAGATGCACTTAGCAAGAATTTCATTCTCTGCAGGTCAAAAGAAATGCAGATTTTGAGGTTAAACCCAGGCTAAACCTGTATTCTAAAAATGCTCACTTTTGACCAAATTGAGGTCACTTTAAACCTCAATATGTAGACCATCAAACCAGGATTTTGGTTCAGCGCAGCTCCAAATATAAAGAATCATCATCACACCCAGTTGACACCCAGTCAAAGTTAATTTACAGCAAAATCTGGAGGCTTGCTTGTACGTACTGAAAGTAGCTCTTGAAACAACAAAAACTGGCGCGAAGATAGAGAGAAGAGCAGTGCAGGAAAATGTGAGTCGGGAGTGCAAAAAAAGTTTAAGACTGGTACATACACAAAACTTTACCTTCACAGATTCGGTCCAGTCGCTGTCTCTTCACTTTGTGTTTGTCAGTCAGGGACATGGCGTCAAACGCGGCACAGCACAGGACGGCAGGGCTCGGCTCCGCACAGCAGGGTATCTCTCCTCCTGAGCCACCAATACTGACAAGGTTCAGACTCCTAGTGCACTGTCAGCACTACTCCCCGGGGCATACCGCCTCGGCACATACACCTACACGAAAGGCACAAACACAAAGAAACTTGGCTTAAAGCAACGCGGGCGCACACAGACACACACGCATGTAGTTACTGTATATACACACATCATTGATGTAAAAGCACCAAAAAAAATCTCTGACACAGGAATGCATTAAAGAGTCCTTGACTACAAAGTCCCACAGCCTCTTCTTCACAAAGAGTCTGGGAAGCTGCAGGCAATAGATATACAGGAAATCAGTGAATCACACAGCTTCACACACATGCACTCAGACACTGCTGGTGACAAAGTGCTCCATTTGCTCTAAAAAGTGACAAAACTTCAGTGCTCTAAAAGCTCCACTTTTCCCCTGTTTGAAGTGTGTTTTCTTTCCTTGACAAATACTCATGTGAAGCTCCATCTAACTTGTCACTCATCGCATTTCTTATTGATCACTGTGACATTTGAGGTATCTCAACTCAGTCTACTTCTTCCCTTTTTTTGCCGTGAAAGTTTTTCAAAACAAAGCAAGCGCAGAAATGCTCAGTCTGACGACAGGAAGCTGATAAGACTGGAGAGGGGAAATTTATCATCTGATAAAGTGATGTGTCGAACCTGAAGATGGACTGTCATGTAATGACACGTTCAGACCAATAGAGGGTAGTTAGAATCTACCCAGAGAGAAACACATGTTCCCATCCACACAATATAAAGCCAGATGATTACTGAACTTCAAATAACTTTAGCTTGGCCACGATTTGGCCTTGCACACATAATCACAGTTGCCATTTCAGATAAAGAGAAGTTTGTAACTCTGAGCTGTCTGAAAATGTAACCCGACAAAGCCTTTTTAATTCACTATCACTCACAGACATGCAGGCAATTATTTGTACAATTGCATCTTTGTTACAAAGGAAAACAGAAGAGTATGCTTTCGCATGCAGCACATAAAGACTGGGGAAAAGCATCTGAGTCAAATGGAACTAAATTATTGCAGCACAACAGGGATTAAACATTCTCTCTCTCAAAACACTCATATCCCACATTGTGCTCATCCAGGACCAGAGCCTGAGGCGTCTTTGCTCTCACAAAGTGCTGAGATCACTGAAATATCTCTTTGTGTCAGAAAGCATCACAGCAAAGTCATTACACAAAGTCTTCTTCGCTCCTGTGTGGTCAAATATCGAGGGTAAAAAACACGAGAAGGGTGAGAAGGTAAAGATTTCATATGTTGTGGATCTGAGCCGACCTGTGCTATTCATCAGAACTGGCTATTCAAATGTGAAACTACATACTACTGTGGGCGGTGCTGAAATGTGACATTATCAGGACACCTCTGCACATATGGGACCATGCAGAGCTATCACACCAGGAGGTATACAGACTTGTATGCAGCCTTTCCTTGAGGAAAAAATCCTCCACATGTTCCTATTTAAGTGTATATTGCCACACCATTTTGTCCCCTCTAAAACTGCCGTTTTCTGTTTATCAGCCTCCTTTAATGATTTCAGTTCTTTCCCTTTATGGACTTATGGGAAACCTAAATGCTTAAAGATCTTTAGCAGGTCATAAATGCAACAACATACAACCTGAGACCGTCAACATGGATAAAGAAGGGCGCATTAAAAAGAAGAAATCCCTGCAGAGGTGGAAAAGGCTAATCATTTTCCTGTTACGCTGAGTAATCTTTAAGTTACTGTCATGGCAGAGAAAAGAATGATTTTGACGAGAGGAAGCCGCACACAAGGTTACTTCCAGGGTGCCTTTTTAACAATATGGCACTCCGGCTGGAGTATGTTAACTGCTGCTGGAAGGCCTCACCCTGTTACTTCATTTCAGTCTCCTCTCAGTCCCTCCTCCCTCTCCCCTTTCATCTGTCCATCTCTCTGTAGTGCCGCTGCCTCTGAGGTCTCTCGCACAGAGTTATCAATCACCGGCCCTTGTTCCAGGGCCATCCACTTGTGTGTGTGTGTGACATAAAGAGTGAGAGCGACAGAGAGGGTGGGAAGTTGAGAAAAGGAGGATTCACAGAAGCTACCAAGACCCGCACAGAGGCCAAACCTTCCCCATCTTTATGCCTGTTTCTTTTCTGTTAGACAGTCGACTATAAGCAGTGGTCTGAGAACTGTTTCATTTTCAAAAAAAAAAAAAGAAAAACTCACACGAATCAAGAGTTCAATTTCTCAATACTATAAAAGAAAAAGTGAAACAAGCCTGACAGTGCAGCCAGCAGTGCATGAGAGGGTATTTAAGCAGGAATTTTGCACACTCAATTCAAACACAAAGGTCATATACATGAATCTTAATATTTAAGAGGTATTAAAAGTCAGATGATCGATAAAACTCCCCCGCTTGCGTGGCCACAGCTCACTGAAAGGGAAACATTTGCGCGCGAGACACCAAAACATTAAATGAACGAATCCATATCTGTGACAGCCGGCTCTGTCTCCCAAGGATGGCTTCACCCGTGAGCACAATCACAGTCTGCAAACTCTGCTCAATGTCAGGGGCACACAGAGATCCCTGTCAGAGTATGTATGGTACGCAGATGTGGGGGAAGGGCAGTCAGTTAGCGGAGGTTTCGAACGCAGCACAAAGACAAACAGTCTCAAATGACTGATCTCGTTGTAAAGTGATTTATGACAGAAGAAAACACCAACAAATCAATAAGAAAAGGCCATCTGAGAAAGTATTCATTTTTTCACACCTTCTAGTATTATTACAACTGAAATCGGGAGATTGTTTGCTTAGCTTAAGCATATTTTTAAAGTTTTATGCAGCTGCTGGGTGCTGAACTTTTGAAGTTTTAACCTACAATCCATTATTATTTTCTCGACTTAAATTAATTTTTTTATTCAATGTTATTCTTTTATCTGGCTCATGTTATATTAATTTATTAATGTATGGGTTTAACAAAGTTAAAGATTACGTGTTTTTATCACACATATGTGAATAAAAAAGTAACACATATGCTGCCATAAATATGTTTAGTGGTTTTAATACCATTTAACTTCCTGAGTTGGCACTGACATAGGGGCGTGTCTAAGCTTAATCTATGTGCAGCGGTGCAGCAATCAAGCACAACGTTAAAGACACAGACTTGTGGAGTCAATAACTCTGATCATCTTCCTAGAAGGACTCTTTGGTCCTCGTGTGGCTATTAACCTTCACATTTATATGGAGGCATATGTGAGGTTACAACAGAGAGCAGGTGAACAGTTTATAGACACCGCATGTTGCTGATGACAAGTCATCGAATTGAGCAATAATGCAGGTGGTATAATGGAGATTCGGATCTGTGCAATTCTGGTTTTAGTTATCAGAAAGATGTATATCACATCAGGAAGTCAATAGCCATGTGACTCTCTAAGCCAATCGTCTGCCAAACATATGACCTCTATTTCCTTTAATGCACTGAGGAAGACCACAAGGCTGAGACATAAAGTAAGTGACATCATTTGGTTTTGTGGCTTTGTTTGACCTTTTTTTAAGGCAGAAGAAACTGTTAGGTGATCTTGTGATTGGCATTTTGCGCTCTACTTTGATCTTTTATTCACCCAACAATTAATTAACACATCAGAAACCCAACATATACAGTCATCAATAATGAAAGCATGGATTCTATTCTGTCCTGGTTATTCTCCAACCAACATTGTGACTTTAACCATAGGAGGATGTGAAAAAAAAAAAAATCCAAATTAAATTCATTTGTTGCAGCATCATCTTGTAATGCGATGAAATTTAATGATGATGAAATAAGAAAATAATTTTGCTTTGGTAAATAGATATGAGCAACGTCCCTGACCGACTTTCATTAGATAGCAATAATTACATGCTTTATCAGACAGGGTGGGGGTGTACAGACTGAGCAAAGGCAATCTCACACTGTCAAATGAGTCACTCGAGTTACAGCATCACTTCATGTGTTGACACAGATCAGTGTGATTAGAAAAGCTTTAAAAACAGAGCACACAGGATGTTTTATTTTAAGAAAGATAGAAATATATTTAGACAGGCGGGAGTAGTTAAAAAGCTAAACTGAAAGCTAAACTGAAGGTTGGACGCTATGAGAGTGTCTGAGGATGAATTTGGGAGATTGAATAATTAAAAAGGTCAGGCTACCTGCCTGCTGCGTGTCGCTTCACACACGCCGGCATGCACACTCGCGGTTCTAAGAGAGACGCAATGCACAGTAGGACAAAGACTGAAGAGAGACATCATTTGGGGGAATGATCATTTTCCCTAGAACACAGTGCAGTTTGTGAACTAATTGGGTGAATCCATAATTAATTTGCTGACATTAAGCCTTGGGGTCTGCTCCAGTAAGGCTTTACTTTCTAAGGATTTGAGCAAGTGCTAGTGAAGCCCTGGGCTTGCTGCTGAAGGGGGAGTCTCTTTTTTCTTCACCAGACAGGTTCTGACATTTATATATCTAACGGCGATACATTTCCACAAACGCCTGACAGCGTGGGGATTCATTTATTGGGGATTTTCTCAATGAAACATTTAAGTGATAGATAAATCCGGAAAATCCACACTCAACATGTTTCCAATCCACATCAAAAGCAAACAGGCCTAGGTTTTATTTCTCAGGGTCAAAACATGAGAGTTTTCAGCCACTGACAATTGCATACACTGACTATTAATGCTTAGACTAAAATATGATAGCTGCTGAGACTTCTGCTTAATTATTCTAAAACAACGAGTTGCACTTTTTGTCTAATTTGTCGGTCAATATAACTCACTGGATGCTTCAGATTAGGGCTGTTCTATATAACGATATATATCGGATGACGATATAAAAACGTCTATGTTTCATTTTACGCTATTGTTTGTTTCGTGGTGTCGCAAAATAAACTGTTTACGGCAATATTTTTTCTCAGTTTTGATGGTCATATATTAATTTCTTAAAGTTCTCTCTTTCTCTTATATTTAATATAACCACACTACAGACGGACAAGCGCCTGTTTTTATGCATTGTGGTTAGCAACAACGACGGTAACACCATCGCGTGTCCGCTTGTTTATGTACCACATAAACCTTTCACAATAAAGCTCAAGATCCTGTTGAGACTTTTCAAAATAAACTGAATCACGTGAAAGAGCAGATTATTTATGGATAAGAAGTAAAAAAAAAAAGAGCCGCCAGGTGCTAAAAAATAAACCTTAGACTCAAACGTTAGAACAGGCTTTTCCCCGCAGCACGCTGTGTAATAAATACTCACAAAGAAAACAGCGGCTGTTACAACTTATGTCTAAAAATGTATGCATCGGTTAAAACACTCGACTCCAGCTACATGACGCGCAGCTGGAAACACTTCCCGCAAGACGAGCTGCCCGAGATTCACATAATTTACAGAAAATGTTACATTTTTGTGATTTATATCGTTATCGGGACGATATAATTCTTATATCGGGATCTGAGATTTTGGTCATATCGCACAGCCCTACTTCAGATTTAACAGGTGTACCTGTTTAACTGTTCGTTAATGCAGATTATCTAATCAGCCAATCAATGGCAGCAGCTCGATGACATGCTTTAGTTCAAACTGAGCGTCAGATTGGGAAGAATACCTAGACTGCTTCAAGCTAACATGAAGGAAACAGCTACTCAAATAATCATTCGCTACAACCAGACTACGCAGACGAGCGTGTAATGTTGTGGGGGATCATTTCTTGGGAAACCACAGGCTCTTTACTATCAATCAATCAACATATAACTGCAACAGCCTTCCTAAGTATCGCTGCTGAACATGACCACACAGTACCCATCCTCTGATGGCTGCTTCCAGCAAGATAACACACCATGTCACAAAACTCCAATCATTTCAAAATAGTTAATGTGACAATGAGGTCACTGTTTTCAAATGGCCTCCCCAGTCACCAGATCTCAATAGAGCATGTGATGCTATCATGTCAATATGGACCAAAAACTCCAGCAACTTGCTGAATCTCTGCAATGAAGGATTAAGACAGCTCTGAAGGGAAAAGGGGCTCCAGGCCAGAACTAGCAATGTGTGGTATTGCATATGTCAGAATTATAACAAAAAGTTGCTCTAGTGACAAACCAATCAGTGATTAGTTTTTGGTGCTTATCTATTAGACCTGAAACCATTATTAAATAAAAATGAATGACAAACAGGAACAGAATATTAATCCAAATCTTCTGATAATGAAAACAAATGGAGATCGCAGCTCATAGTATTTGTAATTGCTTTAAAAGGATTCCCTTCATATGGCACTCGTCTCACGAGCTACTGCACTTACTTGATTGAAACAAGAAATGAGCCTGGCACATACATCCCACAATTGTTTATCATGTCTAATCCGATAAAGATCCAGATTACAAACTTGTGAACATTTTCTATTAGGAAAAACAAATGTGGAGACTGCTGAGGCTTGGCACAGGTGCACGCTCGTAGCTCTTTCTAGTTTGAGCTGATTTCAATATTTGTTTAGTAATTATGACAAAAAATCTTCAACAGCTGCTGCGTTTTTTTTAAAATATAAAATAATAAGACGCGTGGTGCAGATCCTCAATGATTAAAATGAGGTACTACAGGATTCGATGGGAATAGTCTCTTGATTTAGAGTTGTTTGAATTGCATTATGTAACTACGAGCCCATCCACTGTTTGGCAATCTTTTATAGCCAATCGATACACATTTTCAGTATCTGGCAAAAACACAGAAACCACAGTGAAACAACAAGGATTTGATCAATCTTCAAATGGAATGAATCCGGACAATGGGGTATTGATTTACTTTTGATGATGAATGAGTTTCTGAGTAAAAAAAACCCAGCAGTGAGAGGCAGTGTATTTTATCTGTATTGAAAGGATGGTTAGAAAGTTAGATTATCTAACTGGTTATTTTTAGTAAGTTGCCAAATTATGTCTCATACAGAAAAGCTTTATGTGATCTTTCAAAAGACATGTCAAATACACTTTAAAGTCTGTATTTATCTTAGTTTCTTTCCCAGCTGACGCTACAATTTCAATGCAATGTCTCAATTTGAGCTCTGCGAGGATCCTTGCCAAAACAGTAAAAGCACAAAATAGCAGCTTTAAGATAGAGTTGGACAACTTATGCAGTTACTTCTCCTGACTTAATTTCCCTGTGGAGTTTGACAGGAAAATTGTGAGACGAGACAACCGGTTCAGGTTATCTGACAGTGTGCAGCAGGAAAACGCACAGCAATATCCATCCCTCTTACTGCTGATTCCTATCAAAAGCTGAAGCTCAGCAAGCCTCTTCAGAGACTCCGAAATGAAAACCTCCTCAAAGCGAGCTAAAGTTCACACTTCCAGCCAAAGAGGCACACTTCACTTGGAAAAATACCTCTATCCTCTCAATTTCCTTTAGAAATAACAAACACTAGTCTCAATGACAAGGTTGTTTACTATTGAAATCTCAAACCATTATTACCCCCTTGTTATTTTCTTCAAAAAAAGGCCTGTGTTTTTCTTCCACTAGAGCCCCCTTTGAACAATGGAGACCATTTTTCCCTTTCAAATGCTGGAGTTCCTCTAGAGGTAAATCTGTCAGCAGTGGGCCAAAACAAAGAAAGAGAAAACAGGAAGGTGTGGACACCCTCCAGCACCAACCCGGCTCAACTATTAATATCAACTTTCATGCCTAAGATCCTCAGCACCTCAGGCTGTGGAGAGTGTGATTTCCATGAACCAAACAAGGCCTGTGACAGCGTAGGCAGGTGACAGCTTGACACACTTATATTTAGCTTGGTAAGCATGCTAAAGTGAATGCCTTCAGACTCCAGAATTGTTGAACTACTGCTATCAGTAATGAAAATTTAGTCTCAAAATGTATTCAACTGTAGCCCACCTTGTGCTATTTACGTCCAATCAATAAAATCTTGTTTCTCAGTGTTCCAAAGGCTGGGGTTATCAGCACACAGCACAGCCAGAGCCAAAGCTGAAAACACTTCCCAGTACAGGAAAACGCCTGCAGCGTGCCAACCTGGTGAGCAGAGGGAAGGCGTGGCCTGAATTGTGAGGGTGAGGTAAGAACTGCACTCACCACCAGCCTGGTGTCAGTGAGAGGCCAGGCTCCGGCTCAGACAGCCTGCCAGAGTCCAGCCGGCTCAGCCTGGCTCCCTCTGGGTCCTTCCAGGAAGAGCCAGCATGATTCAGAGCTTCCTGATCCAGGAGAACGAGGTTCTTCCACTCCCCCAAGAACGTGCCCACGAACACGCCACACACACACACCCACACACACACACCCTTCTCCCTGTGGACGATGAGACGGCCAACTCCGTGCTGTTCTTGGGCTTACATTGGGTGGAAGCCAAGTCAAACAACATGTTGATAAAGTCCAGAGCAGGGTGGTGAGAGGAACACAGAGAAAGAGAGTGAAGGGTGTGCTGCAGCAGACATGAGATTCACACAGCCATGAACATTTACGGATGATTCCAGATTGTCGAACGTTTTGTAGTTTTGACAATCAATTTGTTTGGTAATGTGTTCAAAGAAAAAGGAAAACCTAATTGCTGAAACACGGTAACGTGATATGTGTGATAAATTCATGTTTTAAATCAACTCAGTCATTCACGCTAACTCAGAGGCAAACTGTAACATTACTACAAACCCTGTGCACTGCAAACATCCACCACTGTATAAATACTGACTTCCTAGTTCACCTGCCATCTGATGTATTTGGCGCACACGGTTTTCACCCACTGATTAAAGTGGGTTTGCTTGGCATTTATTATATCATCTGACTGATGTTATACATTATATAACTAACATCGGTGATGCTCATAACTACAATAAAACTCATGCATTGTAATTAACGGATATTTTCCTTTAAATGCCGCATCAGCAGTGTGGTTTGTCTGCTCCCACAGCAGTTTTACTGACTACATTTTGGAGAACCACAGCCAATAATTGACTAACAGGAGAGCTTTTCAGCCCCCTCGGAAGGGCTTGCAACACAAGGTTGGCCTACCTCTCTCTTTACCACCACATCCTATCATTTCAAGCTCTACTAATATGCCATGCTTCAAGGGACCAGGACTGACAGACACACATACAGAGACACACGGCTCAGTCAATTAGTACTGGCCCAACCTTGCAGCTGAGAGATAAATGGTGTAGAGTCTCAGCAGGCTTTTGCGTGAAGCTGTGCTCCTTGTCCGCCGTATGTAGAACAGCTCTCTGGAGGCCGGCTAGCCCCAACGCCATGAAGCGATGTGGCAAGCGCAAGGCTGAGGAGGGCCTCAAAGTGCTCAGGCTTGTATTAATATATGACCACAAGGATTCTGAACTCCCTAATCAGAGCTAGTCTGAAAAGCTAGAGAAATGAGAGGCGGTAAGGTTTTCTGTTGGGGTGTAAAGCTCTGTACAGAATTTCAGGTCATTCCACTTACACCTCATTAACCATTTTTATGTGCAGTATGCTTATAACCTGTCTACTGCAAGAGATCTAATGCAAGTGACCAAGATTTTTTTTTGGGCTGGAGTGCGGATGAAGATGGCAACTCAGACTGCATTTACACTGAGCCAGCTAAATCTGAAAATGCTGTTTAGCGTGTGTAATAGTGGGTTTTCTGTCCACATAACGCATGCAAACAAGGTAACATTTACATTTGTTCTTTTTTAAGTAAATACACAAATCCTAGCCATCATCTAGTAAAGAAATTCTGCTCTCCTCATCTCATTGTTCTCATTTACATATATTCCCATCTTCTGTAGCGAGAGCTCATCGAGAATAAAATTGTAAGTTTATTAAGGGTTCATAAAAGCTGTCCCTGCTCCGCTGCATTGCATCAATCAAACATCAGATTTACGATTTTCTTCAGTGAGGACAGGAAAATCCGCCTTTCCTGTCTTGAAGAAATGTGAAGTCTGTGGGGTCCAGCTTCATCTAACTGAAAGCTCCACCACAGTTTCGGTGTAATCTTGAAACTATCAGGTGGGGATCATCTGTTCTTCAGTAGCCACACTTTACCATTGAAGATTTCCAACAGGCTTTATGTCATCAGATCATTTTAACATAGCTGATCTCACACCACAGCTACTGCTTACAGATGCCCATTTTGAGCTGTGGTCATAGCAAGTTTTAGTCAGCTCATTAAAAAACCATAGCACTTTTGAGTGGTTGATCCCCCATTTAAAATTATTTCTTGGGCATTTCAAAACTGCTTCCATCATTTGATCAATTTTATCATTCTTTTTTTTCTATACACAAACACCTTTCTCACCCCGGCTCAACCACATACACAAATCTTCATAGCAGCACTCAGTCCAGAAGGACTCTCAAATAAGAAATAAAGATTTCTGCACAAAATTTGTCAATACATGCCCCTAATGTGTATTTCATTTTTTGTGTTTAAGAAAAAAAACCGGTGTCCTTAATCCAGTGAGCTACAGAAGTAGGATTAGAAGACTTTAGACAAACATGGTAATCAACCAATCAGAGGAATGGAGTGTCAAGGATTAAAGATGCATTAAAATAACCAGTTCAAATGTTATGCAGTTGCGGACAGGAAAAAGACAAACTTCTATATATGGGTAAATATCAAAGTCTTGATGGAGAATAATGAACCTTATGTAAACTGTAAACTGAATGAGTGGAAGGCAAGCAAAAGATAAGACTTTGTTAGTATTATGAATAACCCCCTGCCACCATTCCTCATTAACGATGGCTGCCATTTTTCAGACATTCCTTTAAAGTACAGTTTTGACCACCTGCATTTGTGCATCTCCAACACGTACTGGATCTCCTCCATTATGTCAAAACGCTGACATTGAATTTCGTTTAAGGAAGAAGATCCAAGAAGCCAAATTTGGCAAGTTGTGACTTAATGTGGTGTTGTTAACAGGTGTGCAGTTTTCCCTTAGAGGCTGCCGATGCTACAGCAAAAGTCTGTGTTGACAGAGACATTCATGATGCACGACCCTGATCTCCTGTTCATGCCTCTTTAGGGCTGGGACACTGAACAGTGCTGTCTGGTTGGCTGGCATGAAAGTTGTCTCTCTGTGCAAGGTCAGAGATAATTCCACAGATTCACATATGCAAGTGGTAAGAACAGAGAGATTTAAAAATAGCAGCTATGCTGGAAGTGGTCCAGAAGTGCACAAAGAGACAACCTTGAAAGGGAGCTCTGCAGTCGGATGGAGTCACAGGAATGTTTAAATATTACCAATCACAATAGTTCAAACATGTGACGATAGGAACACCATGTGTGTTGACTTTCAAAAACACAGGTGACCACAGACTACAGGACTTCCTAAATTCTCATGTGAAATTCAAGCTTCTGAGCTGTCCATGGACCCACTGGAGACGTTCGTGTTGGGAATAACAGCAGGAGATTGTCTCAAGCAGCCAAGCTGGAGCCAGATGGAAAAAAAAAGTTTTTCAATGTATCCGATCTGCAGAATGTTTGGTAAAATATCCATGTCTGAATGAGAAGAAAGATTGGTGCATGCAGAAGGACACAATAAATGGAAAAAACGGGTTGTTAGCTGTAATTATTTTAGTGCGGACATGGTCTCAGTGGGAGGTGAGCCTGAGCAGAAAGTCCAGTATCCACTGATGTAGTAAAACAGGTGGATAAGCTGCATTATCTGTAACAAGATGACAATCCTTTTAAGACCCAACCCATCTCAGTAACAGGCGTTTCCCCCCAACTAGTGCATGCTGACATGTTATATATGGCTCTCACTCCCCACTAACTTTTCACAAGATGCCAATCCTATCAATGCGCACACACACACACACACACACTTTTAAATCAACCTCCAATCCCAGCAGGGCGGAGCACATGCAGGTGTTGTGTTTGTGTGGGAGCATGAGTCCAACCACTGACAGCAGGATAGGGAAACACACACAAATGCACAAGCACAATCTCACGCAGCAAGGTGAAAAATTACAGCGGGGAGGTACGCATGGCCCGGCGGATTAACTGCAGAATAAAAGTGCTGATGGGCAACAAAAGAGAAAAAACAGCTATTCATCACCCTGGCACAGGATCAAACTCACACACTTCTCAAATGCCCGCCTTGAGTTATTGTACAGCGTGGCTCTGGTGGCAGCTCCACAGATAAAGCTGCCCTACCTGAATTGATTAGAGTGCGGAAGCATCCACTCTTTCCAAAGATGGAGCATGTCTCTGCATCTCCTCAATACTAAAGTGCGAGAAAACAGTTAAAATGCATTTAATAGATAGTGTGGGATTTGTTTTGTTTTTTACTTTGTGTGACTGCTTTTAGGTATCATCAAACATGTGGCTGCGTTGTAGGAGCTCTCACGAACAAATGCAATCTCTACGGTGTTGTTGTGTTTCTGCTGTTCCTGCATTTCTCTGAACCTGACATGTGAGAAACTTAAATCATATATTCCATAACCAAACACCAAAACTTAACCTCAATTCATATAACCACATCTAAAATAAAGAGAAATAACAAAGACAGATAACAAGCAAGTGCTTGATGGAAAAGCAGGCCAGCCATTCAGCTGAAACAGCTAGAGAGATAGTTTAATCAAAGTGGTAAATGCTTCAAGTCAACCTTGTAGAAAAAAACTAGTAAGTCCAGTCTTTGTGAAGGAGGTCCAAAGCACTTGCACAAGCTTCAATTTAGTCAACCCAATAAATAAATATAAGTTTAAATCCAGGGGTAAATGCTAAAGAATAAGCAGCCACAAGACTAAAGTTGGGGCAATGAACACTACTGCAATGGCAGGGCAGGGGCTCTATATGCTGCTATTACACAATATATTTAAACACATGTATAAAAAATATGAATGTATTTATATAACTTTTCAGTCTACTAGTTTCTATAATATATTAAAATGTTGTACACCACTCTCTAAACCACTCACAATTATTTCAGTGGCACAGACACTGTAAGTTCATTGGACACAGTCACAATAATTTTGGTCATGTCATATTATCCAACCACTGCATTCCCAAAAAATAATCCACATGCTCTTTGGTGACCATTATATGACTGACTGTATATCAAGAGCGTGAATTTGAGGAAACCTATTCAGGAACACTCATAAGTAACATTGTCAAAACTCTTCTTTAGTGTAACTAATGACCAAAGTCTAGAGATAAGCTCTTTGCATTGATGCAAAACTGAGCAAATCATCTCTTCTGGGATGCTGAAACCAAATTTGAGTAACATAGTTTGTCCAACTTCGCTGCGGGCAACTACAAGTGACAAATAAAGGCTTATTCATAGATGCTTCAGCTACTTGACTAATTTTCTAGGCACTAACATAAACTGAAGAGAAGTTTGGCAAACTTTACACTGCAAGCTGCCATCTGTTACAGTTAAGCGTCGCCTTTGAAAGACCAATCAAAGCATAATTTATCAACCATCAACACATCAAAGGCGGCCAGTAAACCATTATTATCAATATAATGTCATAAGCTTTATCTACAAATTTAGTATTAGTGTTCCGCATTTTAAACGCATCAAGTGTAGGATGAAAAGGGTACATAAAGATGTGCATATCTCTGTATTAGTGCAGAAAGAAGTCAATGAGATCTCCTGAGAGTACACAATCCCTAACACAACGGACGAGGACACGAATCATGGCATTGTATTTACACTAAAGTCACACTGACCATCTCATGATTTAGGTCAGTTGTGCTGTCTGAGCAGCAGTGACACAGACCTCATGAAAACATACACAAAAACAATTTTTACACTGTTTAAAATCTAATTCGCCATCCCACAGATGTTTGGGGCTTTTTTGTTAGTATTTTTTTTAAAAGGAAACCATTGCTGTCAGAGATTTTTTTTTCTTAATCAGGCATGAGAGTTGACAGTGGCCTCCATTTCAACTCACTGGGTCACGGGGGTCGTCACGCCTTTTAAAGTGCAGAAAAGCCCTTGTCACTGCGCTAGGTTTCTCTCCTGTCTGCCACAAAATGTCTCCTGACACAAAGCCCTCGCACTCGTATCAGTGCACTCCCACAGCACTGCCAACAAATGTGACCTCCTTTTTTTCCTCCCACTGCTAAAGTAAAACAGAAAAAAAAAAACCTTAACTCACCCCTACCTTGCCAACTGAAATAAAATAAATGAAAACAATGTGCTCTGCAACTCTGCCAGACCACATAAAGAAGTAGTTTTTTTTTCTCTTTCTGCTAACTCCAGCTCGAGAGTTTCCATGTAAGAGTGAAGGTGATGGCTTCAACTTTATATTGAGTTGTGTTCAAGGCCTGGGGGGAAATGCTTTTCAGTGTTTATCTTTGGCTGGCTGGTCTTAGCCAAGGCCTCTGAAACACTGCAGAAGCCCAACGCTGCCACTGCTCAAACCTGAAGGAAAACAAAGCAGAGCTTGCAAAGTGATGGCATGCCTTTGAACACAGAGTTACAAATGTGCAAAACATTTGTTTTGGGTTTTTGTACCAGATTGAGATTAATTAGACCTTTCTGCTTGAGCTGCACTTGTAATTTCAGATGACTTAATTGAAATGTCAGAGCAAAATGCCTGTTAGTGTAGTTTGTTAACTACAGTTGTTTTTCTTCATACACGCTCATAATCAAATGATTTTAGCAGGGCTCGGCTATTCACTTAATTGTTCCAGTCATTTATCAAGAACATACCAAACATTCATTGGTTCCAGCTTCCCAAATGTGAACATTTGCTGCTTTTCGTCATTTTCTTTTCACTTCCTACCAACACAGAGAACATCTTCTCTGACAAAACATGCAAGTTAAACACATTACTTTGACGAGTTCTGCAACCTTGTGCTCAACGTATTTCACATGTTAACTGCAGCTCTACATTTCAGGTACTTCTGTATACGCTATGTGGTATAATATGCAAACAATGCCTTCTGAGGTGTGACCTTATCCATCTGCTCACAAAAGCATACAACAATCCTAGAGCACTAACACATGCCACCCCCACACACCACACACAGAGGTCTGCCCAGAATAAATAAGTGCACACAGAGCAGGGCCCCATTGCCCTGCAGAAGCCACTTCACCGGTTGCTTTAGTAGCCAGCATTTCCCCCCGAATTATAAAAGCGCAAGGCTTAAGTCAGCAGGGAGGTTGGGGAGGGGTTGGCCCCTCGTGGGGATGACCTTAGTGAACTTGGTGATGGGGGGTGATGGCAGGATGTGACCGCAGGGCGAGGACCAGGAGAGTTTAGAATGGAGGTAGGGAGAAAGATGGAGCGTTTGAGCGTTGTTGTGCTGGCGTCGACCAAGCTTAGTGATTTTTTTTTCCTTGCTGAAAAGAGACTCAAACTGTTGAAACTGCAAGAATTACTTGCTGAAGACGGACAGTCTTTCACCTAAATTAACTTCCAAAGAGCTGAGGAGAGGAGCTGGGGGTGGGGACAGTTTGTAGAGTAGGTGACAGGCAGAACAGAAGTGTGTGTGTGTGTGTGTGTGTGTGTGTGTGTGTGTGTGTGTGTGTGTGTGTGTGTGTGTGTGTGAGTGAGGAAAGAGGCTCGCAATCTCTGCAGAGAAAATGAACAAATCCACCCCGCACTGCATCTGCATCACAGTGAATGCATGAAACGCATGAATTATTGCACAGAGCGGGTTGAATTAACTCAATATATCAAGCCAGGCCAAATAGTTCAGGGGTGAGGGGCTGTGTGCCTAAGCTGATGAGGGGGAGAGGAGAGTGCGTGTCATAGGGAGAAAGAGGAAAAAATAAAGTAACTCAACATTTCTATCTCCACCCATTAAAGTCAACCACTTCTCCCTCTCCAGTGCCATAAAGCTGTCAAATGGATCTCTGATTTATTCTGCCCTTGCCCAGGCTCCTGTCCTAACTATCGCAAGCCTCCAATTAATTTTTTTTTGTTGCTCTTCATCCCTTCCTTGTAAATGTAATGAGATTGCAGCACTGGAAACTGCTGACTCCTGTTAATGCACAATTCCTTAATAATACCGAAAGCTGGCCGCAAAAGCAGAGAGAAGATTCATGCTCACCCAGTAATAGCATTTTAAAGGTGCAGTTTTGTCAGGGATGTAATTAGCATTATTCACGGCAACATTTATTTAGGTTTTTTTTACATCTGAACACTGCAGACTGACCAAAAATTCAAACTGGCTTAAGTAAACACAGAGTGTAATGTATGAAAGACTCCTTTGTGACAAATACAATTCTAGATGCCATCAGCGCTGCATCCATTTGCCCACCTACTCTTCACCCACTCAGCTGCTCCTCTTAACAGAGACGGATTTGATTTAGATGTGAGCAGCTGTCAAGAGAAGTCCAGGGAAAAAAAACAAAAGAAAAAAATGTCACTATTTATAAGAGGTAAGATAATGAGGGGATCAGATAAGATAAAAAAGATTGCAGTAATTGCATTTGGCCAGAGATACTTTACAGCATCCTAACCTGCAAACAAGGTCAACGGCGCAGGGCTAATTGAGTCAAGATTTTAATTGCCCTAATCATAACTTTCAGGAATATCCAGCGCACAAAAAGAGACAACCGCCTACTAGCTGTGTCGATTGGTGCGATCAGAGTTGACCGTTATGGGTGGGCTGCAGGTGCACAGCAAGAGGTATTAAATAGAACTGGTCAAAGCTGAGCGCAGCTGGCAGGTGTTGGTGTGGAGGGAGTTTATTACCCTATAAACTATCTGAGACAATTCACTCACACTGTCTTCTGTGGGCAGCAAAAGCCCCGATTCAATTACTGCTGAACCTCAACACGGAGAGCCCTAAGAGACCGGTGAGGCTCGACTCATTGTTCTTCGTGTCACCTTCCTAAGCAGAAAGTACAATGCTGAATCCTCCAACTCGGCTGAAGAGAAATGAAAGAAATCTCCGCCAGTTGTAACCCAAGACACGAGCATACCTCTCGGAAATCAGAAGATTTGTGTGTTCACATGGGTGACTAATAACCCTTTTGTCTGCATAGAAAGTAGACTCGAGCAAGCTGCTGTGATTGACTGACATGTTTAGGACAATTACAAGCTTAAGGAAGTGAGCGTTTCCTGCTTGTTTTGTTTGTCCTTTGTTTGTGTACATGGAGAAGATTCATTAGGCCTCTGCATGGAGGATTTGAGGTCTGCGGAGCGAGAGGGACCCAGCCCAATTGAAGCATGTCAAATTAGGAAGAGAGGGAAAAAAAAAATCAAACCACTGCTACTGGGACTCATTAGAACCTCAACAAACAGTATTTTGTTGTGTATGTGTCTCTGCTTCTGTGTGCATGTACTAATAAAACAGAGGGGTAGCGTTGGCTTGTGTGGGTTTTTTTTTTAGTTGTTTTCATCATAGTTTGTTTTACGAGGCACCGAAGCTGAGAGACTCTCCAAACAACTTTAATGAAAGTGAGGATCCAGCGGTCTCGTGGGAACAAAAGCGCTAAGAAAGAACTCCAACAGAATAACCGACGCACTGCGAAATTAAAAGCATCAGGTGACTTCAGGAAAATACCCAAGTTTCCTGGCTTTGAAAAAACAACAAGGACAGACAGAGTCACTGATACAAAGCAGTAGCCTTTCAGTGAAATGCTGGGCTGGCTCAATAATAAACATCTCTAGATGAGGTAATAAAAGTCAATCCTTGTTTAAACATGGTGGCTGTTCTGTTTTCAACACCTGTGTTTCACTCAGCGTGGCTCCTGGCTATTTTGCACGTTTATAATTAGATAAATGTGAAGTGTGTTAAACATTTCTGCATAATAATGTGAAATTATCACAAAACATTCTTTGTGTAGCACACACGCTGATATACACATGTACCTTATTCAGGCATTTCCTTAGCAAAAAGGGAAATATACTCCTTGTAATCATAGAAAAACTGCAGCTGATGCATCTTTAGTACCCATAATGAAACAGAATAGCCAGCTAAGACATACTTATGAGAGGTACTTAAATTATATCCATCACATTTGGATGATTCTAAGAGTTACTGAGTGCTAAGCTATATAGAGTGGTAGAGTTATATGGAAATGTAAAAAAATGTAGGCCTCCACCCACTCCTCCCACGATTTTCTTGTTACATAAGGAAGCAAACATAGGGAGGAACGAGTGAAAAAGACAGCAACTACAAACTTTTGGAATTCTAAATGTTTTTGAAGATAAGCTAAAAAGCTGTTACAAGACTAGCAGTTAGCATAAAGTGCAGCTTCAGCATATACACTGTTTATAAAAAAAAAATGGCCAGTACTACCGTGATGTCATCCTATTATTTATGGATCGATGTCAGCCTTGACTACCTTTTTTCCCTGTTTTTATCGAAAGTCACCATGTTTGAAAGAGCGATAGGAGTGATATATTTTCAGGTAATGCTAGCTAGCTTGATTAGCAGTTAGCAAGGCACATCCTATAACTATATGGATGCAATTAACAGACACAGATATCTAAGTAGTTGCATTAAATGCTCAAAGAAAGCATTTGATATAAGTTAGCTGATGTTTCTTTGGCTTTAGTTGTGAATTTTAACATAGGAGACTACATTTCTCAAATTTCGGAAAAAACGATATATTGCACGGTGGTGCAGTGGTTATCACTGCCGCCTCACAGCAAGAGGGTACAAGATTTAAATCTGCCAACCGGCTGGGTCCTTTCTCTGTGGAGTTTGGATGTTCTCCCTCTGGAGGAATTCCTGGGTTCTCTCCAGTTACTCCTGCTCCCTCACACAGTCCAAAGACATACATGTTAGATTCCAAGATGGCCTTAGGTGTGAATGTGAGTTTGAGTCAGTGCCTGTTTCTGTGTGTTACCCCTGTGATAGACTGGTGTTCTGTCTGTGGTCTACCCCACTTCTCGCCCTGTAATAGGTGTGACCAGCTCTTACCCCCTAAAACCCTGAATTAGATAAGCTGAGGAAAACGGATGGAGGTATAGCTATACAGCTTACGATCCAGCACAGTCAGTCCACAGCGACAGAGACAAGTACAAGTCATCACTTGCTCTCTCCACCACTGCAGTTGGGAATTCCAGATGGCTTTAATGCTACAACACATATCTGCATTAACAAAAGCTTTTTTTTTTTAATTGCCGCAGCACAACACAAAGTTACCCTTCTTCTGTACACTCAATGGCATAAAACAAACACACTATTGTGCCATTGTTTATAGCAATATTCTTGCTGATAATGAATGTAATCTGCACCCTGCTGCCTGAAGTGATTTAAAGAGAGGTTTAAAACTAACAAAACAGACTAAGTAGACCTACCAGATGATTTAATGCCCATGCAACTAGTCACAGAGCACAGCTGTGAAAGTTAAGAAAGCTGAATAGCTGCAGGGGAAGAGAAGTACTTTAAACATTTACAGGAGTAAGTCAGGGTGCACCTTTCCGCCTAAGTCGGCATCGTGCTCTTTACAGGGGCCGTCAAGCATGGCAGATATGAGACTTACATCTAGAAGTACTTCAGCCTCCTGTGATGAGAAAGTGAAGCCAAATTTACTATTGAATGGGGAAGAGGCATACGCTGCCCCATTGATCTCTGGGGATCCTGGGAGGCTAATCTATCCTAAGGCATTTTAAAGCTGTGCTCACTTTACACAGTAGCTGCCGAACAACTCCCACAACCTCAGTTACTATCCAAAAGCTTACCACTGCAGACTTCCCCCTTCTCTACAGCTCTGCTTTTGCTGCACTCTGTGCAAGTATACCTGTGATATCTCCCCTCTAAACCCAGAGAGGCGTGGCATTTCCTGTCCCTGTCTCACCTACTTACCCCTGCCCCTCCCTCATATCCCTCTCCCTCATTCCTTAGATCATTTCAAAGGGCCCTGCAGATCAAAGCTGGCCCTTTTTTTGGACCTGGACAGGAATGGGGGATGTATTTAGTTAATCATTTATTTGATTTAAAAAAAAAGAAAGGAAAAAAAAGACCCCACCCCTTCTCGCCCATGCAGTTTCTGTCTTACCACTCATTTTTCCCCTGCTATCTGCATCCTCCTGAGGCCCTGCCTGCCACCTCTCCAGGCAGTTTTTAATATGCAGAGAAAATAAGCTGGCCGTTCTCTTCAGGCAACGGATGGGTGAAAGGCCTAGGGAATATGGTTCAGCTACACAAGAACACTCGCTTCTGATGGATTAACCCTTCCCACGCTGAGATATGAAGCAGTGTCTGAAAATTACCTAGCTGGGACTGAGTGTGCGCAACTCCAAATGACAGACAGATACACCATTAAATTTGATTTAGGTTGTTTGCTGTGCTGCATTTACAAAGTGTACTTACTGCTTTTACTGCTTTGCAGCAAAGCCAATAATGAATCCATCATCTTGAGCTGTACATTGTCAGTGATGGATATTATCAGCTACAGACAATGTGAATCAGAGCGAATCATATGTATGGAGTGGTTACAATACAAAACACATTCCTCATCCTGTGCTAAATCATGATTAGTGTCAAATACAGGTGAACAATCTGTCTTTTGGTCTTTCTCATCACATGCACGCACACACACCTCAGCTGACCGGCCTCCAGCAGGAGGGGTGACCCCGTGAAAAAGCTTCATCACTCTCTGCCCGGCAAATGGACTGTGGCCTGAGGTAGATAATGGCATAATGAACCCACAGCAGCCTGGAGTGACATTTTTGGCCAGGGGCGGCGAGAAGGTCTTAGATGGAGGCAATGAGTGTGCAAACACACACGCACACAAAGGATGATGACGTGTCTGTAATATCCATCACTCTCCTAGTTACCCGCTGATGTGTATTAGCTGACTGCTAATTCGGTCTCAAGGCTTTAAATTTCATCATGTTTTATAGAAGAGCTTTTGCCACGATATTAAAATAAAAACAATTCCAAGTATAAAAAATGTTCAAATTTTCCGTCATTTAGTAAATACGGGAATACTTTGACATTTTGTTAAAAGAGAAGGGCATCTCAACTCTCACGTATAAACAGTAAACCACAGGTTGGAGATGATTTGCTTAGCCTGTCTGTCTTGGTGATGCAGTTATTTTGAAGCTTGTATCTAACGAACTGGGAAAGAGCCAGAACATGAAGACTGCATCAAAAAAAGAAGCTTTTTTTGGCCTTTCAATCCAGAGTGCCAACGTGATAAATATTACAAATTTTCATAACAGAAAGCCAAGAATCTGCATCTTGGCTATGATGTCAAATAGATACCCTCACCACAAAACAGCTGAAACTGTAATGAAATCCAAACGCAACCCCTGATACAAACGATCTGTAAATATCTGTATAAAATTGATTTAATTCATAATATAAGTCAAATCTACAAGAAAGCTTAAGATTAAGCATTTAAATTACACCTAATTGGAGTATTATATAATTTTGTGATCTAAGAGACAAAATGTAGACAGCAAGAGACTGATAATATATAGTCTGCCAAAACCAAAAGCGAAAGAAAAAAAAATGCTGCTTTGCTCAACATCCTTTCAAAGTTGAATTGCATTTTCTTGGGACCTGGTCCATTCTCAGCTCTGCTGTACAATAAATGATTGACAAGTGTTCTACTTTACTGAGACATCAACACAAACCCTTCTAACACCTGCTCAAAATGAACACATCGTATCCTGCTGAGCTGTCAGTGTAATAACCTTCACATGTTTTTGACATGTGAAATATTAATAATACCAGCATTGAAATCTCTGAATACATAATCATTGACATTCACTCGCCACATTTATTTAACTTACTGTCATTTTACTTACTATTAGTACTTTATTTTGGTTTTATCGTCATTTCCCGTAAAGAATACAGCTTTAAACATGTGAGTTACATTATATGACCAAACAGAGGTGCACAATTAGAGATGTTGAACCTAGCGTAGCGTTTAGCAGCCTAATGGCCTACTTGACATTTGACAGCAGGTATTCTGTCAAGTATTCACTCTACTTGTTGATGTAATCTCCATCCTTGGTAGTGAGATAAAATGGTGCCAAATACAAAGGTTGAATCATTTACAGCTTCTCTGGCTTAACGTTGTGTCTGAGCTTTAGTTATAGATGACGGGGAGGCCATATCATCTCACACAGCCTCAGAGCCCCTGCTGTCTGTGAAAACAGAGCTGGCATGATGTAAGCTAAAGGTTCCCCCCTTTCTTCCCCTTTCACTGTCTGACCTAGATGTGTATGTATGCATGCACTGGTGTGGAACTGTATGTGTGTGAATCTGCACTGGGTGGTCCAGTCTGATTTCGTTGTAGACGCTGACTGTGAGCTAATACTTTCTGTCCGATTCACCTGGGACGTTCTACATCTTCTGCGAGCCTTGGTTGGTCTGTTCTGAATATCGAGAAGAGACATGAGAAGTGGACCCCACACAGAGAAGAGACAGACGGAGTGTAGAAGAGAGAGCAAGTTAAACAAAAGAGACAGGAGGGAAGAGCCCAGATGAGCCGTAGAGTATAGTCGGTCAGGCAGAAGTGGGCCAAGCTGGTGTTCCACTCGTGAGATGACACACATACAGACTGCTCCAACTGACTAGAGACAAGCCTTGCAGTCTACCTCTTTCTTTTTCTTTCTCCCTTATACAAACGCACATCTACAGATTTCAAATCCCAGGGGTTTTCAGGGCTCCATGCTGATGTTGAGAAAAATCAAGCCGACTAAACAAGAAGGAGACAACTCAATTTAGGTGGGATGAGAAAAGGTGGGCCATGCCACAGGGTGATGCCATGAAATTATATGCTCTTATCTGACAAAGCTATCCCAACTTTTGCTTCCTCAGCTAAGCGGGAGCCCAGGGATGAAACCAACTAGCCTGCTTTTATTATCAACAAATCTCTCATTAATTATTCAATAAGAAGTAGACAACAAAAGAAAACTATTATTTAAGCTTCACTAGTGCACATTAATATGCATATTATTTAAAAAGCAGCAGAAAATCTTCCCTTTTTGCAGAGTAACAAAGTATTAGGCACATTTGCTTGCTAAATGCTAATATCTATAAACAGATATCTGCATATGATTATGCAAATCTTTAGACAAGGGAGACGATTTTTAATAGCGGAGGCTTTCTGGTTTCCATTTGCAGCATGCTTGCTGTGTGGGTTGTACTGACCAATCACACTTGAGCAGTCTTTATTTACATTAAAGCAAGCAATTTGTACTTGTTCTTGGGCTTAAATGAGAATGCATTTGCTATTAACATACACATTTTAGCTTTTTTTAAAAAACATTTTTTAATGTATCTGCTTTTGTCAACAATAAACTGTGAACAAAACAGCTTATATCCATCATATATCCACTGACTATACTGAAAACCCTGAAACAGCCTTGAAAAAGTCAGTAAACTCGCTAATAGCTTTACAGACTGCCTGAATGCCAGTTAGCATAAACAACAAACAACCAGCCAAACTAGTGCTAATTATTTTCCTGCCATTTGACCAATCCCCTGCCTGGTAATTAAAAGCCAGAATAGTAAATACTTTCAGTGATAACACTGGTGAAAATCAGCCTATCATAGCATCCACAAACAGCACCGTGCAAAAGTTTTGACTCACCTTTCTTCTTTTTAGATATTTTATTGGAAAAAATAGGTGCAGCAATTTATAGAAACATGTGCAAACATAGATGGAAATACAGGGTATATGGCAGAAATAGAGTTTGTATAATTCCAGAGGGCTTGAAAGTCTATCCATTATGCTTTTACTACAAAGGCAGTGAGTCTGGGTTCATTGTCATGCTGAAAATTAAGCTGTTGCCAGTCAGACACATTGTAGATGGACCAAAATTTGACAGTACGTTTCTGTGTTCCATCAGTTTTTATGGCTGTAGACACTCCCTATTCTATCTCTCTCCTGACCTTCTCCATACATAAGGAGGATGATTTGTATATTGGAGATTATTTGTATCTGTCATCTGAAATGACCCAATAAAAAACAGAACATATTGTAACTCAGGTGCATGCTTTAATTTCAAAAATACTGCAGTATTAACAGTAGAGGTCTTGTAGCAGAGTAGTATCACAGCTGAGCAGACAGTAGCATGCAGCTGAGTTTTATCTTTATGATAAGATGCCAAATAGTTTGTTAAATACAAAGCATTAAACCTAATTAATAGTCTCCTTAGCATTTCTAAGTATATAAAGTATATTGGCATATTCATATTAATTTGTGCTTTATTGTTAAAATCAGTATTGACTCCCAAAATCGAGTGTTTGATGGCTCCAATTAAAAGCTAAGACCCGAATGTTATCGATGCACGATTTTATATCATCTCAATACAAATGCAGGCACGCTTGTTTCTCAGCCATTATAGCTCTACATGAGAGCAGAAAGAGTATGAGGTACTGAGGCTGCTTAGTGCAGGTCATGGAAGCAAAGAGGACAATAGCCGCCTCTTAGGCACAGGTTAATTAAGCCATTCAGAGGGCGCCCGTTTTGAGCCTCTGCAGGTTAATTACAGAGCAATAATGACAGGCAGCCAAGCTGATGTTATGCAAAGCAGACTGGTTTAGAAAAGTTGCGCTGCAGTGAAAGCGTGCTTGTCAGACTTCCCATGTATCCACCTAACAGGTCGCTCCAAGTCAGGACTCGTGTAAAGTATCAGATTTTTCTGTGCATTTGTGACTCTCCTCAAATGAACTACTAACACACATTAGAGGATGTCAGTCTAATAAACAGAATGCCAAATTTAGAGTTTGTATTTGTTCATATTTTCAGCGAAAGCCACAAATTTGATGTTCAAGTTTTCAAGGAACAGAAAAAAAAAAGGGGGGGGGGGGGGGGGGCATTCACTTCAAAGCTGGAAAAACATGAACAAGAAGGTTAAAGTGGAATGGGTCACTCAGCTTGAGCATGTCAGGCACTCACAAATCAGCACAACAAATGGCAAAAAGTCAACAAAGCTGCTCTATCTTTGACACAGATGGAAACAACAAAGACGATGTGATGGGTTAAAATGATTTTTTACCAAATATATAGCTTCTAAATATCTAATAAGGGTCTAACACTCACCTTTTGTAAACTTGAAAGGTGGCTTTAAAAATACTGGTGGGAGTTCAGGGTACTTACGACTGACTTCAACAGCAGCCCTAAAATAACTAATAAGAAAAGTTATTAAAATAACCTGAAACATATCTGGGCATACTGTGTGTCCACAAGAAAATACATAATCCACTGTTACCTAACATGTAAAAGAGTCCAAGCTAAGGCAGAACGTGGTAAACAAGCCCGCGATACCACAACAACAAGACAGTGTGGCTGCATTCCCAGCAGACTTACTACGAAGCAACAGACACTACTCGTTCCGACCAATCCCTGAGATCAACTCCTGGGTGGTACAACCAGGAATCGGGCCATTTGGTTTCCAAAAGCACCCAGTCCAGGCCCTAATGGAGCTGACTGATCACATTTCACAACAGGGCCAATGCAACCAGCAGAGCAGAACAAGGTCCTGAACAAGGCAGAGCTAGTGGCCCAGAGCCCAGAGGCCCACTATAAAGACCAAAGGACACTGTGCTGCCTGCAGCCTGGAGAGCAGGGAGGGCAGGAAGGGACCCAACTGCACACAAACCTCTTTCAGACACTGTAACTAGCTTTAAGTATTCATTTAAGTCACAGTTTTGCAGCTTGCGGACATAAACTGTCACTGAATGTGTCTGTATCCAAATGCCCTTTGCGTCGACGTCATGCATGAGTATTGTCATGGGAAAAACGGGTTAATAAAAATAAAAATTTGAAGATATGACATGAAATATTCAGCATTGCCCCATCTTTTAATGGTCCAATTGTTTATCACTTCCAAGCTGGACGATGCCACACCTCTCTGAAAACTTTCCATGCAAATCCATCCAGACCTTTTTTAATAATCCTGCTAAGAATCAGACAAAAAAACGAACACAACACAACTAAGAAAAAAACACACAAACACACACTGAATCAGAAAAAACTAATATAACCGTAACAGCTCACAATGTGTGTCTGATTTTATTTTAAGTATTTTAAGTATAGGAAATCATGGCATTCAGTGGCATTCAATTCAGTCTTGAGCTGCTACACAGTCAGAGCCAATGTGAGACAAAGTGGCTCTGAGACCAAAATGGCATGTTTACATAATAATTGCATATCTAAAAAAGGTGGCTCCACTCAGCAGCACACGCAGAGAGAAAACAGCCAACAGATGCTCGGATGGACTCCTGCGCACACATGTGCTAGTGTACACAAACTAACAACCTCATCAAAACTCTCATAATGTTTCCTCTTTGCAATTCTGACCATAGCAATAAACAATACAGGTCTGGAGAGGAGACACGCTTCTCAACAGTTACAAACTTTTACTGCGATATTTGAAACCATTAAAGTTTTTTTTTTCCGTCTTTTTGCCTAGCAATTGTTTCCCCATAAAATTAACAGACAAAATTCATTTACCAGCCTTCAACGCCGAAGCGACTCCCTTACAGCAGATAGCACGGAGTACACCTCTCGCTCAAAGATGACAAACACTGTTACCTTGATAGAATGCAAAGAGGAATTTCCCACTAGGAAGAAGAAATAAATTTTCAGTCACAGATAAGCAGATAACTGTCCTCAGCTGGAAGCTGACAGTCAGGCTGTTTTGTTTACCTAAGAAAATGGACTCGCGGTGAACTTCAAATGAACCAGATCTAATGCAGACGCACCCACAGCAAGTTTATAACAGACAAGGCATGCTGAAAAATAATGGACGTCAATCATCCCAGCTAAAGAGGTCCACTAACACGCTGAAGCAGGTTGAGCTACATCAACAAACAGACTCTGTTATTTGTACACATAAAATGAATATAATTGGAGGAAAAAAGGAAGCCCATTTATGTGGATTCGGGGCATGGAGGTCATAGCTTGGTAAACACAAGCCCCATTAAAACTTGTTTTTGCAATGAACTTTTGTTCTCTAGAGATGCTGTATGAAGATTCATGAATGTTCACAACAATATATATAGTAGATTCCTGGTTTAACAGCATTTATTAATTAAACAAGATCAACTGTGTACTTCCAGACAGTAAAGTACTTTTATTTGCTTGTCAACTAAATAAGACACAGAAACTCCACAGCAATGCTATTTGTAAGAGAACTGTAAGACCTCAACCAACAATTGCAAAGACTGGCATCCACAGACAGAATCACCAGGCACCCATCGTGAAGTTAATCCAGCCATCAGCCATGGTTTCATCCATATCAATGAGAGATATTCAATAGTTCTACTAAAATATTTACTCAGATCCATCTTTACTTTATTGTCTTGTGATGTGTTTCTTATTATCCCAGATGCAGTATTTACATACATATCTGCAGCGAGTTGTCTGCCAGCTGCAAAGACCAAACGCGTGCTTTTTGCATTTGGTGGTATCTCTGTGGTTAGGCTGTTGCAGAACCAAAAGAAGAAGGTGACCTAAGCTAAGATTCATGAGAACGTTATGAAGTATATTCATAAGAATGTACTACTGAGGTATCTGCACTGTCTGTAAAAACCCTGAAGGAGCTATAAGAAATAAACCTCATGAAAAGTCATTAGGAGGGTTTAAAGTTATTATTATTTAAAGTTGTTATTGCATTTAAATAGTAGCTGTTATGTCTGTTAAAGCTGAAATGCACTATTATTCAAACCCTTAATTGAAGTCTTTTTATTTAATAAGAAAAATAAGGATGAGGCATTACATAGAAAAAACAAACTGAAACCCTCCTACACTGCTTTAAGTGCTTTAAAGAAACTAAACACAAGAAATGCCAGATGACAGTTACAACATCAGATACGCTGCATGTACTTTCAAGATTATCTAGTAATAAGATGTGAAGCTGAATAAGGTCACAGAAAAAATAACTAAGAAACAAAGAAAACAAAACAAGCCTTCAAATCTTCTGACAATACCAAATCATTCATTCACAGTGTCATAAGAACTATGTTTGATTGTAAATGCAATAATTTGCAATCAATCAATTATGCAATGTACTAAATTGCAATCAATTTAGTACACTTTTATTCAGAGTTGGTCCAATATGAGCTTATTCTGGCTATTGCTAGCAAATTAAAGTTACGCTATCTGGACACAACTATTCATCACCAATGGGAACATATGCTATGAAGTTCCCCGTGCACAGTTTTTGTGCTGATGTTAACACCAGAAAAAGGTTTCAAACCTTGCAGTTATTCAGTCAGCAGCGTGTTGGAACTTTGACGCACCACAACCTTCAGCGCTTACAGACCCCAATCTGTACTTTATGTGGTCTGACACTTTGCGTCTGAGTTGCTGTGGTTGCTAAAGGCTTCGACTTTGGCATCCTTTTATAGTACCACACTTAAATTCAGTAAGATCTTCAAAACTATTCTTTCACAAATGTTCCTAAAGGCAGACTGAATGGCTTGGTGCTTGATCTTATACACCTGTAGCAGCTGGACTGAAGGATAGAGATCTATCCGCTGCAGTTTTCTTTTCAGTTCGAAGCACTATAACTGACAGCATATACAAAGAAAACCCAACTTTTCTTCAGTTCTAATGATTTTCATGATAAAAGAAATGATTAAACAATTTCCCACACACTCCAGTAAGTTGCAGGATCTACTCTCACTTAGATAACTGAAAATAAAGTGCTATGCACTAGCTGTACACCCGACTTTACCTGACATATTTTAGCTTAACAAACAAAAGCAGGTACAACAGTTATTTGCATTGACATTGACCCTGTTTTGACCCATCTCCGCAATTTTCCTTGTAACTGCACTGGTCTTTTCACTGCTTATACCGAGGCTCATATCGAGCTTTGGCTACTTCAGATTTAGCCACTTTCCTTTTGCTATCATGTTCAAACTGGGCATGTTCAATTGGGTGAGGGTGTTTAAGTCTCTCAATAAGGTTGCTTCATGGCTACAGCACACAAACAATATGTTAGCATATAGCCGTAACTGTGTGAGCAGCTATTTTCTGCATGAAAACGACATGCATGAAACAGACCAGCTCATAATTTGACATATGTGAGACTCACCAGGCAATCTGGGCCAAGCACACGGAAAATCGGCCAATCCCGACCCCTGGCCGGTCGATCAGTGCATCTTTACCAAAAAACACCAGACTTCGCAAATAAAGTAAAAACAGTTGATTTTACTTAATATATAACTAGAATTCTGTTAACATGATACAAGATATTTGAGGCATTTCCTGTACCAAAGCAAGCATAGCAAAGACACAAGAATGTAAACAACAAATTAATGCTTTGCAGCCAGTCACTGTTTTAGGCGAGAAAATTATGACAGGGCTTAGTCACCAGCTGTCATCCTTTATGTTGTCTTTTTGCCTCCTTAATTGCATACTTTATGCTCCCATCATAAAAATTACATAAAACACTAATTTAGATTAGTATGGCCTTAGTATTTCATAGCAGGAGACACTCAAATCTACGCCATCTAATCCAAGTGGGAACAGTAGGAGGCGTTCTTTCTAGAACAGGAAGCAATGACCCGTGATGGTGGAGGTGCCACTCTCTGTAGGAAGTCGCACATTTTTCTTTTTCCTCCTTAGCCTTACCTCCTAGTGATTAGAGGAACATCTGCAAACACCGACAGTCCTCTCTGCTTCCCTCTTCATATTTTACACAAGCAAACTCCAGGAATCATTACCCAACATGAGCTCATCATTAGCACATTCATAATTCAGTGTAATGGATTATGTAATTGCTCCATTAATCACGGGAGCCACCCCAGCATACTTTCCTATGCGTTAGTTTAATTATGGGCAATGCTTCTGTTAAAACAGGTTCTGTTTGCAGTAGCTGATTCGAAAAGTCTATTTTCTACTGTGGGAACTTGTGCAGGCTGCAGTTTAGAGACAGCATAGAGTTCTTGTGGTACGCCCGCAGACAGCTCTTCAATAAAATGTGTCATGGCAGGAGGACACAATGAAAAAGTAGGCAAAAGGGCACATGCCTTTCAGGAAAGCAGTTGTCAAACTCGGGCATCACTTAAGTCACATAATTTACTGGCTTTTGCAACCTGTGTGATAAATATTCCAGTTATACACGACGGCTGGAAGTGTCTGAAAAAGATTAAGACACGTAGACATGGAGGTACTTGTCATCTGATTCCAGCAGCTGGCATGACTTGTGAGGACTTAATCCAACAGTGTCATCAGCTATTTGTCAAGCAAAAGAGATAGGGGGCTCTGCATTCCCTCCTCTGTACTATTGTTGGAATCTCAATGTGAAAGTCTGGCTACAGTCCTTTAGTTTGAGTGACATTTGGCTATCATCACCGAGGGACACTTGGTGTATTTCGGTCATCTCATCCTTATTAAAAAGGTCAGCGACAGGCAGAGCTCCCTGTGCACTCATAAGTGCGCTGAGGGCTGACAAGAAGTAACAGCCTTTGTTGGGGGGAAAAAAACGGCTGTTACATAACAGAAATCACTCTGGATATACAGAAACTGCAGCATACTTATCAGTTATTTTCCTTGTGTGCTTTCCTCCCCCAGATTGTACTCGCAGTGATGTCTTTCTTACTTTTGCCTTGTTTCTGCACTTGCAGAGAGAGCGCAAGAGTCGGAAAATTAATATGTATTTTATACTGCTGCATATATGGTCCAGAATAAACCTCCAGTCTAAATAGGACCTGAGTGACTGGTCCTTCAGTCACTACCTACACAAAACAAACAACTAAATGGTTTGTGGTTACTGTCAAGATGCTGGCAAAGCTTCACAAGGCTTAAAGCCTCCTGCCAATAACACCGCCTGAGCCAAACAGAAAGACGGTGAGAAACACACACAGAATAAAAGATGGCAAGAAATGTTTTTCCATTGTGAGGAATACACATGTAATGCTCGCGGGGAAAAAAAGCAGCTTAGGCATTCACCTTGCTGAACTGACATTTAAATATGCAGGAGCCATTTTCTTCATCAATCTCTGCATCCCTCCCCTTTCTCCTGCTCCCTCCGTGCCACTGTAATTTGAAGCTGTCACAAACAAATCCCTCTCGCAGACCTTTCCAAATGTCAGGTTTTCGTCAAGCTCCATGACGGCCTTCAAGAATCAGACCCGCGGAAACTTTTGTCAAGAAAAAAAGAAAAAAAAACAACAGAAAAAAGAAGCGGCAGAGTTCAAGTACGTATGCATATTTATGGGCATTCACAAATTCACTCCTCGCAGAGTTACCAGAGCAGGGATGGGACTGAGCTACTGATCTGACAGTCGCTTGACTCCACATTTTACAAGTATTGCTCAGGTTTTGTGTTCGTTCTGTGTCACAGTTGAGAAAATACTAGGATTTTATTTATTTTTTTCTCAGGCCAGCGGGGTTTTTCCTGGCTCACAATGTGCCCTTGGTGGGTGACTATACATGGCATTTGCCCTGCAATGAATCTGTGTTATGTGATAGAAATATATGCATTTCTCTTTTTTGTAACTTTTCTACATGATAAGACAAAATGATCCGAGGTCTGTCTTTTGCAGAGATTATTAAAATAGCTGAGTCTTCTGTCCTCTTTGTCAACCACTTCTAATTTCTCACCAGGGAAGGCTTTTTAATATCTGGAATTTTGGTACCTTTGCCCTTTAAAGGCTCAGAATCGTATTATTATTTTTAATTAACTTTTTAAAAATTCATTCGAATTTTTTGGAAACAATGATAGGGAGGCAAAAAGGCAGTTTTGACTCCAGTCTCCAGTGGCTACACTAGAAGCCCAGAAAAATATGTGATTACCCTCAGAGACTTACATGTGTATAAAAGCACATGTGCACTGCATGCCATTTAGGAAAAGTAGAAAAAAATTCCCCAAATCCCATAATAAAAATAATAATAACGATGTAATTACACATCGCTGAAGCTTCTTTTCAGCAACTGACCAAAACTAAACAAAATGGGGAGGTTGGACAATCTTCATAAAGCCTGCAGTTTGTTCAGGGTCAAAAACATTTGGAGAAAATACAAAAAAAAAGGTAACAAAAAATACTTCCTTCAATAACAGACAGACATTGCACAGAAAGCTTGGCACAGGTCAGCGTCAATTCAGCGACTATATATTCAAACTGCATCATTTTAATAACCTCTGACACAAAGAAAGTTAACAAGAAACTGTTATCAGAGCGCGCGAATGTGCGAGAATGAAATGAGGGGAGAGCAAGACGAGCTAATCAGCTCTCGCTCTTCAGTGGCATTTCACAAACTCTCTGCTACTAGTTCAACGTGCACAAAATGAACCCTCAATAAGTGATACAGCACGAGTAGATCCAGGCTCCTTCGCCATGAGATGGGAGGCACATCCTATAGTAAAAAAAATGTTAAATGAATTTTGAAGATGAACTGCTTAAGGGATAAAAAGTAGCTTCTTTGAATATGGTCATAATAAAAAAAAAAAGAAAATGTAGAAAGGAAAAGAAAATTACCCTCCCAGCATGAGTTTCTGGTATAGCCTGAACTGTAACATCTGCCTTTCTTAAGATATAGATCCTACCTATGAAAAAGCTCCCCTTTTACAGCAGCATGTGCAAGATGCTGAGCAAGTAGTGGTGATGGACAGCAACAAGGACTTAAGAGAGGTTAGAGCAGGCAAAGACGAGAGGGGAAAAAAATCTTTCTTTTCACTGTCAAGACGTTTTACTGCCATCTTCTAATCTATGCAATTGCAGTTGCACATTGTGTCAACATGTCCAGAAGGCCAGACTGGTTTGGGTTTTTTTTTTTTCTGCCACCCACCCCACTCCTAAATTTTTCCTCTTCGTTGCCTTGCATCAGGCACAGGATCTGAGGCTTTAATATGGTTGCCAGTGAGGCAACAGCCATTTAATAACAATGCAATAGTTCCTCACAGCAGTAGTCCAGTGTCGCTCATACACCCCGCCGGGTGCAGATGGTACATTGTCTGTGATTTACGAAAACATTCTCCTTTCAGAGATGTTTTTCCTTTCTCCCCAACACATCCGCTGCACCTTTTGTCAGCAATATTTAAGTCTCTTCTTGATAGAAACAACACACTTTTTGTCTGAAGCCCATGAAGTCATATTTCGTAACAGGTCAGCTAAAGTGGCTACCCCCAGAGGTGATGTGAGATACATGTTTGTGTGTGCATGTCTGTGTGTGTGTGTGTGAGAGTGTATGGTTTAGTGGGAAGCCTCTCACATTTGCCTCAAAGCCTCCCGCAGTGGGGGACATCTGGAGGAGGCGTTGCCGAGTAAACAGAGAAAAGAAGAAGAGTTCAGGCCTGAAATATCATCCTACAAGGACGGAGCTGGCTTTCATTAACATACAAAGGGGGGAGAAACGGTGGTGGAGATTTATTCAAATCAAAATGGCTAATGTTGCCATAAGCCAGTCACCTTGCCAACTTACCCTAAAACTCATTCTTTTTATCAGTGCCCCTTCCCCTGACTCACTGCTGAGAGCAATTAGGGCAAAATTTGATGAAAATGACCAGTAATTCAGTGTAAGGAAAAAAGCTTCCGAGTAACCATTTCACAAGGTAGATGTTCATTATGAGCCAGCAGGAAAGAGCCTCCTCTTAATAGAGTGCCAGCCATAAACATCCCTCATCATCACCGGGCCTGCCATTTGATCTCACCTCTGGGGATTCTGTGCTGGGCAGCTTCATTCATTTCTTCTGTGTTTCACTGTCTGTTTACTCAGTAATGGACTCTGCCCAGAGAGTTGTTAAGGGGAACAAAGTGAAAGTGCCCGACACTCTGCTGTGGCGGTGATTAACGACTGAATTAGAAAACAACTCCGGGTCACCTTCTTTAACATTGTGATGGATGATCTCTTGCGAGAATTTGATAGCAATTGTTATAGGTGCGCCAGAATCTGGATCACAGGCGGGGCAAAGCGACGGTGCGTTTACAGTGCGGATCAACTTTTCCACGAATCTGCGAGCGGTAAACACTGTGCTGTAATTAACAGCTAAATGCAATAAAACGAGGCTTTCATAGTAAGCACCTCACTGATGAGGGTGCACGCAATTGTGTCCACCACTGTCTGTAAAGCTTTAGTTAGTGTTGCCCTACTTCAGCTGTGTATATGCCATCTCGCCTGTCACAGGCAGTTTACAAGACTGGGAACGAGGGTTGCCATCTGTCCCACCTCTATGGGGTGCACAGAGGGACGTTTTGCACAGTTTTGGCATGCCTGACTTCCCCTAATGCTGCACAAATGTTTAGAGACATTACATAAGCAATGAGACCTCCACTAGCATGGGGGAGGGGTGGGGGTGTGGAGATGGATATGTGCATTAGAGGACAAGAAAAAAGCCAAAGAGGAAACAAGATAAGAAAGTGTGAGACAGCAGCCCTGGTCTTTTCATTCTTCTTACCAACTGCACTTTCAGACATATAATAGCGCTACAGGGCTATACTGGCGTTGCTATAGGGTGTATGTGAAGGGTAAATATGAATAAGTGCAGTTTGAAGGCATTTGAAATGCCAATACCTCACATGGGGTGTTTTTCATACCATCAAAGCAGGATTCTCTAAATCTGGAAAGCTCGCACAGCTGCAATACTTTATACCACAAAGTATCTGGTACGTGACGTGTTCTACTGCGTTTGATAAAAGCAGTGTGTTGCAAGATGTTGAAATGCACTGTCTTAAAAGCGGGGGCAAAAACAGTTTGTTTCAGAGATCCTACAAACAAAAGCTTCTAAATTTCCCTAATATGTTAAATGCATCAGCCAGCGCCCTATAATAGCATCAGCAACAATTCCCTAAAATTAGGGGGCTGAATGCTTAAGGATAGATCAAAAGATCAGATCTAATTCTTTATCTGACTGTAGCTGAACTGAAACTCACACACACAACAAAAAACAAAATTCACTGGTGGTACTGACGGCAATTACATTTGTATTTTGCAGGAAATCGAGAAGAAGAGGAACAGCAACTTGATGCACAGACCACTGAGCGCACCCCTGCCAAGGAGAGGTTTAAAATACTACAACATGTTGCAACAGACAGCCTAAACTCGCTGTTCCCTACTCATTTTGCAGCTCATTATACTCACTGCCCTCACTGAAAGCTACCTAAGGAGAGACTGGGAAAGAAATGCCCAGCTATCCACACGTTAAATTTACTCAACCCACATCCGAACTATAGTCCACACAGGTGTACTGAGCTGCGTCTTTCACCTCGAGCATATTTTGTCCGCACAGTGCATCACATTTACATCCCAATTTAGAGAATGACCCACATGCTGCTGATTCCATTTGGAGAGAAATCTTAATCTAAGTACCAAAACTGAGCAGCCCCAGTGTTGATGTACTTCAATCACTGATGTTGCAGCATGGCAGTAATGAGATGGTGCTACTTACCCTCACCCACCCACCCACCCACCAGTATTACACCTCAAACACTCCCTGCAGTGACCTCAGTTGCTGATTTTATCACTTCCTTGTATTGCAAACGTACTTCAAGTTTATCTGTGTTAATGGTGCCATATGAAATGTGTACATATCTATAAAGACATCTGTATGTATAAGATGAGGCAATGCAACAGTTTCATTAACTGGGCTGATGTACAGATACACACGGCTAAGCTGCAGATGCTGTGTGATAAAGTGTTGGGTACAGCATGCTTCTTAGGCCGACTCGCTGCTGTTCTCATGGTGGTCCCCCTTCCTTCGTAGCCCGCCCTGTAATTGATAACGTCCACTGATTTTTGTTTTTCGCGAACCAGCGCCCATCGTGTGATTGCGCTTTTTTGGGTGTGTGCGTGTGTGTTCTGTTATTTTCTATTTAAGCATATGTCTGTCTGTGTTTGTGCGTGCTAGCATGTGTGAGAGAAAGCTAATTTTCTTTGCCGCACACCAAAGGAATAACCTCTGAATTAGTATTCAGTAATGAGACAGGGTGTGGGAATGATGGTGAATTTGTAAGCACGCACCATCTTCCCTAATTCCATTTAGGAGTCCTGTAAACACTTATAAATGCAGCAGATAGTTACAGCAGCACCCCCACCCCTGTCCTCCCCTCCTGCTTTCAGCTCTCATCAGGCTCGCACATCTCCAAAGAAACCAAGGGCAGGAGAGGAGGAGATACTGCAAATCACATTATGGGACATGAAATTAATCCAGCCTCCCCAAACATTTGGCCTTCACACAGTTTAACCTTGAAACTGCTTTTTACTTCCTTGCATGAAGACTTTATAAAAACCCCCTCTGTCACATCCAAGAGAGCAAGCCTGACATTACAACAATGGCGCTGCCGAGGTAATAATTCAATAGGATCCTTCACCGTGCTGATGATATGTTGTAATTTCATTTCACTTACGTCTGTTTCATTTTGTAATACACAATTGAGTAGGGGCACTTTACGTCCCAAAAGACCACTTCCTCCTTAAGATAATAAAAGCCTTTTGTGCTTGCCTTTGAGAAATCCTTGGTGGATTATGTGAGTGCAGATTTGGGAGCACGTCAATTAATATGCATTAAACGAAAGTGTATTAAGTTGTGAAAAAATAATTAATAACTCTAATTGCTGTAGTGCTGCTTTGCCAAACGACTCATACCTTAATGCTAACAAGATGGTCTCTGACACGGCCAACAGGGGCCAAAGTACAAGCGCTGCGTGACCTTTTGCACTGCTGAAAGACAATGCACCTTCACTTTATTACACGGGCACATCGCTCTCCCCTGATACTAATGTAGAGTGGTGCAAGGTAAAAGCACAGAGTGGCTGTTGCAGTGCATCCACTCCAATAACAGCAGGGGGAAAAAAACCTGCCAGCCAACTCTGAAGCCACATGAGGTTCAGCCTTACTAGTTTCAGTCAGAATAAAATACATCTGTTTGTGTTAGAGAATACTGTAGATCTCTTATGCACACCCTATCGCTGGATCTTGTCCCTTTGTATAGTACAGAGAATAGTGCTGGCACAGGGTTCCACTTTCCCCGTTACCACGAAAAAGACATCCACAGCTCTAATTATCCTTTACCCCTGTGTAGCTCTGGAGAACACAACTGCTGCTACTGTCAATGAAATTATAGGAAAGGCTGGGGGGTGGGGGGTTGGTTAGCGATGATAGTCCCCCTCTAACCAAACCCACACTGAACACACGCGCTCTTCAATGTGCGTAAAAGTGAAGACTCACAATGCCTTAAGAGAAAAGAAAGGCAAAGAAATGGGAATGACAAGTAAACTATTTCTTTGAGATATCTTTTCAATACAGCATTTCTAAAGGTGAGAGGAGTTTTCAAAGCATGAGATAGTACCTCTTGCTGAGTAATGACATCTCTTGTTGCCGTGAGTAGCAAAGACCTTGTTTCCAAGTTCTCTGCTTTGACCAAGAGCAATCTGGGGCCGGATTTACCATCTCGATCAGTTTGCGGTTCTACGGCCACGTTTTTCACAGCAGAAAAAGTAAACATTAAAAACACTATCCCAGCTTTCAGCTAAATCAATCTTCACTTTTCTTGGAAATAATGAGCACGTTGAGCGAGCTTCAAATGAACACCGTTGCTCCCGGGCTCGTCAGCTCTGCACAGTCACATCACACAGGCACTTTTGAGGAACGCAGGGAAAAAAAAGACGACTAGTCTTAGCCTTCAGAGACCAATTAAAACACATATTCAAATTGACCTAAAAGAAGCGTAATAAGGCATTCGTTTATGGTGCTGTCCCATACCCATGGTTTCAGGGTTTTTTTTCACACTGCAATTGTTTTCAACCCTGACAAACAAATAATCTCACCAGTGGAAAACTGAGAAAAACCCTCTCCCATCTCATCTCTGCAGGATCAAAGACTACATCGAGATGTAGTGAGCACGTAATTTTCACACAACATGCACACAGGCTCATTCAAAGGACATGAAGGCAGAATTTACCAGCTCTGTATGCACAGCATGCATACATTAGTTGATTCTTATTAAAGCCCACAGTGAACATTAGATCAGCATCATTACTATCTACAAAGAAAATACACCGAAATAGACCTCTTGTTAGCTTTGCAATTCGGCAAATATGGGAATTACACAGCATGGTGTATCAAATGCTACACGTGTCACTATAGCACTGAGCAAGGCAGCTGCAAATAATCAGTTGTTTTATCTACTAAAGGTCAAAATAAAGAAAAATGTCAAATGCAACTTTCCAGCACTTCAAAATGTTTCCCTCCACCCAAAACCAAACACATTCCATTCAAAGAAGGTTTAAAACAGTGAAAGAGTGACATTTTCAGGGAAATTTTCTTCCAGTCTACTAATTAATTAAAGCAATAGAACCTATTAAGAAAACAAACTTGAAATGGAAATGAGAAATTCAGGCAGCTCTTCAGCCAGTCAGAATTTTAACCATGACATATTTGGCAGCACAGCCCAGCGGGCAGGCTACGCAGCAACTCTAAAACATGCTCCTTCTCCCTTCCACAGCACTTCTTGGGAAGCCGCTCTCATAAATCCCTTCTAATGGTTGCTGGCGAGGGAACTTTTTAACACAGAACTTAGCAGCCACTGTTATTCACCCGTATAGCGAGAGTCTTGGGATGATGGATGGTAATAAATATTGCACGGGGCTAACAGAGGTCCCCTCAGAGACGTTCAATTGCCTTGAGTGATAGGGTGCTGCTCGGCAACACAGGAGAGGATGGCAGAGGGCAGGCTCTTCACGGGGTCGGCTAACTGAGTCTGTTCAATTTCCTCTGTGGAAACATGACAGGTCCCATTCTAAATGATAACACTGACTCACAGTGTGGGAAGGTGAGCCTAACAAAGGGTGCCTTCTGCAAAAAAATATGTATCTTAACGTATGTGTGGCGATTTTATTGGTTATGAATGAGGAATTGATCCACTGTGGACCAGGAGTAATTGTGAATGTAGAATACCGCTCTGTGTTAGGAGCTCTTTCCTGCTGCACTTTTGCAGTTTATCGTTTTTTTCCTGACAAGGGAGCTCTGTTGAGCTGATCTGCCCACCATCTTAACTGCTTCCTTGACAATGGCTGACAACGGAGCAGATGTCCAAGCTGCACACATCTGTAACAGTCTGATATTCCTTAAGGCGCACACGCCCCCCTCCCTTCTCAGTCAATACATGCACAGACAAAGAGGTCACCTCTTATTTAGCTTGCAGTGATCCAATTATTGACTTTGATTATATCAAGATTATACTTTTTCTTTTGGTGTGGGTGCTGGATGGAAATTATCTTAGTTGACAAGAATTAATTACTGGCGATGATGTTTTTAATGATGAGCGATAAGGAATTGGGATAACCCCGGTTCTTCATTAATCCAACACGTGTCCTGTTGTCATATTTTCAGAGTAATCAGTGAATTAATTAGTCCAATAATATGTAAGAATACTTTAGTGGGTGTAATTAACAAGTTAACACAAGGCAATTAGCAGCTCATTTATACGCTGCCTGCACCTAAAGGTGGCTGTAAACAGAGGAAGCACTTTCTTTACTACTTTTTTTTAAAGTTTACCCAACCAGAAGTGATACTTTATTCCAGCTGCAAATAACAGCTCAGCAATTAAAACAATATACACTCACCTCTATGTAAAATACAGCTAACTGATTAAGAGCAGGGACTACAGAAAACAGCTCATTATTCTCCTCTAGCGGTTTTCAAGTCACATCCTCTATGGGATCAAGAGAATGCCATCCACTTAACAACTGTTAAGTTAATCAGTTTCTAAAATCTTACTTTTATTTGGCAAACTGCACCTCTGCAGCTTCACACTAAACCACCAAATCCTTTCAGGTGAGTTTCCTAGGGGCAAAATGTCATCAGATGCAGGTGTTTGATCTTCTATCTATTTGCGGGGCCCTGCAATTCAAAAAAAAAGTTTAAGGGGCCCTCTGATCCTCCGTAACCATGCGTGACAGCTTATTGCAAAGCGTCTCCAAAAGAGGTCTTAAAATGTGTGCAAGGACACAAACACGTGAATGGTCAGTGACATTGTGATGCAGCAAATGTGCTCCTGTTGGGATGACTTGTGTGCGTGCGTTTTGCGCGTGCGTTTTTCTTTCTTTCCTTTTTCTTTTTTTTTAAGAGACACAGGCTGAGCAGCGAGGAGCGCTGAAGATTACACAGGATGACGTCTTCTACAACACTATTATGCCTACAAAAACTCAGTCATTCGGATCAAGCATGGGGTATTAGAGGATTTATGAGCAAATAGTCTCGCTGGAAAGCACAACACAGCCTGTACAACTCCACAGCCATTCAACAGACACTCTACTAATGCACTTCCTATTTTCTTTTAACCGACACGCACTCCGTGAGGGGTCTGGCTGTGTGCAAAAACAATACACTCCGCATGCCTTTGCCGAACAGCTACCTTTCGCTATGTAAAGGTGAGGAACGTAAATGTCAATGCTGTAAGGAGGGAAACGCGGTCCGGTCGTGTCCACATTTGACACAGCGTGCTATATACGTGGTCAGAAATAATTTCCCTCCCGTGTGTACAACCCACCCCGACCGACCATTCCCCCATCTTCATGGCGCAGTAAGGTGGACACACATGGTCAGAGCCGTATGCGGACCCGAAACCCAACGGCGGCCAACTCTCTTTTGAACCCCCCTCCTCACCACCAACACCACCATCCCTCCTCCAAAACTGAATTACACGAGTTAAATCTGCACGGCTGGTGTTGCTTCTGTAAATGCAGTCTTACCTGGATGAATGGTATCAGATAGCAAGTTGAGAAGCCGACTTTTTCTTTTTTGTTTTTTTTAGGCACACGTCTGCGGCAGCATCATCCGCTTCGGGGACACGAAATAAGATTTGGAGTAATTCTGATTCCACCTTATTATTAATCCTCCGCGCGCTGCACGAGCGGCTTCTCTCGCGGGCGCTCTCTCTCTCTCTCCCCCTCTCTTTTTCTCTTTTAGGGGCAGGCGAGAAGAAACAACCGGATAGAGAGGAGTGATAGCCGAGCAGGGAACGGGCTACAATGTGTTGAAGCGAGTCCTTGTTTATTCAAATACGACGGAGCATAAACGCCGAGTAGGTGTCTAACTGCTTCTCTGCTTTATTTTGCCTCTCTCTCTTTCTCTCTCTCTTTGGCTGTAGTCACACTATGTCTAACTCTCTTTTTTATAAAGGCGGGGTCTTGGGTCGTTTAAACCAATGACATAAACCAAGAAGAAGAAGAAGAAGAACACCCCCCCACACACACACTCTCCTCTCTCCATTACCACCGTCTCCCCCCTCTCTCTGTTACACACACACACCTTCCTCTACCGCGGTGAGCATAAATGATGCGGTCATTTTTGGTTTCTTCCTCTCTTTCTTCTCTCTCTCTCTTTTAAAGAGTTTTTAAAACTGAGATAGTTTTAGTTTCAGGTGAGGAGTGCTTTTCTTGGGGAATGGCTTTTTTTTAAAAAAATTGTGATGCTCAGAGCATTGAAGATAAGTTCAAGAACTCTTAAAAGTTAACTATCTGTCAAACTTCTGCTTCTCAGTTCTTAAAAACTGTACCAACTATTTTTTTTTTTTATCACTATGTTGAGGCTATATTGTTTCTAAGTATAGTTCAGTGTCTCTGAGCTCATTGTTTTTGTTTGTTTTTTTTAAAAAGATGATTTCACCTTTTATATAAATCACAGTAGAGATGCTCGTCAATTCAATGCACGTTTAGTTTTGTAGTACCAAATCATATGATCAATAATATAATGCAATCTTTCAAGATTCGGCTCAAAACTAAAATCTGACTCTGTTCTGCACCTTGTCTTTTATCCTGTCTTCATGAGCCTGGTTCTGCAAGGGATTTCTTCTTGTTGAAAGGGAGTTTTTTCTTCCCACTGTCACCAAGTGCTTACCCAAAGGGTTGTTGGATTGTTGGGGTTTTCTCTTTATTATTGAGAAATTACAATATAAAGCACCTTGAGGTGACTGTTGTTTTGATTTGGCATTGTATGAATAAGACTGAATTAAATTGCTCTACCCTGCAAAAATAAAAAAATAAAAAATAAAAAATAACAATGAGATGATTCCTTAGAAGCAAGCACTTTGCGACAGTGGTAAGGGAAAAAACTCTTTTAACAGGAACAAACCTCTGTCCTGCAAAAGTCTGAGCCAATAGTAGAATAAGAAAGGGGTGGTTCAGGGTTCAGGGTCACCTGATCCAACTCTAAGTATAAACTTTATCAAATATAAAGTTGCAGTAACTAAAATTAAGAAATAGGAATGGGGCATTGACCAATGGGATCAAATCAAACATATTGGAATCAAAATGTTAATCACTTAACAGCACCACCACAACACTTTCATCTCACTGCTCTGATCAGTGTTGTTTGATGCACCACTCAGCATTTTTCATTAAAAAGTTACAATAAAATCCCTGTAAAATTCCTGTCTTTCGCCAAATGGCAGAGAAAACCAGCATCTAGCCAATCATGAATAGTTTAGAAAGTTATTTGCCTTTTATCTTCATTTTAAATCCCTGGCACATCAAATCTCAAATACTTGGCGTTAACTGTAAAATACGCCATAGCAGTCAGTTCTGGCTGTTGGTCTGCCAGTGTTGCCTGAGAGCCAGATTATCTGTGTGTGGTCCAAATTTCAACTAGATGCGATGTCTGAGTGCACCGACCCCGACTTCCACTAACATGGATGACAAAATGTTGCATGCCTGTCACATAAATTCTACCCAACCTTCATAGGGTGATAAAACTTTTACAAGCAAATATGTCAAAATTATTCTTTCTTTCTCTCCATACAATGCTACCGCACAGAATTATGAATGTACCAGCAGTGCTTTAGTCTGCAGTCAATGTATAATTTATGGAATTGCTTTAACATACTACTAAGATGTTATAGGAGACTGTACAAGGCTGTGATATTTGTGTTTCACCCCATTACATTGTACCGATGATTAATGGTGCTCTTTAGTATGGATCACTGTGGGATGCTGCTGACTGAAAGCTCATAAAACAGCACAGCCAAGTGAGTAAAAGGTGAAGGAAGGGTAAACCTTGTAGATCTAAGGAGAGACACACTTAGATTTTTTTTATGTTCGCTCTGTGTAGAGGGAGCGTTTTTACAGAAAAGGAGTTGTACAAATCTCAACAACCCAATATTGATTATGTTAGGAGTTCCTTTGCTTTCTCTAAAGTGATTATTCTGCAAGTAGTGCCGTGGCTTTTGTAAAGGCAGAGAATTTAATTTAGTCCTAGACATGGTTTAACTGTGCTGTACACTGGACTCACCCATGCTCAATTGATTTGACAAGAATATACAGCAAAGAGCACGTCCCCAGTTTTTTTGTGAAAGCGTGGGGCGCATGGAGGACAGCACATGATTGATTTTTACTATCTTTTTTTTTGGAACTTGTTGCACAAACAACACACATTGATTCATATGATTAAACCATGAAGAGGTTGCCTCTGATAAACATTTTGAACGCTGCTACAGATTCAAGAAATCACAATGCATTTCTATATCTCATTCTCAATCTCATTACATTACAGAGCAAGCAATTTTTTTTTTAACTTTCTTATTGCTCTATTCTGTCTGACCTCCCTTCTCTATTGATCTCTCCATCAGTGATTGCCCACCTTTTGTCAGAACACTGGCTATATGTGGGGGCTGGGCAGCTTATAGCACATAAGACGAGAATTGAACCGAACTCGGTGAGATAATTGGAAAAACGGAAAATGGTGGCAGAAAACTGTGACTATTTTATGATATCAGATACTCCATTTTCACACTAAAGGAAGAAACACATCTACAGTAGCGCCACTTTGGAAATCCTTGATAATTTTCTATTTTTCCTTACAAAGCTGACCTGAAAACGTTTCACACGAGTTGCAAAACAGAACCCAGTTAATTAAAAATGACAAAATAGTGGTGTTTTTACAGAAAAACCATTGAGTGTTATTTATCTTTCTAACCCACCTTGTTTCCTGCAGCAGCATGCCTGTAGATCGCAGTTGAAAATTATCTTAGTATGAGGTTCAAGTATAAATATGAGGCCTCTAAAGAATCCTCTAAGTCTGTACCTAAGAAAAGGAATTGATGCTCATTGAGCTGGAAAAGGTCACAAAACCATCTCTAATTTTTGGACTTTGCCTGTTATGTATCACAATCAGACAGATTGTGTACAAACGAAGGAAATGTGAGACCATTATTACTCCCCAATAGCAAGATCTAGAACAGCCTCTGATATGCTGCATCTGAGCCATTGCAGGTTGTTATCATTGATGGACAAATGAATTGTGAATTATACATAATTCTAAAGGAAAACTGCTCTCGAATCCTCGAGTCACACAGCAACCATTAGCACAAATGTTGATCATGAAAAGTTTTGGAGCGGCGATGTCAAAGTCCTGTCCTTAATTTAAAATAAATGTTGAGGAAGTACCCGAAGCAAGCAGTTTATGTGAGGAAGCTCACCGCCACATCACCAGTGGGCTAAAATTCTTCCAAGCCAGCATGCAAGCCTGATCGACGGTACTGGAAACCTTTAATTCATTTGTCTTTGTACTTTACTTACTTATAAGAAATGCTGATGCCTTAAGCCATATTTATGCAGAAACATAGAAAATTCAAAAGGATTTACAAAGCACTGTACTACATGGCTGCAAAAACATTTACAAATAAATGACAACCCACTGCAAAACGGCATACAATAATCACAAGCAGCTAATGTAATCTGTATATAGAAGCAGAAATCTTTTTAAATCTTCCATTCCCACTGCTCATGCTGCATGCTCTCTGTTTTCCTTTGTCAAACTTAAAGTTAAATCAGAGCCAGCAATAAGATTTTATTGTGCTCTTTTATCATTTTAACAAAAGAATCCACAACCTTACCCAGTTTACCTCAAGTCAAAAAAACACTGGAGGGATGCACGCTATCAGATCCCCTTTAAAGCAACATTGTAAACAAATAGGAAAGTGCCATGTTGCTTTTTTTTTTTTTATTGTTGAACATGCAAAAAACAGTGATCTGCATTTCACATCGAATCCACCACTGCATCAACATAAAAGATTGGTGGAGATCTGTGGAGAGCCTTGAGTACTGGAGGAATTTATTCTATGCTGTAAGAAGAGGAGGTAAGGTTCAGTGTAGAGCAATATCAGACCTTCTTCTTCATGTTGAACCCTGAACTCAATCTCCATACTCACAAATTCACATGCAGAGTTCATGGCGAGTCCCCTGGAGAGCTGTGCAACATGCTATCTACACTACAGTCTCTGGAGACACACATCTTTCAATCTCGAGATGAATTATTGAAGGCACACCACCCCCACCATGTTTTTTACATCGGTTGGAATTAGTTGTTGCTCCAGAGTACAAGGACCATGTTGCACTGGAGGTTCGAGGGGCGAATTTATTTAAATTTCTTTTTGCTCATGTTGTGTTTCTAGTCATTTCCCCCCCTATATTTCAGTTCCCCTCCTATGAATCAGTTGCTTTCCCTTGGTACTTTCCTCCCACCTTGAAGACTCTTTTCAAAAGGATTTTCCCCACGTACTCAGCTCAATCGCAATTTTCATGCACCTGCTCATCGCCACACTTTCCATTTCTTGGTAAGTTATTACAGCCTGATTTCTCAGTTTTTTTGTATTGGTTTTTTTTTGGTTGAGTTGTAAAATATATTTATTATCTCTTATGAATAAAAACAAATCAATAATAACATGCACGGCTGCCAAAGCATGCCCCAGCACTTGTTTAAGTTGCAAAGATCAGTATGCATCATTGCTCCTACATGCTTAACATATATGAAGGCTGCACCACGCACCCACCAACCTACAACCTCTTTTTTTATTTTGCTAATAAGGAAAGAGGGCTTCACCATGCAAGAATAAAGAGAGGGTGAACGGCTCAGACCCCCAATGGGTCTCCTTGAACTTGTGAAATAGGATTGACACCACACTCAGAATGAGCTCACCATGTAGGAACAGCAGACTGAGCCCCCCCAGGATGCTAAGCTGATTCAATTCCCCTAATGATGTTTGTAATTTAGGAGGCTAATGACATGCACTATGAACTGGAAGATTGTGTTTAGGAGATGCCTCTCGGAGTCAAGTGTTGCCTTGGCGAATGCCTCCTAAGAAATTACACAGAATACGGGAACAAATTACAGAGATGCCGCAATTTACATTTTGGGACTTTGATACATGGATTACAACAAAATTATTTATAATAAGTTATGATGTAATTTGTGAATAAAACCTTTTTTTTTTAAAAAATTTCATCTCTTTCAAGTGTGAGTCTGATATCCTTGAGGGGAATCCAGGATTAAGTCATATAAGAAACTGAAATATGCAGATATTTGCATTTGTACATTTTCTTGCATACGTTGAGCGATGTTGATAGTTTGATGACAACTTCTTGCATACCTTAAAGAATCTACTGTTATGCTTAGACTCATGATTTATATCTGAAACTGAAATATGCAGACATGTAGTCTTCAGGGTGGTGCAAGATCCAAAAATGCTGGATCCAAACATTGCTATCATGAAATTAAGCTGAAATTTTCTTTTCTTCAAGGTGGTTAAAATACCTTTGTGGTCTGACCCAACTTATTTGCTCACATCAAATAAAGAAAACAAATCAGTCTTAGAAGTCTCTGTGACATATTGAATGAACCCAGTGTAAAAATGGTAGCCCCGCCCCCTTCTTTAAGTCAGATTTTATGGTTCAATCTGAAGTGTACAATTTTTACTTTGCAGGTCAAGACAACAGCATTTTCTCATAAACAGTTTACATTTTGTGGCATCGGTGCTAAGAGATCCAATAGATCTTTTGTAACACCCCTCCTCCCTCTCAATTTGGCTTTGTGTACTCTAATTCTGCTAATTTGGTGTTTACCCTTTGGGTGTACTGAAGCTTACTTCCTGTGTGATGAGGATGTCTGATTTTTAAAGATGTTTTGCACTGTGCGAGCGCGGCATCTATAGATCGGCAAATACACGTGTACACACGTGTCCTTGCGTGAACACGTGCGTATATCTAAATGTGTGGCAAAAAACATTTACACCAGAGCAATCACACAGGAGATATGGCGACAGTACTCAGCACGATGTACATACACAACATATTGATATGATTACTCCACAGGCTGCTCCCTTTGTTTTAGGCTGGTCATTAACAACCTATTTGAAGACTTTGTCAATAGGTGCCAAGACAACAAGAAGCAACATCGCCCCCTCCGTGCTCGACACCCCCCTTCATCCACTTGCCTTTCTTTTTTCTCATTAATATGGAAATGAGCTGCTTATTGTTGTTAAAGAAAGGGAAGAAAGCTGTCATGTCTTTGGTGACAGACTCAATGGATGTGTTTGGATTGCAGGGTTTGCTGTTTTCCGAGAGCATGTCTTATCTTTGTTTAGGCAGCGAATCAAAAATGTAAACATCACTTCATTAGCATCTGTCAGGAAGCTTAACACTATGATTTTTAATGCATGGCTAAACCTCTGAATAGGCCTTGTTATTCTGTCTCTTCTTTTATCTTCACTTTTTGTACTAGTTAATTTCTCAAAGGGAAACTTACTTAATCCTCTGCATTTGTTCGCAAAAGCTGTATTGTGTAGCTCTGCTTTCTCCTTCTGCTAGAACTCCATTTACTAGACTTGGGTTATTGTACTTTCCCTGTTGGCTGGTGATCACTTTTGGCATTTTTTTCTCATTCAGAGACCAAAGAAATATTCATTTTCTATTTCAGTCAGATGAAACTCCAAAAACGAGTTTTTGCTTTGAAAAAACAAAAGAAAAAAAGAATTAAAGAGAAATTTGATGCACTATTCTTAACCTTTACGTGAGATCAAAAGATTTATATTTTATCCAATCACGGGTGCTATCAGCATCCCACTTCATCAAGGCTTACCCCACACCCAGCAATTACTTCAAGTGTACCTGCACATTGTGGAGTGATATTATAATTACTAGGACAAGACCGAAAATAGTCAAGATTAGGTAAATGCAGCTACTTATCTCAATTAAGGACTTTGTTTATATCTAGATTTGCCCGTTGCAGGGTTGCATACGCATCAGAGCTTATTTTCAGTTGTGCAAAAGGATTTGACCTCCTCAGGGACTCATCAGCTGCTTGTTTTCGCAGCTGCAATCTTCTAGATTTCATCGCTAGGCTGAAGCACTTCTCAGATTGAGTTACACTGTTAACGAATGCATGCTCAAAGTCAAAGTTCTCCCCACAAAACACTGTGGCATACAGATAGCTCCTGAGATGACAGATTTAAACTAGTAAATGTCAGCTGCTCCTTGAGGAAGGTACGCTGGATAATGGGCTGCGGACTCACTTGTGTAACAACCACTGGGTAAATCTGTGAGTTTAAATTCAACAATTGACAAAGATTGTTGATTATGCTTGTCTGGGAGAGTGATCGAAGTGTCAGCGTTGTCAGATGCAATGTAGTTTAAATTTTCATTGGAGTATATGAAGGAAATTGACTCAAAAATAAATGAACGTGAGGGGAAGAGGATATATTTGTAACACATCAGGGTAAACAAAAAATATCATGGTCAGACAAAAGAGAAGCCGTGTTCAAAAGGTCAGTGATATCCATCCATCCATCCATCCATCCATCCATCTTCTGACAAGTCAATGACCATCTCCAGTGTCCACTCCCTGTCAGATTGTTTGCTACATTTGAGTGTTTAACAGGCTCTTCCATGGCTTCCTTGTGATTTTCTAAGCCTTTTAGTTTTTCTTTGCGTTTCTCTGTTTCCCAGCATTCCCTGTTTGGTGGAAGACTGGCTTCTTCATCAACTTGGTCCTCCCTCTTTGAAATCCTTCACTGGAGAATTTAGCGCATCACCTCACCTGCCTGCTCACCTTCCTAACTCTCTTCCTCAGAATAAAAAAGACCAATGCTCAGGCAAACTAAGCAAGCAGTTAGCTTACTTAGTTTCAACCTCAAACATAATCACCTGAAACATTTCTACAGCCTTGCCTGTGGACTCACCTGCATCTCACCTACCTCTGGTCTCTCTCAGTGGATACTGTACCTGTGAATTGAACTGTCCCCTGGGATCCCATTGGCTGACATCTCAATCTGCATTTGCTTGTTGTTGCAAATGACTTCATCTGCAGTTGGTCTTACTTTAGAGTCCACTTTGCTTTATTGCCTTTTTGCACATGAAAGTTGGAGCCTATCCAAGGTTTCACACGGCGAGAAGTAGGGTACACCATAGATGGGTTGACATTATTTTCTTTTAGTTCATTTTTAAACAGGCAATTAAAATGCCACTTGTGCTTGCTGTGTCTTGCTGAGCTAAAGATAACGTTTCAGCTAGCAGCATAACAGCTTTAACTTCACTCATAATTAAAAAATATTGCTACGGCTTGGTTTTTACATAAAATTGCAAAAGATGGAAGGAGCAAGAAGTCCTAAAAGTAACCACGTTTGCATGAGTGGGTGGAGTTCCAATTTTTTGCTAATGCTAATTAGCTAGAGATATCCGCAAACTCCATTTTTGTAAACAAATCCAGACAAAAATTCCGCTTACCTACAAACACTATTCCTGTCTGGACTATTACTACAATTAACTGCACAGCAAGCTGTATTATTGAAAAATTGAATACATAAAATGTATAATTAAATCAAAAGTGCCCCCAAATGCAACAAAACCACAAAAAACTTGTGAGGTCCGATTCTAGAGTCAGAGCTAGCAGATATAGCCTTCTCTCAAAGCTTCCACATCCTTACTTTACAGAAGTCTAAGCCTTATAGTATAAATAGGTGATATATAGTTACAAATAAAAGTTGAGTCACCTCCTCTTCACATGTCAAGAAGGGGAACATTAAACATAGAGAACTAAAAATAATTCTTGGACCAGACTGTGACCTCATTTTTAGCCTTCTCATGTAAAGGTGTGAACGTATCGAATTTCTTTTGCTTATGCTTTTGGAGGGAGCTTTAAGTGGTCATCAAGAAGCCCAAAATTTTGGGGTGCTTTAATGTTAGCTTCATTTTTTCAACTCACGAGGTTTCAAACCTTTTCTTTTTTTCCTCATTTTTTTTAGGTTCTTGCAGAAACAGGATAGAGCTTATGAGTATTTTATTATTTACTACCATTGTTCCAAAACTCAGATATATAAGTTATATTATTTATAATTTACCAATGCTCAGCGTAGGAAGAGAATGAGAAGAAAACTTTAAATATGTTTGTATTTTTGACCCACGCAGGTGGGTTTTTTTTGAAAGAGACTGCAAAAACCTTGCACAAACACGAGACAAATGTAATCATTGTCTCAGTAATCAGAGATCTGTGGCTTTGTCACATTTGAGCAAAGAATCAATGAATCAAGACTCAAGCTGCCACCCTGTGAAAACACTGCAGTGTAGCACAAGTGCCCTCTTAGATTTTTTTTTTATCCTCTTTTAAATCACTTCAGGTTTTTGTTGCATTTCTAATTGTCGATTCAGAAATTGTTCCAGTTGTTGAAATGCCTGCGTGTGAAGCAGCGACGAGGAGGGCGAAGGGATGAATGTACATGTAATGTTTTTGCATTTGTATTCCTCTATCCATCTCCCTTTTTGTCAGGACAGTTTTATTTCCATGTCAGTGATTTATGAAGGGAGATAGGAGAGAGCCTGTTAATGAGATATTTCTCCTCATCTTCTCATGAACAACAACATGTCAAAATAAAGATAAAAAAAAACAACAAAACTCAAATGCCTGCCGGGGGAACAAATTAGGTCTTGTGGCAATACTGCAAAAAAAGTGCTTTTCCAATGTACCACTCTAAATTCAAAAACATCCAGGCATCCTGTATTTGATGCACATCTTCTCATTTTGAAGAATTGGACTGTAATTGAGCCTTATTCCATTCCAAACTAGAATATTTTACCCTAGAAAAATACTTGAACGCCTTCCTGCTTACCACAAAACTATAAAACATAGTAGAACACAATGCTATTTTTGGATATTGGAAAAAAGCTCGAAAAGACACACACACACACACACACGTGCCACAATATGGCTGTGATTGTACAAACAAGTCTAGTCTAAGAGGTCTTTTAAAATGGAGTTCCAACTTGTATATGAAGATAAATGAAGAGAAAACAGGCACTGCTTCTTCGATTAAACTGACTGTGAGCCTGCCATCGTTTTTGCAGTTTTCCTGGAGGTAGAATGGAGCGCCTCAGATGCTTGCGGGTGGCGCTGACAGAATCTGAAGTGGGTCGTCCACTAACCTCAACCCCCTGGAGTACCGTGGGTCTGGGCCAGAGCGGAAGGAAGCGGTGTCCTGCTGAGACGTAGAGTCTGGTCTAGAGGTAATGGGCAGAAGGGAAAAAGAGCGTTGCCTGTGGCGTGGCACAAAATGAATTACTGCCATCTTTCTGCTCCTCTGCTTCACAGTCAGAGTAGAGTCTGGAGGGCCAGATAACAAGGGCACAGAACCACAAACTATAGCAAAATGGAGAACTGCCCGAGAAAAAAAAAATAAAGCTGTCTGGCAGAGTTAATATCATGTCACTTATGATGATTTGGCTGAACGTATGATGAGGTCATTCTCATTTCAGTGCTAATGTCGGCCTAGACTGTAGTACAGGGTGGTGGCAATGACTGGAACGTTTTCTTTTATTTCTCAGCTCCCACTCTTCTCATTTAGGTTAACACGCCATGGTATGAATCTTTAGCAATAAGACGGCCACAGAATAAAAAGGAAAAAGAAAAAACTCCACCAAGCACACATAGCTAGTTTATGCATAAATTTCATTCCTGGATTTCATGAGTGCAGCTTAAGTGTCTATAACTTTTTTTTTTTTTTTTTTTAATAAACACAAAAGCCTACAAGCAGTCACATTTCAGACTGTATTCTCTGTGCCGGAGAATAGCTGCTGCTTTGTTATCCAAAAGTCCGGACAAGTGCGGTGACCCTGAGATCTCGCTGCACTATGATTTGAGAAAACACATGCAAGCAGGCAAATTACAAGCAAAGTGAGAAAAACATCTTCTCCGACGCTTTAACGCTGCCTTTAGGGGAACCCCTCCCTGCTAATTCAAAAAACACAACTAAATAAAGCAAATACCACACACAGGAACAGGAAATGCTATTAGGACAGGACACAGTTTCTGCCATCTGGTTGTAGATTTAAGTGACTTTTTAAGGTGCCACGACGACAAATGTGTTTGTCACCTTTTAGTGCCCCTTGGGGGGGAAAAAGCCTGTTCCTCTGTCTGCAGGTTGTACTTTCTGTATTTGCATGTGTTTTCTCAAGCTGCACTGCATTAAGCTTGAACCTGTACTTTAACTTGTCACTTATATTTTATAGTTCAGGTTCAATATCACACTCAAATCAGTGGATTTTTTTTTCCTTTTGCGCAATGCTCGCGCTCATGTTCATCTTGGTAAGACAGCATCTGTGGGGTCATCTAAGTAATTTCCTCTAAACATGATTTTAATTTCCTCGGGGATCAATACTCCACCATCATAAATCTGATGCTCTTTGATGCTCATTTGGTCTGCGCAAGTATAGTCTTCTGCCCACTGGATTTGTCTGTTGTGGTTAGTGTGATGTAAGATGATATGTCCAACCTTAAGAGCATCCTGAAGGGGAAATACTCACTAATATAGCTGATCAGAAAGAGAAAAGGTTCGTCTGGTCTCTGCGCAGCTTATGGTTAAGCATTTGATCTTGCACATTCTTTTATAGACATCAAATCTTCCGGTAAATTTAATCTAAGGCAGACACAGAATCAGTGAATCAGCAGAGACTTTTCCATCAAAACCAATCCTGCATGTTTTTGGATTTGATATGACTAGCCAATGTGGAGGGGGGGAAAAAGTAGGCAGGAAAAATGGGTGCATAATTAGGTCAAAGCATTAGGGAAACTGTTGAGTTGCATTTTGATTCATCTTGCCTTGCCCTGTTTGAACATGTCACCTGCATGCAAATGATTTTCTTTCTTCTCTACCCAAGAGGGGGGGAAAACTACTTGAATTCATTGATGCCATTGTCTGTTATGAGATACAATCAATCTGGTGAGTGGGTGGGGAAGCAGGATGAGGGGCCCGCGGAGATTAAACAGAAGCCTCACCACGGATGTTCCAAAAACAAAATAAATCCATTCATCCAATTAGGGCCAGCAGATTTTTTACTTTTATTTTTATTTTTTAAAAGACACGATTTGGACGAGTGCTTCTCTAATGATTTACTCTCCGCTTCGATCTGAATATCCTAATAGACTGGACAAGATTACAGGCCACATCAAAGTCTGCAGGACGTAGAAACAAATAAGCCAGAGTGACTAGGTTGTGTCGCACAAGCTGAAAATATGTTAAACTGCGCGCTCACAATTTGCAGCTGGGCTTATTTAATGAATCCTTGCGACGTGAATCTCAGCTGAAGTTAGAAAACTGGAAGGATTTTTTCAACTTTTTAACATAATTATCTATGTCTTCACACTTTTATGTCATCTCGTATGCACTGCTTTCATAGACAAGACACACTATGCAGTCTCTGCTATTCCCCCGCCTCGATCCGTCTTTCTCCGCTGGGAATAAAATGAGTTGAGCTGTTCAACTTTGATTAACACCCAACGTTCCCCCCACCCTGCTGAGTAACTCCCCCTGTTTGATGAATCTGGCCCTGTTTGTTTTCCTGCTTCTCCTGGTGTATGATGCATGACAGTACTCCCCCTCAAAATGCAGCTTTATTCCACACGGAGGAAAAAGGAGGCAGAGGCAGGCAGAATCCCACCCCCCCTTTTTCTTTACACAGAAGACCTAAAAACCTCGTGAAAAAGAAAGGACAGCGCAGAGATGAATGCCACTTTCTGCAGAAGCAGAAGAGTGGCTTTTAGTGGCCATTTCTGTATCAAAGTGATCTACTGTATGTAGAAAAGTAAACAAGAAATATATAAGGTACCTTGGAGGTCTGAATAAACTCTTAACCCTGGAGGTGCATCAGGTGGCCTCACAGACACACAATGTCTCATAATATTATACTCTTCATTCTGTATACTGTGAGCCATTTATATATGCCTTTTACCTGCCTATCAATGCAAAAATGGAAAGTGCCTTGGGTTAATTTTATTTTATGTGAGGAAGAAAAACTAATGGCGGCCCATTTCAATGGCTTTAGACTCACAGGTACTTCAAATGTAAGATACAAATGAATAAATGAATGAAAGAACACAGCTATAAGGTATTTTGAGAAAGATATAAAGAACAAACTCCCCAAATACGTTTTATTTATCCATTTTCAGGGTCACGGGGTGTCTGGAGTCCATCCCAGCTGCCACAGGGTGAGAGGTGGGGTGTGCCCAGGACAGGCTGCTAGTCTGTTACAGGGCTGAGACAGACAACCAACTCACATTCACACCTATGGACCATTTCTAATCATCAGTTAACCTAACCCAAATTAACTGCATGTCTTTGAATTGTGGGATAAAGCTGGAGAACCTGGAGAGAACCCTGACACGGGGAGAACGTGCAAACTCCACACAGAAACCCCAGTCAGATTTTTTGTTTTTTAACTTAACAAAAATGAAAAAAAAAAAGATGATTAGAATCACATAGCATGCAGCACCTTTTACCCAGAGGACTGTAGGGGCAGTGGTGCATGTAAGAAGGGGGTCTAGGTGCACAGTGAGTCCTCTGATGTCATGCTGCTGGTAATATGTCCTGAAACAAGAGGAGAAATATTGCTGCGCTGTCACTGCAGTGTCAAGCCTCTCACTGCAGGACTGATTTCGCTGACACGACGCATCCTGAAAAAGTGGCAACTCAGAGCTATTCCCAGCAGGGCTGAAATATGCCCATGGAAAAAGGTGGAGAACACACTGTATATTTTACTGTACACGTGAGCAATAGTCACTAACTTTCTTCCGTGTGACGCTGTGCTGCATAAGCATCCACCAGAATACAATAGGCAATAAGGCAATTAGAATAAGCCGTGCTGTGTGTCTTTCCAATGAGCACCCCCCCTTCCTCCCGCCACTGTAAAGGAGCCAAGCAGAGCCACCATCCAGAAATCAATGAAGCGCTCCTCATAAAGGGATTGTCAAATTCAAGTCTGTGCAATTTGTTTTGTGATAACTCTGCAGGCTCATGCATGGAATCAATATGAGGACTAGTGGAAAAAAAAATGGAGAGGAGAGGGGGCTGAGCGTGTATTGATTCACACTCAGTAGCATTAAAAGTACAGAGTACAGGAAGTGTTAACCTTGGGTTGTACGCCCATTTAGATCAATGTAAAGTTTATCTTTCACTGAAGTGTAGGCAAATTTAGTTTCCCTCAGAGGATAAAAAAGAGAGGACATGTCAGTAATGCCAACCACTTTTGCCCTGCGACTTGACCTTCTCGTACGCTGTTTTTTTAAAAACCCATAAATCACAGAACAGACTTGGACAATTGGCCAGTAATTGTGGTTAAAAACATAACCTGCAGAGCTGGCATTATAAAACCTGAACGAGCTACCGAAAACAAGTCTCCAGGCAGGAGGTCATCATCTAAATCTCCTACTGAACTCACTTCCTTTGTCTGGTTTGAATTTCTAATGACCGCTTGACTTCTTGAATCCATCTGCTAACATGCAAGGTCACAAATATGCTCCCAGATTAGAAAATGAATATGTAACAGAGCACGTTAGGCCTGTCTGTATTTATTATGCTTTTATGCTTCATGTAACATATGCACAAAGAGGCCTCTCGTGTATCCCCACCCACCACCCCCCGGAAACACAGCATTTTCAAATTTTTTTTTTTTTAGCTACAGTTTGTGTTAAAGGAAAGGACATATAATACATATACACTGAAGTAGGTGAATGTCGGTTCATATCTTCTCTGGTAGCCAAACATTTTTTTCATGCTTACAAGGCATGTCAGTGTGAAGGATATAAGTCAATTAACCCAAAGGACCGCATTCTTGCTACCTCCTCCCCTCATCACTCCATTAAAAAGAAAACTGCAAAGAGGAATAGCAGGCAGCACTCTCGCTTGTGGAAAATCATTACACAATCTAAGAAAGAATAGAATATTCTGTGCCCAGGCTTGCCTCCTGTTATTGCACCATTAATAACTTTTGCTGCTGCCAAACAGACAACACCAAGCTTGGTTAGAGAGGAGCCGACTAATGCAGTCGGTAAATTAAAACCATCGGTGTTCGTTTTCATAAAACAGACCAGTCTCTGTTGTCAGAGGTTGCGCGCGCCCCCCCCCCCCCCCTCCTTCCCCCCTCACCTCTTCCGTCATCCTTCTGTGCAATACATCTATTTGCGCTGTATAGTTTTTCTCATTTCCCACTGAGCAAACAAACCCTTAGAACTGCGCTACACATCAAGCTACTTTATGACCCCTACGCAGGCTTTAAGTTGGCAGGAGGAATGAAAAGTTTTCATCAGAGAAGGTGAAATTATAACGTGGGAAAGAGGCTTGTCTCGCAAAAACACAAGAAAGCCTTTAACAAATGACACTGCGTCCATTTCTGTCAGGGGCTGCGACGGCGAGCACAATACGCTCAAGAACAATTCATCTTTTTTTCTGTTTTTTCAAGTTTATAATTAAGACTTTGTAATTAAATAAAAAACGCCACATAAGGCTTGCATCCCATTCACGCTATATGTTCATATGTTCAGTTTAATTATGTCGACTCTATAGCTACATTGTGATTTATGGTTGTTATAGAAACAACACTTGTTCCAACAAGGTCTTTGAAATTAAATAAAGCAGGCTTATGGAAAATACACTAATATGCAAGCGGTTTATATGGCCTTCATAAGAATTAGTGCACAGATTAAAGAGTGGAAAGGCTAGGTAATATGAATATATGTATATATATATATATATGTATGTATATACCGGTATATAAAATTTGCCCTAGTTGTGTGTCTTGTGTGTTAGTGTGTCAAAAATGAAAGCTAAAGAAACATCAAGAATACAACCAAGCAAAATTTTGCAGAGAGACCACAACTCCTAATCTGTGAAATTGGATGAATTTAAGTTGCCTACAAAATGGGATTAAATTGTATTGGCTGTAGTTTACTGAGAGGGGGGCATGTGTGAAAGGAATGGATACGGATGTTACAGTATTAAAGAGGCCCCCTTATATTTCACCCAGGAAACACTGTGGAGAGCATCCAGGGGGAGTCAATGGGCTCAGGGAGGCTGGAGTGCCAGCTCAAGAGAGAACGCTTAACAAAGGCTGTGTGGGAGGGCTTCTCTACAGTGTACGCTCATGAAGTGGACCATTGTCTCAAGTTTTCCCCCAACTGCCAACCCACACGTGTAGTCACAAACCTACCACCCTAGATACACCTAATCGCCATGAAACAGCCTGCCTCCTCTGCACGTCGGTGAACTGTGCCCATTTGCACATGCTAACTGTTAGACAGTTTGAACTTAACCTCGCTAAGTGCAAGAGGGCTCATACTAAAGCTCTTAAAAAGACACTTTGAGAGCACAAGGCATTATTCTAGATCACTATGCCTGTGTGCTGTCTGAATAATGGAGGGTTTGGCAGCATCATTTGGAAAATGGTGGTATTTTCCAGTGTTTGTTGGCTGATGTTAAACGGGAACTTAATTTTCCTGAGAAATAGTACTACTCAGCCTGTGGGCACAGCTTTTTTTTTCTTTTTCGTCTGTGTCATCTATGCTTCGACTTTATAGACACATTTTTATGGAAAGCCAGTGTAACAAACAAAAATGTATATTTAGGAAAGTCTAAGATCTTTAGAGCATGCCATTTGGCGCACGTGACTAAAGTTAATAGTTCCACAGGTAATTTAATTAATCAGCAGCTTTCACTATTCACAGCAGTTTCAGTGGAAACTGCTAACGGTGTGGTCTACTAATCTCCCAAAAATCAACAGCACATCTTTCGTTAGGAGGCAGTTCTGTAAAAACACATGCATAGGCACACACACAGTACATTTCACGTCTATTGTTCTGTTATGGAGAGAGAATCTATATCTAGGTAGACTAGGAGCAAATTTAATTAATGACTTTGGTAAGTTCGACTGGCTAATCAATTCAGAACACAAAGCTAACACAGAAACAAAGACTACGCCAAAAGTTCAACATCTTTTTTTTAAAAGCACCCCCAAATACTGACGTGACACAAGCAACACGTCAACCGAGCATCATAATTTGTAACTCTCCATGCTTATTAGGTGGTATCTCAGGCATTATTGGCTGAAGTAATTAACTCGAGCCACCCAAGGGTAAAGGTGTTCATGGTACATATGAGGGCTAAGCCAGCCAAACTGGGGCTAATAATGAAATCAGATACAGTCCCCGCGTCGGGTCACGTGCCGCCAAGCTTGGTCACGGCTTGCGAAAAGTGTCCCGTATGACAATTAAAATGCTGCATCAAATAGTGAAATCAGCCAACAGTAATTACTCCCTGCTCTTTAATGATACAGCTGCACAGGATCATAAAAGGATCATTTTGCGTAGTTAATTCTAGGAGCTTAAAAGTGAAAATATAAAATCATATTTTCCTCGGTGTAATTTTAAAATGATTATTCTCACAATTAGCTAATGGTATTAAGAGATTGGAATCTCGACAAATGGACTTTGTCTGCACCCCTCTTGTGTTGTGTCAAAAAGAACACCGGTATGGGCATTGACTTCCAAAAATAATGAGTTTCTCTCCTGACTTGATAATTGAAGATATAATGAGGAAGGGAGAAAAAACAGGGAGGTGAAGAGAGAGAAAGGAAGTGTGTGTGTGAATGTGTGTGTGTGTGTAGGAGAAAGAAAGAGTGAGAGTGCCCCATATTTTTTGTAACAGCCCTGGGGGCTGGGCACATACACCCCCAGCATTGCAACCTACTTTTTACACCCTTTCCTTGGGAAAAAAAAAGGCCCAAAATGCCCAAATCCAATCTGTTTCTTGTGACACCATTGTCATTTTCACTCCGCGCCAGCTCTGCCACTTCCCTAAATGTGCGCCTCTGTCTTGTTTGTTTGCATGTACTAATGTTGACTGTGAGTACATAAATTACTGCTAAGCAAACATGTAGACATGAAGCAAAAAGGCAGATAAACAAATCGTAAAACAAGGGGCAGCTTAGTCACACGGTAGATGTATATGAAATTTCCTCTGAGCAGCTTCAGAAATGATTATTTTATGTCTCCACATGTATTCTTTAATAATGCACTTGCTGATGTGAAGGGTTTTTTCGCTTAATATGAATGTTTTATCAGCTCAATTCATATGAGAGACATATAAAAGTAAAATGATTATTTTATTTTCCCCCTTATTGTTATTTTTTTTCTCTTTCTCTCTCTCTCTTCCTTTTCTTGGGGGATGAACCTCCATCACACTTATCGCTTCTGTATCTGCATTGTAAATTAAATTGAACAAGGGCACAGCATTAGGATGCAAATTAAAGACCTTCAAAAAGCATTCAAATAATGATAGGGAGTAGAAAACCAAGGGGGCATTTAGCAAAGTATTGAAGTTTTGCTTGGCTGCCTTTATGAGGCCCTCATAACCATATTCTAGGACTTCTGTCAACATGTTGATAAAATGTATTAGTCTCATTTACAAATGTTGTTTTCATAGAGAAGGTGCTGCTTCCAACCAAATATTGAGTCATTTAAAATAATTGTTTGTTCCACAAATTGCTAAATTTAATCCATCAGCACACATCGGCTCCTCCTGCTGCAGATGATTTTCTGCCATTTGTTCACAAGATGACATTTTCACTGCTAGAATTTCATACAGCTTTCATCTCAGATACAATATAAAAACATATATATCATCCTTCGTTGTGAACGATGTTGCTCGTGTCTTAATGACAGAGCATCTGCCGACTTTTCCTGTCTAGCTTTAACAAACTGTTCCTTATGGGTGGATTAGTATCAAACCATGACAAACATATATACATTTTCGGGGTTGTTAGCAGGTCTGGGATCATTTATTGCAGGAGTTCTCAGTTGGTTTCCAAGAAGCCAGGGGCACGTGCAACCGATTGCTTATGGGGTCCTCAAAAGAAGTTTTCATAGATTAGAAAGTAGAGCTCCGATATTAAAATGGTTAGATCTACAGATTAGCTTTGCGCAGGTGTGATTAGACGCCTGATTGTGTAAAATGAAAAATTCTGTTCACAAATATGAATCCATTGCAAACAATGTTTTACTGTCAGTGAACAGCTTGAGTTAATGAAGGAAAAGAGTCCTCTAGTAACTTTATAATTCATGTCTAAATGTCTTTTTCATGATATAAACAGATACATATTGCGCAATGAAGGAGCCAGGGGTAGTAATGAAACTCAAATGAGATTTGTTGCAGCATGAATTTTGTGCAAGTTGTGATTTATTGTTTTCAAAAACCCATTCCACGCTCTCCTCGTCTCACCGTGTATGTGCAGCACCTTTTGTTTACCGCAACTATCATCTCTCTGTCAATCACGCTAGATTTATGTTATTTTCGGCAAACACAATAAGCTCGAAAGGCAGAGGTAGAGTCGCATGAGAAAGACAAAGCGTTTCTCTTCTTTCATCTGTTCTCCGTCTTTATCTCCACCTCTCGGCATGAAAGAAATTGCTGCCAGCAGGTAACACATTCAATTAATCACCTTATTCTTAGATACAAGTAAAACATGTATTCCTTGATAGCGTAGATACAATTCGATACATCTAGATATTCTGAAAGGCACAATTCTGCATGCAAATTTAAAAAAAAAAAAAAATCAATCTTAAGCTCTTTTTTTTCTGCAGAAGATGTGTAGTGCTTTAACAGGCAAGAGAAGCAATTAAAAGCTGGCAGAGGGTTAACTAACACCCAGTGGAGCAAAATCGATGAGCGGGCATCCTGCTTGAACTAATCACAGTACTGAGGTGAAGCCAGCCAGCAGACACGAAAAGTACAGGAAGCAATGACAGGGCTAATGGTTTGGAAAATGCTGCTGATGAATGAGGAGAAAAGGTTGTGACTCTGTCTTTACCCTCGTTTATTTACCTTGCTTCTGGGCGCCATTACATCTTGAATATGATACCAAAGCGTTTTTGGATGACACGGCGTGAAGGATGGTTAGATGCCTGGATAGATGGGTTAACATGCACTTTTGAATGTCAGCTACTTTTTTACTTATATGAACCAGTGACACTACTTGCCTCGCAGGTAGTGCTCAAGGAGGGTGGCAGCTGCTTTTGTAGACATTAAGTCCAACCGTCATTTAGACAAAATGTCTCAATACCATTTTCTTGAATGTCTTCTGTGTAAATTACTGCTTACAGCCTGTGAATCACTGTTTTTTTTTTTCCTTTCACTCATTCCACCGAGTGGCATCATCTATCATTTTGGGAGCAATGAGCAAGCTAATGGAACCTCTCAGCATTAACAAATAGGACCACTGAAGAATGTGCTATTTGCATCAGGTCATTGTTTGATCCATAAAAGAAAGGAAAAATGATGAAGGAGCGGTAAGGGTGTGTGTGTGTGTGTGTGTGTGTGTGTGTGTGTGTATGCGTGCGTGGGGGGTGGAGGGGTGTTTAAAAAAAAAGGCTTCATTCCCTATTGAAGACAGCAGTCTTGGCAAAAGAGTAAACAATGCAGCCCTGCATACAGCTTGGAGACTTTATGGAGCCATCTCCATGGCAACCCCATTTTCTAGTCATATCTTTAATGAAAAGGTAATGAGAGAAACATAACAGTCCCAACTTCATTACCGGAGTAAGATTCAGTAATAAAAACTGAATCAGAGCGTCTGTCATTTGAAGGAGCAACAACAGCAGCAGGAGCAGCAGGCAGCTACCAAAACACACTTTGGTCATCGAGAACGAGGAGACACATGCCTGTTCTGGTCAGCTGCTGATAAGGAGACGGGGGTCTCATTTCAGAGTCATCACGTCTTATTTACCTGCGTTACGTTAAAATGAATTTAACTTTTCAAAATGTTTAGAGTCTGCCTTTGGCTTTATGGTCACACATAAGTTGCCATAAATGGTGCAAAAAGAAACAAAACACTCCCCCGAACAAAGTAACATTAAAAATGTAATTTTCTTGTACAAAATATGTTTATATTAAAGCAGATTCAATTTCAATAAGAATTATATCTGAATACCAGTTTTAGTCAAAGCCTGTTCACTTCCTGTTGTCCCATTGTACAGAAAATGTCACAAGTTCACCTGGAAATGATCATGGATGAAACAAAATAGTTAAAATATTTTTTTTACATTTAAGGTAATTGTATTGACGATTAGATGCCAGAACTGAGAGCAAACAATGCCCTTTTTCCTTATGTTTTTCTTACAATGAAGAACTTTTTGACTTAAAAAAACACTAACATTCATTTAAAGTGCTGTTAGGTCACTACTGCTATATATTCTCTGCTGCTGTCGTTTGATGTGTGATATCAAAACGGCATAAAGAGACACGAGTTGGTGAGATGTCCCTAACACTTTTAGATTTTTGATTGAAATAAAGTAAAAAGTACAGCTTCCTGAGTGGACTCACGTGTCAGTAACATCATCTAGTCCCCATCCCCCTAGCCTTAACGGTATAACTCCAGCCTGAGTTCCTGTTTCTCTGTAGGTAACAAAGCAATCACACACCTCCAGCCCACCTAGATGGGTTGTTAAGCGGCTTGCAGAGGGAGCAACATTGTAGGCAGATGCCTCCTATATGAGATTTTAACAGGATGAGCAGAATTTAGCTGAGCCATCAGCTGTTGTGGGCTGGAATTGAGATCAGCTGATGTACTGGGAATGTGGGCTGAGCTTATTTGTATATTCTGGGTTAAACAGTGGATTTATTTAATTTAATTTAATTTTTTTTACAGCTGCTGTTGCTGAAAAAATAAAGCAACCCAAACAATATATTTGTGGGCTTAAATTAGACTAAAAAACTGAGGAGAATTCACAGGCTGGTAAACAAAACCTCTCATTTCACATAGCTAATGTGAAGACATGCATGAGTGTACTTTTAAATAGAAAACAAATCTCATGCCACTGTATAAACTGTAAGAACGATTAAACTTAGAAGGTAAAAACATAAAAAAAATCAACATATATATGAAATTAAAAAAAATCCTTTTTTATATTTCAGATCACATTTCTCTTTCATACATTGCTAAAATGTTCATCAAATGCATGGCTGCATATGAAGCAGTGTAAAAAATGCATTTTATGAGGGCAATGTGTCTTAGTACTCCTTACACTCTCATTACATACATATTTGACAGAAAGGATATTACACACGAGTGAGTGGAGGCGTGGAGTCGGGGGTGGATCAAATCCTCTTGGACAGTCTTTGCATTTTTACACCAGTCTGGGGATCGCCTCTTTGCATTTTACCAAAAAGCTCTGCATTCGTTTTGTTTGTTTAATTGGATACGACCTCTGGAAAGGGGTCGCCCTCCAGAAAATGAGATGTGGTCCCCTTTTGAAAACCCTGTGAGGTAAATATGCGTCACATTTGAAACCGTGTCTCACTGCAGCAGTTTACCTTGTCGTCCTCTCCTCATTATCACAGTAACCTTGTGATCTGGCCAATTTTTCAGTCGTAATGATGCATGATATTCTGAAAGTAATTTTAATCGGGACCGGGGAGATCCAGCTGCCAGGTATCAAAGTCTTTGGCTGCCTTCAGCAATGCACTCGAGCCATGCGAAGTCCACCAGTAGCCAGCCTTTCTCACCTCCTCCCCCCACAGCCCTCAGACATCTTCCATGCATAATTAGGTAGAGTCCTGTGAGAATAGCGAACATTTTTTTTTTTAACCAAGAGGAGGATTTTAAAGAAGCACAGTGTAATGTATTATTGTTTCAACAAGCAGTAGTCCCTGTTGGAGCCAGATACTAAGACAGCCCTGACAGATCCCTGACATAAAATCACCCAGATTTGGCATTTTGTCAAGCACTGATGCGATGTATTCCTACCATGCTGCAATTTAAATTTAACAATCTCTTCTTGAGTGCAAGCAAATGCTAACTGGGGGTTATACTGGAGTCAGCTGAATGATAAGTCGTTGGTATAATAAGAATAATGATTAGAATGACTACAGTCCGGATCTCCTATGAATACGTTTAAGGATAATTGCGCAGAGTAACTGGACTACTGTGTTTACAAATGCACAATAACGCCAGAGACAGGACAGTCCGGGAAGAAAGAGTCTACAGAGCAGCAGAGGGATCCGTTTGCATGAATACATTCTTTCCTCATTGTCCTCTCAGACAGGAGGATCATTACTGGCTGGACACATGCTCTGGCAGCAACAGCCTTCATTATGATGCAGCAGTTGACACAGGTTTAACAAAGAGAAATTTGTCTAGCATTTATTTATCTGGAAGAGCAGAGTCTGGCACAATAATGCTGGCAATGGTTATACCAGGCTAAGGTGGATAGACACTCAAGTAAGTTGGCAGTGGCTCACAGTGCTGCAGCCTCCCCTTCCCCTTCTCTCTACCATATCGCCCTCTCACACTTCCCTCAGGTGCAATGCTTTCTCCACCTCGCACATCAAAGAGAAGGCCACAGAGTGAAAGGCTAAGGCGCAGCGTGGCACACAGTTCATCTTCTGTTACATCCCGTTTTTGTGATTCATTTCTAAATTTGGATTTTTCTTGATAGATTAAAAATATTGGTTTTTGTCCAAAATTTCATCCGCAGCAAGATTTATTTATTTATTTATTTTCTATCATTAATGATTGAAGGCAGAAAACTTTTTCCTGGTAAAAGTCTACACTGAAGAAAAGCAGAATTGACCTTCTCATCTGTGGGGAAGGTGTGCTTAAGTACTGAGTTTTTGAGGTCTATCTTCTTCCTCCCAAGCTTTGCTGGAAGAAGAGGGTGGAGTGTTTGGCTCGTCCTTGACCTCCCTGTGAACCAAATCCACCAGGAGTCTGTTGCTGAGGAGATTAAAATCAAGCAACAATGAGGCACTGCAGGAGCAAAAAGAAAAAAGAAAGAAAGAAAAGGGGCCAGTGCTTCCTATATGTGGCACCAATCTGAAGCTGTGGTGTTTTAATCTTTTTTTGCTTGTAAAAAGCCAAATCTCTGCTTCTGCTATGACAAGTTCGGTTTCCTGTCAGAGCAACAAAAAGGTCAGCCCCACCATTTTTTATTTATTTACGGAGACCCAGAAGGAGATAAGAGATACGTGTGCTCTGTATGTCTTTGAGGCATCATCGCAGTGAACTGTGGTATCTGTCGAACATCCAGGGAGTGCTGTGAGTGCTGCACCGTCGTCTTATTACAGACAGCAGGTGCAGATGGTTAAAGGCAGGTGCTCTGAGAAAAAAAAGAAAAAAAGAAAAACAAGAAGAAGGGGGGGAAAAAGAACAAGCACCTGGTCTCTCTGTTGTAGCAGTCTGGGGCTGCTCTCACTATGATTAGCTTTGTTTCTCCAACAGAGCGCAGCAAGGAACAAGACCTACAACTTCATTAGGGCGGAGCACAGCAGCCCTTCTTTTGCTTTTGTCCTACACTTGACTGCTCTAAGTTAGGATAGTGTGTCGGAGAAGATCAGCTTTTTATTATGTGCCACAGCTCTATCGCATGTGCATATGCATGTTAGATGCTCTGACTCACGATGAGCGTGCACCGATAAAACCCTTTTCTGATTTTACAAACACCCGTGCGGAAAGAGAGAGACAAAGCCCTCAGAGCTGACCCGACAAGCAGATCGCTCCTGCAGGAGTTTGGCTGGGATTCAGTGTATGATTCTGACCCTCTACTGACTTTGTTGCCATTACAGGTGGCGAGACTCAAAGCAACGCCCAGGAAAATCTCTATAATTACAGACTCAGGATACTGTAGTGTATCTTCAAGGACGAGCAGAGGAAATGATTGCCGTACAGTGTTTGTATTGTCAGAGTTTGTATGCCCACAGATTTGCTTTATTCATGGCCTCACTTCGTCTGCCAGCCAACCATTTAATAATTGAAGGAATTATCAGGCCAGTGGATCCAAAGCCCCTCAGAAATGTGTCATGCCCCTGAGCAAAGCCTGCAGAAAAGGGGAGGAAAAAAGGAGAAAGAGGGGCCGTCTAATTCAGTACTCTGTGTGTACAACTACGCATAACAAAACCCTGCAATGTTCCACCTACATACAAAGACACATGCACACAAAGTTAAAAGACAGAGGTTGATGATGCCACAAATGGCAAGCTTTGACTGGCAGAATATCAATACATCATAACAGCGGGAGCCCATGCATGTCAGATAAATTTATGATTCCCTCCAAATGCTGCTCTCCTATTTTCCTCTGCATCAAAATGGGTGTTTTTGATGTAGCTAGATTTCACCATGCAGTTTGGCTAGTGTCCCTCATACAAAGAATGTGACTGACGCAACATTAATCTCCAAACAAAGACACTGGCACAACTACTCCACACAATTTCAGGGCTATGAGGTGGCAACGTCAGTCTCGATTTCTCACTGCTCCTTCACAAGCTGCTCCACTTTCTCCGAATTCTCATTTAGATCAAACAAAACACTCCAGAAAGGAGGTGAAATGGTACCGTTTAAATCCGTGACACACATGCACACAGGGGACCTCCTTCTCATTTTCTAAACAGAGTCGTGGCAAGAACTTTTAAATTTGCCATAATAAGGTGTGACCTACATGAGAGTGAGCCAAAGCCCAAACTCCAGCTCCCAGCAAGATTCCCGTCTACTGAGTATTCCAAAATGTAATGCATGAACATTAAGGAGGAGAGCGCTTCTCCTCTAAGACATAATTCTCTCATGGTTGACACACGACACTTCCTGGAGCATAGGTTAGAATATACACCGCATCCTTCAAGGCGAAAAGCATGCAATATTTATTTTATTGATGCACTGTTTGGTACATTAAAAACACGTTACCGACACCAGCCAGAGGTTGTAACATAATATAATCTCTTTGACAGTGACATATGAAATACTCCCCTTAGCTGACATTCATGAATAATGGCAGCTGTTTGGAAAAACTCTGAGGTTTATTTTCAAATAGGTTTCAGTTGCAATGCTGCAAAACAGCTATCCTGCTGTTTGGGTTTAGTGAGTAGGTGCTAGGAAATGCATCTTTTATATCTTGTATGAGCGCAGGACATTGTAACATGTGTTTAACAAAAAGAACAGGAAGGAAGGAAGGAAGGAAGGATGGAAGGATGGAAGGAGAAGATTTTGAGATAATGACTTGACTACACATTTACTGACAAATTAAAAACTAGAGACTTAACATTGCAGAGATATTTCATCATGTGCAAGGTGCTTTGTGTTATTTTTATGGCAGAGCTCCCTCAGAATAGAATCTCTGGGTTAAAGTGGCAGTCGTTCACTGTTTCCAGCGTCTGTGTGAAGGTGTAGTCTATTCTGCGTGGACTAGGGGCCTCGTTAAGGGTGGCAAGCCCAGGGAGTGCTCCTGAGGCAGCTGAAAGAGAGCCGAAGCACCACCAAGAGTAAGTAAGAACATACCAGCCCTTTGCTCACATAGCTGCCGATAATTTTCTAGCTCCAGACCATAATCCTGTAAAGGTTACGATAACACTGGACTCTGCAGATAACTTGTGACATCTGAAAGTGTTCCTTTGGCAACATTGTAACAACGCAGATCGAAAGTTACAAGAAACTGGTCGGTGAGATTATCAGAAAAAATACCTGTTTTACAAGAGAGATTCTTCAGTTATCAGGGTAAGATAGAGAAGAACTGCTCAAGTATCCTTAAGGGTGAGTGACAGTGAACCAGCATCCTCAATGCTGGGATACTAAAAACTGAAGCATCCATCCATTCACTTCTACTAACCAATTTAGTGTCAAGGTTGGCCTGGAGCCTATCCCAGAGGTCATAGGGCAAGAGGCAGGTTACACCCTGGACAGCTTGTTAGGGTGTAACCCAGTAGGGTGTTAGCTAACTCAGACACAGGGACAACCTTTCACGCTCAGAGTTACAGTCAATTTAGAATCACTAGTTAATCTAACATACACATCTTTGGACTGTGGGAAGTCAGAGAATCCAGAGAAAACCTATCCAAACACAAGGAGAATATGACAAGTCAATGCAGAAAGGCCCCAGCGAGCTAGTGGATGTGAACTCTTAGTAGATGATGATCATGAGGTAGGGCTGGGTTGGAAAGTGGCATGCAGATGTATAGCAATTGCAGGGAGTTGCTATAACTCAGCGGTCCCCAACCTTTTTTGTGCCACGGACAATATTTTATGCCCGACAATATTTTCACAGACCGTCCTTTTCATGTGTCGTGGATAAATACAACAAAATAAAACTAGTACCGGTACCGAAAAAAAAGATTTATTCATAACACACGTGAAAAGACCAAGGAAAACCGAGTTAACTATAAAAAAGATAACAAAATAACGCTGAAAACCGATAAAAACCCTGAAAACCATACATTTCACACCTGAGCCTCAACTCTCGCGGCCCGATACCAAACGACTCCAGGACCCGAGGCCCGGGGGTTGGGGACCGCTGCTATAACTTAAAACATCTATCCAGTGAACCATCAGCCTGGGTGGGCCAGGTAGCAGGAACTGCAACTCAGCTTAACTTCTGTGTACGTCTACAATGATATGAGTGACTTTTTAGTCACCCCATTTAATGTTTTCCAACCTAATTTTAAGCTGAAAGTGAAACCTGAACACAAAAACGGGACTGGCATGTAACACAAAGTGTAGCAACCTTGTCCCCCTGTTAAATTCAAACCCAGCCATCATTCCCCCTCCCCTGAGTTCCACCCCATCTGTTCCTCTGGTAGAAAAGTGAGGCAAGAGGGGGAAGGAGGATAAATAGGGGTTGGGGAACTGAGGTGAGGATAAAATCAGGATTCGATCTTCAGATAGAGGAGGTACAGATGATGGTTAAAAGGTGGTGGGTGTTTTGCATGTGAAAGGAGCAACAGAGTGAGTGAGGAGGAAAGCCAAAATCCAGTTGTCAACCACTTGACAAATTGCTTGTTTGGTTCTTCTGAATGTGCAAGTAGTCTTATAAGCAGATGTGGCTGTAAAATGACTGGAGACAATTTTGTTGACAGGTTGTAACAACATCACACCATATTTTGTGTGAATGTGTGAAGCTGGAACTTGTGATCGCTGTAAAATGAGGACATTTGAAACGGAATAAAAGAACTCTGCTGCCGCTGATGTAGCTATCAAAAGGCTTTCGGTAACAGCAATAGTGCACAACTCCTTTCGGACTAATTAAAAGTCTGGTTTCTGCAAAGGTTTAACTTATCAAGTCTACCAAGCAATGTTAGTTTAATTTCAAGAAAAGATGTCTTCTTACATTTGATCACCCACACTGCGATTCTACAAATGTTAGTTTTCAGAGAAACCACTTTGTGCTGAATAAATACTTCCAGTACAAAAAAATCAGCACAGCGAGATTTTTTTTCATCCTTTAAAGTGCAACTTGAATATACAATAAAACACAAAGATAGCTCAAGCATTAGGTGTTCTTATCTGCCTCTAGCCCAGTATTCAGACTGCTTTACGTTTCTTGTTTCCTCCCTTTGTTTGTCTGCCATGGCACGCACAACTCCTGTCACTTTCCCAGGCTTGTAAATGAAAGTGGTGGCCTGGTAGTCACTTCTGTGCGGCCATGCATAAGAGAACCTCCTCCCTCCCCCCTTGACCTGCAGTTGCCACTCAGACTGACATGCCTTGTTTTGTCTCCAAAATTCCTCCTTAGCCAAAGGTCAAGGTTCAGTTTGCAGCGGGTGGGAGATTCCCCTGCCACATATGGAGGCAAATTAGCGAACTGACTGGATTTGTTGGGAAGGTTGCTTGTGGTATGACAAACATATCCTCCTCCACACTCACAGTATTTGTTTATCAGGTATTTAGTCAATACCTAAATTCTGCATTATGCATGAGGCTACACAATACTTAATTACACTTGCATGATTTGGATTCCTCATTCAAATTAGGCTGTTTGATACATGGGGTATTCTCTAGAGAAGACATGTAATTACTGTACTATTTCTATTTGGCATAGAAACTCCTGCTTGCATGTATAAACAAGAAGAAATGTGAAGGCAAAGATACTTGTTCTGCCATCTAAAAATATGGTTTTAGTTCACACTTACACAGTTTTCAATCACACAAATGGAGTTTCTTCTTCTCCACAGTATAATGAAAGCATGAAGGCTTGGGTTTATGAATTCAAAATCCTATTTACCTTTCTACTACATTAAAGATCCTTAGCGAGGAGCACTTTGCGCCAAACTATTTGATGATAAAACCTTTGAAATAATGATTTAAATTTGAAATTGGGAGCCAGTCGCAAAGGATTCAGTCAGTATTTTTCTCTTTTGAGCCAAACCTCTTCATCTGGGGGCAAGAAGAGAAGCAGAAAGGATGGACGGGAGGGAGAGAGACGTGTACGAGGACATCTGTGTGTGTATGAGTTTGTACGTTTTAATTGTAATGGGGGTGTACATGTGTATGCATTTGCAAACTCGATGTTTGCGAGCATCGCCGTGCATTCCTGTGTGTAGTTTGTCTCTTGCCGAGTGCTTGATTTTTTTGAACCACTGTAAACACACCAGAGCCTTGTTAACGATGCCACTCAGAGTTAATGCTCAAAACAACTTTCAACTGAAAATCCGCTTTTCAGGAAAGTCTGAATTCCACGCTTATTACTGCAGAATAAATGCTGATCCGCACTCCACCTCAACGTGGCGTCGGAAATCTTTGGCAGAAACTACAAATTCCCTTTTTAAACATAGCGCAGAGTGTGTGTACACCAGGTAAACTGTATTTCCATAAACTGTCATTTCAGGATGCACTCTCGCCCCACGCACGTCAAAATTTCCACAGTAGGTTGCTGACAAGGGGTGGGGGGGACATTTACAGTACGTGGAATAAATCCTATCTTTTCTTTTTCTGCTGTTAAAATATATTTGACATATTCAAGGAGTGAAAGAAATGCAACAGAGACATGCATCCGCTACCAGTAAAACCCACAAAGATGCCGCAAAAAACTTCATATGGATGCTGACAACAGTGCACTGTGTGTTGAGGTTGCCCTCTGCTGGGCTCTTTTTTGCAACTTTGGAAGATAAGTTTAACTGCTTCAAGGCACAATATAATGTTACTTGATTAACATTTTAACAGAGCATTTACACCAGACCTCACTTCATAGAGGGAGGTGCTAAGCTATGGGCTGCCGAAGGTGCAGAACAGTTTGACAAAGATTAAATGCTGGTGTAGATGCATAAGTAATTGGAAGGATGAGAATGTAAATACCTCAGAGCAAATTTATTATTATCAGGAGATTGACTTTTTGCTCTTATTGCATTTGCTGTTTAGAATAAGAAGAAATAATAGCTTCATATTTTATTCTGAAAGTTGCTGTGTTTTCTTTTTAGTATTTGCATGTATTTAATAGCTGTAAAAAACCTATTCAAACTACCATAAGAGCCCTCAATCAATCATAGCAGCGTACTTATCATAAGGAGCCCAATTCCGCTTTTGTATGTATCCTGTGGAGTGTCGCCTTGACTTTGAGAACAGATTAATAAAAGAAAACCTGCCCGGAAATGAATAGGTGTGGAGCCTTTGCACATTGCATTGCCTTTGTCTTTGATTTGATTGTTGTCACACAATGCTTGAGCTATTTGATGTCAAGACACCGGGAAATTCGAAGATTTGATCACAAATAAAATCAGTGAAGAAAACTAGCATAAAAATGATTGCCTATGATTTTCTGATGATTGTCTTATTACAGATTTGCTATGTGAAAAGTGACTCCGGAAATCTCCCTTTGTGTCGGATAATTGGTTTAAACAGTGTTTAGACCTTTTAATTAAGTAATAATTATTATCATACTTAAGCAGCTTAACTGTTGTGCACAGCTTAAAAGTCCCCAAATTATATTTATAATATACAATTGAGGGTTTTTTTTTCCAGATTAATAAAACCTAAATTATTTTGGATCAATGGATCATAGTTACTGGTAAATAAAAAAATCACTGATGTGCATTTATCTATTTCATATTTCAGCTGTTTTCAGTTTTAATTCCTGAGATGTTGCTTGATAGATTAATTGATAATAATATGATTAATCTGCAAAATAGTACGAAATACAAGTTTTCAAATAAATAATAATAGTAGAATAAATAGATTAAGCAGATTAAACCTGTACTTGAGCAAAATACTCAGTTAGTACTGAGCTATCATCCAAAGGTATTAGCAGTGTTGGGAAGGTTACTTTTAGAATGTATTCCATTACAGAATACAGAATACATGCCCCAAAATGTATTCTGTAACGTATTCCGTTACGTTACTCAATGAGAGTAACGTATTCTGAATACTTTGGATTACTTAATATATTATCATGCTGTTTACAACTACGTGAATGTACTATTGCTGTGATTTATTACTGTTACTGAAGGTCCGCGGCTCCGAACCGTAGTAAAGGGACCTCTGGCTAATATGTCGGGCTCATAGCCGAAAACTAGCTTTACTTTGTTGTCTGGGTCAACTTTGCTAGCGAGAGACAGAGAGAGGCATCGAAAGGTTGCTCCAACGGAACTTATTGTTTTTGGAGGAAAACACGAACACAGCGTACAGTCGAGTCTTAATAGCTTACTTACAACTGGGCTCGTCAGGCACTCTTCTTGGCTGCAGTGGTTATTATTATATTTACATGCTTCCAGCTCCCGTTTTTGCTCGATGACAGCTCGTACTTTTCCTTTTTCTCCGTCCCTCGCTCACAGACACATAACGGGTATGGCAGTCAATTCTCCCTGCAGCACAGACTACACTGCCTATGATGCTACATTCTTTAGAGCTATGCCTGTAGCATTCTGCCTATTAGCTTAGCACAACAACAAAAAGCCGCTCTCTCACCCAGGAAACACACAAAGAGAGAGAGCGGCACCCTGTAACCATGGCAACCGTAACACTGCCGCCTGGAACTACAGAGCGTAGCTGTCAAACAAAACCCAAACAGGCCTGACCCGCCACAATATGAAACAGGGAAGTACCGCAGTGTAATCCATTTATTTCAACAAAGTAACTGTATTCTAAATACCACATTTTTAAACGGTAACTGTAACGGAATACAGTTACTCATATTTTGTATTTTAAATACGTAACGGCAGTACATACCCAGTGTTACTCCCCAACACTGGGTATAAGGTACTGTAAGGTTAAGCAGATAAGACTAAAGGGCATAGATCCCAAAGAAGGCACAAAGCGCACACACAACAGAAGGTAAACAGACACTCTGACAAAGGATTGAAGGGAAGGGCAGGGCTATGAATACACTTAAGGGTAATAAGGGAGAATGGAAACAGCTGGGGAACAAGAGGCAGGTGAACTAAATCCATAAATAATGATACAGGATGTAAAACAGAAAGTAAGACACACAAAACAGGGAAACTCAAAAGGTAAAATGAAACTGCATTTCAAAAGCATTTCCCCCGATGGAAAACAAACAAACAAACAAACAAAAAACCCATAAGAAAATACTATACAAAAGCTCAAAAGGTCCATGACAACAATCAATACTTTATCATGAATTTTTCTAATCAGGCTACCACTTGGTGAGCCTTTTGTTCTACAAGGGAAGGTGGTGAATTGGACATGAAAGATTTTTGGGTGAATTAATATAAAGCCCATTTTTAAAGAGACTATTTTCCATTCCCTCCAACAAGATGTGACATTTGTTATCTTTCTATGAACACACTAACAGTGATAAAATTCCTGCACTCATTATTAATTCAGCCCCAGACACAGGACAGCAAGGGTATCATTAAAAGGATAACACTCACAGACAAAAATCTCTACATTTAAATGCAACACATAACCTACACGCAGCAGCTTGTTGAACTAATCCCTTGACAAATGCAAAAACACATAATTGTATGATCCTCATTTGAAATAACACCAGAAATCATTTATTTCCATGTTTTAAGAAAAAAAAACTCCCTTGGAGACAAATAAATAAGGCAACAGTATTCAAAGTTATTTTCATGTCTTGGAAGAGTTTGGGGATTTTCGGTATATGGATGTGCTGCGGGAGTTTCATCCCATTCTCTAGTTTCTAAAGTGCCTCCCGTGTGAATTGCAACGACACAGGTTTTTGTATTTCTCTGGGGCTGCAGCAGCTTCATCAGCATGACTGATCTCATTTATCATAGTCGCATTCAAAGAGGCCCGAGGTGTAGGGAAGGGAGTTTCAACGGCAGTACCATCAGTGCAAAAGCACAGATCAGTGAGCTGCTGGGGACCACATGAATGCATGAATAACAGTTTGCATTTAGGATTTTGCTGCATGTGAAATTCCAGGATGGAGGAGGTGTATGGTGCCTCATAATGGGATAAACAAACAGATCAAATGGCTGCACTGCACTGCATCATCTTATGTACTGAATTCAACATTCCTGTGTCAATATTTTATGCTGAGATTTGCAGAATAAAAGCTGATTTTATTCAAACAACAATACCTTGGGTATATGTAAGTGATTTCTCTTGATTGTTAATATTACAATATAGTATTTTAATAAATAAATTTTCTAATTTTCTTTAAGTTTGCATTTTTAATATGAAGCTCGTGTTTATAATAATCGCTAAAATGTTGCCTAATCCTGTTAAATCACAGAAATCTCTTTAATGTTACAAGAAAAAAACAAAACATTAACTCAAAAAACAAGCAGAGGTATGAGCAGACAGAGAAGCTCCTTCTATAGCTGTGCGAGTAGACTCATCATCCCATGATAACCCTCTATGTAGCTCCACTTACCGCAACATTTTGTTCCTTTGCTTGTAATTGATTTCTACTTTAATTTATTAATATAGCCTATAGAGCGCCTGCAGCACAATGCTAGTTATCTGGGGCCCACCAGGAGCCTAATCTCTTAAGATGAGCTGAATTAATAAGCGTCTTCAAGTAACATATTGATTACAGAATCAATGCCTGTTTCTTTGCATCATGCTCAAATCATTATTATAAAATATAACAGTATTGTGGCACCTTGTTCAATCGTTTTACTTCAGTGCGCATTTCAAAAGGCTCTCTTTTAAATGATAGTGCGTAAGTCTTTCATAATGAGAGGGCATTCAAAAATACGATGTCTCGATAGTTGTTTTCCACCACCTCCAGGTTGTTATTGATAGGAGTTATCTGATTCCCTCAGCCCCTATTGCAGTGGAAGAGTTAACTTTTAAGGGTTTTTAATAAAGACGAAGTTTCATGGCTTCCAGGTCACTTCTTTCGTTCTTTCTTTCATGCCTACAGGCAGATGATGTCTTCTACAAGTATAATTTACAGGAATTGAGAGTTTCGTACAAATATAGAAGTATCAAATCATCCAGTCGTGCCAATAGGGACTAGTACTGTATATCTACACCTCGATCATCAATCTAAGTTGAGAGAATAATGTTGTATCCCTTCCAGGCACATACTGTACCAAAAAGAAACAATCCGAGGATACAAATCTGATGTCTTTTTTTTTTCAATATTATTACGTCAAAAGAAAGATGCTTCACAGTCACTTCACAGTACGCAGAAGCTGTTTTAATGTTATTTTGCACATTTGCCATTTGAAAGCATTTTCCTACACAGTGCACTTACAGTAAGCACATCAAATATCATTTTGAGCAGCTCAGCAAAACATTTATTGACTTTATTTGCATTATACATATATATATATATATATAATCTCTGAATATCTTAATAATAGGAAGTCCTTTAGGATTGTTTTTGTGGCAGAATGCATTCAGCACTGCTCCGAAAAAGAGAAAAGGAATGAAAGAGCAGCTGTTACATATATAAATAACACACCTTGGTGAAAATTAGCCAACAAAATTCAAAATTGTTGTTGTCTTCTAGAAATTAGACAGTTATTGCAGCTTGACAATATGTGTGCATAAAACGAAATCAGTAGATCACATATGCAAACTTTAGCAAGCTCTATCACATCTCTGCTGCAACACTCTCAGCGGGTTAGTTTGAGTGCAGTGGGATGAACATTGCAGATATCAAACCAATGCTGATCCACCTCCTTATGTGGCAGCAGGCCATTTCGTGGCAGAAAGGGCCGTCGCCGGCGATCACGACTGCCCACTACTTGCCAGAAGCGTATGCCCTTGAGTAGAAAGATGGCATTGTGAGTGTAGGAGAAGTAGGCAGCGTCAATGTTGCCATCTGGATGGTCTGTGTTCACCACAGGAGGGAAAACATCTCTGATGTTTTTTGGGGAGCCTCTTGCCAAGTTGTTGGCTTCCACGCTGAATGCATACACCTGTTCAAAGAGATAATTGCTCTTTTTTTTGTTATGCAGAAATCAATTCAATTATACAATGCAAACAATTCACAGAGGAACTTTAGTGCATTTGTTTGCTTGAAGACATTCCCTCATAATCCTAAGAAACAATTAATTAGCTTGGGTTTTCTCCAGGACTCTGCTTTTTATATCTGCATGTTCTACTAATCGGTATTGCTAGATTGCAAACCACAGATGGAAACAGTTTGATTAATGACCATTAAGCCTAAGCCACAGTTTAAGTTTAAATAATGTATAATGGTCTGTGTGTTTTAATATCGAACCACATCGTTCCAGCTTGTCATTTAAGCACTTCATGAATATTTCCTAATTTACTTTCTTACTGAACCTCATGTCTTTGCTCTTATATCAGTGTAATAATATCTGACAGCCAGGTAATATTGCACTTACAAGATTGTTTTTAAAGAAGTAGATGTGGGAGTCCCTCCTGTCATAAAAGGCTGTGTCAATAGGACTTGGCACCCCTGGGAATCCTTCAGAGATTAACCTCGGATAATGGTGGCCTTCAGAGTCTTGTCCAAACACCTGGTCGTTCTCACTATCATACCTCCAGAACTGAGCACCTGTAGATAAATAAGTTAATTACATTTTCACCAAGTATTCATTTGTTCACTAACTCTTTTCAAACAGTATAACTCTCCACTTAGTGTACCTCTGAAGAAATATACAGCATCTCTTTTCCTGGACCAGACATGGACATGTGCATCTACTCCATCCATTGGGATCCCATGCCAGCCAGTTTGCAGCGGAACTGGATCACCATAACGCGTTCTATTATTTCTGTTCTCATACAGCCAGTACCAGCCATCTCTCATGAAATAGGTGTTAAAGCGGATCACCACCTCCCCATAGGGTGTCTTCTCCTTTCTGATCCAATCAAACACCGCGTTGAACCGACCTTTACAGCCTCCTGGTGTCAAATGCAAGCAAAAAAAGGGTTTGCGTCAGTCAATTAGGGCAAAAATACAGCAAAGTGCATTTCTCTAAGAGTGTATAAGTAACCACTAGATGGTGCTGTAACCATGTACCATAGAGTTGCTGTATAGCTTTTCTGTCCATCCAGTCCATTTCAAAGCTGGACTCCTGCGGTAGATAGCTGGGCTGCATTATGGATCCGGGTCTATATATGTGAGGTAGACCCAAAACATGGCCAATCTCATGAACTGCTACCTGAACAGGTTTAATATTTTTAAGGCGTTGTTAGAGCAATGCGTTGTTAATCACTGGAATTATTTCAATCTGGCAGTTCCTTTGATCGTGCAGTAATATAATTACTTTGAGAAGGCTGATTCCACTGCCAACATTGGGAGTTGTGAAGTGCTCATCATCATCAAAGTGTATGTCACCCAGGAACCAAGCATGGGCAAATTCTTGACCAGTGCCATCGAACTTCTGATTACATCCCAGATGCCTTCCTATGAAAGAATTTCACAACGATGCAGTATGTTATTTGGCACAAAAAAGAGGTACAGTGGAAACATTAATGATCCTCTTCAGACATACATACACACGACCCTAAGAAGGGCCAGTCTAAGAAGACTGGTGGTGGTTTACTTAGTTTTTGTGTTTAATAAGCCTCATTAACAGATGCTTTATTAGTCTTAAACATATATGTGGCCAAGGAGATAACATCCTTTAACTTTTTTATCCTGAAATGACAAATTAACCTTCACAGACTAGTGGTGTGAAAGATCAAATCTAAACATTCCACATTTTATTCATAAAAATAGCGATTTACATATCCACCTAACAAGTGAAAGATCCCCAGTGTCATCTCAGGAGAAGACACAAATCCTTTTGGGGTTGTGTCAGGAAGGGCATCTGGCATAAATCTCTGCCAAACCAGACATGCGGAGCTACCTGCTGCGGCCCCTGTGAATAAAGGAGCAGCCAAAAGTAGCTTTCATGCTGCAATGAAGCTCATAAACATTGACTAAAACCCACCTGTACCAAATCCCAGCCTGATGTCAACATCCTCCAATGGGGCATGTGTATCCTCCACAAATTCCAGTGGCGACACCTCACTCCACATCCTGAAAGCCAGTCTGAAGATGTATCTCTGGTCGTCAATAGTCAGCTGGCTGCTGTAGCCTTCTCCTATCAGCCTCCAGTTTAACACCTTCTTGGAAAAAGCCATGTGGCCAGTTGGAGTCAAATCTCTCTTTTGCCTGCTTTTGGATATGAGACTTGCGAGATGTTCCTTCTTGCGTCTCACCGCTTCACTCTGATGCGCGTTCGCACTGGTATTCCCCGTTTGGCTGCCCGGTCTGCTGTCGTGCGAGCTGTTTAGGGAAGTGATCTTTAAAAGCTCCGTTGTATAATTCACGCTGGTGTCATTGGAAATGGCTGTGAACACACCGTCTGTATCATTAAAATTGAATATGTCGTCTTCAGAGAAATTTGCAGTACCTAAAGAAGTGCCACTGATTATGTCACTTGCTATGTTGTTCCTGTTGGTCTCAGTAAAACTGTCAGTGGTACTGTTTTCAAAATCAAAGTCACCACTGCTCTGAGGTGCTGTAGTGATGACAGGGATGGTCAGACCAGTCTCTTTATCAGGGACTCCACACCTTGGTTTGTTCATTGCTAACTTGGTGGCCTCATCAAACACCCCTGTAACAGGCAGACCTGAAACCCTCTGAAACTCTTTAAGTGCTGAAATAAAGGCTTGGTTCTCATTTTGACGGTTATAGCCCTGCTGATCAGCAGCTCTATGAGCAGCCCTCGAGTAAGACGCTGAGGTTCCCTCCTGGATTGTGGCTTGAAGATCGTCAAGGAAGTCACCACTGAAAGAAGTGTCTGAATCCTCAAACCGAACCTCCTCCCAGTTAACTGGCTTGATGAATCCATATCTAGAGAGAAATAACTAAAACAAGACACGGGTTACATTAGACAAATCCTGTGTCTGGTTAAATGGATGCTGACGTTTGAGAAACACAGGAAGTCAAAAAAGAAGAAAAAAACAATATACCTCAGCTGTGTACTTGTCTGTTATAGCCTGAGCTTTGTGAGAATTAAGTGTCTGCGTATCAGAGTGATCCCGATTATGGAAAAGTTTCTCTGCATCAGTTGTGCTAATGTTGGTCAAAAAGAACATAAATATCAGCTGGATTAAATTCAGCATCGTAGCCTTTAGCGGTGCACTCCTGGGTCTATATTCAAGATGAGATGATGACAAGTGAGGAGCAACGCTGCTTTATAAGCAAATCCTTTGCTTCTCCACACCCCTCCAGAGGTGTGACTCTACAGATGTAACCTGCTTTCTTCACCTCTGCGTGAAAAGTAAACTTTTACAATCTACAACTGCTCAATTTGACTCTTTCTCTGTGGTTATGTTATACAAGCTTCAGTGGTTTTAAATGGACCGCAGCTGATCCGTGGAAAGATGTTAAAACCTTCACTTTCATGTGGACCGTAAAAGACAGGGATGACCCCTGCAAGCACTGTGTTGAACAGGAAATAAACACACAAACATACACAAGCAATTACCACAGACAAAACCTTCAATATCATCACAATGATTGGCTTTTATTTTCTCAGTCATTTTCTTACATCATATAAAGCAAATTATAATTTTATCTTAGACTTTCCTGGCTCTGGTGCTGCAAAAAATAACTTCTTTCAGTGCAAAAATAGCAGAATCATTTGTCCAACAACAATAATGATGAGCAGTAAAGCAGTAAAACACACAAATAACGGTACATATTTACATATATAATAACAACAAACACCAAAGATGAGGCAGGTGGATTTTAAAAGCTGGTCACTGCAGAGTTTTAGCTATCGCTATCGCCAGGTGTTCAGCTGTTGGCTTTTCTGCAGTGCAGCTGACACAAAGGCCTTCTGCTGCTATTGCATCTTGTGTAGTAGGCCCTATGGCTGCAAACTGGAAACAAAGACATTTATGTGAGTAAAGCTCTGTTAAGCACTTCAGATTCATGCATTATTTAAATCGATCTGTGTATGACTGTGAGGAAGATGTACCTTTATTTGAGTCAGCTGTTCAGCCGAGAACCTCCGCACCACTTCAAGGCAAAACTTCACTCCTGATGGACTGAAGAAAGCTATGCTTGCTGGAATGCCCTATAAGCACACAAACAAATGAACAGCTGCTATATTGAAACAAATAAATAAATACAAGCAATAAGAATGACACTTTACCTGCTCTGTGAAATAGTTCTTTAGATTTTTCTCCAGATTGGGATGCTCTGCTGTTTGATAGACAGTTAATGTCTCCAGGGGCACTCCTGGAAACAAAGAAACAGATCCCAACAGTGATAAAGATAGTGCAATTATTATTTTATAATTAGAATAATCCCAATGGGAATTTTATCACCTTGACTTTTAATTGTCAGGCACAACAGGGGGAATGCTTACCATTTTCCCTTAAAGCCGTGGGCAAGACTTCCCTTTTGATTGAGCCACAGGGGAAAAAAAGCGGTGGGATATTGGTGGCCTCTCCTATGACGGGAATTATACGTGAGATCATATGAGTAATAAGAGCAATCATAAAATTACTATTAAAATTAAACTGTGAGGAATGTGAGACTCCAAAGTTACGCCGTACGTTCAATAATAAGTCGTGATAGCACCTCTGCTGTCCCTGTGTCCTCTCCCAAAGGGTTCAGACCTAGATTCTGTACTGTATGGGATAAAAATCATGAAAAGGAAAAAAATTGATAAGCTTTACAGTAATGTGGTAAATTCTTGAACCACCCAACATTTCTTTATATTTTGCTAGAAAATGGGAAATAGGCGCAGCAATGTTTTTAAAAGCGGAAAACACTAAAAAGACATTACAGTCTAGTCTTTTCTAAGTTATCTGCTATGTGTAGACACAACAATTGTTCATTCCTTGACTTGGGTGCATTTTTTTTATACTTGATGCATTCATAGGCCAGTGGTAAGTGGCTTAACAACCAAACCACATTCCTCTGAAAATGGCACAGTACAAAGCCTGGATTGAAAATAAGTGGAAAAACCAGCAAATGTCAAAAGACAAATTTGAAAGACCTTCTGAAAGCCTGGATGAGTAACTCAAGAGCACTTTGAAAAATTACAAGGACATCTGGGTCCTTGGAAGTAAAATACAAAGAAATGAGGGTGGCTCAATACTTTTGCACAGTCTGCTAAATACTGACATAAGAGTGTGGCAGAGAAAACACATTCAATCGTTTCAACTAATTCAATAACTAAATTAGAAACTCACTGAGAGACTCAGAATAAAAACCCACTGTCAAATGTTACTGAAAAAAAGAAGCTAAAGCACACATGTAGAAAGTGTTGCACCTGCTTGTTTTGTAAAGACACAGAACAATCACTAACGGCAAACTGTCACTTGTGTATAACAAATGGCTGAAGGTAGACAAAGCATTTCACACATCACTATGAGCACCAGGTGCCCGACACACTCTGGTGCAATTAGCACGAGTTTACAAGGAGCTCAAGACACAAAGGAGGATTCTGGGAGAACATACCTTTGTCCGTAAATGTGACTCACCTAATGAAGCGGTGGCCTTCCCAACCACATAGATGGACTTGGTGTTCCATTTGTTTTTCACTGCTTTGTCCCATTCTCAAAAGCACAACGTACACTGGACATTACAGAATGTACTACACAAACTTAACTTGTATTTTTAAGATCTTTACCAAAAAAAGTCATTTATATCAATGATATACAGAAGCTTGGAGAAAAGTAATGTTTATCACCTTCCCTTCTTTCATCCGCTTCCAAACACATCCTTACAGCCTCCACTGCTCTTGGACTGGTAAATATGAGCCCACCGTATTTCTCTGGTTGGAAAAGCTGGAATAAGCAACAAATACATAAATCCATTGAATATGCAAACTGTTAAAATGAACGAATTAATGAAAGGACAATGGAACAACAATTTACCTTATCTGTCAAAGTGTTTAATGACACAAACTTAAAAGACAGCACCGGAAGTAGGGTTCCTTTATGTCCTCGTGATTCCAGCTCCTTCGGAGTGAAAATAATAATTGTTCAACTGACAAATTTTAAGAAACTGGTTAAAAGCTAGTTGATTTAACTGTAAAGGGCGTGTACCTTAATATAGGGATCAGGTCCAGACTCTCCATGTTTTGGTTCTTTAAGCAGCAATACACGCATCTTGAAACACTGGATTATTAAAATAACAAAGATGGTTAATTCCGAACAAACTAAGGTAAAATAGGTTTACTAAGGTCTGCAATAATGTCAAAGTCAGAGGCTTAAAGCTACAAAAACACTGAGGACAGTGGGTGTGAAGGTACTTTAAGCAACGTTACACCCTAAAACGGTCACATGCTGATAAGACTGTTGTTGAGTCACGATCATAAGACAGTACATGAACAGCGAATAAATTAAGCGAATGGGCCATTTTAGTTGAAAGTGTATGTTTAGTGTCTTCTTCCGTAAGAGTGTTCTTGTTTACCCTAGCAAGACACGGTGCATGACAGACTATCTACGGTAGCCATTAACAGAACCTGTCTGTGATAATGTGTGATAGAAGCGAATATTTCATTCGCGGATAGCTACAGTGACACGAAGTACAAACGGTGAAAAAGACGAATTATTAGGCAGAATTTATGTACCTCCAGTGTTCATTCAGACTTTCATCATCCACGGTCGAGGAGGGGAGACAGAACACTGTCAAATTTACTAACCTTGTAAAATAATCGTATTACAAGTAATATTACAAGAATGTGTTTATTTAATTTAAAAATATAGTATCAATAATTTAAATTAATATCTACTACACGTGACAAAGAGTTCGGGGGCATCTGAATTTATTTTCGTCCCCGTTTTATAGGATGGTTTATTCCATTTCACCAACAGGCGACAAGCCGACATTGAAGCTCTGAATGTGGATTTAATAAGCGGCAAGCCGTGTATATGTGGAGCCATAATGGCGGCTTCAAGGTTTTAGTTTCGTAGCTGACAGTTGTTAGTCTTTGCCCCGCCCACTTAGTAGACACGTGTGTTTTAAGTTTGCAGCATGGCTTCATTGGCTAAGAAAAGGGCAGTAGGTTTTGGTGAAAAACCCGAGGAAAGTGACAACAGCTCCGATGAGAATCCAGAGGATGAAGACGATTCCGGAGAAGAGGACAGTGAGGCGTCAGATGAGGAAATTAATGAGGTAAAAGAACAAACACGTCTTAGAAGGGAGGCATGGCCTTGCTAACTAGTTAGCTAAGTCAGCAGTAGGGCTAATGTGAACGGGAAGGCTCATGAAAATAATTTTTTGGTTAATCATGTGAGAAAATAAATAACTAATATACTAGAATATGTTATTTCGAAGATACTGTACTTGAATACGCTGTAATAAGTTAACCCCGTGAAACTCATATCGGAAAGTTTCGCACAACTAATCAGTTTATGGGTTACAATAAAACTTGCAATTACGACTTCTACGCTTTCAGGAGGTCGTTGTAGACTTTGAAGCTCACACCATCTCAGACAATGACTTCAACGGCATAAAGAAGCTGCTGCAGCAGGTTTGGGTTCACTATTGTTATTTCACGTTTCAAATACTGTGTGCAAGCAGCTGTCACTGACGTCATTTCTGTTATGTTTGGATCCAGCTTTTCTTAAAAGCTCATGTGAATACATCAGAGATGACAGACATCATCATCCAACAAAATCATGTTGGAAGTGTCGTCAAGGTGAGTAACTCGGTAGTTAAATATAAAAAGGATTTGTTCATTATTTTTGTTTATTTCTCCAGTTTCAACCCAAAAACAGCAGTGCTCAGAAGTTTACATACATGATCAAGGAATTATATGTCATGAAAATTTGGGCTTTCAGTGATTTCTTTGAACTGTTCATCTTAATGCAAACAATGCATACTGCACACATCTTAATGACTTAAAAAAAGCATTTGGGAGTACATGTTTGAATTTCTTTTTGAGTTTTATTAATCCAAATGGGATCAGAAGCAAACATGAGGAACCAAAGGGCTGAAATATATACATACATTTATTTAAATATTTTGATTAGGGGTGTTGAAGGTTATACAGTGTCTTGACTTGATGAGGCCAAGGCTTATTTATCTTATTTGCAATCATTATTTACTACAACTGGTAGTTTATCTTTAACAGCAATACTTAGAGCAGTTATTCGAATGTGGGACAACTTTGCCAAGATCTGGACAAAGACATAAACTGTCACCCTGAGATGAGTTGTTTTGAGACTTGTTTTGGATGTTCAGGAACCACCAAAGTTCAAGCTGTGAACTGGAAACTGCTGGAACACCAGCGTCAATTCACTGTCCACAGAGAATCCTTTGAACCTAAGAACACTATACTTTCAAACATGGTTGTGGCAGCATGATGCTCTGGAGCTGCTTTGCTGCTAACAGTATTGCTACATTGTACAAAGTGGATGGCAACATTAGGCTGGAATAAATTCAAATGTGTGCAACCAAGTGTTTTCTTTTTTTTAAAGGTGTATGTTGTGCAATTATTCCACCTGGAAAAGGAACAGGAAAAAAAAAACATTTAAAACCCAAGATTGACATTCATGCTCATTCACATTCATTTCTGAGCAGCTGTTTATTTACTTGTCTCTCTACTATGCTCCAGCAAGCTGAGGTGCCCGAAGACAGCGACGATGATGACGACCCAGATGAAGTGTTTGGCTTCATCACCATGCTCAACCTCACAGAGAGAAAGGTCAGATGACTAGCAAACGAAAACGAATTAGTCTTGAATGGGCTGGAATATGTCAGTGTTTTTAATATAAATTGTCATACCTACGTCTGGAACTGTTCACAGGGTGTACAATGTGTGGAGGAGGTGAAGGAGCTTATTGTGGATCAGTGTGAGAAGAATGCTTCTCATATTGTGACAGAACAGCTGGAGAAGATCTTTAATGATAACAGCAAGCCTGTGGGGCTGCTGCTAAGTGAGCGCTTCATCAATGTGCCTCCACAGATTGCCCTTCCACTGCACAAACAGCTCCAGTAAGTTCTGCTTTACCTTCTCATTCCATCTTTAGTGGTTTGTTATTGGTGTGAGAGCAGGTAGAAGATGGTCAGGATGGTGTTTGAAAACATTGAAATAAGACAGAACATGTGCAATACTTTGCAAATCTTATAAATCAGCATTTTATTCACAGTAGAATGTATGAAATATATCAAATGTTTAAACTGAGACCTTTTAGTATTGCATGAAATATATTAGCAGCAACACACCTTTAAAAATGTTGGGACAGGTCCATGATTACTATAGTGTAGGATCCCCTCTTAACAACTGTTGAACATCTGGGAACTGATATTTACCAGTTAACCTAATTGGCTACAAATGATTCCAGCTTTTTCTTTTTAATACCACTTACTTTTCCACCCTTTTATTGCTCTCATCCCAACGTTTTAATACATGTTGCGGTCATCAAATTCAAAATGATACTTTATTTTTTATGAAACATTTGATGTTTTGTGTTCTATTAATAAAATATGGTGGTGAGATTTGGAAATGTTTCCATTCTGTATTTATTTTTAATAGAAACTAGAAAAACATCCATTTGTGTGGGTTAAAAGATTTTCATGTTACGGTCCTTTAGGGAAGAAATCGCTGAAGCTCAGAGGACAAATAAGCCCAGTGGGAGGTGCCACTACTGCCTGATTATCAGCAAGACCTGTAGAGAAGAGACCAAGAGCATCCCAGCCACAGAAGGAGCTCTCAAAGAGGAATACATGTTTGTCAATGCAGAGGAGGAATTCTTTTATGAGGTAAAGTGGGGGAAAAAAATCTGCACAGAGTTCAAGGTTTTAACTAAATATTTATTATACACGGGGCTACTTGCTTAACAGTATCTGGGTAATAATACAGCAGTTCGTTAGCTCATGATAAATATTTAAACAGCCATCTGATAACCTATTCAATATATTTATACTCTGATTTCAAGCCTGATCCGTGTTTGCCTTACAGCAAGCCATCTTGAAGTTCCACTACACAGTCCAAGAAGAGGCAGACTCCTGTTTAAGTGGGAGGTGGTCATTTACGGACGTGCCCATGAAGCCTTTCAGGACTGTGATGCTGGTACCCACAGACAGAATGCCTGCCATCATGGAGAAACTCAAAGAATATCTATCAGTGTGACCTTCACAATAAACCAAGACACCTATGGACACAGTGACAGCTTTCAAGCTTCTGAAAAACATTCAATATATTCAATTTTTGTACAGTTGGCTTTAGGGATGCGTGTATTCATATTTAAAATATGTAGGGCGATAGTTTACCCGTTTTTAGAAATTTTAAAGACAGTTTGTACAAATTGTAAAGACATAGGGAATAATCACATACTTGAATACTGGAAGAAACTACATGCAACTGCGTATCAAAGGGTGTTTATAGGAAGACTTCAAAATGAGATGAGCTTGGTGTTAAGTTGTAAACAGAAGAATGGGAGTAATGGCTACAGAGCAAATGAGTGGTTTTTAACACTCAGCTACACGTTTCATCCCTTCAAGAGCAGACTTTCCTTGATGTACATTCTAAGATAAATGGGCAAAGCACAGTTATTCTGAGCAAGTTGTTTCATACGTATTTCAGCTTTAAAATCAGATCCTTGGATGTGAAGGTATATCAAATGACAGTGCGCATAAAGTCCACACCTAAGCAGTGTTGCGGAAAACCCCCTCACTCATTGTTTTTAGATCACAACTATTAAACTGCAAACTTTTCTATATTTACAACACAGACATCTTTGCCTTCTCAGCACTGTAAGCACATTGGGTAGTACACATGAGTAATTTAATGTAATAAATTAAGCTTTACTGTATTAATTACACAAATGTCTTACAAGCATTTATGCATTTGCAGTCTAAATTTGTGATTTTCAGTTTACTGAATCATACATCTGTCATAGGTCTGTGTCACTGCTGCACAGCCACTGTTTACGTCACCACTTATTGTTGCAGCTTCCTGTTTCTTTTCTTTGCGGTTTTTGGATCCCTGTGGGTCCAACATGTCTTGCAGTATATCTTTGCTTTCGCTAGGGGGCAGATTGTAGAAGAAGTACAGTGGTGCAATTTCAATGAACCTAAAAGAGAAATTTGAAAACCAATATTAAATGTAAAACATTTGCGTCAACACAAGATATTGTGTAGATGAAGAGATTAAAAATATTCAAATTAAAATGAGATCAAATGGCTCATGCTTACTGCAGTCATAAACATGTTTGTTTTACCTCTGCACTACACGAGAGATAAGCCATGAGACCTCAGTTCTAATCTGTACACAACTGTTCTGATGGGGATTTGGAGGAAAACGGAATTGACTTACACTTGCGGGGAAATTTCCGAGACTATTCTCATGCAGTTTTCTGAAAGGATGTACTCATTGAAAACAACCCACTCAGGCAGTCCCAGCTTGTGTGACTGAGCCCCGTAGCAGGAGTGTGGGTGCACCTGGGCCATGTGCTTATGTGCAAGAATGAAGTAGTTGCCTGATCCGTCCACGTCTCGAGCGATCTGGGAAAAGAACAGGCTTCGTAAACTTGAACACAATTGAATTGCTGGAGGCAAATTCATTGATATTGACATTTTGTTTTTCTGTACCTGCATGAAGAATCCAGCCAGCAGAGCTCTTTTGATGTTGTGAGTGTTCGTCTTGGTTCCAAAGGAGGGTTCAGAAATGGGGAGCTCAATTCTGTTCAGTGTGTCAGTCAACTCTGATCTAATGGAATCAGCTGTCCTCAACGCAGAATGATCTAGAAAATAGTCCTGGCACCACTTTTCAGTCGTCAAATCTGGGAGAAAACGTCATGCACAGTGATAGAAGCGCTGTGGTCAGCAGTATTTACGTCAAGTTTCTATTACAGTCAAAACAGTTTAATTCCTAATGCCTTTTAAATAGATCAGATTGAGTGGAAAAAATGACAATGTGGAGGTAATTAATTCAAGAGTACCGTAATATGATTTACTAAAATTTCAAGCAGTTTGCCTCTCGGAATCTAAAGAGTTGAAATGTTCTTGGGCTTAAATGAGAATGCATTTGGTATTAACATACACATTTTAGCTTTTTTTAAAAACATTTTTAATGTCTTCTTTTAACTGTTTTTTGCGTTAATTTTTAGACTAGAATAGAATAGTTTATTCTGATCCATCTGGTTATAATCCTTCATGAAACTGAAATGTAACATCTGTCCCATAGGATAACACAGGCTTTGAATCTAGTTTTAATTTACCACAGTAGAGAACAAAGATCAAGTCACCAGTCATTTCATTAGGTACACCTGTTTCACCACCTGCTCATTGATGCAAATACCTTAATTGATCAAATCACATGGCAGCAGCAGCCCAATGCATTTAGGCATTTAGGCATGGTCAAGGTGACCTAGCTGACGTTGGAAGCGAGCATCAGAATGGGGAAGAAAGATTAAGTGACTTTAAATGTAGTATGGTTGTTATACCTGACGGGCTGGTCTGAATATCTCAGAAACTGCTGATTTTGCCAAAATGGGGATTTTTCCACACAACAATCTCTAGGGTTTACAAAGAATGGGCAAAACAGTAACAACAAGTGAGGGGCACACTGTGTCGACCTGATACAAAAGCAACAGTAACTCATATAAGCACTTGATTCAACCAAGGTATGCAGAAGATCATCTCTGAATGCAACAATGTTGAACTTTGAAGCAGCAGAAGACCACACCAGATTTAAGAACAAAAAAAGAATTGAACCAAATCGCTACAATTTGCACAAGCTCAACAAAATTGGACAATGGAAGACTAGGAATGTTGCCTGGTCTGTTAAGCTTTGGTTTCTGCTCTGACATTTGGATGGCATAAACACTGCGAATGCATTAATTCATCCTGCCCCGCATCAACAGTCCAGGCTGCTGGTCTAAGGGATATTTTCTTGGCACACTCTCCGCCCCTTACAACCAATCAATCATCATTTAACTGCCGCGGCCTACTTGAGTATTGTTACTCACCGTGTCTATCCCTTTATGACCACACTGTACTGGCTCATTATCTTGGCTGCTTCCAGCAGGATAATGTTCAAATAAATAAAGCTCAAATCATCTTAAATCTGTTCCTTGAACATTACAAAGGAATGTTTCCAGCACCTTATTGAACCAATGCTATGAAGAAATAAAGCTGTAAGGTATAAATAATGAAGTGGCTGATGAGACTTATCTCTTGAAGAGAATAGATTGGTTCTGTTCAATGACAGTCTTACATTGTTCTCTCTGGTTTTGTTTGTAGGCATTGTAGATGTTTATGAGGGTGAAGTGATCTCCTTCAGGGTGCTGGAACTTTCTGTGACACTGGACTGCCTCGTGGCTCATGGCAGCAGGCGGCTCCACAAAGCAGCTTGGTGCTAAAACACAACAACAAACAAGGTCGACTTCACTGAGAGAAACCACTCTCACCAAAGAGCATCAGAAACTGCAGATGAGCCAATACTACGCTGTCCACCTGGTGATTCTACAAACCAGTCCAAGGATCCTCACTTGTAACTAATCTTAAATTTTGGAGTGGGAAAATGTAAAACGTACGTACCTGACAACATGGCTGTGATTGTCAGCATCTCACTCACACAGTCAAACTCGCAGGATGCTAGCAGCGCTTTGGCCATCTGAGGTTCCAGAGGGATTTCAGACATTATGATGCCAATTTCAGACAAGTTGCCATCGTCGTCTAAAGCTGCAAGGTAATCGAGCTCCTCCAGCGCCTGCATGAGACCCTCTGGATCTGCAACAACAAATGGAATATTTTAAAATTTCACACATTTCATTGCTATATCTATTAAGGGGGATAAAATATCAACAGCAACTTGTGTCATCTGAATAATCAAAGACACAGTCATCACAAATCAAATGCCTTCGGCTTTTATTTCTTTCCTATAGAGAAAATATAATTTATATAGCAAGTGCCTTTTGTCCCACATTTTCAAAAAAAATATTACAGCACTTTTGGCATGGACTTCCTCTTCATTGTGCTCGTCTGGCACTGCAATACATGAGACATGTTGTGTAATCGTTAATGAGCTGGCCTCTTCTGTTCATGTTAGGGTGGGTCAGAGCACAGACAATGGTTAGTAGCTGGGCTGTCAGCTCAGCTAAGTCATGGATGACTGGGCTCAAACAGCTACACAGAGCCCTTCCTGAGTCAAAAACCTCCCACATGCAAATCTTTGGCTTAGGTTGTGAGAGAGATGCTGTTAGTGGGAACCAGTAAAAACTAAAATAACGAACAAAACTTCTTGTTGTCCTGCATGTGTTCCAGTGGCAACTTGTCTAGTTTCCTTTGGACAGATATTTTACCTGGTCTGTCGATGAAACTGCACTGTCCAAGGCCTGCTATCTCCATCCTTTTGAGGAAAAGAACTGTCGGTGTAATGTTGGACTCCAAGATCTGTGGGGAGTTCTCTGCAGAAGTTAGGCTTGCTTCTGGAAACAGGCAGAAGCATTTACCTACAGGAAAAAAAAAAAAAATCAGTAAAACTGTTGCACTTAAATTTTGTGTTTGTTTATTTTTGCTTTTTTTTAAAAAAAAAAAAAAAAATAATGCTGGGAAGGTTTTTCTTTGGCTTTCTTAAGTCCAAATATTAATTAATATTGTAATATGTCCAAATCTGCAAGTATGAAAATTATCCAAACGAATGAAAGGATGACAAATTAACCAGTCTGCTTTTAACCAGGCTTTTCTCATTTTTGTTGTTTCTAACCCAAGAAGCATCAGATTTAGTTACCAAAGATGGCAGCTTACATTTTTTCAAAGAAGAAACTTTTTAGATAACCGCTTTAAGTATTGCCAAGTGAGGAGATGACATGACAATATACCTGATGCTCCAGACAGCTGCTTGCGAATGTCTGCCTGGCATTGACTGATGGGTTGAAGAACCTCTGAGCTAGCCCTTACTCTCGGATTGTACACCTTTACATAAAAGTAAAAACAGTGCTAATTAATATCAGAGGAATGCTCATTTAAGATTACTACATCATTTTGGAATTAACTTACCATTTTCTTCTGGACTCCCGTGTCAATGACAAATTTGACAGACTCTGTAGGCCACCATGCATCCTCGCCTTGACGGGTACTGAGAAAAACCTTTCTGGACTTTGTGGAGCATGACTGCTCAGGCAGGACAGGAAGTAGCCCTCCCTGGCCTGAGCACAGGACTACAAGTACCATTTGTCCCAACTGTCCACCCAACCTGGTCCCTTCTCTTTGGAGGATACTATAGGCACAGTGGACCTCCTGCAGGAGGTAGTGGAAGCGAAATTTAAACCAGATCACAACAGGCGTTAGCACAGTGAAGGAGCTGTTTGAAATATAAAATCTTTTACCTCAGCTGAGCCTAAAAATACGAAAACATCTCCACCCTCTTTGGTCCGATGGATCTCCAGCACGAGTCTCAGTGCTGAGTAGAAGTAGTCTTTGTTGCCGTTGTTGCTGTGGACAACTTCAGCAGTGCATGAGGACTCTAGACTGATATGCAAGACACTGCCGTAGTGCCTCAGAAGCTTGTCGGTCATGGGCGGCACAGTGAGAACCACCACCCTGAGCTCAGGCCTCTGCAGCAGGATGTCCTTGAGGAGACCCAGCAGAATGTCTGTGCTAACCGTCCTTTCATGGGCCTGGTCAATGATTATGACCCCGTAGTGCTCAAGAAAAGGGTCAGACATCATCTCTCTCAGCAACATATCATCAGTGCAGTACCTGATAAACCAAAGTGATCAGGAGGGTTAATAATAGAGGTTTATAAATCAGGAATAAGATACGGTCAATTTCTCAGCCTTTTGCTTGAGCCTGTTAGTTAAAAACACACACAGTACAGTCCCCCCCTCCACACACACACTTGGGAACAGCTGAAACCCTTTTAAGTTTTAAGTCTTAATTTTTTTGCAGCTGCTGATTTAAACATCTTTTATGCAAAGTGGATCTCTGGCTGACTGGTGAGACCAGTATTTACCCTCTTTTAGCTCCCTTTCATTTCTCCGTGTCATACTCCTAAATATTATCGGGCTCTTTAGCTGCTGAAACCTCCCCTGCGTTCAGCAATTAGTCGCCAGCTGCTTCTGCTTTCAGAAATTAAAGGCTCACTTCAATTTACACCATGCTGTGAAAATGATGCACGTATTCTATAACATAAGTGAGAATAGGGGTCATTTGCACATGGCACTGTAGGAAATAACACTCAGAGATGATCGTTTTTATTACTAACATTTACTTGATTAAAACCATATCATGTGCAAAGCCCAGCACAAGTTTCAAAAGCAAAAAGTGTTTAGTTTGCATTGATATATTAGATGCAGTACTGTGCAAAGGTCTTGAGCCATCTTTCATTTCTCTCTCTCTATATATATATACACATCTCATTTTACTGGGAAAATGGATAATAGGATACTGTAAAAACAGAGTTTGTACATTTCTAATGGGGTTGAAAGTCAATATTTGGTGCAACCACCTTCACTCCTCTACATACTCTGAACTCTCTCAGTCAAGCTTTCACGTCATTTCTTTAAGTTAACTTCACAAACAGTTCTCCAGCCTTCTTGAAGGACATTCAAAGCTCCTCTTTGGATGCTGGCTGCCGTCTGACCCTTAGTATTGACTAAGGGTCAGACGCATCTTTCAGGCGTTATGGCAGGTCTTCTTAAAGATTTACATATCTTTAGGTCTTCCTCTTTTGTCCTCCACTTGTCCAGTTTAATATTGCAATATTTCGGAGGCTTCTACTACTGAGTGTTTGACATTTGGGACAATAAATGACTAATAGTTACTGCGCCATAACAAGAGTCGTTGAATATTAGGCTATACAGATATGCGCATAATTTCCTGACTTTGAACTGGTCGACTTTATTTAGATCAAGAATGAGCTCTGTCCTTTGTCAGCAGTGAGCCTCCATCAATTAATAAGGAATAGAGGAAAGGAAAGATTTAAGAATGAAAGGGGCAATTTGTGGATTATATTCAAATGATATTCCACTGCTGGCAGTGAAATAGACACAGTAAGAGCTCATTAACAAACCTCAAAACAGTGTCAGAGGAGCAGCAGGTCTCCAGAGGGATGGTGTAACCAACTTCATGGCCTATGTTGACGTCCATTTCATCAGCGACACGCAAGGCCAGATCTACAGCCTGCTGTTTGTCGGTCTGAGTGCACACAACCATACCATGCTGATACTGGACAGACAGACAGAACTCTGCACACCACTGAGGGATCTGAAAGAAGATCATTGATAAACGCTTAAAAAGTCTTTATAGTAAAATATGATTCAGGACATCAGTACTACCCCAAATATTAAACAAGAGAATGTTTTCTACCACATCAGCTGTTTTTTCTCACTCACAGGCGTCCTTTTCAGATTATCCCAACAGCTTTTGTTTAAGCACACAGCAAAACAAACTGTGACAGGAGATATCCTATGCTATTATCGCTCATAATGCAAAACTGCTTTGGCAGCATGTGTCGGCTCCAGCGGATCAGGGCTTAGCAGCTGGAGGTCCCCTAACACCCCTGCTGGAGCCTTTGTGCAGACTGATGGTCAGGCAGGCAGGAGTTTACACAGCTTCACAGTGACACAACATCATCTGCTGAGCTGGGCAGCTTCTGTTCACACAAGCATGGCAACACTGAGTGACAAACGGGAGTCCTAAATATATCAAATCGCAGTGTAGGTTATGCTCTGGTAAACGCCCCATTATTATGAAGCTCCACATTCATCCTGTACATAAGTCCAGGTTCATAAATTGAATGTAAAATTTTCCTTACTAAAATAATAATAACACTGACTACACTCTTACCTGTGTACTCCTGCCAGTCTTTGCTGCCCCGGACACAATAACCAGCTGGTTGTTTGCCAGAGCATCCTCAAACTGACATCTGACCTTCCACACACTCAGAGTTTTCCTCTCCTTCAGTAACTTGTAGTAACGCGAGGAAAAGGGCAATCCATCGAACTGATTTAACTCCAGATCATCTCCAAATCCAAAAGTGTCTTCTGCGGGACTTTCTTCACGGTCAGGGCAAACGCTCGGCTCTGCCAAATTATTTTCCTCCCACATGACATACGGGTTTATCAAGACTAGTGCACATTAAGTTTTCTTCTTCCACTCCAACTACAGGTCCATTCTTCTCAAATCGGAAGCATAGAAAAACAGACTGCGTGCCTTTCCATCTGGCGTTTTAAAAAAACAAAAATCCCACGCTATGTTCGCGTATTTGGACGGAGTACAAGGTGAGAGAATCCTTTTGCTAAAGCTTTTGTTTCTAATGTTTTATTTAAAGCTGTTCAAAGTTTGCAGCTGTCCACTTTGGAGCTTGGTACGTGCAATGTCCATCGGTGCGTAATTTCATCTCAGCGTGGTTTCACACGTGTTTTGATTTGCGTAGAGCTTCACATGCACCAATAAGCACGTCCGAGAGACTGTCATAATCGCCTGCATATTATCATGAAATCACGTGTAAAGCAGTGAGGACACTTATGGCGTCGTTGTTGCCACCAGTAACAATATCTCTAAAAATATCTTTTCACGTAACGTTGAAAGGTACAGGCTCATTAAAGTGTATTAGAATTTCAGCAGTAGTCAGCAGGCTGTATATAGATGATTATTATTGTTTTTATATTTAAATGTTAGCTGGAATTCCATTTTTAACTTTAGTTAATGTTACAATTATATTCTTACATAATTGGCGTTCATTTACAAATCACCTTATCTTTATCAGAGTAATAAATGAAACTATTTCAGCTCCTGATAAACAGCAAATCTGTAAAAAATAGAGCTAAAGCTCCTGAGAGCAGCCAAAAACAGATATGTCAGTAATTTTGATCATTATTTAAAGCTTTTAAACCCAATGTTTAGACACTTCACTGAGGTGACACTGCGTCTCATCTCTCACCCACTGACAAATAAAATGTGACTAATTAGAAAATGTTGGCTGAGGCTGATTTCAAAAGCTCATCAGAAACATTTGTCTTCGTTAGCGCACGGCCTCAATTTCTTATCAACAAGAGATTTTCTCCCCAAAGTTTCCTTTCAGTATCCTTTTAATTACACACAACCACTTAACTCCACCACATCACTGCAAGCGAATCCTGATAGTAAGCAGTTCTATTGATTTAAGCGTTATTTCTATCCCCTATGGAGACCTTGTCAAATTGCTTTAAGAAAAAGGCTCACAGCATTAAAATGAGATAAGCCTTTACAGCAAGTATGCAGCCTTAGACTTTTCTGAAAATAAATGCTGCTCTAAAATGTTAGATCACCCTTATTATAATGTTTATTATTTGAAATGTAATTTAAAATTGGTTTATTAAGCATAAAAAGTGCCAGAGGGTTCTGACACTGAGGTTTTGAAATGTGAAGCTGGATGAAATCTCTGTATTTACACTGGCTCAGGCTTGTGGAATGAACATGTCATTGTTTTGTTTTTTTTTCAGTTTTGAATCTTTAATTGATGAGTTCAAGTGTCGCCCGTGTTTCTGTAAATGTAACAAAAAAAGCACAAAAAGTCAATAACAAATGTTTTCAGTGTAAAAAACAGGTTTACTAATACTGATTGTTTAAAATACCATGATCAGACACAGACACTTTAAGTGTTTTTTTGTTTTTGTTTTACATATGATGCCTTAAAGAACAATCCTTAACAAAAATTCTCCATGGAAAAATGTGCTCACCTGTAACACAACATACAAAGAACATACAATGTAACATACAAACAGGTCTCTATTAGGCATAGACAGACAGCATTGAAAAAGCAAAGTAAATAAAGCGATGCATGTAAAACTAGTGCATTATTATAAAGAGTATCAAAAGTAACAAAATTCTATCCATATCAGTTTTTAGCAAACATATTTGTGAACAACAGCGGTGCTCAAAGGAAATGTTGCTCATTGTGGATGTATATATGTATTTATATATATGATGCACTGCAATCCAGCAAAAACATTAAGTAAACCAAAATGATAAAACAGTGTTCATTTTTAAAAGATTATCTAAAATATGTAAAGTAGAAATGATTTTTAAAAAAAGGAAAACTAAAAAATGAACAAAAGCCCAGATACACTTGAGTGAGTCAGCATATACTGAGTAACCATTAAACATCATTTCTGTGGCAGAATGAAATTGAAAAATGTTTTCTTATCAAGTAAAACTGTCCTTTCCAGTTAGATAAAAACATGACTTAAAATGCACATATGAACACCGCAGCCAGACTTTGGCTGTTTACATGCGAGGAACACCTTTAAGCAAGTCATCAGTGATTCCATGATTTAATCTAGTCCTTGGTGCAGCAAGCATAGAGGGGGGAAAAAAATTAAAAACACACATGACCTTTAGCAGAGCAAATATTTCAGATAGGTTTACTCTTTCTGAGGGATGCTTTTATGATCTTGGCTCATTTTAGATCTCTGTACCCGGATCCCTCAAGAGAGCATATTGGGCCTTGCAAATGAAAAGGAAATGGCAAATCAGTGACATTTCACAGTTGAATTTGTTACCTTTCCGTGATAAAAATGACGAAGAAGAAGGAACAGGCCTGGATTTCTTTTTTGAGCCAAGAAACGGCCCCTCTTCTTGATTGCAGAACGCATCAAAGATCTGTTGTATTAATATCACAATCTCCTTTGCTGCAGTTGTTTCAAGCCTTGTCAGATGGCCCAAAGTTGCTACACAGAGCGTTACCCTTCAAGAAAACCCCAGTGGATTAAAAAAAAAATACTACAAATGTTGTTTGAAGCTCCCATCTGTCATTGCACGACTCTCTTTTGAAATTCTTTACTTCTGACGCGAAACAAAACCACAATGTAAAGGGTTCCCTTCATTTAAACACATTCCACAAAAGCGTCTCCGTTGTCACAATTTCACAGATCGCTCTCCTTCATAAACGTCGGCTGATGTGAAGGCGCGAAACGAAAACAAGTAATTCAAAATTCAAAGTTGCTACCATGTCTTAAAAGTGTCTGGCACAGTGCACTGCGTGGCAATAAATACTGAATATAAATACTTTACATGTACCTGAGCTCAGACTCGTAGCACCATTCAGAGACAGAGCACCAAAAGGGACACGGCAGGTCTCCTGATTCAAAACTCAGAGAAGCCACCACCTTTTTAAGGTTTTTCAGAGTTTTCATAGTGCAAATCTTTTCAGTCTTATCATAACAATGTCCCTTCTGGCCAAAATCTCAGCTGCTGTATTTGACGTTGGCAATAATGCAAGGCTTTGGTAGTGTTGGGGGGTGCTTGGGACTCGGCCTAGAGGAAGAGAAAAGTGGAAAAAAGAATGTAAAAAAAATGGTTCAGCGAGTTAAATATATCTAGGTAAGGTTTGAACCCACCTGTTGGGGTGTGGGATAGGACGTGCAGGTCTGGGCACGGCAGGCACAGGGCCACAGACGCTAGGAGGTCCTTGGCCTGCGGTTTGGCTCTGCTGAACAGAGGGACTTCGCACCAGTCGAGACCCCCTTGGATCAGCAGGTAGAGGTTTCTGAGGAGGACTGGGCTTCTCCAATTCCTATTAAAGGACAGACACTTTTAAATAATGATGGAAACTCACCACCAGGTGGCACTAACAGTCAGATAAGTATAGCCAATGTCTGCTTTTCTTTGAGCTTCTCTTTGAGGCGCCGACGCTGTCTTCTCTAACCAACTAATAACAGGAAAACTATCATGCTGTTTAAATCTTCTCCAGACTACAGAGATCATGATTCATTCCCTCCTCTTCTCCTGGGCTAAGGAGACGTTCCAACAAACACCACAGAGAGAAAGGATCAACAGGGATGAACCTCAGACCTCACACACCCACGAAACAGTCTGTCTAAAACCCCGCTCACTTCCTCAGGTGGAGCTCTCACATTTAACAGTGCTTCAAAGCCCGCAGCAGAGAGATTTCACTCATGACTTATGTTCTTTGTTAACATCCTGGTGCTGCCAAACAGCTGCTAAAGATACAGTTGATGAAGCCTGCTGCCAACAGGAATCACTTTGCCATTTAATAGGAGCAGCTGAGAGGGCCTACTTCTTAAAGTAAAAACAGCCAAGAGCTTCTGTACGCCACATTTTGAACAGGTGTATGAGCTTTTATGAAATCGACGGGTGCTTTTTAAAAATTCTCCAGCAGTCAATACTGTATATTATCAATCTGCTTTTTAGAAGATGTTATCATGCACGCTGTATTTTGCTTTGTGTCTCTGTGTGTTTTTTCTGGCATCTTGTGCAATACGCAGCATTTGTCACCTACTGTAACTTTCACCTGGAAGACATTTGTTATATGATTAAATCTTTGTTTTCTCACGTTGTTATTCGTTTTTTATGTATATGGTAGTTTCAGCATAAATACATTATTAGATATTTAATGTAAAAAAAGAAATTCGGCAGTATTCCCGGGGTCGCTGGGGTTCAATTATGTTCAGTTTTCTTGATCAATTAGAAACAATGGATGACCTTTATGCTTTTTCCACAGGCAAAGGTGACATTTGCAAACGTTTTCGATACTATTCAATGTTATAGAACCGAAACATAAAAGCAGCCAAGGCTGGAAATGAATGCCGACAATTTCTGTCTGAGATCCAACCTTGTTCATTTGAGCCTGAAAGAATCGTGCACCAATCACCTCCAATCAGTTTCTGTCTTTTTAACAACACTCAAACACTCAAATCATTTAGATTGGTTCTTTTTACTTCTGTCTCTTTGGGCTTGAGTACCTCCAAGAGTACAAATCAAATCAGTTTAAAGTCAAATAAGAATTACTATTTGGCTTTCTGTTCCTCTCAGTTTTGAAACCCTGCAATGCCATAAGTAAAGCCCATGCAATAACAGTGGCAATAAGTTTGCCACCCTGTGATATTTGTACATACTTGCTCCTTGCAGTTGCTGCCCTCACACGCTCCCCTCCTGTGAGTCTGGCTCCGTTTTTATTATTTATGTCGTGGTTTTTGTTGTAGAGCTCAAGCTTTGCTTGGATGGCGCTAGCTCCTGGGCTAACCTCGTTATTTTATGTGACTGTGCATAACTGTCAACATGCCTCTGCTTTTATAGCACGCGAAAGAACCATGAAAACAGTCGACATCAAAAAACAGCTATCTGAAAGTGCATCGAACATCATCATTTCCCCGGTTGGGTATTACAGGCCTGGGAAGCGAGTAAAAGCTCCCCAGACACAGCGGTGGCGAAATTACAGTAAGTAACATCATCGAATAAAATGTTTCCAACTGAGGAAACAGGAAATTCACTCACCATGACCATCCTGCAAGAGTTGTGGTGTGATGCACTGTGAAATGACGCCCCTCTGGGTGCGACGTGGATGTGAGGTGGAGGGGCTCGGTGAGGAGGAGGGACTGGGGGTCTCGGTTGCCCAGGGCCAGGGGAGAGGGACACGGTAAGGGAAAGAGGGACTGGGTGGCTAAGGTGAACTGGAGGGCACTGGGGCAGTCTATGCAGGCTGTGGGGAGGGAAGGGGGCCGGTGGGAGACCCGCCTCTGGCCCTCGGTGAGGAGGCTACAGAGAGATTAAAGTTGAAAGAGTTTGTCAGAAGAGAAACCGTCTGCTTCCTATCAGAAACAATCATGATAATCTCCTCCTCTTCCTCTGCTGTCCTTCCTGATGCTTTCAAAGATACATAAATCAAACACTCCCACTTAGTTGCTCTCTATTCCCCCGAGTCGACATCAGGTGACTTCGTAAAGGGAAAAGACCACGACTATCCCATAAGCACTCGCTTGGGCTTCTTAAAAGATGAACACAGCTAAAGAGCCAGAATATGAGTCTTGCTTGATATTTAAACCTGTCCAGATGTGCACAGCTTAAACACAATATAAGACATACAAAGGCAGGCACACATGCATTCAGGCGGCAGTTTAATGCAGCTCCCAACAACTGGAAAATGACCTCACCTGCTCGGTGCCTACATCAAACAGCCTTACATCCTCTCTCTTTTTTACCGTTGACCCCAAATGAAAACCACATGCCACTAACTGAAAACACCAATCTCATGGTAATGCACAACAGCTTACTCCACTTGTGTGCCACCCTGCAACACAAAAGGCTCTTCTGACACAGTTTCTCTTATCCTTCAGCAGCCCCTAACGCGATTGATCACGGGTCACTTCCCATTACAAACTAAGTCGGGGCAATGTAGGCACACAAGTACAGCAAAATGTGGTTTCTGCCTTGCGATTACGAGCAACAAGATGGCTTTAGAAGTCAACTAAGCAGCTGCATCAACATTCTTCATGTGCAGATGAATCAGTTTCTCTCTTAACAGACAGCTGTTAATGACATGAAATGTATTAGAGTGCCTGAACATGCTGCTCGCCACAGACTCCATTATCACAACCTCCTCTACAAGTCCATATGGAAAAGGATGATTTAATTGGATCTGAATGAGCTGCCATTTGTGTGAAAACAGCACGTCAATCTAGTTGAGAATGATGTGCGCTGTCGAAACAGCTGCGGCATTCCAGGAAAAATAAAACAGCAAGGATAATCTATTGCCGATCATCCCTTTGTCGGAGTCAGATCTATTGGTGTGTTTGCGATCGGCCGGTCAAAAGCAGATGCGTGCGATCTAGTGACCTTGAAGATGGTGGCACTGTGAGGCAGAGGCGGTGCCGGTCGGGATGGAGAGGTTAAGCTTGCTGATGGAGGCTGGTTAGGAGCTGTTGGTCCGCTGACTGCGGCGCTTACTGATCTGTAATATAAAGAAGAAATTAAATACTTTATTATATTAATCATACACCAGTTACGATAGTAATATAATTTAAACTGTGCAATCAAAAGTAAATTCACCACTGTAATTGTATTCACAGTGTGACCAATCATAAAGATGGCACCTGTTGTTTTCATTTATGGACCTTGATCTGTTACAAAAAAGATGCATTATATCTAGAAATCATTCCACTATTACGGTCTGAAAACACACCTGATCTTCTCTATTGGATTTTTTTTGCTTGTAAATAGAAGTCTCAGTAGAGTTTTTCTCTTGATGCACATGGTCAGACCGGCACCCAGGACGACGAGTAGAGCCACCAGAATGCCCACTGTCAGATTCCCATTGTCTGCTCAGAAACACACACAAAAGTTTTGGGAGTATTCTCCAAGTTTATTCCATTATTACTTCAGAATTTCAGGATTTCTCACATACCTGAAATGCAATAAATCACTCCTGTGGTGTAACAGCTACTGACTTACCTGCTTGCCTGATCGGCCCACTGTCCACACTCCCACCGAAACCTGCCTTGTCACAGAAGGGAGGCGCCCAGTGAGCCTCACAGTGACAGTTCTTGTTGTTATTGCACACCTACAGTATATCAAAAGGACAGTTAACTATTATATGAGACCAAGCACCCCCTATTTTTAACACCTTTTACACTCCATACATTTATTATGCTGCTTAAATTTAATAGGTCACAAATGAGTTATGTTTATGCAAAGGGATGCAGAGTGATTCAATACAATATCATAGTACATTTCTCAATGTTAAAAATATAATCTCAGAAATAAGAAAATGAATTGCCGAAAAAAGTAGTAAATTTTCATTTACTTCACAGCAAAGTAACAATTTCTCAAATTTAATACGATAGAATAAGTGAATGTGGGATTTTTGCTTGAGATATAAAGTGGCAGAAATAAGCTTCCTCTGAAGGGTGTCTGAGCTCGCCCTTAAGAGATAGGGTAAGGAGCTCAGTCGTTCGGGAGGGGCTCAAAGTAGAACTGCTGTTCCTCTGCATTAAAATTAGCCAGCTGAAGAGGTCTGGGCATTTATCTAAGATGCCTTCTAGACATCTCCTAGGTGAAGTATTTCGTGGAGATTCGGGACACACTGGAGAGATTACATCTCTCTGCTGGCGTGTGAATGCCTACTGAAAGAACTGCAGGTAATGGCCAGGCAGAGGGAAGTCTGGACAGATCTGCTAAAACCGATGCCCTCCTACACCCATGACCCAAATAAGCAGTCGAAAACTGATGAATGAACAGATGATAAAATCATTTCCATTCTTTATGTGCCGCATGAAGCAGACAGAATCGACCAACGGCCAGCCCTGCTAGGCTCCGCGTAGCAAAAATGTCTGGTATAAAATTCAGAGCAGACCCTTTCTCTTAAACCACATTTTTATAATCTCTCTCTCCCTCTTCCTGTCGTGCAGGAATGGTGAAGTCTAAGAGGATTCCCTATCTGAGTAATATGGAACAGGTGAGGGCCTCTCTCCAAGGCAACATCTTGATCTAATCTGTACATGCAGAGGTGCCCTGTCTCTTTTTATTTCAGCAAGTAAAACATTCCTTAAAATTTCATAGACATGTCTTATGGCGCTACACAAACAAATATCGCTGTATAACACCCGGACACGTTTCACTTTAACAGACAGTCGCAATTCTTTCGTCTGTATGCGTTTGATGAAAGAGCAACTTAAACAGTCACAGTCACAGCCAAAGCCTCTGGGCTTCACCAGGAAATTTAATACTACAAAGCCATACATTTCATCTCTAACAGGACCAACCGTAGACATTTGATGGGTGGCATTTAAAAAAAATCTAATCTCTATTTTCCCCAGCTCAAAGTCAGACTGTGTGTCATTGCTCCGAGGGTTTGGCCAAACAAAGCCGGGCCTTCAGATTTCAACAGATTTTTCGGGACAAGGAAGACTGCCTGATGGTATGATGAATGGCCCTTTACGCAGAACAGAAATGAAATCATTATGTCTAATTGATTGAACCTTTCAGCATTCAGAGTGATTGATTGCAAGGCAGTGTAATGGCTCTCTAGCCAGTGTGTACTGGGCATTCTGAACACATTACAGCCCAAATGAGCCGATGAGACGACGGAATACGGTTTGTGTTAGGATTGACAACTATCACATCGTTTTTTTCAAACAGCGAAACAGGATGAAACGTACTGTACTCACCCCTCGACCGCTGCACTTGGCCGAACAATCGTGCACACCAAAAACACTGACGTTCTGGCACTGACGATTCAAACACATCTGAAGCAGAAAACGACACGAAAAATCAACAGTGTGAGCTCAAAAACAATGTCAGTAAATTTCCAAACCCTTTCATTTTTAAGGCAAAAACAGATAGATGCGCTATGCCCTTTCTTTTAATTTGCTTCTGACAGGCACTTCAGCCGTAAATCAGTATAGCATGAAATAAAATTATGTCACCACCGACGGGAATGTATCAGAAATGTATTATATGTCTCCTTAAAGGCACCAGACACAAAGAGAGTATAGCACAGCAGAATGTGAAGATGGGCTTGGCAGCAGCGGGCACAGAATGTAATGCCTTTGCAGATGAGGGCGGAGGGTAGATCCTCCTTAAGAGTCAAGGCTCATAGAGAGCTAAATTAGACTAAATGGACTAACTGTATCAGCGAAATGACCAATGGCTAGATTGATGAACACTAGGAGATGCCAAATAGACTGAATAATGTTAAGTCAGTTAAGAGTCTGAGCCAGTGCAAGTCTGAAATGACAAAAGGACACGGCTTAAAGAACTCCTCAAAACATCTTAGTCACGGCCTTTCACTCCAAATCCCTTCTCCGCTCTTATTTCTCAGCAATAAGTTTTGTGTTTATATCGACTTACAGATTAGCATTGGTGCTATTACTTTCATATTTGTTTTTGTTGTTATGATTTTGAACCACGTTTTCTCTGTTTTTGTCTCTGTCTGTAGTTGCAACCTTTCTAGGCACTCTTCCGAATTATACATCCAAAGAATTGGGACGCAGATTCAGTGTGCTTCCTGTGTTTTACTACAAGCCACTTCCTGTTTTATTTTGGTAACCGTTTTCCATGTATGTCTTTTGTGCTTTTTTCACAGCATGTTTATGTTGGATGAATTTCTCCACCCTGACTGGGAGTTAATAAGCACTTCTCCTTTTCCTTTTTTGGTATGTACCTTAACGCATACATTTTTAGGACAGTGGACCAACTGTTTTTCACATTCAGTGGTTTGATTTGATGTTATTTCATTCCTTGATTACAATGATGATGTTTAATATAAAAGAAAAACACCCTCTCTTTCATTTATAACTGTTCATTAAAAGATCTACCAGTTCTTTCACTGGATAAAGCAAGCCATTTTAGCTCCTTTCCCCCTTTATATAGGTTACATTCTTCTGATTGACTGGTCCTCACAAACAGAAGGTCTGAACAGCAGGTAGGTGGGAGTGCTGTGCCCTTGAGATGAGAGTAGACAACCTGTCTGAAACTAATCTTTTAGAGCCTTCAGAAGTCTGAAATGTTGGCCCATAGGAATTATCTGCACATATGCTGACCTCATTATTAAACATGAGGCTCCATTGTTGCAACAGTATATATGATAGAAGATATGAAAAGCACAATAGGCATCTTTCATGAACTGCTCATAGAAATAGCTACATCTACTTAATCATAACTGATAAATGTAATGAGACTGAAAGCACAAGCCTTAGCTCTCACCATTTCATCTCCACACTTGGTTCCTGTCAGGACCAAGCCAGGATCAGGCATGTCATCACCCAAGTAGACATGCGTACCTCGGCACAGTATTCTTCCCCCTTCCTGAAGGGGTATGTTGGTTTCAATTGAAACAGCGTTGGTGCCAATTACTGGGCGATTAGCTCCTCCTTGACACTGGATTTTGCCACATTTTGCATCTCTGTAAACAAACACCAAGGGGAATAACAATACAATAATTAAATTACATGCCACTGTTTTGTGGATACGAGGAGCTTTATTTTCATTTTCATCTTTCTCCTTCTGTCCAATTAAAGAAACTGAAGAACAGGCAGCTCGTTTACGCCGTTTCCAGATCACAACTGAGATTTTAGAGACAGCACTTGTTGCATTACATCAAATGACTCTGCAACCCTCAATTAGGACTCCAACTAATGATTATTTTCTATCATCTAATGGATCAGCTACTTGGGGAAAATAAAGCTTCATAAAACTGAGAAACCAATCTGGCATTTTTGCTTTATTTTTCTTAACTACTGAGAAAACTGTGTCAGCCTCATTCAGTCACACAGAGTGGTGCCTAGCATTGAAAAAGTGCTCCTATTTCAATGAGTTATATGCATTTTTTTATACAATAGGTACAATATGCTTTATGTTTCTAACTGCATTCCATAAATCACATGCTATTGAATACATTCACTAGTTTCTATGGCGACATCAGGACTTACCGCACTTCACATTTGGCAAAGGAGCCTTTTGTGTCCTTGCCACAGTTGCCATAAGGGTCTCCTGCTGAGTTGACCCTTTCAAAGCAGATGCCTGGAGCTGGCTTGGCTCCTGCAAGATGCGTTAAACACATAAAAAGAAAATAATCGCAACAACTGTTGAACTGTTGAGTGTGACGCAGAAAGGGGGATTTTTCACATACCGTGGCCCCACAGTGTTATGCACTGCTGTTCATGAGTCTGACAAATGCCATTATAACAGTAGCCGTCCACGTTGTGGCAGCCATGGCCATCATGAAGGTAGACGTTGGAGGGACAGTGAGGACTGGTACCGGTGCAAAACTCAGGCAGATCACAAGAGTTGCTGGATTCACGGCACAGTGTGCCTGATGGCTTCAGCTACACGACAACAAAGACAAAGACTCACAGTGAAGCCCAGAGAAATGTGAATTATGCCAAAAAATACATTTCTAGTACATCGAATTAAAGGATGTCAAATCAAGTTAATCAGAGAAAATAACTTTTTTGTAAGATGTCTGTAAAAATACTTTGTACTGAAATACTATAACACATATTACCTGACAGTCCTGGCAGCACTGTCCATGTGCACAAACAGCATCTCCTTTCAGAGTGCAGGTGGTGGCATTGCAGCAGGGATTCACACATTCCTTCCAATGGAAAAGAATAGTAAAAGAAGACAAGCAGAGAAAGGAAAAGTAAGTAAGAGGGAACAAAAGTGAAGAAGAATTAACTCAGCACAAAGAGATCATATTTCACCCCAGAGCAAAAACTCAAATTTTGTTATCAGAGGGGATGCAGCCCTAGCAGGACTGTGTAACGTAGCAACTAAAAAACCTGACGGAAGAAAGGAAACAGCAGTTTCTAGGTTTCGAAAAACAACATTTCCATCTGACAGGATTTTTTCAGACCCCAGAAACCATGTTGAACTCAATAGTAAAATGAACAGGAGAGAATGATAAATGGCCTGTATTTGTATAGCGCTTTTACTAGTCCCTAAGGACCCCAAAGCGCTTTACACAACCAGTCAGCCACCCATTCACACACACGTTCACACACTGGTGATGGCAAGCTACATTGTAGCCACAGCCACCCTGGAGCGCACTGACAGAGGCGAGGCTGCCGGACACTGGCGCCACCTCTGACCACCACCAGTAGGCAACGGGTGAAGTGTCTTGCCCAAGGACACAACGACCGAGACTGTCCAAGCCGGGGCTGGAACCGGCAACCTTCCGAGTACAAGGCAAACTCCCAACTCTTGAGCCACAATTGCCCCATTCACTGAGAAAAGAAAAGGACACACCCTGCAGAAACCCTAAATAAGCAAGCAAATGCCAAAATACTTTTTTAAGTTAGCATAACGCTCAAGAATCCAACTAAGACAATGTCTGAGGAGAGAACAAAGGAAAACTTAAGTTTAAATGAATGAAACTTTAGATTATATAAACACAGACGGTGCTACTTTACAAGCAAATTGTAAAAGACTGATTTACACAACACTTCCTCAGCTAATAACTCCACTTCAGTGCAGGCAGGTGTGACAATAGCAATCAAAAACTTAACCCACACTCTGCTGCCATAATATAAGGCTCACTCAGGTATTCTTCGTATTTTCAGATGCAATTCTTCTGAATACAAATGTAAGCAATCTACAGTAATTACTTTGCTTACTAAACTGGTTCGATAATTTAAATAGGCAAAGGTTATCTTAATTTATATACAACTATTTGGAATATTTAAGTGAAACTTCAGCAATCAACATTCCAAACTGCTCACTTTTTAGCTTGAGTAAAAAAAAAAAACAGTCAGGTACATATTTAGTATTGATAAGCCAAGCACTTCCGTAAGGAATCTATAGCAGCCTTAACTCCACAATGTTTAGGAGTGTGTTCATGTGAATTTTTGACCATTCCTCTAAAAGCCTCTCCTCTATTTCATCCCAAAGCTGTTCTTTTGGATTGAAGTCAGGACTCTGTGCAGGCCAGTCAAGTTCTTCCACACCAAACTTCCTCATCCATGTCGCTATGGACGTTTGCTTTGTGCACTGGTGCACGGTCATGTTGGAACAGGAAGGGGCTGTCCCCAAACTGTTCACACACTACACTGTTCTTGAGCTAATCTGAAGGCCACGTGAAGTTTGGAGGTCTGTAGCTATTAACTCTGTGGAAAGTTGCGCACTATTAGCCTCAGCATCCACTGACCCTGCATTGTGACTTTACTTGGCTTACCATTTTATGACTGAGTTGCTGTCATTCCCTGTCACTTCCACTTTGTTATAATTCCACTATTAGTTGACTGTGGATATTTAGCAGTGAACACATTTCACGCCTGGACGTGTTGCACAGGTGGCATCCTATCACGGTGCCATGCTGGAATTCACTGAGCACCTGAGAGAGTACCTGCCTAGGTACTTGATTTTATACACCTGTGGCCATGGAAAGGATTGGAACACCTCAATTCAATGATTTGGATGGGTGAGTTAATACTTTTAGCAATAACGATTATGGTTTAGAAAAATTAAACTCCATTTGACAACTTTTGTGAGGCTGAGGCATTTCGGTGAAGACATTGAAACATCCTGAACATGAGGTGTTCTGGACCTCCACTAGGAGGAGGTCCCAGGGCAGACCCAGGATATATCAGAGATATTAAACCTATTAGTGCTCCCCTGGAAAAGCTGCAGGTGCTGGCCAGGGACAGAGAAATAAGGGTGTCCACCCCAGACATAAAGCAGAAAATTGATGGATGGATGGACTAAAACATTTGTGGCATGGTTGTGATAGATCACAGCGTTGTGGAAATATAACCTCACTTTAATACACATTTAAAACAATTTTGTGAGCTTTTGAAAAAATGTATGCCAAAAAGAGATTTAAGCTCAGCATACAAATATGCTCTTTTTTTTAAAACTATGGTTATAAATTTACAGGCATCTCCAACTTCGTCCAGTTTCCCAAGAACGTTCCAGGTGCAGATGTGGAGGCTGATGAAAAAAATGAGGGGACTGTTCCCAATCAGTGCATTAATTTAAAAAAATATTTTAATCACGCACCTTTAGGGGCAGCTATAGATTCCATTCCATTTATCTGAAATAGAGCAGGTGCGATACGATGACTGACATGCTCTGTTTACATTTTTGTCACTCAGCATGCCATCACTTATTTCATTGCTCTGGTTGGTTTAGGTCACTTAGATAGCATCCAGAGGCATTTTGGAGAGAGAGAGAGAGAGGGCAGATCTACAATAACATTTCCCATCTCACTGTTGAGGACCATCTGTTTCCTGTTAGCCTCTATCGTGACCCATGCACCGCACCAATCAGTAACACTGCTTTCCAATACACATGGAAGCAAGAATTCAATCAAGACTCAGAATATACGATATGCACTGTGTGTGTGTGTGTGTGTGTGTGTGCATATATGATCTCATGCAGGTTGTCTGGACCCCCGAGGGTCAGCTCTTTTCCTTTTGCCATTATAGTCTGAATATGCAGCAAGAGTTGGGAGGAAGTGGATGGATGGAGCTGGCGGGGGACACAGCTGATGTGATGGGCCTTCCAAAACTTCTTTCAGTCTGAAAACCATTAAGGGCCTTTCCCATGGTCCCTGGGGCCAAAAAGAGGCAGAGAAGTCACGCTGAAAAGAAGTAGCCAGTGATTGTGAGGAGCAGGACCCAGAGTTTTTAATGAGGCTTTTTAATGGCGGAGAGGGGTGCTGGCTGAGAACTCTGATCTGGCGTGAGTTGGCATGACTCCGCTCAGTTTTGTGGAGAGCTTTATTATTGTTGCTGGCTCAGGTCAGCGGAGCTTATGTTAGCTCTTTGTTTTTAAGGACAAGGCCACTTTCAGTCTGACCCTGACTGAAACTTGAGCAGCTCACAAAAGGACTCGTGGGGCGTAAAAGCATAAACAAATTACAAAAGACAACAAGGCGTTCTCTCATTTAGGCTATTATGTAATTCAAAATATCCCTCTAAATCACAATAGATGTCGCCTTCATATTTCATAATTCGATAAGCAGCTCGCCTCTGCTAATTGTCAGCCGAATCACGATTATCTGTTTTATCATCCTGCAGTTGTAACAGTTGGCAACATGCGCTACCATTAAATATGTGCATGCCAATGCAGATTCATTTAAATAATTCACTAGTTGACAGTGTGAAACTGTCAGCAGTGCTTCCTCTCAGTGTACTGTATCACAATTAGACATCAACCCTCGCGCACATGTCTTCTTTCCACTGATTGAATTAATCCATACTCATATCTTTAACCTAATTATCAGAAGAATGTGTTTGCAATACAAAAGCTTTGTGCCATTAGATTTGAAGCTGAGGCGAACTACTAGTGTCAGGGCAGCACGCCCCTCTAGCATGTCTCCTTATTTAATTTGCTGTAGAATGGAAAACATAATTAACAATGATTTATGAGCAGCAGCTAACAGTTTTTGGCAAAAGCTGCAAGAGAACTGAAAATAAAAACATTTGTTATTTTTTTCATTATGACCTACAGCACCCTCACCTCCAGTTCTCCACAGTCACACTCCTCTCCCTCCTCCACATAGCCGTTGCCACATTTCTGCCCACCATACAGCACTTTGACCTCTGGCATATTGAAGAGACACATTCCAACGCCTTTTTCGAAACTAGCCGTGAGGTCCTTCCTGCTGCAGCTGCTGAACACCGTAGGAAAAGGATACCTGCGAGTGAAGGAAATGTTACGTGAGTCGCACAAATAGAGAGAGAGCAAGAAGACAACTGAGATCCCCCCACGAGAGCCCTCTTTAGTCTAATGTAATCAGGGCTAATTGCTGCTAATCACAAAATCAATTAACCACTAGAGCTCAGCGAGCTCTCCAAAGTTCCATCGGCATATGAACAGCACAGGGCCCCTGTGACTTCTCTCTCCATGGAGAGTGGGAGATCTGATTAGACATATTTTATGAGAAAAGGATTATGAACACTCAACCCAAAAAGTGCTTCCTCTGCAAGACGTACAACACCCATAAATTTAGGAAAAGTAGGGGATTGTGTGTTTTTAATATTGTTTTTGGAACAGAGAGAGAGGGTGGTCTGCTCCGTGGGGAAAGCACTCGGCCCAAGGCTGTGTCTGCCAAAAGCTTTGTTAAAGACCTCATGTGGCTTTATTGAGCTTTTCTGTGATAATATAGTGCCTTAGATGACAGCGTCTGTGTAAAATGTGCATGAATAAGTCCAGATTGTATCTCATTCTTTGTGACTCCTGATACAAAAGCACCATATGAGATTTTTAATACTCCACTGACACAATAAAACTCAGCACAAAGCTGGAATGGATGAATATATACGTAATCTTCAAACTTATATCAGCGCTGTGCTTCGTAGATAAGTACATGCATGAGACAATTCGTGGATGATTTGATACCCAAATGTCTCGTTCAACCGGTGTGATGAAGGACCCTTGAATTTTTTTTTTAAATGTACATTCTCATCAGGGCCCCTCGACTCTGGAGAGACCCGCCTGAGATAAGCAGATAAGTCTCACTGAATAAGTGACCTCTTTAAAAATCACTTCCTCTTTTATGTGAAGCCATCTCTCATAGTCTCAGTTTTCCATTATTCTCTTATCGTTGTCTTTCTTCATTGTTTATTGTTTCTGCTCTATTGCTTTTATTCTTTTATTGATATTTATTATTTAAATTGTCATCTTGTACCTTGCATTTTGCACCTATCCCCGCCAACTTCACCGCAGATTTATCTTGTTTTGTTGGACCTTAATGATCGGCTTTATTCTGCTTTCTTGCTAGTCTGTAAAAGCCCTTTTGAAAAAGGGTGTAATTTAAATAAAATGTATTATTATCGTGCCATTTTATTATTTATGCCATCAACACTAATGCTGACCCTTTACTACCTCTGCCACCCACGTGCCTGTGGCTTTAAAAGCCTGATTTTCTTTCCTTTGCATGGGAAAGAGAGACCTTTTCTACCATATAAAACACATCTATCTTGAACCTGGCCACAGCAGCAACGTGCTCAACAACTGAATATTATAGACACAGTCAAACATGAAATCCAGAGTGGTAAAACTTTACTGGCATTAATTTGATGATATTTTTATGTATTTTTTAAAGGTTTTTCTGGTGGATTGTTGACAGGAAATGTCACAACTGCAAACAACCCACAATTCTTCACTTCACTGAGGTCAGTATGAATGTAGTAGAGCTGTTGGGACCCACTGGCTGTATTGCACACAAGCTATAAAACACTTACTCTTTGAATCTTTGACTTCTGAGAAGGAGAAACGTCTGTGTAACTTAATGTTGGCAACTCTTTCAAACTGTGTTTCCCTGTGATTGGGTTTTCACATCTAATACAGCTCTAAATATGTCATGACACTTTGTGAATGTTTGGCACGGCCTCATTCTTGGCTTGTCTTTGATTTCCAACATGTGCGGAGGCGGCTTACATCACCCCTCGCTGCTGACCCCCCCACCCCGTTCGCAGGTTGCATTAGGTAAAAGTGGGTTACCTCGAAGCAGATCTCCAGACATTCTGGATTAAAGCAAAAGATCAGAGTGGCTTTGTAATGAAATGAAATGGTGAAAGGAAATAGCAGTCAAGACAGCTGTAGTAATAACCGTAATTGTGCCCTCTTTCCCCCTCCTCCTCCACTCTGATCAACAGCTGTCAAGACTGCTGTTCAACAAGCAGGGCACTTCCTTAGCAACTGCTGTTGTTGATTTCCTCCTTGCCCCCAAAGCCTGAGCCAAAATTGCCCGTTGAAAAGTTGAACCCCCTCCTTCGTTGCATTCATTCAGTTTCCATGAACTCAGCCCTGCTCTTCAATTACCAGCCTGTGCAATGCATGACAAAACTCTCACGTCTGTTTTTTTTTCTTTTTGTAACTCTTGAGATACATGAGCTGCTCGGGGATCCAGCTGTTCTTTATGAGAGGCAATACACAAATAATTGGTATAGCCTAACAATCTGGAGGTAGGAGGAGGAATAATGACTGTGAAAAGGCAGAGGCACCAATGATTTACACTGGATGGCATTTAGCAGCTGCAGTCCTCAGGGCTAGCAGGCCATTGCCAAGGCCAGTAATGGCTGGCACATCTGGTGCATACGGTGAACTGGAAATGCTGAAGACAACCACTCATCGTCTTGGCCAAAAGACCCAGTTTGACTCAATCTTGTTCCCAGCTGATCTCATTCTTGTCTTGGTTTAAGTCGAATTGCCTTGCCTTTACGACAAATCTTTGTTCCGTCTTATCGAACTCAATGTTTCCCACTCATGCTCTAATTCCAGTATAGATTGAATGTTTTTTGTGCTCTCTGGTTCATCTCCGACTTATAGTCAGTGTTTGACAGTTGGCTCCTAAGCTTCAGAGGTCCAGCATTTGATGGTTGAAAGAGAGTACAAAACATCGATGCAAATGGAGAGAGCGGGGATCGGTCTATGATAAGGAATAATTTCCAGGTTTATCAGGACTTAATGATCTGCACAGCGCAAAATACAGAGCTGGAAGCTTTGCTGCAACAACAAGGTAGATAAAATGTGACATTTGTTTGTGTTTGTTTGTTTTGTTTGAAGAGGTGAAAGAAGTAAGTAATCTTTAAAGGAAGATATATCTGACAAAATGTCCTGCCTCCCTACATATTTCTTATTAAAACATAAAATAACCAACACACGAGCGTCATCTCAATATGAGCGTTTGCTGTAAACTATGACCTTAAAGCCAAACTCTATTATACCAGTGATTAGTTGCAAAGTATCACATTAAAATTCAGAGAGCCGTTAGACCCAAATTTAGCTCAGCGGGGCTTTTTCCTCACAGCCTTTCCGTCCTTGCAGTTCAGATCACAAAAATTCAATTTATACTGCATCTTTTCAGCCACGAAACAGCGATGAGGTTATGAATCAGATCTTCTGCAATATCCAGTGAGAATATTTTTCAAAATACCAAATTAGTCATTTACTGACATTTAGGAAGACCTAATGTTCTGGCACAATTGTGAACAAAGAAAATTTGAACCTGAACATGACAACTGACGAACAAAACAACTGCTGCTTCACCAGATATTTCATATGGACTTTTACAGATTCCTTAATGCAAGTAGAGCCCGAGCTCTAATTAAACAAGGCGCACTAGTGAGCACCCTTTGACTCACTTTCTGTGATTTCTAATTATTTAATGACAAAACATATATATCAGCTTTGTATTACAGTCATTTTGCAACACACTCTCTTTCAGAACATACCAAGGACATGCATGCCCATCAACTTAAATGGCAAGCTTACACATGCAGTGTGGTACACATTTAAAGCAAATTAATGGCTTTCTGATTCATTAGAAATACTGAATTTACTGTTTAACGCTTTGGCATTGGTACAATTTCTTCTGCAAATCAAGATAGTAGACATAATTTGAAAAAAAGAGCTTGTTAAAAAACAGCTAATATGTTTTAGCTAGAATGACGTGTCAGTTTTTCTAAAATTATGAGAATCATTAATCGTTTTTATTTTTGAAAACCAAGACGCTCTATCCCATTTTGATTCGAGCCAAGCTGCTGTTCAGTCAGAATGTAGTCTATACTCTCTTTTTTCATTCTCATGTCCTGCACACCCTGCTGTATGTTTTATGAGCTCAACATCTTACTTTATGGCCCTTGCAATAAACAGCTTCCATCCAGAAAGCTGCACTTTCTGAATGAAAGCACAAAAACCGGTCAATAAACAGTAAACCAGATCATCAAACTTGGAGCTCGGACACAACGGAATAAAACAGAAGAGGACCGGAAGACTAATGCACAACCATAGTTTCTGCATTAGTCTTTCAAAAACATGGATTTCTCATGTTTGTGCACACACGCACGTGCTCATGTGTCCACAAAAGAGCGATGAGCTCATTTGTTTGTGTTTGTGCGTTTGTCGAGGAGATATAATCTCAAAGGATGAGAAATACCAGCGTGTTCTCATTTAGAGCTAATGGGTGGATGCAGAGATGGATAGAGAGGAGGACGCAACAAATGGCCTTGACCAGTGTGAACAGGAAACAAGCAGTCCTCTGTGCAGATGTGTAGTTGGCACTGGGTCAGCTTGCAGTTTTATTGCCCACCCCCTATCATCTACCCCACAAACACTCTCTACCCCACAGTAACAATGACAAACTGGATCTCATTATCTCCTTTGCCTTATTCCTGGAGCCACAGCAAGGCCAGGAGAGTTTGAAGGGCGCCTGTATATAAGCAACAATGTTTCTGTGAACCTACAATTACTCTGTGCTATTTGACTAAAACAAAAGAGAAAAAATGGTACTCGTGATTGACTGAGTGTAGGCGAGCCTTGCCAGTACTTTCAATTACAGAATGGAGGGGCTGATAATCAGACAGGCATTTGTGCCAGTTCTTTTCAGAGCAGGCCTTGAGTCGAGGTGTGTATGATAAAACGGTTTAGTACAAATATCTGATTTTCTCTCTAAAAAGAAAAACAGAATTCGGGTAATTTTAGCAAAATGTTTGTAGAAATATAGTGCTTTTAAGCAACTGCAGGGCCTTGAACTGGACCCATGGGGGAAACTTTATGGTACTGACCTGGAATAAATAAAGAGGCAGAATGAGAGAATGTAGAGTTCCTAAACATCCTTATTTAAATGTATTGGTTCCTTAATCCAGGATTAAAAAGCAGGGCAGAAATATTGAGCAAAGAGGAGGAGTAGAGGGGATTATTTTTAAAACCAAGGACTAAATAATTTATTTCTTTTGTCTGCTATAATAATAATAAAAAAAAGAAAACAGTCTCCGTGGAGAAAAACATGCTAAATATTCATGTATTATTTAATTTGCCTTTATTTAAAGTGTGGCACAAACACCTTTTTTCACATTCAGAGAGGTTCATCATTGCTGCATGCAACTTGAGATTCAAACAGTAAGGAGAAGGTGGTGGATTTTGCCTACATTAAAACTACAGTTTTCAGGGGTCTTCAATTATTTACTTGGGGCTGCTAAGAGATTTTCCAGCATTAAAGTTGCATGTATATCAAAGAATAGCGTCACTGTAACTGTCTGTGAAAAGGGGAGAGGCAGACGACAAGAGGAGGAGAGCAAAGGAAACACAAAACCATTTTATTTCTACTTCAACAAACATTTCTTTCCCTTTTTAATATATTCACTCTGTTGCCATATTTGGCAAAGACCTTGACCAGGAATACCCTCAATCAGAGTATAATGTAAGTCTACACTTCTTACGACTCGGTTGTTTTCTAAGTCTATAATAAGGAATACTCTTATGGTGTTTTTCATGGGCTTGGGCCAAACCAAATAGAGAGGGATGTTTCCAGCATAAACACCAGTCGGAGGCTCCCACAGACCACAAGGCCTTGGCTGAAACAGACACCCCAATGTTTCTACTCAGAACGTCCTCTGCATCTGCTGGGTCTACTATAAGATGTCAAGACTATGGTGAGCAATTAGATGTAATTGAGCTGTTGAATTTTAAGCCATTTTGTCACTCAGATACTCTTAATGAGCAACTTTCTTGTTTCCACATGTACAGTACACATCTTTAGTCTGCAAGACATCATCTGCATTATGTCAGGGAATAAGTCAGTCAGTGTCTTGTGCTGTCACGGCCATGCACTGCCACTGAACTACTGGCTTCCCATTCGGAGTGAGTCATATTGCCTTGGGGCATTAGCACAGCTGTTGAATCTGCCATAAACCCAATGGCCCAACAGTTAATTGGCATAATTTGCTTACTGCTCAGCAAACAATAAATTACAAGGGAAGAGCATGTGGAATTATGTTTACATAAGATCGCAATCAGGGTTTTTTTGATGACACTTACTGTACTTAATGAGTACATTCATTTAAATTAGTGATAGTTTTATATTATAATGATGTATTTTAGATGCGTGCGTGTGTTTTTTAAGATGGGGTGGAGCTGAAACTGTGACTCACCCAGTGGAGGGAGTCATGATGCAGCCTCCACGATCCACAGTCACTCTACAGCCGCACCCTCGTTCTGGCGTGTCATGGTTCATCCCAAAGTTGTGTCCAAGCTCGTGGGCCAGAGTGACTGCAGCGCCCAGGGGGTTGTCTGAATGGTCCTGCAAAAGAGATCAATCACAAAACGTGCCGTCTTACCTCATCTCCCCTCAAACCTCTTTACCTCGTTTTTCAGAGCTATCTCTGTATTTCCAGGCTAGGCATGAATCCATGAAGCAATATCCATTATTAAATTTGCTCAGTATACAGATCTGTCGCAGCAACAATAGCAGAAGCTAATTAAGAACAGACGTTTCTGATTGCATTCTCTGAGGAAAATAGCAAATAACAAAAAAATTAACGCAAGCCAAATTGTTGTTCCCCACAGGAGCCACTGGAGAAACATTACTCAAAACAAGTGAGCGTAATTGCATATTGCCAAGATTAAACAAACAATTCTGTTGAATCTGTGCTTATCAGAGCATTTCGTCTGCTCGACACTGAGGCACAGAAATGAGCTATGAAAGCAGACTGCGGGCTGTCACCTTCAGCTCGCTCGTCAAACTCTGACAGAGGCAGATGTGCTGCTTCATCTTCACAAATAAAGACATCCTCTCGGCAAATAGGTTGGAAGACAAAGAAAAACCGAAAGGCCTCGGTGAAAATCAGACACTCAATTTTGGCAGGACAGAAATTAAAAATAGACAGTGTTAGCAGATGTACAGTAAAGATGAACCTACAGTGGCACACAGAATGAAACCTGACGTTTGCTGGGGATTTTCTGCAAGGCGTTCAAAGCATTAACACACAAAGAGGGCATATAAATAATATACAGTAGATGGCTATCATGGATGCAAAGCTGTACGTGTCAGACCACCTCACTTTTGGAGTCTCTCGTCACAGCGCGTTATTTTGTAGCACCGTGCAAATCAAGCTTAGGCTGCTGAACTGCTCTGCTGGGGGCTTTTGAAAGAAACAGTCAGCTATTTTGAGTGCAATCCAAATGTGCAGCCCAGATTCATGCAAATAAGTTGGATTCTGTTTCCTGGACCAAACCCATTCAGACTCATTTACCAACAGATGAGGCTGAGGAGCTCAGGAGGGCACGTCACGCAACCGTCTGTGCTTTGTCTCATCACACCAATGAAATGAATATGACATTTAGGGCTGGTGAATGGAGATTCCTCATGTCTGACATGTCTAAGATTTAACTGCCTGGAGAGAGAGCAATGAGACCCACAGGGAAAGCCTAACTAATGAGTTCAAAGGTAGCTGGTAAATGAAGAGACACAACCCGGTCAAACCCGGTCATCTGTGGCTGGGGGTTCTATAGCCTTAAGTATGTGTGCATACAGTACACAGATCTATCCTAATGATCCACTCCCTACTTTACCATCTGCAGGACAAGAGTGAAGAACCATCTGGCGACCAAACCTAACCAGCCAGCCAGGCCTTTAAGACTGAAATAATAGGATGTCTTGTGCTAATGCAACACATTAAAGTTCTGCGATGATTCATTATTTATGACTTGCATTTTCATTCGGCTTGTGATCCCTTAAAATATATTAAATACGATTCAGTGGCGTTTCCCACGTATACCCTCCTCATACCCTTCTTAAAAACACACTTATTAGCCTACCATGACGATTCCTCCTGACTGCTCCGCTGTGCACATACTCATGATGGGTGCCATACCAATAGTGGTTCCCTGGAAATACACCCCACTGAAAATGAGAACACAGCGGTTACTATATTGCTCAAATATGCAGCCATGCATGTGTTCACACTTCTGTCATTAAAGGCGCCGTTGAGGATTTCTGACCACTAGCAATATGCGGCGTTTCCTGTAACAGAAGATGATGTTTTGAAGACTGCTGCGGGTCCACCAGTGCAAATGCGCTCTGGCAGCTGCATTTCAAAAACATACATTAAGGCTTTCATACAAGGGCAGGAAGCATTTCATTTGCTTCTAATTGGTCGCGAATGCCAAATAAGCTCAAGCTTTATTCAAAATCGGGAGCATACGGCCAAGTTAGCAGCTGTGTGAAATTATACATCACGTTAGATAAATGCCCACACATCTCGGCTTACAGTTTTAAGTCTTTTACTGACAGACCAACAACTACTGTAACACTGCTACTGTTAATGTCTTTCCACTGACTAAAAATGATATATTCGTTAAAAAAATTCCACCTCATGTTTCTGTTAACATTTGTTTTACTGGCAGCTGTAACAGAGCCATTGTTCTCTGAATGTTTTCTTTTTTAGCGGTGGTTGTTTTGTTAACATTCATCTACCAAATGAGAGGGGTAACAACTGTGTAAAGACCCAAACACCCATCATGTCTCCTTAACAGCGTCTGTGTGGCTAGCATCTACCCACATACCGTAGGATGGGTCGTTCTGTAACTGGAGGACAATGCAGGCTATAAATAATGGTTAAAAATGACCTCTTACTTTATAATTTTGTGTTGTGTATTTAAAAAATCAAATATGTTGTGCGCTGTGGGTTTTGCAGATCTTTTAAAAGGTGGGAGTTCAATTTTTTGTAGTCATGTGTTTAGTTTAGAAACTCTACACCACCCAGTAAATTGGGTAGCTCCAAAGAATAACCATCAGCTGCACTACTAAGCATCATATTTTGTTTAGTTGGGAATAAAGAAAACCTTTCATACAAAGGATTTATCCTAAACACAGGCATTGCATCTCTATGCTACAGTACCTGATTAGCTGGGCGTTGTCATGTGGCTTTTGAGGCAACAGCTTGACCTTTCTCCAGTCCAGGAACTCGTGCAAGGTAGTAAATGGGTCCTGGGTTATGGGACACTTGTCCACATCACTCCACACCTCCAGCCCCACGAGAGCCACACGGATATTCAGAGCCCTGTAGAACTAACAGGTTGGAGTCGGAAGCAGGGAGAGGGATGCCATTATAGATGTGTTTAACATTTTTGCCACTGTCTTTACTGCAAATTACCTATTAACCACAAATGCTATAGAACAAGTCACTTAAAACCAAAAGTGGCTCTGTATAAGTCCTTAAATATTTATCAGCGTATGGCTCTCCATATGAATAAATCAGCTTTTTGCTTCTGTTGTGTTTAACAGCCACCCACGGCACAGTCTATTAAACTGGCTGCATCACAAAATTTCCCAGCCAAGTTATGAAATTGATCATCCATTCATAATCCAATCAACCTCTGCCCGCAGGTCGGTCAATTCTCACCAGGCTTAATGTGACCTCTAATAAATCACAATCCACCACTGCATTCCCTCTTTGGATTCAATTGTTACCTTGTCCACGTAATTAGCAATCTCAGCCAGCCGCTGCTTGACTTTGTCCATGTCCTTGCCTTGCTTCTGAAACTGAACAATACAAGTAGAGAGAATGAAGCAAAGAGCTGCCCTCTTGAATGCTTATTACCCTCAAAGATAGTATTTTGGACATATCGCATTATAGCGTAATATTGTATCAGTTGTAGAAATGTCTTCATAGGGTGCGCTCTAGCCCCCATTCTTGCCACTGCTGCTGTAGCTGTTATCATCAAAAGGCTCCTCGGTAAAGGTTATGCTGAAAAGATAACCTCAACTGCTTTGTATTATATTCGGAATTTATTCAGGCTCTAAAGCATGTGACTTTGACCCATGTGTCTCAAACTAGTGAGAAACTGTTTCTTCTTTTAGCTTTCTTAAAAGGTCTAAGAGCCCACATAAGGAACGGTCTCATTTGTGAGTCAAGTGGTCAGTGATGTATGCAGCGGGATGTAGATGGAGCTGGAGAGCGAATTGGGGGAGCGAGTGGACGCATCAGAGCTGACACAAAGGCAGTGGTGGCGCCTTCTTATCTGTGTCTCAAGAGGAAGGAAGCTTGCTTGGGATCTGGTCTTTGAGCCTCTTTACATTGGAAGTCAGCAGGAAGATGAAGAGGATGATGAGACCGTTTGACCTCTGCTTACCTCTCGGTTGTCAGCCACGATGATCAGCTCCACATACTTGGTTGTAGTCTGGGCATGGCGCTTATGCTGCAAGAGATAAATGAAAGGGAGTGGACAGGCAACAGTTGGATGGAAAGCAGAAAAGGATGAAAGATGGAGGAAAAGGAGATATGAATCCAAGAAGAGCAAATGACAGAGGAGGTGGAGGGTGCAAATAACAAAACAATAAACCAGGGGATGAGAAGAAAGGAGTAGGGAGGAGAGGGTAGAGACAGAAGGATGTTAGTAAGGAGCACTTTACTGCAGCTTTCTGGAAAGGGCAGCCTAAATCCAGCAGGTGGCCACTCGAGATGGCTTTTCACCTGAACTGCACTCTACACAAAAGGCAGCAGAAATGAAAATCAGCAAAAAACAATCAGCTACGCTTCACATCTGACCCAGTAAGAGCCACTAAGGTCACACAAATCTGATAACACTCCAAACGAATTGCTATTGTTTGTTTAGTGCAGTGCTGCATGGTCTGTTGGCACACAATATAAAAAAATGAATAGATTTTCTTTATAAAACATAAAAAGATTTTGATTTGCTAAATAGATATAAAATACAAATTTTAGACAAATTTATGGGGATTTTACCAGCTTTTGTTTTTTCTCCCCCAGATGGTTATTATAAAGAATGCAGGTTTAACCCTCTGGGGACTACCTTTGATTTTACCTTTATATTTCACTTTTAAAAACTGTTTATCTTGCCTTGTTTGGTATCATTATTTTCAGCACAACCTCAAATATCTGAAATTGGAGTTCTTTTTTCATTTTGACATACTATATTAGCACAATTGATCTAAATTCAGACAAAAAATTTAAAATCTGAGTAGAAAAAAGGTATATTTTTACTGTAAAAACCACAAACATGTCTAATGAATCATTTTTATAACTTGAAATGCAAATAGAATTTGCACATTTCTAAAAATTATGCACAAGTTTTGCAAACAACAAAGTTATATGGTACTATTTACCTAAAAATACAGCCAAGGCCTCAGGCGGTTTTTATATAACTATTAGAACAATTAGGTGTTCTGCATCAAATAAGAAGACACACAAATTATTTGTGCCACTCCAAAAAAAGAGTTTCTGTCCATTATAAGACAGAGGAGAATACCACAGGCCTTAACCCTGCAGGTCTGACAACCGGAGGTGTATCAGTCCAGTTTTCAACGCGCCGGCGCATCCGTCGACCCCAGAGGGTTAAGGCACTGGGCATGGAAGCTACACCCATCGTTTATATACAGTCTAATGAATATTCAGCTCTTTTTTGTGTGACCAGAGATTGTGAGTGTTCAACCTGTTTTGAATAGACAGGAAAACGGTGTGAAACTAAAATGAAAATCTTTGAAATAATATCAGTTACAGCAGCGAGTATACTTAAAACACAGCATCAAGTCTTGGGCCACCCCTGATTTCTTTGTGTTTTGGTAGGAAAATGAGAAAACAAAGTACAGCGACTTATTGAAACGTTTATAAATGTATATGGAAATACAAAATATAAGGAAAAAAAGCTTAAAAATCAATATTTAGTTTATTCAATCAATGCTGGATCAACATTTTCTGACAGGTCTTTGTGGATTTTTGAGAGCAGTAAATACTGCTGTCGATTGTTGTTTAGGTCTTCCACTCCACTCTGCCCAATTTTCTTAATGTTTTTAAGGACAGACTGCACACCATGCCCAGATATGCCAAGTTTTTGGCTAATAGCTCCTTGGGAATCACCTCATTAATACAAAATGCTACTTTATGTCTGTGAACCTGTATTCCTTTGGCATTTTTCATAGATTGAGCTAGAGAAAAAGAATACAAATTATGTGTTTTGTGACAGGCTGCTAGTAACAAAATGCCTTAAGAAATGATCTCTGTTATGTCTAGACACAACATTGGAGTCATCCCTTAAATTAGGTGCAGTTTTTAATGCTTGAATAAGCATGTCCTGGCTGAGGATTCTTAAAGGTAAAATTGTTATTGCTAAAATTGTTAGGCTGACATTTTAATACTAAATAGGAGTGTCCAGTCCTATTTAAGTTATTTACCATTACCATTACTGCTGATTAGCAGTAAATTGAAAAACATTGAATGGAATGTCGTTAGTGTTTGGGCATAAACTGGTTCATTAAAATTTTGATCTAATGGTATTTATGAAAGGAAACTTATAAAATCGCCATTGTGATGATGATGCAACTTCTATAAATCCAATTCTAAAAGAATTCACAGGCTGTGTTCATGCTTTGGCATCAACTACTTGATGCAACACGCGGTGCTACAGTCTGTTTTACCTGCATATAGGTACACACACGCACACAATCTTGTTCTTTCCACTCACACACTTGCAGATCCTGCGAGCTAAAGGTTCTGACTTCACACCATGGCCCTCTTTCAACCTGAGCCTCTTTATCCTTGCTGGCCTGGCAGCTTGGATCCTCTCTGCTCTTATCTGCCTCCTCCATAGATAAGCCAGGATGGGCAAGTGTGCTCTAAATACACCCTATGGTGATTAAGTCTCTAGGAGGCCACTGGGGAGGAAAAATACACACAAATACTGTTCTTTCAACTCAGTGAAGAGCAATGTTGTTCTGGAGGAGAATCCAGTCAGTTAGAGTCATAGGTCTAAATGTACAATAGATACTTTCTAGCATCTTTATCAAAATAAAACTGAAACTGCTATGGGAACAGGAAAACACTGCTAATTTAAAGTGGAACACAAACCTGTTATCCTGTTTATAACATCTATCTTATCTAACATCTATCTGGAAAATCTGCATGACACACCCTTCATTGATGAAACTTCCACTGGTGTGCATAAAAAAACTCAACCTAGATAATCAACCTAGGAAAGGGAGTGAAAGAAGGATGCATCTACAGGGCAGCAGATGCTGATGTGGTATACGCCCTTAACCTACCAAAGGAGGTGATGTGATGTCTGTAATTAGTTTAGGCTAGCATGTATAAGCTCATAGTTCTTTAATATGAATTAAAGCACACTTCAGACATGGCTCATCCATGTGCTATGATCTGTTTCAAGCATGAAAGACAAGACACTCAAATCATGGTCATTACGGATAGTCACGTTTTCAACATGGATCCTTGTTAGAATTCATGTTGCAGACGTGCTGTTCCTCTCAGCAAGCCATCATATCTCTCTACCCTTTTCAGCCTCATCTGATGTTCATCATCCAGGGGCACTCTTGTCAACACACCTTTTAATCTTTAGACCCTCAAGCAGACTACTTTGCAGTTTATCAAAGCTACAGTGCACACCTCTGTGCCCCCGTGTAACATGCTGAGATGAACCTGCATGCCTTCTGCTAAGTACAGCAAATAAGGCTTCGTGCTTTTTGATGTACTTCTTCTCTCTTTGCTACACTAAACTCTGTTTATTACCATACTCTTTGCTATATTAACAAGACTGCTTGCTAAGCTCTTTCGCCATTAGTTAGACATTGATGTCTAAAGCATTGTCTCCTCTGTTTTCACATTTTTAACTTGACAATGGGGTCGCGACATTAGACATCCTGATGAATAAACTGCATCTTAGTGGAGATGATTTGCATTCTAATTCTGGCATCTCTTAGCATATAATGAGTGTTAGGGACATAGTGCTTTAAATGAGAACATTTTGATCCAATAAAACAAATAAAAGTTCATTTTTCACATGGGTATAATCCATCTGAACTTCTAAATTGCGTTGTTGTCAGGGTTTGTTCACTTGTGCTAAATCTTTGTAGCTCTCTTAAGTTTTAAGACAATGCTCGCCACTAAAGCCAGCGCTATAATCATTTGCAGCTATCAAGCCCTACAATAAAACATCAGAAAATCCCTAATACTGGAGAAATAAATAAATATAACAATGTGAAAACACAGGATGTTTTAGCCAGTATACCCATATGTTTGGTCTGCGTCCCACACTGATCTCAATGAAATGGTTGCAAAAATAAAAATCAGTTTTAACTAAAGCCCTGGAAAGTCCCTCACATTTTTTCTGCATTATGATTTTAGTATGTTTGCTTAGCCTCCATCTGGAACATCTGTTTCATCTTATGCACCACCTATATCCGAGTCCTTCCCTGTACTAATCCGCTTAATCAGCCATGTTTGTCCACTCCTGCTTTACCTCACCCCAAAGATAAAGATGACTGGAGTTTATGTTTTTCACTTATCAGTGCTCATCATCTGTAAAGCTTATGCTTTCTGAGGTTAGAAACTCCTCAGGGCCGTGCCCCTTGTGATTTATCTCTATGCTCAGTGTTGTAGCAGGGGGCAGAGTGGGATGGGGTTTCTTAAAAGCAATCTCTTTAATTCTGGATGGTCCTCCTGGAGGCCGTAAGCACAACCCAGCAGTTTCATCTCACATTAAGAGCAAATGCTATTGCTAAACAGCAAATGTACTTTTTTCACAGGCTTTTTTTTTTAAACTGCTCTCCTAACACACTCCAGAGCATCTGTCAGAACAAGTATCGGCTTCAAAAATATATATCCTGTCATTGTTCAATTCTGCATTTTATATTCTCTGAAGTCCAGAAAATCAAACTGGAATATTTCTCACTAGCTAGTTGATGCAGCTGGTCATCTTTACATCTTTTTTAGAGCCTCGCGTGATTATAATATCATCCTTAATGCATAAAGAAAAAACAAAAAAACAAAAGAAAGTGTTAATTTCTTACTGGGGACTGTAATGTTCTCTTAAGTCTATGAAACAGAGAGAGTTTTGCCTGTGGTAGCTGCTCTGTGAAGACATATTTAATAGCTAACTACTAATTTTAGCATACTGTCATAACCATCAGTCCTATAAAGAGGCTGCACAAAAGAACTTGAGAGACACTTTTTTTAACGGGGTTAATATATCATAGAGTGCTGTGAAAAAAAATCACCCCTTATTTCTTTATATTTTGCTTCCAAGGAGCCAGACTTCTTTAATTGTTTAAAGTAGTCTTTAGCAACAGTTCTTCAGACCTTATCAAAGGTCTTTTATCTCATCTAAACATTTTGCTGAACCTGACCATGTTCAGAAAAACGTACTTAACACTGACCTATGAATCACTCAAGCCTAAAAAGGCTTGAACGGACTCAACGGATGAACCAGTGTTGTGTTTACACATAGCAGACAACTTAGCAAAGAGGCCGTTTTAAGTTTCTTTCCATTTATTTGGTTGAATCTACAAAAAATGCCAAAGATAACACAATTATCTTTGATTTACTTTTGGACCAATAAGGTGGTTCCCCAAAAGCTATTAGCTAAAAACTTATGTCTTGGCATGATGTTCATTGTGTCCTCAAAAGAATTTTGGGAAACTGAACCAGTGGATGGCAAATGAAGCAGTTTCCTACAGCAGATGAACCGCATCCAAAAGTCATCTCATTAGGAAGGGAAAAGAAATCCAAAAAAAGACCTGATACAAGACCTAAGAAATGCATCTGGTCATTTAATGAATCCACATACTGTTCACCAAAGCTTCATCTGAAATGATCTCAGCATGAACAGTTGCTGTAAAGAAGCCATTCTAATGGAAGGAAAACTGAGAGAAAAGTCTGAGGTAGCCAAATTACACATTAAAATCTGTGGTACTATGGAGTGATGAATCTTTATCGGGAAGTTAGAAATATTTTGGTTCAAATTGTCTTCAATATTGTAGAGCGGGTTAGGAAAAGGTACAACAATGAGTGTCTAGAAACAAGTTTAAAACATGGCGGAGGCTCTGTCATAGTTTGTGACTGCATTTCAGCCAGTGGTGCTGGAGATTGGTGGAAAATTGGTGGAATTATGAATGCAAAAAAGTACCATCAGATTTTGATCCACCATATAATACCATCTGGAAAGCACCTGATTTGCAGCATGACAATGATCCCAAACACACTTCCAATGCAGTAAAAGCATACCTAGATAGATAGATAACACACACAATGGAAAAATACTGGTTATTGACTGGCCTCCCCAGAGCCTGAACTGCATAATATTTGAAGCAGGGTGGGATCATCTTGACAGAAAGCGGAACAAAAGGAAGCCGACATCCAAAAATGAGGTTCGACTATCCTTCAAAAAATCTGGAGAGCTTAGGCTAAACATTGCAAGAAAGCTTACCTAAGGGAGTTCAGGCTATGATGAAGAAGAATGGTGGTCATACTAAATACTGACTAGAAAGCTCACTAGAACTGTACAAACTCTGGTTTTGCCTTATATACTGTATTTACATGTGTTCCTATAAATCCCATTTTCCCCAAAAAACATAAAGAAATTGATAGTGGCTCAAGACTTTTGTACATTACTAGATAATTTATCAATTATAGTGGAGCAGGTATAAATAGTTAGTCCTATTAAAGATACGTCTTTAGTTTTCACTGAAGTTAAATGTTTGAAGTACAAAGAAGGCTGAAAGCTAAAACTTTTTCTCTGCTCTGCCTGATTTTACGATCGGACTTATTTGGAAAGAAAAAAAAACAGACAGGTTGAAAGGCCGGGGATCTAAAGTTCAAACCATGACCCCAGTCTGTATGGGGTGTACCTTTGTTGAATGAAAATAAAATCACATACTACATACTGAGAGTTTACTAGCTGTAGAAAAAATAATCCTTACCCTTGTGCTAAAAGCCTTGAATGGGCTGCCGTCTGTGTGCGCAGATGAATAGGTCGTGTTGAAATCATGGCCACAGGTGCCAGGAGCAAAATTGAGGTGTTCAGCTGTGTAAATCCAGTGAGTCCCATCAGAGCGATCAGCACATGGTTCCAGTACATAGGATCTTTCGCCAAGAGATATAAAACCCCTGCAGAACGAGGAAGAAGCTATCAGAGGTGCAAATATCGACAATGCAATAAAAAATAATCAAACGCGATGACCAAGATGACATGTCATTAGCGATGAGTGCACCCATTGTGCATAAACTGTAAGATTCTGTAAACCTTGCACAATGTTCACAATCACACAAACTTGTACTGAACCAACTCCAAGCCTCACTGCTGCAAACACAAATGGGGAGCTATTTGTCTCCGTGAGCAGGTCAAGAATTGTGTAGCTTCCTGTCAAAACTGTTCTGGTGACCTGTTATTATTATGCAGACAGGTTTCAGAATAACTGAAATAAATGAATAAATATCAAGACTGAGGTCAGCAGAATGAGCTTCACAATCAGGCATATCCCTCTGCAGAGGGTGTCGACATCTGGCTGCTTCATGAAAACATTCCTGATTGTGTCCAGTGATATTGCTGCAATCATTACTCCTCACTGACATTTGCAGTGCGCTTCGACAACACTGAAATCCTCCACTTGCCTTAACCTCTTAAGCCCCAAGCCTAACTGATCTTCTGCCTTTTACCCCTGTATCAGGGGGCGTTGGGGCTTAAGAGGTTAAAAACCTTAATGAATGTCAGGTTTAAAGATTTGCAACAGTACTACATACATGGGGTTTTACCTTGGTTTGCATGGTTTGCAGAAAATTCAGTATTTACTAACATAAATTAAGCAGCCAGAGAGGTTTTAAACAAACCAACAAATTAGCCATCATCTAAACCATTAAAACTTGGAGTAAAGCCATCAATGCATCATAACTATTGGTTGTAACTGTCCTCTTTGCACAGACAAAAACTTGTGCACAGCCCAAATTTTACCTGGAAGCTGATGTGTGCAGCTAAACTGGGACCTTGTTTAAAACTTGGCCAATGTTATTAAGAGTTTTCGCCCAAAATGTACCACTCCAGCTTCAACAGTTTAGTTGAGGGGGTTAGAGGTGTGGTGTACTCAGAATATAGCTATCCACCCCAAGTGAATTTAGTAGTGGTTTATTTCTAATGACAGACATTAATAACGTGTTCCGATATGTCATTTTGGGCATAATAGGAAAAAGATGAATTAATTATTTTACTCTATACACAAAATATAATAGTGCATCTTTTTAAATAAGACAATACTCAAATAACTGTCAATTACATCATGCTTGCTTTACCATTGTTCTTCCTTCAAAACTTCAAATTTGTCAGTATACAAGTTGTCGGGTTGGTGCTACTTGCTGCAGGAGAAACTGGATCTTTGGAGGGTTAGAGGTCAATTGGTGACAAATGCGGCCCCGCCCCCCCACAACACTGAATTGGATGAGCGGGAGAACATGGATGACGTCTTATTTTTGTGTATTGGACATTTTAAATATTTCTTTCTTTCCTACCATGTTATCTACTGTCATCCAGATATAAAATATGCTGATGTTTCCATTTAATAATCCAGAGCATTAAACATAATATTTACATATTTGCTTTTAAGCAAAGCAGAATGCTTGGAAGCTAAGGCGGGATTAATTTAAACATTATAATATAGTAATGCTATCCAAATACTGTATGCTAAAACATCAACCGATATTACCTTATTATTATGAGGTTATTACAATTTTATAACTATGGGAAGATTCAAACTCACAGACATTACTTTCTTATTTCTAGCAGCTTATCAAATTGTTACCAAGCTATTACGCTAAACTACGCTGTTTGTTACCCTACTATTACCACTTTATTACTCAGATGTAATAGAAAACTGCTACTGAGGGATTTTTGGTCAATGTGGAGAACAAAAAACAAAAAAACAAAAACAAATCAAAGCAATCAAACATTATATTATGATAAGCAATTTTGCATATTTGCATATTGCATTTTATGCATATTTTAAGTGACTTTAAATCTACACCGTTCTAGTGACACCTGGCACTACAGTATAAACTTTTCCAGGTGCCAAAGCAGAGAGATCAGGGTTAGCTTGTTGAATGTATCACTAAGCTTTTACACCAGTGGTGTCATGTCAAAAAATGGGAAACAAACTAGCGCCTGGCACACTTACTTAATCCCAGCGCAAGTGCTGAGGCTCACATCCGAATTGTCATGACCCTCCACCTTACCATGGTAGTAGCAGTTTGCCTGAGGGAGCACAAAACAAACAAAACAATAGGATTTTAAACTCAACAACGAAGGAATAGAGCAGCAGCATGTGAAACAAAACAGGAGTTGGGTTTTAGGCAGAGTTCACCCCAATCAGCCCCAGGTGTTACACTGTAACTGTGAAATACGAGTAAATTAACTATAAGGGAATAGTATTTTGCCAGCTTAGCAAAAGCCATTCCTGCTCATCACCACAGGCTAATGATGGTTGAAATCTGAGTTCCACATTTCCCAGCACAAGCTTTGCTTTTTGCCGTATTCCCAGGTACCCACTTTCACGGACCACCTGTCAAGCTGCAGCAGGGAGTAAAGAAAGTGAATTAAGCCTGTGTTTATTGAACAAGGCCTAGAGGGTGTGGAGGAAGTGTCTGGTTTAGAGTGAAAACAGGCCTTCTGCTACAGCTAGACAGCCTCGCTCAGGTGAGGTCCTTCTGCCACCCTGTTCTGGAAAACAAGGAAATGTGAGTTTTCCACCCCACTTTGACTGACTCTAAATATAGAGTTCAGGCAGTAAATTTGGATGTCTGGCCTTCTTCGAGGTGGCTACTCTCTATAGGCAGCTGAATTTGCATGCCAAGTGTCTCAGTGGGTTTCTGGCATTAAAGGCAATCCTTGCTTAATACTGAATCCCAGCACTTTTAGCAGTAATTCTGTTATGATAATCCAATTAATATCACACTTCTCCGAAATAGCTAGAGGAAAAGAGCTTACCAAATAGCATCTTTCAGTCTTACCATCACCTTAATTTTGGTTGACACATGTAAAATGCACTCAATCCCTTTAGCTACATTCATGAATATTTCATATGCAACCAACTCTTTAAGAGGGGTTAGACGCAGTGACAAAATCACCATGAATTATTAGGTTTAAGCATTGTTGTTCACTGGGCTTATAAACACTGAGTTGCAAGGAAGCATCTCATGAATATTAATCTTGTTCAATGTCTATTGGGTGGAGGTAATTTCTTTTCTGACATGTTATATGCCAGTTGACTAGTTGTTCTGCTGCCTCCAAAGTATTAAAAAGACAATAAAGATGTGAAACACTATGTGGATAACTCTCAATCTTTGAATTCAGGTGTTTTCAGTCCCCATGGCCACAGGTGTGTAAAATCAAGCACCTAGCTAGCATGCTTTTGGAAACACTTGCGAAAGAACGGGTCATTCTTCACAAGTATGGCACTCTACTAGGATGCCACTGGTGCAGCAAGTCGGCTCAGGAGATTTCTTTTGTTTCTAGATATTTCACAACACAAAAACTGTCCACTGGGAGCTTCATGGCATTGGTTTCCATGGCAGAGCAGCTCCTGTAGGCGTAAAGCGTAGGTGGTTTAGTACTTTTGTGCGGCGTATTTCACAAGAGAAGTGGACCAAAACCTTGAAAACTTTTATGCGGACACTTTCTGATGGTGGACTGGATAGAAAAGAGAGCAATCCATTATAGTCGGGAAAAAAGGTGCAGGGACAGGAAAGCACATTACATGAAATATGAAATTATAGTTTAGCAGAGAGGAGTAGGGCTGGATTTAGTACACTCAGTTAATGCTCGCACCTCATGTTTCTTTGATGAGATCATGACTATGATGCATTGATATAAAGGATATGAATAGACTTTTTGTTCCTAAGGTTTCTGCAGGAAGACAGGAAAGCGCTTATGCATTCATTTTTGAAATACAGAGGATTAATAACCAGAATCCAGATTATTGTGGGTGGAAATCCTGGGTGTGAACATTACATTGTTTATTATAACCACAATCTTATTATTCTGTTACTGCTTTAATAACCATGGAAATCATTCATATTCCCAGTAGATGGCTTTTGTTACATGCTATGTATTTATTGGATTGTACGTGGACTTAGATTTAGTGAGAAAGGGAGACTGTAAAACAGATAATGGGAACGATGGTGGGAGAGCTGACTCATACTCAAGTCACTCCCAGCAGTACCTTGCCTTTGACACAGAACTGAACCCACAAGATCCCTTGCCCAGATCACTATATCAGTCTCCTCCCTGCCGGCAGGACAAATAAATTAACTACAGATCAGTCTCGAATGATCTGGTTGTTTCCAGTAAAAAGATCCTCCCATGAAGAACTGGCTGTGGTCATGAGCAAGGAATGAGAGAAGGGACGGAGGTCAGAAGTGTCGGCACTTTTAATCAACTACTGCAGACTCCACAAAAGTCTCCACAAAAGAAATGCAAACATGAGGCAAAATGCCACATTCCTGCGTCTGGCTTCATCCATTCTCCCAAATTTTTATTTGTATATCGGCTGTAGTCACACAAAACTTGTAACACAGACATTTATTCTTTATTTTCTTTGTGTCATTTTTATTGTTATGATCATTGTTACTCTTTCTGTCCACAGAAACATTATGCAGCTTTTATAATTAATGGCTAGCTATGGAAAATGGGAAGCTATTTATCCACCCACAGCTGCGGACTCTGTATCTCACACTCCACTACAACTCCTTCATTGTCTTTGTGCTCTGGAATGGCAGCAATTCTGATGAGCTGGCCAAGCCCTGCCAGGGATGACCCAACTCTGGTCTCGAGTGGAAAATCATTTCGCTGTGTGGGTTGGACGTTACTGAATATAATAATCTCATCTTTTTGTGCATTTCAGCTATAAGTCTGCTAGGCCTTTTACACACAGACCTCATAGACCGTTTATTGTTATCGAAATGAAAAAGCAACGTTAAATTGCTTTCCAAACTGCTGATAATCAAATCCCTGAAATCAAGCAAGCTGGTGGCAGTTTTATTTCATAGGGATTGAAACTGCTCCTCGTGGTTCAGCAGCATCAAACTCATTCGTTACTCCGTGCTATAATAGCCTTTCTTTTTCTGAACCTCAAACAAAAAAAAAACCTTTTCAAAAGATGAATATTTTCTTTACATCCATTTGTAATATTTTAGAGTATTTATGGATCCATAGAAAATTTGAGAGACCGGCAGCATTTAAAAGCAGAACAAATGTTGCTGGAGAAAACCTATTTGAGCTTAATGAATATGAACAATATTTATTACAGCACTGAAGCCAAGAACAAAGAAGGCACTTCAATTCTATGAGGTTTCATTTGTGCCAAGAATATGTTCCCAATCATGCCTTCTGTGTCGGGTATGAAGAAACATTTATTTTCTGTTTTTAATACTGACTGGCCACTTTATTAGGCACACTTGTTCAACTGCTCGTTAATGCAAATGTCTAATCATCCAGCCACGTAGGAGGAGCTCATTGCACTTAGGTATCTAGACATGGTCAAGACAATCTGCAGCATAACATGTCGAACTGTGAAGCAGATGGGCTACAGCAGTACTGGGTACCATGCATGTCTGCTAAGAACAAGAAACTGAGGCTACAATTTTACAAAACACCGGACAAAAGGAGACTGGAAAAAGATTGTCTTGTCTGACAAGCCTCAATTTCTGCCGCAACATTCAGAATTTGGTGTAAACAACATGAAAGCATGGACCCAACCTTCCTGATATCAACAATTCGGGCCGATGATGGTGTGTAATAGTGTGGGGGATTTTCTTGGAACCCTTTGGGATCCTTTGTTGACCATAACCATTGTTGCTGACCATGACTGCAGTGTACCTAACTTCTGATAACACACCATGTCACAAAGCTCCATCTCGAAAATCATTCCTTGAATATGAAAATGAGTTGCTTGCATTCAAGTGACCTCCATGAACATCAGATCAGAATTCAATTGAGCACCTTTGGGATGTGGTGGAACAGCAGACTTGTATCACGGCCAACAAATCTGCAGCAACTCTGTGATCCTATCGTGTCAATATGGACCAAAATCTCTGAGGAATGTTTCCAGCATCTTATTGACTCTGCAGATTAAGAATTAAGCAGACAAAAGGAGGCCCTAGGCTGTACTAGCAAGGTGTATGTGATAAAGTGGCTGGTGAGTGTTTACCTCAGTTGTAGCAAAGCTGTTTGACAGATTGTCCGGCCATATGCTCATGCAAGAAAACATTTGTCTGTGTCAGTGCAGACAAATTCATGCTTTGCTCTGCTGTTTCGCATGTAGTCCTGAATGTTATTTGTTGTGCTGTTTTTCACATCACATGCACGTTCAAATAATACAATCAAACCACACATAGTCAACGCAGCCGAGTGAGAGGAAGTAAAGCTGCACTGACAAAGAAAAACGTTCTGTCTGGTGATCACTAGACACGCTGTGTATCTAACGGTCAAAAGATTTTAGTCACAGCTGAAGTAAAGTTTAAATTTGAACTGGCAGACAGTGTGTTCCTCATACGGGAGCATCATGCAACCAACCAGAAGCTTTGCTTTTCTCTATGTAATCCCTTTATGTCTAAATTGATTTCTTCATGGTTAACATTTACAAGTGATTTGTTATACTTTAGAGATATATTTTAAATAGAATTCTATCTTAATTTTCAAAGTGGGAACCTCATGAATGCTTGATAGGTGCTTAATATTTCATGGTCACCAATTCAATCTTTCTTAGAGTCCTTCATAACAAACAATTCTTTAGGAGTTGTTTTGATCCAATCCATTAAAAAAAGAAAAATCTGAGCTGTTGCCTAAAACAGAGTGCATTTTCTGACCTCTATCTGCCTTCTCATTTCATCAAATATGAATCTGTCGGCTGAAAATGGCCCCACTCACCTGGATTGTCCTCTATGTGCGCACGACTGCACAATTCCAGGTGGTTTTAAAAGCAGTTCTAACTGCTATATCAGAGTTTCCTTTACTTTCTCACGGACCCCTAATATTAGCACAGCGAAGCAGAGTCTATCCAGAGGAAGAGTTTCACAAAAGGTCAACATTCATATGAGCTGCTGGGCAGGTAACATAGAAGAAAATGTAACAATGTTCGAAATTCAATCACTTTGTTTTGTCACACACAAATCCAGAAAATAAAAAGAAACATACCGTGAAGTTGTGAACGCCTGTGACTGCGCTGCCATCTTCCAGGTAATGGGTTTCTGTATAGTTACTTGCAAAGAGCCCCCTAGAAAGGATAAACAAAGACAACAAACATTCAGCACTGACCCTTGGGGGCTTCATCCAACAAAAAAAAAAAAAAAAAATCAATCACAATGTCTTAAGCCATTCAACCACAGCCAGACCGGCATGGAAGATAAACAGTCTGATTTAAAACTTTAAACTGCTTTAGGATAGCATAAATTGATTCGAGCGGAAGGCATGAAGGGGAAAAAAACACATTCAAAAGAGGCCGAAGTGACGTTTTCTATTAATTCACTTTCCCAACACCATGAAGACGCATTAAATATCAATCAATAACTCATTCCATGTGAAACAAATGGAACAATAATTAGTTTACACATTGCAGACAACAGCAAGTCATGAGTTGATTTTTTTTTCTTTTTTTAACGACTGGGAATAGATAACACTGTGCTTTAAATGAAGGAACCATATAGGTATAACCACACTTAATAAAAAAATAATAAATAGTATAAGTCAGCACTGAGAATAAAAATACAGATTCAATAAAATGAAGAGGTGTATCGAGATACTTGTAAAACTCAGTCTACCATCACTGTTCATTTATTTTTAACCTATAAATAAAAACCAAAAATAACCTATGACCCAACAGTCATGCTAGTTTAATGCTTCAGTGTAAGTGAGTCCTGCATGTTTTGCTATTATCAAGACATTTTGCCTTTTGGAGGATTTTTATCATAAAAGAAAAGCTGTTACCAACCCACTTAATATTTTATAAGGATTGTCTATTTGACACAAAGACGGGTAGAAAATACAGGATGAAATTTGATTGTTCACTGGAAACAGAGAAGAAATTGCAATAGTGTGGAAATGAGGAACCTGCCACCTTCTTTCCTCTAATTTTGACAAAGCACCTACTTACAGTATCTCTGTCAACAATAAGGCTACATGGCTGGTAGCAAACTCAGTTTACATTTCATTTATGTTTTTCAGTCAAGTTATAGCTCCTGGCAGAATCACATAGACATCCCACATGAGTTGGTGAAGTCATATTTTTAAGCCTAACTTGGGAATTTTGGTCCTAATCACCATTAGGACAGCCAATAAGCAATTAGCATATCACTAGTTATAATAATACGCTTGTTATAATTTCAAATATGCGCATCATATTTTATCATATAAGACTTAAATCTGGTGATTGGGACCATAAACTATTTATTGAGATTATAGATTAAGTGAGAATTTCTCGTAGACTTCTACGCAGTTTGACTTCTTTTTAAAAGCCAGAGCCCCCTACTGGAAAACAGAAAGAATGCACGTTTAAGGCACTTTCACATTGGTCATCTTTAAGTCTATGGTTATTTTTTTAGCATTAATGGCTCTGTGGTATAGTGATTAACATGTTTGTTTTACACACCTAAGATGTCAAATTTTGTGGAGACATTAATGGCTATGTTTTGTCAAATCTATACATTTTTAAAACACACTAAAATCCAGCATTTTGATTTTAGATGCTTTGTGCTGTTCCTAGTAGCTACTTGTAGAATCAAAGTTTAAGTCCAACTTCTCTTGAAACAAAAACCCACAATCCTAAAGAGCCTTCTGTGGCCTTTATGAGCCAACAGGGTGAGATTATGGCATGAGTACACCAGATAACCTCTGGGTTGTGCTCTCCTCTTACCGCAGGACAAAGAAAATACCATCACAGCCTTATTATGATGTTGGCTGCCTTTCTCACCCCACCTAGAGAGGTTCCTGAGCACTAGGCTTTTCTCTGGTGGAGGAAAGGATACTCAGCTGGGGTGCTGTGGATCACATGCAGAAAGAAATCAATGAGCCAAAAAAACTGTGTGCACCCCCTCCTGTGTTGATGAGAACATATCTGTATTTGTGCTCAGTATTTGTGCAAACAAACATGAGAGCGTGCATGTACTGTACATACAGTGAGCACATGTGCTGTATTACTCTCCAGGACATTAGCAGATGGTTGGCTGGTGCTAATCCACAGCAGAGGAACAAACCTCAGCAGGCAGCTGGATCCTCTTACTGACCTCACCACTGACAACCCAGCTGGGAGTTTCAGCTGTAACAACCCGAGTAGGGGGGTTATTTTGTTTGGGAGCTGTCAGCATGAGACACAATGCTTCCCCACCCTCCAGTCCTCTACAGAGCCAATGAACTGGTAATAATCACTAGATCAAAGCGAGGCCAAAGAGGAGAGAGAGCCAAATAAAATGATGTGTTTCTACAGTCTTAATTAGGTCTATGCACTCAGTTGAACACACGAGTTCAACATCTGCCCACAACAGACAATATGATGTGGTGAATGCGCGTATGCATTTGCCTCGCCGCTTGAGTGTTGGCATGAAAAAACATGTTGCAGACCTCCATGTGTCATCCATATGTTACGTTCTTGTGGCTTTCGATGAATAAGCGCAAGGGAATTAGTGCCTTCCTAACACAGGAGAATCACAGGAGAAATCCTTTAAGCGTTCACTCACTGCAGAGTGTAAGTAACAGAAAAGTTAGGACCTAAGCTTACCAGACTGCTTAACAAAGAGAATAGTCATTCACTTTTGACGTACTGTAGCCCTTGATTTATACTCATTTGACTCTCTCAGAGTTCGGAGCATCCTTGACCCAACAGTGAGGATCATTTTTAAAACAGAAGCTGCTCACAATTCCATTTAAACACAGAGGGAATCCAATTAATATCTCCAAATAAAGACAAGCAAGTTTCAGCTCACATTGGTTTCATGCAACAATACATAAACAACAAAAAAAGAAAAGAAAAAAGAAAAGAAAAGAAAAGAAAAGAAAAAAGAAAGAAATATACAGTGTGGTCTGAGATTGGTTACAGATAAATTACTGGACAGGATCTGCTTTTCATTAGTGTCCAAACTATAATATCAGCTGACAGCTATTATTGGCCCATATTTGCAAATAAAGAAAGACTTTAATGTTCAAGCTGGTGAAATCGTTTTACAAAGAACATTTAAACATTTAAACACAGCTTTTTATACACACACACACACACACACACACACACACACACATATATATATATATTTTCATTTATTTATTTCTTTTCTTTTTTTCAATTAAATTTTATTTATACAGCGCCAAATCTCAACAACACTCGCCTCAAGGTACTTTATATTGTAAGGTAGACCCTATAATAATACATACAAAGAAAAACCCAACAATCATATGACCCCCTATAAGCAAGCATTTTGGCAACAGTGTGAAGGGAAAACTCCCTTTAAACAGGAAGAAACCTCCGGCAGAACCAGGCTCAGGGAGGGGCAACCATCTGCCGCGACCAGTTGGGAGTAGATGCAACAGTAAATGTGAGATTAATAGGCTGAAATGCCAGAGAATCAGAGAATGAAGGTGGATTTTGAGCCTAGGCTTAAAAGCAGAGAAACTGATTCCACAAAGATGGAGCAGTGACTGCAAAGGCTCTGTCGCCTTGTTGTCTGAGGGGTGCCCTTGGGACATGTAAGAGATGTGTACCAGTGGGTCTGAGAGTCCTAAGAGATGAATGTAAATGAATAAGACTGATGATATAAACTGGGGCCTATCCATTATGAGCATGAAAAACAATCAGTAATATCTTAAACTGAATTCTAAAATGGACAGGAACACAATATAGCTATGCCACGACTATGATGTCCTCATATGCTTTTGCAGTCTTGCTGCAGAATGCTTTTGAAGAAGTTGCAGCAAATGAGAAACATGGGGAAACCTAGTTGCTTTTTCCAGACCATGAAAAACAGAAAAGATTTCTGTTTTGTTATGTTTCTTAAACTGGCAGTAGCTATTTTTGACAACAGAACAAATCTGTGCAAAGCTCATCATGAAAATAACACCCAGAGCATGAGATGAAATGATCTAAATTGCTTAGTAACCTAACCTTTAATGTCTGCAAGACTGCCTAGTAGAAGCTATAGGAAATATGGCAAGATAATTGTTACAAATGATCAACATTGAAATGAAAGAAGATGTTATATATCATAATATTAAGTGGAAGCAGATACAAGCTACAGTGCACACGCAGATTTCAGTCAGTCTGAGTTTAGCATCTTGGATAATTACAAATTGACTCCAAGAATCCTAATCAAACTGCTGATCTTAGTGATGTTTTTAAGCTTTGACTTTTAGTTGGAAGACCTATATGGAGATATGGAAATGTTTTCTTCTTCTTAATAAAAAAAAAAGTAGTAGTTACAATAACTTAGATTTGTATGCCAGGTTAAAGGAGGTCAAACAGGTACTGACGGGCCAGGGAATTGAGGGATTTCTAAGTAAGAAGAAGGATGTGTGACTTGACCAGGAGCCAGCATGGGGATGATATGTTGCCAGATCTCTCTGCATATTAGATTCTACTTTCGGCTGCTCTCTTTGAGGTTGCCATAGCATTCTCCTCTTCCTTTGTCCGCAACCAATAGTAGCACAGTTTCCACTGGCGACCTGCTGGCCAACAGCACCGAAGGCAGTCATTGTTAACCTGAGCCCAACCGATCTGGTAGAGAAATCTCATATTCTTATGATCAGCGTGTTTAATTTAGCTACGATTTTACTCCACATGCCGTTCCTGATGAAACCCTCTTCATCTACTTGGACTTTGGACTTGTACTAGTAGCACACTGGCTCAACACAAAAAATGTCACCTGATATATCAACAGCAGAATGTTCTTACTCCCTAAAATAAGTTGGAAAAATCTAGTATTGGTTGTCATGAAGAACACGGATGAAATATTACTGCAATATCAGTGGAGTAATTTATTAAAATGGTGCTAGCAGCAGGAATATAAAGCATACATGATGCAGTGGAGCAAAGTGAAGTGGGAAAATTCTGTTTTAAAATGGGTGTAACTTTGGAAGATATCAGCGTAATATGCCTAAGTGCTAAAACTAGGACTGTGAATTTTTGTCCCTCATTACTGACACAGAAAGTGTAAGGTGGGGATTTTTAATCAAAAACTGGAGAAATACAAGAAAAGCATAAACACTGTATGAACATAAGAAGGTTTTGTGGTAAAGAGACTAGAACATAATGAAGTACTAAAAGTAGAAGAGCACATAACAAAGATCTTTAATGGGTTTTACAACGATGAGTCTTCAAAGTGCAAAAAGCCTTCCGCTGCATGTCACCCAGCTGACAATACTTATGGGTGCATCTAATCCATGCCAAGCAATGAACCACCACCCAACTGCATTAAGTGTCTGAGCCACTCGCCCCGCGTGGCAGCAGCAGCAGCTCACTGTTTATCAATCAGCGCAAAGTTAATGAGGCATAGGCAAATGGAGAGAGAGGAGGGTCACGCCCTCCCATTTAAAATGCATTACCCAGAGGACGGGCTTCCAGCAGGGCTCTGCCTGAGTGACAGGGAGTCAGCAATGAGGGAGAGGCGCTATGAGTTAACAAGTTTTCATGTTCTGGCTATTAAAGCTACAGAATCAGTCTGAAAATGCAGGCAGCCCGAGAACCAGACAACCACAAAGGCTCAGCGACTTCAAAATGGGACACAGTGCGAGGCAAAATATCACAGACTTTGTGCTACTGCGGCATCGACTTGTTTTCAAAACACTCAAACCAGAGATGTTTGTTAACTTCTCTGCATCTGTTCGACAGGTACACATAATTACAGCTGTCATGTTTTTACCTTGTCATGCTGCATCCATATAACTTTCTGAAAGAAAATGCATTAGGTGTGGATAGAGTTTGATTTGCTTGTCAGTAGTTTTGACACTGCAGACAGAAAGACAATGAAGTCGCTTCACACTAATCCTGAATGCCAGCAACTAAATGTCACTCCTGTTCTTTCTGCATTAAATTTTTTTTTTTTTTTCGATGTTGTATCTCTGTTCGGCGTTGTCAGCCTCTTTTGTCAGGATATACACAAATTCTTATATAAAGGGAATTTTTAAATAGAGGACTAACCTTTCAAACACATTCCTGGTTGGAAATGTAACTGAGAAAACACGAGGCTTGCTGACCAACAGTGATGTACCAATAAATTCCGCATTTTTGTTGCATGCGGTCTTCTTCATCAGGGTTTCTTCGGCTCGCATGCCAGGTGTCTAAAATGGGGAGGTATGTGAGGTACATTAATTGAAACAGACTTGATGAATCGGTGCCAGAGCCTAATCAATCAACAGGAAGAGGGAGTCTCATTTGTGGGTGAAAGCTGACCTCAAAAGAAAGGTCCTAAATGTCAAACATTCTGCTTAGAAGTCATGCTGGAGAAAACATTTCGGAGCTTTTATATGCTAATGAAGCACCAGTTTTTTTTATTGATTATGACACACAACTGTAGACTTGTACTGAAAACTTGTGATGTGATTATGGCAACAACTAAATGTCAAAGCATACAGGCAAATCGAGAGCTGAGCTCAAGTCACGCACAGGCTGTTAAAAAACAAATACAGCAAAAATACTGCGGAGAGAAGACTTCAAACTGTTTGGAGACGTTTGATAAAATCTTGGAGAAACAACAAAAGTTGAGAGTGAGAATTGTTCTTGTGAGAAAGGAAGGTTTTCCTGGAAAACCGTTTTTTTTTTTTTTAGATGGATTAAGAAATATGGGAAAAGTTTGCTCAAGTTGTGCGGATCATAGCGTTCCCTTTGGCAAAATACAAAAAGGTCTCTTTTTCAGTCAGGGATGACAAACGCTCTTTCTCTTCTCCATTTAGTTAAAGCAGCCAGTATAATTAAGCAAGGAAAAGGAAAGAGTAGAGTAACTTCCCTTTTTGTGTTACATGAATTCAATACTCTCAACTGACTTGAGAACACTACGACGTTGGCAAAACAAGCTGAATTTCCCAGTCACAGTCTCCGATATGTCTCATTAAACTCATTAAACTCAGACAACCTAATAAGAGACTTCTGGAGAAATCAAATCCTGGAATTTACTATGATAGATGAGAAGTGAGGTTTTAGGCCTCAGAAGGGCAAGTTGCTCTGAAGCTCTTGGAAACCAAAGTCTCTAACGGAAAGTTATTTAGAACAGATGTAAAGATAAACATTTAGAGCAAATGAAATCGCCATCAAAGAGAAACATTTCTCGTAAAACTTAATCTGGGACCTCCAATTAGTACATTACATTTCAACTGAAAGACTTGTGAGGGATTGTGGGAGTTATAATGTCCCACTGCTTTTATGTGGCAAATGGCAAGAACCCAGTTTCACTTGGAAAAAGTCAAGGGAAAGTGGGATTGTGTGCATGAAAAACTACAGTGCAACTCCCTCAACACCACCAAAAAAACCTTGTCTCAGTGTTAGATTTTCTTTTTCCATGAACAAGGGAAGAGGGCCAGTCTTTCTGGCTGTGATGTGTCTGACATCAGGCGGTGTTTCAGTCTGGTGCCAAGTAGAGCAGAGAAGCATGAATTCCCCCTACTTGCCCTGTACTCAATACAACTCCTAACCTTCATGAAGCATGTCATGAAGAGAACCACTTGAGCATGCCAGCCAATGATTACGGCTTAAGAAAGGGGGAGGAAGCGGAAAAACAGAAAAAAGAAATCAACACGGCTGGTATTAGCTGTGTTTATATAGCCTGCCGTGTTCAGTAGCAAGCTAAGATGTTGCACAGTGCTGCTCCTGGCCTCAAGACCAATGCTCCAGCAGCAAACACGACAGGGTAAGAACCAAAAAATGATTGTGTCAAGAAGGCCAGTTGCCCTACGGGTACAATAAGAATGCTTATCTTATTCATTTCTACACCAAGCAGGTCTCTTTGGCCTTCATCCCAGCTTTACCACATCATAAGAGCCTCATTATTATTCTTTACACCTGTGTAGCATCCAGGGGTGGTTAATTGGTCAGCAAGATGGTCAAACAGAAGAGCCATTAGCAGCACTGGCATGCAATTATTGCAGTGACTGTCACCTGGAGATTGATGTGGTTAAGTCCAGGCACGCCCCGTGAAATCAATAAAGTGTCATTTCTGAGCAATGTCTGCGTGATGGATTATTCCACAGGATCCCAATTAAAGAAAGGGAATGATGAATACCACCCCAACAATAGATGAGATAATTGGAATTAGGGCAGAAATGCAACACGTATCTTTGATAAAGTGTGAAGATAATGATCCAGACTAAAACTAATAAGGAAAATAATTGCAGAAAATCCTTTGAACATTTTCAGTTTTAGAACAGAATGAGACACAAACCAAAAGGTTCACTGACCTGTATTTAAAACAATGGTCCAATGAAATCAAGTTTACTTTAACTGTAAAAGTTACTTTTATTGTTACAGGAAAACTACAGCGATTAGCTCCGCGTTTGATTTAGAACAACCCTAAAGGAGATTTGTGCCAAACTGGAATTGAACATGTGACCTTTTGCTTGCCAAGCATGTGTGTAAACCATTACAACTGACCAGTGCTAAATTTTACAAACCGATACCAATATTTGGTATTTTAACCATCTCATATATAGGCCGAGCTTTATTTTTTTCCCTTTCAGACACACGAAACATAAACAGATTTTCCTAACATTTGTCAGCACGGACAAACTATGCAACATCAACACTCATAACATGGCTGAAGAGTGTTTCACACATGCACGAAGTTTCATTTAATAGTTAATAGTTATGAGTCAGGCTCTACTTGTAGGTAGGAAGACGTGTTTTCTATTGGCTGTACAATGCTACATTTGCATCCTGTTCAGATTCAGAAAACACTGATGCAGCAGCTCTGTGTATTTACTGTTTTCACTAAGCCGTGGTTCAATGGGAAGTAATATGTATTAAAAAGATATCTGTATTAAAATTTGCAGGCTAAGCAGCGGAGGGGAAAGATTTCTGGGTGCCAGAAACCTCTTGGCTTCTGTTTGTATTTTGAGCAGTACTGACCACTCACATTAAGGCAGGCTTTGGCCTTATACGGTTAAATAGTCCAAATGCAATTCCAAAGCCATCTCTATTGTCTGGCTATCAGTTTATTTTTTAAATAAGTAAATACAATGACTGTAGCACAGTACAGATAGTCTTGGCCTGGATATCAGTTATACATTTTCTAGAAATCCGATGGCAATAATGAAGGCGCTTGGCCATTGCCCCCCAGAGGCTAAGTCATCAGACCATAGCTGATGGGTTCCAAGATTGAGTGTTGAGTGGCATATACCTCAATATTCCTGTCTGAAATGCATAAAAAAATATACGTTTAATTTCCTCCCAGTTGCACAGTCCTGCGTCTTCACATAGGTGTGCTGTAAAATTCAACTACAAACAGTCTCAAGCAGGATAACTAGGAGAAAGGTTCGACTTTGATTCAGATGTAGTCTGTTGTTTTTATGCATCCGTTCTCTCTTTTGTCTCTTCATCATTTGTCACTTGTTGACATGTAACGTCAAGACACATCTGGCTCTCATTTGTTTTGCTTATGCCACGGTCTCTGTCACCCAAAAGCCTTCATGCACGCGCCAAATGGAACAAATGGTATCTATGACAACAGCCACCCGGAATATTAAAATCACCCGCTCAGTCATGAGTTCCAACGAGGCAAGCCTCTCTTATTTCTCCCAAAAAGACATAAATAGTCATTTTATTCCTCATGATACTGCTGATCCCAGAGGGCTACGGAAAAGTAATCACATGTGACTAATTAAAGGCAACTGATTGGTGCGGTAAAAAAGACTAAATGTTGCACTTTGGGTCAAATAGATATATGAATCTTTTGTATTCCTCATGACTGCAGTTAAATGAGTGATAACAATCCAAGGGAAACTTCAGGAAAACAAATAAAAATAGTCTTTTATTTTTCTTTTCTTTGGCATGGGCCAGTGACATTGTTATCTGAAACTAATTATGTCAGGTGCCTAAGCAGCAGCCTCTCCAATTGCCTTTGTTGCTGTGGATCAGTGGAGAGGAGATCCTTCATCCTGCTTTCTACTCCCATCTGCCCCCAGGGCTTCTGTTCCTCTGTAGCAGAGACGGGGCCTCTGCTCTGCCGCTCCTTCTCCCCTAGGACGAGCTCCCGTTATGTGTCTGCATGCGGGGGTGTGGGAGAGATGGAAAGAGCGTGTCCCTGTTTGTGTGCAGTAATGACTGTATGTGTTGGTAGCTCAGCATGATTTATGCACATCTATGTGGTAATTTGTGTGCATGCGTCCATGTGTGCGCGCGAGTGTGTCATTTCACATCCAGGCATAGCTGCAGATTGCGCTCGTGTTCCACACACAGCAGGCTCATGGCTTATAGATCATGCAACACATTCTTTTCTTTCAACACTATCAGCAAACCACAACACTTTCTGCCCGATTTCTAAAAACGACTTATGCAGAGCATCCTGCATTGGAAAAATCATGAATGAATTATAGAACTTTAATGTTTTTCCTAAAAACTCCTCTGAAACAAAATTGTCAAAAAGGAGCCAATAACAGCAAATTACAGCCAGCTGCATTCACTGGAACTACATTTTACCACAGGAACAGTTCCCATAATAGTTCTTTTCAATTAAATCTACAGGTTATACAAAATTAAAAAAGGACAAAGCTGCTAGAAAATGTGTTTTCCACAATATTGCGTGCACCACAAACAAAATTTAAGATTAGCTGTTTCGTGTTAAATCGGAAACAACTATGTAAGAGACTGATATTGCAAAATCTGGACTAGAAAAATGAGCAAGAACATCAAAAAAAGTTGTAAAATCTTTTTCTTTTCTTTTTTTGAGTGAAACACCCCTTTAGAGATTTTGCAATCCGTGTCCTTTTGTGTTTTGCAAAACCAGGAAATGATAAAAGCTAACAGATGGAGATGGATGCAATTTAATTTATATTCCCTTCTGTGAATATATTCAAGTGTAAACAAAAGGCTTTATGTGTAGTTCCAAAACAATTAACTGTGAAACAGACTTTTGCCTGTTGTCTACATCATTTATTACTTTGCTTTTTCTTCTGATTATTATGTGGGTGAAGACCAAGAATAAGAGGAGATACCGTGGAGAGGTGAATGCAAAGTCATTTTCGGGATGGGTCAAACAAACAGACTAGCTTTGAGCATTCCCATCATTTCCAATGTTTTGCAGGGAACTGGCCCAAGGCACAAAGCTCATGCATCTATATTCACTGCAACCTTGTGCTTTGACTAATGAGCGACGAGGGAACTTCAAACAATCAAGCCTATCATTCTTTTCACAAGGTAAATGCACACAGAAAATAGGAGCATTTCATTTAATTAAGCCTGTCGGTACTTGTACAACCACATACTTTTCTTGCCTTTCTCCTCTGCCGCGCATTCCCTTAAGGGAAATCAAACAATTAAGACCTGAATACAAATGTACTCTCCCTCCCATCCTGTTTTTCACCCCTCTGATATCTGTCAGTGAGAGAGATGTCTTCACTCTGTCTAGAAAAAGTGATGTATTAAAGTGGGTTTGCTTATAACTGTGACCCTGGGGTCCTTTGCAAGATTAAAGCTACAAGATTAAAGTTAGAAGAGCAAATAAGCAACTGAATTATCAGCAATCTTTGCCAAAAGGTGTGGTCTGAGCTCAGATGAGGAATTATTTTATGTCAATTTTATTAAGCGATCTTACGTACAGCAAAGTATTCATTTATCTTTAAATGGACAGTTCGCATCAAAATCAAATTATTTATCAAAGTATTTTCCCTCTGGCTTGTGCTGCTATTTATCCATCAAGGTTGTTTTGGTGTGAATTGTTCAGTTTTGGAGACAGCGCTTGCCTTGTAGGGCTCATAGTACCTATCCGGTCGTTCAGTCTGACGTCACTAGCCGTGTCTGGGCCTAAACTCCGCTGCAGGTCCATATATCAAACGATCACTATGGCATTACTGAGAGTTGAAAAACTGTCTAAAGTCTTTCATCTTTAATAAAATGATCAGTGTTCTGCTCTACCAGGTGTAACAATTGAGTTTAACATCCAGGCATCCATGAAAACGGAATTTATGACATTTAACCGGAGTTAGAAGTTAGCAGGAAGTTAGCTCGCTAGCTTCTATCTAAATACAATATAGCATGTCCTGACTGTGGGGTTTTGGAAACAAATTAAAATGTACAGCTCTGTTATCATTTCCAGCATAAATGAAGACAGAAAACTAAACAGCAGTGACGTTTGTAGGGTTACTGAAGTTTGGCTAGCTGGTATAAAATGATGTGCTACGTGACCGCTAGCGACACAGCTATGTTAGCATAATATAAACAAGCTAACTTTTTTTCCCACTCGATAAAAGTTAACGTGAGTGTTCTTGGTGGTCAGGAACAAATGTAATCGCATGGCAGGATGCTGTAAAAGGACCAAACTTCAGCCAGGAGAACAACTGAGATAATCCATCCACAATACAAGGTTAGTCATTCATATACTGCTGCATGGGCTGGGCTGTAGTTACATCCTAAGGTTTTAAAAACTGAGTTTAAATAAATGATTAGCGGTAATAAAAGCCAAGGGAGGTCAACAGTGATCACTGACTGTTTTAGGAGCTTTTTGAGATTAAATAGAAGAAAATACATAACATTAAACATGTTAACAACACAAAAGCCATATTAAACGCAGACTACTTTAGGCCCGGAAGTAGGATTCGTCACGTCATCACTTAACAACCGGATTACACATTTAGAAAACTCAGCAGCAATGACGCCAGAGGTCATTACTAAAGAAAATCTTCAAATCTTGCTGCCTGCAGTTTCACGTAGGAATTATTTTCTTTCCATACACAAACCAAAGGAAGTGTGCAGCTAACATTACAGCTTATCTGAGGGTCAGCACCATTAATGTTGTACATCCTGTCATGCTGTCAGTCTCTTGTCACATGCAGATGGACGCTTCCTTCTGCAAAGTCACACAGTTGGTGCAGAAAAAAAGAAAAAAGAAAAAGTTGTTTTTTGCAGCGAATACTGATAAAAGACTTTATTGTGTCTCAAAATCATTTTACCCCGTTTGTAAGGTTGGTTACTGATTTTCCAATGACGCCTTACTAAATCATCCATGGTCCATTGATCATTGGGGGAATAATACTCCTGTATTTCAGGTGACGCACGCAGGAAGTGGAACATAATTGGCTCTAAGACACTGTCTGCAAACATCCCATCACGGAGCAGAGCTTTCAGATGAAGCACACAGCTGGGATTCATTCATTTTTACAACATCAATGACCCATTAGGCACAAAGAAAGGGAAAGTATACCAGATCTGCCACCACACAAAACACTCATTTATTACATTTTAATCGCATTTGGAGGAAAATCAATCACAGGAGCAGGGCCAGTCAGACTCATAGAAACTACGAGGTCATGATTGAGTCACTAAAATAATTATTTTTTAAAATTCATATTTTATTAATTAATTTACTTGGTCTTGTGTGAAGTTTGCATGATGTTACCTTTCACATTCATTTCTCCAAATCCATTGTTTTAACTTGCTGACTGTTGCTTAAAAAAAAAATGCAGGGAAAAATATAAAGGATGTTCTCTCAGTGTCCTCGATGATATTTCCCATCATTAGTCAGCAAGTGTAGTTTCCTGCTTAACCCTATATGAATTTACAACCTGCCTTTGACCCCTTTTCTCAGAAACGCTGCTGATGATTTGAAGGAAACTGTGTCATGGAGTCCAGCTTTGATTTCATTGGGTCCCTGCACCCCAAAGCAGTCCACAGCCTCTTTATTAAACCCTAGCAGCTCCTATTGTTGTTGGCAGCTCACTTCTCAGTGCTTGAGGGATTGGGTGAGAGTGAGTGAGGAGGAGTACAGGGGCCAACCAAAGGAGACCCTATCGTGTCCCATACGCCAACAGGGAGTTATCAGAGAGACAGGAAGGCTGGTACAAAAGACGAGGGGGAATTGCCTTCACAACCTATCTGGCAAATCAAGAACACCAGAGATCTCCATTTCATTCACACATCCTCCCCATGCTTTCTTTAACTCCCTGTGTGTCCACCACAACAACCTGGAGTTATACTGTTAATGATGAGTGGGATGTGAAGCCAAAAGCATCTGCTTTTTGCATGACGTGTAGAGAGGGCTTTGCTATTTGCTCCATGTCCTTGACTTTCTTTGCACCATTTCCTTTTATCACTAAGCTAAATTTAGTGATAAAAGAGCTATCTGAGCTCTAACTCCTACACAGGTTTCCCACCGCTACTTGTGTAGTCTTGAAGTTTTAAATGAGTCAAAAAAACAGGACTGGAGAACATAAAAAAAAACAAAACTAAACAAATTACCACAAGTTTCTCAATAGACACGCTACCTTGTAGGGCAAGGAAGAGAAACTGCTGCTGGTATTTTTCACTGCTAGTCAACTGGAACAAATGCTGTTTTTGCTTTTCATTCAGCATTCATTTTTCACAAGGACACCGCTCTGTCTAAACATGTGCAAGGCAGCAGAAGGGGGTGAAAAAAAACCCTGGATCAGCTAAAGGAGACGGCCAAAATCCAACCGTCTGACTGATGACCACACGTGGCATCTTCGCTCAGCCAGTGACCCCATACACAAGCAAGACTGGTCAAAGGAAGGTCATTGGACTGTGAGAACGGAGAGAACAGGATGGAGGATGAAGTAAGGACATACAGAGAGCATTCCCACCCAGCTGACATTAACTCACACTGTAAAACCAGCAAATCTGTTTGTCTGTCAGAAGGAGGATGGAAGCCAGGACTATGACTCTCGGGTTGCATATCTTCATGGTCAGCAGCCACAAAGGTCAAAAACTTTGGCTGCTTTTGTTTGTTCTCTTTGGCACCCCTGAGCCTTGAGAAAATTAGATTCCACTAGAATTTATGAAGACTGTTTGCTTAAGTAGGTGAAAGGGAAAAGCTGTGAAGCAGAGGTAGAAAGAAAAACAGATAATTAGAGGCTAAGAGAAGAAAACAAACAAAAAAAGATAGATGCATAGATGAAGAAACCTGGAAAAGTAAGACTAAAGCTAACCTTTGTACTAAAAAAAAAAATCCTTAGTCTCCAATTGTGCTCTAATAATACTCTATTTTTTGCATATTGCGAATTCTGTAATCAAAGATATTTCTAATGATTTCTGGCTGTTAAGATTCACATGACTGCATCTTACACATTTGCAAACATTACCAATGTGGCATTAACTAAACATTTTCAACATGTGACAGTCATGGTGACAATGTATGATCAAGTGAATAAAGAGCCCAGTCAGACAGACCTAGAGACCACCGGTCATGGGGGAAAAATTAGAATTCCCCAATAAGTTGTAAGTGGCTACTTAAGGATGATAACAGTCGCAGGAAATTGCACTTATATAAGTTTTACTATTGCTGGGCTAGTATTAGCAACTATTTGCAGACAAATATGAAAAACTACAGGCAACTCTGAAAAATCTGCTAGAAATTAAAGCAATCAGGTTTTTGGTGCAGGAGCTTCTGTACATTTAGTTTCATCCAGCAACCTCCAGGAACCACTGCCAACTAGTACTTGGAATACAAGGGTGAAAAATACATTTTCCCCCTAAGAACCATAGTTGTATCACATCCAACACCCATGCAATGTGCACATGATGTCACATGAGTAATTTCAATTTATTAAGTGTAAAAAATAGGCATTATTGTAGGCATGGAATTAAATTTTCTATCTATTTATATAGTGTCATCTTGTTAACACGTAGCCTCATTAACGTCCTTATTATCTCAGCTGAGGAGGTTACTGGATATTTTGCATCTTATTTTTTAAATATATGTTCTTCAGAAAATATATGAACTAAACTAGACCTGAACACATTAACAACAGGTGTCAGTAAATCTTCCATTTTCAACACCATTTAAGTATGAAATGATCTTAAATGCTAACCTTGTTAACCTGGGCATCTGTCTAAATGTTAAGAGTTGCCCAATAGCCATATTAGCCAACTGTAAATAAAATAATAACATCCTGCCCACCTGCAACATTAATATAAAGTGATAATACAACATCATTTGTGTCTAAAAAGTGGTAATAGTCCTAGATTATTGCCGGGTTTTTACCTTTACAGAGAGATCATCTTAATTGTCATATTACCTATTGGTGCCATTTAAGCCTTCAGTACAGTTGTGACATGAAGCTTATGTGCAAGTTCAGTAAGAAAGATTTGTATTCACTGGTTCTCTCGCATTCCTGAGTGTTCAGGCTGATCTAATCGTTACATCGCTTCCACTTTCCCATACTGTCAAACTCAATTCTGCCGCGATCACTCTGGCCAAGTGATTTACTTGCCTGTCTTCTGCAACCCATTCAACCTCTGTTCTGCCTTCCAGACTTTGATTCGTGTGGCCCCCTTCATATCCTGATCAGCTGGAGAGTCATGCCTCCACCTGCTTCATCTCCGCCACCGCCAGCATCTAAACTCTAGGGGGTCCTGTCCTACTTCTTATCATTGTTGGAGTCCAATCTGCTATATAGCTTTATCCGAGTTTAAACACCAAATAATTTATTGCTCAAACGCTGTACTTTAATAAATTAATCAAAACAAAAATGTAACTATGCTGTTCAATAATGCAAGACGTAAAAACTAATATATGCTAATATATCTGATGAAGCTATGGTGCTGTTAAACAGGGCTGAAATTTGATTAAGCTGATACTCAGGGGAAGTGATTTTTCATCACATATTCACAAGACGGATGGAGAACTGAAAGTAGAAGACACCTGAGATGTGCTGAAAATTACATTATACTTTCTTAAATGTTAGAATGCAATTGCATATAGGTGTGAAAATAAAACACGTGGCCTAGTCTATATTTAACAATCCCCTTTTGTTCATTCATTTTTATTGAATCTTATCCTGAAAGATGCACTGGAGTCTGTTTGAAATGACAGGCTGGCATTTACAGGTAAAATCGAACGGGTTATTGTTAAGACTTTCAATTCATGAATTAGCTGCAAAAGAGTCAAACAAAACACAGGAAACAAGGATCAGGGTTGTCTAGTGCCCTGTATTTTACAATTCATTTATTTCCAAAACCCTGAGCACTACACACAAGCAGCATTCAGAAAATCTTTGCTCCTTTGTACGGGATGGCGACTAGTTAAAAGAAACCACGTTTTTATTTTTAAGAAATGCTCCCCATCCATCACCTGCAATCACCAAGAGACACCAAACCAGATTGGTCCAAATTTAAAAGTAGAGGCATATTTATTATTAGCAGGAGCTTCCATAAGTTCTTTAAGGAGGAGTGACGGCTTGTTCGCCAGAGAGAAACTGCTACTTTCAGAAGGTTTCAGCTGGCTGTGTACTTGATGGTGAGAGGAGGGGGGCTAAGGAATAGATCTACCAGCTGGAGCCTTGAGACCCCTGTGGTCTATCTGGAAAAATGCTCCGGGTTTAGAGTAAAGGACTAAAAACGTCCCTCACAACTTAGAAAAGTGTCCTTTGCTATTGTGAATTTTTGTTTTGACATTTCAAAATCACAGCGCTAAACGGTCTACATGTAGAGTTGAACCTTGATAACTGAAACTCCAATTATTCCAATTCCAGGGGGAAAACTACAGTACATCAGACACAAATGACATCTTAAAACATAGCAAATATCAGCCTTTATTTAGATGTCATGTACATTTTAGTAAGAAAAAAAAAAAGGTGACAAAGAAACTCGAGAGGAACAAGGTTGCATTTGGTGAATGGTCCCAGTTCTTGTTGCACCTTGAGCTTTGAAGTGAGCTTACAGACCGGAATGAAAGGTTTCAAGATCACCAAAACACACGTCTACAGAAATAATCACAACAAAAGCCCGTTTCATTTTCTGTTTCCCATTCTGAAAGAAGAAACAAGCTTTTCTAAGCCCTTTCAAGTGTAACTTTCTAATTAATTAGGAACATTGAGTCCAAGTTATTAATTACAGCTCTGAGCTCGAAAATAATTGGAGCTTCTGAGTAGGTAATTCAAAAGAGGGAAGCTCCTTCCAAAAAATTCCATTTTGAAGGAAGTAGTTAAAAGGTGCAGGCTCTGGAAAAGATGAGCCTATTTCCAAGGCTTGTCTTTGAAACTAATGAATCACAGTGTATCATGGCCTTGCAGCCGCAAGGGTAACAAGAAAGGTACAAAGGCTAGTTAAGCTTCAGTGCATCCTTCGCTGAGAAAAAGGTTTCCTGGTTCTGAATGAATTTTAGACTATAGTGTGTTTGTGTGTTTCAGTGATAAAAGAAAGCTCATGTATATTTCTGTCTATACATGAGACGCATTCTTTCAAAAAAATACATTTACTGGATCTATGCAGCATGTGCAGCATTAACAGGAGGGAAGATGTATTTAGGTATCGCCTAATGAAATTAAATTCCACCTTACTTTTCACACTTTTGTACCGCAGTTAGCAATGGGGAGAAATTCAATAGGTTTTCAGTGTAAGTGCTGCTTAAGAAAACTGATTATCACTGGGTTTCAATCACTGGTTGTTGGCTTAGCGGGACACAGTCTTTTACAATTAGATCAAATCTGCCCTCTCACATTTGTATACTGGCAAAAGTTTTAAAAAATGAGTTCAGATACCTTTTCATTTAGTACACCACGCTAGAAACTTACCTGTGTAGTGCGTAAATTGTGTCACCATAGTGTTTTCTCACACTGAACACAGCAACCGTGTACTTACCACAAATAAAAGCTGAAACATTCGATGCAAACGTCACCTGAGCAAATGCACAGTTTGTTACGCACACAAAAACACTTCAGCAGACAGACAGCAATTTAAATGCACATAAAGATCAAATCTAAAGTCAATCAAGTCACGGATGAAAATTCATCGCCGTTCACTGGCGTTGGAATCGTCATCGCCGCTGATGATGTCGCCCGATTTCATTGGCTAAAAATAGATTTTCTTGTTCATCCCCGAGATGATCATTCAGGGCGATGCATTAAAGACTTAGGCCAGCACAGTTTAGGATTATTCTTTCAACCTTTAACAGGGGGAAATAAAAAAAAAATACAGTGTAGGAGCTGACTATAGTTACCCAATCATCTGTGCTGCAGTGAAATACAAACTGCCAAATATTACATCAATCATTAAAAAAAAGAAAAGACCTTTAAGAAAAAAGCTGTCATGGAGGGAAAAAAAGAGTGTATCTGCAAGTCGTTATATATAATCCATGTCGTTTCATGTATATACTGGAGAAAGATTTAATGCTCTCTTTGTCTCAATCTTAGCTCTATAGCAAGAGCAACGATTTGATACACATGAGCATCTTTGGTTTTGATGTTCCTTAAACAATCTGTGTGTGGCTTAGACGAGAACAATAACACTTATGCAGAGTCTTTAGCCTTTTGTTTGTTCAGCTCCCCAGGAGAGGCCGATTCCTAACCGTGCTTTCAGTGAGACATGAGAACGTCTTCGCTGAGAGAAGCAACAGGTCACAGGCCAGCAGTGATCCAGTCCAAGACATGGAATCAAATAACATCTTAAAGTCCAATACGCAAACTAGGACAAACTGTGTCTGGACTCTGTCTCTTTTGTTTTGCCAAGCACCAGAGCGATAGAAGAAGTTTGCAGCCAGGAAACATTTCCTGTCTGCCCTCTGTGCAGGGAAAGGGCCAGTTTTAGGATTGTGGATCTGCATCGATGTGTGCTCCGTTGTGATTGTTTGTCTGACAGCACAAAAGACTCCAGAAGATGAATAGCAAACCTCCAAGCACATTATGCTCAAGGCTATAAGCCATGATGAGCAGCGAGAAACCTCAAGCGTAAGCAACCAAAAATATTCTCCACCCAGCTGATGAGCCCCAGGCTTTCTTTCAGTCTCTTGCAGTCCATTTAGAAAGGGAAATATGGATGGAAAGCATGCTGCCTGCTTAGCTTGGGACTCATCTTGATATGCCTGGAGGCTTCACATTCAAAGGCACAAAGCAGCAAGAGCTGCTATAACAGCTTGACCAGAAGTGGTTCAATACCCTGAGGTCAAAGCTCAGTAACTGTCACAACTAGACTAAATGTGCATAAGCCTCTCTCACCCAGCAAAGGCAAGAATCTGAATGAATGCTTCAAACAGTGACAAAGGAAATGAGAACAGATAGAGTATATGCAATAGTAATGAGATATATACAGTAGTATATGCTGTGCATTCTGTTTACTTTCCCTCTGAGTATTGCCACAGCCTGTAATTAAGGTCTTTGACCTTCTAGTAATAAGAAACAAAGACAACACCAAGTCTCATTTTGACTGTCTCCTATCAACAAAACCGATCCAAGAAGACGAGTCTAGGACGCCTAGTGGCATCTCAACAGCCAATCTCTTTGCAGTAAATGAAACAATGTGTTGCTTCATCATGTTCAACTGGAGCTTTTAGAGTCAGAAAACGTGGAATGATGTACACCCACCGATCACTTAAGCTTGAAGTGCGATACTCATCTGCTGAATATGCAATTCACATAAAAACAGATTATTTTTCACAGGTGGGAAATGTAAATCATGTTCAACATCTGCATTGTAGGGACTTTAATTTGTCTGCAGCGGGGGATGTTTAAAATGTCTTACCACTGCTAATATTTTTTTTAGATGCAATCCCTCTGCAAGCAATACCTGCTGGATGTTTCAGTGACTTGATCCCCATAAAAATTTATTTGATGTGCACACATCCAAAAGCGTAATCTAAATCAAATAGGTAGCAGTCTGGAGCTTATTTCATTCTGCTTTCATTTCTTTTTTACTTTACATATTTTAGTTTAACAGTGCGGTCGGGCAGCAAGTTTTTGAACTGCAGTTAAAAGTGCAAGTTCACACATTGACACACGTTGACATTTTGCTCCAGGCGGCAAGCGCCCTTTCCATCCTGACAACAGGCTGCTTTGTGAGTGTGTCCGGGGATGTTGTAGGAATATCTGAAGTCGGTGTCTCGTGCTTCCGCAGCCCTTAATGCCAAAGAGCAGACACCAAAGCATTTTCCGTGCCGCCGCGCACAACACATTTCAAGAATCACGAAGAGTTTTCATCATGTTGCAGGCTTTCCAAATGTCATCAGTGCCACAGACGCTACGCAACTCACCATCACAGAAACACCAGAGATCCTCTTAAATATTGACTGAAACTAATACAGGAATTGAAAATGACAAGGTGCCAGTTACAGCTGCATTTTTTAACTATACACCAGAGTTGTTACCTTACCGTTGGCTCAGTTGTGTCTGAAGGTTTGGTTTCCTGGGCTAACACCTTAAAAACATGTGTTTTTAATCTGTAAGTGAAAAACAACCCGGCAATAGTTGCAAAAATGTGTTTTTGACTTAAGTTTTGCAACACGTATTTAAAAACTGTGAAAGAAAATGCATTTGATGAACTTTGTGAAAAAGGCAGCAGCCGCTACTCTGTCACACAGATCACGTTCACCTATCATTACGGCTGAACTGATCACATTCAACCGTGCAGTGAAACCTCAATCATGTTTTGTAGCCAGCAATATTTATTAACAGATTTCTGAAAAAGAAAAGAAACCCCAAAAATAAATAAAGAAATCTGGGTGCTTAATTCAAATCTCTTCATCCTGAAACATTTTTTTTCCTACCTCTACAGATGTCGGCTGTGTTTGAACAACTGGGTTTCATCAGCGACGTCGAGCCAGTCTGCCAGCAACCTCAGACAAGAACCTTCACTAAATGTCAGCACAGCAGGTTCTGTTCTCGGTGTCGACACTGACCAAAGCCAACACGCTTATCAACACGTCTCTTTCAACTCATGTCCTTTGTGTGTGTTTTGTCTTGTCAAACATATATGGCATTAAGTAGCTATTTTTTTGATGAAGTATTATTTTGACTCGCGACAGAACACTCATTGATAGTAATTAAACCTTTTTCTCGAGACTCGCTGCAAGCGTTGACAGTACATTGTGACAGATTGGTATTTGGAAAGCACGGAGGTTTGTTTGACTAAAGTCGTTCCATCATGCTCAAGCTCATTAGAAAGATCTAGACTGCACCTCTCCATCATCTCTGTTTGTTCCTCTTGGCTATGGCTTTGAAACTAACACAGGACTTTGTACATTTCAAGCTACAGGACAATGATGGCAGTCATGCCGAATGAAAATCAGATGGGCGACGTATGAGAACGTAAGGGGTTTCCACTGCTGCTGGTTGTGGGAAAAGCTTTGTTTCCATTTTAAAATGAAATATAGCTGAGGAAAGTCTGACAATCTGAAAGACAGCTTTGCAAAATCCCCACCTGTGCAAAGCATGAATATTCAACAGAAAAAAAACAAAAAAAAACGAGTGTGATTTCCAATAAAAAAATATTTTCAGCGCAGGCGAGCCATAGAAATTGCTGTAGCTAGTGTTGAAAGCTTTGTCCCACCGTTTGCAGGTGGAATTTACATATATTAAGTCTGGAAAACAAGTGAGATTCATGGCTAACGATGGTATAAAAACCCTTTCACACTCGCTCTCTGCTTCCCTCGCCTGCTTTCTCTCCATCACACAGACAGCTCTGCTTGTTCCTGGTTGCTCATGTGTGGCAGCAGGCTGGATGGAAAACATATTGCTCCATCAATCACGCCCCATCCTTCTCAGCAGTACGCTCAACTCCGACTGTCTGAGGCCACATTGAATGAGTCCTTCTGTAAAAATGCAAAGATGACAAATATTCCTCCTAACACTTCCACAGCTACATCTCTGTCAAAATCGATCTCCGCCAATGACCTCATCTCTTTCAAATGATGTTACTCCTCCTCGCCAGTCCCTTAACTGACATCGTGTTGACAGTATCTTAATACGCAGAGCGCTGGGTGTCTGCCGTGTTCAAACAAAGCCTCCTTCTCCCCCGTCTTATGCCAATAGATCAAATGAAAAGATAGAGGGAGAAGAAGGAAGAAGACGTCGGTGTTCATCAGTCTGGCTGATGCTTCCAGGAATTTCTATCTTTCAGGTCTTTGTTTCAGCACACAAAAAGACTCGAGCACAGAGAGCCCCGGCATGCCCACACCACAGCGCAAAGAGACACTTCCTCCCTCTCGTTCTTTGGATAGATCCCCAGTTGTAGCCCCTGGGCACCGCATATGTCACCTATTTGTACTCCAGAAACCACGCAGTTGTAAGCTAAAGGCATGTATGAAAAGAGGGACACTTACTCATTTTTCTCTAGAGTCAGGAGCAGCTGTTCACTTTCCACTTCAATCAGGAGCTTCAGTGATGCTGGGTGGCTCTGAAGAGACAACAAGCAGGAGAGGAGATAGGAAAAATTAATTCTGGACTCTCACACACAGATTTTTGATTGAGGGAAGACTTGTTGTGACACTTGTTGCTGTTCGAATGCTGCAGCATTAGTTAGAAAATAGCTGTGTGGCAGTATAATGAAAAAAAAAAAACCCCACTAGAAACTTTACTCCAATCAGAATGAAACTTTGACTGAACCACCCAGCACTGTGAGAAAGGATGCAAGACGACTGTTTTCAATTGATCAGAGGAGTCGGAAATCCTTACGAAGCTACTTTGTATCTTAGAACAAGAGCTGAGAGGATTAGCGTTATGCTTCTGTTGCATTTGACATTAATCCTGCAGAAACCCATGAGTGTTCACACCCAATGAGTTACAACACCGCGCGTCTCTGTTAGAGTCAGATGAAGTGGCACAGGGTCATATATATCACTTCTGTTAGTCACGCTGTGCAACAAACGTGCCTTCCTGTCTTCCCTCCGCCCCACACATGCGCGCACACGCACACACACAACCTCTCTCTTTTAGTGCGATACCCTCACTCAGACACACAAGCACAAAAAAAAGAGAAATCCTCCTCTGCCTCACATTTTCCAAATTGCCAGGGCAACAACAAGCACACACAAACACATTTGACACATGCAGCTCAATCTGGGTCAACTGCAGCAAAGAGCACTGCTCTGGGTTAAGTCATCCATCACCCCCCATGAAGAAGAATGTCTAGTGGATCATAAGAGGATGTGGAAGCAGAACACTTAAGGTTTCAGGCAGTAATATTGTCTGTGGGACTAAACCTTCCGCTATTTTCTGCAAACACATTTTTCCAAACACATGGTTAGTCTTACACTATATAATGGGTACAACCATCATTGTCTTCAGATGAATTACAGATGATGCAGAGGATATTTGGATTTGTTGCTAGGCAGTTGCACTTGATTTCGCCTTCATGGCGAGTGTTCATTAAGAAATATTGTGGCACCTTGATCGTTTGGTTAAGACAAAACAAAATAATGCACAAATGAATTCAGTCAATAACACAACCTGGAAGCTTAGCTCAGCTTTGTGCTTTTATGTCTGCTCGCAGCCACGTACTTTGTTTGTATAGTCTGGGATTATATCAACAAACTGAGCCAAGGAGCCCACATTTCAAACACTTCATCGATGTTCCAGCGGGTCACTTAGTGCTTTCTTCCATTCTCAGATGCTGAATTCGAACAGCTGTCTGTGCTTGAAATATTAACATAAAGAAATGATTATGACTATGCTGACTGTATGTGATCCAATTCATTTAAATATATTTTACCTGCTGTTCCTGATCCGTTAGTAAGTGATCTGTTTGTTTGTTTTTTTAAATTCAGTTCAGATTGCATTGAATTTAAATGACTCCTACACTGAGACTATCTGTTAAATACACAAGCAATGTTACTTGTCAGATTACATTAATAGGAGATGAAAAAAAAACTGTCAAGATAGTTAGGCTAGCCAAAACAAAAAGAATATCATATTCAGTTGTGTTTCATAGTCAGTTTTGCAGAGACTTGGTTGGAGATCCAGCAGCAGCCAGGCCCGGGCCATGCACTGACAGGCTATGTCATCTTACTAGCCCCCAGGATTAGAACAACCAAACCCAGCACACAGATAGGTCTTAGGCCACCGAAGGTTCTTATCTATATCAGATATTATTAGGTCAGCCATGTTGCCTTGCAGTCACCTAGCAACAGGCTAAAATGACGTTCCATACACTTATACTTAAAAAGAAAATACTATCAGTTTTACGTCGTTACAATACCATCTCGTTTATATCTACAAAAATCTGTTTAAGGCTAAAAGAACTTATTTTACTATATAAACGACTCTGGCCACCCCAAGTTTTTACTTTTCTCAATCTGATTAAGTATACTAGTTTCCCAACAACACAAACCTGCTAAACAATACTGTAGCATGGGTACTAGTGAACTTACCTCTGAACATAGATTACTGCAGAAAAGATACTTGTGCTAATTTAGTTTCCAGATCAATTTGATTCAAATTTGAATCAATTTGAATTTGATATGATACTGTTAATAATATTCTGCAGCACATGCAGAGTATGCATCATAGCTCCAGATAAGTTTTCAACATAGCATTTCTACACATATCAGTTTACTACAGAAATCATAAATCATTGCAATCAGCATACAATAACATGAAAAATACTAGGTTCAATATTACTGGCCACCTGAAATACAGATTTTTTTATTGAGCGTTAACAGAAACAACTGCTGTGCAATTATGTGCTTTAACTTTGGAATGCTCAAACCTTGTAACAACAAGTTACAAATGAGTGTTATCTTCCACTTTACACACAAACTCAAACCAGGGTTTGGAGCTGTCACTTAAGTGAGCATGCCAAAACCAAAAGAAATCAGTTTAGACTTCGTAAAAAGAATTGCTGACGCTCACAAAGCAGAAGATGAATATACTAAGTTATCACAGTGTTTTCAAGTGTCAAGAACTGGAGTGAAAAGTATGATCAAGAAATTGAAAGAAAGCCACAAGCCTGGCAGAGGTAGTAAGAGGTTGGCAGTGAAAGATTTCAATGACTCTGAAAGAAAAATTGTGAGATATGTGACTAAAGACCCCAGAACAACTGCCAAGACACTAGTGAATGACTTCAGGAGTTTTAGTCTCAAAGTAAACAATCACAAGAACACTGCACAGGAATAGACTGTGAGCTTGCAGACCGAGGAAAAACACAACACCACTTCTGCAGAAGAGATCCTTTCTAGCCAGACTGAAGTATGCTAAGGACATTCTGAAGAAAAAAATATGCATATTTGAAGCATGTTCTTTGGCCATAGAAATGCTGATTATGTTTGGAGTAGAGGAGTAGAACTAGAAGAATAGTCCCCAAAGTGAAACATGGTGGTAGAAGTATTATACTGTGAGGATGCTACAGTGCATCTGGAACTGGGAATCTCTTCAAGGTGGAAGGAATCATGAAGAATATGAACTAAAACTGTAAGCAATCTGCAGCAAAACTGAGTCTGGATTATCACTTTGTCTTTTAAAATGATAAAAATAGCCTACACGAAGCCCTGACTTAAATGTCACTGAAAATCTGCAGGGTGAACTGAAGACCAAGGTCCATCCAAGAACACCATCAAATCTGGAGGAGCTTGAGAGATTGGAAAAAGAAGAATGGGCTTGGATTGCTCAGGAGGCATGTTCGAGACTTGCTGAAAACTACAACAGGACAAAAGGACTGCAGACTGTTACCCAGCAAAAAATGGAGGCACAAATAACATCACAGAGACTAATAATTTTGACGCTGGTAGTTGTTGGTTTTTGTAAAATCGTTTTGGAAAAGCTGTGTTAAACTGACCCCAATGACCCCATTATTTTGCCTTCCAAATATAACTTTAGTGAACTAGGAGTCGAGTTGCTCTTTTTTTCCTTTTTGATAGGTGTCAGTTGATCCTGAGACTTTGAACATTGGCTGATTTCTGTATTCATTTTCAGACCAGTTCCTCACCTCACCATTTAAAAGGAATGTACTTTTGCTTTTTAAGGCACTTAACCCTAACCTATGAATTATTCAAGTGTAAAAAAAGGCATGCAAATCAAGAGATAAACCAGTGTTGCGCCTACACATAACAGAAAATTTAGTAAAAGAAAAATGTTCACCTTTAGGCACATTGAATTTATTAAAAAAAAAAAAAAAGAAAAAGAATAACAGTTTAATAGGCAAAAATATGATTTGTGCACCAACAAGGTGAGCAATCAGCCACAATGTACAGGACAAAATAAGAAGTTGGAGACCTAAAAATTTATCCATAGCAGATAAACTGTGTATGCAGTCATGTCCTTAAAAATTAGAAAAACAAGTAAAAATCAAGAAAAGACTCAACTCTGACCCTTTGGAGGAGTGCCTGTCAAAAAAACCATTCTTAAAGACAGAAAATGGAAAACAAAAGTTTGAGGTATGCCAAATTAAACAAGAAGTGGACTGAACATCATTTGAATCAGGTGGTTCAAATATTCTCAATATGGAATATTGGAAATGTAATTTTTCAGCATGACAATGATCCCGAACATACTGCCAATGTAGTAAAAGCATACCTGAATATTAAAAAAAAAAAAACCCACAATGGATCACTATGAGTCATGGATTAGCTTCCTCAGAGCCTGGACCACAATGCATTGAAGCAGTAGTAGATCATCTTGACAGGAAAGCAAGCAAACATCCAAAGAAAAGCTTTGAATTTCCTTCAAGAAGCCTGGAGAACTATTTCTGAAGACTTCTTACCTAAGAGAGTTCGGGCTGTGTTGAAGGATAAAGGTGGTAATACCAAATATTGACTTTCAAGGTTGTTAAAATTGCACAAACTCTTGTTTTTGCCCTGTATATCATTTCCCATTTTCCTAGCAAAATATAAAGAAATGAGATGTGGCTTAAGGCTTACACAACACCATATATAAAAACACACCTAGGTCACAGGTGACACAGTAATACTAATATGCAAAGACAATCGATCCACTGTACGATGAACAGATGCTGAAAATTAGACGAACAGTAAAATAAAAAAATGTAAAATCATAAAACGGCTACTATTGTCCACCTGGGGTTTGAGTTGGCTGATTGGTTTCCAGTCTTTTCCAACAAGCTGAAGAGGTACTGTAGTCCCATAGTGTTTCTGCCTTGCTGTCGGTCTGTGTGGAACAACAGTGCTCGGAGGATTTCCTATAAAAGAAAATATAAAAACCAAGTGAGAATGCAGAGAAAACTTCAAAGTGTTCTTTATTCTAAATTCTGTCAGTATCTGAAAAAAAAAGAAAGAAAGACAGACAATGTCCACATTCTGTTCTGTGTTCACAAACAAGAGGAACATTTTCAAAACTGATTTTCTTCAAACAATACTGACAGCGAATTCCTCCTCGCTATTAAATCCTGAGCCTGGTGTTCATTAATAGCATCAGTCAGAGCACAACCTGACAGTAGAGCTGCCTTGTAATATAAAGTGTCACTTCAACAGAATCACAGCGTTTGTATATGTGATGGCTTTTCTGCACCACAGCGTGCAATTAATGCTCCCTGAATGTATTTGTTTTTCATAGCTAACAATTATCTACGCTGACAAAAATGCCATTTCCATTATATCTAAGCTGTTCCCAAACATATGTTTGTCTTCTTTTTATAGACCATCAGTAGAATGGAGCCCCTCTCCTCTGCCATAAAGACATAAATACAACAACACTAAATGGCACTCTCAGACATCAAGCGATGAAAACTGTTAACTTGTGGCAAAACCGTAACCACCCACTCTCACACTCGAGCTGCATAAATCTCCGTAGTTCTTGACTAATGGAGAGTTTTGAGCGAAGACGGCTTGACTTGCTGCTGCTGCCGCGATAACTCCTAACACAGGGCCAGTGTCCAGAATGCAGCGCAGGGATTAGACGTAGCTTTGGGGCATTGTTCCCAGCACGCTTTTATCTCCTCTCTCACTGTTCTGACAGGGTGTTAACTGAGCCTCCGAATGGCTACAACACTTGGGGCTCTGCTGTATTGCCAGTCATTTAAGAATATATTCGTCTCCAAATCCAATACTCACGTCCCCAAAGTGAGCCGACAGGAAACGGCGGGTAAACAACCACTACCCCAGCAAGTCTACTACCTTTAAGCAAGACAGAAGCTGCAGCTTTTCTAAATAGTACATTATGAGCACATACTGAGCCAGAATGCAATAGTGAGCCTCTTGAGGACACTGCTAACAGGGTTCCTGCAGTAATCAGCTCCCCGCATTGGGGAAGTTATTTTTCAGCTTGGGTCTCTTACTAAAACAGCAGGGGTTGTTAGAACCATTTGTTTCAGAGCAAACATACTAAATCAATTGTTTGCTTGCTTTCTGTTTTCTCCCAGTGATACTCCATTGAGCACTTCCAAACAACAGAGAGACAGATTTAGTTTGAGTTTGATGTCAGCGCGTTTGTGGAAAGTTATGCGCGTGGTCGGTCTGTGCATAATATTTTGAACTTGAAACTTTACTCCATCTTAATTTTGAAGAACATTCTAAGCACACATAAACATAAAGCAAACTCGAGGGAATATACTCATCTTTGATTATTATTTCCAGCAGATTCACTGCGCTTCTTTTGAGGTTTCTGTCCCCTGCTGTCTCTCTACACATGACTCACCCATCTAAATTGCTGAGTCTGCCTATTATCCAGCATTAGCAAGCCAGGTCAGGCACAACACACCCCAGCTGAGCTTTGTTCTGGTTACCCTCTGAGGATACCACCACTCTGGAGTACATCACAGACCCATTCCAGCTGATAGCAGAGAGCCAGAGGTGACCTGCTCAGCAGTTTCTATGCAACTTCATCCTGATGATGAGAAGCAGGCTTAGGCAAGGACGGAACGGCATAATACACAGAACAACAAGAGAAGCACTCCTACTCTAATTAGTCCCAGAAAACCACACTGTCTGGGGGAGATGGACATGCTGAGTAAGGGAACAGATGACAACCTCTAAGGAAGGTATGGACAAATAAACACAAGAGACAAGGGGGGAAACTGTGGAAAGCTTTGACAGAGAAAGGTCAGGTTCACATTGTGGTTAGCAGAGTTATGATTTATATTGAGGCATGAGCCTCATCATCTTTGGAGACGAGGTTCACAACCATACAGCGTTGGGTTCCTTGACTTCAAAGTCCACAAGTGAATAACCCTTTTGCAAATGTGGGGTTCTTTGAGGTTTAATTCCTGCTTTTATGAATGGCATTATATTAGTGGAAATAGTCTGGAGGCTCATTTCTTTTCCACATGCTTGAGAAAGAAATTAGGTAAAACTGAAGCATGACAGGACTGCAGTGTATGCAATGTGCAAGTGACTTTTGTTAGCTGGAATGTTATAAGAGCCACCAGAAGCATTAAGGGAGCGGTAAAAGTGGCACCAGATCCCAGTGCCTTATTTATATACTCAATAACAGAGAGTGTAAACAGGGGTCTTAATAAAGTTTTGGCCATGTCCACCTTCCTTTATGTTCCAGTGTACACAATGAGAGCTTGTACCACTTATATTGCCTCAATAAAGTCAATGCTAGGTGAGAGGTGTGCCTGTGTACTGAGAAATATGACTGCGTGTGTGTGTGTGTATTTGCCTGCGGGTGACGGAAAGGTGATACAGATCCGTGACTGGATAAAGCAATAATTCTGGCTTTCCCTAGCAGCATTCTTAAGAAAAATAACCAAAAATCTATTACATACTGAGCATGTGTAGTCAGTGTTTTATTATTTTACAGAGCATTACTGTGTTTGACTGGTTGATTAAAGGTGCACAATATTCACTCTAAGAATAAACGGAGTGATTTGTGGCTCAAGTGCACCAAAGATTTGAATCTGGGATAAATTTGACTCTAGTTCCCAACCCTCAAAGCACAGAGGTTGTTTTAAAACGTTTTTTTAACAAGACTTTGGTCAAGGATTGCTGACTATTCTATCAATAAACCCTCTTGAGAGGAGGCCAAAGTACCTGGGGAACACATGCAAACTTTATATCATGATACAGTTGATCCAATGACAAAAGATACTGTACTCAAAACTGCAGATGTCAGTTTTATTATGGTGCAGAAAGAAAAGTGTAAAGCAAGCCTGTAGGGTATCTTGTGGCAATCCATCTAAAAGACAGAGATATTTCAAGTTTAAAGTTAAACCTTTTGGTAGTCAAGTCAAAAATATTCCTCCTCTAGAGACAAAAAAAATATCTTTAGAAAAATTTCAAAGCAAATCCATCCATCCTATATTTAATACCTTTCAATTTCCAACTGTAGAGCCATGCGCCCTCCAGGGTTCTAGAAATCTAAGAAAGATCGTTGTTTGTTTTCCTGCTGCATTGATAATCTTAGGGACCCTTGAGCAGAAAGCACTGATTTATTGATCTAGAGCAACAGAAGCACTGGTGCTAAAACTGGGCAAAAGTCTGTTTGTAAAATTTGCACTTTTTAACATTTTGGCTTCATTTATGCATCTCTGAAAGAACAGCCACAAGACCAGTTTTATCCTAGACATTAAAGAAGCTAAATGTACTTTTTTTCCTGATGCTGTTTCACAGTGAAGCATTTCTTGGCATTGTCAGTGCTCCTAAAAGAATGCTTTTCCACAGCCTTTGAGCTGCTGGCCGCAGGGAACAGATGACCTTCCTCAGTTCTTAGCAGATCTCAGACATATTCTTACCAGCCTGTCACAACTCCAGCTCTTCCCTTTTCCCTTCTAACCATCACACTAAAACAAATCAACACAATTCTTCCTCTTTATTATATCCCAGAGCCCAGTTGTTTGGAACCACAACTCTCTCTTTGACAGACAACCATATAATAATGTATTCATAACAATTGTGGTTTTTCCAACACAAATGGCATGCTGTTCTTTTTATCTGCGTACTTGATGAGGCCGTGCCCCTCACATGCATGCAGGTCCTCACTGAGATGGGATACAGGCTTCACATATGTGGATACATCAATCAAGAGCAATCCAAATGACAGCCATTCTTACCCTGATGACTGGCACAACAAAAGCCCACAAGGACACACTCCAAAGTGACTTTGACAGCAATTCTCTCCGATCTTGAAAATGTTACGATTTGAAATGGGAAAAACAACGCCTTTGACAGCCTCAAGGAGACTCTTTGACAAGCAAAACCCCATCAACGGTACAAAACAAGTGAAGAGGACACATGCATCCACAACTGTTTTAGACAAGTTTATAGTGGTGTGAACCAAGCAATATTAACTCAAGTACCATAGTGTCAAGTACCATCTGAGCTCCTTGTCCTTCACACCACTACAGTTTAGGCAACACTGAATGCCATAAATCAGTGCATAGTGAATAAGCATTTATGTAGCAATATAGATTCTACTTGTATCAATGATAAGTTTTGTATTTCTACACAATAAAGATAAGGAACAGCAGGAAGAAAACAATCTCAGTCTAAATCTGGAAACCATATTCACTAGGATTGCAAAGTGGTAATATTACTCATTACAAAAACATGGCTCTCTCTGACAATGTAACAACACCCTAGGTTTATGCAACCTCTACGGTATACAGTATCCATCATTTTGCCTATATATTGCATTAAACATTAACCATTACTGGTATCGCTGGTCCTGCAGTGGAAGCTGCTCAGAGGGGCATATTGGAACAGTAGAAAATTAAAATTCAAAAATGTTCTGCAATTTGTAACCAATTATTGCCCTGAAGCTTATCTGCTCTGCCAAAACTGGCATACACACTCAAAAAAGATTTATAGAGTTGATAGACTTTTTATAGGAAGCATAACCTGCAGCTCTAGGCTGCTGTTAATCGTGACATAACTTAAAAATCATTAAGGCTTCTCTACTTTTGTCCACCAGAGAAAGATCCAAAATCTGTAGAGATAGCATTTTTAGCACTGGTAACTTCCTGGATTCGGTATGTAATCTCACGAGTAGGGACCAAAAACATTTAAACGTGTCTGGTTGCATGCAGATGGAAAGTCCTGCTTTTATCTGACAGTTCAGCTTAAATGTGTCTTTATTTACAGTGTGAAAATAAACAATGCAATGAGTTGACACATGGAACAGGAAGTCTTGGAACAGATTTACACATATCGCTTGGCTACCCTGGACCCCTGAAACACTGGCCGATGCCCCCAGAGGCAAAGTCAACAGCAGAATCCCCTAAAATGTCTAATGTCATGTAAAATAATGAAACATTAGCCCCATCTTGAACAGCTACTGCAATAAAGTTTTGCTTGACTATTATTCTAACAGTAGTAGTACAAAGTAATACGGTACAGGGTGTATTTAAATGCTTGAATACTTGCAATGGATTACTTTTAAACTGCCGTATAGGTGACTTAACTAAGGCTACAATGAAAACCAAGAAAATTGACGTAAAATAGGAGCATGTGGAATTAATTAATTAGAACAGAGTAATGAGTTCAGTCGACCTTTTGCATGTGGAACTATGACACAACATGAGGGGGGAAAAAGCATGAAAATGTCATGTCCTGGGATCCATATGGAAATGTGTTCTTGATAAAGCAAATCAAATAAAAAGAACACTTTTTTTCTGCATCAAGAGCATGTGTCCGCAGATGCTTACTGTCTTTAATCAGAGCTCTGACTGGATTGGGGACACGATCCAGAAAAGTTTCTAAGACCAAAATTGGTTCTGACATCAGGCCATGGGGCAAGAAAGAAGAAGAAAAAAACTAGTTAATGTCTAGGTCTATGGCTATTGTTCATTTATTAAAGGGTGATTGACAAGCATATCACGAACTCAATTTATCCCCAATCAGAGTGGGCAATTTATGCTAATTCAAAGAGAATGGGAACAGAATGATGAACGATACATCGAAAGGAAGATCCATCAAGTAGACATTTTTTCGTAGATGACCTTGACACGCAAAAGCACTGAACTTTGATCATGTTCCTTATCTCTTTGAGTCCTTGAAGATCTTCTCTAGGTCCAGGGTGAATTATTATCGTGGTATTACTGACTTATTTCTAGGTTTCTTTTACGCGTGACAAGAACAAAAAATGCCCATCTCAAATTCCAACAGTCCAAGATGAGATCACACTGCTTGTTGTGGTTAGCCAGCTGAGTAAAATCAAAGCATATTCAGAATTAAATCACATTTTTTATATTCTCTAAATCATTCCAAAAACAAAAATCAAGACTGGCTTCTTTTGATAGGTTCTCTCATTTTCGTTGTAGAAAGAATATCCCTATCAGCTGAACAACCGCCCCACTTTGAGCTCTTGAAACTAAGGACTGTCACTATTGTCAGGCTTTTTCTTTGTTTTGTCTTTACACTAAGAAGCAGATATAAATGCTAATGCTAAAGTAATTGGTACTTGGATCCACATGAAAAAGAGAAAGCAAAGAAAGTGTCACATTTCAAAAACAGGCCTTAATATTGCGCTCACCACTTTATCGACAAATCCTCTGCTTGTTACCTGTAATTTGTTAGTGAAGCCACAGCTCTGAATTTATAAAGACTGTTCAGCAAAGGTGAAAAGTGCCTGGTAATATTGGCTCGACTCCACAGTAAACACTTCACTCAGTTGGGGGGTCATTATGTCAACACCCAAAGGGTTGCATTAGGGAGCATAGAAACCTGTATGTGACATCATGGTAACAGGAATCTACACATACTGGAAAACAGGGCCTCCTTGAATTAAATCTAATTAGGTAGCAATGTGTCAAGAGCCACAGCAACGTAGGCTGTTAATGGTTGTTATTAATGGACAATACATTTTTTGGGGTGTATATTTAGGGTCATAACCAAATCATTTAACACTAAGCTCCCTCTACCGGTAAATAGCTCTTTTGTATGCTCTCTCTCTCATATACTCAACTCATTTACTGTCACACTACCCTGATGTCAGCACATAATTACTCTATGGGAAATAGATGGTCCTGCAGCAAAAATTTCCCCTTGTCTCAGCAGGAGGTTAACTCTGTCTGAGAAACCAGTGCTGTTACACCTCCGGCTGGGTGACAATGTTGCCCTTCCTCCCTCCCAGTCCCTCCCTGCTGCATGGATTGTGCTTGCTGCCTGGTTTGGACGCTTTGCCTCAGCATCGAAGGTCAGAGTCAGGTAGCTTTTAAAGCGGAGCTGCATGAAAGCTTGTTAATATGGTTCCTGTGATAGATTTCATTTACAACTCCCTAGAAGACCTTTCTGCCATGGGAAGCACATGCCTGGCGCACAATCAAAGCCGCCTAACAAGTCACACAGCTCAAGGATTACAACTGCAGCGACTGACATTTAAGTGTTTGACGAAGCCGAAATGGCTCTGGCATGGTTATTTGATTAATCAATTAGCGCGTCAACAGAAGATAATGCAACTCGGATTTAAATATACGTCAATTCTGTTCATGTAACTAATTCATTATGGCAAAACTGCAAAACATTCATTTTTCTTGGGAGGTTTCATGAAGAGAAAAAGTGATTACTAAATCATACTCGCTCTTGTGCACACACACTCTTTTGACATTCCCAGATACAAATGTAAGGATTCACATAATTATTCGTCGTGTCAGTGTAATTTGTACAGCTTTTGAGGTTTTGTCACACAGAAACAATTGAAGGTGTATCAAATTACAATTTTTAAAAAAGTGCTATTTTCTTTTTTATATGAAAACCAAAAACAACCAACCCAAACTTTTAACAAGCCTGGACTGGTCAAGGTTATGCTTCAAACTGTCTTCAGTTTTTGATGTGCGGCTCGTGCTGCTTCACTTAAAAATACATCACAGCTCCACCTATGAACCAGAACTCGAACAGACACAGACAAAGCAAGCGGCAACAGGAGAATTTCACTGCAGCCAATTTGTCAGAAACTGGCCAAGGTAGGAGGTGACCTGTCGAGCTCCTGTTAACATGTGCGCCCATTAAGAAACATATTGCAGCTGGCTTCCTTTTGTGACGGGAACAGGGCATGTAAAATCTGGCAGGTGGCTAGATAAGGGAAAAAAATTCTGTGTTTCAAACCTTAAAGGAAGACAATGACTGCTACTCAGATGTGCATGTTTGAGTGTGGCATGTTCATTTCTGAAATGCTCAGTGCATTAATGCTTGATATAGCCAAATTAATTACTGGTATCACCATTTACCTAAAACCAGTATTAACTCTCAGATGCACGTACACTCAGCATCTCCAGGGTTTGCAATGAACAGTCTGAAAAAATGAAAATAACCAGAGAGCAGCAGTTCTCTGGGTGAAACTGCTTTGTTGATGCCACAGGTCAGAAGGTAATGGCCAGACTGGTGACAGAAAGGAATTGGAAGGCAACAGAAACTCAAATGACCCCCTTTTACAATCAGGATATGCAGAAGAGCCTCTCTCAAAGCAGCTGATGGATTACAGCAGCAGAAGACCACACCAAAACTCAACTTAAGAACACTTGAAACACATTAGCACCAGGTTCTGATGAGTCTAGATTTTTGCTCCCATATTTAGATGGTAGGGTCAGAGTTTGCCATGACAACATTAAAGGATGGATCCATCCTGCCTTCTATTAACAGTTAGGCTGGTTGTGGTGATGTAATGGTTTGAGGGATATTTTCTTGAAACATTTTGGGAATCTTAGTACCAAATCAGCTTTGTTTAAGCACCACAGCCTACCTGAGTATTGCTGCTGACCAAGCCTTTATAATCACAGAATACCCATCTTCTGGTGGCTGCTTTCAACGGGACAAGATGCCACGTCACAAACCTCAAACCCTTTCAAACTGTTTCTTGAACATGACAATGAGCTCTCTGCACTCAAAAGGCTTCCACAATCACCAGATCTTAATCCGATAGAGCACCTTTGGGATTTGGTGGAACAGGATATGTAGCCAACAAATGTAAAGCAACTGTGTGCTGTTATCATGTAAATATGGAACAAATTCTTAGAAATGTTTGCAGCATCTTGTTGAATCGATGCCATCGAGAATTAGGGCAGTTCTAAAGCCAAAGCGGGAGTCCAACCCTGACTAATAAAGTGAGTGATGAGGGTAGGAAAAGAATTAGCATTACAACTCTATGAGATGCAGTCTTCAGACTTTACAAATGCATAGCTGTGTTAAAAATAAAGGCCAAGCTGTAAATTGAATGTAGTCAAATTGGCTAACATTGAGCATAGGTGTCACAAGGCATGATGAGCTATAGTCTGTTGACTGTTTTACGCCCATGCATCATGCCTTTATTGTCATTGTACATGTACGGCGACATTATGGATGCTCCTAGCCAACTGTGCAGGAATAAAACACAAACAGTAAGACAGCAGGAATAACTAACAGGAGAAATATATACAATCAAGAAAAAGTTACACAAAGTGCTTCGAAGCAGTGCAGTGTACTTAGTCTGAAAAGAGTCCGTATGTAAGTGGCCTGAGTGATGTGGTTTACTCAGACCACGGCTCAGATTGGTGAGGTAAGTGGGCAGAGGCGGCGTGTGGGGGATAGTGTTTTTTAACAGTCCGAATGTCACAGGGGAAGAAGCTGCTTCCGAGTCTGTAGGTGTGGGATCTGACCAGAGGGCAAGGGGTCAAACAGGTGGTGGGCAGGGTGCAAGGGGTCACCTGTAATGGCCCTGTTTTTTCTGTGACAGGAGGATCTGCCGATGCCCTTCAGGGGTGGCAGAGGGAGGCTGATGATTTTTTAGGGCAGTGTTAATTACCTTCTGCGCAGCCATCCTGTTCTCAGTTGTGGCCCAAACACCCAGGCAGTATGAGCGCTAGGAGTGCTAGGAGTCCAGCAGCAGCTCCCAAGTTATTCTTCCTCAGGACATAGAAGAAGAGCAGCCGCTGTGGGCCTTCTTTACTAGAAGTCTTCATTAGGATTGATGCTTCTGTAATCCCTCTGTAAGATAATTTCTAGTATGATGTCTTTCTTTTTTTTATAGAGTAATGTATATAATTACGTGATGTCTTTGGGGTGAAATACTGATGGGGTGGAACTTGAATTACCACGGACAGATTTGACACTGGCAAGACATATCACAGCCAACTGACCTCTGACCAAACAAGGGAAGACAGACTCTGGGAATGACATGCTGAGTCGAACTCTGACCTGTCTGGGTGTGAAAGCCAAACGAGAAAGTCCAGAGCCAGGATCAGGTTTCAGCTCGTGTTTTAAACGTTTGCTGGAGAGGTCAAACAAGTCCACGGCAGATTTGAAGAAATTAATGTAACACATGTAGGGTCAGGCCACATGAGCACAGTCCAGATATTTTCCCTCTTATATACAAATATCCCCACTGCGGAACAACGACTGGTTGATCAATCTGTCTTGATGCACAACTACAGATCGGCCAGTTCTTCTTACCAGTCTCCTGAGTCTTAAATATCCTGAACAACTCATCTGGAAGAACTGAATCCATTCGTACTGAGAAGATACTAAATGCCTTAGACTTGAGATGGGTCACATCACGGTGATAATGTCTCTCTAGGGGAGGACACTGTTTGCTAAATTTTTTACTACAGTCCAAAAATATATTCACAGCTCAGCTTTCGTTTGTCAGAGGGTGCAGCACGCAAGCTGCATGCAGCGCTCAAGGCAGAGGCAGTCATGTTGGCCGAAGCAGTACATCTGGCTCGTAAATACTCACTGACACTAAAATGTGTCAACCAATGGGAGGAAATCATTCACAAACGATGCCCAGCCAGGACAGGAACATGCATAAGACAGACAGGGGGAAAAATCGACATGAAAGTTGAAGGAAGGGTGTCATTAAATATGTATGCTAACACAACATTGCACTGAGTCGCTCCTTCAGCTGCCTTAGATGGATGAAACCCAGAGTCCAGAGACAAAGTAGAGCCACATGAAAATGAGCAGTAATTATCCTCACTAATTATGCTTTGCATTAAGTAAGGCTGCAACTAATTACTTTCATTGATCACAAAAATTATTTTTTGCACAACTTGTCCAAGAAATCATGAAGAAAAAGAACCCCTCTCGAGTTTAGAAAGTGAAATATACCATCTTTGTTTTGCCTGTTTTGTCTGGTCAGAAATGTCTTAATGATTAAAGGGACCATCAAAATCGTTGCTGCAAACTTTTTTGTGGGTCGTAACAAAGAATACCCCCCATCAATTTTCCCCATCAGCCCAAATTACTTAAAAGCTGGTAATATTCTGCCGATACAGACAGTCTCAGACTCTCACAGACCGATCAACTGACAATGATGGTTTTCGATGAGCCCAGCACCGCGGGAAATGCACATCAAGGCTAACGTCTGACGATGATGAACTGTTGATGAATAAATGAACAACTTCCTTATACTTCAATCCCAGTTTCACACATTTGCCCTTCCTGGTAATTAATTCCCAGGATTCACACAGCGAGTGTCGTGACTGTCAGTGTGTTTAGAAGTTACTGAAATGCAGCTCCTCGACTCACCACAGTTGCAATTTTATTGTGTGTGGCATCCTTGTTGAATCTCACCTAGGGCGTAGAATGCTGGTGACTCAGATGACACGAGCCCAAAGGCTTGCAGTCACAATGCCAGATAAACAAACAAGCACATACTAGTATATAAAAACAACCTGACTTCACATTTGAACATCTCCTCAGTGCAGCCCCTTTGTCATGCTGCTGCTGAGAACCCACACACATAATTCAGGCTTCATAAAAGCTTCTCACTTGATTAACTTCAAATCAACTATGGGCTTTTATTTTTTAATTTAACACTAGAGAAACCCTGGAATTGAAAAAGTGAAGTATGCTTAAAGTGCCTTGAAGTATGCTTTTAAAAGCACCAGCAAAACGCCAAAAGTGTTACAACTGATTACTAAAGAGACTTTCAGCACCATCAATTATACAGCAGCTCCTCTTTTTTGAGCTACACAGTGGGTGGACTTGGAACAAAACATAAAAAATCATGTTCTGCTGCTCACACATGGAGAGACTGAGTGTGAACCATGAATTAAGCAAGTTTTTGTACTTGAAGATGTATCCCTGCACCCCAGCATGTGTTACATATCTGTAGGTCTGATGTAGCAACTAACAGCTGCATATATAAAACACGATGTATCCCACGCTGCCAAAAGGGAGACACGAATGAAGAACAGAATGAATCGGAAAACACATATACACAAGAAACACAGTGCACATAGACCGATGCTACAGGGTCATATAAACTGAGAAAAAATAAAGCTTTTTCTTCGCGTTTAAATGTAACATGAACACGGTAATTTAAAAGAAAACACAGGAAAATAATCTGCTACTTTTACGCACGGACTTTCAGTATCCATACCTGGCAACATATGGCAAGACCCCTTCTTTCCCCTTCTTACCTTTGACAGATTTTAAGAGCATCCTGTCACACACCGACAAAGTGACAGTTAAAGCCTGAAGTGCTGTCAAAATAACAAACTTCACACTCCAGCTCTCGGGGTTCATGATGCTGAAGCGTGGAGGGGGACTAGCCAACTGTCTTTCACTGCAGCGCAACCATCATACACTTCCAGTCCAACAACAGCTGATGTGCAAGAGCCTCCCCACAAATAAAACGACTTCCTGAAATATGATCAAGTATATGACCGGTGCTTTAGGAAATCCCAAAGACAGCTGATTCAAGTCCACTCACTTCGTCCCCATTCAAAGATGTCCAAGTGCGAAGCCGCTCGCGCGTAAGTAAAAACTGTGGAGAGCGATGAAAATATTGACAAAGGCACGAGCCGCTGCTGTCTCTCAGTCGCCCCACTGGAATGACATCAATTCCACAGCAATTACTGGCGAGGAGTGTTGTCTTATGAGTAGCGACCATGTGCTTCAATGAAGCGCTCCGCGAGGTCCTAAAGCCACCGCCAGGGCACACAAATGGCAACCAGGCTGTCAAGTTAGGCGCAAAAAAGAAGCAATTTCCGGTCCCATCTTTCAACAAGAAGGCAATAGTTCCATGGAGAATAAATAAATAATTTAGGGCAAAATCGATTCTTTTGATGGAAAAAAATCTACTGGATTTATATCCTCAAGTTTAAAGAGTTCCCTTGTTTCATTTTAAAGTCATCCTTTTGAACACAGTGTGTTCCAAAAGCTACTGCAAAACCTGCATGAATCCAATTTAACCAATTTAGTATGCATTTGTTAAAGCATAAGTCTGGGAAGCGCACATGCTGAGAGATATTATAAGGTTTTATTTTGAAGTTCTTAATTCGTCTGCTCTCTTTAAGGGGTTGGCAGTGAATCATCGGCCCCCATCTCTCCCTAGCATCCTCTTGTGTCACCCCAACCCTCTGCATCTTCTCTGTACTCTTCCTGTTTTCCTCCTACCTGGCAGATCCATATTCAACATCCTTTGCCCAGTTTATCCACAATCCATCCCCCGCACATGTCCAAACCATCTCAGCCATGCTTCCAACTTTGTCTCCAAACCGTTCAACTTGAGGTGTCCCAATACTCATTTTTAGTCTTGTCAGTTCTGGTCACTCCCAACCTGGGACTATTATCTTTCTGTCGCAAATCGCCCCTGACACTGGTCCCCACCCACTCCTACCTGCCTGCATTCTCTTCTTCACCTCTCTTGCCCACCGTTCGTTGCTGTAGACGTAGACACCCTTTTATTCTGAAGGTAAACCAGGTTATTTCATTCCTCTTTCCTGGTATTCCTTGATCAACTTCACCCAGGGAGCTTAACAGCACACACTAAGGCCACATTTGACTATAGCCTCCCTGGGAAGGTGTTATAAGGTAAATCAATTACTTGTTGTTACTCAGCCAGAAAAAAAAAAAGAAAAAAAAACCCAGACTCACTCATGCGCATGCCACAAAAAAGTGGTTTTACTTCAACACATTTACATTTTAAAATGCCAGAAAGCCATCTGATAGACCCAAAGCGCTCTGCTCAATTATGCTTTTCGCGATGTGCACTCTGCAGTGCGCCGCATCGGGTTGTTTAGCATTTCAGGTAGGGCTCCAGCATGCTTCCAGCATTAAGGCTTAAGGTAAAGTCACTGCGCCGTATCCACTTGTTATCTTAACACAGTGTGAAAGCATACACCCTCACACAGAAACCTCTCAAAACTCTGCCTCCAAGATGAAACATGGAAATAAATGAATACTGAGGAGCACTCTGCTTGCTTTTTAAGAACCAAGGGGTGCTTGCAAGGAAGGCGGTACACAGAGCAGGTCTCTCTGTTGGTGTGCTAGAACAGATGATTAATGAACGTCCTTCCATCTTACCTATGCAACAATGAGAAAACGATTTTGGGAGAAACAAAATGGTAAAGAATTTCACTTCCCAAAGCACATTTACAAAAGTTGAAACACAAAAGTTGTTCAGATATAAAACACATAAATGTAGAAACCTATTTTTATATGCACACACTCAGTTGCAAGGGTAAAATAAGGTAATCTTTGACTAAGGCCTCATGCATGCGATCAATTATCTTCTTTAAAGAACATCCATGGTACACAAGTGTCCTTCTAGTCTCAAATTATTATCATTGTGCACCATGAATGGTGTTATTAACGCACTCCCACTGTCCAAATACACCCACACATGCAATTGCACAGACATGAAAATAGGTTTATAAAAATAGTAGCAACCATCTGTTTTCTCTACACACCAATGAAAATTACAACGGATGAAACGACTGGACTACGGAGGAGCACTGTTGGGTTCAATATTGAGGAGAGATACAGGAGGTAATCAACTTTCAAAATAACAACAACAAATAACAAACCTAAAGACAAATGAGGAAAAATGACAATTGAGAGTAATGAGAAGATCTTCTGCTCTGTTGTCTGTTGTTCTAAAAATACATATTGACACGTTGCTTTACCCAGAATCATCACGTTGTTGTGCAACACCCCTCGCTCACTGCATATTCATTCTGAATCAAAACACACAAATTTGAATCTGCAACAGCGAGGCTTGGTCCATCATGACACAATGACAGAGACAAAGGCTCCATTCAGTTGAACTGTCCATTAACAGGGGGGGCTTCCACTGTAAAGAGGTCACATTCCTCCATCTGGCATCGAAAGGTGGCAGAGCCCACTTCACGTTTCTTTCAGCATTGGATGTTAAATGAAGACGACGGTTAAAGACTGTCCCGGATTTGACTGTGAAGCATAATGGATGATTTTGTCTTACATCGCTGCTTCACATCACATGGTATCATGTGAAAGTGACTGTCAGAAGACACCACTGCTACAGTGAGACGCTTGTTCTGCATCCAATTACATGGAGTAGTCTCAAAACAAAGGCAGCTTGCAATCAAGTGCAAACAAGACAACAAACTGCATAAACAGAAGTTAATCGAAACCATATCGGCGAGGCGGATGTTTGATTAAAACCACAACAGACTGTCCAGACATGATTTCATACTTTCGACCTTTATTTGAAATTGCATACCACAAGGGTGGCTAGGACAACCACGTGACAGAGCATAGAAAGGTCATTTAAACGGCAGGCACTGCTGATTTGAAGATGTTTCTAGAATCCATAAGGACCCTGTCCGAGTGTGTTCACTGCTCGCTTTCCAAGCAGTTTAACGTGTTTTAAGCAAGCACAGAAAGACATTCTTCCCAGATTTGGATAGAAGAGCAAAAGAATGAACAAATATGTAATTGGATTTATCTGTGATAAGGTCACATAGTGAGATATGCTGATTTTGCTTACTACATATTGTTTGATCAGGAAGTGCAATAAATTTGCATTAAGGTTAAATGTCTTTTTTTTTTTTTTTACTTTGTATGAGAATATATGTTTTTAATCCACATAAGAAGACAGGTTCTAGAAAAATAATAAACTAAACTGACAAAGGGCAAAGTTCACTGTATCAGTCTTTTATGCCTTTCTCTACATCTTCATCCATGTGGTCAGTTGTTTAGTTGTTGCTCCTTTGAAGAAGTTGATCCAGCAGTTTCTGTAACAAGAAAACACACAAGTGGCTGACACATATCACAACATAAAGGCTATATACAGACAACTAATCTGGTCCAGACAAAAGTCTCCTAGCATGCTCCTTAATCTTCAGAGGTCATGTGCAGAAACAGGACTGATTCCTGGTACATGGCACCCTCTCACCCAAACTGTTAAGCTTTCCAGCTCCTTTTTCAAGACCCGCTGGATCTTCTGGCATCATAGCCCTTCTCCCCTGCATTATCTGCCACAGCAGCAGTGTGGGAGGAGCAGCTGTGTGTGGGCACCCACTCTGTCTGCAGGCTCGGCTGAATGGTGGCACTGCGCTGTGGATTTCTCTGCCACTAAAGGGCCTTTTGTTTCACGAGGAACACGGGCTCATACACCCAGCACAATGAGACTGTTCACAGTCTCTCTTCATAATGAGAGGCAGGGTGTGGGGTGCAGGGGGAGAAAGAGAGACTACAGCTCCTCTAAATCAAACTCACTTCTATAGAGGGTCAGAATTATTGACTATAAAATGGCAAAAAAGGAATGCTCGCTAGCAGTCGCTAAACATGACAAATATGTCTCTGAAGTGTGTTTTTTAAGATCAGGTTTCCCTCACAGAACCTTTTGCAGGCGTGCAAGAAAATAGAAAAGTTAGGCAGCATCGCCCTCTAGTGGAAAATAAGTGCAAAGGAAAGTTTAAGTAATCATGCAATGGCGTAAAAAGTCAGTCTATTGTAGGTCTCTCTGTAAACAATCAGAGCAGACATTTAATTATGTAAAGAATTTTTTATATTGCTACATGCTTGAAGCTTCTTTGTTGTTTTTCATCAGATTAACAAACAACTAGTGCTCTAAAAACTGTATAAAAATGAAAGGTAAACCATTTAAAAGTCGATTTTTCTCCCTATAGCTAGATTTTTATTGCAACACTGAATATTTGGTGGATCATGCAGTAACTAAAGTGTAATTTTCTACAAACCAAAACATTGTTCAGACCTCCAAAAGCAAATGACAAACCTTATCAGTAACTGTGGGTCTTTTTATCTGTTATAATTTGATATTAGGGCCCCACAAGAAAATAGAATAAAGGCTGTCCATGTGATATGCCCCCTGATATTTGCATCAAAAAAGTCCTTTAAACTCAGCCTCGTGCGACCCACTCAAATCCATTTTTTTTTCAGCTAATTATAATGGATTACGTGCCCACTTTACTGCATTATTTTCAACAGCGGCCTCGTTCTGAAGAGAGACAAGGCTGCATTATTAACATAGAAACCCTTAAGTGTTTGCCATTACTGCAAAAAGGTTTCACTCTTTCCAAGGTTTAATTGAGCTGTAAGGGAAAGGTGTGTTATTACTTGCTCAATTGCCTGCGGGTCATACATGCTATTAATGTTCTGTTCAGTGTCTCGGGCAGATAACTACCAGACAGGAGTTATTTGCTTTATTCTCCATGTTCAATGATTTGATGACGTAAGTTTTACCTAAATATGTGTTTGTAACAACGTCTGGTGCTGATATTTAATGAGATGACAACTAGAATTAGATGGTTTGAACTCATGTTAGGTGGAGATGTCTCATTAACTGATCATCTTTCATTTGCTTATTGTTGTTATCCACAAACTTTAAAATGTACTGTTTTACAAAAAAGCAGAAAAAAGTAAAGCACGTTGTTATTTTTTGGTTAAGATGTCGAATTACATTTATTCTCTTGCATTCCTGAACAGAAATCAAGTCACTTTGATTTTTAAACTTTTTTTTTTGACAGCCATTAGGTCACAATTGATAAATCTATCAATCTATCAACAATATATTTGTGATTGTTTTGTGAAAAATAGGTAGAGGATTTACCTTTTTGTAAAGCTCAGCTCGATATCTGTTGTTCAAACTGACCTCCCTCCTTTCTTCTTCTTTTTGTCTCTTGAGATCTGCAGGTGTCCTGTACAAAAATAAAAATGGTGTTTTAGATATGGAATCTGCGGTTCTCAAAAAAAAAAAAAAAAAACTAAAACATTTATTAGGAACTATATTACTGTGCAAAAGTCTTGAGCCACCCCTTGTTTCGTCATTATTTGGTAGCAAAATCGGAAATTTTATTGAAGATTTACACAAACATGTGCCACATTGGCAGCACAATAGCATAGTGGTTAGCACTCTGGGTTTGAATCCAACCTCTGTCCAGAACTTTTCTGCATGGAGTTTAAATGTGTCCCTGTGGGGGGTCACACTTATATATGGGTATTCTGGCTTCCCACAGTCCAAATATGCAGTTAGTGGGGTAAGGTTAATTGTGATTCTAAATTGGTCAAAGGTGTGAATGGTTGTCTGTTGCTCTGTTTTGACCCTGCCACAGACCTGCCCAGGAAGGCTTTTACTGCATTGGCAGTGTGTTTAAGATCATTGTCATCCTGAAAATGAAGCTGTTTCTAATGAGACGCTTTACAGATGGTATCGTTTTTTTGGATCAAAATCTAGTGGGATGACATAATTTGACAAGATTTCCAACCTAAAAGGACTGCCTGCAAGCCAGAGCCTCCACAGGCTTTTAGTAACGAAGTGCTTCAAGACACAATTCAAAATTGGTTGGCTAAGTTGGCTCTTATGTGTCGACACTGGTTTATTCCTCGAAGGTATACCTTGAAGTGCCTCTTCGAAGCTTCAATGATTCATAGGTCACTGTTAAGTGGCTCAGCAGAAATATATATACATATATAAATGGAAAAGGGGTGGTGCAAAAACATCTGCTCAGTATTATATGTATACAACTATGTCAGCTTGTTAATTTTTTGTAAGTTTGCCAAGAAAATAAGACAAAACCTAAGGAAAAAATGCACAAAAGGTTCGACAGAGAAGATAAGAACAGCATATTTGTAGGGAGATGTCACTGAGGAGAGCTCTGCCTAGACATGCAGGAGTGATACAAGCCTAAAACGCAAAAGCATCTGATAGTGAGCCAAAGTAAAAACATAGATGGCGCTTACAGCTTGGATCTGGGCTGCATGTCTTTCCTAGAAAATGCTCTGTCTCTGTGTGTGAAAAGGTTACCTAGAAACACACACACACAAGGGCAAAGCATCGCAGTCAGTCTTTCTTTTACACAAGTTGGAATAGACAAAACACTTCCTTTTTGTTTGAACATAAAAAATGTCACATTGAATTTGAACATATAAGATTATCTTTTTTTTAAAAAGCATGTAACCTTCTCTTTTTGTTTCTCAAGGCACTTTGCACCATCACATTTGCACCTGTCACATTCTGCAGGGTATTTGTAATTACACCACTGATCATTTTGATTTCTCAGCTGGTATTTTGACATTGGTGCACCTTTCTGTTGTAGCCTGTAGAGGGCAGAGAGAGCCATAAAATCTCCGTTAAGTCTTTAAAACCATTTATTTAACATCTTACTTCAGGTTGCTTTTATTATATTTAGTCAAAGTTTCACCTGGTGTGCCACTTTCTGTTTCCAAAATCTTTAACTACATTCAAAAGAAAAGAAAATGTAATAAAGTGTATCAGAGTGATTTACTTTAGGATATCAGTCTGTTATGTAATCCATAAGATGCATTAAGCTACTTTAACATTTTATCTATGTTATTAAACGTACTTATCCAGGTTTTTCATTTCATAATTTCAATTAAATAATTCCTGAAGAAGCTACTGCAAAATCTTAATGTAATATTTGTTGGTTGTTGTTGATTGTAGTGGATTTGGAAATATTTGGAGATATTATCATTAACTTTAATTAGAAAAGAAATATTTTCACGAATTCAGAAAAACAACACTGACTGACAAACACCCCTTTGCCCCCCTTTTTTGTCTAAATCTGTATCCGTGTATGATTAGTCGTGTGGCAAAAAGCCACTGCAGCTGCACAGAAACAATGGACAGTACACTGGAGACAAGAGGTGAGGCTGGCTGCTAGCGCATTACCGTTCAGAGAGGTAGACCCAGTGCTGAGAGCTCTCCTCTGCCTGGGTGCCTTCTCCAACTGTGGGCCTACTGAATTTGACAGTTTCCTTCTCTCCTGTGCCTTTCGCGCCAGCTCTCGCACTCTACCTTGGGAACGACTAATGAAGTCTGGTCTAGACCTCTGCAACGCGTCCTGCCAAAACCACAAATACATTGTTCTTCTTGAGAAAACATTTAAGCACAACCCTTGTTTCAAACTCCCTGTGCACCTGAGCATACACGGTGAGGCATGTTGTGGAAAAAAAAACCCTAAAGCCAGTATAAATATGTCATTCTTTTTTGTTGATATTGAATTGTATTACAGTGGTTTCTTTATATTGTTTTTGGAACCTTTATAAGAAAACACTGGCTAGTTTTGCCTTGTGAGTTCTGTAAACCTAAAACAAAAACTCTTAGGAGAGGGAAGTTACTCTGGCTGGTTACACTGTGGCTCTGGACTTTTTATTTAGAAAATGAAATCAATTTTTCAAATTTCTTTTATTAGCACAGAAAATAAACTCACCTGAAGAGAAACAGCTTCAGATGACTGTTCAGCATCTAGACTCAGTGGAACAAATTCAGCATGAGGCCGATTGAGGCGTCGGCTGTGATTAGGATGCTGCTTTGCACGTTCTCCCTCATCTGTCACTATCAAGACAGAGGAAATCAACTACTTTGTGTTTTCATGTACACATGGCTTAGCTTCACAGGCCTGACTGCAATGCACAGTTCCTCAGCAGCCCCCTGGGTCTCCATGACATATTAATTACTGGAGTGAACCAGATTGGCATAGTATGTAAAAGTCAACGAATTTTACCATATTAGTATTGATTAAATTAAGGATGTATAGGTGTGTGGGGAAAATGTTGAACCACTAATAGTTTTACTTTATTTTAATGAAGATAAATGCTTTATACAATGAGACATTATGAGTATATATATATAATTAGAGGAAGAGAGAAGTAATAATACCAGAATTTCCCGGGGGTGATGCAGTGGAATCCGTTTCAGAATCGCCACTTGGTTTTTTCTTCTTACTAAGTTGTCTTTGGAGTTTGATATTTGCTATGATCGCAGCCGCATTGAGGGCAGTCACTTCCTCTGGAGACTTTTGGGAGTGGGGATCTGAAATCCAAAAGGGCTTTGATGTGACTGAAGAGTGAGTAAAACATTGACAGTGGCTGTTTCGGAGCTATCATTCCTGCTTCGGCGCAGATTTCTGCACCGTATAATATCCTGCCTCATTTGGTGGTTGACTGTAACAAACGTTGAATTTAAATGATGTTGCCTAGGGCCTTGTAATTAATTGATGACACTCTTAATGAATGTGATTAAAGAATAATTAATAATTTCACACAGAGAAAAGACATCATGAATCAAGAAACACAGTTGCTCAGCAGAAGACTCCCTGATCTTCTTACTTATTCACCTGGATATTCAGATTTTCCGAAAGATAGCTTCAGCTGAGTGTTTTAACAACTGCACACTGTGAAGACTTAACTTGAAATTTTGAGATTTTTGGAAAATACACTTATTTGCTTTCTTGCCAAGAATATTTTTTGGATCGAATATAATGCTACAGGCAGAAAGGAATTAGAATCAGTGTGAGGACAAAGCTTTTGGCTCGTATAGATTACTTGTAACAACTTTAGCTTCATTATTCAAAACTTTAGTGGCAATATTTATTTAGTAGTGGTATCCATCTCTCTGTGTGCATACAGCACTGTGTAAAAGTATTGAGCCACCAATCATTTCTTTATCTTTTTCTTCTGAGAAGCCAGAGTGGCCTTGCACAATAGTTCTTTCAAATGTTTTTCTTTTGACATTGACTGCTCTTCACTCACTTTCAGTCCAGTCCTTGTGAGGTTTTTTGCTTTTTTTTTGTTTGTTAAGCCACTTAAAATTGATCTATTAATCATTCAAGGATTAAAAAATACACATAACTCAATGGATAAACCAGTGTTGTGTCTACACATACCAGACAACTTAGCAAAGAATTAATTTTGAATAGAATCTTTAGGCAATTTGTCACTGGCGGGCAGCCTGTCAAAAACACAATATTTCTCCTTTGTTTGCTGAAGCTATGAAAAATGACAACGATAACACAGTTTGACTGGCATAAAATATTATTTTTTGCAACAACAAGATATTCCTGAAGAGCTGCTACCCAAAAACTTTGTCTATTTCTGAATGTTGTGCAGTGTGTCCTTAAAAAGAATTTGAGGAAACCAAAACAAAAAGGAATGCTAAGCTAAAAAAAAACAACAACCCAATTTCCAGTAGTATCTGCAAGTCATGCCCTTAGAAATAGGAAAAAGAATCACCAAAGACCTCACACAGGAACTGCTGTTCGCTGAAGAGTCATCATATATGCCGTCAGTGATAAATGGTAAAGTGGAAAACTGCACCCAGGACAGAAAAAAACGCATTATGCGGCTAACACAACTTCTGCACAGATAGCTAACGCTAACCTAGCCAAGATCCCAAAGTGAAAGCTGAATGAATGCAGACCCTGGACTTCAACAAATAACAAACAGATGAGCAGTCAGACTGCAGCCGCCTTTTACCTGCTCGTGTTTCTAAAGCAGAATCATTGTGCTGATTTTTGTCATTGTTTTGTACGGCCAACTTTGTATTCTACTGAGAAAAAGATATTAAAGTTGTGTGTCCTAATTGGGCATTTGTGTTGGTTTGTGGGGTTATTGCCTCAAATTTATATCGTGAAATGTTGATTTTGAGACAGTTTGTTTCAATTTTACAGAGTAACATAAACCTGGTAGTAATTAAGTAACGTACTGCATTACTTTTAAGTATGTGTAATTACTTTTATGAGTAACGACTCCTGACACTGATCACGACAAAGAGGGGAAATACTTCAACGAACATGCACAAACATTGGACCCACAGCATGTAATTCATTTGCATGAATGTAATTTATTTATTGCTGCTTAGCAATGGTGGTTACTTGGAGCCAGTGAGATCCCAATGAGAATCCATAAGAGAATTAATATGGAATCGCATTGATAAGGGATATCAATAATGGAATCAGAATCCCTAACTTCTTATGGATTCCCATCTCTAATCTTGACAGGTAACAGAACAAAATGCAGCCAATACCCAAAGAAGATCTTTGAATGCCCTTCAAGAAGCTTGCAGAAAACTCTTCCAGAAGACCACTTAAAGAAATGACAAGAAAGCTTGTCTGAGAGAGTTCAGGCTGTGCTGAAGAATAAAAGTAGTCATACCACATATTGACTTTCAGGCTTGTTACAATTTTACAGACTCTGTTTTTGCCTTACATACTTTTTTCCATGTATGTTGTCAAAAAGTCACTGCACCTAGTTCCTATTTTCTGAGCATATAAAGAAACGGTGATGGCGTAAGACTATTGCACAGAACTGTAAATATGACAGAAGGTGAGAAAATGCATGTTAGATCTATTTTAAAGTAAGCAGAAAACTTTTAAGACTTATTTTGGGCATCCAGATGGCCCGAGTCCCCACAATATTACTGTGTGAACAGATTTGTGTCCCCCACAACCTGATTAGCGCAAAGAAACACATACAAATAGAACTGCTGCATTGCAGGGCTTTAACGCCAAACCAGATCCTAACACATTCTAATACCTTATTTTCACCATGTTTAGCAGCTTGTGATTTCCCTTCCTTCCCTGTGCTGCCAGTGAAAAGGGGGCAGGAATAGATTATGCATGCAAAGGCCTGCGTGGGAAAATGGAAAAAAAGGTGAAAATGAGAATGCATATCTAGGTGCTGATGGGCGCCTTTGCGTCTAGCTGATGTTGCTCGACACAGGCGAAGACATCTTCCGAGAGTGACAATTGGGCTCGTGTCAGCAGATCAAGAAGTAATATCATTGCAATCTAATAATGCCTATAAAACATCAAAAGTGAAAGACTGTATCAAACCTAGGCGGGTGTGTAATAACTTCAAGCTAGAACACACAAATGGCACAAAGGAAGTGCATATTTAGACATTGCCATCCTTTGAAAGTGGAGATCAGAGACTGAGGGAGTATGTGTGCTGACAAGAAGGCTCCCAAAGTGGGACAGAGAAACCTACCTGGGGCCTTGATGAGAGTCAGACTGGAGGACTCTGCCTGCAAAGTGCTTCTTGGTAGAGGCAATCTTTCTTTTTCACCGGCCTTTGACATGAGTGTCTCTGCCACAAGCTGACCTGGTCTTTTCACTGCTTTTTCAGGACTGATGAAACGATTGTCCGAGTTCAAAGGGTTGATATCAGTCTCTTTTGGAAGTCCAACGCTCCATTTCCTGGCAGATGGTTGTGTCGAATTCTCCTTGCTTGTCTCAGTGTGTCCAATCACATTGCCATACCAGCTCAGTGGTCTGTGCAGCCTCCCCGATCGCTGTCCAACAGGCTTTGGAGAAATCTCTGAGGATGTGGGTGCTGCTACACCAGGAGGGTTGTTTAGGAAAAGATTCAGTGTGGATCTGTGCCGCGAGCCATTTTTCTCTGGATCTGAAGTATATGTATTTGGTGCTGCAGAGTTTGGGATAAAATTCAGATGACGATAAGAAGGTTGTTCATTATTTTGTGAATGATTTTCCTGACTCCATGTGTTGTTGCCCATATATGTTCCCTCACTATAGCTGTGTCTGTACTCTGGGTGTTTGGCCCTCAGTCTGCCTGGACTGTAGCTTTCTCTGTGTTCTGTCACTTTAATGATGGTGGCCTTCCTTCTGTGGACCACTGTGTCCAGACCATTGCTTCCCGGTGGTGTCCGTGCTGTGTTTGTGTTTGATACAGGACTTGAAATCACCCTTTTCTCTGTTACTTTGACTATAGTGGCTTTCCGTTGCACTGTTAAATGCCTGGAGTTTGGGTCCATGAGCTGGTGGTCCAAGCTGTTGTGTGGAGAAGGAGACTCACGTGACTGGGAAGAGTGGTTGCTGGTATCAGAGCCAGGTAGACTAGCTGTTCTGCTCACTTTTCTGGAGGAGATGGTGATGGAGGAGAAGCCAGGTTTGTTTTGAGGGATAAGGATTCCCACAGCAGAGTTTGTCTGTATGTCTGAAGGTTGCGTACTATTGCTTGTTGCAGAAGTTGTGCGATTCAGCAGAGGATGCCTGAGGGCCTCTGTGCTGGCTGTTTTCATCAAAAGGGATTTCCTATTAGGGTCTGAGTTGGTCCCTGTGGGGAGCTCATTGGTCTTACTGCCTCCAGGGAAAGCTGACACCCTGTTGGTATTCCAGCCCCTCCTCAGAGCTTGCCAGCCGACAGGTCTGTCCCCTTCATTAGCAGGAAAGCTAGGCTTTTCTGGCACCTACAGCGTGTGGACAAATGAGATTTTATGTGATAACATTTTTTAATTATATATGAAAACCCAGTCCTACCCTACTGTTGTTGATGATGTCTTATGGTTAATGATTTGTCATACATCAACACATTAAAAGACGTGCTTCACATTCATCTGCATTCAGTCTGTGCTGCTGCTTTTAAGTGGCATATGTAGAAAATGAAACATAGCTTGGCATAAAATATTGACAACATGACATCTTTCCAATATTACATTTCAACAACAGGTCAAATGTCTTGTCTTTCTTCAGGGCTTTGCTGTTTGTTCTTTAGTCAGATGACTCTCCACATGCTTGACACACTAAATGCCCCAGTGGCAATGGAAGCAGCAGCAGGCAAAGCCAGCACACAGCGTGACTTATCCCTCACAGAATAACAATGAGACTCTATCCTCAATAGGCGAAAAGCAAAGATTCTGGTCCTTAGGCTGGAGCATTCTGATGGTGTTTATGGAGCATGGAGAAACACTGATATGTCCCTCTTTTAAATGATAAGACATATCTCCCTCGTTTATCAAAGGTGCATAAACCATAAAGGAGTTTAGCCATTTCAGTTTTCTTTTAAGGAAGTCCACACCACTGCTTTGACCATGACTTTGTGCTGTGTTTGTAAAGACTACCCGTTAAACTGTGTTAACCTTGGTTTCCTTATGACAATACTGTGCCTTCTCTCTTCTGTAGTATGTGCTTTTGTCCTCTGTGTTCTTTCCCTTCCTGTACTTTCTGCAGGTTTAACTGAATCCACAGCTTCGTGTTCCTGATTTGTTGTTATGGGCCTAAACAACCTGCTGACTGTTTCTACCTATATTGTTTGTTGTATCTTTGGATTTCATTTTCTTTCTTTGCTTCCCCCTCACTCTAACTAGTCACAGCAGATGACACCTTCCCAGAGTGTGGTTTAGCAATAACTTGTGGCTTCAGCAGCCAGAAATTTCTGCTGAAAGGAAGTTTTTATTTCTCCTCACTGTTGGCAAGTGGTTTCTCATAGGGGTTTGTTGTGTCACAGGATTATTATCCACAATGTTGGGGAGTTTCTACCTGATTTGAAGTGACTATAGCGATTGCACTCTATGGCTGAATTTTAAGGAAAAACAAAACAATTTGCCAGAAAGAAAAATCATCTAGCACAACTTTATAGATCCATAGAACAAAGAGATCACTTCATGACATTCATTCTTAACTTTGTCTTGATCAAGTCAGATACTATTTGTAGACTGCAACCATTTCTCTCGCTTTCTCTCTCCTTCCACTGCTCCATTTATTTGTCTGTTTTTAAGCTCTAGTTCAATAAATTATCTTGAGAAATCCTTTAAGGGATTAATTCTATAATCTAGTTTCTCCTGCCATTAGAAAAAAATGTTATTTATGTGAAAATGTTATTTCTCTTATATGTCAGGCCTAGTACAGTCTTGCAAGAGATCTTGCGAGAGATACTTCCTGGTTAAATAAAGGTAAAAAAAAAAAAAAACAGCAACAATGTCTATCTATCTATCTATCTATAGATATAGCTATAGAGATAGATAGATAGATAGATAGATAGATAGATAGATAGATAGATAGATAGATACATTGCTGTTTGTATATAACCAAGCCTGGTTAGAAATGCGAGATTCTGGTTTAAGCAAAAGAGCAAAAGTGAGCATGATAACAACAATAACAACAATTTTTATCATTATATAAAAAGAAATACCTTGCATCTCCAGCCATAAATGGGCCCAGTAATAACAATCATCATCATATCCTTCCTTTATAAAACTGTCTCCTAACCTATGTGGTACTTTATATTCCAAAACCTGTTATCAGTTACCTGTTTAATAACAGGAGCGCCTTGATCAGGTGTCTGCCACGTCTTCACACCCAGAGCAGTGGCAATGGCGTGACTTCTCTCCACCTCTGCATCTGTGTATCAAGGCAAAACAAATGATCCACTGTCACAGTCTCTGCAACACATACTCTCACGTCCTAACTCGCCCGCACTCTCTCTCTCTCTTTCTCTGTCTTTGCCACACACAAACATGCAAGTCATGCATTCCTGTGACTGTAGAGCAATGTTGACACTGTCAATAATTGACAGTGGCACAGCAAAGTGAATTTAGCACCACTCCAGAGTCACTTGTCTCCTTACCCAGGAGATACAGCAACTTGACTGGTCTGCCTCTCAGCCCTGACTGCCACCCTGACTGCTTGCCTGGCTGCGTTTCCACCTGCTGCTGTTACCATGGTAACATGCTCTCACTTTGGGATAACCCTTGTGCGTGTAATCTGTATTGGGTTTCTTCTTTTTTTTTTCAGTTTGAGGGAGAAAATGAGAGCGCAGGTGAAAATTGCAGAGCTTTGCAAACAAGATTAGACCTAAAGACAAATGTCTTCCCAGACTTCCTAAAAGACTTTGGCCCTTCTAAGGCCTCCTTTCACCTGCTTTAATCATTACATAGCTTTTTTCTGTCTGTAGAAAGCCCCCGCCCCACCACCCTGAAAAGCTTCTCTCATTACCTCTACTAGCTGAGCTCAAATTGCCATTTCCCTGAATCAACAGCTGACCATAATATCCCAGAGGAAAATAAAGAAGCAAGGCCATATGGCAAATACCCATCTGGAGTTCCTGCCCTCCCAATTTATTCATCATCCTCATGAGTTTTATCTAAAAAGTAAGTGTGAGCAGGGTGAAAATTAACCACCCTGTCCAAACATGAAGGCCCTTGAAGCACACAATCCAATTTTTATTATCATTTGCTCATTAACACCAGACCATTTCAAGTTTGTTAAATGTGACTTTTATGGAGGCAGAGGGCACTAAATGTCTGCAATGAGACCTCAGCTCTGATTAAAACTACTTCTGCTTGTTCTGTTGTCAGCAACAACCAGAAAGAGAGAGAGAGAGAGAAAATAACGAGAAATACATTTTCTAGTTCCAGGGCAACTGAGTTGATTCTCATTGGAATAACTGCGACTTAAAATTCATTTGGTTTCAGGTGTGAAATTGTGTACTTAAATCCACTGGCGGCTGAGCAAAAGTGACTAGCAATAAAACAAATTTGGATGCAGTCCTTCATAGAGATAGTTGTTTCCTGTTTCAACTCACTGGTGGTGATTGATGTTGAGTTCGGCCATTGTGTGCACCTGACTATTTATTATTTTTGTTCAACTGAACTATATTTATGGACTATTTAACTGAGAGGTAATTATTATTGTTTTCAGAAAACCTTGGGAAAAGCTGTGTGTTAAAAGCAGTTTTTCTAAAAGTATGTGTTGCACAGAAATTATAACTAAACGGTAAATAACAGCTGGATTGTGACAAGGCAATCTAACCTATATCAAAGACTATTTGAAAATGGTTAATAATAATAAATACAAAATGTCATGCACCTTAATCGGCACAGTTTAATTAGGCCTTTATAAGATATTAATGAGGTTTACTTATCTTTGAAAGTATGCTGTCTATCAAAGTCATGAATGGATTACTTTGATTTCTGAGCCTGAGCCCTGTCAGGATAATCTATGTATAAACAAGAACAAGGCTGAAAGATCAAACCTCAGATCAAATCCAGATGGAGCTAGATGCCATGTTCAAAGATTAACACGGCCACTTTTCCAGTCAGTCAGCATCTCTCAGTCTTATCTTTCTGCCCTTTTGTTTCCATGCCAGCCCCTACCTCTTTTTCATCAGCTTTTCAGGCCTAATAGTGCCCATTTCCTTTGCCTGCAATACTGCCAGAACACCGTGGCACAACAGTCACGATCAGTTGTTCTTGAAATTGACTTTGTTTTAGAAGATGTCGTTTAAAGTGATCATCCAGCCAGTCGGTGTGGAACATTTGGAAAAGGACAGGGGCAACACTGCTGCAAGGAGCTGATTACAGGCAAGTAAACTGTGTGGCAAGTCAGCCCTGAAATAAGCTCTTGTTCCCCTCCTAGCTAACCCAGCCCCTATAGTTACCCTATGACCATATTTATTATGCCATTAATTACGTTTCTTGGTGACAGACAAATAGCCTACTCTTTACATTTTTTTTTGAATCTTTTATTTTATGTATGGTTTTCAGTTATAACACTTGCATAATGTATAGATTTGCATAACTGAATTTTGTTTTACTACACTCAGCTGAAAGCCCAGCTGTTATACAAGTGGCAAATTGCATACGTACACTGTGCCTTAGGTGTTGCTTGATTCTTCTGAAATGTTGGAGTGATGGGTTGTTTCAGTTTCAGCTGGAAAAAGAAAGAGTGTGACAGAGAAATTACAAAAAAAATATTATTACATTAGTAATAACTGTCTAGGACAGTGGTTCTCAAACTTTTTACATCGTTCCCCACATGGCACGAAGAAATATTTTCAGCCCCATCTAAACAAAACAATGACAGAAAAGCCTAGCTGCAACTTTATTTAGATAATAATCTCATTCCCAGTGAATCCTTCAGTCATTTTTGTTTTAAACCAACAACTTTCATTTCAAACAACTATTTGTAACTTTTGTCACTAGACTGCTTCATTAGTCTGCACCACTTCTGCAAAAGTGGAACAAGTTAAACAGAATGTGAAAATTGCCAACATGGAAAAATAAAGTTCAGTTTTAGTCTTATAAAAAAAGTAATCCAGAAAAGTGTGAACTTGAGATGAAAAATATATAATTTAGTGAGAGTTTAATACTATTCACTCTTAGTGGCTGCAGCGAGCCTGTTTTTGACTGCAGAGCTGTGCCGGGGCGTGGTCTGTGGTGCGGCTGCGGGGGAGCGGACGCACCTAAGCGGCATCCCCAATCATGCCTCGCCAGCTTAAAACAGAATGAACTAGGTCCTGTTGTTGTTGTTGTTGTTAATGTGTGTAGGATGTACCTGAAAAGCTACAATAAAGAAGTGTACTGAAAAGTGCGAACATTGGTCGGGTCTCAAGTGACCCAGTATTGGGTATCGGCACCACTGTAAATGACATGCATGCATGACAGACCCGACCACATGCTCGCACTTTTTGGTACACTTCTTTATTGCGGCTGGCAACTTACACACGCAGCTGCAGCTTTTCAGTGGATGCGCATATTAGTAACGTAACTGCCGCAAATTTCTCTGTTCCACCATAAAAGTGATTCTGATGCTAAACAGTTCTGCATGACCTTTCTGCCAGGTAACTTGCACCCCCACCTTTAAGAACTCTGTGCCCCACCAGTGGGCCGCACCACACACTTTGAGAACCACTGGTCTAGGAGTACAGATTTTTTTTTTTCGGTCAGTGTTTGATACATTTAAAAGAGTGGGAAAAGGCAAAGCCCCATTTTTGAAGTGTTTTGGCTGTTAGCATCTTAGCTTTTCCAAAAGAGATGTTATGTCAGGTGGATTTTAATCTGTCTGCACTTTGATAGGGTAGCTCAGTTCAGTTTGATTTATATCACAACAGCAGTCCCCTCAAGGTACTTTATATTGTAAGGCAAAGACCCTACAATAGTAGAGAGAAAATCCCTGGTTGGGGGGCAATGGGAGGAAGATGAAAAGAAAGCCAGAGATTAATATTAACTAACAATTTAAGTGAGGTGTCACTAACAAGGAAGCACACCCACCTTTATTGTCCTTCTGGATGCTAATGGTGGCCAAAATGTTCAAAATGTGCATCATGTTATATTTAGTAAGATTTCAAACTAATAAATGACACAATAAGCTCAACGGGAATATGTTTACTGTCTATTTTTGTATACTGACTAAGACCTGCATGGTAAATATGATGCTATCACAGCAGCCAACTTCTAGCTAACAGGTTTTCTCAGAAAGACTGAAAAGGGAAAAGGTATAGCTAGTCCATGTCTGTCCGACAATATCAGGTTAGCTGATTCCTCTTGTTTTCAGTCTAACTATTCTATTATCTATATCAATTTTCCTAAATAAAGCACATCTCCCTTAAAGTTTTCAGTTTTAACCACAATTATTCAGAGCTTTTTTTTTTCTTCTTTTTTTTAGAGTGGAAACAACTGAAAATATAAACAGAGTCATTTTTATCAGTCAGGAGTCACTAGGAATCTGCTTAATGCATCAGTTCAGTCAGATCTCTACAGCACAGCAACTTATCAATTCAAAGCCATATTATCAAATCACTGGGTGATGCTCCTATTGAATTATTTCTGTACATTGACTTGCTTCTCTCTTTGGGCACAGAGCACATAGCTCCAAATGAGTCGTAAACCTTTTGAGAATCCACTGAGTTCCTGCAGAGTAAGCTGTTTTCAAAGGATGCCAGAGCGCTGCCTTCTTCCTGGGTAACAGAGACTTGACTACAAATGGCTCTCTGTGGCACTGTGTGTGTTTTACTCTACAGTGCCTGCCACAAAGCACCGTCACTTTCATTGCAAAACACTTAGCTTCAGACTCCATGAGCATACACAACCCTAACATGCAAAAATCACACAATTCAAAATGTTGCCAAAGCCAAATCCAAGCTAAATCTTTGCCAATGCTTGTTTTAAAATTGTGTTACTCTAACTGGTTTTCCAGAAAGGTGCAGAGTGCAACTGCTCAATTTCTCTACATTCTTCCGTCCTCACTAATTTAACTGCAGATAAAAGAATTTCATAAAATATTCTATTGCCAAACGTTTTTTTTTTTGTTTTTTGTACCAGGTGTTATGTGTCTTACGTGGCCGGGAGCATGGTCCAAAAATTGGTTTTGGTTGCAAGTATCTGCAACCATCATCACTCTTCTTTGGATTGGCAGCCATCCAATTTTGACTGGAGAAAGATAACTAAGTTCGGCTTGTTCCTTTTCTGGAGCCTGCATGATATGGGCTCTCTCCCAGCTTCCTCTGCGCTCCGGAGGTGAAAAAACCCCAGTCTGGAGGGACTCCTGGCTGCCCAGCGAGCTGTCACATAGGCTTGAACTCTCACATGAAGATGAGACCCTGCTGAAAGAGGGAAAACCCGTGTGTCTCCAAGCACGTCCAGTTGGCTCTTTGTTCAGAACAGGCATGGATGTTGTTCGGTCATTGAACCCTCGAGCCTGATTATGAGCTGGGGCTTTAAGTTTGCTCTGCATAGCCTGCAGGTGCTCTAGCCAGCTGTCCAGCTGGCCACCTTCAATGGCGCTCTGGGGCCGCGGTGCACGTGGTGGATGAGAAACAGCGGGCCCTTCTGACATCAAGCTCTCCCAGTAGGACTCATCTCCTGATCTCCTCCAACCTGGAGTCCTCCTTAGGTGGGCAGCTGGCCTACGGAGAGTCATCCCTCTGGAGCTTCGGTTACCACTCACAGCTCTCAAGTTTCAGCTCCTCAACAAAAGCCGTTTACTGTGGAGGTATTAATGAGAAACTCCCGGCTCAAGCCGACTTCTTGACAAGAGTCATCCTAGAAATGCACTGCAAGGAATCAGCAGTTACAGTAATGATCAAGGTCATCTTTGTCGCAGTTCCTGTTTTGAGAACATATGAGAAAAATGTTCAGAATGAGAGTTTCAGATATATTATTTTAGGTTATAAGACTCACAACAGTTATTATCAATTTCATTCCATGATGGTGGTGTTACTCACCAGTTAATGACGTACAGTCCTTTTTCACTTGAATCCAGTTCTTCTCACTCTTTAGTGTTTAGGAAGTAAACACTGCCTTTGTTGATATAAAGTAGGTGCTAGTGGGTACTGTCTCCAGCCGAGCAGCAAGTAGCAGTATAAGGGAATGTTTGGAGGACAAAAGAGTTACTGAGCACAAGGGCTCAACATCCAATACACAGAGGAAGATGGGAAGAGACAGAGGGAGAGGCGGGCCGAAAAACAAACACTTGTTGATGTGATGCCTGACGTAACAAGAGCTCCATTTAAACAAAGTTAACATTCATCTTGTAGGGATTAAACCATCTGATTTTAGGTTACGGCAAGCCAAATACAGTATTCAATATTTTAAAAGGCAAACTTCCTGACATTCAAGAGTCCTTTCAAATGATAGAGCATCACTAATGAGCAGATTATCCATGTTAATCCACGACTCACTTACTGCTTTGGCAAATCCTCTTTGTTCATTTCCCCCTGTTTCGTCTCTTCCCTGTGATCTCGTGGTTGGTGGCTGATGATGAGGCATTGCTATCCTCAAGCTTCTATCCAAGCCATGTGACTTTAGCAAGACTGTCTTAAAATGGCCCAGTGTTTCTTGGGTAAGTAACTGTGACCCACATGATGTCACGCAATGCACGAGAGAAGGATATTTACAAGGTGGGAAAACTTGCTGGGAGAAGGATTTTGCTTCAGATTTTATTCAGGGGCATCTTTAATCTTTAAACGCAGATCTGCAAAGATGCAACTTCTTCCAACAACAAAAAAAGAAAAAGAAAAGAAAACGGGCACCCGCTTTGATATTTAATGAATTTCACTGTTCTTGGTGGATTACCAGTCCCTACGTGGCTTTCAAAACAATTCAGTATCACTGGGTGGAATTACATTTTCCAAATGTATAAAAAAAAAAAGACAAAGATAAGACAGAATGTCATGTCTATCATTTGCAATGGCCTGCTTTAAGGGAACGTTTTTAAGCTGAGAAGCCGCATGTAGAATGAAAATGCAATGATTTGAAGCAATTTGCATAACTTTGTCTGCTCGGCCTGGGAGATAACACGAAAACAAATGGAAAAACTCAACTGAGTAAAAGACAGAATTTGACCAGATAGACAAAAGGTAACTTCTTTCATAGGCGAAGAAGTCTGAAAGCGACAGCCCCCTCTGCTGGCACGACTTTAATATGACAACCTGAAGAGGAGGGAAAAAGGAAAGGGGATGGAGAAAAGTGTTTGTGGGATGGTGAACTGTGTGTGGTGGGTGTCATCATAAGTTGAGAGACTTGTGCATCTAACAGTAGGATGCATCAGTTGTGCAGAAAAGATAAATAAAGCTGAGCAGATTCGAGCGTGTGAAGCAGACGCATCACTTCTGTATCATCTGTTTAGCACCCTCAGCTTTAACCTAGGACCTGGCGTCCACATATGTGGACATCACATTTTGGGTTATTTAGACCAAAATACTGAATTTTGCTCTACAAGGCCCTGATATCCACTTATGAGGACATTATACTGCTTTATACTATCACAATTTTAAATGATTGTGAATAAGATAAAAAAAAAAAAAAATCTGGTAATTCTTTGTTTTTACATTCATCGGGCCCCAATGTGACCAAATAATGAAATGATAAAAAAAATTAAAAATGCATGCAGTGGAAGAGTTCGGGTCTTAGGAGGTTAAGAGGCCACTTCTATTGCTTAATTCGGCGCATTGCTACTCAGAAATATCGCGGTCGCCTTTAGCATTAAGCGCAAACAAGGAAGGAAATGAACGCTGACCGCATGTATTTTAAACCTGTGGTCGACTCAATCAGATGAGTATAGTGTGTGTATTTGTGAACGTGTTTTACCTCAACACCATGCACTCTAAGGTCAAAATTAAAAATAAAAAAGTCTCCCAATGCTACAGTCAACTATTAAACGTTAGGACTGAAGCATGTTTAATTTGTGCGTTTATTCTATTATTTTCAGTGACCCTCTAAAGCACACGAAGCACTTAAACCTGACACAAATGGATGTTACTATCACTATTAGTGATATTATTATTAAGTTTAGTCTTCTGTAGTTATCATCGCATTTATTAATTCAATCCCCTGTTGGTAAATTTGATTTTCTTATAACATTTGCATATAGTAGTCTTCAAATAGCTTTTTATAATGTTGCAATAATATACAATTAGCAATTTTTTTATATTAACATAGCCACGTAATGTGGATATTGAAGCAAAATAACAAAAAATAAATTAACATCAACCTTGAATTATAACTCCTTTATGATATAATAATACTTCTACGCCCTTGCAGATTAACCTGCAATCATCTAATCATTCATGCAGCTCAGTAGTCAAGTAGCAGCGTCCGTCACAGCAAGACCAGCGCTGCGAGTTTCGCAGGACGCCTGCAGGGTGAAAAAGTTGTGTTCCCTTCCTCCCCCTTGCGGAGCGTCCTGTCACTGGTGGAAAATGGCTGCTCGGAGTAACTCCCTAAAGCTCAGAGAAAACTGAAAAAAAAAAGAAGTCTACTTTAATAACAAGAGGTCACGTCTGGACCTTTTTTAACAGGCAGAGCGACAACTCGAGGAAGCCTCGATACTGAGAATGTCTCGCTGGGTGCCCACTAAAAAGGAAAAGTATGGAGTTGGTACGTAAGAAAACTTGCATGCTCCATCGCTAGCTCGCCCTAGCTCTCTGCTCTCAGATTGAACAAGTTAGGGAAGATTTGTGATTAGAAAGCGAACGGTTGAGTTTTTCCCATCCGTGGGGCTGTACGCGGGATCTCGTGGTCAAATTTGCCAAAAGCTAGTGGAATGCAAATATTACGAGTGGGGAATGTGCCAGCTGGTTTGCATGAAATGCAAAACAAGGATTGTCTGTCTTTTGTGAGGAAGAGGACTGTGTGTGTGTGTGTGTGTGTGTGTGCGCGTGTGTGTGGATTGGGAATTGTTAGAGGCGCGCCTAGTACGGCGGTGTTTCCTGTGTTATGGGGCCTCCGCTACAAACTAACTAGCTAGTTTCAGGCTACGCTGGACTTGTAACTGTGAAGTTTGATGCTTGCTTTTGTGTTTTCGTCTTCTGTACCAGGGAAAGCCTTCGTTGTTAGTTGCTTATTGTCAGCTCATCTAAGAGTTTGAAACCTGGCTGAAGAGCATTGTGCCGTTTAGCTTCCACCATCTCCTTTAGGGGGGATTTACTCAACAGTATCGAACCTCGTCGCAAAAAGTAACTGTAACTATGAATGATATGCAGAAGAACTTAGCTTTAAAGGGAAACTGCTACAGGGGCAGCGTTTGCTATGTTTTCCTGTAGGAAAAAGGCTTGATCAGATACATCCAGGAGATGTTAGAATTATATTACTGATATGTTTTTTTGTCTTTGTTTACCAGGTTTACCATGCTTTAGGCACTAATATGCAGCCTTTAAAAATGACACTAATGGCACAAACCACATCTTTCCACATGTTTACTTTTTGACTTTAGATACATTTGAATAATACCTATCCAGGTGTGCAATATAAAAAAGAAGTGCTTTGAAATTTCTTTGGTAATTCCACTTGACTGTGGGATGGAACAGGGAACAATAATAATAAAAAAAAAACCCACCATGAGGAAGTTGAGGTAAGATGAAATCTGTAATGCTCAGAATATAAGAAAAGAGTTGCATGACTTGTTGAGTTTTGATGGATTAAAGTTGCTCATTGTGCCACAGGACAGATTTTTTCTTTAGAAATCTTTCATTTTAGCCTTTATTTGTAAGGACAGTGGAGAGAAGATGGGGAAGCTGGAAGAAAACCAGGGGGAAGTTGCGTTGTAAATGTCCTTGGGGTGATTTTGAACCCGGGCCTTGCATTTGGGCTGCCTGGGCTTGCCCAGTGAGCCAAACCAGTGCCCCAGTTTGTTATTTTTAATGTCCCACAACATACTGAGTTACTTTTGGCTATGTCCATTAGTGGGACTGAGGGCTTGCAGCTGTATGAGGGTTACTGAAGCTGACTGATAGATGAGTTCAGCCGGTTACGTGAAAGCACTGTTTTTTGGTCCGTTTCATGGCGTCTGAAGTGTGACAAGTTTACAGTTCTGATTCTAATGCTTGTCTGTTTAGTCACAAATATGCAACGGCTCTTGAAAGTTGAGATTCTTCAAAAGCCATGGAGAAAATTCTCTCAGGGTTCAGTGAATGCAAGAGTGGATGAGTCATTAGTAAAAAGAGAAGCAGCTGCCACCTCACTGCTGCACAGTATTGGTTGGGTGCACAGCCATTGCACTTTTAATACTTTATGTGTTGACCAAGTAGCACTAATGAGCAGTCGGTGAGACACCTTATGCTAGCAGCGCTCACTGAGGACCTATTTCTGTTTCAGCAAAACTTTTTTTTTTCCCTCACACCATTTACTACTCTCATAATGGTCTCACTGCTTTGTTTGTGTATGTGGGGAAAGTGTCTCCTTTTGTCTTCCCACAACAGCATTAATAATGAATGGCACTGTCTTCTTGCATAGAGCATAGCAGTGATTACGCATGTTTTTGTCCTCATACTGGTGGATTCACATTACAGTATTTGTGCAAGCAAGTCTTTGTATAAAGCCATGTTAGATTTGTGTCGATAATAACCAGAAACAAAATAAATCTTTGTTTTTCTCATTTGTTTTTGTTTTTCTGTGTCATATTGCGTAGCTTTCTGCTCATCGTTATGCTTCACTGCGTGGAAAGCGAAGCACTTCAAACCTGGAACAAAACCAGAGGAGCTTTTTAGTAAACCAGCCGTTTTTGTTGCGTGTAAAGCTTATTAATATATTAGTAATATATCCGTGTTGGGTAATGATAACGTGTGGGGTTTCTTAAATTTTATAGCAGTATGGCTCTAGTCTCAGGATCAGCTGGTCAGTTGTTTGGGCAGCACGCTCTTATCGTCTTCTTGGTAACACAATAACAAGTGTTACTTTGGTGAAGAAAAGAAATGCTACATCAGTAGCTTTACAGGATTGGTCCATTGTTATTGTCAACAAAGGGAAACAGATGATTTGCGTTAGGGTTGAGGCTTATAGTGTGAACATATCTGAAGTGGCATATTTCAATGTGCTTGTTCCAAGAATAGTTTATCATGGCAATCTCCAGAGTCTGTCAGCAGCAGCAGCAGCTACACCCACATCAAACTGGATGTGAAGGTGTTTTTAAAAACTGAAAAAATGATTGTACAACATATTAAGACCAATAGCAGAAAGGTGAATCATTCTTCATGACTATACATGAAAATGATTTATATACTGCAAACACTAACTTTTGATCTCTTTTTATCATTTAGATAAAGTGGACTCTTTATAGGTAACATTGTTAAGACATTACATTACAGAAAATTCAAAAGTGAGTCTTTAAAATGTTAATTTACCAAGATAAAGTTAGACTACACCTTTACGTGGTTCGAATTATACAGCTGATCTCTGTTAATAAGGTGAATGTTTGCTTGCAGAGGTTCCAGGTTACTGTCTGAGGGCACTAACATGTCCTCTTAAAAGGATCGTGCACTTAAGAGTTCCTGCTAAACATATGTAACTAATATAGTGAGCAGGGCGCAGCTTTGTAAGCCATAATGTATGTTTATGACTGAGTGCCTTCACTTCCTGTGATTTTTTTTTTTTCTCCTTTTGAGTATTCACATTGTACTAACCTGCCAAACAAAACTTTTATTTCTCGTCACCTGACCTTCAGTTGACTAATGGAACCATCTGAAAATAAAAAAGGCTCAATTTCCTGTGGCAAGGTTAGTGGCCTCAGAGTGAAGGAATTTATCCTTTTAAGTTTTATTCTTTGACTCCATTGCATCCATCTCAGCATGCAGCAGAGCAACCTCATCTTCAGCTGTACTTCAACCTGTGTCCAGAGCAGTTTCTGCTCTCATCTCTGCTACGGTTACCATAATTCTACCTTAATTCTACCATAATTCTACCATAATTCTACCATAATTCTACCATAATTCTCTGATCTCATGGTAATAAATGCCACCACCCATCTCTGCACCTTCTCTTTTGCCTTGTGCTCTTGCTAGATGTCATTATCACAAAGAACACCTAATTCTTTAGGTGTCAGAAGCTTCAGTAATGCTGTGCAAATCGCATCTTGCTAAGCAGAAGTTGTAACCTCACATATTATAAAATATAACATTTTACAATAGTGCAAACATAGTGCATCCATGGAAACACTAGGGATGATATACATATACATATACAGATGACCCCCATGCTGCAATAATAGGGCTTTGGAGTTGACGTCACGCCGCAATGCATTGTGGGAGCGGGGTGCCATGTTCGGGGTCTACGAATCAAAACAGACACTGTGTTGGAACGACGACGACAAGAATCATGCTTAAAAGCAGCTCCAAAGAAAACGGACGATATAGTGACCGATTGCGTCCAGAGGCGAAGCAGCGGTACTTGAAAAAAATAGAGTGCATCGCATATCTGGACCCATATGAAATACGGCAGTGGAGTAAAGACCCAGACGACTTACCGCCACTGTCCTACCCCGATATCTTCACGTATCTTGTTTGTGGAGTAAGCGCCTACACAGCTAACCAGTTTCGTAATTACAAGTCACTGGAGGTGCACATACAATTTACAAACGGCTGGGTGCAAGATTTGGCTATTTTGTAACAATTGTCAAAGTGTAAAATAAAGTGTCAAATGCAGATCGTTGTCGTTACCTGGCTTTTATTATAATGTCATTTTAGTGAAACAGAGTTCAAAGCGATGATAAACTGTCAATTATAGTATACAGATACAGAAATGGTTACACAATGTAATGTCAGTGTGTTCATACAATTACACATAACAAAAAAGGTTTTCCTAGTACTATTTCTTCAGAGACATACTCAAAGTTTTCACAATCATTAATTAACAAGAACAAGTCTCATGTGTGTCTGGTTTCACTACCACACTGGGGCACATGTTAACCAAAACACAACTTGCTGGGATCTTAACCTCCGCACACATCATTCCCACCGCATTTCTGATGTCAAAGCCTCTGTCAGCCAAAACTACATCCCCTGGTAACAGCTTGTTAAGTATGCCACATTGCTCTGTGATGTGTTTAGCTGATGCACGGCCCCCCACCCCTTAGAAATGAACGAAATTGCACCTTGTGGAGTAATCCTGATCAGGTATTTCATGGTGTGTGTACCCTTGTAGTGCGAGTACGTTTGAGCAAGAGCCTTTAAATTAGATGGTCGTTCTGTACGAACTTGATATCAGCTCGTCTCACGGCTGCTATCGAGGCTTGACGCCTTCGTTTGGTAACATCCCATACCCGAGCTCCTTGATGTTGCTTCCAGCTTGGGAAAGCATAAAAAGACAACCCAAGCTTATTCCCGTGCCGATCGTAAGATCGAACATTGCAGCCGACCACACAGCAAGTACGAACCATGGCTGTGCTTTTGCTCCTTCGTCGCTTGCGCTTAGACCCCGAACATGGCGGATCAGGCCAAAATCCTTTCCACGCCCACCCCCGTGACATCACGCTCCAAAGCCCTATGTTGACATTCTGGCTTTGGGGAGGCCAATCCATCACTGCCAGTGTGCACATTGTGTTTTTTCTATCCAAGCATGCTTTTCCTGCATTAGCAGGAAGTTGAAGAATGAAAAATGAAGCTATAGTGGATCAAAATCTGACAGCGTTCATAATCAGACAAATTCTATGAAAAGGACAAAACCACCAATGTTTTCTTATTCTCCCCTCGTCCAGTTTCCTCAGATGTTTTAAGGACACTCCACACAACGTAGACTAATAGCTCTTGGGGAATACCTGCCTGTCATAATGTATTATCTTCAACATTGTTCATAGATTCAACTGAAGAAACTGGAGCAAATTATGTGTTGCTTTTGACAAAGTGCCTAAAGATACTGTTTAAGATTGGTTCTCTTGTCCGTTATGTGCAGACACAACACTGGTTCATCCCTTGAATTAGGTTTTTTTATGCTTGAATGATTCACAGGTCACTGTTAAGCGGTTTAAAGACAAAAAAGAAAGAAAGAAATCCTCTCACAATGGTCAGATGTAAGGACTGGACTTAAAGTGTGTTTAAAAGCAGCTAATGTCCAAAGAAAAACCTTGTTGCTCAAGACCACTTAAAAATGAAAAGTCTGGCTCCTTGGAAAAAAATATTTAAAAAAATGACCGGAGGCTCAAGGCTATTGCAGAATATAACTGTGTTTCTAGTCTTAAATCTTTTCTCCACTTGTATATGGACATAATTTGGGGCAAAACTCCTTTTTGATTGGGCCTGGTTGTACTGTGTGTAAGCACCTTGGCTTTATGTTAATAACGCCTTTAGAATTCCCCGTCTCACTACAGGCAGCAGAGTACATAGCTTTTTCTGTTTTTTGTAAAGATAACGATTGCCCCGAGGCATTAGATTAACTTCCTTCTTTAAACAGTGTTTTCAGCTTCAGCGGCATTTGCAGAATGCTGCAAACTTGCCTAGACATCACTCAGCTGATCTCGATTAGACTAGTTTTGTGTTTTGTTTTGGGGGTTTTATGATGGAGTGAAATAAAAAGAAGTAGAAGAGTTACGTTTTGACCCATGCTCACACTTAAAAGAGGAGAAAGGTCAATCACTTACATTTATATCTCATTTGACCCTGAGCTAATTTTCAGTACACAGTGCTTTACTTGTCAAATGCCAACCAGCCCGGCATAAATTAAAGGGATGAGGAGTTCTGAAGCCTAGTTATTCTGGTGGTATCTCGAAAATGATTTAACATGGCCCTAGGGAAAGGTTGTTTAGCTGTCTCCCATTTCTGTGATGAATTAACCGGAAATACTTTTTGATGCTAATTTCAAGGGTTGTCTCATTAATTCTGTTTCATCGTGGATGTTTCTGTTCCTTAAGAGAGACTTCAGAGGGTTGCGGTTCTAGAAAGTTAACCAGGGAACACTGTGGAGGACTATTTACTGGATTCACACATCACTTTTGAGAATTCAGCACAAATGGCGTATGAAAGTGTGCGCTTGTTGATGCTTCTCTTTTTGTAAATTAACTCTTAATCTAACTTAAGAGCAGTTCAGAAAACGAAGCAGAAACAAATGCATGTGAACTGCAATTACTCAACTGTAGGTTTGGTGGAAAAGGAAGTGCTGATTCCTGCAGGTTAGCTTGCACGCTTACAGAAAAGGACAAGTGGACACATAAGCCGCCGAGTTCTAAATTTAAGCTCTGGTATGACTGGTATAGCTGAACTGTTTCGTGGAAGATTGACAGCCTTAGATTGCTTTTATTTAGAATAGGTTAGTGACAAGTGACACGCTTGTGGCAGAAAATAGAGATGCAGTCGTTGTGTACGAATTGTCATGCAAGCAGTAGGACAATTTTGGCCTCAATTAAAGGCTAGTTTGGGTTGCTTCATGAATAGCAATCATATGTTTTAAAATTCATACTCATATTTTGCTCTGCTTGTGTAGTCCTCGCTGCGGCTGTTTGGTGTGAAATATATATAAAAAAATCCTCCTGTTTTTAGCCGTTGCAGTCATTTACATTCCATTTAAGAAACGTCTTTCTCACCTTTTCTAAAGAGGAAAGTTCTTTGTGGTAAACCATCTATACATTAAACCGTAGAAATTCATTTGGCAGTGTGATGCCTTCTTTATGTCTCACCTATCCATTTGGCAGCATGACCAATGTGTCTGCGTGTGTGTGTTGGGTTGTATGCTAACAAGTGGTTTTTTTTGGTTTTTTTTTTTTTTATTTGTGCTGACTCTGAGGAGTGTGCAACTCTCTCTCTTGAGCAGTCATCTGGAGACTGAATACTAAGCTAACACCATTAATTCCAATTTTATGAGTTTGTGCATCGTGCTTTCGGATTATTTGTTTTCGTCTGCAGAATACAGCCTCCACCTGGGACTTCATCCTGCTGAAGTTTTTCTCCCCATTTAATACAGCTGTACTGCATTTATTGAGCTGCCCTACAGATCTGTAAACAGAACATCTTCCTCTTTCTGCGAGCCAGCTCTACCTGGATGTCCGCAAAGCTTGAGGCTGACAGTTAGATCACACTGATGATTCATATCTGGTTTAGGTAAAGCGTTTCTTCCAGTAGGTTACTGTTATTTGGCTTTTTGTAGTATGCAAAGCTTTTTGACCCCTCCCACCCCCCCAAAAAAGAAGGTGTATTGTTCATTGACTCTATGTTTCCTTAGTATTAATTAGATGATGTTACATAGTCAAATCTTTGCCCATCATCCTCTTGGTTTCTCTTTGGAGGTCAGTACGACTTTGCTATTGTTCATTCTGAAAGGGAATTATATATTAACTATGGCTCATGCTGCCTGGTGAGGCAGTTCTAATAGTACAGCCCCCAATGGCTTGCTGTGAGATGGTGGATAAAACAAATGACAGCTGGCCTATTCAATCAGTGCATAGCTAAGTGGTTCCACGCTATTCCATCTTGGCTCACCAGCGAGACAAAGCTCGAGCACTTTGACGTCTTGTTTTAAGTGTTGCTGTCTTTGGGACGGCCCAGTTGAGCGGAGGAGAAAAAGTGAGGTTGGGTAACGTTAACCTTGGATTTACACACATCTGAATTTTTTCAAATTAAAAATGTTTTTCAACTTCTATTTGTACTGATTAACAAGTTTGAACTTTCCTGCAAGTCTTGGAGTTCCTGTGGTGAAAATGAAAGGAGTGTATGAATGTGATGAGTCGGAAATCATCAGCATCCTGTCATCTTGCCATTTGCCAGTGTGGTTTAAACTCTATTGACTTGTATTAGAACCTCTGGAGAAAACAGATGCTCACAAATCATCATGATGCCTGTTACATATACCTGTTTGTCAAATGTTACTTTGTTATCCAAGGACGCAAAGACGTCTAGCTTAGAGCTGTAGTCATCGGAAAGTGTTTCATAAACATTGGTAGGTATGTCCGTTTTCAGTAAGATAAAAACAAACTTCCTTTAGCTAAATGCATGAACACACCCATGGTTGCTGAAAATTTTGAATGCCATTGGTGATAGGAAAGTTAAATTTGTGGAACATCAAATTTAAATGGCCTATCTGTATTTGTATCTATGTAAACACTTGGGAAAATTGTGTTCCTTTCATATATGGGTGCCCCGGTCACATTTCCTCAAAAGTTACTCCAGTGTTAGAGTTTCAGTGAGGCTTCACAAAGACTTCCCTGTGCATTTACATCACCTTTTTTTCCGTAGTGTCTTGTCTGCACAGGCACTAGTGCATTCCACTGGTAATACACCAACTACACGTGTCCTTCAAACAGGCTCCGTGCTCACGGTCTCCACAAGTGATTAGAATCCTGGATTAACTAAGTCTAACTAACATTTAAGTGTCAAAGAGTTTGAATAACAGTTTCATACATGTCAGAGAGTGCAAAAGACATTAAGTTGCTGGAAGAGCATAATCACTGATCATCTTTCATTTAGCTTATGTTTTTTTTGGTTTCAAACAATTGTCATATTGTTTCCTGCCCTCCTTTTAACTGTTTCTTTTTTTATTCTGTCTTATGCTATTGCTCTGACCGACTGTGAAGCACTTTGGTCAACTTTGTTGTATTATTGTGCGCTATAGAAATAAATTTTGATTTGATTTGATTTTTGCCCTACTGTTGTAGTATAAATTAAATGTGTATAAAATACTACTTTAGGGTGAAGATGAAGGCAGAGCTCACAAGCTTGTCAAAAGACAGTCTTGTTGGGTTAATTGCTGATGGTCAGTCGGCTGTAGGTGTGGGTATAGAAGTGTGTGGTTATGTCCTTGTGCTGGATTGGTGACCTGTCCAGGATTTTTTCCTGGTTCTTGCCCCATAACAGCTGGGACATGCTCCCGCAGCCCTAAAATGGATAATCGGTTAAGAAAATGGATAAACTTTAGATAGGCTAGTTTTCTTCTTTAAGCTACAGTTTACTAAATCTAATTGTTTATAGATGGTTTCCTATAATTGCATATAGGATGTAGCCTCTCTTTTTGTCTAAGTCACTATCATAATATAGTGACTGTGGTAGTAAAACTCTGACTGCATGCATTGCATGTAACAAATTTCCATGGTTCATGTTTTTTCGTGATTACTTGTTCCGTGTATTTCGTGGTTATGACCCAATTAAAGCCACAAGGATCATTAAAGGAGAAGTGACCTATGCCTAATCTTTAACGTACCGATTAAGCCAGAATAGTGAAGTATTCGATGTCTGAAAATGGTTTATGTTTCCACTCTGCCTTGACTTTATGGCAGCCGTTCAGAGGCAGTGAAGATGTGCAAACGCTCGCTGCTGAACATGTCTGGATTCATCCTTCGGCTTGGTTACATAAACAGGTTCTCCACCACACTGATTGATTGTGGACACGCCAAGCAGCATGTGCATTGTCTGAAAGGAGTCCTGCTGTGCTGCTTTGGCTAGCTTGACAGATGGTTAATGGTGTGTAACACATCTGTTTGAAACAAAGGTTACTGATGTGGACATTTGCTATTACATAATTTAAATTCACTTGGCTAAAATTAATATAGAACATAATGTATAAAGCCTTTATTTACCTCAGTTGTTAATTTTATAAGAATTCAATTCAAAGGATTGTCAGGGATTTCCACAAGGATATCGAGTGACCAGCTAAGGGGAAATATTTTGACTGTAAATACTTTGGCAGGCTTCGGGTCATTTTAATACCACTAATTAGTTTGGGTTTCTTAATAGATATTATTATTTAAAATGGCATTTTCTCAAGACTAATTAGTTTTTCATTGATTTTCATTCAATCCTATTATTCATGTTTTATTTTACATATTGAAACCTTTATTTTTTTCTTGACGAACTTAGATGAACTTTAAATATTTTCAGAAATGAAATATTTGGAATATACATGATATATAATATACATATGTATACTTATTTCAGTGCTATTTTTAAATGTGTTCCTTATTTATTACTCTTGTCTTACACAGAACCTTTGTTTAGTGATTATTCACATTTAACAATCCATCAGCAAGAGTGGCAAGATCAACAATAATTAGCACATAGGTGGACCGGCATGGCTTTGCTTACTGTAGGTCCTATTCAGAGCCTACATGGAGCTTTTCAGACCATTGTGGACATGTTAGCTGGGGACTGTCATCAGGTGGCATCGCAAAAACATGCTGAGCAACCAGTCTGCGGGCTACCGGGTTAGACTTTTAGCTTAGCCTGTGCTGTGGACAAGACAGAAGCCTTAACATACAATGAGCATCTTTGTTATAAAGTGAAACAGAGTGTTAAAACACTGAAAACCATTGCCGTCTTTCTTATGCTGCTTTTTTGATCATTGACTCAGGATATACGAACTGCTTACATATACGTCTGTCTAGCTGTATCCTCAAAGTCCTTCATTTGGTTAATCAAATACCTACACAAATGGATGCAAATGCAGTACAATCAATTTCACATCACTTTGTTCTACCGCAAAGATGGTCGACAGCTCACTTTACTCGGGGTGTTAGAGCTCTGTTATTGTGTAAATAAAGCACAACCTTAGAGTAAAAATTGTAATAACTCAGTATGATAGAGCACGTATACTATTTTAGCTGACATCCACATTTGAGCATTTGATTTTATTGTGTTGTAAATATGTCATTTTGGTAAAGAGCGAGAGATCTTTAGGGGGACTTTAAATTGTGAAATTCAGGTGAATAATGTGATGGCCAAATGACACTTTGATTCATTCGTCTTGTTTCATTTTTTAAACAAAAGGAGACAGAGTTGTCAGGTACAGCAGTGAGACAACTTCATCTAACTCCCTAAAGGTTGATCACAGAGTAGAGCTGCCACTCACTGAAATCTCAAACTGCCTCCAGGGCCCGCCAGCATCTGAGCTGCGAGGTTCTGGCTTTATCAAGTATTTAGCCAGACACACACACACACACACACACACACGGGTGCACACATGCACACACACAAAAGACCATTTCATCAAATGCCAGCCATACAGAAAGGCTCTTTTGCTGCAAACCCCAGCCCGTTTGCAACCACAATCAATGCCTGACACCTCCATTAGAAGCCTGCAAAACCACCCGCGGGACGTTTTAAAGGTGACAAATGCAACATTAATATGAACTGCAGCTGACATTAATGCTAATGTTTTTTATAGCCTTGATAGCATCGGAGATGCTGAGCATTGTGATTTTCACCATGAATGAATCCCAGCGTCTGGGATTACAAGTCTCAAAGCCAATACGCTGTAATCACTCGAAGACTTCACTCTGAGGAAGTTATTTAGGTAAGATAAATATGTTAAGTGGAGAATGTGCTTTCGCTTATGAGACTTGAACAGCTTGTATGTTGTATGTGGTTAAGTTAGAAGCTTAAGATAAACACTGTCTTTTGAGATGCAGGCAAGTGAGTTCTCTCAGGGAGCTGATCCTTTTAGCCCATGCTTGACCCTCTGAAACAGACAGGTCATTGAGTGTCAGCTCACCCACTGGTAGGCTGGCACATCCTCGGCTCAACTGCGAGCTCTACATTCTGGCAGGATAAAGCCTGGGCTAGAGTGGTCAGATGTTAAGAATACTCAACACAAACTGAGCTGACAGTCTTGCATGTACTTCCAGTTCTTTCCTCTACTTTTTATTCCCAGACATTAAACCTTGTTTTCACAAAACAATTGTGCTGCTGATTCTGCACTTGCTGCTTATTCTCGAGTTTGCTTGAAAGAAACGCTAATCTAATAAAATCGCTAGATTTTAAATGCGTCTGAGTGTATTTGAAGTAAAACCTTAGACGCAGATGTTAGTAGCTCGTAACCAAAGTGACAAAAAACATTAATGGTGAGCCTTAGTGAGGTTGACTGCCTTATTTGTAATGGTTTTCTAATAGTTGTGGTTTTATTACATATTCCCACTGTGATTATTAGTGTAGGGAGGTGATTTTACTCAAAACAAAGACCACCTCGTTTAACATGACAGGCAATAACTTTAATGAATGGTGATGTGAAACGGATTTGGCAATAATTAATAAGAACTACATTGATTGCACAGACAGGGAGCATCGTCTACTTTGGGAAACACCAGATGCAGATTGTGCACCGAGCTTTTCATGCTGTCTTATGAGTTGAACGTGGTTACGAGTTGGTCCAGAGTCTATACAGAGCTTTGCAGACTGGAGCAAGAAGCACGTCAATGGGCTTCTCTTGCTTGGTTCCTCAGCCAACTGCAGCACTTTGAAGATAAACAAAGTTTAACGCACAAACGCTGAAGACAGATGAGAGTTAAAAACAATGAAAGTATCCAGCGCAGCCACTGTCTGTACTTTTTGCGTTGTTTTATCTTTCTTTATTCCTACTTCTCCCTGTTCTTGTTCATGGCCACTTTTCAGCCAGCTTTTGACGTGCGAGCATGTTGAGCCACGTGCAGCAAAACCCAATAAACCTTTCATCACAGAGTTTCAGATCTTTTATATTGTCTATTTTTTATATGTTTACCTTTATTTTTTTGATGATAGACTGCATCCACCTCTGCTGCATGGTGGATACCAGTGTTATACAAGTTAGAGAGGAGTTCTGTCATTCTTCAAAGACAGGTTTGTTTTTTTCAGCTGTCCTTTACTGAACTAAGGGAGTTGTCTGGTTTTAGGACTGTGCTTTGCTGGAATATTCCTCTTCTGTCAGGCTCCCAGAGACTGGGCATTATTATGTCAGCTAGTATATTTATCCAACATCCATAGTGCTCTTACCTTTTGCACTCAGCCAGCCCAGTATCATCACATTTCTACCTCTGTGCTTTGTTAGGACCATTCATCGGCTGTGGCAGCCCACGCTAGGTTCAAACCAACTCCATCTGAGCAGAAAAATTCTATCTTTATCTCATCTGACCAAAGAAAGTGCGTCATTCTGCTTCTTTTCATTTTCTTTATGAAAGCTTAATAGTGCCATTTTGTAGCAAAGAACAACCAACCAGTTTATTTCCTCAGCAGCCATCCAAAAAGCTGCTGTTATGTAATGCCCCCCACACTGTCTGAGCTATCATCGAAACTCTCATTTACAACATTTCTGTTAATAACCCTTTTGCAGAGTCTGTTTTTCGGAGCTGGATTATACAAGTAGCGTATTGTTCATGCTGTAAGGATAATAGGAGCCACTGCTGCTCTCACTAGTGGGGCTAACGTTTGTTCTCTGCCTCTTGCTAATTGTGAAAAGGTTTCAGTGTTGAATAGGCCGAGTGCTTCACTATAGCTGCAGCTGCTCCTCCTGTCTGGCTGACGAGGCAGCGGGGGGTGGAAGCAACCAAGGTGGATCTGGAGAAGTTTTTCTTCTGGAGCTAATGCCATGTTCCAGACACTTGGGAGTGGCATCACCTGCGAGTTGGAATGTTCTGGAAGTAAAGTTGGAGAATGGTTCTTAGCAAGGTAGAGCCATTCAGGTATCCCTAGCAGAACAGAGCAGTGTTTCTTTTTTGGTGCTTAAAAACACTGCTGCAGCACTTTAATACATAGAGCTTGGTCAGCGCTTTCTCAGCGACTTATTTTACGACTCACAAATGTACAACAGTGGCAGGACAGAGTAAAAGTTTTTGCAGTTTTACTGCTGTTTATGTTCAGTCAACTTTGGGCAGCGTCGACTATCTGATTGGGAAATCCAACTGGAGGTAGTGTTCCACAGAAAACCTCTGGCTGGGAACTCGGATATTCAGGCTATTGACTTTTTCAGAAATACAGAAATACACTATAACTGCTGTGATTCTTCTTATTCTAAGCACAATCAGAACCTGTCGTCAGTCACACAGAAGGACAACAGGACCATAGAGAAGATCACACAGCCCTAATCAAGATACTCACCGTGTGTGTGTGTGTGTGTGTGAGTGATTTTAAGTGTTAAGTTTTAGTGACAAAAACGACAACTCGAGTGTCAAATCCATCACACTGAGTAATTGTAAAATGTGTGAACACTCAAAATGTTGTATTTTATCTCTACTTTATACAGTGTGTGGACCAAAAAAATAACAGCCATGCTTCTGCAAGCTTTTTGGAGTGATGTTATAAATACCTCCCCTACTCATGAAACCAACCGTGCTTAGTCATTTGTGAAGCCATCACCTTTGAACATCCATGTAACTAGTGAGATAGTGAAAGTGAATAAAACAGGATTTTGAAAATGTGACAACAGGAAAAAAAACTATTTTAAATACGCAATGCATAGTACAAGAATTTGTGTTCGGATTTTGCTTTAATTGCTCCATTTTATAATTTAAATAACGTAGTAGCATAGCTGTTCATAATTTCATAATTAATGATGATCTTTTTCAAAACAAATCTTTAGACGTCCTTTTATAGCGTATCCACATATACAGTACATCAAATAGCTTTACAAATAATCTGAAGAATTTTAGTCAACACTTTTGAATTTGGAAAGTAGGTTTACTTTGTTCAACACTGGTTGTTTAATAATAATATTAATAAAATTGTACACTGTGTCTGCTCATTTAGAAAGTATTGCAACCACAGAGCAGAGTGGTCTGCTGGGTGACTAAACCCGATCCTTGGGCGGAGCTGGCGGTTCTGTGGATTATGCTGGAAGTTAATTGCGCTCATCTTTTCCAGCAATTTGGCAGATAGAATTTTCGGAAACGCGCATGAACTAAAGTACAGCATTTCTGCTTTCTACAGCTGAATGTAGGACTGCAGTCTCTGCTCATTCACCAGTCATCTCTTGAATATTCCTCCTCTGCAGGAATGCTTTTTGTACGAGTAGTTGATGTTTTGATGTTAGGAGTTAATAGCAGTTGTTTAGTGTGTTCTGATTTTCTGATTATCTTGCTTTCTATTGGAAATCCCATTGTATTGATTTTTTGCTGCTGTTTACAGTTAGCACTTTAATCTTCACTTTGCCAGAGCAACCCCTTTCCTACTGTTTTTACAAGTTGTGGACAAAACACTCATACACCCATCAGCTGAGGATATTGAGCATAGACATTCTGACTTCTGTTTTAGCAGAGCCCAGCCTCATGCCGGTGATTATAAATAACAATGCGAAGAACACGTTGTAGGCATTTCCTGTTGCGTGTCACGCATATTTTTGCTCTATTTGCGGGCCCAGATGCAGCGGCTAGTGTCTGGTGACGCACTGTTTCATTTGCTTGTTTAAGGTGAAGTCACATTTTTTGCTGCCAAAGAGGTTTGAAAATAAACTTGATGATTCAGTTAGAGTGTTTTCCAAATCTTCGAAGGTAATTATACATCATCAGGATACATTTCACAAGAGATGTAACACAGGGCAGGAAACAATTAGCTACAGCTAGCTGTGCAAAAAAACAAAACAACTTTGTGGATTGTGCCAGTTTACTTCATCTGTCTTTGCTTTAGTGTGGCTAAGTGGATGAAATAACCGCTATCCTGTGATCTCTTACAGTTGTTTAACAAGTGATTTTTGATGTTACTGTCCTTGATAAGCTGTAAAAACAACCTGTAAGTGCTTCCATTGATTATCCGTTTAAAGGCTCTTGAGGCATATGTGCAAAGGGCAGGAGGGTTTGCTTTGCAGAGGTGTTGCAAAGACCACTCTGTTGAGAAGCCCTGTGCAAGGCTTTACTCAGCGCCCTGTAATGAGCTGTGCTGTGCTCTTTCCCTGTTGTGTTGGGAAGATGATTTTCAATTAAAGGAATAACTTGGCTCTACAGAGGCAGTGGATGCTGAGTTATCAGCCTGCATTAGATTGCACCCCAAGGCCTATGTTGGAGCTGGGCACATGGTTGTAAGCACTGCCAAAAGGTATTATAGCTCTTGGCATCCAAAACTGGCACAAGTGCTTTTCTCAGATTGTTCTTCCCTTCACCTTACTTCACTCTTCACGCCACACACCCACCCACTTCCCCAGTTGTACATCGTCGTACTTTTTCACCGTGTTCTGTTTCTCCTGCTACCCCCTTCTTAACACGGCATTGTTAATCTTCCTGTAGTCAGAAACAGCATCAGTATTTCCTTCTTGCCTACTGGAAGGGCCCTATCTATTGTGATACAGTAATATCTCAAGTGGCATTTCCTGTTGACTTCCAGAGGGAGTAAAAATGTGGCTCTAGCACTGAGAGAAAGACCCGGGCCTTTCCTGTTTCCCAGCGTAGCTGCTGTTGTATTCATTTCAGGTTAGTTACAACAGTGTTATCTTATGTTTCGAACTGCTGATAAAGCCTAATGACTGCTGTATATAATTGGGCTCAAAGAAAACAGGGTGGTTTTGTTGGTATTTCGCAATCCTAAGATCACTGTCTGAATTTGCCCCTAAATTAGAACCATCAGGCGTCTGTCTGAATGCCTAAACCTCTTATTAAACCCTATTAGTGAGGGACTTGAAATTAATTATCCTGTTTTCCCTGCTTTGTATGTCACTGACAAAGCTTCTCTCTCTGTCATTTGATTGTTATAAAAATGCTGTATAGTTGATTGTCTTCTTTCTCAGTGTATGCCACTGAGAGACCGAATGCATTTCACTATCTCAGCCAAATCCCACTATATTACAGTATATTTTAATAGCATACTTAAAGGTTTCTATTTCACTACAATGAGAATTCCTCTAATTGTCTAGTGCTTGAAATAATATTAGAATCCCTTATATGATAAGGCTTTAGTTATTTGTTATAAGTCATATCTGCACAAGGTTTCCAGAGCGTTGCCAGTTTCAGACTAGCTGCACTTCTATCAGACTCAGAAATGTTTCTCTGCTGCTGTACTGCATGTGCTGATCGGGCCCTTCTTCCTCACCCACATCATAACAGCTGTGGAGAGAAACTAGCTTTAAATTACTGCAAAGGTGACACTTATATAAAGAAACACCATATACATGAGCGCTCTCAGCATTATGACTATACTGTTAATATTCACCTTTTGACTTAATGCACATTTATTTATACACAGACTTGGTTGAGACTAAATTTGAGTGAAGGATGTTGACCAATAGAAGTGGCCCCTCAAATTAGGACTTCCTGTTTTGTTTTTTGTTTTTTTGTTTTTTCACTATTATTATACTACTCAAGATAGATATCTTTGTGTATTGGAAAGGCGGTCAGACGAAGCAGATTTTTTAAAAATAACTTTTTGATTTCCTGTTATTTCATAACATCAGTGTATTTTGTCGCATATATGTTTGCTTTTGGCCTTTTTTGATTCCCTTTATTGCACTCAATAGGGAGGAAATTAGAGGAAGGAATAGATTGGTAAGTCCAGGCAACAAAGGCTGAAGGCTAGATCTGAAATGGGGGTCCTTGAAGTTTACAGTTAGCACTTTAATCCTCAGTTTGCCAGAGCAACCCCTTTCCTACCGTTTTTACAAGTTGTGGACAAAACACTCACACACCCATCAATGGACATTTATGAGAGATAAATACATTCAGAATTTTTTGTGTTATTCTTGAAGTGAATTTAGGAATGCTAGAAGGAGGCTTTGTTTTTGCACCATGTGTATACAAGTATGTACATGTAAACACGGTTCAAATTCCTCCCACTGATTTTTCGTTTTTCTCTAATTTTAAAAGTGGCAGTAACTTGCCAAGAAAAGTCAAAGATTGGGAAACTAGTAAACAGATGTAAATGAAGCAGGTTTCAAAAAACAAAACATTCAAGGCAACGTGCTGTGAAGATGGAAATGGAAATGCTCGAGCGTATAAATAATGAATTCTTCTGACTAAAATGTAATGAAAACATAAATTTTATTCAGTTCACACGAAAACTGCCTTTGAGCCTTTTTTACTTCTGTCATTTAGAGTTATTTGCAGATTTTGTACTAGATTGAGACTCATTTGTATGCTCTAAGTCACTACTTAGAACAACCGCTTCCTTTAGTGTGTATTATTGTCAGCCTTGGTGAAATCAGACGGAGGAGCTGCCGCAGAAGTCCACAGGTGTTCCAGAAATGCAGTACAAAGGCCTGGTCCTTGGCCCCTTTCCTCAGACTAGTGCTCTCCCCGTTACCTTAATAGCACATGGCAGGTCCCCGAAGAATACCTGTGATCTCTGCTGCAGCAGTGCTCGCTCCAGCCGACTGCATCTCACCACCAACTGAGCTCGTCGGGAAAACACAGCAAACACCTGCAACAGCACCTCGCCCGGATCATACTCGCCCATACTAATGACTACACAAGCTTGATCTGAAGGCATGCTTGTTTTCGGCTCCTGCCATGTCCTCCAGGACATCCCGTGTTCTGAAGATGTGTTCGCAGAAACAATTTGCATGCAAGATGTTGGACACTGAACCAGTTTCTAGTATTTGAAATCTTGCTTTAAACTATTACTATTATACCACCAATAAGACATGTTGATGTTTATGCAAATGAATGACGATTTTCTTTTTAAGTATGGCTGTGTTTGATGCTGAATATTATTATTGGACGTCTGGTATGTCTCATTGTGTGCACTGAGGTGATGCTTTACAGAAACTTGAGTTGCATCAGCTTTATAAGGTCAGATGTATTATGTAGTCATGTAGTCTGATGCTTTTAGCTTGTAAGAGCTGTGTCATTTTACATTCAGACCACTTCAGTTAGTCTGGAATGGTCATATATATATATCCTTCAGAGACTGCGTGTGTTTGCGTGCATGTAAAACCCCTCTCTGCTGACTCCTCCGTCTTGCCTTGGAGACCTGTAGTGCGGCAGGAGTATAATAATCATCCTCTATTCAGTCCTGCTGCCTGGAAAAGGTTATTCTTAGCCCACTGTGTGCTTATTAAAGTGCTCTTTATTCATCCCGATTGTCATGCTCAATTTCAGTGTATATTATTGTTTTCTCACAGTCCACATTTTTTTATTTGTATTGACATTTGAAATTTTGCGCAATTAGCACAACCCTTTTCAGTTCATATTTAAAAAAACAAACACAAAAAAACCAGTATAGTGTTAGTGGTCATGCTCCCAGTTACTGACAGGTTCTACAAGTTGAATGTATTTATAGAAAGTCTTTTTAATAGATAGATGTTATCACTGGTGCTGGGGTGATTGCTGTAAATGTAGAGTAAAGAGATTTGTGCCTGCCTTTCTGGGCCTGGGTTTCTCCAGGTGTTCTGGCAGCTTCCCGCATTCCAGAGATGAGCACGTTAGGTTTTTGCTGATTCTAATTTGTTGATGTATGTATGAATGCAAAGGTGCCACTGTTATCCCTGTCACTGGACAGCAGCAGCACTAACACCTTCTGTTAGTGAGAGGTACACAGTCAAAAGGAAGAGGACTTAAAGGTGTGGCGCCATAAAGAGAGCTGAACTTATTATTTTAACTGTCAATTGCGTAAAGCTACTCGAGCAAAGTTCAAAAATAAAAAATACAGAGCTAGAAATGTCAGTAATAGGTCCACTTTGAACATGACAGAGGTCGCATTCTTTTGTCAGGGAACACAAACTCGAGAAGAAAGGAAGTACAACCACTAGTAGGTTCCAGTGGGTTTCAAACAATGAAGTATGGAGCCCTGCCTAGTTTGTCATTGTTGCCACTCAAAACGACTCGCTGGAATGATTTGCTTCACATTCTTTGCTAATTATTTGGCTTCTCATGCTCAAAAAGGCACAGGAAGGGACTTGTTGATTGTTGAGAGAGAGTAACATGATAAAGTCTGCTAGTTGTTTAGTAATTGGTTTATCGAATCTGGATGTTATGAAGCTGAAACTTACTACAATGGAACCTGAAGGCTGTGATTTATTTCCTTTTGCACTTATTGTTTCCTGTTTGGTTGTGTTTAAGTATGAAAAACTACTATTATAGTTTTTATTTTCTTTGACTTTACACAAACTAATGGCAGTTTAACCCTAATTATGTTACACAAATTGGATAAGTTCCTGGGTGCCTTTTTATTCTGAAGTTGCACATTGCCTCCAGTGCCGTATAATCCAAGCCCTTCCAGTGCTGAGAGCTGCCTTATGCTCCACACTTGTCTTTTCTGTTGTCTGGGACTTCCTGGCTGTCTCTCTCTGTGGGCTTACAGCCCATGGGGATTTTACTCAAAACATCAAGAGGCTCAGTCTCTTCCCACTTTTTCCTGCACTTCCTTTGCCCTCTCCTTTCAACCCCTCCTTCCTCAGCATACTGTGTTATCATTTGAGTGTAATGGTATGTTGTGCTTTGCGTGGATTAGTGCCGGTTATTAGTGAGTCCAAAGTGTAGAATTACAATCAGTCCAAATTTTAGATGCTGCTGCTTATAATTGTGTAGAGGGGTCGTAGACTGCTGGCTAAGTGGAGAGTTCTGTAATCTGATTCCTCACTTGTTTCCTATGATGATAACGTTCTCTGAGTTTGCACAGCCTTATGCACAACGTTATGTATGGTAATGAGCCCCATCCAAATGATGCTACTGTTTATCCCGTTTCCAGAAAATCATTTGCATGCCACACTCTAGGGAGAATACGGTCCACTTCCCCATCCTCTTTGTCTTCTTCCTCTGATGGATTTTCTCTCCCTCACTGCTTCCTAATTGACATCAGATTACTCGAGTATGCAAATACAGGTTTATGAGTAATCAGAGCTGTCATTTAGCCCCCCCCCCCCATCCTCACGTGACAAGAAGCATTTTAATTTCTCTGCTCAATTGCACCATCTTCTCTCATGTCAGAGTTTGATGGTCGTCACTCAGTCAGCATCTTCCCAGGGTGTTGCTTGTGTTCATTTTACAATTGTACTTCTTGCCCAGTGATGATTTTGCCAACTCTCTAAACTCTGTTAAACTTGTCTCATTGGCACTGATTATAGAGTTCTCATTTACTGATAAAATGTCATGCTTTATCTTTTTATTGGAGTGGTTCGTGTCTTGTTTCTCCCTCTGATCACCTGCTGCTCGCGCTGAATCAGCTGGCCCTCTCGCCCAGTTTTAAACAAACATACACATGCAGCAGTTGATGGCTTTACAGACGCTTCCAGCTACTCTTAATGGTAGTTTAATTGAGCGCGCAGTGCATGCGGAGTGACTGGGCTACTCTGTGATGCCTCGACACAGATTAATCCCACCTCCCTTTTTGATGTTTTGTTGCTTTCTAGGCCTCTTGGTGCCTTTTGTATCTCAGTGTGGTACCATTGAATTCATTTCCTAGGGCCTTTGTTGCTCCATTGTCAGCCCATGGGTCATGTTCTGGTAGATTCAGTGGACTCGTTGGATTGTTCTGGGATGCGCAAAATGCACTGTGGATATGCACGTGTACATGCACACACACACAGGCCTGAATCAAATGGGTACACATGCGTTTTTATGCCCTCCAGATGCAGTGAGGTTCTTTACTGCATGTACTGTAACGGTTAAGGCTGCTTGCACATGCTGAACATCTGAATTTGTCATTTTCTCTGCCACATTACCTCAGTGTTTTTCACACGTTTAGAGTATTCGTTGCTTCTCTGCGGATATTTTATTTGCCATGTGCTTTGTGACAAATAAATAGCTGAACAATATAATCACCAGCCTCAGTAACGAATATCACATCCTGACATTTAAGTGAGAAGCTGGTTTGAGTGGCAATAAAGCGGATACGGATCTCCAGCCAGCTTTGGTCCAAGATGGTGGGGTTAGAGTACCTTCCAAAGCAGGTGGAGATCCAGCTTTGAAAGGTGCCACCAGTGTTGGTCAAGTTACTTGAAAAAAGTAATCAGTAACTAATTACTGATTACTTTCCCAAAAAAGTAATCCCGTTACTTTACTGATTACTTATTTTCAAAATTAATTAATTACTTAGTTACTTAGTTACTTTTTAAAAGCACTATTTACAACCTGAATAGGTGATAAAGCGATAGATCTTTCAGCCCAATTCTACTTTTTCTACATAATCCATCATACAAAATGTAATCAAATGGAAAAGTCCCTTTTTTAAAACTTGTTTTATTAGTTTTAATATTTTAACTTTATGCATCAAGCAAAAATTTAATTATATGCAACATTCTCTGACTGGAAGAATTTCTTTTTAAATATTTAAACCTATTTTCTGCACATTCCAGCACTTTTTTTTGTGTGTGTGTGTTTACACTCACTCTTTCAAATAGATGCAAGTAAAACACAGCAGAAAATAAAGTCAAAGACTCAGCGGTCCTTTTGCTCTATTTTCACCTGTAAAGCAGGAGTAGAGTAGGCGGAGGTTTACCCTGGTGTAGGTGTGCTGCGGCGGTCAGTGGAAGAATCCGCGAGTTTCTCTGTGAATTTCCCATTAAGTGGTAGCGCACTCGGTGCTTGCTTGGAAGTTTAGGGTTTTTTTTCGCTGTAAAAAGAAGTTTTCTTCCCACACACAAGGGACGCTAATGTTTTTGTCACTTTTTATGGAATCAAACTTAACGTAAGGTCAGTACTTCCAGGCTTTAAACGCTGCACGCTCATACTCTCTCCCGCACTCGATATATTATCCGTTGTTGATCTGCACACAGCTATTTTCACGAACATCGCACTTGCTTAAGTCATTGTCATAAGACATTCTGGCAAAAAAAATAAAAAAAAATCACAGTTTTAGTAATGCAGTAATGCAGCGTTTCTACGGAAAAGTAACGGTAATCTAATTACCGTTTTTGCAATAGTAATCCCTTACTTTACTCGTTACTTGAAAAAAGTAATCGGATTACGCGTTACTGCCCATCTCTGGGTGCCACAGATCCAGCTGGTAGGGAAAACATGTGACAGAATAGGACAGGACAAAGGGGATTGTTATAAAATGTTCCGACTTATATTCTAGCTGACACACATTATATTGCTAATTTGAATTTTGCATAATCAAAGCTGCTTTGTAACTATGATCTGGCATAAATCACTAATTGTGTTCTTTAATGCTTTTATCTTATACAGAATTAAAAATCCCAATAATATCACAGTTATCATTACTTGCAAATTAACTGAAAATGACCTGGACTTTCCAGAAGAATTTAAATTGCTAACTGACTGTTTTTCAACATAAAAAGAGCTAAAATGCTGTGTGATAGTTTAATGAAGTACAGTGAACTCTTCAGATGGCAGGTAATTGAGAAAGGAAATGGTTGATTCACTTGCTTCACCATCGGCATGCTGGGAAGGCTCCAGTGCCTGCGGTGAGGGTCTATTTTAATTAAGCAGTCACTCACCTCTGGAAACCTTTGTTGAAGCACCTCGGTGTGCCTGCTCTCAGCAGGACATGCACACGTGCCTATAGATGCACACAAATGTGTGTGTGTAGGGGCAATTGCGCACTCTTAGACAGACAGGTGCTGGGCTTGGCTGTTTGACAGTGACATATTGTTTACTGCTCACTGAATGAGAGAACAAGTGTCACCAGTCAGGATTTTATTGTCTTTATAATTTGACCTTGACATGTTGATGGAGCACTGACTGTGTGTGTGTGTGTGTGTTGGCACTGGATTCAGTGGCTTTAGAGTTAATAGCCTGCGCTCTATTGGTTGACTTCAAGAAAAGAGTCCTTTAATGTCCTAATTGGGTATAAAATAGACATTAGATAGGAAGATTTACTTTTGCCAAGCTGATGTTATTTTGTTGCCCTACAACATATGTTTTCTGTTTTCTTGGAACCACTGGAGACTTCAGTAGATTTGTTGGAAATTTCAAAGGATCTGTGATTTGCTTTTTGATCTGCGTGTTAAAACGTCTACATTCGCTCTCTTGGTCTTTTAACATTTTTTTCTTTAAAGTTGCATCATACAAATCATTTCAAACTTTGGTGGTTACTTTTTTAATCATTACACATAACTGAATAATAACCGGTAGAACCCAACACAACGTTTCCTGTTATAAATTCATGTGATTTGACAGGTTATGTTTGTCATTTTTCAGACAATTCTGAGAGCACTGTATATTTTTCTTAACATATAAATCATCTTCTTGTTGTTTGAGAGCAGTTTAAAAAAAAAAAAAAAAAAAAAAAAAAAAAAAAATATATATATATATATATATATATATATATATATATATATATATATATATATATATATATATATATATATATATATATATATATATATATATATATATATATATATATATATATATCAGGAACACCATAAAGTTACTGTCATCATTTTTGTTTTGGCATTATCCATATTTATTGGTTTGTTTTCAGTAGGTGGGAAAAAAATGTGTTGATATTACAGCGTTGAAGGTGCCAGGCCCAAGCATCACTGTTAGACTGTGTGGGTGGACATCCAGTATATGTGTGATGCCTCTACTACACATTGCAGTGGCACACAATTAGCGCCACAAGGGAGCCAAACACTTTATTGCCTTTTTCCTCCTGCTGTAATATCTCCTCCTCTTATATTGTCTTCTCTCGTCCTTCTCCAGCAATCTATAACTACGATGCCCGGGGAGAGGAGGAGCTGTCACTGCAGATCGGAGACACGGTGCACATACTTGAGACATATGAAGGTGAGAACAGGCTTACTGATGCCACGTTTAATCGGAGCTGACACGACAACATTGGACATCGGCTTTTCTGTCAAGTTTTTGTACATTTCTAAGAATCAATTGTGTGATAATGATATTTAGTTGCTGTAAAGGCAGGCGATAGCAATCCCAGACCCATGAGTTGGTCTGATGTTTTGCATTGTGGAAGAACTGTTATTTCCTTCTTTAGTGTCATCCTTTATTTAAACAAAAGAATGTTTAGTGGAGCAAACTGTGATTTGTTTTAGGAGGGTTTTTTTTCACCTTGTGTAACATGGTTTGTGACTGTTCTCCTTATTAGACTGGTACAGAGGCTATAGGCTGAGGAGAAAATCCAAAAAGGTGAGCAAAAAACTACATTTTAAACACTTAAATTTGCTACTTACACATTTGAACTTTACAACTTCAGTTTTTCAGTTCTTCAAATGCTCTTTCGGCTTTTACACTTACGTCTCTTTTCGATCTCTTTCTCTTCCAGGGCATATTTCCCGCTTGCTACATACACCTGAAAGAGGCCACGGTCGAGGGCAGCGGGTCAGTACTGCTAAGTCAAATTTCTGAATGCTTCTTTATTATATTATATTTATCAGGAGCAACAAACGGTGCTAAAGACGGCACCAGAGATCAAACAGGAAGCAAGTGTATAACAAGTTTTTTAGTGATAGATCTGCTGAGAAAATTGGGGACTAGATAAAGTGCAAGTTGTTTGTAGACACCCTCGGAGGTTGTTTCAGTGGAAAGGTCTGCGCCTGATGTGATGTGACATGTGTGTTCGCTTTGGCGCAACTTGTGGCACTGTTTTTGTTTTGGTCTGTCTTCTTTGATTTCACCAGCACGACACAAAGATGAAACCCAAACTTCAGAATCTTTGAATTAAATTGAGAATCTTTAGGCGCTGATATTTTTTAATAGTTGGATTTTACTGATATAATATAAGGATATATGTGATGATTACGCTCGACGCTGAAAACTCTTTTCTTCTCACACAACTTGTCCGTTCATGAATCTTATACCTATGTTATACTTTGTGCGTCCTTGACTATTTAATGGTCTACTTTGGTCCAAGTGATGACGTGACCGTGTGGATTTATCCACCTATTACAGCTGCTACAATACAGCTAACTGTGCGCGTGTCTTCCAAGAGAACTCCAAGCAGAATGGAGTAATATAACAAGAATACCTACTTGTCCATGCTATCTGCAGCTCTCTTTGTGTGTAAGGGAGTATAATCCTGGCCTTAATGTGGAGAGGAAAGGGCAGACAGGACACAATCACTGTAAAAAAATAAATAAATAAATAAAATCATTCTTTGTCACTGCAGGCAAAAGGAGACAGTCATTCCCACTGAGCTGCCCTTGGTTCAAGAGGTTACCACAACACTGCGGGAGTGGGCTACAATATGGAGGGACTTATATGTGGTAAGCCAACCTTTGCTCCTCCAGTGGAAACACACACACATGGGTAATGGATAATGGATAATGTGCATTATTTTATGGTTTGCCTTTTTTTGTTTATTTCTATTTCACCAATTGTTTTTTGTCATATTTTCATGTTCATTGGTAAATACTATTTGGAGGATTTCCTCTAAAATACAAAAAAACTATTATTTTATGCTGACTCAGTGGCTTTAACAGATTTTTGCTTGTAACCAGCTTACCTGGACTCACTTGTATCTATAGAAATAAAAGAAAATGGGTAAGAGAAAAACATAAAAGTAAAAATGGAAAAATGGAGCCACTGTGCCGTCACCTATTGGTTAGCAAAGCCCTGTTATGAAGCCATAAATGCAGCAGTTTGCTTTGTACCAATAAATCCCCAGCCACACAGACCTAGAGACCAGTAGGTGACCCCCTGTCAAGCACACTAAGAAAAAAAAGTGTATTTCCCAAACACCAACCCCCTAGCAAATTGCACTTAGAATTTTGTCATTTAGCAGTCGCCGTAGGTCACAAGAACTTTGTGTGGTTGCCAGGGGAACATTCAGCAGTCTCTGGGCCGGTGTGACTAGGGCTTAATCTTGCTATTTTAAAACTGGACATGACGACTGAAGTGTGCATTTAACTGAAAAATTGAGGGATGCTGAGTGCTCAGATGCTAGCAACTTACCACATGGTGAAACATTAAATGTTATCGTGTTCCTAGGCACTAGTGAGGGCTATAACTTATAGGGTGAAGTGATGTTGTATATCCAACATGAATCTAAACCGATTCAGTCCATAAACTAATCTTGAAACTGTTTACTAGGGCGATAGACAGGGCAGGGCTATCCTTCCACAGACTTCTATAAAATCTGTGTTGTTTTACAACAGGGGTGTCCAACCTTTTTTCACTGAGGGCCACATACATAAAAATATAGGAGGGGCTGGGCCACTTACAGAAATTAGGTATATAACCTTAACTTTAGTGTATTAAAGTTAGAAAAATCACTTAAAAGTGGTCGAATATGTTATATTGTTGAATATAATTAAAGACAAAACTGCCTTCATCACAGCTTTCCATAAATGGATCTTTATTGATTTATTCGGAAAAGGCTACGGTAGCTCATTCTCAGAACAGCAGCCTCAGATTTCTTCTTAGACAGAAGATTTACAGCACAGAGAAAAAACAATAAAGGGGAAAATGGGACGGGTACATTTCAAGTTTGTTATTTAAGTTATTGGGCCTAACAGACTGAACTGGACTTAATAACAGGAGTGCATATAATTTTAGTAACTTATTCTGGTGAGTATCAGCTGCGCTGGGTATGTAAATCGGGACATCCAGCTGCGGTGCTGATCGCCACTCGTGCCAAAAATCCAGACAAATGTCACTTGATCAAGGAGCAAATCTGCATCAGATGAGATCAGCTGACTTTGCGTGTGTGTACTCTGTGTGTTAACAAGAAAAGCACATATAAGAAAGTGGTGCGCAAAAGCAGGGTAGTGACAGAATTGATGCGCGTTATTGATATTTGAAGCATGTGTACCTGCACATTAACACACGGGTACTGTGGAATATAATTTTTACTCGCCTAAAGCGCTCGTGCTCTCGTCCACTCCCCGCAAAAAAATAGCAGCTGTGCGGTGTCTGTGGCATCAGTGCTCTCATCGCATGCGATGGAGTAAAAATCAAAAGCACAGCTTTATCAGACAGTTGCAGTTTAATGTTGGCTGACGAGTCTTCAACAACTGGATTTCTGGACATGCTGACGTTGTTGAAGTCCTGCACTTTTTCCGGGCACATTATTTCGGTGACTTTAACGAGGCCGTGTTTTATGAGGTCTCCATCTGAAAAAGGCTTGCCATGTCTTGCGATGAGTTGGACGACCTCATAGCTGGCTATTGTAGCCTTTTCCTGGACCGTTTGAGCACGAAAAAGATACTGTTGCTGACCCCGCAGGAGAGCTACCCTTTGCTTTAATTTCTGTTCTCGCTCAGCATCAGTGTAGGATGCATAGGCCTGATGTTGAGTTTCATAATGACGTGGTACATTATACTCTTTCATAACTGCCACAGTTTCAGTGCAGATCAAACAAACACACTTCCCCTTGAATTCTTTGAAGAAATATTCACTCTCCCACCGTGTCTGAAATTTTCTGCATTCACTTTCTACCTTTCGCTTCTTTGGTTCTGCCATGTTTAGTAACTTGGGCTACATTTCTTCTGTGATTGTCCTTTTTGGTGGAGCAACTGCCTTGATCAACAGTACCTCCCCCTGGTGTTAAAACTAGGAAGTGCAATACACTTAAGCAAAAGTTGAAGTGCGGGCCATATTCGATTCTATTTATAAAATTACTTGCGGGCCAATTAAAAATGGGGCGGAGTTTGGACACCCCTGTTTTACAACCATGGGAGTCGCCCTCTAGTGGTCATTACATTTGCTTCACTTTTTATGCCTGGAAGCTACATCCATCTTATATATACACAGTCTTTACATGACTTCTTTAATAAATAAAAGTTACATTTAAACTAAAATAAATATATCAAAAGTTTAGAGACACACTTTCAACAAACATTGCAGATACACAAAAAAGGTTTTTATTAAGTCATCATCTTCCCTGCCCTGGCTGGTGCTTATCACCACATTATAGCCAAAAACTGAGGTGCAAGTTTCTACTAGAGTACCTTTTTTTCTTAGCTTTTCCTAATGTGTCTAAGCTGTACATTGTTGTTCTGCCTAACAGGGAGACAAGCGTGAGATGTTCAACTGTGTCCGTGACATGATCTACGACCTCATCGAATGGCGTTCACAGATTCTGTCCGGCACCCTCCCACAGGACGAGCTGAGTGAGCTCAAACAGAAAGTCACCTCCAAGATAGACTATGGCAACAAGTGAGTCTTCAGCTGTGAGAGTGTTTTATATTTCCTTCTCTCCCTATGGCTTATATCCCTTTTTCCGGATAGATTTGAGGATAAAACAAGTCTTGTTGGAAGAGGTCAGCAGTGTCAGTCAATAGAAAATGACAGGTCATCACTTAGCTTGAGAACAAACTGATGGGGTTTAGCTTCAGCAAACTGCACTGTATTCCATCATGAAATGACAGCTCTTGCACTATCTGCAGTGGGCCTCGAAAATACGTTGGAAATGAAAATCGTGAAGCTCTTTTCTGCTCCTGTGATGAAATTTTGAACCTTTGGCCAGGAAGAGAAATGAATTTTCCCTCAGAAGCAAGTAGTGATCAGCTGATGAAATGCAGCACTGAGTATATGTAGACATATACTGTTGTTTTTTCTGGCTCCCCTGCATAGCAGAAAGATAGGTTTAGAAAGAAAACAGTGGAGCTGAGGTTATGAATATGAGGTAGAATTTGGGCAGGAAATAAGGTGACAGGAGTACATGTTTATAAATAAAATGTGTTGTTTCCTTTCTGACAAGTGCACACTGTCTTGGTGGGTCTGAGCGCTTGTTAACTCTACCCTCTATTTATGCAAGGTACCTGGATCTTGATCTGGTGGTCAGAGACAAAGATGGAAACATACTGGACCCAGAGCTCACCAGCACCATCAGCCTGTTCAGGGCACACGAGGCAGCTTCCAAACAAATTGAGGACCGGATCCAAGAGGAGAAGGTAAACAGACAAACTCAGTAGAGAGAAAAACTGAATATATTACTGTTATTTGCTTGTTGGAAAGACATTTGATTTGCAAGTTTTTTCGATTCTGAAATTTACTGTTGCCAACTTTGTGACTTTTCATAAACCCAGCAGCAGCTATATAACAAATATCTAGCAAATATAACAAATCCAGGGAGTTTGTTATATATGAAAAAACAACAACACTTTTGTTGGTATGTAGTTTAGCTGTCCCACTTCAGGTATCAGCAGAAATCAAAGCACAGCACCAGACTCTAGTTAAGTCTCATTTAGCAACTCCTAATGATTATTATTGTTCTTGTTCAGCACTACTGAACCTCTAAGGCCCAGAATATTGTATTTGGGACAGCTCTATTATCCAGATACGATATTAAAGCTTAGCAAATGCCCATTAGCGCACAGTGTGAATGAACACAGATCACATCATGATCTTGTTCCTTCTGCGTCATCGAATCTCAGCTGGTCAATCAAGCATTTATAGCTATAACGATTATAGTGTTTGCATTAAAAAAGAAATAAAAACAAGAAGGGTAATCACAGATTTCCACAGTAAGGACATCTGACAAAGTTGTTTGGTTTTCTGTGCAGTTTAGGCACAGCTGTTTCAATCTTTCTTTTTATTACTTACTTTTTTACGTGACTGTAAAAGATAATGAGCTGGTCTTCTGCAATAATATCTGCCAGTCTTCATCCAAAATAATATCTGTAATCTTAGCCACAAAATGGCTAAGATTAATGGTGATGTGACTTTAGCTTCCATGGTACACCCCTTTGGTCCAGTCTCAACTACTAGATAATCTTTACTGATTCAGTTACCAGTAGTTTTTGTGTGCTGTAAATCAGCGGTCCCCAACCCCCAGGCGTGAGTCGTTTGGTACTGGGCCGCGAGAGTTGATGCTCGGGTATGAAATTTATGGTTTTTAGGGTTATTATCGTTAACACGGTTCCCCTGGGTTTTTTCCCGTGTTGAAGTTGTGTGTCTTATTTTGAAAGGAATATTTCAGCATTACCATAGCGACTAGAGAGCATTAAGGAGCAGAGAGGAGGATGTTACTCTCAATGTTGCTGGCGAATTTCAGGAGGACGCTGCTAATAAAGTGACACAATTGCACAGTGAATTTGTGTTTATTATTATATTTACAAAATACCAGTTTGTGTCTTGGTCATATCATTTTATTTTGTTGCATTTATCCGCGACACCTTAAAGACCGGTCTGTGAAAATCCGCTGCTATAGACTGTTCACCGGAAGCGGATGTTTCACTGTATCCAGTACCTCAGTTAATGACAAATTACAGCGACATTCCCTGTGCTTTGTGTTTATTGCTAAAGTGTGTGTGATGATAGCATGATAAAATGCTAAACTAAAGGGGTTAACATGTTAAACACATCAGCCATTGGTATGATAACACTGTCTCTGCCTCTTTTTAACCCATCTGTACTGATGCACTTACTATACAGATTGTTTTACTGTTCCGTTTTCCAAAAAGATGACCTAAACCACTTTGATTCAATCTGCGATGACGTTTTGGCATTTGAACAGCTTTGGATTAAAAGTAGGACAAATGGAGCCAATCCTGGTACACTAAAATGCTTGATTTCTTTAGAAAGTCAGGAGCCGTGCCAGATTCCCAATCTATTTTACTTGGCTTATCAGTGGTGTACCACACCTGAATGTCAGTTTGCAGTATGTAGGGAGTGCCAGCCACTAAGTGCCCTGCAGTTATGTGGTCTCATCGTACGTGACCTTTCCTTTGGAGGTCTTTAATGCATATGGATGGCCAATAAGAAAGTGTCCAGGTCAACACGATGAATATTAATGACGTGACCGCAGCATATTTTTGAAGGAGGCTAGGGAATCGGTTCTTTTACTGTATATGCAGTCCTGGAGATCAAGGAAATGTAAAGGCCTTTTTATTCAATGTGAAAGATATTAGGAGCTTTTTAACTTGTTAGATTTTTTTTCTTTTGTGAAAAAAACAAACCACAGTGGCTAGTCTTAATCCAATGTACAGCTGGCATCAGCACTATTTCTCTCTCAATACACTGCGCACGAACAACGTGTGATACTGCTGATTCCCCTCCGTTTCTCTGTTTCCCAGTCTCAGAAGCAGAATATTGATCTGACGAGGCAAGCAAAGTTCGCTTCCACGCCAGCTTTCGCCCTCTTTGTGACTCTGAAGAACGTGGTGTGTAAGATTGGCGAAGATGCAGAGGTGCTCATGTCGCTTTACGACCCAGTGGAGTCCAAGTTCATCAGGTAAACCCTTTCATTCATCCACGCTCTCACCATATACGCACACATGCTATGTGAGTCCTGCTGCCCAGGGATTTGCTGTTGTTTCAGGATTGTGACAGCAAATTATTGTGTTGAGCTGCTCAGCTGAGGAGTGTTACATATGCCTCCAGCATTAGTCAAGCAGACTAATGTCTGGATTAACATTCAAGGTTCTGTAGCTCTGAAGGAAACTGATGTTAATGCTGTTAATCTCAGTGTCTGAATTCACTGTATTGTTTTTGTTTCACCTGTGAACGTCATGCTCCTCCCCCCTGACGTCTCTCCCTTACAGTGAAAACTACTTGGTAAAATGGTCAAGCTGTGGCCTAGTAAAAGACATCGACCAGCTTCATAATCTGCGGGCAGTCTTCACGGTGAGTGTTTGGATGTGTAAATGCATGTGGTTATAGTGTGCGCACACTCGCCTGTAGTTCACTGTTTATTCAGCCTTGTTATGAAGCACGTGGGAGCCTGTTTGCAGAGCCTGTATTTGTTAAGCTCTCTCAGAAAGAGCCCAGCTTTCTGTATGTATTTACTAAGACCTCTATCTGATGGATGCCCAAGGGCAGAAGGGTCAGTGTGAGCCCACTGGGAGGACTTTCCAAGGTTTGGAAAAATGAATCTGTGGACACAATCACATATGTTGCTGAAGCAATTTGCGGTAAAATGTTTGGCTTTTACGTAAACTCATTTTCACCGCAGAAAGTGCTATTAATCGATCAGATAAAGGCTGCTGTCAGATGGGGCTTTAAATCCAATTGTGTTTTCCAAAGGATTTTCATCCCTGTGTTGTACAATCTGATTGAAACAGCCCGGGATTTGTAGTGACTCTAAGGCGCTTTGTTATAACTTTTTGTTTCCTTTACACCTCTTCAGGACTTGGGTAGCGAAGATCTGAAGAGAGAAAAGATCAGCTTTGTGTGTCAGATTGTAAGAGTTGGACGGATGGAGCTACGAGACAACAACACCAAGAAGCTGACGTCAGGTCTGAGAAGACCCTTTGGAGTGGCAGGTACAGAAGACAGCACGGAGACTTCATGATAATCTATTGTTCTGAAGATCTGCATGGAATAAGCTGCTCTGTTATAGAGCCCCGGCTTTGCTTGAATATCATAATGTGTACCAGTTCTTGTTTTGCATTGTGGTAAAAGTAAGTATTGTGCCTTGCGTGGTTGAGTAAATATATTTGGGTAAAATTGAGAGGTTTCCAGCTAAATGAAAGGGGGGGGGGGAAGTTTTGATTTATTGCCTGTTGGCAAGCTGCCAGGCGTATCGTAAACTAATTAGATTGCCATTTTGCCCACAGTTATCCAACAGAGAAAATTACGCCCCTCTCTCGGTGTCTTTTTTTTCTTTTTCCAGTGCCACTTGAGGGGAAGGTAAATGACAGCCTGATTTATGACGGCCTATCTTTAGACATCATCATTATTGCCGCTGTACACAGCGTGATGGAAAGCTTTTTGAGATTCGCTCTTTTTTTAGGCACAATTATAATGATTTGCTGACTCTCACACAGCTAAGGTGACCTGCTGTAAACTTTGGCGTCAGTGTCATTTTTATGTTTGTGTTATCTTTAGTTGCAACCTAACTGGTCTGTCCAACAGACAGACTTGAGAATGCATTTCCTGTTTCGTCGGCAAGCTCTGCTGTCAGGTTTTTCCGACTCAAATGCCTGAATTCAAACGCGCACACAAAGCAAACTGGGAAAAAATTAATAAATAAATCATGCGTCTTGTTGTAAAGAACGACTCATAATTCTAGCATATGCTATGTCACCTTATGATCTTCCTGTTCACTTCGATGTAACAGCTATTTAAAGAAACTTTATTTCATATTTAATCATTGTTTGTTTTAAGCTTCAAAAAGCTTTCGCACATTGTGACCACTACTCAGATTTTCCCCTCACAGCTCAGCCTCTGACTTAATTAGTGCTCATCAAAGAAAATCCCAACATTGGCTGAGACAGCTTTTACCCCCTGATGTGGCCCACCATGCAGTTTTCTGGATCTCTTTCATAGCCACGCTACACTCTGCAGGCCTTGAGAATGTTTTAACCCCCACCTCTCTCCTTTTCCCACAGTAATGGATGTCACTGACATCATAACAGGCAAAATGGACGACGAGGATAAGCAGCACTTTATCCCATTTCAGCCGTAAGTGCATTGTGCTGAAGCACAAAATAAATCACATTTAACATAGACGTCCTTTAAGTTTTGGATAAACTTGCCAAAAAATAAATAAAAGAAGCAAGATTGGTACATTTTATGGCTTAAAATTTCATCCATTATTTTAGGTATACACTGTATATCAGAAAAGGTAGTGTCGTTTTTCTTTCTACAAGTTTTGTCTCCTTGACACCAGATTAGAAGGGGTTTTAAGACTGTAACACTCCCCTATTCCCCACTGACTCAATTAAGGCAATGTCATTAACTGCTACCATTTTTGTAGGATAGTGTAAAGAGGCAGAGCAACCTTTTTTCTTAACGTGATTTCCTGCATAATTGAAATGCCTCACATTCAGGCAGTTTAGCTTGCTGATCACCTCACTTAATGGGCTTATCTGTGAGCATAAATCATGGAAATTAGAGGTTTTACAAGGAGTTATTTATGTCCAAGTGTGAATATTTGCCATTCAAAAACAGAGCAAGTTTTGAAACAGAAGCTTAATAATGGGTTTTCAAGGAAGCGAAGGAGCCATTTAGAAAATGTGACACAGTGGTGTGATTTGGCTTCTGGCAGCCAAACAGAAATTTAAATATGTTAAATTGACAATAATATTACAGACATTAGATTTAAGACTCAATTGAGTTGTCAGGTTAACAAAATGCATGTGTAAAAAAAAAAAAACAAACAAGCTGTACTGACATGTCAATTCAGTAATAAACGATAGTTGAGTGGCAGGAAAAAAAATGACAGCTCTTGGGAGATAATGAAATTGACGGATATTCTCTGTTTTAGATTAATGATGTTAGCCAGCCAAGTCCCTAATTTAAAGGCATCCTCTTGGGCTCCAGGAAGTTCATATAGTGACTGGCCACTTTATTAGTTACACCTTCCCAGTATCAGTTTAGAAGCCCTTTTGCCTTATTCTTAGTTGCATAGGTTCATCAAGGTGCTGGGAAAACTCAAAATTTGCATGATAGCATTACAGTTTCTGTAGCTTTGTCAGCTACACATCCATGATGCAAATCTCCTGTTCCACCACATACCAGAAGTGCTCAACTGGATTGAGATCTGGTAACCGTGGAGGCCAAGAAGTACAAATAACTTGTTATTTTCAAGTCATTTGAGCTTTGGGGCGTGGCTCGTTGTCTTGTTGGAACAGCCATCAGAAGATGAGTACACTGTGGTCATAAATGGATGGAGACGGTCAGCTACAATACTTGGCTGTGGTGTTTCAGTGGTGCTCAGTTAGCACTAAGGAGCCCAAAGTGTCCCAAGAACTTGAAACTTGGATACAAGGCAAGATGGATCAATGTTTTCATGCTGTTTACACTAAATTCTGACACTGCCCTCTGGGTGTTGCAGCAGAAATTAAGACTCATCAGATCTGGCAGCAGCAACCGTGCTGTGTTCAAAGTCTCTTAAATCATCTTTCTTCCCTGTTCTGATGCTCATATTTCAGGAGGTCGTCTCGACTCGATAGATATTTGTATGAACAACCAGTGGTGTAACTAATCAAGTGGCCACTCAGTTTTGACATTTTGAAGGTTAAAGATAACATAATTTTAGAAATGCAAATTTAAGTCAAAATCTGTCTTTTGGTGGTTGTTGTACAATGTTTGAGTGAATTCGGTGTCTGAATGTGCAAGTGTTTGTTGTTGCTTATTCATCTTCCTTGCTCGGATTGATTTTGGTTTAAGATGGGAGACACTGAAAACAGTGCGAGGGGCAGAGATTCTTTATTGCTTCCTCCGTGCATCACTACAGTCGTCTTCTCCATGCTCATCTCCTTCTGCTTGTTAAGAAGCCTCTACACAGCAGACGCCATCTTTGCCCACAACACACTTTCCTGTGACAGCTGCCACACATGTGGTGCCTCCCAGATCACATCTGCTACTTTTTATGCTCTGTGCATCAGCTGTTTCAATTAATTTGTTGCCCTACGGAGTACAAAACATGTTATACTTGGTACTTATATTTTAGTGTTTTTTCTGATGCTAAGCAGAGTTTGTTTCTGAGATTGGATTTTTTCTAGGGTTTTTTAGGGGGGGGGTTGCATCTTTAAAAATAAAAGGGAAAAAAAACCCAAACTTGGGAATGTCAGCATTCACGCTGATACTGTTGCTCTATGGATACTGACTGGACTTAATTTCCTAAATGATCATTTTTCTTTGTGTTTCTTTCATGACCCATCCTGGCTCGCTGTTAACTGCTAACAAGTGGCTTTGTGTCTGTCATGGTATTCGCATCACTCTTCGGTGTGTCTCTCTTTTCTCTCTGTCTGTCCCTCATCCCACTCCCCTTCTTACAACCATCACTTTATGGCTCTTCCTGCCCCACTCCTCCACCTTCTCCTCTTCCTCCTCCTGTTCCTGCCACCTCTCCTTCTCCGTGGTGTTTGCCTGGTGTGTACGTACTGCAGGCTAGCGTTGGATGACGCCATTCGCCACAAGCAGCTGAACATCTCCCGTTTTTCACCCAGGGTGGCAGGGGAGAATGACTTCCTCCAGACAGTCATCAACAAAGTTATCACCGCCAAAGAGGTCAATCACAAGGGCCAAGGTACAGTGCAACAGTTCTGATAGAGGAACCGAGGCCAAGGAAGAAACTCGCCTCAGTACATCGGGCGTTTGTACACTTTGTACAGGCGATGGAAAAACTGTTTATAAAATTATTATTTCTTTCTTTTATTTTCTTCTTTCATTTGGGTTTCAAATAGTCAAGAATTTTTCTTTTAATTCAAAACATCAGAAAAAAGCCCAGTTTTCTGTCAAATTGTCCTTGCCATCATCACCTCACATGAACCAGGAGAAAAAAAAATCTATTTTATCTTTTGATTAAATCAGACGCTGCTAAAAATCTTTTTTTTTTTTAGTCAGTGCAAGCCTTATTTTTTATTTTAGTTCTTTTTTTGTACAAGGTACTATTAACCCCAACATACTTGCAAGGCAGTAAAACTGTTCCACTTGCTAATGAAAAACACAATTTACTCTTAGCACTCACACCATAAATTACTGCTCACACTATAAATAGTCGGTCTCATCGCCAGGACTACAGTATCCAAGCGATCCAGCTGTTAATTAAGCTGGTGAGACTTTTTTGAAGAATGGCGCTTATCAAGGACTCGACATCTGTGCTGAGAAGAACAACCTTCACCATCTGAGGGATTTGTGCTGCTGAGGAGGGGAAATAACATGACAGTCTCCACGGTGTTGTCACGCCCAATGAAGACTTACTTGGATAAATGTCAGGTCTGCCCTGACCCTCGCTGGGAAGAACAGTGGAGTACTCGCAGCAGCTGTTTCGGTCATGTCCGCATATCAAAAGACTTCCAGCTAACCTAGTGAGGGATTTGTCACTCATAGCAATATGGGGCCCGTAAAGTGTAAGTGAGTAAAGCCTCTAAGGTTCACAAGGACCACTCATTCTTGTGGCCTGTGAACAAGGGCACTACAGACTGCTTTAATTTGATCCATTCAGTCATTTCTTCTTCAAAGCTGTGACTCTGTGGGTCTTTTTTTTCCCCCTAGAGAATATTAAGAGTGAGTGAAGCCACCTTTAAATGTGCTTACAGAGCTGAAACTGGCTTGCCATGCATTTTGGAAAAAGAGCCAAGGATTTCTCCCAACCAGAAGAAAGTCAGAGCAGCTACTGGTATCAGATTGTTTAAAAAAAAAAAAAAAAAGATAAATTAAAAGACTTGGTACAAACAGATCAAACGGTAAAACAATATAGACTATAAATAGTTCAGAGATTTTCTCTCTAATACAATAAAACCGTACTTGTGTTGTAGCTTTTAGTCACAGCATCTTACCACACCCTGAACTTTGAACCAAGCAAAACACACAAAAATGAATCACTTTCCCTAGAGTTGATCCATGCCTCTTTACCTGTCTCCTCATGACATACTGCTTTACTTCATGCCTCACTTCCTTTTCTTGTTTCCATTACCAGGCCTGTGGGTCACTCTGAAGCTGCTTCCTGGAGACATCCATCAGATAAGAAAGGATTTCCCCCACCTTGTGGACCGATCGACAGCCGTGGCTCGCAAGATGGGCTTTCCTGAGATAATTATGCCAGGTTTTAAAAAGCTTCCCCTTTGCCGCCTGCCTCAGAAAGTTCCCTGGCTAAATGGCTGAATGCTTTCAGCGGGGTTCATAACCCTGTTACAGAAAAAAGTCAGGATTCAGTGTAAAATGTAAATAAAAACCGACTGAAATGATTTGAAAATGATTGAATCCCCATATTTAATTGAGAAGCTAGACAATATTTAATAAAAACATTTGGACGAGGGCAGGTGTATGACTGTCTCGCATCACCTCTGATATTCTTTTTGCTAAACACCCTTAAAGGATTTTTAAGACTGGCTACACATTTCATATTAGAGCAACATTCTTCCTTGATATAAGATTCGAAGCGACTCAGTCTGAAGCCTCCTTTGTTGTATTTCTCAGTTTTTCAAATGTTCTCAGTTGGTGACAGGCCCGGACTGCAACCCTGTGTCTCAGACAAGCTGTGATATACTGTGCTTTCTCAGCATGGCGCTTAACTGATCAGGTCTCCAATAAAGCAAAGCGATGCACAATTGTATTCCTTTGCTGCCTGTCAGAATTTACTAATTGTAATATTGATGCGTTGTAGCTGATGGAGTAACCTGAAATTAGGCTCACCGCCATGAAAAAGACACAATGTGGAAGGTGACACGTCCAGCTCCAAAATAGATTTTTCAGCATCAATAGTGCTTTCAAAACTCGTACAAGTGGTGCATTAGTACACCCTCATAGCATCATGTGCACTGATAACATGCTCTCTTCATAGAGAGCCGAGAGGCTTTCATATTTTTATTGGTCAGATCACAAGACAGATTTCCATGTCACCTCAATACATCATAAATGAGCTCTGGCCCAGAGAAGGATCCGGTTCTTCTGCGTCTTCTTGATATGTGATTGTTTGCGTAGTGGAGTTTAAACTTGCATCAGTGGAAGCAAGGAAACGATGTGTTAACTCACAATGGGTTTGCATTTTTAATGCAGTGCTACCTGGGAGATCCCACATCACAACTATTCCAAATTCTTAAGTTGTTGTAGTATTTCCCACAGAGCGGTGGGCCCTTCCCATAATACTCTTTTTATACACAGCGATGCTACTAAATAATTTAATGAATTGTCATTTTTTTCACCCAGCAGGTGTTTTCTTTTAATATTTTCAGTTGTCCCTGTTCAGTTTATAAAAAAGGGGATCGAACTCAAAATGAACATTTATTTAACAGTATTTATTTATAGTAGTAGTATTTATTTTAAAAGAAAATAGTTAAATATGGGGTTTAATTGATTCGCAAATCAGTGATTTTATCCGGTGTCCTACTTTACTGAAAACGGTTGCAGTTCATAAAATATTTGTAATACAGAAAAAACCCAAGACATTATTTATTTAATGGGGCGAAGTCAGCCATACATATAATATCCAGTGTTGCTGTAATATTAATATTATTGAAAAGGATAAACCTGAAGCCCTAAGAAGCGTCGAAGCGTTGGTGGTTTCTCATTTCTTGTTTTTCTTTTTCTTTATTTCCTAAAGGGGACGTGCGAAACGACATCTACGTGACTCTGGTTCAGGGGGATTTTGACAAAGGGAGTAAGACAACCCCCAAAAACGTTGAGGTGACCATGTCGGTTTATGATGAGGACGGCAAGAAGCTCGAGGTACGGCCGAGGAATGTTAACCTACTGCTTTGGTATTTTTCCTGTGCTCTCAGCATTCAGGACATGAGCGCTGTAGCCAAGTGGTTTCTCAGACAGACTGTGATATTACCCGGCTTCCTTTAGTCTCACACTACTCAGCACTGCGCTTAACTGACCAGGTCTCTTATAAAGAAGAGTGATACACAGGGAAACTATGTCTTTGCTGCTTGTCAGGATTTACAAGTTGTAATATTGTTGCTTTGTGGCTGATGGAGAAGCCTAAAATTTGGCTCGCTACCATGAAAATCAGCCGTTGTCAGAGCCAGTAACAAACTCAGGCATGTGGACAGGCAACGTGGGCAGCATAATGATGTGATATGTGAAATCAGCATTTTTCTTCTGGTATAATTAATTACCTTTGCTAATGAAGTTAGAGGGATCATTTCTCCCCTGTCTAATTGTTTGTAAGCAAGCTGTCTCAAAATGTGTATTTTATTTAATGCAATCTGCAGCGCTTGGTAAAAAAAATCTGTTAATTAATCTTACATCAGAGGAATAATCAAGTCTTGAGTAGCTTCTGCTTATAAATTGTGTTTTATAGAATGAGGATTGGAATCTCATGTGCACTTGTTGAGGTTTTTTTTTTTTGGAATACCCATCAGAATATATAAGATGCATAGATAAGCTTTTACACCTACAAAGGAGATCATTTGGTCTTTCAGGGAGGTGCAAGTATGATATTTGAGTGAAACCAACACTTAATGTAGGTGCAAGCTTATTCTAAGAATTCTAAATATTAGCAGTTGTTAACCTCAAACAGCAGTTGAGAACCTACCCCATATACACTACTGACTTCTTAAAGTCTATTCAAATATAAGAAGTTAACAGCAACAATACAGGTAACATCTGTTTTCTAGTTTATTGTCAGTTACTTTGAATTTGATTTGAATTGAGTAACTTAACGTTTGGATTGGCCTTTCGTATGCTGTGCGGCAGACTTATTGCAGATTTGTTTTAATAAACCACATCGACTTTAATACCTAAATTTTAGCCACTGACTGAGTCATAACCCTCGATCAAGTAAACGGAATTTTAAACAAATCAATGCAGCCAGGTACGAGAGAGAGACTTTTCGAATTTGTAGCGCTCGATGAAGCAAAACGATGTGTATTTTAGTGAGAGTGCGATAAAGAGAGATTTCTCAAATAGATTAGGGAAGCATATAAGACATAAAAGACATTTATATAGTGTCTCAAGCTTTTTAGAGCAGAATAGTGTTGGAAAATTGTACCAGTTCCTCAAGTTTCACATTTTTAGCTGTTAAAGTTTCTTTAGAAGAAGAAAACGCTGCAACGTTTTGAAGCGAGAACCTAGTATGAGACAAATACAGCTATGATAAGCTGAAACGGATACAAATTTGATGTGTGAATTCCCACCCTGTGTCATTATGTTTCGCTGAAGGTCTGTGTTCAAGGTTGTCTGAGCCTTTGCGGTATAATAAATAAAGTCAGTGACAGCAGAGAGCAAAGATCAAGAGAGATCGATCCCATCTAGAAGTGTTGTCACCATGTTGCTGTTGCATTGCAAAAGCTCTCTTGTTACAAGAAATGCAAGTGGTTAAATTCTTCCTTACCCTTCATGGATTTGATGGGCTGAAAGTCTCTTTCTTGATAACAGAAACTTGGTTTTTTGGCTTTTATTCCAAAATAAAAAAAGTCTTGTTTTCATTTTAAAGATGCATATATATATATATATATAAATACTAGGCACTTGAAATAACTCTCTCTCCTCACACAGTTTTTTAACAGGTTAAATTTGTGGGTTTTGCTTTTTGTGTGTTTTTTTTTTTTTCCTTTTCATTTCTGTCTCCCTCAGGCTTCTGATCCTCTCTTCTCTGTCCATTCTCTTTCCGTGTGACTTTCTGCCTCTGGTGTCTGTCATCCTTCCTCTTTCCTCCAAATCCTACAGGATTTGTGGAGGCTGGACAGTAACTTTTTATTACCTTTGACTTTGATTAGCACCCCTCCAGAAACTCTTCTCACCTGTAGTTAGACCCTAGACACTTTCACCCTCTGTGAAATCTGGAGCTGTCAGAAATCCTGGCCACTTAGAGAAGGAGCAGCACTGCTAGAGCTACCACCTGCCCCCCATATCTGCTCAGCATGGCTGGGGGAGATGAGGTCTGTTATTCCTCATAATTGCTGGTTGTCAGAAACCATTAGTGTAGGAGTATTTCAGCAGCAGTACACTAGCAGGCCAGGGAGTCAGCTGGAGTAGTGGGAGGAAAGAGGTAGGCTGGCTGAACACAGATTGATCGAAAACAAGGCGTGCGCACCATCCGCTGTCACTCCATCCCTCTTGGCGAATCCTCAAGTGGGGCACGTAGTATTTTACATACGCACCCTGACCTGTTGTAGAAACGCAGGGGACCTGCTAGGAAGACCAATTTACACATTTGGATCCATCAGCACCAGCTGGTCTGCTTCCCTGCTTTTGGCTTCCTTCCACGTCCTGCTGCATGGGAGCCACTGCTGCTCCTTCTTAAATAATTAATTTCTAATTTATTTCTTATTTCCACAATGCTGTCATGAGATTGACAGGCAGCACACAGGTGCTCATGCATAAAGTGCATCCAGACTTTTAAAGGCCATTCTGCTAGATTAAGGCTTTCTGCTCCAGGGGCTCTGCTTTATGAAATAAGTGCTTGTCAATGTTCCACATACTGTGAGCGTGCCAATATTTTGACAGAGTGATGATAAAGCAGTTCACCCATCACGACTACAGCACTTTCTGCGAACTAAAAGCTAAGCAAGGATAACCAGATAACCAGTTATATTGTCTGACTACCTAATTGCTGTGTGTCTTTTACCTTTTATCTAGAATGTGATCTTTCCCGGAGCTGGAGATGAAGGGATCAATGAGTACAAGTCTGTTATTTACTACCAAGTAAAGCAGCCCCGCTGGTTTGAAACGATAAAGGTTTGTTTTTCTGCTTACTTCTGCCACTTAACTGTTTTTTCTTTACTCTTCTAAATCATTTTATTCTACCTTTACCTTGATACCATCCCCTTTATGTAGTTTCCAAAGTTTTTCATTACGCCGCAGGCTTTCATTGCCAGTAATTTCTATCACAAGACTTTAGTGGCAAATGCGGTGGTGCAAAACTGTATAGAAGAGTGAAGTTATTCATCACACTTAAAGAAAGGCAAACTTTCTCTCAACTCCTGAAATCCCATATAATTATATAGCATTTTTTTTGCAAAAGTGTTGCAACATGCGAGCTAATTTCTGTACAGCATAAAATCCGGGAAGTTTAGAGTTCGCTCTGATTTCAGTTTGTCCTTATTTTCTGTGAGTGTGTGTGTTTATGTTCCTGGCTGTCAGCCAATCCTCTTCCGTCCTTTGTCTTAGGTTGCTATTCCCATTGAAGACGTGAACCGGAGCCACTTGCGGTTCACCTTTCGTCACCGCTCATCACAGGACTGTGAGTATAAATGTCAGCTCGTGAATAATCCGTTTTTCAGATGACCAACTGCACAATTGGCTGCTAATCTATCCCCAGCAAATATAATGGAAGATATCCAAACCAAGCAGATGTGTTGCACAGTGATAAATACTTTGAAGCTCACCCTTTGTCGCATTAATCAGAGGTATTAGGCTGTCCCCCGCACAAAGCAGCATCATGGACTGGCTTGTCAGAGACTATGGCTGGGATGTGAAAAATGCCTGAAGGGACATATTTGTTTATTGGGACCAGTGTCTAGCTGAATGCAGCCAGCGTTGTACGCCCTTCTGTTTTCTGATTTTTTTTTACACCCTTTCTAATTTTCGGGGTGTAAAGGTCAGGGAAGCCTGGCAGTGGTAGTTCTGCCAGCCCATCTGCCTGCCACATGGCAAGGCTTTCCTACAGCCACAGGAGTGGTGCAGGAAAAAGGGTTTGGGGAGCATGACAGGTGTATACAGTATATACAAAGCAATCAGCTCAAATGGCAAAGAAGGCGGAGCAGAACTTGGAGGATGTGAGGATTGGAAAGTAGACCCTTTCTCTAATCTGCAGCTGCTGTCATCATCTACTTCCAAAATCCTCTTGCTTTGTTTGCTTCTCACCTGCATGCAGGTGGTTTGGAGGAAATTGCCAGGTCTCAGAACTCAGCGCTGGCTTATAATCCACTTGGAGAGCCTTCTTGTCATGCTCGGCACCTTGCTTCTCTGGAGACTAATGCTGTTACGAGACATGCCTTTGAAACTCTGACTTGCTGTTATCTTGGTGTAACGGTTACTTTAGAAACTGGCTCACCTCAAGTGACTCTGGGACTGCAGGGACATGCTGATGCTGCCAAACTTCAACTTTTCTCTGACAATTGACAATAGCGACATGTTAAAAAAGGTGTAATAGCTGGATTTATGTATGGTGAACTGCTGCTGCTGGTGAATGTGCTTACAGTATAGAGAACAGGGTTTATTTTATGTTGGGTGTAAAGGTGATATTCCTATGTACATTGATCTAATTTTATCCATGTTTAAGATTGTATGCATCCGTGCAGGCATGTATTTCTATAATTTTCTGACCAACTTCTCTCGCTGCCTCACTGTCGCTGTGTACGAGACCTAAACTTTCATCTCAGCTTGCAATAGATTGCTTTTAAGAGCAGAATAACACCTCCTGAAACGAGCATATTTGCACGTAATATCACAGACATACCGCAGACCGTACCAGAGGTCTGATCCAGATCTAGAGAGGGCGTTAAGGGAAAACTCTAAGCTCGATAACCCGAAGAGTGAGGAAACTCATTTTTCATTTCACAGAGGAAGGTAACTTAAAGTCTGGGTCAGACTTTCTGAACCTAATATGCTCAATGAAACAAATCCTTACTCATCCACTCTTGCTGTGCTTGAAGGAACTATCCAACAAACCGTTAGATTTTCTCGTTTCTACAGTCGATATCAAAGCACATAATAGAATTCATCAATTTCCAATGTTTTCCATCCTTTAGACACATTAAGATCTCATAAGACTACCTTAAAGATAACTGTTTTTGTGATCTGTCATCCATGTTGGCCATAGATGGCAATCTACGGTCGAGTATTACTCAGATCAGAGTAAAATCTCTGTTATATTTTTTTTTCTATTACTGGGAGTGTCTGAGTTCAAGATACTTACTAGATTATCAGCCAGTTTCCCTACGCTGAAAACTTTAAAGTGCATTTCTATAGTGATCACTGTTTTAAATCTTTATGACGCTTTGTTCACTGATCCGTGTCTCATGTGTCTAATCATTTGCCATACTGTGATTGGTTACAGTGTGGGAACATTCTTTATATACTTAAATATGCCATTTTGGAGATTATGTGAATATTTTTGAGCGTGCACTGGGTAAGGTAGTGCTGTCCACCCACAGTAATGTGTGCTGTGTAGCCCAAATGCAAAAGCACAACTGCTGCTGGTAAGTGAGAAAGGGTGATACATTGGGAAGCTTATTTTCCCCACTTCCAACATGAAGAAAGAGAAGCAGGCTACATCAGCAGGAAAAGCTCATTTGCATGCGTTGGTTATTGACCATAAGTACCATACAGTACAATACAGTTTTATTTGTATAGCACATCACATCAAAATAAATCAATTAACAAAATACAGGTCAGGTACTACCACTAGCACAGACAGAAGGGAGGCACTAATAGACCAGAAGAGTGAGGTAAAAATAGGTATCGGACCTCAGTTCAGAAGGAAGGTCGGTTCATAGATACAAAATATCAACTAAGAAGTTAATTAGATTAGAGGGCACTAACTGGTTGGGAAGGCCAGGTTAAATAAGTTTTCAATTGTGATTTGAAGGATTGGATAGAGTCTAAGGCACGAATAGAAGTGGGGACGCTATTCCAAAGATTAGGTGCAGCTGAAGCAAAGGCACGATCGCCTCTGGTCTTCAGCCTAAACTTAGGTTGGGCCAGGAGTAATTGACCTGATGATTAAAGTGACATAACTGTGTGTGTTTATCAGTTGAACAGCTAAAATGGTACTGTCCAAACCTGCATTGCTCTTATTAACTTTTTAACATTCGTCTGGTGGAAAGGAAAGCTTTGTGTGTAACTCTGTGCAAACACACAGTTATAGCAAGCTCAAATTTAAAATCAAACCCACGGAGCGAGAAAAGTGCTTTGTCTTGTTTTTCCTGCATGCATATTCATTTCAGAGTGTGTGTTGACAGTGGCTGTATGACTGTTCTGCAAGTGTTTTTGATATAATTATTGTTATATATAAGGAGCAGTGCACATTAGTTAACATGAGCGTTTAGGTCCATTATGTAAATGTGACAGATTTAGTCATACAGGCTGATTTTAATACACATTCCGTTTCAGATTGATACCACTGATAGAAAGAAACGGAAAACAAAAGAGCTAAGGTTATGTAGGCTCATATAAGGGACCGAAACAGCTGAATGATAAAACAAAAAACACATCAGTGGACAATCAGTGAAAAAAAGGGACGTAAAGTGACATTATTTTAGACTATGACAGTATGTTGCGCTGCTCAATAAGAAAAGACTGACTAACAAAAGCTCTTTTTCTAAAAGATACTATATAATCCCCTGTAGGAAATGCTATGCTGTTTAGAGATGTAAAAATAAACTCTAGCATATCATATTAAATTTAATATGAATTTGATAATACTTTTGATTTTCATTTAATGTATTTAAAGGGAGTACAAGCTCACTAACTTGCAAGCTATTGATAATCAGCTGTCAGCTGGCACAACCTTAGCCTGTTGCAGGGATCCATTGCACATGCACTTAACTCAGTGGGAACAACCTGGTTTAATTGTGTGTTTTCTAGCATACCTATTACCTGTGCTATAATCAGCCACTTTATTATATTAATATAAATATTTGAAAGGCTGAACAAAGATAAAACAGCTGTGTGTAAAAACATATTGTTTTTCCATCCTATGGGCATAGATTTTTGTTTTTTGAAAAGTACAGCACTCCTTAACCTCTCTACATGTGATTAGTTTGTGATGAAAAGCAGCGCAGATTTAGGCTGTCAGGCCTTTGTATTGCCTGCCTGCGCTGTCATGTGGCTGTGTCCTTCCCGCTTCCTTCGATGTGCTCCTAGCTAGAGCTGAACTTTAAGGGGATACACAAAGTGACAGAGCTGCTCATCAAGACCACTAGTGGAGCTCATGTGTTCACTATCTCAGCCCTCTGGTTGAGAATTAGGCCAGCTCGAACACAGTGCGTCAGAGTAGCACTCTAACATTGTCAGGCCTCATCAGGCTGATGGCTGCTGTCACGGATGCTGCCGTAGCTGTAAAAGATTCCTGCCATCTCTTCACTTTTGTTTCATCTGTCTTTATGCCTCTGCTTCGTGAGTCAGGTAGGCTTTAAAATGTGGAACAGTTTAGTCAACTAAATTTGAAGTGACAGCCCACCTTAAGGGGGGAAGTTTGCGAAACTTGCACACAAATCGGACTTCGATTGGTTTAAAGAAGTAACTCTGTCCTGAAAGTGACCTTTTTTGTGCAAATTAAGAGTTTTCAGCTCTGTGCCCTTTAGGAAGTCACTAATACATCTGGTATTATTGGATGGCATGCCTACAGTGTTCTCCCTCCACTGGTTCCTCTCAGCCTAGCAATTATTCACCGGTGAGTTGCGGGCAGCAAACCAATGAGGGGATTTATGCAGATAGAATGCAAGATATATACTTCGATGAATCACGTCTCCCTGCGCGTAAATCCGAGCTTGTTGATCCGCAATGATGATGTATGTGGCCCCATCCAAAGTCCCGGTTACAGGACAAAGTCGTAACTCTCTTCCTTGTTTATGCAGCGCTTCCACTCAACATTCCCAATCACACATGTGTCTGCACATGCACGCATAAACCACGAGCATCTTTCCTCCACTCTTACAGGATTATACAAATTGGTCACAGCTGCAGCAGAGCACAAGTGCAAGTGTTTATTCATTTGATAACAGCAAGTGTACATTAATCCAAAGCCTGCCACTTGAACAATATTCCTTTTTGTAATTAGCAGGATTTTTTTCTTATTTTAAGGCACATATTGTTGGCGTGCGGACATTTGCTTCACTTCAGGGTGAAAAATAAACAGTTCACGGACAGATGCAGCCATAGCATTAATAAAGACTTCAGAGGGGAACAGTAGTTTCTTGTGCTAACTCAGGAGCTGACTCAGGGAGTGTAGTGCTGAGGTTAGCGTTTGGATTATCACTTCTTTCAGACTGCTGGTTTGTTAATGACTTGCTGTAACATCAGCAGTGCTGCATGGTTTACTGCAATATGATCTCTTTTTTTGTTCCCGAAGATGAACACTGTACACATAAGCATATTGCACACGTACAAAAGATGCGGTGCGTTTTGTTTTGCAAAATGAGACAAAAAGCAAACGGTACAAAAAAGCGAACGGTATATATGAACGCAGCCTTGGTCTCAAACGTAAACACCAATAACCAAGTTGTCTTTATTGCTTGCGTGTTTCTTTTTCCTTCCACAGCCAAAGATAAATCGGAGAAGATATTTGCCTTGTCTTTTGTGAAGCTGATGAGGTATGACGGGACCACTCTGAGGGACGGTGAGCATGATCTCATCGTGTACAAGGTAAATGTAACAAAAACAAAACAAAAACATCCCATAAACACACTTAGGCTTTGTTTCTTGCTGCCTACTCGTCAGACAGCCCGCTCTCCTTGTGAAATGACCATGAAATAAGTTGTAGGTGAAAAACTGCCCTATTGTATCGGCGACCGTCATCATAACAGCCTGCCATCAGTGCTTTGTATGTGAATTGGGTAGCTGGTACACATCAGCCCGCGCAATGAAATGAGAGTACTTTCCAATTAAAAACCCTTGCATAATGATACCTCTGTGTTACGGTGCCCATTTATGTTAATTAAAAAGTTCATATGGGAAAAATCAATCTTGTTACATTTGTCTTGTCATGTTTTCTGGATTGTTGTTTTCGTCAGTCAACCCTGCATTTGGAAATGAACGATATTTGTCTCACATGCAACAGCTCGGTAGAAAAACACACAAATTGTTTTGTTGATAATATATATCAAAGGGAGATCCATTAAAGCCACAGCTATAGAATGCAACATTGTTTTAATGTGTACACAGTAATTTGGGGTTTCTGCCAATAAACTGACTGAGACTTGTTCTCTAAAACCAGGCGGAGGTAAAGAAGCTAGAGGACTCTTCTCTGTACCTAAACCTACCTTCCACAAAGCTGGAGATGGAAGAGAAAGGCTACTCCACCACTGGAAAAAATACCCAGACACTGGGCATCTGTACCATCAGCAAGGATTCCTTTCAGATTTCCACCCTGGTCTGCTCGACCAAACTTACCCAAAATGGTAACAGCTTCTATATTTTAATGAATATTTGTCTCTTTTTCCTGTGCAAGTTGTTTTTTTTAAGCTAAAAATTATGCTCTTGTGGAAAACGTATCAAAACGTAAGTAAACACATGGAAAGCTATTGTCAGCTTAGATGTTATATAAAAAAATTAAAGCAACAACTGTGACATTTTGAATCCTTAAATTAAGCATTTTTTATAGTCGCTGTCTTTGTCTTAACCATGCCATCCATATTTATATATTTTATCCTTTATTGATCTTTGTTTTTCACCTAATTGATTTGCACTAGCTTCACATAGTTACCACATAGCTTCTACTTTCCCTGCTCGTAGTCTCACAGCGAGCACACCTCCCTGCACAAACGCATCCAGCGGAGCTGACAAGAAATGTGGGGAAGTCAGTATAATATTAATTGAGTTCAAGAGAAGTTACTTTATCTTAATAAAAGCTTCCTAACAACTGTTAAATCAAAGAAAACAGCACTGAAAACAATCAAGAAAGAAAATGTTGTCATTGGCGCTTTTCAGTCTGACAACTGTTGCACTTTCAAAATAGAATTTACATAATTAATCTTCTAGTAGAGCTGAATAAATAACTTCCTAATTAAAAATAATGAATCTAGTTAGTTGTTTATTCCAGTGTGAATTGGCTAATCCGTTCCTGCTGCCTGATATACAGATATACTCTCGCTGGCCACTTCAAGAGGTACACCTTGCTAGAACCCCCTTTTGCCATCAGAACTGCCTTAATTGTTTGTGCCGCAGATTAAACAAGGTGCTGGAAACATTCCTCAGAGGTTTTGGTCCATAGTCATATGATAGCATCACACAGTTGCTGCAGATTTGCAGCTTGCACATTTAGATGTGAATTTCCCATTCCATCACATCCCAAAGGTGCTCTACTGGATTGAGATCTGGTGACCGTGGAGGCCATTTGAGTGCTGTGAACTCACTGTCATGTTCGGGAAACCAGTTTGAGATGATTTGATCTTTGTGAGATGATGCGATATCCTGCTGTAGGAGTCATCAGAATATGGGTACACTGTGGTCGTAATGGGATAGACATAGGCAGCAATTGCAGAGTTGGCCCAAAATGTGCCGAGAAAATGCTTCCCATGTCATTATATCATCTAAAACAGCGGTCCCCAACCATTTTTGCGCCACGGACCGGTTTATGTCCGACAATATTTTCAAGGACCGGCCTTTAAGGTGTCGCAGATAAATACAACAAAATAAAACCAGTACCGGTACCAACCAAAAAAAGATGTATTCATAACACACGGGAAAAGAACCAGGGAAAACCGAGTTAACTATAAAAACGATTTAAAAAATAAAATAATGATGATGATAATGGATTGGATTTATATAGCGCTTTTCAAGGCACCCAAAGCGCTTTACAATGCCACTATTCATTCACTCTCACATTCACACACTGGTGGAGGCAAGCTACGGTTGTAGCCACAGCTGCCCTGGGGCAGACTGACAGAAGCGAGGCTGCCATATCGCGCCACCAGTGTCTTGCCCAAGGACACAACGACCAGGACAGAGAGCCCGGGGATCGAACCGGCAACCTTCCGGTTACAGATACGCTTCCCAACCCCCTGAGCCATGGTCGCCCCATGTAACGATAAAAACCCTGAAAACCATTAATTTCACACCCGAACCTCAACTCTCGTGGCCCGGTACCAAACGACTCACGGACCCGGGAATTGGTTACCGCTGACCTACAACATCCAGAACCACTGATAAGGCAGGATGGATCCATATTTTATGTTGTTTACCATCCAGACAACACTTTCCCAATATTTCATAGTCCAGGTATGGTGAGCATCTGTGAAGTGCAGTCTCAATTACCTGCTCTGTTATTGTAACAGGAGTCGCATCCAGTGTGATCTCTCCTGTTGTGGCCCATCTTCTTCAGTAAATTCAATGATGCCCTTCTGCATACTTTGGTTGTAATAAGCAGTGATTACTGTTGTTACTGCTTCCTGCCTGTCAGCTCAGAGCAGTGTGGATATTCTCCTGACCTCTGCCATCAACAAGGCATTTTCACCCAGAGCACTGCTTCTCACTGGATAGTCTCTTTTTTTGAACCGTTCTCTGTAAATCCTAGAGATGGTTGTGTTGAAATCCAAGTATGGAAGCGGTTTTTGAAATAGAGCCATGCCACGTTGACAGGCACTTAAATCACCCTTCTTCTTCATCAATCAGATACTTGTTTTGAACTTAAAGAGGTTCTCTACAGCACCAACTATTGGATTGCCACCACTTGATTGGGTGCTTAGATCATTTGTATTAACGAGCGGGAGATCAGATGACCTAATGAAGTGGCCACGAGTAGGTTTTACTGACCACTGCTCTCTGATCTCTTCTTTCTTGAGGTGCTGTATAACAAAAGTAGCACACATGAGAGAAAATCCTAGCGACGTATGTGGATTTACTTTTGTTGTAGCACAGAGAAGTACAATTCCAGCTTGATGAAATGCCTGCTCGCATTAAACAGAGCTCTCATTGGGGGGGAGGAAAGATTTCTTTACTGTATCTTAGCCAGGTAGACCCTGAATTTTGAAACCACCGATGGGCCGTAGCCTCTGGGTTTGACAAACGGATCATGGGAACATCATTTAATGTAGGATGCCTTAGCTTCAACTTTTTAAACATTTTTTCTCATTATCTGGTTTTTCCTTTTCCACATTCTGAGCGCCAGGAATGGTTTTCCTCCTCTCTATTCCTACTTCTAAAGTACTTTCTTTTCTCTTTACTCTCTGTACGCCAGTCAGTCTCAGTTAGATTCCAGTTCATCTCTGTTGAGTGAACAACAGCCTTTTTATTTCCCCGTGAAGATCTACTCTTATTAAGCTTGGGAAATCCTCATGCCTGCCACTGTGGCTCATGGATTAAGGATTTTAGCATCTTGTGTTCCCACCAGCCTTTCTGCATGTTTATAAATCCCCACAGATGTCAGCGTAAACCCTCTTGAGCATGCTGGTATTTCTTAGCTGTGTTCATAACGTTGTAGTTAGATTGTGTGAAAAGCTGTTCTCTTTTGTGTGAGTGGTCAGATGCTTCTAGCTCTGATTTCACAGAGCTAAACCAAACCAACCTAAATGTCTCCTTTGCTTTCTTTTTCACTGGATGTAATTTGCTGCTTTGTTTTGTTTTTTTTTTGTGGTTTTTTTTGTATGCAAGAATGAATCACAATTTTAATTAGAGCCAAAATTAAAGCTTCTTTTGTGTTTTTGGCCACAGTCTGAAATAAATAAGTAACAGACACACTGCAGGGTAACTTTGACTTGAATTGAAATTAATTGTTTTACTCGCCAAGAGCAATGCCCTGTTTAAATAAGGAGTGCATTGTGCCCTTTCGTTTTTGTATTCACGCTAACAAAAAGATCATTTTAAACCGCCAAACAAGGGCAGAATGAAGAGAAAAGCTTGGAGTAAATTATTGAAGCAAGATCATGTGTGTTTGTGGTCTTTAATCCTTTGAATAATCCTTGTGTAGGCCTGTGAAAAGAAAATCCACTGTAAACCATTTTTCGCTTTCTTTAGATTTTAAATATCATTTAAAACTTCCCTTCAGGAATAAGTGGCCTTACGCGAAGACTAATAATATAAAATCTTAAAACGTCTTTCAAAAAGGCCTCTTATGAATTTAAAGAGATCCCCAACACCACTGGCCAACACAACATAAATACGTAATCAGCCAATCACATGGCAGCGTCTCAGTGCATTTAGAAATATGGGAATGGTGAAGAGAACCTGCTGAAGTTTAAACTGATCATAGGGGAAGAAAGGTCATTTAATTAACAGCTGATTAGTGCCCAAACACTGTTTTTGCATTACAGTAAATTAGTGTATGTATTTCCCATTTTCCTAACAAAATATGAGGAAATGAGGGATGGCTCGAGACTTTATGCAATACTTTACATTACAATATCCATAGAACCTGTAATCAAGCCAGCATTAAGGCAGCTTTACCCTTTTTATGAGGTGGTGAAGCTAAAGCAGTCACTCAAATTGCAGAGGTCACATAAAGCTACAAAACATTAGGTCAAAGCTGAACCAGAATTTTTTTCTGAAAAGTAGGATCAATATTTGATTTCAGGTACAGATGTTTCCAGCTTGGTGATTATCCGACTGCCCGACTATGGGGAAAAACAATCTGCATGTAAACATTAAGACTACTAGGTAAAAAAATTCATTTCAGAGGGAGATTATCCCAAAGTTTGACAGATGCCTTGGTGAGATCAGCTGTTTTCTGAATGACGATGCATGGTCTTGGCGTGCTGGCAGTTTAAAAACTACAGCTGAATCTCTGACCTGTCAGCAGCACAGGCTTTATGTGACACTTGTAATGATTTTAGCACTTTTTATGCTAAATCATTGCAGTCTAGTAAAGAAGCAAAATGCCGATAAAGCTAATTGTCCGGGATAGAACCTAATAGCATGCGCAGCAAACATTTATAAAGCCTCATTAATGAGATCACTGCAGACCCCACAACAGGCTCTGGGCATTTCTCTAAGATAACGGGAGGTTTTTGTTGTCAGAGGGCTTCTGCATATAATGTGTGAAAGCGGTGGGTGTCGCATGTTGTTATAGTAATGTTCCCTTTGAAGCTTATTAAGTTTAGTCTGTGGTATAAGTTGTCATTTAAATACAATTGTGCGTGCCCTCCTACTCGGCTCAGGGGGTGGTGATGTCAATGGATGAGCCGTCTCAGTTACAGGAGAGCCTGCCTCTCCTGTAAGTAATGATAGTGGCTCAAATGGTTGTCTCAGCTGTTATGTAGATGCGTAGTATGCAGCATATATCAATCAGCACTATTCTCTGCTCCTATTTCTCCTCCCTGCCTGCCATTCTCTGATTTATCTCGTTCCCTGTGCGAGAGTGATGGGGGGGGGAGTATGTGTCCTGGTCTGTAGATTCACTCCTGTAGAGCAGCTCTGCTCTCCATATTTACCTGTCACTTTGTGCTAATAATTTGCAAGGTGCCGGTGGGTGCTTGGGGATCAGATGGCTTCGTCGCTGCACAAAGTTTGATTAAACTTTGTGCAGCTGTGTGTTGTATGGGATATATCATCCCACGCTAAAGCTCGAGGAAAAGGTTCCAGCTATTTTAATAAAGCACTGTACACAGAGCAGCCACAACATTAACACCGCCTCATTTATATTGTGTAGGCTCTTATCCATTAGGGATGCAGAATTTGCAGGTGGCATGAGGACATTGGCAGGTCTAGTAACTCGTGTGACTCGTTTCAGTGGTTTGGACGGATGCTCTGAGTTGGAATCCAGGGAGGTTGGAGGCTCGGTCAATGCCTTGGGCTCGTTACCATGCTCCTTTAGCCATTACTGCAGTTTCTTTTGCCTGTGTAGCAGTGTGCATGTTTAGTTTACCATTGTCATATGATCTTTAAAAAAAAAAATCCTCCTTTTTTTACCCATCCATCCAATATCCCTTCTACAGAAAAAAAGAAAGTGAACAAGAAAGAGCAGAAACATTGCATTGTTATTAGAGGATCAATATTATTTACTTACCTGTCTTTTGGTTTTGATATTGTGGCTAATCTATCCACAATATTTCCCATGATACCAGATTCAGGCTTCTTTATTAAAAACCCAGAAGCTCTTTAAGATCTAGGTGTGTTTGTCCAATAGTCATCTCTTTCCCATTTTCTGCATTTGTGTAAATGAAATGATTACATGATTCCAGCTCATCAGATGTGTTGGCAGTTTCCTGTTTTATACAATGTCAAACCAAATATCTCGGGCTGTTTTGACTGTTGGTTTGCTGAAACAGCAATTTGATGTTTACGTTTGGAGAATATGCGACAGTATAATTAATATGATTAGTAATGTAATTGTGGTCTGTTTCTGGATGTAGAGCAGGTCATCCACTAATCAGAAGGTTGGTGGTTCAACCCTTAGGTTCAAGTTGCTTTCGGATTCGTCCACCAGAGTGTAATTATTAGATGGAAAGCACTTATAAAAAAGTGCCTGTATGAATGGCTGTGATGCCTGTTCGCTCACCAGCAGTTTATCCTGAGCACTTATTCTTGCAAAGGGAAAAGGGAGCCCTAGAAATGCCCCTTGCAACAGACTGCATGCTTTATACTCATGGCTCCTCACTGCTGATCCCCACATCCGAGATGAAACACTCTTTTTAACTAAGCTAGATTTATGCAGGCGGCCTCCCAGTGCTGTGAGCTCCCGTGAAGTGGCTCCTAGCTCTTCCCTGGGCATTTACAGTGTGCTTCGCTAAACAGAGCAGAGATTCAGCAACAGCACACGTGGGAGAGAACCTAGCCCAGTGAAATTGATTAAAATACTTTTCCCACTTCTGCTGGAAAGAAAGCACATTTTTATGAACAAAGCAGCTTTAAAACTATGGAATCCATGTTCGTATTGAAGCTACTCCAGCATCAGTGCGCTGAAGAAGCCTGTACTTTTAAACTTTTAAACGACTACATACAAGGCTGTCACTATTAACGGCAAAGAACAAGCTATCAAGACTCCTTAGTGGTTGTGTTTGCTTTTAAAAGTGAACAAAACTGATTTTGTGAAGGAGTTCCGTAAACAAACTTTCAAATGCTAATGTGAAGTCTTTTGCATTTCAGTTGCGCATTGACAATGTAACCTATTTTCTCTGAATTAATTATTCCACTGCTCTCCATCTGCCAGTTACTTCCACAGTCTTTTAAATTCCCACTGCCTGTGGAGACATCCATTCTCAGACAGATGTTATTTGTAAAAGGCTCTCAGTATTTTTCTCCAGAACAAAACTGATTGCCCCCCACCCGCACAGCACTGTGCCTTACAGCCCCATGTGCTACACGTAGTTGGCCTCTTAACACCACTGCCCCACTGGGACCAAGCTGCCTGATGATTTATTCTCACATTATTCCATTTATCTCTCTGAGGTGCTGAAGCATCAATTTCCAAATCTATATCTCCTTGGGGACGGAGGACCCTGGTAGTTGAGACAGGTTCTTGTGATTGAACCCTGATAGGCTGTCAGGTTTACAGATGATGGGCATCCATTACTGTGTTGCCATGGCTGATTGACTCTTCCTGAGCCAATCAGCCATGGCGAACGGGGAGAGGCAGCCCCTAGGGACTAGGTTTGCAAGAATGCCAAAGAGATTCTTCTTATTCATATCAGTCAGACAAGGCTGAATATAGTATATATTCATGAAATAAACCATCATGAATATACTATAAAGATGTTTCTGGGAATCTTTCAGGAATATGCCTGAGAAAATGTATGTGAAAAATCTGATTATACGATAAAATGAAATAAAATTAACATTAAATGGAAACTTTTCTTAAATGATAAATTGTTTATTTTGGTTTTTTGCTTACTCCTGGTTTCGCCCATGTGACTATTTGCTGCTTTTAACCTTTTAAAGCCGGTCAGAGCGGGCACGCTCCGTTTTGCGCAACTATTTTTAAATCCTGGTAGCACTGCAACCACATAAGCTAGCGCAATAATTTGTTTTCCATATGAAACCAGAGGAGTTGTGCTTACATCTTATGCCATCAGCTTGTCCTAAGTCACAGTTTCCTTCCACATAAAGCTTTGCAAAAACTGCATAAAAAGCGCTTGCAGCAACAAAAACATAATATTCCAGAAACACGCTTTGCTGATCCGATCAGCTGTTTGTAACACTTCTTTATCGCATGTCTGCCATGTCCTGGCCGAAACCGGAAGTGACGTCATTTTGCGTAAATGAAGTTTTTACCATCAGGGCCTCATGAGCCTATACTGGTGTTTTTAAAAGTTATGTTTGACTTTATGACTTTCTGTGTCGTTTCTGGGATGCTTAGGACTCAAATTGCACTGCTGGAAATAGTAATGCATATGCTGTTTTTTTGTTTTGTTTTGTTTTTTTTGCAAATTTGCATTATAATATTTATTTTTGTTTTTCCTGCAGTATATAAAAATTGGTGTATTTCAAAAATAAAACTATAAAGACACTTAAAATAAATTTCCTGTGGTGGGAAACTATTTTGTGCAACTTTTTTGTATTTACAGTTTTGAGGGATAAGCCTCTTAAATTTCTCTAATTAGAAATATATGTTAAAAAAACAAAAACGATTTTAATTTATTTGTAGTTTATTGCACCTTTTTGCAATTTATGTAATTACTATGCACTTAATGCAGACATATTATTAAAATTTGGGCTATAATGGTTATATTGATGTATATCAACTTGAAATGCTCCCAAAAATGGCACTACAACATGTAAAAATATAATATAAGCTTGGGTTTAGGTTCTATGGTAGGTCTTAAAGGGTTAATGGGATTCTGTAGATCAGACAGCCACACAATCAAAATAATAAGCTTGTTACGACAATATGAAGTGTTTTATTAATGCACATTTTTCATGTTTGGGACTCGAATTAAAAATCCTAGCCAAAATTTATGCTGCAGAGGCGGAGATACCCAGATTGGCAGAATCTAGAATGGCTCAAACGCAGCATAAGTTTTGTGCAAACACTAATTTTATTTATATTTAGTCTCCAAGGAGCCAGACTTTTTCACTCGTTTTCTGTCCACTTCTTGCACCTGTCCATTTTCAAAGGGATTTTTTTCCTTTTTTGTAAGGACCAAATTGCTAACCTTGTGTTTGGGAAATTTGTAAACTGATGGCGATGTCTTGGAAAAACATGCTAAGCCCTAAATCTCATTAAATGCAAATAGTGGACTTTTTCTTGCACACTGTCCTTACCCGCCGTTACTATTTTCTGGGTGAAAGCTATGCATTGTGTTGACAGCTTTTTTTTCCTTTTTGTCTTTTTCCAGTGGACCTACTTGGCCTGCTGAAGTGGCGCTCCAACACCAGCCTTCTGCAGCAGAATCTACGTCAGCTAATGAAGGTGGAGGGTGGCGAGGTTGTGAAGGTCAGAGGCCCAAAATTACCGCTCGGTTGAGTTAAACCGCTTTCAGTCAGAGCTTGAGTAAACATAAATAAATGCGTCTCACTTTCTTTTGCAATGTTCATCGCCTTGCAAATGTACCTAATTCCTTTGCTTTGACAGAGATCGGCACAAATGGACAAAAAACAGATCTTAACAGCTGTTCACATAAACATGCAGTCACAAACGATGCATACTCTTCCTGAAAGCTACAGCTTCCTGGCAGCAATTTCACAAATGATGTCGCTGCCTGTCATAAGGAATTGGCTGCCACTTTTTTTTGCTTTTGTTTTAATGGCTTTAGCAAGGAGGGAGTGCATAGTACCCCACACGGTCTACAGACAGGGAGGAGATGACCTGCTGTCAGAGATTTAGGCAGGGCCTTTAAGTGCTCAGCATGGGGCAGATGAATAATCATTATTTAGAGAAAGTTTTGCACGGGCAGGTTGGGTGCCTGGCAGCTTGGAGCCTATCGAAAGAAGTCCTTCACCTAGACAGTTTTGATCAGGCCAGATAGATGTCTACCACAGCTGGACTAGTTCATTAAACCACAGGAGTGTGATTATTATTACCACCGCATTAGCACTCAATTGCTTCAAAGCGCTTCAAGGCTGTCGGTGGGCAATTAGATACCATTTTCATGTTGGCATTTAAAAGACTATTTATCAAAAGAGTATACATTATTTATTCATCATTTCATTTTTCCCCATTGTAGTTAACATAAAGCACTAAATATGTTCAGAACACATTTTTTAAAAATGTTTCCTGTTCTGTTTTTTATTTCCCATCTCCCTAATGTGACACCGTTTGAGCGAAAAGGTCACTGCGCCGTTGTCCTTGTCACGCGGTCCAGCCTTTGTGAGACCGAATTGCACTTTAAACGCAGCATAGCGTACAATGTGTTGGTTTCTCGTTGAGAAGATGATGAATCTCATCCATTCTGAGATGACAGACCGAGCGCAGTAGAGAGTGATGGCTCTGTTCCCGACACTTTTACATCTGTTTTTACATTGCTGCAGAATTGGCTGAGTAAATGGAGCATGTTTCCCCAGAGAGGAAGGGTGTATATAGTTAGTGTTCCTGGAGGTGCTGCTGACAGGGAAATGATCACTCTCTTCATAGAACTATTTTGGTGTATGTTAACAGCTGTAAAGGGTGCGTAATGGGTAGCATGGAACCGTCGCAGCAGGAGTTCACTTGCCACTTTGGTTGCGCCATTCAAATGATAGAGGCGTATTTAGGGTTGGGGTGATAAACATATTTTTGCTGTGTATTTCTCTATTTTTATTTATCAGTTTGCTTTGAATCATTATAGGATAATGTCTATATAAAAACCTAAAAATGCTATTGCACAGTTTTCCCTAATGCTACACAAAAGTTAAAAACTTACAATCGGTTTAGCTGTTGTCATTCCTTTAAACGCTGGATGAATTAGTTTGTCCTAATGTTAGTTATCACTTTAATGACACAAACTGAATGTGCATGCCAGAGGAAAGAAATCATGATCAGCTTGACTCGGTTTATTTGACAGAACCATGTGGACTTGTTGTGAGATTAGGACTTAGCATATGCATGTTTTATTTTTTATTTTTTGAATGACACGCCTCGTTGTTGGCCTGCCATAACATGCCGTGCATCTGTCATTCCAGTTTCTGCAAGACACTCTGGATGCTCTCTTCAACATCATGATGGAAAACTCTGACAGTGACACTTTTGATACTCTGGTGTTTGATGCCTTGGTAAGGAAGAATCCCGCTGTAACGGCAGCACATAATTTATAATAGAGTTCCCTGTCAGCGCTAATAAACAATTGGACATGTTTGGAGCTCAGAAGCAAATATAATAACTTGTGAAATACTTCATGTGTTAAAATGTTTTTTGACAGGCATCCCTGCTCTGTTTGGTACCCTAATTTGTATGCAGCTACCTGTTTTCTGCCCTTAAAAATGAACAAACCAATTTTTGGTTGCTTTTTTGGCTGTATTGTTTTAGTTCTAAATTTTTTTTTATTCCATTGCTGTACGTTAACATTGAACTCCACACATTGCCACTCATGTTCGATAGCTGCTGCATTGATTTGCATGAATTCTTAGTGCCGGTGAAGCATTTTTATTGAACATGCTCACATGCTTATTGCAAGATATAGTATGAAAAAGACTTTACATTGGGGGGAAAAAAGGTTATGATTATTAACCTTGTCCTCTCATGGGCTGCAGATAATGGGATTCAAAGTATTAGCCTGAAACTTGTCTAGCATGCAGTTCAAAAGAGCAGTTTTTGTCATTCACAGAAAGCTGGTAGTAATTGTTTCTTGTCGAGTTCCTAGATTATCTGCAGAGCAGAGAATTGAAAGAAAATGGCTTTCTGCCCAAATGCAACCTTGCTTAATTTCCCAATCTGTTTTGATATATTGAGCAAGACGGGTAGTTTTGGGGGGCTCTGATTTATTAAGTTAGGCTTTCCTGGTGCGTTTAATTTACTTTTTTAATAACTATGTCTTTATTGTTTGATAGGTGTTCATTATTGGGCTTATAGCCGACAGAAAGTTCCAGCACTTTAATCCGGTTCTGGAGACCTACATTCGAAAGCATTTCAGTGCTACACTGGCATACATGTGAGTTTAATTTCTTTACAGAAACATTTCTAAACATGCATGTTCCACTTTATGATTAGCGCATTATCCACACTCTGTGTTTCTATTTGCAGGAAGCTGACAAAAGTTCTGAAAAACTATGTGGACAATGCAGATAAGCTGACGGAACAGCTGCTGAAGGCCATGAAAGCTCTGGAATACATCTTCAAGTTCATCGTCCGATCCAGAGTCCTCTTTAACCAGTACGTGTGGTATTTTTTTGCAAAGTGTAAAGTTTTGTTATAAAGCTACTGTGAAGAGTATTTTTAGTGTAACTGTGCTCAAGTATGAGTCTGATAAGCTGACTTATCAAAGCGTAAGCTTAGCTTTTGAACTTTTTAAGATGGTCTTTCTAAATTTATAGGTTTTTTTCTCTTTAATTGCTGCTGTTCCTTTAAATAATTTCTTGGCTTCAGTCGTCTTTTATAAAAGATCAATGTGTTTTGTAACACCGAGTTCTCTGCAGCACACCTCAGCTCCGGTGTAATAAAGTTGAAACAAGTAAATGGAATGGTCTTTGGATGAGGTCATTTCTATGGATGTATTTATAATAGGCTGTGGGGACGTTAAATGAATGATAATATTCGAGAGTCGTGAAATAAAGCTGTTGGTGGCTGAAGGCCTGATGTATGATCCCGGACTAATTAAGTGTGCAGAGTTTGATTGGTTTTCTGTCCAATGTCTAGAGGACACTCTGTCCTTTACCTCACAGAACACAGCCCGGCCATTCTTTTCTATGTTCCAGTTTGTGCCAAGTGGCTTTTTTCGTAGATATCTGAGAGAGGAAAAAAAGAAAACTCAAGCTTTATGGTGGTCCCACTTTGTGTTAGCTCTTGTCGGAGTGGTTTCTTTGGTTGGTTGCCAGCATCAAACTCCGTCAAGCCATCATTTTAAATTCTTATGAACTATAAAGTTAGGTTTGATGGAGCCTAACAAGAAGGTGCCAAGGTTACATCAGCAAACGTTTAGCCTTTTACTGTGGGTCAGTGAAGAACTTTTATGAAAGTGCAGAAGAACACCTTAATTGTAGATTTGCCCCCACCTCGTTCAATTCGACTGTTATAGCTTTCCAGGGCTCACTGAGCTCCTTAGTGTTGCAGGTGAGCAGCGGCTTTAAGTAATTGTTGTTGAGGGAGCTCTGAGACGGATGCCTCTAATCCCACGATTTCTGTAAGCCCTCAACAGTGGCTATCCTGTACCATGTAATACATCCATTCCCTTGACACATTGTAGCCACACAAAACCCACGTCTGTGAAGAAGGCCAGTAATATCTGATGGAGTGGGAATTTAAACACTTTACCTCCATTTCACCTTGCACAGTTTTAGTTTCTCTTGCAAGTTTTGATTTTACTTCTCTAAAACTGAGCGGTTGCAACGCTAAATTATTTGAAGCCACTGCTGCTGCTCGGCTCATTTCCACTTAATGGCCAGTTTTGTTAAGATTTACGGTCTCTGTGAGCGCTAAGGATTTTCATCTTTGAGGGATTATGTGTTCTTTCTTTCTGTGTGTTCCCATACACTTGGAAAAATGGGGGGAAAAGCGTTATCTGTCGCTGTAGTGTGATCATTGGCGTTTGGTTGCTACAGTCTGTGGGCAGCATTTGTTCCACATAACCAAGCTAGCGGAAGGAACATTAGTAATTCGAGTTGGAGAAAATATGAGAAAGTAAAGCCACTGAACCCTAATATTTGCTTGACATTTGCTTTCTGTTCCTTGTGTAGTGTTCTGGGAAAGTCATTAGCATAGATCATTAATTTTTCTGATTTTTGTTTCCGCATGACAGCAGGCAGGTGCTTCGGGGTCTTGTCATGTTGTTTTAAATGCTAATCTGGCTGGCAGCAAGAGTGATGTCTCTGGTTCTGATCCAAGAATATTTGCATTGGTAAAACAGGGCCTTTCTGCTGGCTGCTTTTAATGATTTAACAGGGAAGCATCAAACCCTTGTCATTTCCAGTGCAGGTGGGGCTGTTTACACAGGGATGAAACGCACAACAGCCTTGTGATCATCTGCCAATGTAATTCTCTACTTCATCTCCTCCCAGGCTCTATGAGAACAAAGGAGAGGCTGACTTCATGGAGTCCTTGAGGAACCTTTTCACATCCTTTAATGATATGATGAACAGTAATTCGGAGAACACTGGCATGGTGAAGGTAGGCTGATTACCACTCAAGTCCAACTGCATACTGTTGCTCAACCTCACTGCCAAGAATCATCTGCTGCACTGTGAATAGTAAATAAATCTGATGTGATTAGCTTGGGATGACAGATTCTGTAATTGGAGATTAATGTGCCTTGTTAGATTTAAACTATGACAGCAGTTTATTAGATATTAATGCTAACATTCCTTCAGATCATTGCTGCTTACTGTGTTCTGTGCACTGTCTTTGTTTTCCACGTGTCCCTGTGCAGATTTTTCTTTTTATGTGAACTTGTTAGAGCTGAGAATCAAGAATATGAAGGATAATCTAGCCACTTAAAGTAGTAGTTATAGTAATAAATGACTTCTTGATATGCTGTGAGAAAATGGGACGATACAGAGGATTTAAGGAAGTATTCATTCAGCATAGTATAATTCAAAGTCAATGAAACTTTAGAGATATCAGTGGTGCCAGTTTAGCTCACTGGTGCCTGCAAAGCTGATGCAGCAGCCTGGGTTCAAGTCTAACCTTTGCAGCTCATCTTCCCTGACTCACTTTCTCTGCTTTCCATATCTAATCATCACTGTGCTGTCAAACAAAGGTGAATGAAAACATGCACTTCAGGGATGTCAGTCTGTCCAGATAGAAAGAATAAACCATTGTGAATTCGTTTCAGTTGTTTTGGTCCAAATAGCTGCACGGTCTCACCATAGACCGTTGCTGTCTCTTTGTCCTTCCTGACTGGTTTTCTCTAGTTTTGCTTTTTCTTTGTCATTGTTGATAGTATGAGATAGTACCTGCAGCCCACACAGGTTGCAAATGTAGGCCACCTCCTCCAGAATGGCACATTCATGCGTGCTGTTGCAAAAAGGTTTGCTGTCTCTCCCAGGACAGTCACAAGACAGTAGAGGTGATACCAGGAAACAGGCTGTTACAAGAGGAGAGCTAGGCAGAGCTGTAGAAAGGCTTTAATCCAGCAGCAACCAGTATCTGCTCTTTTTTGAAAGCAGGAACAGAAGGTTCACTGCCAGGGCCCTACAAATTGACATCCTGCTGTCTGGTCATGTGCATGTTTCTGAACAGACTGCTAGACTCCTCTGCATCCTTTAGTGGGTCCAGCACCAATGCAGCTCAACTGCCATTTGCCAGAGAACACCAAAACTAGCAGGTCTGTCGCTGCCACACTGTCAGACCTTATGTAGTTCAGGATAATGCCTAGAATCATGTGACCAGAATGCACAGGCAGCCCCTTGATGACAAAGGCGTTAATGCCATGGACATTGCCAGTGCCACAGGCTATCCAGGAGCTCAGGGATGCCCAGATCCACCATCACCTTTAAGAGCATTCCCAAATGTTGTTGGGAGCCAATACCAGCGCTTGTGGGCCATTCATGTTACTGAGCCACATGTGGATATATCAGCTTGTGATTGCAGTGTACCCCTCAGCCTGATGGGGTATTGTCGTCACCCTGGGCGAGCAGGTGACGTGGACACCCAAGTTTGTGAATGCAATAACTTGAGAACGAAGCAACGTAGGAGCTTCAAAATCGCCAACAGATTCAAATCTCAGTGGCCTGAACTTTCAAGGTCAAGGTTAAAAGTTTTCCAAAACTCTTGTGAATGCGATACATCGAGAAGGAAGTCACCTAGGATTTTGAAATTGATGCAGAGTCAGAAAAATAAAGCGCTTTCAAATAGACAAAAATGCTTGTATGAATGTGCGTGTGAAAAGCACTCTGTAGCAGTCCATTTACTTGTTTTATCACACCAATAATTCAGGTTTTAGCTGAGCTGGCTTTTCAGGATTGAAACAGAGGATGTCAGACCGAGTTTGAAAAGAGGTCAGAGATCATAAAGAAACACGTAACTAAAAATGTATTTATTTTTAATAATTAAAGCTTTAAAGCCATTCTACATTTCATATTTCCTAAATAAAATCACGAGATTTCAAAGCAGAAACAGTCGAGGTATTAAATGGGTTATTTGCTCGACTATTTTTGGTTCCCACTAAGATATAATTCATGACATAATCCCTTGGAAAGTCACAAGTTCACATTTGTAACTTTCTGAAAAGATTAAATAAACAGGATATTGTTAATGCGCTTTAGAGATTCTATCTTTAGTCACACTATCTGTTATCCACCTGTTTCCTGTCTAAGCTACAATGACTAACTGCATGCTAGCTGTGGCCTCATACAGCAGTTCATTTATAGACTGCTGCTTTTTTGTTTGTTTGTTTTTTTTTGGTGGGGGGTTCTCAGCAACATGTAAATAAAAACGTTGTGTTTTTTCCTTTTGGTTGGTCAGATATTTCCTGATTTTAGAATCAGAATTATAACCGAGATTGTATTTATTCCAAATCCCTAGGAATTTGAAACATGCAGCAATGTTTGGCTTAAGTTTCCATCTTCAGAACATTATCTGACTTGTCTTGAAAGTAATTATTGGAATCAATTATGAAAAGATAATAAAAAGGATAAATGTATATATTGCACGAACTATAGAAAAACTCTTAACTCGTGGAAGAAGGTTTAGGGTGTATTACACAATGAAGTTATTGAGGATAACAACTTGGCTTTTCTTGCATCTGTACTTTTATGTGCGTTTGTTCCATGTTAATTTCTGTTGTTTGTCTATACCTTTTTGTGTGTGTTTGTGTTTTTCCCTTTCCTATATTTCACTCTGACCTTGACTGTCCTGATGCTTGGGTCTTCTCTGGCCTTCTGCTCTTTAGCTGCTCCTTAAGGTATTTATTTCACTCTCTTTCTCCGTCTACCTTTAAACACTCTTTTCCCCCCCCCTATATTTACTTGCTTCTGACCTCAAACTCGGCGACCCCAGATTAGAAACAGATACACAAGGATGTTTGTTTATTTGTGTAGATACTCTAAAAGACCCGCACACAGACTCGTGCACACTTGTGCGCACCCACGGCTATGCTCTTAGAGATAACATAATCACAGGGTACACGCACCTTGGCACACCTACAGTATATCCATGTGCACACTCAACCATACGAGGAGCTCAGGAGTCAATTAGGAGTCAGTTGCTGTGTAATTGGGTGAGATATTAGCTTTACTGTCAGTAAATTAAAAACTGATCTTGAGGAACGGCCATGAAACCGAGGAACCCTGGTTTCTTCCCAAATCCACCCCTGTGAAAGCACTGTGACAGGTGGAAGCTAATTAGTAGTCCCATTATGCCTCTCTGGAAATAAAAATTGGAGTACTGATGAACATCTGGACAGACCAGCACACATGCAGCTGAAAATCTAATAAATACACACACATTCTCTCTCTTACGTTTGCTGTCTCTCTCTTTCTGTTTCTTACTCTCACACACATGCACATGCACAAAGCGTTAACAGATGCAGATGACGTTTTATTAGAATAGAGGCTGAATTGCCAACTGAATCAAAGTCAAACACCACTGAAATCTGCCTAATTCTTTCTCCCTGCAGAGAGAGGTGAATGTGAAATATAGAATACTTAATAAGATGAGATCGTATTAAGGTGACAGCAGGAGTTTGTTTGGAAGTCATGATTATATCCCTGGGAGAAAAAAAAATCATTCTGAATCCTACTTTGCAGTTATTCTCTGCTGTTCAAAAATGCGTCCTTCACAAAATCCAATATTTAGAAATCATTTACTAAAGTCAGTATTTGCTCTCTTGCCAACCTCATTTTAACATTGCTAATTATTCCACCACATGTTTTCAGGAATAAACCATGAACAGTTTAGAAAAAAAACAATGGATTGTAATATCCAATGTGCTACACCTGTAACCCAATTGCGATGAGAGACAATGGCTGAAATGCACCAATGCAGTATAAAGACACAACCCACCCTGGCTGAAGTTTAGCAGCAGTCAGTTAGAGAAGTTGTTGTTGTTTTGGCTAAGAATAGCAGTTATGTTACTAGCCTTTGCATGCATGTGCATGATGACTTACTTACACTATTGATGGACAAATTTAGATCCTATTTTTGTTAATTTACCATAAAGTAAAACATAGTTATGGCTAAGTCCATATGTTTTTGGGCAATGATGCCATTTTGAAATTGTATGCCACCATACTGGATTTAAGGTCAACAGTCAAAATTGAAAATTGATTGATCATAGCCATTTTTATACTTCTCCAATTTCAGAAGCTCAAACCCAATGTATTTCAATATGACTGCCTGAGGTCTGGAACCCATGGGCATCACCTAGTCCTCTTTTTAACACTGTACCAGATTTTTGATTTGGCTATTCCTAAAATTCCTGCAACTTCTCTGTCAGGTTTATTTAGTATTTTTAACCTCTTCCATTTTCTTCACCATTTCTTCTAGACGTATATTGAAGGTTGTGTTACTAAGTCAACTCTAAATCCTTTGTCTTAATTTGCTGGTTTTGGCTTGAAATAAATCAGAAACATCCGTCCTCGCTCGTCCATGAAACTGTTTATCAGTCAATTGTCTAATTAATTTCTAACCTCCAATCTCTGTAGTGTATATGGCAGAAAATGTGCACGTGTGTGTGCGCATTCATGAGAGAGAAAGCGATTTCAATTGGTATTGGTAGGTTGTTGCAAATATTAAATAATGACACATTAAAACTCTTGATTATTGACTCCTCTAGTGGCTCACTGAGGGCATGCTGCATGCATTAAGATGTGAAATGATTTTGTCATATTTTTTCTTTTTGTTCCTCTCATAAAGGGTGCTGCACTGAAATACATTCCCACTATCGTCAATGATGTCAAGCTGGTCTTTGATCCCAAGGAACTAAGGTAATTTCATGTTTTGTTACATATCCCTTTAATGTCATTAAAGTGACACCAACAGCTATCTAAGAGACTTAAACATTAATACAAGTGAACATGCCATTAAACAGATCACACAGTTCTCTGTGAACTTCAAGATTTCTATGTGGGAGTTCTGTAATAAGGGATCGTACAGAGTACTAGAGCAGAGCAGAAAAATGCTTAAATCCATTGCCTTTTGCAAAGAAACAAAAAGAGTAATTTGCTTCAGTTTGATTGCTTTTGTTAAAATTTCATGTGCAGATTATGTTAAGACAGGCTATTGGAATATTGTGCTTTTTCAAAAGCACCGTTTATTTATTTTATCTGCCTCTCCACCTTAAGCTGCTTTTATTCAAAATCTCAACATTCACTAGCTGTGCTCTGATGGTTGCTGCTTAAAGAAGTTCAGGTTGCCTTGGAAACTCTCCACTCAAATGTCTATTTAAGTTGTTATGTTGTCTACTACACATGTCGCCAGCTGTAGTTTAATACTGTTTTATATAAAATACAAACATTCTCTTGGATTAAATAATTAATTCATGTTCATGTTTGACCAAACAGAACATTTGACTTTAGAATATGACCATATGTTGTAAATTACTACTAATGTTATAACCCTCTAACACAGAGTTGCATTAAAAAGATGGCCACACTGACAAAAGTCAGTCAGTTACTTGTAACTAGGCTGAGTCTTAATAAATCTCAGTAAAGACTGAAGTAATGTTTTCCTAATTCACTTACAACCACTATAATCAAAAGTAGATTAATTCCATCTGTAGCAATTTAAATGCAAAGGTGTTGACAAGGAGAGCATCTGAAAAGACCCCAAGCACAGAACTATAAACTATAGTTAAAGCGTTCCTAAGTTTATGATCTCAAATCCTATTGAATGCAACAATAACCAGTGAATGATGTCACTGTGGCTGTGATGTCCATCTATCCATACAGCCTATGCACAGAAAAGAGCTGACATGAGTAAAAACAAGTAATACGCTGGTGGACAAAAAGGAGCCGGAAGGGAGGTGGGTTGCAAAGTGGCATGCAAAGGTAGCAGCAATTGTGAGCCAACTAAAGCAACTTAAATAATGTACTGTAATGTAAATCTGTATATGTGATTTGCCATAAACTCATAACAGGAACTGAGAATAGCTAGTGTGCCAGGATTGTGGATTAGACTTAAAAGGAGCTGCAAATAACGTAATTTTAACAATTTTAACTAAATTTATGTACTTTTAAGTAGTGTGTCATTTTATGGTAATTTTGTGGAAAAATAAACAATATTTCCTCATCTTACATCATAAATACGCTGTACTTTTCAAAGCTTTTTCTGCAAAAAAACAAGCAGAAAATACTGCAGTACTTAAAATTGATTGCAAACTATGTAAAATTATCTCATTTCCTATAAAATACTCAGAAGTTGGGCACTAATTAAATTTACTTATCCATTACTTAGATTTTTATACAGTTATGTACATTCAAATCCTGCAACACAAGACTCGGTACACTCAGGTCCATGATATGCCCTGCAACCAGAAAAGTAATTATGATGTAAAATGAGGAAATACTGTTATGCACCATGTAAAATTACTTACACAATACTTACATTTACTTATTTATTTACTCATATTTTATACTTACACATTTACTTATAATTTATCTTTGTTTCCTTTAAAAACCTGGCCTGCTATACACTTTTCCCAGTGTACCTACCTTAAAGTATTTGTAGGTAATTTGTAGTTCATCACCTCGTCAGGCAAGCGGGCGGATGGGCGGCATTGAAGTTTGTAGTTGTGATAACCCGACAACGAGGCGACGTAGGATCTTCAATTTGATACCACACATGTATCTCCTAAAAATATCAGATGAGTTTGAATCTGAAAAACTTGTGAATTTCATACAAGACATTACACGGTTATTACTTGAATATTACTTTGGTTATTAACTGGTAATAACTTGCTATTGCCATATTATTACCCCACTATTTCTACATTTGTTACTGAGCTTTAATAGTGCAAAAAAGTTGGAAGACAGTTGTTCAACATATTCAGTCCGTTTATTATGCTTCTTTTTTATGTTTGGCACTCACAGCTCCCTGGATTAAAAAAAAAAACAATTGCTTTGCCTCTCAGTTTAATTCACGGTTTATGGATCACACCCCTCTGCTTACGTAATATTGCTTCAGTTTCATTTAGTCAGATCAACATGTTCAAAAAGTCTCATCTAATCTAGAAACCATATACTATTCACTATTCACACATTAGTTGTAGAGAGTTTGCACCACAGTGCCCCTTTTTTGTAGATTCATTAAACTTTGTATTTGACAAGAAGTCCTGGTTTTATATTTTTCACCCACCAAAAAAAATAACGTGAGACAGCACAGCGAGCAGCGTTAGATGCTTTGTTATCATTTCGGTGGTTCAAAAGGCAATGCCATGAGAGAAGCTTTTGATATTAACTTTAATCCTGAAAGCTGTGGTCCTTATGAAACATAATGCCATAAATCACTGGCTTGGCTCATCTTCCTGTCTGAGCAAAGGTGGCATCAGCTGCTCTTGTTGTTAGCACAAACCTGGCTGAGTGGCTGTGCTGGAGGCAACTAAATTAAAGCCCTGGGGGTTAGGGGATGGGTGGGTGGGGGTTATTTCATCGACTTCCAAAACCTTGCCTCCCCTCCTTGAGGCATAGCTTGCCAGCATAATGAGCATTAGGCCTCTTCATTTATGGGGGAAAAACATTATGCATGTTTTGTATCTGTGCTCAAACGTGGATTTTGATTAATAAATGTGTTATTTGTAATGAAAACCTTTTTATGATTTATGTATCTTTTCATTTTCTTTTTTCATTTGTGTGGTTTTTTGGTTTTTGCAATGCAGTTAGGTTATATTAATGACTTTATAAATTTTTAGTTCAGTAGAGTTCATTTGCATTCATGCATCTTAAATATCGGAAGACATTCAGAATAATGGCAACGTGAGTCATAGGAACAAACTCAAAGGTCTACATGCACCCACAAATACATTTTCACGTCTTTAGACTTATTAGACGCTTCGCAGAACCTATGTGGGCATACTGTGATTAGGTTTTTAAGTAACGTCGTCATCCATTTCACTAAAATCCACTGATGAAGCTATTCTGTGGCGCTGAAAGCTTCAAAGTATTTCTAGGACTACTTTGTTCAGTATGTTTAAGAAAAATGGTTATATGCAATACCCCATGATATAATGAAACCTTTAAACAAAGTAGAAAATGTTTCAGCAAAGCAGAAGTGCCATACCCAAATAAGAATGTTCCTGTATCCAAACTCACCCAAGAAACTCAGTTATCTAAATCTTGTTTACTGTGTTCAATGCCCCAGAAAAAGAAATAAAAACCTAGTTAATGCAACATTACATGCCGTTTAACAGCTACAAGCCAAGCTAGAGAAAACAAATAGACGAGCTTAATCAGTTGGACTGTTTTTTGTTTTGTTTTTTAATTTATATTGTCCTCTTTGTGTCTCCATAGCAAGCTGTTTACAGAGTTCATCCTTAAAGTCCCTGTGGGTCGCCTGGTAAAACAGAAGCTGGACTGCCTGATTGACATCGTACACAGTGATCTCTTCAATCATCACGGTGAGAGTGCGCACATACAAAAACTGTACCCATAGTTCCTCAGTAAATTCACTCATGGTTCGGTAATTTAGGCAATCACACACACCACCTGCCTCCCCAAGGCAGCCTTGTGTGGGCTCACAGTAAAGGGTCTCTGGTAGAGTGGAGTAGAGTAGAAATTGTTCTTGTTTTCTGCAACAAGTTAAGCTTGAGTCACCTAGATGTGACTGGAACTGAAGGTCAGGGTTCCCATCTTCATAGACTTCAGGTGTCATGGCCTTATTTCTGCTTTATTGTTTAATCAGTTTTCAGTCTTGTTTCCTGTCTTTGTCTTTTCCCTACGACACAGTCATGTATTTGCACCAAAACTTTAATGATGCCCTTGAGCACCATACTATTGTTTATTTTGGTCATTTTGTAGTAATGTCACATGTGAAGGGCACAGTGTAGAGGTGGCTAATTAGAAACATGCTTATCTCCAGACAGGCTAGCCTGTGGCATCCCAGAGACGAGGCTCAACCATAGAGATGCTCCAGAGCCAAGAGTTTTGCTTGAGGCACCATGCGTTCTGGGGTTATTTTTGGCTTGGTCTTGATTTAGAGGCAAACATTCTCACGTACTGACCTGTGATTTCAACTAAAGATAAAATCCCTGTCTCAATAAAGCAGTAGTAATTGAATTTAGTTGGCAGAGAGCGACCACAGGAAGTGAAAAATAGTTAGCCACCAATCATTAGATTAATTTAGCCACTGTGTTGGCACACAATGCTTTCCTACTACTATCTTGTTGGTTTTTTGAAGCCAGAAGTGATCATATTTTCAGGAGGGGGTAGCAAGTTTTGATAGTAAGCTGCATCTGTAGATTGTGTAGATAATTAATTGCTAATTAATACTAAGAACAATACAAATAAAATACAGCATTTCACTGATCAAAACAATGAGCTGCTGAGCTACTACTCAGATAAAAGCATTCAAATGCTAAAATAAAAGGCACCACAGGAGGTTTAGTGGCGTTTTGGTGACTGAAGCTCAGGGGACAGCTGGCGGCTTAACAACATTTAAAACCCACAAGACCTTGGATGTTCCAGGGTATAAAGATGCTTATATCTGTTGTAAAGTTGGGTATTTTGACATAGCAGCCTATAAAGACTGACTCATTTTTGGAGACGGCGTCAAGCAGCAATTGAAGTATCTGCAACTACATGTTTCTTTACCTTTTCCATTTCTGTAGGTTGCTGCTTTTACACACTTATAGTGCAGAAGTCTATGTGCGCTTGTCTGCCGCTGTTCATTTCAGCAAGGCCGTACAGGAAACGATGATGAGGGGGACACTTTGTGTGGGATGTATCAGGAAGTTGTTGTGTTTTTTCCTAGTCATTAATGTCTGATATTGAGCATTATGCAGTGTAAATGTCACTGCTTTCAGCTTAATGATCTGCTCCTTACATACTTTACAAACATAAAATTGTCTCTGTGTCGGTAAGTAACTATTGAAGGCCAGTGCTCAGTGCATGGTCCTCTGGTCATTACTATTGATCTGTTGGTATAATTATGGACAGCCAAGCCCCCCCGATGTTTGCGAATGGACTGCTGGTCAGCGGGAAGAGTTGTTGCTATAATAGATAAGGATTATCCTGCTGCTTTAAAAGCATGTGTGCTGCTCGATTCTGACAACAGTTCCTGCACTGGTGCTTTGAACATCTGTAGTAGGCTCTGAGGTGCTAGCTGGTTTCAAGCTGTGCAAAAGCACTCACAGAGAGGGCTTAGTTGCCAGGAAAATTTGTCCTTTCCATCAGTATGCGACAAGCAGTCGAATTAGCCAGACAGTTTTTAAGGCGGTGTAGTAAGCTGTAATAAGTGTCTATTCCCAGGTGGTCCATAAAAGGGTCTCTTGCCAACCAAACCCAAAATGAAATGTACTGGAATGCTTTGGAGTAAATCAAGGCTCAGTGAGATGCATCTTACCTTTCTTAACATTTTCTATCAGTGCAATCTGAATGCATTCACGCATGGAAATACTTTATTTCCTGCAGGCTGCACAAGCATTAACATATTAACTATTTTTGCTGAAAAGCGTGTCTTAAATTAGTTTATTTTAGCCCCCAGTGGGCTTAATTCATTTCAAAATGACAACTTTAGAGAATAAAGAGGACATCTCTTTCTCCAAGGGTTTTATATATACGTCTGAAATTGAAATTCTCTGTGTGAAATGGAATTGGTGTGGGTATACAAATCTTTGCTTCGAATGAGAACTGCATTAATTTAGAAAGTTTTTCATTCATTCTTTTTTTTTTGTAAGTTTTGGAGTTTTTGTTGTGTCACCTTCAGTGCTGACGATGTAAAAGGAGTGTGTGAGATGGGTGCATAAATCGCTTTGAAATTGGCTCATTGTAAGAGAACAAATATGTCAGCTGCTCTCTTGGTCTGTGTTAAAGGAGGAAATTACTGTACGGTCTAAAATCTGTTTGTGCTGGAAGTTTGAGGAAAACACTCGTGGCCTAGCTTGATATAATCCACTCAGTCCACTTAAAGCACTTAAAGTTTTTAAGCAGATACACACAAAAATCTAGACAATAGATATATTTAAAATCATTTCAGGTGGCTGAAGCACCAAAATCCTTTCGCTCTAGGCACCATTGTCAGTTTCACCATACATTTTCTTTGAGGTTTATAAAACTAAAAGCTTTATGTGAATAGTGCAGGCTCCTGCGAGAAATACCATAAGAGCTGCCAGCTCAACTTTTAATCACAATCTTTTGTGCCAAACAATGGATATGTCTTGATATGTGATGTGTCTTGGCATGTTATAAATGAGATGCAGGACTGTGCAAAAGTCTCTAAACTTCCCTCATTTCTTTATGTTTTGTTTCCAAGGAGCCAGATTTTCTTGCATTTTTTAGAAGTTTTTCTTTGGAAATTGTTTTGTTGTTTTTTTTCAGTGCATTCCATGTAGATTTCCCTCCTTAGAGGAATGTGTTTTGTTGTTGTTGTTGTTAGGCTACTGTCATATAAGTCATTCAAGCATTAAAAACAGAACCTAATCTAATGTGCTGCTCACTGAGGCCTCATCAGAAATGGTCTCAGTGGTAGGGTGGATGTCGAGGAGCCATTTTTAAGAAGAAATCATTGTTAACAGGTCCGATGGAGTGATGCGTGTCACATTTTTGGTTCAAATTGTGGTTAGTGTGTATAGAGGAGTGCAGAAGAGAGACAGAGCAATAGCCTGTAGTCATTTGGAAAGCACGGTGGAGGCTCTGTCATGGTTTGGGCATGGGGAGCTTCAATTCACAAACTTATAAATGCAGAAAAGAACCATCAGATTTTGATCTATAACACAGTAACATCTGGACACCGTCTCATTGGCAGTGCCTTTATTTTTCAGTGTGATAATTATCCCAAACATATTGCCAAGGCAGTAAATGCATACCTGAATAGATCTTTGCAGAGTACAGAACAAAAGTGAGCCAAACTCCAAAGAACAAGAATTGGAAAACAATTCCTGAACACTACTTACGGAAATTGCAAGAAAGCTAAGAGAGTTCATTTCAATAAATTGCTTCACCTAATTCCTATTTTCCAGGAAAATTATAAAGAGATGAAGGGTGACTCAAGACTTTTGGAAAGTATTATAATACTAAACTGCATCTAAATGAATTGCATCAGTGCATCACTTCTTTTCCTGTATTTGGAGCACTATTTAGTTTAAATATTATTATCAAAGAGGAGCTCCAGCTTAATTATTTTTTACATTAGAATCATTAAAAGTCATTCAAAGTCCATCAGCCATTCAGTCCAGCAGCTACATGAGATCTCTTAGATTGCTAGCAGGGAATAAGGTTGTAATTGATGCACTAATCAGACCCTGTAAAATTAAAAATGACATTTTTGATTCTCCAGGAGGATTTATTTGTTACACTGCTAGTTATGCATAGTGCATCCATTACCCGTTAATTAAAAAAACCAGCATCATTATGCTTTCTGTGTGGGTCTGTGGCTTACAGCTAATTTCAGTATTACCAAAAACAAACCGCTTGTGAAGACACGCTCGCTTCTGTCAAAGGTGGCTTTGGTGTTTTTCATGCATGTCGTGCTGTATTGACAGCAATTTTGTTGTTTGGCTTCATGAAATCATCACATACTACCCAATTAGACACGCGCTACATTTAGTAAAGGAGGTCACAAAATGCTAAAGATTGTTCACTTTCTGTGGGTATTATTCATAAAGAGGTCACAGTAGTTCATGCTATTCATTAGGTTACGTGCAGCATTGATGGAAACTTATGTGTGTTTTGATGTGCAGTGAAAGTAACAAGTTTATTTTCTTCCAGCTCAATGGCTTATTAAAGTTATCTGTGAAGCAAAGAGATTGTATTGATTCTGAAATAAAATCCATTGCTTGGTGGCCATTTAGAGCAGCAGCATCTCTCCATCTTGAAGTCATAAAGATTTTTATTTGAAGAACACAATTGTTGCCTGATTCTACAACCGTACTGGGGACAATTTCACTTAGTGTACTCATTGTAGGAAATATGTTTTTTTTCAGTACTGTCTCATAGGGATTACCAGTTTACATTTCTACTTGCTATATGTTGTAGCAGACAGACAGATACAGTAGGATTGCTTTCTACTTCATAAGTCTGTTAAATATTTACTTTACGAATTGATTAATTGGCCCTGATTCTTTTACTTACTGCCAGAATAACTTCAGTGTTTGTCCCTTGACTTTAAATGTGATCCCCACACGTCCATACACAAACTCGCAATGAAACCAATGAGGTTCAATTAAAAATGTGATAAATCTGCAGCAGACTGCCTCGGGTTTGCCTTCCAGCAGTAGAGTGGATGTCAGCTCATCACTTCTGTCCTCTGTGTCCAAATTGACAACAAAATTCTCCATCGTGTTCGTAAGGAAATTCACCTTTTGATCTCCATCTTAAAATTAAATATCTTGACAGAGTTAAAAAGGAAAGTTATGGTTTTCAGCTGCTCTTAATTGCTGTGTTACTATTAAATTAGTGCAAACAAGCAGAAAATAACTTTCTACTCACATAAAACTTTGCCTGTTAAGTGAAAGTCCTCATATGTTATCTTTTTAAAACTCCAAAGATTTACATTGACACCATCACTCAATGCCTCTTTCATTAGCTCACCCAGCCAACGGTCAGATGGGTTTATGCCATTGAGATGTGTCTGTCAACCTCCCGTCCACAATTCACAACAGTTGCCCCAGAATTGAAGCTGTTTTCTGCGTAACTTTTTCACATTATTGTTTAGGTTTACTTTTGGCCATTGTTCTTTGCAATGTTGCTTCAGTTCATTGAGTTTTGCAGGCCCACCACAGCATTTCACAGGGGTTGAAGTCAGCACTTTGAAAAAGAAAAGAATCACTGTGCTGCAATGGCCCAGTCAGACATTCTGTTGTGCTTTGCATTATTGTTCTGTTACATGAACCAATTTTGGCCAAGTTTCACCTGTCAGACAGATTGCCTCACATTTGACTTTGGAAGGCAGCAGAGTTTTTGGCCGGCTGATTGCAAGACATTGTGCTAACACACACCTGAATGCTTCTGACCAGCAAACTGTGGTTACACAGCTAATCAAGTGCATTTGATAAGTACTGTATGACTGTTACTTACCTTCTTAATTCCTGTGGAAGCAGTATTGGAGTACTTTTTCACGACTGCACATCTTTCTGGTTTAAATCTTTATGGACCAGTTTAGCCAGTTTATCCAAATTTTTAGGTTTACTATTGTAATCTAAGGGGTGGTTTAATAAGACGTTAATAAGATAAGACGTTTCATGGCTGACTAGTCTTGCAAAATGATTATGGCTGCAACTGGCTTTTGTTTCGATAGTGTTGCTGTCAAGTACTTCCTGTTTCCAAGTATCTAAAAATGTATTTGAACTACAAAAAAACCCTTTGAATTTAGTGTAAGTCTCAGGGTGACCCTGCAGCAAGTACAGCTTTCTTTTTTAGAACAATAAAAGGGATTAAAAGTGCAACAGGTCAAATAGGAGCATAGCTATTCTTTGGGATTTTGGGAGCTTTTTCCCCACAGTTGTTTAATTAATAAATGTATGTTGTTTTAATTTACTCCTCGGAGATGTGGAAAAGTCATTAATAAGCTACATGTTTCTGCATCGAGTGTGTCAAGAACATATGCTGTACCGCTTCGTGTGATCTATCATCTGCTCCGTGTGTTGAGTGTCATCACGGATGTGTGTATTTATCGGCGTCCCTGCAGATTGCCGCGAGATCCTGCTGCCACTGATGACGGACCAGCTGAAGTTCCACCTGGAGAAGCGGGAGGACTTGAAGGCTTGCTGCCAGCTGCTTAGTGACATCCTGGAGGTGCTTTACAGAAAGGATGTGGTGAGTAATTCAACTCTGGAGCTTTACATATTTTTATTTCCCTCTCTAAACAGTAGCGTAATAAGGCAATCTAGGAATACTCCATAAAGAAAAAAAAAACAACCTCTTTTGACTGTGATTATTGTACTTAATAACTGTTTATTAGTATGCTGTTCTCAGTTTGTTTTTATTGCCCTGCATGCTCTGAAAGGAGCGCGTTTTACGACAGTATTAATTTACTAACATGTAGAGGTGGCTGTGCTCAGTAATTCATTTCTATGGGTTGCTAGAGGCCATTCAACACTGAATTTTATCCAATAGCATTGTAATGAGTTCTAGTTAACTCCGTGGTGCTTTGGAATAGAGGGACTATTCATTATCAGCCTAGCCAGTTATTGTATACAATATTCAGTCTTTTTTATATTATCAGCATTTTTTTTTTTTTTTTAGCCTTTTGCATTTTTTTAAATTAAAAAATGCTGAAAGTTTATTTGTTTTCAATTAATCATTTGTCAAACATAAATGTCCTTGATACCAGTTGACCTCTAGTTTAGAACCATAAAGCGATGTGGTCCATGTGATGATGAGCAGTATCAGTGTTGGTCACAGAGCCAGTTTTGTAGCCAGTAAAAGTTAAGTGTTCTCTGCCTCGGTGCCAGTGACAGCTGTGACTGCTGGCGTTCGATTTTTCAGGTTGTCCATTTTTATGGAGACTGGCTAAAAATGTCCACGCCGTTCATTTCTCCATATCTCAGGATCACCGTGTTTTAATTAGTCTCAAGAATGAACTGATTAGAATTTGTTGGTCAAAGATGACTGCCTGTGGCCATCATAACACATCGACTAAAACACTTTCTGGCTATTATTAAATGCTGTAACTTGGGAATAAAGGGAGAAATGGATGTAAACTGGAATTTGACTAGTTGCCTCTTGCATACAGCTGTGACTTATTCTTTGTTCAGTGCTACTTTACATTTTTTGCTACTTTACAGCCAGGTCATTACTATTATGAACAGTACAAATCCTTAAAATCATTACTTTTATTTAATTATTTAATTTCAGAAAATTAAGAAATGCAACTTATTTTTATTTCTAAGCTGATCAAACAGTTTTACACTTTCTATTGGCTCATTTTTTAAGCGCAAAACTCTTTCTAAAAGTTTTAAACTTGAGTCCGCGTCTCACACACACAGGTATCGGCCCCTTACCTCAAAAGCTCAAATGATAGCAGACACGCTCACAAACACACACTGTTTTAAGAGTGCGTTTGATCCTCTTCCATGTCCAGACTCCTGATGTCCTCCCTCAGGCCCTCTCAGACTCTCGTCATCGATCACGACCGTTCAGCCTCCCACACTCCACTCTGCTAGGGATTATCCACCTCTCCCACTTGCTCTGGCTTTTACACCCCTCTCTCGCTGTTTCACAAATTGCTGAATCCTCTCACTGTCTTGCTCTCTGTCATATCTGTCCTGCAGATCAGCACAACCAAGGCTTTCAGAGACTTAGATGCTCGCAAAAATACGGAGAGCGAAAACCTCTGTAGATATGTCTGTCTACTTAAATTTCATCAAACAATTTATGCCTTGTCAGCAAGAAGAATCTAACTGGATAGGCCTCTTTTACATAGCTTGATGTTTAAACAAAACTTCCCAGTCCATTCATGCTCTGCATTTGCTTGGTTGACACTGGTCTAGACCCAGGCTGAACCAGTTTATTCTCACAAATACTGTGTGCATACAGTATTTGTGAGTTGTTCAGCTGCAGACTGGATAATGTAAATTATTGAAAGTTTTGGCTGGTGTTGGAAAGATAAGCCTCCTTCGAAAAACTCCCCCACGCCAGGTACAGACAGCAATAACAACAACCAGGCGATCTGATCAAAGTCGGGGAATAATCCATGACTTGGTGTGACAGTAAAACACGATTTTGTGCAAAAGTCTTGTGCCATCTCTCATTTCCTCTCACTTCCAAGAACCCAGATGTTCATGTAGAAGAAAAAAAGAACTTTGGTTTGGTTAGACATTGGTTGTTTTATCAGTCATTTTCAGTCCAGTCCTGCTGCATAGCTACTTTTCAAAGAATGATTTGTAATTTTGTTATGCCACTTCACACTGACCTAAGCATAAAAATGTCGCCTAACCAAAAGGATGTGTCTGGACATGAGCGACAACTTGGCAAAGACCAATTTTAAATGGTATCTTTAGGCACTTTGTTGCTAGCAGCCTGTCACAAAAATACATCATTTGTTGACATTTCTTTAGTTCAGTCTATGAAAAATACCAATGATAACAGTTTGACAGGTATAAAATTGCATTTTTGCACCAAGGAGGTGATTCCCAAAGAGCTATTAGCTGACAACTTGAAATATTTGAGTAACCTGGGCAAGTGGAAGACAAAAAAGAAGGGGTAAGACTGAGGAAAAGAGCTATCTACGGCAGATGAATGGTGTTGAAAAAGAATCTAGCAAAAGCCCTCCACAGGACCTGAGAGATGCATCTAGCCCTTCAGCTTAACCATCTATTGTTCACTGAAATCTCATCATAAATGGTCTCAGTGGAAGGGTGGCTGTCAAGAAGCCATTCTTAAGGAAGAGAAATGTGGAGGCAAGGCTGAGGTATGCCAAATTACACAGGAACTGGACTGAAAATCAGTGGCAGCAGAACTTATAGAATGATGAATACAAATTTGAACTTTTTTGCTTCAAATTGTCATCGGTATGTATGAAAGAAGACAGGAGAGAGGTACAACAGTGAGTGTCTGCAGCCATCTGTAAAACACTGTGGAGGCTCGGTTGTGGTTTGGGGCTGCGTTTCGGTCACTGTTGTTAGCTGATGGAATTATGAATGCAGAAAAGTGCTGTCAGATTTTGATGTTGAGCCTGGACCTCGATATTATTGAAGCGGTGTGAGGTCATCTTGAAAGGGAACAGAACAAAAAAGTCAACATCCAAAGAAGAGCTTTGAATGTCGTTCAAGAAGCCTGGAGGACTATTCCTGAAACTGCAATAAAGCTTCCCTAAGAGTGTGAAGGGTGTGTAGAAGAATAAGGTGGTGTTGACTTTCTAGCTCATTATATTTTTACTAGAAATGGCACGATACCACTTTTTTATGTCTGATACCGATATCATAAATCTGGATATTGGCCGATACCGATATGAATCCGATATAGTTTGTTTTTTAATCAATAAAACTGTTTTCTTTAATATCTTGCTGCATTTTGTATAAGTTCATACTCAAGTTTTAAAAAACAAAACACTAAAGCTATTCTGTTATACCTGTATGCAAAAAATACACTGCACCCAAAATATTTCATAGTTCAGCAATACTGATCAATCTAATAAACTTAAACCTACTCCATCCTCCCTATTCTGGTATTTTAAAGAGTACTTAGCAGAAATATTAAGCAACCTAACTAATAGGGTTGCAAACTCCCAGCAAAAAAAAATAGGGAACCACCCTCCACCTCATGATGCTTAATTGACGTAATCAACTTTAATTTGATGCAGTGTGAAAACAAATGTCACAGAAATCAATTATTTTTCTACAATATTTAAATAGATTCAACATCTTTCTTCAACAGAACTGCAGACTGCACAGATGGTACCTTCCCAAAGGAAAAAGTACTATAGCTTACTAGGGTATATTAGACTTAATAGTTACTATATACAGTAATGGACTTCTATACATTTTACATCAGATTAAAACTTTGGGTGTAAGATTCAGATAATTATTTATTAAAAAGCTAGACATTTTAAATGAGAATAAGAAAGAAAAGTATGTCTTTGTGCCCCCTTTTCCCTGTTCATGCCCTATCGGCCCCCCTGGCTAAACTTTGCTAGATCCGCCCCTGCACAGTTACCAGCTGTCAGCTACATAGAAAAGGATCCTGGTGTAGAAAGTAATATTAAATAAATTCTAACAACAGCATATCAAGCTTAAACGTGCTGCTGTTGTTCAGCCGCTGGTTTCCTCTTTCTGGCGCGAAGTGGGCGATAGACAAGCAAGAGAGACAGACTCGCGACAGAAAAGCCAATCAGCTGATCATTAATCAGTTTCAGGATTGAAGTAGCAACAGGAGAGAGAGGCAGTCGCTCCATATATCGGTGGTTAAGCTTAACGCTGGAATGCTTTACAAACATTCAGAGATGAACTTACACAATTGCTTTACTTCTCTCTGGGATAACTTTCTCGGAGATGAAATGCCAGATTGGTAGCGAGGCTCCAAATGCTCAACCAGACCGCCGACAGGTCTCGCGCCACAGCCGCTCTATCACCTGACGCACACTGCTCCAACGTGCTACGGTTATAAGCCGAGTTACGCCATGTCGCAAGTTTTGTGAGGTGCTTTTTTGATATTTAATGGATTGGATTACATTTTTTATTTCTCTCCGATATCCAATCCAGTAATTTACGTCAGTATCGGACCATCTCTAATTTTTACATTCTTTATTTTTCCCTTACATACTATATTTCCATTAATATTTGCACCTATTTCCCATTATCCTAGCAAAACATAAAGGAATTACTGATGGCTCAAGACTTTCATCATCCTGTATTTTTTTTCTAGCTGTTCACCCGAATGACCACAATTCCCTTGAAATCTGAGCTTCTGTCAGGCCTCATAAGTTTGGACTGATATTCCATATTCTTTCAATTTATTATGTTTTTTTTATTCCTCTATTTTTAAGTGATGATATTATTCATGTGTTATGTACAGGGTCCCACCCAGTGGCACGTCCAAATCATCATGGAGAAGCTGCTGAGGACCGTTAACAGGACAATCATTTCTATGGGTCGCGATTCACCTCATATCGTAAGTGCAATTCTCTGCTTGGATACCAGGCAGTATATCACGCTAAGCGCGCGACTCTCTGTGTTTGATTTTTGTGGTTGTTTTTTTTTTTTTAAATACACATACATGCACACAATTTTAGAGGCACATGTACCGCAACCAGATTGACTCCCACAGTCACGCAGCAACCACAGTTCCAATCCAAAAGTATCATTAAAGGTAAAGCCTACCTTGGCAGATTGCTTTCACACTCCCTCAGTCTAAGAGAGGCTTTGATCTGCTCATATCTTTCTCCAGCCGGTTGTTTTTGCGCCGGCGTGTTTGTGTGTGTTTTCCTTTTGCTTTGCTTGTGTGTCTTATCCTCACTTATTACTACACTTCTGGTGCTCTGTGCTGTAATCTAATCACTGTATCACCCCACCGTTGCCTTTAGCATCCATCTTCCCATCACTCTCTCAGCCAGAGCTTGGTAGCAATTAATGCATATCAGTCATCCTGTAAATATGTAGTCTGTCTGATGTGTGCGAATAAGGCTTCACCCATTTTCTTCAGTCCCAAACGCCAATTAGTACAACTGTATTTTTAGTCAGAAATGTGAACTTCTGTCTTGCTTGACTTGTTCTGTTTCTTCCTTTTGAATAATTTCTTTATTAGAGCTGCGTGTAGATGTGTTGTATTGTCTTTGAAAATTAGACTTTTTTTTTTCATGATCGACATTCGTATTCTTACAGCTTTGTAAAATACAGCTTAGTGATGAGACATTTTCTTATGAGCCTATAGACATTTAGTAATGACAAATATTCACACCGCTTCCATCGGGGAGCACCAGGATTCACCATCACTTGTTTAAATGGAGACTTTTATTACCAGTAACTGAGCCACGCCGGCAGAGATGGATTCCTTACAGCCCGGAGTCGCCACTGAGTGATCATCTAGTGTGTTTGTGTATGTATGTGTTATATCATAGTGCTGTAATATGTCCACATCCCAGACGCTTCATCTCCTGTGTTGGGTCTTTCTTTCTAGGTTGCAGCGAGGGATTTTTGCAGCAGAAATTCACTAACTGCTTCTTTTGTCTGTCTCTCTCTCTCTCTCTCTCTCTCTCTCTCTCTCTCTCTCTCTCTCTCTCTCTCTCTCTCTCTCTTCTAAAACTATTCCGGCTATGCACCAGCTAATCCCATAGATGGGAAGCCCTCCGTTGTGTAACAGATTGCTAAGAATACATCACACTAAATAATGTCAAGCTAATGAAGCTGCGAGTTGAGCTAAGGCCGTCCCACTGCCCATTTTCTCCCAACCAGCTGCCTGGAGGGCGTCTAGGCTCCCACTTACTCTCCCACTGCAGTTCTCTAGTCAATTCATTGTTATACCAGCTATTCAAATAGTGCGCTGTCCTGCCTAGCTCATAGTCAAACAGTTTTAAAAGTTAAATCTGAAGATAGATTTGATCTCTGTAGATGTTTTGTTAGAGCCTGGGTGAACTGAACAGCTCACCGTCTCCTGTCACCATTTCCTGTTTGTTGTTTTTCCACTGAAGTGGCAAGTGTCTAAAAGGCTGTCAGTATGAAGGCATATGCAGGCCTCCTTTTCACAGTATTACACTAAGTGCATCTATTTTGGTGTCCACCTGTGGGGTAGTTGAAACGGTGTTCTTTGCTTCCAACAGCGAGTGCTGGCATGTGCCTCCTTTCTAGTTAATCAAACTACTCTACCCACGACCTGTTTTGGCCCGTGTTGAAACTATCTACTCTGTATACATATGCTGCCACTGGCCTCTATTTTACTTTGCTCCTCGAACACAGCTCGGGTTTATTGTCCCTACCGACCCCAACCTTTTGTCAGCGGCTGCCTTTATAGCTAGCTAGCATCTGCACTTGACTGCCTTGACATTTTAAGCATCTGAATATGATTTTGCATCAATGTGCAGAGTGTCCTTTTACTCAGTGGGATTTAGAGGTTACATGAAAGCCTAAGGCTCTTTTACTCAAACACATTATACATTATATAGTACTTGGGACAGAAATTGCATTTGAACTAGGTCCCCAAATGATTATTTAATGATGAATAAGGTGGGCGTGAATTTTTAAAAGCTATGAGACCCAGTTAGTGCTGCTAGCAGTGTTGTTGCTTTCTAATCAGAGGGCTGTTGTTGCTGCCTCTGGGTACAGATGCCTACTCTGCAGGCAGCTTGCACGCTGCTGCTCACACAACACCGCATCCAACCACCGACCTTGTTCTTCTGAGTGGCAGCCTCTTACATTTAGATTTATGCATTAACGTTCTACTCTGTCTCTCTCGCTCTCTTCCCTTTCTGCTCTCTCCTGGCAGTGGTGGACACAGAATGTTGATGAGAAAGCACGCAGTGACGACTTTGGGGGCGTTGGTTTTGTTGCGTGCTGTCACTGCAGTGCTACGCCTGTTAGCAACTTGGACACAGCATCATAACATCATCTCGCAGGCTGTATCTTTGCATTCATGTCCACCCTCACACAGGTTGAAAGAAGTCCTTGAATTGAATACATTTAGATTATGGCTGTAGCAGAAACATTTAGCCGCTTTCCGTGGAAAGCACCAGGTTCTCCCTTTATGCTCTTATTTCTTCTAGTTTGAGTTCCTGGATAGACGAGAATAGGAAGCCTTGCAGATAGACAGAAATAGGAAGCTGCAAATGTATTTAAAAAAAGAAAACAGAATTGATTAAAAGACTTGAGTACATATTTGACAGCTAGGTTTCCCATGATGTTGTCAAGAAAAAAAACCCCACTGCTGAACTTTTTTGTGGACACAAGTTCTCAAGACTACTCAAAACATGTTGCAGTGATACTTAGCTGCAGTGCTCCACAGTTAGCCTCATGATTTTCCTGCAGTGTGCGGAGGGAACGAACTGGAAAGCTGCAGGGGAAGGACTCTGTGTTATTGATTGACAGTATGGGGCTGACCAGCTATAGGTGCTAGAGCTTTTTTCCTTTGCTGCGTGCACTCACTGACTTAATAGTGTAAATTGCGACACGGTCATTCCAGGTATGCGTGTCTAGTTCAGAATCTGGTATTGCACATTCGCTTTATCTCTGTGTTTGGATATTTTTCTGTTCAAATATTTTTCTTAGCACCTCCTTGCATCTATCGCTCTGTCTCCTCTCCTCTCTCTTTTTTCTGCTGGCCAGACTACTGCAGAGCTCTTACAGAAAAGAAGCATAGTGAGATATGGCACTGCATCATAATGCCTCAAACATGCACTTATCACTCGCTGCACCTCTCGTCTCCTCACCTGTTTTGAAACTTTGACTGCGCATCCCTTTAGGTTTATTGAGCCTGCAACAAACCATGTTGTGATGTGTTGTGATTGTCAGCACTGTATAAACCGCTGGGACTTCTTTGCTGTTTGTCACCTTAAGACCACAGAAGACTTTTAAGTAAGAATGCACAATGTTAAACTGCAGTAGGTGTCGTGTTTGCACTCTCAGTTCTTGGGCATACCTAGTCACTCATCAAGCCCGGTGGAGTCGGCCAGGCTGTGGCTAGCGCTGACCTTCAGCAGCGTTACTTCATGCATCAGTGTGAGGGTGACTGTGCATCTGTGGGGGTTTTGTTCAGAGCTTTGTTGCTGGTTTACCTCATGTTTGCACTTCAAGACTTGTTTGTACTAACATGAGGCAGGTGCAGGTGCAGATGCATGAGCACACGGACATGCCCGAAAACAAAATCTGTATTAGAGTGAGGATGGTAAGGGCAAAGACTGGTTCCAAAGCAGGTTGGCTGTGCACAAAACACTGCTGCTTACCCTTCTGCTGTATTCTCCTCTCGTCTCAGCCCACCATAGTACATTAAAGAGATGTATGATTTCAGCGTTATCTTGTACCAGGTGTTCTGGTCAGATACTGATGTTAAATTTGACCAACAGTTGAGATACCGATCTGTTTTTGTTATTCTTTATTCGTCCAAGAATAAAACTAAGTAAATTTACACGAAATATTAAAAAAGGGTAGCTGCACTGTTTTAAAGAGTTTGAAATCTTAATCAGGGTTTCTTTAGCAAACTTAAAGTTGATCCAACACAATAGATAAGACACCAACCCTCACTTGTAGATTTGCCCGCATGTTAAAGTTGGTCAACAAGGCCAATACTGTTGCTTTATCAACACTGGTCAGTACTGATTGTCCACTGTTGGTATCAGTGCGTTAGCGAAGAATTTTCCACAGCAGTGCAGTCAGAAATTGGTTTTCACAGGGATTGTTCATCCAAATTACAAAACACATTTCCCCACTAACCCCTGGTACTAGCAACCAATGTGCTAATACCTAGCTAATACTAGGTATTAGCTATGCAGATTGGTTGCTTAGGATATGAGTGCTGCTTTATTCAAAATTTGAGTTGTTCAAAAGTACTGCATCTTTCTAGATGCTGTGATCTAATTTCACAGTGCAGACCCATCAAGCCTGGGCAGACGTATTCCAAAGCATCTGCTAAAAGTTAGGGAAGCTAATCCTTTACTTATAATGTGACTGAAGAAGGTAGGAAAAAAAGTATCATTGTGCTTATAGCTCCACAAATTAAACTCGGTCCAGATCAGATTTTGAGAGCTTTGTCGATATCTTTTTTTTATTTCTTTTTTTTTTTTTTTTTTTCATATTTTGCATATTAAATATCTTTATTTTTGTCTTTTTAAAAAAACTGTATAAAAGACACAGTATTGCACATAATAAATCAATTGCACTTCTTTAAGATACAGATAAACATCTAGTTCTCTCTTGATGCTACAGTATAACTACTGAAAGAAACCAACCTAGCATATACAAGAGTGAAGTTGTGAAATATATGTAACTAACAAAATGCAGCATGTTGGAGCTTGTGAAGGTCAAGCCAGTGATAGCTAGTAGTTTGCTGGATATTGTTGTTGTACATTTTTTTTATGTCCTTGAAACCACTTTGGCATATTTCCTGTCTTCTAGGGCAGTGGTTGTGTCTTTTAGAGTGATCAGCTATTACGTTTTTGTTTTTTCTCTTTAGATATTGGCTGTTATCCCACACTTGAAATGTTTTTCAGCACTATTTGATATTGTGTAATATATATTTACATACAGTGATGTGAGTAAGTAAAAACATCCCATGGAAACTGATTACTTGTTTAAATATCTGGACCAGCACACACTAGATCCTCTTTGAATTGAAATGGCTCCTACAGATAAATGTAGTATACTTAAAGAACATGATAACCAAAAACATACAATAACATATAAAGTAATATGTTATTATCTGTTTAAACACAAGTACATCCTCAGCCTTAAGAAACTAGAGTTGCCATCGGCCGGACAGGCCGAGTCTGGTCAGTATATCCTGGGCAACCGTTGCTCACTAGGTAAAAGTGTCTGTTCTGAAGGTTGCTGGCAGCTGCTAGCGTGCTAGGAGATATGCAGTGCTGCACCAAAAACCTCTTTGTGATTGGTCACTTTCAGGTTGCCGCGGTCGCTTACTGTGAATGGAAGACGCCGACTTGGCTGTAAAGACTTGAAAAACGTCTTGCCAAGCAGTAATAAAACTGTGAAAGGTGTGGCACAAACTGGAAAGAGGCCATTTGATTTCAAAGTAAAAGTTGTGCCTTTTGAAATGTTTTGGTTGTTGGTTCAGGAAATAGACTTTACCAAGTGTCGGGCAGCAACTTCCAGCGAGCAGTCATCAGCAAGTCAAAGAATACACACTGTTCCTTAGCGATTGGAGGGGGGGGTGCAGACTGGTTTCTAGGCCTGGGTCAGCAAGGCAGTAATTGTCTAAAAGTCTTTGAATTACTGAAATTTTTGCCAAATCGTCAATGGACAATGTTTGATGTTTGAACTTGTTCTGCCTGTTTAAGACAAGATTTAAGACCATTTCCATACACTTTATGTATACTTTTTTCAGGTCCACTTCTAGTTCAGCTTCAACTTTCATTCATGTATCTTCAAATAATCCTTTAAAATTCTTTGATATAATAAATAATTCACACTTGAGAAAATGAATGCAAGCTGCCCAGTCCCAGCAAGCAAAGTGTCCTCGAGGCATAACGACCCAGATTCACATATTGTAAAAGGTTTTTCTCTTCAAAAATGTTCTCTCTACTGTTGTGGCCAAACAGCTCTCTTGACATATCTCTCATGCATATCATGATTGTAGACATGATCACTTCAACGCTGCAAGAGTTACCTGCAAATCTTTGTGGCACCTTAATCAACATACCCTCACAAAGCCTGTGTAGGGTCTAATCACTGACAACAAACCCGGAAGCCCAAATTGTTTTGGTGTGTTAATAGAAAGTAAATTCGACCGATTTGCACTTGGGTGTGTGCATGTATGTTTCTTTTTTTTTTTTTCATTTCAGATTAGCACCTTTGCTAATGAGCACTATTTCAAAGAGGATAAAATGTTTGTCCGTCCATATCCGTCCAAAAACGAATTGTTCTTATCGGATGTTCTCACTTTTTCACATGAAGGTGTAGTAAATGCACATGTTGTTTTGGCTGTATGTAATTGTTGAACCCGCTGTGGAGTTACTGCACATGGTTTTTACTTTACAGTCGAATAGATGCAAAGCAATGAGCAGGAACTATTTTTTAACAATAATAAAGGGAAATGGGGGGGAGATTTTGTCAATCTCATTAAAAATTGTTTTAAAAGCTAGAAAATATCCTGCAAAATTCAAAGGTTGTAAAAAGCATGCAAGGCTATAAGCCTGCCACCCTGCACTGTAGAAGCCCTGGTTGTGATCAGAAGTGGCACATTCAGTTTCTCTGGCTTGGTTTCAGTAGCTATTATAGTAGCTGATACAGGATACTGCAGCAATACAATCAAAGCTATCCTCTGATACCCTTCGCGTGTGCTGAAAACCAACTATTTATTATAGTTGGTTTAGTAACAGTAACAGTTTTCTCAGTGTGTCTATGCTTTTATACCAATGAATGGGTTTTTGTCTTTTCTTGGTGTTTAATGACCTTATGCATACGTGAGGTTAGTACGAACTTTGCGATGCATGGAAACGAGTTGAGAATTGTGAAATGATCGACTTCCTTTTGCACTGTAGTGTTTGAACTGCACAGCTCCCGTCACTGCAGCTCAAATAAATACATTTTGCTAAATCTTAAAGTGGATGTATATTGATATATTTATATAGAAAAAAGTACATTGATGTTTAACTTTGCAAATATTAAGAAAATAAGTGTTCTTTCTTCTTTTGTTTTGTTTTTTTTCTTCAAAGTCAGTGGATTCAAGGAGACATTTTAGCGATGGATAAAAAGTTGACTGTAGAACTCCAATAAACATCTGATATTTTGTCCTTTAGGTCTCTTCTTTATATAGATATGAAAGTCTTCACTCTGCATGGTTAGTAGACAATCTACATATGTGAGTTATTACTCAAAATAGTTCTTTTTAATTATTCTGGAGAAAATGTATCCTGAACAGTTCTAATTGTGCTTTGCAGTACAGTGATATGCTGTTTATGGAGGCCTCAGAGCATTATGGTTGATCTGCCAACCTCTCCTGGAGGCTGGGAAGAAAGTCCCAACTGATGAATGGAAATGTGAAGGGCACAGAACCATTACAGAACAGAACCCCGTTGACGTCAGCTAGAAGAAGAAAAAATATATATGCAAATAGACATCGGGAAATCAAATTCATCTTCTCACCTTGCCGATCTCCAAATATGTTTCCTTGGTGTAATTTCACACCCTGTTTGAAGAAATTAGTTCAAAATAACTCAGAATCCATTTTTGGTAAGCATGACATTTTAAATTTTCCGTGGGATCCACACTCGTGTCTCATTAAACATCCTGTTATCTCAGAAAAGGGTTCGGTATCCAGTCAAGGTCTCCATTAATACCAGGTCTACATCCAAAAAGAAGTTGAGGAATAAACCAAACAAAAGCGGATGATCGGATGGACACTTAAATCCTGTGCACGGTGGTGGAGGGGAACATGGTTTTTTGTTGTCACAGGAACCAAAGTTTCCAGCGAGCGTGTTTCTTGGAGTCAGCTTTGGACTTGCGTTTTGGGGTGGAGGTGAAGGCCTCCTGAGGGTAAGGCAGGGGGGGAAAGTGGGTGTCCTCTGTTGGGAAAAGCCTCTTCATCAGTGGTTGTAGCTTGTCCTCCTGTTGCTTGAAATCCAGTTCAACACTGCAGCGAACAAAGAAAGAAAGGTGTTAGCTTAAATGATTGTCAGTTGCTGGCTTGCTATTAACATCATTGTCTCCAGGGCATTTATTTCCAATTTAAACAGTCATTTACGTTGGGACGGACTGAAGTAGTGTAGCAGTAAAAACTATTCAACTAAGATGAATCAAAATATGACAACTATTTTTTGAGATTTCATCAACAAAGCATCCTGTGGGCTGAAGTGGATGGAGACCAGCTGAATACTTATTAGCACACAGTTATAAACCATGGCATAGGTAACATGTACATGTGGGAAGGCACCATAAAAGCTTTGCAGCCCCACACATTTATATGTGTGAGTAGCTCACCTACTCAGCACATTACGGAGTTCTTTTATTAAGACAAACTATTATGAATATATTAAATACAGTCCAGACATGTCCCTCATTGAGGACATTGCATGCATTAAGATGCAAAGAATATGAAAAGGGAGGCCTTGAAGTGCTGAGCAGCTGTAAGTGGATCAAGAAAGAATGGAGCGGAAAAATTAAAACGACATCAAATGCTTATAGAGTATTAAAAAGAAGAGGTGATGAATTATCCAGCTTTTTTTTTAAATGTGTCAAAGTAAAAGTGAGCATGTGTTTTTCAATATTAAAATAATCAGAAGAAATGATATATAAAGGGTCTGACAGACTTTGAAAGCTTTGTCTTCTATTATAATTTAAATTTAACTCAGAATTGCAACATTTTTGGATACGGATTTGTAGAAAGCTCCTTTTTGTGCCCATTTACACCCGTTGCTTGATTCTGTTACTGTAGCCCAAATCTTCATTTTCTAGGACACATTTGCCAAATTAATCATAATGAATGAATTTCAGGGAAAGAATGATAAGTGTGGCAGTTTTATCACATTATCGTTGAAATGAATACCATGGAAATGGGATGTTATTACCCAAGTCGTATAGTTCATTTATTGTGTTCCGGTCTTTTTTTTTCATTTCTTATAATTCATTAACATTTGAGTGCTGGCTTTTATTTAATGCCTTTTATTGTTTATATTCTTCTTTTATCATCTTTGAAACCAGGGTTGAGGTTTGCCCTTAGTGCTTCTTTTAATCTTGACATTTTTTGGCTGTCGCATTCCCCCGACAATCATATTAAGCATCAAAGTTATGGCCTGTACTCACTTGACCCCTGCGCAGGCATCTGTCACGGCACTGCTCAGCCTGGTAAAGCGACCTACATTTCCTGGTTGCTTCATCTTTATTTCCCAGTAAAACCTCCAAATTTAGACATTTCTTGATTGCATCTGGCTGCTCATTTTGGCTCATTTTGGCTGCAACCACTGCTGTCTTTTTCTTTTTCTGTCTTTCTTTTGTTATTTGCCTTCTCATTGTGAATCATAGAGCGACAGGGAAGTCCATTAGTGTTTTTCCCACTCTCAGTTCAGTCTCTGGTGGTGATGTTGAACTGAAGATCATTTGCTACCTCAGATCAGAGCCTTAGTATTGATGTGAGGATGTCACCTTGTTTTATATCGCTTCAATCCATGCTCAGTATTACAATACCAGAAAAAAATAGTGCTTATAAAGAATGCGTTAATTTTTTGCTTTTTTCTTGTCCTTCTTGGTTCACTCTGTATTTACTAAGGGTTCAAGGGTATTTATCTGGACCAAGCGTCATTGTAATCCCATACTTGCAAACTGACTGCTAGGTGCTGCAAAGTGAAACTCAGATTACTGCCTCAGCTGTGCTTTAATCTGCTAAAGCCTTCGTCAGCCACTACATAAGTCAGGCTGGTGGCAAATCTGATAGACAGACTTGCATAATAGCAGCAGGCTGCCTGCTCAGATTTAAGTACAATGCATCTGTTGGGATTTTAGACTTGAAGCGATACATAGTTAGATCATTATTAGTATTCAAGGTGAATTGCAATTGCACATTATTATCCGTATAGACTCTGAAAGTGCAGTCAAATAGTAATAAGTTCTTAAATCGAGTCTCTGTAGTAAAGTGACATTAATGGGGAGTTTTTTTATGAGGAGACATTCATGTGGAAATTTCTGACACATTTGAAAAAACAGTTAATCACCATTTAAACAATGCATATATATCTGTAAGCAATATATTTTAGCAAAAAAGGAGAAAAGGAAAAGCCTCTGTTATACAAAATGTAACATTTAACAATATTAAACATTTAAGCAAAACCTACTTTAAAAAAAAAAGTAGTTATTTTGGGCCAATATGTGTTTGACATGATCTAAAAAAAGATTTTGAGAAGGAAAACAGACAAGAACCTTTATATGATCTGTGGTTCCTGGTAGTACAAATGTTCTGGGCTGTGGTTATGAAAAGGAAATGAAGGTTAGTGGAATGGAGAAGTCAAAAAGCAGCTAGAATTTCATGAAAGTGTTATGGAGAGATTTGAAACGGATAAGAAAATTCTTGCACATTTTGCAAATACAGGAATTTGGAATGCGAGGATGGGAGATCTTTCAGCAGACTGATGTTTGACACTGGTGGATCGTAGTGCAGAATGCATTTAACTTCTGTCTCGGGTACTGTTTTGCAGACCTGTATCACATGTATTCAGTTCAATTTCAATTTTATTTGTATTGCACCAAACCACAACGACAGTCCCCTCAAGGCACTTTATATTGATATCCATTTTTTGAATGAAATATAAGAAAAAATCTTTCCTTAGAGTTCACCAACTTTATCTGACAACATAGTTTCACAGAGGAATTTACTTGTCCACACAAAAAAGTCAAACATTTCCTTTGCATGTCATTACTTTCTCCAATAATTACAAATATGAGCAACTCAAGTGAAGCAGACACTCAGAATTATATAATTCTTTGACTTGAGGCTTTTATATAAAAGGGAAAACGCAGCCACTTTGATCAATAAATCACTGGCTGCTAATTACACTGGTAAAAATCTATATCCGTGTTTCTGTATGAAATTAGTGGAAGTTTGTGTGCACAAATGATTACATGTGGAAACAGCTCCGTGTTGCAAGCAAATGCACTGGGGATACGTTTAAAGAAGGAGCGCATATATTTAAAGTCATTTAAACTGTCTTATGAACAAATTTACTCAAAAGGTCGGATCAATCCATGTTCGCAACCTTTGGATTTATTCAGATTTGTGCATAAACAGCTAAAAGGCGAGCTGAATCATTTGCAGTTCTTTGTTTTGCTCTGAGCCTTTATTGGAAAAAACAAAACAAAACAAAAAGAAAGAAAAAACGTGCAGGACCTGAACTAAATGTTTAGACCAGGACATAAAAAGACTGTTTCTTGTTTGGCTCACAATTACTTTTTGATGCTCAGATTTTATCCCTGAGGGATTTTATTCATCTCTGTAAAATCTCCAAAAAGATTTTGTACTTTGAACAGCCCGTGCCTTGATATTATTTTAGCTAGATTACACCTGCTCACATTGTTTGAACTTTTCCATGTCTGTCATACAGTTGGCCCAGAGCTTCAAAGTTGGCAGCTACCATTTAAAGAGTCCTCCTTCGAGGCCTCTTGGGCCTCAAATGGCTAGACCAGAGTAGATTTTAAAGTTTGCCAAGAATATTTCCTATATATGAATAGGGATGGGTACCGGTATCGGTTCTGACATAAACGGTAGTAACCAGACCGAAAAGCAGCGCACATTTCGGTGCTTTATTTTCCTGAGATGTCATACACTTTGAATTCTAGCCAATCATTTTACGTTTCCGAGGATAGTAGGCGGGTCCAGGTACGTACGTTCTTTTAGAGCAGAGCTACAGATTAAAAATGCCCAAGGCGAAGCAGTCCAAAGTCTGGCTGTACGTCACAGCAAAAGATGCAAACTCAGCAGCCTGCAACAAGTGCTATAAGGTGATACTGTGATACTGTGCAAAGGAGGTAACACCTCGAATTAGATGAAACACCTGGCGACGCATAGCGTTTTTTTTAAAAGCCGAAAAATGCGCCATATTTGATAGCTTGCTGCGAGACCTCACACCGAGCGCATCTACTGCGGGTGTGGTGCCTGTTATCGGACCTGGAGTTAGCAACATCCCCCAAAAACCCGAAGATGAGAGTCCTGGCCCCTAGCCCTGCCAGTGTAGCAGAAATGATGAGGATGATGATGGCAGCAGCAGCCGTTCTTCTCTGCGTGAGTAGCTTAATGTTGTTCGTGTGTAATTTACGTTGAGTAGGCTAACCACGTTATTAAATTAATGCATGTAAGGTGAACTAACAAACACCGTAGTAGTTACATGCGGCTGTCTTCTTGTTTGATGGCAGATACTCTCTTCACCCTGGCCAAAAAGGCTAAAATGACCAAAGAAAAAGTGGAAAACAGTTAAACATGAGAGGTTTTTGGACAAAGTTTGTGTTTTTTCCATTGATTAAGCACTGCTTCCAGCCAAGAATGATACCATATATGCCCTATAGCTGCAGAAAAGGCTAACATTGTTATCTTTTTACAAAAAAAAACAACAGCTGAACATGAGAGGTTTTTGGACCAATTTTGTGTTTTCCATTCTTTGAGCACCGGTTTGAGCACCGTTTAAGCACCGGCACCGTTTCAAAAGTACCGGTTTGGCACCGGTATCAGATAAAACCTAAACAATACCCATCCCTATATATGAATTTTAAGTGGTCATAACAGTTGTTTTATATTCATTCTGAAAAATTAGATTTTTATCCATTCATAAATTTGCATTTTTTTTTTGTTTTTAGATTTTTTTTTATTCCCTTAATGATTGATTTTATGTTTCATAAGAACAATCTGATTCTAGTTTAGCCCTTTTGTCTGGCCCAAGGGAAGGGAACTGCACATAGTTCCCAAATGTAGTTCATTTTGTCAAACTCTGACATGCATATAAAACAAAATGCATAGGCCACTAAATTAACAGGCTCTTGCAGCTCAGATAGAAGTGGCATAGATGTAATAAACGTGGGGTGACACCGATGAAGCAAAAATGTTGAGCATTTCCCTGCATGCTTTGCATGTCTTTAAAAACCTTTAGTTATTGCTGCGATAAAGGCACAGCAAAACAGATCTTGGGAGTTTTAGGGGAAGGGGGTGCTCTAGCTTAATGCTGTGTCATTTTCTGGGGATAAGTTTCTCCTTCTACACATACACATAATAATGCACATACACACACATACAGCAGCAGTGATAGGATTTTCCTTGCTCTTCAGCGTAAGCCTCTAATACTGCTGAGGCTGTTGTTGCTTCACATCCATGGCTACAGGTGATAGTCCTACATGGACATATAGCCATTTAACCTTATTAAAATGCCGATTATTATGCTGTATTGTTGGTACAATAATAAGAGTTAATTAATGCTCTTTATGGACACTGTACATTACATGTTGCACAGATCAAGATACTTATGTGCAGTAATCTTTGCTTTGTACAGCTGTTTCCATCTGGTTAAAGGTTGTGCTTCTAAATTCTAAACTTTAACACATGTAGATTGATTATTTTAACAATTTACAAGTAATCCATGAAAGCCAAATGCTCAGGTTTCAAATTTTTCTCTATTCTGGCTCTCTATGATGTCGTAGAACGTGGACGACCAGGTTGGGCAAGGTCATTTCAGCCCCACCACTCTGGCTGTAACCTGCCCCCTCTGAAAAACTATTCTTGTAGACCCCAAGAATAAAGAATCAAGTTGGAAATGACCATAATAAGTCAACCTTAACTTCCAGTTTCAGTCACATATTAAATAATGTAAATGCAGACTATATCTAAAACAGCAGTCCCCAACCTTTTTCGCGCCACGGAACAGTTTAATGTCAGACGGTATTTTCACAGACTGGCCTTTAAGGTGTCGCGGATAAATACAACAAAATAAACTGATACGACCAAGACAAAAACGGTGGTATTTTGTAAATAAAATAGTAAATGTGAATTCACTGTGTAATTGTGTAACTTTATTAGCAGCCTCCTCCTGAAATGCGCCAACAACATTGTGAGTAACATCCTCCTCTCTGCCAATTAATGCTCTCTGTTCGCTATGGTAACATGTAAATATTTAACATTAATTATAACACACTGGAAAAGACCAAGGGAAACAGAGTTAACGATAAAAACCCTGATAACCATAAATTTCACACACAAGCCTCAACTCTCGTGGCCCGGTACCAGACGACTAACGGACCAGTACCAGTCTGTGGCCCGGGTGTTGGGGACCGCTAATTTAAAGTCTTTGTAGTAGGGTTGGGTGATTCCATCCTCTCGTCCCCCTGTGGCATCGCTATTGGATGGCAGAGGAGGTTAAAGCACACCCATTGTGGTGGCTCTATTCATCTTCCATAATAACAGTATGTGGCCTCAAGGCAAAAAACCTCCAAATGAGCTAATGTGGAACATCTACATTGGGAATTTTTTCATCCAGTAAGAAGAAATGTTTATAAGTTGACTTAAAACACTGATTGATTTAGCTTTATCGTAATTAGTTAACCTAATGGACAGGTATCAGTTGAACAGCTAAAACAGTATTAACAGACTTTAATACTGAGACAAGACGGGAAGTTTAGGAGACGAATAAGTGTCTCTGCACTTTACAGTCTCGACGGTCACATTTGCACACATTTAAAAATCAAACCAGCAGTCACAAATATCCTGCTGTTGTCTCTCTTTTGATGATGACGATAGATCAGTGTAACCTCTCCACACAGACGCACATTAACTTCAAAGCTTGTAGAAGTCTGCGCGTGAATTGTGGATGCATAGCCACGCACGCCCAAGTAAGTCTGGGTTGCAGAAGTGCAACCAGAAACTATAATGAGGAAGTTTCCGTTTATTATACACCTCATAATAATTATATCAGTTTATTGCGTCAGTGGAGAAAAAGCACAAAAATCGCCTTGATCGACAAGCCGTCGTCAATAGTTTTGACCATCGCCATCCATAGACACAACACTACTTCATAAGTCTGTAGTCTTCTGATTTGACTGTGAACCTCAATGGAAGCTGAAACTAAATGAATGATCTTTGTTAGAAAACACCCCAACCACCCTGGATACGACCCAGTCAAACTTAAATGCCGTGAATGTGATTTTTTTTTTTTTTTTTTAAAAAGAGCGTTTGCACTGACGTATAAAGTCACATGATGCAGTACCAGTTGACAATATCAGCATAGAAACTAACAATGCTGTACTCAACATAGCTTATGAAGTATTTTCATTCCTTTTCAAGCCTGATATTTTTTTTTATTTTGTTTTTAAAGTTGAGTAATACACATAGTCAATGTAATGTGATCAGACTAATCCCCACAAACAGCATACATATTTGAACAATCAAAAGTTTTTGGTTAGTCATCCACGTAGCTGTGTGTTGTTACTTAGCCTTTGTGTGAAACTGAATCTGCGCAGCTCTCAGGAGCCAGGCGAATCATACAAAGTAGATGTAAAGTGCCCCGTGGCTTGGGAACAGCATAGCAAGGAAAATTAAATGTCACTGAAAAGAGAAAAAAAAATCAGCATAACTTCATTTGGAAAAAAAAGAGAGAAAAAAAGATAATCATCTCATCTTTGAAACCTACTCAAAAGGCCTTGTAATGAAAGATTTATTAGTCTCTACCCAGCCCAGTTATCAGCAATGCCTTATGAAAGTGTCATGGGCCCCCATGCGTCACTCCGCATTTGGACTTTTTGCTGAAAGCAAAAAGTGAGGCGTTGTTGGCATTTACTGTCCCCTATCTGCCACTCCCTGGAGGGGGTTGTTGGATCAGAACAAATTGAAGAAAGCACTTCGGACCTTGTCAGTCTTTAACCTCTGTCCCTCATTTGTTCCTCCTCTATCTTTGTCTTCCTCTCTTACTCCCATTCCTTCCTCTACATAAAGTATATATATATTTATATTGAAGATAGAAAAAGAATTTTGTCCAATTCCACGTACAATGAATAATCTCTCGTTTTAACTTATTCGTTGTTATACAAACCTCTCACCTGCCCTTTATCCGTCTGGGTCTTTATCTCTCGTTGTCTCTTTCATCCCCTCGCTGTTACACATTCTCACTCTGCCTTTCTTTTTGTTCCCCTTATCTTTTCTGGGTGTGAATGTGCTCTTCTTGACTGTCCTCACTGTCCCTTCACACTATCTGTCATACCGAGGATCACTCTTGTAGCTATGGTAACTGGCTTACCACCATGTTGGAAAACATCATTATGCTTGCAGAAAAAGAGATATCTTCCCCCAGCACTGCTGTGCGGTAGGACAGCCTCGCTGCTCAGTAATTTCCATATGTTCTAATGTAATCAGCTCTTCAGCCTTTAGTGACGCTTAATTGATTTTCATAGCCTTGCACAATAGATTGGATATTTGTCCTCCTTTTAAAAGCCCATTCCTTTGTTGATTTTTTTTTTTTGCTATCTTATTGCACTGCACAGTGTTATTCAAAGAATGTTTTACCATCAGATAGTCAGTTTAATGATCACTTGTAATGCTTTGCTTCAGAATTAATCGCAGGACTCGGAAGCTAATGAGAAAATTTAACTGTTGGGGAATATTTGTAGTCTGTTGTGAACAATGTAACTCGGTGATGGGGACCTCCCAAATCGACTTCCTTAATCACAACCACTTAAATCTATCTCTGTTTTTGATCAGCACATTAACCCATATAAAAGCAATGTGAGGAAAATGAGATTACAGGCTTTTTGCGTCAAGAAGCATCAGCGGAATGCATTTCGAATCCCGGCTTTTCCGCACCATCCTGTCTATCTGTGTCTTTTTATCCAGCTTCTTTCTGTGTTTGTCTTTCATGTAGGGCTGCCACGATTAGTCGACTAGTCACGATTACATCAACTATCAAAATCGTCGACGACTAATTTAATAGTCGACGCGTCGTTTGAAGCTTTGTAAGATCCCAAAAGACGCAGGAATAAGTAGTAGGATTTAAGAGTGTAATAACGGACTGAAACAGAAGATGGCAGCACTGCATGTACAAGGATGCCAGCTGCCGTTAAACCCCAAAGAAGAAGAAACTGTGTCCCAGAATTCATAGCGCGGCCCAGCTCAGTTTCCAACAATGGCGTCAGCTAGTTAGTTTTAATATTACTCGTATTATTCTTTCTCGGTCACAAAATAAACGTTTAACATATTTTCAGGCGAGAATGTAGCTGTGTAAACCTCAAATATCTGCTCAGTTTATCAAGACACCACATACAGTGGGGCAAAAAAGTATTTAGTCAGCCACCGATTGTGCAAGTTCCCCCACTTAAAATGATGACAGAGGTCAGTAATTTGCACCAGAGGTACACTTCAACTGTGAGAGACAGAATGTGAAAAAAAAATCCATGAATTCACATGGTAGGATTTGTAAAGAATTTATTCGTAAATCAGGGTGGAAAATAAGTATTTGGTCACCTCAAACAAGGAAAATCCCTGGCTCTCACAGACCTGTAACGTCTTCTGTAAGAAGCTTTTCTGTCCCCCACTCGTTACCTGTATGAATGGCACCTGTTTGACCTCATCATCTGTATAAAAGACACCTGTCCACAGCCTCAACCAGTCAGACTCCAAACTCCGCCATGGCCAAGACCAAAGAGCTTTCGAAGGACACCAGGAAAAGAATTGTAGACCTGCACCAGACTGGGAAGAGTGAATCTACAATAGGCAAGCAGCTTGGTGTGAAAAAATCAACTGTGGGAGCAATCATCAGAAAATGGAAGACATACAAGACCACTGATAATCTCCCTCGATCTGGGGCTCCACGCAAGATCTCATCCCGTGGGGTCAAAATGATCATGAGAACGGTGAGCAAAGATCCCAGAACCACACGGGGGGACCTGGTGAATGACCTGCAGAGAGCTGGGACCAAAGTAACAAAGGTCACCATCAGTAACACACTACAACGGCAGGGAATCAAATCCCGCAGTGCCAGACGTGTTCCGCTGCTGAAGCCAGTGCATGTCCAGGCCCGTCTGAAGTTTGCCAGAGAGCACATGGATGATACAGCAGAGGATTGGGAGAATGTCATGTGGTCAGATGAAACCAAAGTAGAACTTTTTGGTATAAACTCAACTCGTCGTGTTTGGAGGAAGAAGAATACTGAGTTGCATCCCAAGAACACCATACCTACTGTGAAGCATGGGGGTGGAAACATCATGCTATGGGGCTGTTTTTCTGCCAAGGGGACAGGACGACTGATCCGTGTTAAGAACAGAATGAATGGGGCCAAGTATCGTGAGATTTTGAGCCAAAACCTCCTTCCATCAGTGAGAACTTTGAAGATGAAACGAGGCTGGGTCTTCCAACATGACAATGATCCAAAACACACCGCCCGGGCAACAAAGGAGTGGCTCCGTAAGAAGCATTTGAAAGTCCTGGAGTGGCCTAGCCAGTCTCCAGACCTCAACCCCATAGAAAATCTGTGGCGGGAGTTGAAAGTCCGTGTTGCTCGGCGACAGCCCCAAAACATCACTGCTCTTGAGAAGATCTGCATGGAGGAATGGGCCAAAATACCAGCTACTGTGTGTGCAAACCTGGTAAAGACCTATAGTAAACGTTTGACCTCTGTTATTGCCAACAAAGGTTATGTTACAAAGTATTGAGTTGTATTTTTGTTATTGACCAAATACTTATTTTCCACCCTGATTTACGAATAAATTCTTTACAAATCCTACCATGTGAATTCATGGATTTTTTTTTCACATTCTGTCTCTCACAGTTGAAGTGTACCTCTGGTGCAAATTACTGACCTCTGTCATCATTTTAAGTGGGGGAACTTGCACAATCGGTGGCTGACTAAATACTTTTTTGCCCCACTGTATTTTCAAAAGCACTCCGACTTTTTCGGAGACGTCTGTTACCCACTAGCTTAATAGCTAGCCGGGGGCAAGGCTCACTAGATCCCGTGAGAACACCGGACTCCCGGCAAATCGTTTTCAAACCCACCGCCGTCTTTCGCTACTCAGGTTAAATATGACATATAAGTCACTTAGATAACTTAAAAATTTTATTGTTTGGCTTTTTTCAGTATTTTATTTGTTCCTGAGTAAATTGGTTGGGTTGAGATTAAAATTATAGTTTTTACACAGCTGAACAAACCTCAAGCAGACAGCTGATTATCAGAAGTGTGAGATGCTCGAGAATATACTCCGGTGTCCCGTTATATTTTAGATAGCAAGGAGTTTATTGAACTTCACCGAAACAATCTGCAAATTTCATTAAAGTTTAACAAACTATCGTCTTGTCTTTATTTTTAGTTAGCACATACCTTAAACACTTAAAGCTGTAAGCTAATGATAGTTATATAAGAGCAGATGCATGCTGGTGCAATAAGCTGTAAGTTTTACGTCCAGTGGATGCACAATCTGATTAGTTGACGATCAAAATAATCGTTTGTGGCAGCCCTACTCTCATGCTTACTCTCTAACCCACCCCCAAAACTCCTCCTCTCTCCTAACCCTTCTCAGTAACAGATGTTACGTCACTGTAATAGGCAAGACAGAATATTGTTTTTTTTTCTGCCTTTTTCCTCATTCTGTTTCAATGTCATGCACATTGTATTAAGCTTTGAATCCCCAAGTTCATTTGAAAACACACTGTTAGCTGTGTGGAGGAGATAACATATTCTGGAGAAAAAGTGAGATTGAGAAAGTTACTGAGGGAGGATGAAAGAGAGACCGACCGAGTTCAAGATGGTTAAAAACGAGGAAAGTGGGACCAGACAAGGACAAGACACTATAGCAGCTTTTGTATTCTGTTTGAAGTCCATGCCCATAGACTGCAGCATCATATTGATCTGGTGCTGTTGTTATGCTAAGGTTGGGTTGGATGATGCCAGATACTCTTGGACAAATTGATTACGTTGAAGAGTGCATGGCTTCTTACTTGGCGTTAAAATGATTTATGAATCCATATTTCCAACTCTAGCCTCGAGACCAGGTATATCACATTAACATTTAGGAGTTTACTGCAGCATCATGAGAAATCCTGATATCATAGACAACTATTCTTCCCATATACACAGTGTTCCTTCACGGCTCTGCCTCCTATCCTGTGTTCCTCCACCTCCAGAGAGGTTGTTTTCATGGAGATCTAAGTAATTAGATTGCCATTTAATCCCCCCGCCTGTGTGAATACAACTGCTATATTTGATTCTGTGTCTAATCAACACAATTTACCATGCCAAGCGAGTCTCTTAAAGAAGAACTCGGGTCAATTTAACAGATTTTAAACATCACACTTAAAAATTTTTGCCCTTCATCAAGCTAAAACCCTGCCAGACCCAGACAGGGTTTGTTAAAAATGAGCCTCCTGCGTTTATTTTTTATTTTTTATTGACAGATATTCTTCCAATATACAGTCTGTATTTTTCTGCACTTCCTCCGCAGGTGAAGAATTTCAGTCGATTGTGGCAAATCTAGGAAGCTGAATGTGGATATTTGACGTTAAAGACAGTTGTCAGTCTTTCTGCAAGATCAACACCTGCAAAATCAGAGGGAAAATCTGACCTTACTTTGTGTCAACTTTATAGAACAATCAGTTTTTCTTTGGGCTTTTTTAGTATTGAAAATCTCCATACGCATGCTATTTTGAACAACTCACTCGTATGTATAATTGGCTCATATTCAAATGGCTACGCTTAATCATAGCTTTTATTGCAACTTGCATTTGCATATTTAATATCTTCGGTGGGAATTGAGGTCACGTTGATATACACACCAGGAGCTACATTTACAGAAGCCTAAAATTTTAATTATAGTTGGTTTAAAAGTGCAAACAGAATAAAAATACCCAATCTGAACACTGCAATCAAATTAAACAATTGTCATTTCAATTTTTTTTTTAAAAAAGAGGAATTTTTCACGTTTGCACCTGTCAGCACATCACTGATTAAATTGGCCGCATCTAAACACCAGAGCATTAGAAATCACATTGATGTGATGACTTTAGTAAGAAAAAACAAATAAAAACAAAAGTGTGCATGTAACCAAGCAACATAGGAAAGGTAATTTTTTCTAAGAGCCTTACAGTGAAATTGCTTTTATTTGTTAAAATTAAGCATTTTGCTACACAGTTTGTTGCTCGCAGATTGAGAGCAAAGGTTAGCAAACATCTTTGTGGTCTGGTCTTAGGAATGGAAAGTGGAGAAAGAGCCTATGTTAGAGGGAACAGGGGTGCCTATTCTCCTTGGCCAAAGCTCTGCATTGACACTGTACATATTAACTATATATAAGAGCGAAATCTCATCTCAGGAGTCAGTTCTATTTCATTCATTTTTTAAACCATTGCCTATTAATTAGTTCTGTCTTGTGTCCTTCAAATTCTTTGCCATCAGTCAGCTCAAATCACCCCATCGTTCTGTCATTGAATTGTTGTTAAAGCACCGTTCTTGTTGTCAACCCTGCGGCTATGCAGAGGACCTGCTGGGATCCTAAAATATTTTACGTTACAATGCACCCTTCCTGATCTCACACATCAGAGGGAACAGAGTTATGCCCCGCTTCTTGATTTTCAGGAGCCGATTGAAGTATAGCCAGAGGCTTATCAGTTATTGAGAGCAGTAGATAGAAAATGATTATAAATGGCTTCTCAGAGGAGAAAAGTAGACTGAGTAGAACAGCAGTGACCACTGAAAACACTTTTATTGATTGCCTCTCACCCACCTACTTTTTAAATCTCCTTTCTTTTTCCATCTCTTCCCCATCTCGCTCGTTTTGACCGTTGGCAGCTTACTTCTTGTAATCACCAAAAACAAAAACAGCCAAGCTGTATGCGCATACGCAATTTAACGTTGTGTCTTGCCATTCTAACTGTGAGTAAAGAGCCTTCATGGCGGTCATACTGAGCGTGTAAGAACATGGTACAAGCTTGACTTAATTGTCATGCCCTACAAGGACTCACGTAGACTTAATAAATGAAATTTAGCAGCAATCTCAGTTCGGTAGGGCACTGCGTCTTTGGAATTTATTTCAAAGTTGGGCTTTGATTAAGTATTGCAATAACTTTTAGCTGGCTTGTTGTGAGTTTGTGTATAGGGATTCATGATTCTTAGAGGCTATATCTGAGAACCACCGCTGAATTTAGCATTTTTGTATTAGAATTAGATATTCTGAAACCACCAACAGAGCAACTAAGCATTGTTTAACATACAAGCATAGTGCCTCCAAATTAAGTTCAAAAGAAGATACTTTCTCGCCTGGTTGACTTTAGACACGTATATTAGTTTTCAAATAAATTGAACTTTACATTTAAGTCATTCAGATTTTTAGTTGGCTTGGAAACAGCGCACTGTGATGATATTTCATGATGTGTGGACGGTAATTAATTTCACCTTTTGCAACCCTGTGCTCACACGCTCCATTGCATTTATCCCCTCTACTCAGTGAATGAAGCAGTGTGAAGGGACAGTATGAGAATCAGAAGAAGACGTATAGCTTAATGGACAGCGTCGCGTGTAAATGTCACATGTCCCCATGCGCTCATTAGCAGCATTCACATTAGTAATAGCCCTTCCCCCTCCTCTCTGTGGTGTCTCTTTTCCACCTGTTCACTTTCCCTCAAGGAGAAAGAGCAGGGCGCATTTGGATCATCGTGTCTTTGAAGAGGAATGGCTACTAACCTGTAAATAATGCATGCGCTGTTCCGGCATGTGTCACAGTTGGCCGTGTCCTGTCCGGTTCGATAGGAGAGTCTGCGGGGAAGATAAGAGTCGTGAATGAGTAATTACAGGACTTGTTAGGCTGCTCCCTCACACCTTTCTTTCTCATCTTATTTGTCATCCCTCGTTAGCGAGAGCGTAGTAAATGAGGGTGATGATGAGGAGTCACACTGCCCTCCTGACTGGCCCGTGCCTGGTAGCCAGGGCACGGTGTCAGCCATTACTTGTGGTTGACTGATTAGTAGTCAGATAAAGCTAAAGGGTACACAAGGTCAGTTTGTGGCCTGCGTTTAAAAAGGATTTTCGTTATAGACTTGTTTCAGGATTGTTGCAATACCTTCCAATTATATTGGAGTTTTTCATGAAGTAATAACAAAAGTACTGTTGGGCTGTAACACTGCATTAGTGTAATTATCATTTAATCGGCTGATTATTTTATGTACATTGTGATAGAAACACGTATTTAAACTCCTAATATATCAAACAGCGTTTATAACCCAAATGGTTCTTGGCTAATAAATTAAGTAATCTGTAGTCAGTTTTTATCAAAATGAATAAAGGTTTTTAACACAAAAATGTTTTTTTTAACTGGGTCTTTATTACTTTTTAATGCTGAATTGATGAGCTCCTCCTACGTTGAACGCTAACCCTTTTTACTCACACGAAAGAAATCCCTTCATTGATTAATCCTTTCTGTGGAGCATATTTTTGTAAAGCAAACAATCTGAGTTATAACCTGAAAGTAACAGAATCGTTTAGGTCCTCTAAGGAGATGAAATTGGACAATTTTGGTTGAGAATGCGACCCATTGACGTTTTATAGTTTGCCTCAATTTTATAGGCTAAAAACTAAAGTACTGTATTATATGATGTGCTTTATGTTGTTATCAGATGTTTTAACGACATAAAACAGGAAATGCTGATTAAAGATTATTTTCTAAAGGTTAACTGATATGCCTGAATTAAGAGCTTCAGTAAGCTTAAAGGATTTCTCTGGCATCTGGAAATGTGAGTAGAGTATTGATTTCAATGGTGTTCTTGTAATTGATGACTTAATAGAATGGATGCAACTTTGGATTTTACCAACACTATTGACAAGAAGGCAATTCTGTGGGTGGTTTTATGGTAATTAAACTTCTGCATCAGAAGAAGCAGTTTGTAAAAGTCTTGAAACATTGCTCATTTCTTTAGATTCTGGGTAGAAAAGGGTAAAACATTGCAGGAATGAATTGAAAGATGTGCAAACATATAGGGAACTATATAAGGCAACAGCCGAGATTGTACAATTCTAACAAGCCTGGAAGTCAATAACTTAGTATGTCCACCTTTATTCTTCTAACACAGCCTGAACTCTCTTCGGCAAGTTTTCCTGTAATTTCTTTAGTAGTCTTTGGGAGTAATTCTGCAGGTTACTTGAAGGACGTTCAAAGATCTTCTTTGTTGGCTTCCTTTTGTTCTCTACTCTTTCAAAGTGATGCGACACTGTTTCAGTAATGTTGAGATCTGGGGAGGTCAGTTATTGACTGATAGGGTTTTGTTGTGTGCTTTTCTATTCTGGTATGCTTTAACTGCATTGGCAGCGTGTTTGGGCTGATGGTTATGATGAAAAATTAAGATCTAGATTTCCACAATTTTTTAGCCAGATCCCCAGCATCACTGGCATGTTTTACAGATGGCTTTAGAGAATCCGTGTTAAGACCTTTGTCCTCCGTACCTAATGATCTAACCATTAGGTCATTAGGACTTTTTCTTAAGGACATGACTTTCAAATTAAAAAAAAAAAAAAAATTAGGTTCAAGGACTTCCACTTCTTCTTTTATTCTCCATTTTTTACAGTTTCCTTTAATCTCTTAAGGGCACTCAGCGCACCATACAGATGTATGTGATGATATATGACATAAGTCTTCGGCAAATATAAGGTCTGTTTTTGTGTAGACACAACACTGGATCATCCCTTGGGTTAAAGGCCTCTTTTATCCTTGAATGTTCCACAGGCCAGCATTCAGTAGCTTAGCAAGCAAAACATTGCTCTAAAAATGGAAAGTAGTCATGTGTAACCATTGGACTGAAAATGAATGGAAAAGCAGCCAAAGAAAAACTTTGAAAGATCTTCGGAAACCCTGAAGAACTATTCCGCGATATTACTTTTAAAAATGACAAGAATACCAGGCTCCATAGAAGCAAAATAGAAATAAACGAGCAGAGGTTCAAGACTTTTGCACAGTTCTGTTTTCCACATAGAGATGCCATGCATAATTTTTAATAGCTGTGCTTTTCTTCATCAATCACTGGCAGGTATTTGTATGTCATCACGCATATTAGATACCACTCTCCTGCTAGCCAAAACGGCTTATTTGGGTTATATCAGTGCCAGCATCAATAACGCCGTGGTACACAGGCATGTAACCTTTGAAACACAGTTTAAAACTTGCTTACCAGTGGATCAGGTATTTTTATCTGTCAAGGTTTTGAGATGTCTAAGGTTTCTCTCTTCACCCTTTCTGTTAGAGCTCATCCCAGTGATGAACAGCTGCACATTTTTCCAGACAAAAAAAGGCCTTTGTTACTCAGTTTAATCAATAAAGCATATGAAAACAGAGAGACTGCTCAGAGTGGGGTCTGTGGATTAGTCTCAGTAATGGGGGCACTGTTTCTGGAGAGAGATGTTGCTTTTGAACTTTCAACAGTATTGTTTTGTCAAGTAACACATCAGCTAAATACCAATAGAGATTAGCGAGAAGATGTTTTCTATTCTTTGTGAGGTTTATTTAGATGTGATGATGCTTTCACAGACAGTCAGTTACACATGTCTGGTTTCTCAAGTGAACCTCAATGTAAAAGCCACTGTGCTCCATTCCTCATACTTCTAATGGCCAACTTTTGCTTTTCATCCTCAGCTTTCATCTTTGCAGTAGAATAGCCGTTTTTCATTTCTCTCACTACTACTTTTGCCAGGCTACCCACAGGCTGCGGCACCAATAAAAATTATACCCCTACCATAAATTTCCCCTCCTTATCTACTGCACTGCTTTCTGCGCTGTGTGCTCTGACAGGTATATTGGAGGTGTTGACATCAATATTGTTATTTAAGACTGTACCAGACTCGGGAAATGGGATGGATGCAGTGATACAAGATTTACGTTTACATGTTTACATTTGCAATTGGGATTACTTGTAATAATAGGCTTGGAAGTGCAGTGCAGTGCATTGCAGTGAGGAAGACCACAGCCACACTCGCTTTTCGCAAGACGAGTCAATCAATAAACAACTGATGGGTTACATTGTCAACTGAATTGTGGTCTTTGAACGACTCCCCTATTTTCTGTCTTTCTCTAACCCTCATGCTGTCTAGGTCTCTTTCCCCCTCAATCTTTCATAACTCCTCACCCCTCTCACACTGAGTTGATAGGAGAAAATAAGAGAGTAGAGCTCATTTCGGCACGCTTCCCTGGGGACGCGAAGCCAAAAGTGCCATTAACAGTATATTTACACACCTCCCTCGATTTTGCTACTAGGTGAAGTCTCCCAAATGTCACCGAGTGGGTGGGATTCCAGGGGCATAAAAACATGCACACATACACAGTGCTAATAGACACACTAGCAACAAGTCCCCATGAGTGTGATTAATTGGGTCTGGGCTGCCAGCACTATCTGATGATACAGCATTATTCCCAAGCTTTGTGTTCTAGGGTCCAGCCAATGATGTACTCTAGAATCCTTCCCACTGTCACGCTCTATGCTCTGGGCAAGACTGTAGTCGAGGGACAAGTGTCTGTGTGTGTTTGTGCTTTTCAGAGTGTTCCCTTTTTGTAATAGCTTCTCATCCCCAGTCTCGTCAGACTTTATAGTCTCAAGTTTTTAGTGGTTTTCTTCTCTAACTGTCTCAATTTTTGTTAATAGCAAAGTCGAAGAAGTCATTTTCAATGCTGAGGGACTGGAATTGCTATTCCAATATATAGTTTTTTGGAGGAAGTAACACTTTTGATGGGAATAAAACCACTCCAGTTGAAACATCAGTAGCAAAAGAGAAGCTACAAAAAAGGGTTAACTTTCATATTCACCAAAGGATAAAAGTCATCAAGCCAATAGGAAAAAAACAAAACAAAAAAGCCTTCTATGTCTTTCTTTCAAGAAATATGTTGTTTTGCAAATTGTAGTTTCTTTAAGATCACTGCTAGATTTTAAGGCACATAGAAGGCTTTGATGTCTGCCATGTTCTTGGGTTGATGGAAAGCTCTGTGCCCACCTGCTGCCTGCTGCACTCTCCGCCTCTTGAACTCACTGGGGAGAGCAGCAGGCAGACTTTTGTAGCTTCTCTTTAAGAAGTAAACAGTGATTTTTCTACTGTGCTTTTGGTTTAAGATTTGCACTAACAAGACCCTCAGAGGATGCTGTCATGCGATATATTTCTGTAAATGTAATGTACATCGCAGATTGTTGTTATCTGGAAGGTCCTGGCTGCACATGGGAAAGATGGTGCTGACTCTTGGCTTCAAACTCGCTCCAATACAGCTGGTGACATCACACCTCAATATAGTTACATTTCAGTTTGGGGCATCCAATCAGAGGAGTCTAATAATTTGATTGAGTTTGTGATGAATTTGTTTTGATGTGAAACTGCCAAGCAGTTCGAATCCACCACCACTATGTTTTTCTCTGCTTGCTGCTTTTTTCACGATAAAATCTGAAACTCATCAGGTTATATGTAGTTTTGTTCTATTTTGTAACTGTATCCTTCTTTTCTTCCTCCTAGACTTTTGTCTTTTGCACCCCTATTTTCTTTCTCCTGATGTCACACAGATCAGGAGAAACAAAAGATTTTTTGCATGAGCATCACAGCCACTGTAGACATGCACACATAGTGATTAATGCAATAGTTATAAGTTATATGACTTAATATAAGATGCAATTCACCTATAGCCTATGGGCAGTCCTATTGCTTGTGTCAGTGACATTTACATAGGGGGTAAGTGAAGCTAATGTAGTGTGAAAAAAGTGACCTTTGAAATACAGAAATACTGTATTTACAGGACAAAGATGACTATGCTTGAATAGATAAATAGAAGTTCACTTAGCCTTGGATGGATTACATGGGGCTTACACTGCTCGCTGGCTTTAGCTTAATGTAGGAAGCACAATGTGAAAACACAGTGTCTTTGTGTATGTGAACAGATGGTGCCATTAAAGAGTGCTCACTTATTTTTGTCTATGAAAAGCTTCTCCTCTCCTTACCTCCCCACTTCCCACCTGCCACTTTAGACACATCTGATAAGTCAGATGTGCTCGGCAACACATTGAAAGTAGTGTCCCGAACTATGTCACGCGTGTGCTAACTTTTTCAATCGCATTTTTCTAAGTTTGCCAACTAGGAGATTAAAGTTGCATTGTGCAAGACTGAAGGAAGATAATTGCCTTGTTAGAGGGTTGCAAATGCTACGTGTTGTGTTTGAAGTTGAAATTGAGAATTGTTTTCTTACACTTGGAAGTACTTGTACTTGTGTCCTCCTTGTTTATAAGCTTGACAGGTGCGTTTTGGATATGTTGATTACATGGGGTTTCTCACTCCATGCCGTAACACGGCTACTGGTCAAAACAGATAGGGATCTGGGTGCCGAGCCCCAGCAATTCTCCCAACAAATTGCCCATTTTGTTTGCCTCGTCCGTTTAGATAGCATCAAACCCACTGAAATAGAGGATTGTCTATCTGCAACCCTTTTGTATATACTCAGTATTTTTTGGACAGTAAATGGCTTTTTCACAGGCTGTGGCTTTTTCACATGCCTTGGACTTTTCTAGATAAACTTATAGTCTGCTGCTGGATAAAGCCAATCGTTAAATTTTGCGTTTAGTATTTTCCTTAAGTAATAAACAATCTTAAATTTAATGCCATTCTGTAATTTGATGCCCTGCTTAGAATAATATTCATGTCTTGAGCATTTTAGTGTTAAATTACTCAATTAAAAACTGAGAGAGCATTGCTTAGCACTGGGTTTGTGAATGAAGGTGACATACACAATAGCAACGTGTGATTTAAAGCATGTACGTAATGCAGCAGCTGCACTATATCTAAGGAAAATTGTCACAAAAGGGCATTGCACTGTAATAGCACTACAGGGCACATCCAAGTGAAAGCCACATCACCACAGCTACAGTGATGCTCTTTTGGTGCCTCAGTCAAGGCTCTGCTGAGCAGCTGTCACACTTATAAGATTTTTACTGTAATAAAGAAATAATGTGTCACACCAACATTGTATTTTTGTTGTTGATACTGAATCATGAACGTGTTATGTTTCTCTGGTTTTGTAATATATTCTTCTCTGTTTTTATCTGTAGATTTATAGCATTCCTTTGTGGCTAACATAAGACCCGCATCAGTGTACGTTAAGTAGACAACTCTTGCTAAACCAATCAATAGATGCTTTTGTTGTTTGTTTTTCTGTGTTGCGTGTTTTGTAATACATCTGTAGTTCCATAATTCAGCCATGGTTGGCCACTGGGTCATTTTCAGTGCTAAATCGATCTTTGGCCTTCTAGCATAAAATTAGTTCTGCTCAGTTCTGTACAGTCAGTGTTACCAATTTACATTCTGGGGAAGAGCCTTGGCGTGGGACCGGTACTGTGCATCTGCGGCAGGGAGAAATAATCGTGCATCTGTACACGATTCGAGTGAGATGGCTTACCCTTCTCTGTGGGCCTCTCCTTTTTCCAGTTCCTGGATGACCCCCAGCAGCACCTTGATGGTCTCTTGGCTGGAGCTGATGAGATTTTCCATGGCCTGGAGCTGTGCTTTAACGTCCCCGTCCTGATTCATAGGCACTATTTGCTTACAGGCTTCCTGCGTTTGGTCGGTTGGTGTTCCATCAGCCTCACCGCCTATGCAGGGTGACAGAGGTTCCTCCATGCCCCGTATAGGCCGGGCAGATAACTGCCCCGTGTGGCACTGTGCCTGTGTTTTACAGCCTCCACGGGATCGTGGTAACGTCTCACTCGACAGCCCGTTGAGCTGCAGGCCTTTCTTTCGCTTGCTCCGTACAGATGGACTGTCCAGGCACTCCACCTGGGTGAGGGAGTTCCAGGCGATGGGGCCCGTAACCTTGGAGGCCCTGTCCGGCAGGGTTCGGGATGAGCCCTCCTCCAGATTGAGCAGCTGCCTCTTGGCCGAGCGGTCTGTGTCGGCCTCCCTGTGTTGTAATCCTGTTCTGGCTCTGGAAGGTATGCTGCAGAGCTGGTACTCTGCCTGTGCTCCAGCTCCGCTTCCTCTCGGTGTGTCTGCAAGGCAGTCTGTGTCTGCAGTGCAAGTGAGCAGCAGAGCATCAGAGCACAGGCCATCAGGTGCAGTGTGCTGCTCCACTGTGGCAATGCACTCATTAGTATGGAGCAGAGCCCTGGTCCTCAGGACTCCGCTCCCCCCACAGGCCCCCTCCTCCTCCTCATCTAAACCCTGCTCAGGTGCCTTAGACTGCTTCACCTCCATGATAAAACCGTTATTCTGACCTTTATAAGTTTCCACAGCCGCCACATGCTTAAAGGTATGTCCTTTTTTGCGTTCGAAGGGAAACGTCTGATACCGTTTCTTCAGGTCCGGTGACGTCTGAACACCTGTGCTCCTCGTGACGTTAGGAATCGATCTGCGTGCAGGGACAGTCATGTATTTGCGGTATGCCACTTTGTATGACATTGGTTTGCCACTTTTCCCCGCTGCCTGCAACTCCGCCTCTCTTTGCTCGTTCTGCGCCTCGCAGATGTCCTTGAAACGCACTTGCAAGGCCTTGTTTCTCTTCCTCACCTGTCGATTGGCTTCCAGGGAATACTTTACCCCCAGCGCCAGCGAAGCGGAGGGCACGGGCGCTGCCTCCGAGTCAGACTCTGAGTTGGTGAGCATGCATTTGCCACCCTCCTTGCTCACCATGTTTCCTGAGAGGCATAGAGGAGAAACACTGTTAATCATCAGTAATGAGGGGCTTAGACAAAGACCCTTGCCTGACTATTACATCCCACTCGATAAAACACACATTCTCTCTTAGCTTAGGGAGAAGGGAGGAAACAGTGTAATTAAATAGAGCTAAAGGTATATGATTAAAAAAAAAGCTTTTATCAGACACTTCACATTAAAATGAAACAAATAGACATTTTCAGTGAATATCTTTGAAAAGTTGAGGTTGATATTTGATATGCTTTCTTTTCTTTTAGAGCTAAAGGTGCCGCTTAAACTATGGAAGTCCGTTTTTCATATGCATGTACCGCAGATTTCGTTCCCTTTTTATTTATTTTTTTATTGCCCGATTTCATGGCTCTTTTATGCTTGGCAGTTATTTACCGTTTATTTACTGAATCACAACTCAGTTTAGGATGTAAGGGTTCCCCAAAAACTATCCTATCAAATTTCCATGATACATTTAATTGCCTCTGTGAAACTAATAACTGCAGTTTTAAAATAATTTTCCTTCGTTTATCATTGTCAGTTAAAGTGTCTTTCATAACGACTTCCTCCTTTTCCTACCCCACTTTCTACATTTATGAGTTATTTGCGTTCGCCTTTTGGGTTGGTTATCAATCACCGAGCTTACAATATATAAGGATGATGTCTGATTTTCCTTTCCGTGGTTTATTAGCTTCAGCATGGTTCTTCACTGCCTCACCTTTCCTGCTCAAAGTTAATAATTAATTCCCTGAATATGAAAAGTAGTCTCTTTTCTGACTTAACTGAGAAAATGTTAAGAAAAACATGAGGTTGACATCTGCAAACAGACAACTCTTTGTCAGAACGCTGTACAACAAGCCTCTGAGGAGAAACAAGCGGAGATAACGAATTATCTTTCCTTAGTACCACAGGTATGGTAGTGGGATCGTGACTCTGCAGTGTGCCTCTGAGGCTCTGACAGAAATATATTTCACCTTCTGCCTCCCCATTTACAATAAGGAAACGCTCCACGCACTCATATAGATGCTGAATCAGATAGGCCAATTATCCTTCTCAGCTTATCTGCCATGACTGTTCTCTGTCACCAGCAAACGACTTCCTATTTCAAACCTGTCTGTTTACTTAGCTGGGAGCTACAGAACCGTTTTCTTTTTTTTCCCCCATCACTGTCTTCTTCGCCATCATCTATCACTCCGTAATATTAAGTTAGCACGCTGGGTCTCTGGCTCCATTAGGCGACACCTATTTTTTACTGTCTCACCTAACATCTAGCTTAAGAGTCTTGTCTACAGACATTAGTCAGTGGCATATGTAAAAGTGTTATAATCATTCAGTCATATTCTGCAAAAAGTGCCTCATCCTCAGTTGCTTTTTCCTGCAATGAGAATGAGAATTTAGTTTAGCTGTGAATTATATGTTACCCGTTACATCCTTTGTTTACCGGATATGTCACGCCATATGGTATAATTGTCATTATCATAGGCTTTTCTCATAAAAGAAGCTGATTTTGATCGAAACAGACAGATTGACACTCTTCCCTTGAAAACTGGTTAACCCTCCTCCAGTTGTGTAATTGGGGAAGTGAGAGCAGCATGCACACATAGACAGGGTTGAGATGAGATGCTTTCTCCTGTGCAAACAGATGTCTGTTTGATTCTCAGCAGATGGGTAATTACTGATGTGACCAAGTGACCAGGGAATACAATCTAATGCAGTTTTTTGTTGAAAATGTATAAAAGCCCAACACGGGGCGTGTTGGTAAACTACAAAAATCCTCCGCTGTTAAGATACACTTTCCACTTTAACAGGGGTATTTAGTGAGTAGCTTTTATTTACTGTGCATCCTTCAAGAGCGGATGTTATAAAATACTCCACAGCAAAAGACTAAAAAGCAAGTAAGAGACAGCAAAAGATAATAAATGCAGACAACTGGATAAAAATGTAAGGCGGGGGGGATGCAGGATGTGAGAGAGCGATAGTTCTCCCTGCCCTTCACGCAAAGGCAGAGCGGGATTGCCTCATAATTCTCCGTCGTCAAGAGCAGAATGTCAAAGGTCATCGATACTACAATTTTAGCCCCAGTGTCCCTTTTAAGAAAGGATTTCTGTAACCCTTCACATAGAAGGCTTTAAATATACATTTTGGTGCCGCTGCATATAACCTGAACCATAAAAACATTAGATTTAAACTGTAGCCAAAACTAATGATTGAGAGATTAAGGATATGCAGCCAACGTGATGGGCTGAGGAAATTTAGAAACTATAACCTTAAACGTTTGTACGCTTCTGGCTTTATTAAAAAAAGAAGAAAAAATGCGATAATTAAAGATGATTGCAGAAGAAAACCACTGCAATTAGTTCTTAGTAGCTCTGTTATACATGCAGGAACCTGGGCATATTTGTTTTATTAATTAAAAATGAATTCTCACTTGAACCCAGTGAAGGGAAGGAAAATTAGGGATGATGTGCGAGTGTCAGGTTTTTTGTTTTGATTTTGTTTTCCATTCTGGACCAACCAATGTACGCGTGAAATGAGCTGCAATAATCAAGACAGGACACAATTAAAGTTTGTACTAAAAGTTCCAGATTTTTGGGTGCCAGTAAATGTCTGATTTTTCATAGATGGGATCGGCTTTGAGATGTAAGATTCAAATTCAATCAGTGTCAGAATACCAATGAAAAGGTTTTTAGCAAATGATTTGATATGATACTGACACCTCTTGCCCTGCGGATACATTTTGTATTGATTTGCAATGATTCTTTCCTCTGCTGTTGAAATGTCCACCAGTACCATAAACGACCCAAGGACAGGTTTTTCTTTATTTTTGTTCCTCAGCTGCAGGCTTATAGGTACAGTGCAGGAACTATTAGTTCATTATAAGAAAAAAACATGATTTTACTCTCTACTGATCATATCACAGTCTTTGTGTAATAGTTACATACGAAACAATATATTTTTTCCAATCCTGCGCTCATACAACACTCGTGTCTCCTGATACTTTTTACCACATTTAAAAAGTCATTTAAAATTCATTTTAGTTTTATTTTTTTAATACTTTGTTATGTTGTTGTTGCTGCTGCTCTTTATAATAACATATAAGCTGCTGTAACAAAATAATTTTGGGTAAAAAATATATATAGACATTTTGTAAATATTTTTCCAGTATGTGGAAAGAAGAAATGATCAAGAAGAAGCCAGGGAGATCTTTGTTCAGTTACCAATGCAAACAAGTGTTACACTTGTTATCACAAAATGTCCAATTATAGCAAGTGTAAATCACATAAAGGCTCCTGACCCCTTTGCCATGAGGCTGATTGAGCTGTGAACATTCAGGAACTTAAAGTGGAAGAATCAGTGCCACGTACAGCACCTCCCAGTGAATTATTCCCTCTCGTTATTACCCTGTTTATCCCACATTTAAAAACCCGCAACCGAACAAAGGCAGATAATATTTTTTTAAATTCTTTTGACTACTTGCCACGTTACATTTATTCCCAGAATATATCTGTTTGCTCGCTTGGCTGTGTTCCATCACTGTCAAGAGACCTCTCCATGTTTGTTCAGTGGATGACATTTTCAAAGAGAGTTTAAATCGCTAACCTACATTCCCTCTCTCCAAATGAGGTCAATAAATACTTCGGTGGTATTAGCTAGGTCTAAATTAAATATTATATTTAATATGTGCAAATTTATGTATGATTACATTTCAAGATGTCACCCTGTTCTGAGCCATTAGGTAGGAATGTAGTTTGTCAGCACAAACAGCAACAGTGTTGCTTCTCTATTACTCTCTATCCCTCCTTTCCTATGCGGCGGCATGACAACGTGTGCAGTTTTCTGATATTGTCTCGTGTTCACATTTACATTTGATCGTATTTGACATGTCGGCACCGTAGGATGAATGATGTGTTCCTGGCTCCCCGTATCTGATTTGTTACCCATTGGGTGCAGACACGGGCGACTGCAGCAGCACTCGTATCTCCCCTCCAGCTGCAACACCACCCTCTGGCCTTTTGCATAAACAGGATGATTCAGCACGCAAGGCTGTGACAACTGCCTCTTGTCATATGGTGGCTCCGGTCCTTTTTTTCTATTTAGAAGCTAGTTAGTGAAGTGAAGTGACCCACAATTTTCTACCCTAAAAAAATCAAAAACCCAGACCTCACAAGGTCACATGCGCATAGCAAAGCACACTGACATTTTAATACTTGACCTGGTTTTAGCAGCGCCGCTGTCATAGCTGTCACGCTGGCCCTTTAGGTCACCATTTGTGGAATTTCTAGGGACACAATCACATTTGGCTAAAAGCGAGCCTGTTGAGCATTGCGAGTCTGGGGCGATATTCTTCCGTTTAACAATTATATTAAGTTCTGTAATGGTTCGAGGACAATCCAGGTTACCGCAGTAATGCAATTCATTATTGTGGTATGATAGAAGAAGTTAGATAGAAGATAGAAGAAGAGAAGTGGTGCGCTCAGAGCACGTCCTCGCTTACACAGTGCACCTTACATTAAATGGAACCCCAATATTTGCCCTATTTAAAACTTTATACAAGTCACTTATTTAATGAATGGCAGCCTCCTAATTTTGGTTTTGCTCTCTGGGAGGGCATCTTAAAAGGTGGAAATTTCCGTGTCCTGACTGCCTGGGGATTGAATGTTTACCCTAACTTCGAGCCTGACTAATTTTGTTTTATCGCTTCTGCTCTACTGACGGGAAAATTCATTAATAGGGTATGCATCACAAAACCGGTGAATTGATTGAACGCTGGAAATGCGGCTATACATGTCAATTAGGATGCTTACATTGCTGCAGCTATCTCGTTTAAGCATTTAATGGTATGTTTCTATTTTGGGGATTTCCAATCGTGCAGTCTTTTACATTACAGCTAAAACATACGCTCGGCAGAGAATGTAAAAATATTTTCCTGGCAGCTTGGAACAAGTAGTACAACTCTAAGCTATTTACTCATATAGTAGATGACTATATCCTTTTACTCTGAGACGGTGGGGCTTTTTAGAGCACTTAGTTTCAATTCTGAGAAATATTGATGTCTCCAGTACAGTGATATTTTTTGCAAAATATGCTTCCCTGTATGTAGCATTGATCTAGGAAAGGCTTGCTCATTTTGGGGTGAACTTGCATGCACAGACTCAGCCCTCCACCCCATTCAGGACCTTTGGGGTGAACTGGAACGCCATCTGCGAGCCAGGCCTGGTCACCCAAGCAACATCAGTGGCTGACCTTGCTAGAGCTCCCATGGCTGAATGACAGTTTATTCCTCCAGCCAGCTTTCCACATTTTATGAAAAAGCCTTCCCAGAATACCAATAATTGTACTTTTTATGTACATATTAGTGTATATAGCTGTGTGTGGCACTACTACCATTAGCATTACTCTTTTGAGTTTTTCAGGCTGTATGAGCTTGAAGTTTGGTATTGAATTGCACTGCAGTTTTACACTATTAAAGGTCATTGTGATCTCAGAGGCTGCTTAAAGGAATGAGTGGCAGTATCATCACAGTCATGGACATTTTCAACTCTTTAATCTAGTCTCATCTACTCCTGCTTTGTTTCCCCCTCTCTCTCCCCCCCCTCCACTGTCATAATTATACAGGGCTTAGTGGTGTTTTGCAAATTCTTTGATCTGCCTCTTAAGAGCAGACGGATTACGCAGTAAAAAGATTGTACTGGTAAGGTTATTTGACAGTGTGGGTTTATTGCTGGGTTATTATTTTCTGTCTCTTTGTGCCGTGTCATGTGAGCAGGCTCCCAAAATATTAGGGAAGTGCATTTTCCTGGCATCACATGCAGGAAATCCTTTGTATGTAAACAGTAGTTTACTGCTGTGGCATTGCACTGGAAATGGCTGGATTTTATGGGATTGGTTTCAGGCATGTTTAATTCAATGATGCCTCCTTCCATTAGTTTTTTTTTTCTACATTAGTTATTACCTACATTATTATTTTAGCAATGAATAAATATTATCTGTAGGATATTTTAAAGCGTAATATAAAGGCGTATTTTTCCCTGTGACGTTTCACTCCTGGTTACAAATCATGTTGAGTTTCAGGAGAATTAAAATTCCACCCATCATCTTGGATAACATAGCTTGGCTTAAAACCAGATCTTCTTAAAGTGGACCGCAAGCCAAATGGCTGATTTAAAATGATTTAGCTTACTCCAATAGCGATGATAATAATATCTTAACTGCAGTATTTGTTTCGATGCCAGAATCCTGAAATTGTGACAGAACCAATCCAGATTCGCTGTTGATCCACGCTGATCACAATATCCTTATTTTATATTTCTGCAATAAAAAAAGTTGTTGCAGTACATATGTTATTTTTATGCATTGAGGTTTTTATTTCTTCCACTTAATGATCCCAAAGTAAACCATGTGTAAGTAAGACATTATATACACAGGGTTTAAGCATGGTGCTAGGAATAACTCACAAAAGAACATAGCGTACTCTATGCTGGGCTGCTGCTTATGTGGATCTTCTTATCCTCGGCCTGTAGCCCCCAGACTTTGTATCCTAATTATTTTTTACGCACTCTGTCCCTGCTGAATTGAACTTAGTTGGCTTTGCGTTGTGCACTTGTGCTCAGGTAGGACCTTGATTAATTCTCAGAAAGTCTGTCTATACGTCACAGGCTACTCTAGAGGGAGATCAGACCTCAGGATCTATACTGCAGAGACTGCCCGGTCTAATCACAATACATCATTGCCTCATCACCTTTTTTTCTTTACCACCTTTCTGCAGAACATTATATCTCTTTTTTTGTCTTCATCCCCCTTTTTTGTACTCGTCTTCTCGTTGCTTTCTCTGTGTGTTTTTCTGTCTCTTTGCCTTCTAGACTGAGGTTTCAAAACTGATGGGTAACTACAGAACTCCCCTGCTGCTTTCACATTCCTCATTGTCATCCCTAGCAAAGAAAACAATACCCACACATATACACAGCTACACATGAAGATGGAAAAGACGAGAAGAAACAGGTGCAGATAGAAAGAACACAGGGCTTATACTCGGCTCGGATATTGCAGATTGAACGTGGGTAAAATAGAGACAGAAATGAAAGGGGAAGATGAAACCATGGAGAAAGATCCATCAAGAAGAATATTCAGAAACCACAGAGGAAACAACAGCTAAAGCCATTCTGTCTTGTATCATTCGGTCAGCTCAACTGAATCTTAAAAATATTGTGACGACAGTAACATCAAAGCAGTGTCACAGAAAGGGAAACTTGATATGTTCTTTGAAGAAAGTTTTATGTTTTATGGATTTTCACATAAAAAAGAAGGTTTTGTGAGGGTATATTTCACAGCACTGACGTGTGATGAGACAAACAAGTTGGTTTGAGTGACAGTGTAAATAACTATTAAGGTAATGACTAAATACTTGGGACATTTGTGGTTTTGCTAACTGTTCTGGATACAGCAGGAACTGTGGATACGATCTTTTGGCAGATGTTAGCTGGTGAACAGAAACCTTTTTAACAACAAAACCTAAAATGTTTACAACACATTTGCTTACCTTTTCTTATAAAGGTCAAAATTTGGGGCTTTTATGTAAATGAAAATTTAATATCTGGATTTTGGGATGTTGGTCAAACCTGTTTTACACCAGATAAAAACAAGAGAGGGTTATTTCTTATAATTAGTAGACTTGTTAATTAAATATGAACTTTATCCATATAATATATAACTACATATACAAATTTATATACTTTTTTTAAGGGAAAGTTCTTGCTGATTTCAGCAAAACAATGCCGAGTTACATTTGGCGTGCATTACAACACCATGGTCTGTTAGTAAGTGTTTCTATAATAAACTGGCCTCGAATCCAGACGCGTCACACAATAATTAAAGTTATGAAAAAGTTATGACAAAATGATGAACGAGACCCCAATTTTTTGAGAAAATCTGATATCAGAAGAAAAAAGTAAAATATTTCTCTTTCAGAGGGTCTTCTCAGTTCTCAAGCTCTTACAAAACACTGTCAAAAAGAAGAGGTGATGTAACACAGTAGTAAACATGGCCTTGTCCCAGCTTCTTTTTTTTAGCATGCCGCTGGCAACAAATTCAAAAGGCTATATTTAAAAAAACAATAAAATGTTATAATATTTGGTGTGTTGTCTTCCACTATTTTTAGGTTTTACATGATTTGCAAATCACTGTAGTTCCCCCACTGATCACCATAGTGAATAACATTCCTCGTCTTGTTACAGTACAGTGTTATACTGGGAAACATTGATCCTGGCAGTGGATAGCACTTTGACACATACCACTCATGCAGACATCACCCATCATAGACTCAGCACATCCCCAGCTGCTGAGTGGGCCTTCAAATTGTAGAGTTTCCAATAACACTGAACATTTCCTATCCCAAGAGGTGCCCTTTTAAATCCCTGAGGAGGTGAAGCTGCAATTGGTAGAACAAGGGGTAGCTACACAATATTTAGTTGTTGGTTTTAAAGTTTTGTCTCATTTTTGCCTCAAAAAAACAAAAAACTCCTCTTCTCCTGCAGATGAATAGGAAAGCACATGTTTCACACACACATACACTTGCAGCAACACTTAGGTGAGATCAGGTGTGAAGTGCCTCCTTCTGTATTCATGTGATGTACAAAGTCAGCCACACATGTGCACACACGATCCCGTCTTCAGCGACAGACACGCACAGTTCACCCAAACTGCATTACGTTGCTGTGGTCCTCCCGGTGAAAATACTCATTCTTAATGAATAATCCTATTAGCACATGAAAGGTAACATCTGGCTTGTTCCAAAAGCAGTCATTTTTTTATAGGAGAGTCATTTGTTTTCTGGATGAATGAGTACCCCTCCCAGTGAGCGGGGTGATGGGAGGTGAATGCACACTTCACCACTCGTTTGGAAACGCGTGTACTTTTTGCAGGCCACCTCTAATGTTTTTTGTTTTGTGTTTTTTCCCCTCCCTTGTCATTTCTCCCTTTCTGTGTGCACACGTAAAAGCTTTAACTTTGTTCCAGCTTTAAATCTCCAGGAACCTCTCTGCATTTGCACTGATAGGACATAGGTGATGGCCTGAGCGTACCCCTGTCTTGTGTGTTTACGTGTGGCAGTTGTCCCTCTTTCTTTTTCTCTGTAGTATTAGGTGTTGCTTGATGTCGCGGATTCTTAGAAAGAAAGACTAGCTTTGAAGCATTTGGCCATCACATCCATTACTCCTAGACTGTCATCCCCCAGGTCTCATAAAGGCATCAAGCGTCAAGGTTAAAGTAAGACAGCCAGTTAAAGTAATCATATTTTTTTTTGCTTTTTTTTGGACTCTCATCTTTATTCCTACCCTGTAATTTCATATAATGGAATTATAAAAGCAAAGAGAAATTCAATATCCTCTCCTGCCTTATTCTGCTATTCCTTACAGACAGACTCTTTCCCCCTCGCTCTATATCTCTTTCTCTTTCTCCATCCATCTTTATCTGTTTCCCTCTGTCTTCTTCTTAGTGTCTGCTGAAAGTGAAATAGAGCATACAGGAGATTGTATCAGAGCGCTGATGTGAGCTGTGGTTAAAGGGGAGACAGAGCGATAGCAAGAGGTTTGTAGGGATGAGTGGGACTGACATGCGTTTTGTGTGGCAACTGAAGGACAGTTGAGATGTGAGGGCTCTTGGCAGCCCTTGTTCCCTCTCACCCCCTAAACACCGGCAACCCAGTGCCAGCATCTTATCACACCACACACACAAATGCACCAATAATCTTTAAGGAGATGGTGACTTCACCAACTCCATTAATCTAGATTAGTGTCCAGTGGAGGTCCTTCATCAGATGCAGCCAGCTGTGTGATGCCCAGCTTTCACTACGTGTTTCTCTGTGCTGCATGCTCCCTGCTTTTAAAACACTGCTGCAGCCAAACGTGGGAAAGCAGCTTAATGCAATAATTCACAAATTCTTAATTTGAACATTGATATCAGCGTGTTTTATGTAACTCAGCTCACTTAGCTGAGAGGAAATGCAGCATCATGCAATTCCTCATACGCAAGCACTGTTTTAGCTTTTTATGCCGCTTCAGTCAGGTAAAATGTGGATCAAAATCCTCTTGGAAATGAAAAACTAACCTTCGAGATCTGATAAATGTCATCAAGCCTTGGCATTTAGTCCACCCCCTCCCCTCCCTCCAGACGCAAAATTAACCAATAGTTCCAATATTTTCATGTGTAAAGTTTTCCGAAGTGAGTAAATTGTCTGTTAAAGTCAGCACCAGCACATTCCATAAGCGCTCCCTGAATTTTCCCTTCACCCGAGCAGAGGCATCTGAGTGTAAAATCCGTCTGAGATTTACCTCCTTTCATCTGTCACACAGATTTGATATTTGATCATCTGACTAAAGAGAACATTTTGACTGAAAATATTCCTCGTGGCTTATCCAGGGCTCAGTTCCTCTGAGCAAGCAGATTTCTTGGATTTCCCACTCCATAGGTTATATGAGCAGACTCCCCCCCCCTTTCAGATGCAGACTAAGAGGTGAAATGGAGGAGAAGACAAGAGCAGAGAAGAGCAACTTACCTCAGACTGTGAATTACTGACGTAAAGGATGTGATAGCCTAGATCCCTGGTTGTGCCCATGCATGCCTGTTTCCTCAGTAGATCAGAAGCGAGCTGGAAGAGGAGGCTATGCCATGGCAGAAGTTAAAGAGGACAGTCAGGCAGTGGCACGCAGGTGGAGCAGGGGCAGCAGTAGTTGGGAGTAGTTGTTGCACATCGGCGTCTATGATCCAGTAGCGTGAGCCTCCTCTAAGCCCGAGACAGAGTCAACACTCCCCCTCTTTTTTTTTTCTTCTCCCTTCTCTCCACCCGGTCTCTTTTCGTCTTCTTCCCTTTCTCCACACGGTGTCGGCAGGGGCTTTCACTCACTCACACATGCATGCATGCACACACTCACACACGAGCAGGCACACACATACTGTGGCTGAACTCCGGACGGCTCAGCGACGGAGCCCACGCAGGCTGAATATCCCCATCGTGCCGCCGCAGTTCTGCTCTCTGGCTTTCTCCTCTTTTCTGTTTGTCTGCCTCTGAGCCTGTGTGTGTGTGTATGAGTGTGTGTGTGAGTGAGAGAGAGTGAGAGACAATGAGAGAGAGAGAGATTAAGTGAAAGGGGGAGGGAACATGAGAGAGAAAAAGAGAGATGGAGAGTGCAAAAGGGAGGAAGGGAGGTTGCAGTGGAGAAAGTAGAGCTTTAGTTTTGGCTACATCTATCAGGTTCGTGCACCATCCATTTATCTTATAATGTTATAAAGCAGTTATGTCAATGACATCACAAAACCATATGCACATCTTTACCTCATATCCTCGAAGCCTTGCTTTGTTTGTCAGGAGCAGAAATAAATACCAACTTTGAATGGATTTGTTGAGGGCCACTTTACCTCACACACAGACCGATGTTTTTGAGATTTGTCATTTGTCACACCTGTGTTTTTGGTTCTTTTGAGTTTCTTGGCATCCGTATATTGATGCTTGTCATGTGTTATCCTTGAAGTTTTCTTGCAAGTCCATTCACCTTCTGTCATCTCAATTTCCCTACAGCTTTTTTCTTTGTGCGAGGGGAAAATTTCATTTGCTTTCCCTCCATCCCAACTGCCTATTACAGAGCTTCTATTGCCCGTTCCCCTTTCAGGTATTTATCCATCTGTCACAGGAAAATACCAGTTTTCATAAGGGAATATGCAGCTTTATTTAGGCTTAATTGGATCTGCGGTGCATTTTGTATTATTTAGTTACCATAATGGGGAAGGAGGGAAATAATACACTCTGTGAAACCCTGATCATGTAAAAGTGTAGCCGTGTATGCTTGGTCGGATGTTTTTGGAACCATAGCTCATCCTTATTCACTGACAGGGAAAACCCAACTTCTGCTTTAAGCCTCAGGTACCATGGTAATGAGCTGCAGCTCTCCAGACAGCAGCTGCTGTGAAGTAAGTGTGCGTGTGTCTGTGTGTGTGCACACCTATGTGTGAGCATTTATATAAATATATATATTACAGGTACCAAAAGCAAATAAAGGGCACACATCTTTCCTTACCAAACAGGTTAGAGAGTCACTTCTTTCTCCGTTCATGCAACTGTGAAGTCAACATTTGTTACTGAGGGCTAGAAATCAACGACTAGGAGAAAATGTAAAAATATGACATGAAATTTAAACAGTTGTAAAACTTTTTGAAATAATAACATTCATTTGTAAGAACGCTTCAATAAATGCATCCATCATTTTTCTTAATAAATGGATGTATTATGAATAAGAAATACATTTAAAACGTTCCAAACTGATTGAATGAATCCATTTGTAACAATCTTTGTCTAGGCTGGAAATTAGAATTATAATTTAATCAACTTCATTTAGTAAAAAGCAAGTTTATATAAAGCTGTTCTATTTAATTACCATTCTATTCTATTTTTGTTTGTTTTTTTATCACACTGTTTTTCATGTACTGGATCACATTTAACGATTTTTATTCAATCATGGAAATACTTCCTGTGTCACCGTTAAATGTCTTTTATCCTTGACAGCAGGAACACAGTTCAGTTTCAGCCTGAGCCAAATGAGCCAAGTGGACAGCTGAGTCATTTGTGGCAGAACAGGCCCAAAGATTTTTATAGAATAAAAAGGAGAGATGTGTATGACAGATATATTCAGTTCACATTTACATTCATCAGACTTCCTTCCCGTTGTTTATCGCCGACTTACGGCATCACAGCTCTCGCCACAAAGTCCTTTATGACACACAAAAGAAGGTTTTGCTATTCTTTTCCCCCCCTTTGCCTCATCTCACTTTTCTACAACGTCACATAAAACACCCCTGCCTCCCGACTGACTGCACCTTCCAGGTGCTGAACGCTGCTCTCACAGCACGGTTTTATGAGTCGGGGTTCTTGTTTTGGAATGACAGTAACGCATCTGCTTCACAGCCTTGTTACTGCTCAGCCAAGCAGCGAAAACCTGCAAGTTTAACACAAAGAGAGCCGCATTATGTTTGTAAAGATTTGACCTTGGAACATCTCAGTTCTTGGAAAGTGTTTTAGATTTGAACCCAGGGTAATGGCATTTGTTTAATGGGTAGAACTCCTCTGGGAGATGATGTCTACTGTTAGTAGGAACAGAATAGGCTTTGCCATTTTCTTTTATTGGAATCTGCTCTGCGATCTGCTTGTGTAAGCAAACTGTTTCTCAGATGGATAAACTGGTGGCAAAGGACAAGTCGCTGGAGTGACTCTCCTCTCGTATTGATTTCATTACCTCAAAGCTAAATCCTCACGGGCCTCCTGTTTGATGTCCTTGTCCTTACATGCACACTATAGACAGGACTGTGGTCAATGGAAAATCCAGACCTAGTTTTTTTGCTTAGCCTGTAAATAGATTTATTGATTGTGTGATTTGTAATTTTACTGTGATTGTCTACTATTGCAGTAAAATCTACTCTTTGCTTTCATTATATAGTTCTGTTTTCTTTTTAATATTTCTTTGGATTTGGACGCTGATATCTCTAGAATTTGGCTACCAAATAACTGTACCTTTAATAACATCACATGATGTCATTAAAGGTACAGTGTATAAAATCTCACCACTAGATGTCAGCAGATTGCAGTTTGCAGTCAACTTTCTTACCCTTCCTCAAGTCCTAGCTACGGTGGCTGCAGTAGTACAAACATGTTTCGGTCATCCAAGTAAGATCATTGATACTAAAATTTGGACTTTACACCATAACGGCCGTGTGTTTCTACTACTGTGATTTTTAGGACACTCGAGCCTAACACCAGCTGTTGTCTGATTAACTGAGATTCGTCACTCATCCAAGTGCTACATCCAGATGAAAGGAATCAACCTTTTGCGATTTACTTACCTGGATAATTGAGCATGCATCAGCAATTACATAAATGTTACAAAACTAACTTATAAGTTGTGCATATGTGGCTGGTCTCTAGCAACATGCATAAAACTCGATTAGGCGGAACGACGATGTCCATCTCAGCCACTGTACTCAAGATGATGGGGCAACATGGCAGCTTCTGTGAACCGATGCCCTCTCCTTATGTACTTTTAATGGTTTGATTCTAAATTTATGAGTATGTATTGGTTTGTTGGAAGACATAAGCACAAACCAATTTATGTATACGGTACTCTTTTTTTCTATTCAACAACCTCAGAGAACAACTTAACTTTACCTTGAGAGAAGAGACAAAGTGATAAAAACCAAATGTTAGCATAGATTGGAAGGAGCAGTGAAATGCAATGAACTATCACCGTACTTGAGTATATTTACATAAATTGTGGATTTTTGTTTTAACATTTTAATGTAAATGTGCCTCACCCTGTGGTCATGCCTTTGTCCAGAGAGGTCACTGATTCGATAGGGCCGGATATCTTACTGTCACTACTCTCAATGATTTTTCTCAGGTCGAATTGCTCTCACACTAATTGCCAAACATTTTGTTAGCATTACATTGTGGAACAATTGTTTGATTCGTTTTTTTTCCTTTCATTGTAATCCTTATTTACTAAATTTGATCAAGTCAAGTGGCTCAAAGAGTTGGCAGTTCGTCATGTAACCGGAAGGTTGCCGGTTCGAGCCCCGGCTCGGACAGTCTCGGTTGTTGTGTCCTTGGGCAAGACACTTCACCTGCCGCCTACTGGTGAGCTTGCCTAGCTTGCCTCCACCAGTGTGTGAATGTGAGAGTGAATGAATAGTGTAATTGTAAAGCGCTTTGAGGGCCCCGAAAAGCGCCATATAAATGCAATCCATTATTATTATTATAAGTCTTTTGACAGAAGACCTTACCTGTTCTTAAACTACACATTACCATATAGCATACTGCATACTAATTTAGATTAGTAGTCACTTCTAAACCCTATATACAGTTTTACACATTGATTATTTCGATCACTTCATCCTTAATAACATTTGATTTTTAAACAAAGTGTCAGGGCATCTGTGGTGTGTTTCGAACAGACTGTGCATTGTGAGCTTTAAAGCTTCTTCCAGAAATCTGTCTGATTTTCTGTCTCTGCCTCAGGCTCACTGACCACCAACAGCTAATTGAAATCGTCGACTGTCTTCAACCGCATTTTTTTAAAAGCTGGTTTTAATCTTTAATAGCAAACAGTTTGGGGTCTCATGGCGTCAAAACATGGCAACACATTATTGACCTTCGCTATCCCACTCGTGCTCTAGTTCATCTCCGAATCTGTCACACTGACCAGGCAATGGTCGGTAAGATCTCATTCCTTTTCGGTGGATGATGCGTGTTTGGCAGTAGAGACGGGGCTTTCTTGTCAAAGAAAGTCGCCTTCATTCAGTGGGTTCCCTATATAAATTAAATTGTTCAAGGAAGTGTATTGCTTTGATGTGAAAGTGCTTCCTCAAGCTTGTCTTAGCCGAATCCCATCTGAAATAATGAATTAACGGGTCACTTTCATGGCTGGCTGCCCAGGTTTTCTGCACATATTATCTACTGTCAAGTGTTTATCTGGACATCACCAAGCACCAAACCCACTGCTGCAAAAAAAAAAAAAAAAAAAAAAAGCAAATGAAGTGTGAATGGCTTCAGCTGGCTCTCCAACTTGTTTCCATTGGCTGACACTCCTGCCTGCCACCTTGTTGGCCTGATGTCGGAGCCAAGCGGGTTGGCTGAATTGTGTAGCGGTGGCCAAGTACATTGTATGTGTCAGCTCTGCCTGCGTTTGACAGACCAGTGTGAAAAGTGCTGTTGTCTTTGGTCCTTTTTTTGTTCTTTTTCTATTCCATTTATGTATATTTAGTTTCAAGAACATGGATAATATATGTTTGTGATGAAGGAATCCATGACCTATAAGTATAATATGAGTATAATAACAGAAACTTGTAATTGGACATTTTAAATATAGTTGACGCAAAGCTAATTTCTGGATTTCTCTATCTTTTTGCATTCCTTCTAACCTGTTTTTCTCTTGTCAGGCACTACTGATGCCAGTCATCTTTTAATTTGAATTCTCCTCACAAAATCACCTCATTGGAAATGTTTGAATCTCATCTGCAGCAACCCTTAATGCTTTCTCTGAGCGAGGAGGCAAAAGGCAAATTGGGGAGAATTTAAACTGGAATCTTTTTTGTGTGTCGTTGGTTGCGTTGCACTTTCCTTACAACCTCCGTGACTTAGCAGCCCAAATCACTTCTGCTTGCATAGGTGTCGTTCTTATAAGATTAAATGGCATGGTGCCCATGCGAGGTTTCCTGTGTGCTGTTGTAATTTCCATCATAATGAGCCAGTAAAATCATATTGCATCAAGCTTGGATCTAATGGAGAGGAGGAGGGAGTAATTTGGATCCCTGTTGGTCATCAACCCCTCGCTCTCATCTTTTTTTCCCCTCTGCTATTGTGTCAGTTTTTCCTCGTTCAGAGACGCGTTGAGGCTCTCGGTACGACTCTATATACCGCTGTGCCATTTCCCCACTGGCTTAATTAAAGGCTTAAAACAATGCTCTGTTAATAGGGCAGCCCTTCAGAGCAAACATCAATTTTTGCTCCTCTGCTGTCAGGCGCTAAAGTGAGATGAATTATCAGGGAGATGCAAGCTAGAGAGCTGCGTATGATGGATCAGGCGCTGCCCTCTAATCACCGCTTTTTCATTTCCTCTAAGAATCTGTTTCATTTGCCCATAAGACAGATATGGAGGCAGGGTTTGGGAAATCTCCAGCTCCTAGATTCAGTGATAGATATCACCTGTAAACTTTTTGTTGACTGTTGTTCAGACTGAGAAATTGTTTCAGTAGATAAATGAATTGAGATTGACGGCTCAGTTGGCGGCCATTAAATGACTGTTTCCATAAGCGTCATGAACAATTTGGTCTTGTCCTTCTGCTGCTTCATCATCTCCTGCAGTAGCTCAGTGAAGAGGCTAAAAGTTATGGTTCCTTTCAGTTTGAGGCCATAAGATTAATATTTCCTTTTATAGATTAAAAAAAATGCCTTGCTAGCATGCACAATGTCACATTTGGAGAGATTGATCAGTAATGATGGTGCTCTATTATCAGCACCCAGCTCACTTAATGAGCTATCATTATGTTGAATTACATAAGAAAGATGGTTAACTTATAATTGGGTAGTATTTTAATTGGATGGGCTGCTTGTCTTTTAGATACTTTTGAGATATGTCGTCCTTTTGATCCGAGCGCTCTGTGATACCATTTGCGTTCTGGCTTTGGTTGTCTATAATTTGTTCCTGATCATTTGACTGTAACGCAAACTATCCATCTTATTACTCTTTAAAAAATCAACAACCAGAAAAAAAAAATGTTATTTAGATATAATAGAAAGTGCAGATCACTATAAATTCTTTCATCTGTTATCTTAGCTTCAAACAGGCTTTGGATTATGAGATTTGTTTTGCAAAAACCAGCTGATGTACAAACCTTTGACATTAACTTGTGTTGTGTTATGAATTTACTTTTGCTCTACTGTTACTTCTTATACTTTTACATTCTCTTCACCAGAAATGGCAAATGCCAAACTGTTGTTTTTACATTTTTCATCCTGCTAATAGTTTGTTTTTTCTGGCCTACACTGCTTCAAAGAGCTTTCAGCATAATTCGTGATTTTAAATCCTTTTGATTTCAATTTTCATTAATATACAGAGTGTCATTTTACCCAGAATATTTATCATAAAATAACTCCTTTTTATAAAGTGTTTAGTTCAAATATTTTCAACCTTCGAGTTTGAATACAAACCCCACAAAACATGCCGGACGTGTCACATAATTAAAGTGACCCTGTAACTAAAATGCAAAAAGATATATTTCATCATTTCTAAACCTTTCAGTTTCTTTTCTCTTAGTTCTTGTTATTTTTTTTTGTGGTTGTTGTTCTTCGTTTTGTTAGGCAAGCAGCCCAGTAAGCTGCATTTTCTATCACTTCCTCCTCTGCAACTGGTCTGTTTGGTGCTCCTCAGTGTGTCACATACCTTCTCCCCTCTATAACAAAATCAGAAAAGATTGGCCCACTTCTTACCAGTGAGGGACACTTTTTTTCTCTTTTCTTTTCTGAACCTTTCTTCTCTAACGCTGCTTTATTCGACTTACTTCCATTCTTTTTCTCCCCCTATATGAAATAAAAGAGTTGTCATGGCAACATTACTGGATTCATCCCAGTGATAAAAGTGAAGAGTTTGGTTGGTTGGCCTCTAGAGACCTCCTGGTTCCCTCCAAACACACATCTCCATTGCTCGCGTTACGCCTTAACAGCTGGTGTGACTCATGTTTCTGCCTCGCATCTAGATCTTAATTGCTGCACAGAGAGCCGTCTGTATTTCTTTTGCTGGGAGCGCCTCTCCCTGTGTACCACGGCAATTTGGAAATATGGTTGCAAGATTCCTCACCTGTATTTAATTTTCCATCAGGATTTGCCAGCTGATCCTAGTGCCTCCAGCAGAAATTGTATTTGTTTGGAAGCTTAAGATCCATTCATGAGCAACAAATTACAAGAATAAAATCAATAGTAACATTGGCAGATATATGGCTGCGCTGTTGGCAGTCTTGATTGAATGTTGGTAGTGAGCTTTGGGGGGGCTTATGCTACTGTATGCAGCCTCGGAGCCTTATGGCAGTTCCCACAATGAGGCTTGCAGCATGTACAAAGTTTGCTGAAGGCTCTTTATCTTGGAGATTCATTCACAGTTGAACATAAGAAAAAGAACAAATGTGGGATATCCTCCAGCTCATCCAACCATTTGAGTCTGTATGGGCTAGGGTGTTGCTGGAGCATGCATCAGTGACTGCTGGCTGCTTTGAAGCTCCTGTGACATTTATTAGCAAACTCTAATAAACAGTGTTGGGTTCGTTAGTCAAAAAAACATTCAAGTCATCATTTTTTGGAGTAATACATTACTTCTTTGGAAGTAAAAACACTACTTGTTAGATTACTTTTGTTTTACTCCACAGCATCATTCAATATCTGTTGCCAGGTAATTACCACTTAATTTATGCATGTAGAGGAGGCTGACGTGTTTTTTTTTTTTTTTAAATGACTGCTTCTTTGTAATTTGAACTGCACCAGCATTTTATTTGCAAAGGACTTTGTCATCAATAAATGATTGGGTGGTCTCCCATAGCTATAGCTAGCTCATGTAACCTTTGCTCTACAACAGCACTTTAATAATTATTTGCGCTACATATACATATATTTATGTTTTATATTGCATGTTTTCCCATATTTTGTTCCCTTTCATTTATTTATATGGAGTAGTTACACAGTCTTTTTATACTCAATGAAAAAATTCACTTCAATTTAATAAAGTCTAACCTTTTTACACTGCAGCTGGCAACACTACCCTTATTTTGTTCTGCAGCTTCAGTGAGCATTGTGTAGTAACACATGAAGCAGCCTTTCACCTTGCTCCAGGTTCTGTTTAAGGTGGTGCTGCAGCTGACAGCAGGTCTCCAACAAGAACAAGTGCAACTGCAAAACATATGAAGCACTTACGTAAGCATTAGGTAGTGTGTGTTTTTTTTTGTTGTTTTTTTTTGCAGACTGTCCTTTTAATTTTGTCCCATATATCTAAACCTTTTGGTCACTGAATTTTCAAACAGTCGTGCATTACAGATGCATACAATGTGTGATTACAATAACATGTCTTTTTGTAATGTCTCACAGCTGCTAAGCGTTTAAATGATCCTGATGTTTTTCTCAACTATACAATTAAACTTAAACTATAAGGACACTCTGAGACAGGAGAAATTCCTTAAGGCCAATTCTCTGATGAAAACACAGTGTATAACCATATATTCAAAATGTATAATGGGTTGTGCTTTTGTCAATACCCCACATCTCCACCAAGAAAAAATGATCACCCCCTACTTTCCATAACCCAGACAAATATAACAGACACAAATGAACAAAACCACAACTTCCTTTCTGGAGGTAAAAAGGCCAGTATCATCTATAACTCAGTATGTGGGAATATCCATCCATGTATCTACTCCCGAATACGATTGAGCAACAGCAACATTTTTTCCTCAGTTAGTAGCATACAAAGATAGAGACGGGCAAGAGAAGCACTTCTTAGGCACTTCATACACTTTGTAGACTTTGTATGTACACTTGTCTCTTTGGTACTTTCTAATCAGTCTTAGTCTGAATGTGCTCTTCAGTGCTGAAGAACTGAGACTAACTGAAACTTACATGCCCTCACAGATGAAGGAGTCTGGTCCTCTGTGTCTCAGAGAAATATTTCCATTTTAATATAACATGGTTTCTGTGAAGCGTTACAAAGAGGAGAAGTGAAACCGTCAACAGCATTGCATAGCGTTAAGGGAAGGCGAAGTAGACATGATGTTTGCATTCGAGGATTATTTTGGTGCCTTTGCATTATTATCTTAATGTTGTTAGCTATTATATGCATGAAGAAAGAAATGCTGATAAATGTAAATGCAGTACAATATATTATATGGATATTAAGGCAAACAATAACCATAAAATCCAAGTAAAGAGGGAAAAAAAATCAGAATTGGTAAGACAGGTCAGGTGAGGTAAGAACAGGAGTTTGTGTGTGTGCGAGCATCCCTTCTGCTCAGCTGTGTTTTGTGCTTTGGTAGGTCAGGCCTAATTAAAGCTCAAGGAGAAGTTTTCTAGCAAAGCCTTGTGAGGATTAACTACCATGAAGCAGCAATGTTATATCAGTTGCTTTAGAGCTGCTCAACCATTCCTCGCTTCACTGAGGTAGTCAAATTAAAATCCCAATCAGGAGTTTGTTCACGTGATGATAGATTATGGAAACATGGTGATTTCACTGGTGGTTAACGTCTTTGCGTGTCGCGTGCAGCTTACTTTTTTTTTTTTTTTTTTTTTTTTTTTTTTTTAAGCGTGCAGCTTACTTTACTGCCAGTTAGATAAGTGTCAAACTGGAAGACCTTACTCTTGGCCTTATTTTGAATTGCTCTTGAAATATGTTTCTTGCAAGATTTTGCCTTTAAATAAAGATATGCACGAAAAGGGTGCACTGTAAGTCGTCTCATTTAGCCAGCATTTTACTTATTTTTGCAGACTTTAGAGATAAAGAGTCACTCTTCCTGCTTGTGTATCTTAATGCTTATCAGACCTTATATTCATTAAGCTGGGTGTGCTTTCATGCTTTCTTTTCAGAGTAATTTTAATTACCTTCTCTTTTCATTTTTGATTAGCTGGTTGAGGTAAAACTGTGGGAACAATAAATCCTTACAGTATGCTTTCATTCTTCAAAAGTATTTAAGCAAATTCTGTAACTTTTTCTTTAGATTTCCTTTTAATTAGCCCCAAATCTTTTGTTAGATAACAACAAACATCTTCTCCTTGCCATTAGTGTCTTACTGGTTTTCTTTTGTTCTTGTATTGGTCTCTTGGTAGCTGATTATCTTTATCCTTTGTACAAATCTCTTGAGTAATCCATCTTTTTAAGTGAATTTCTTGTGCAGTCTGTCAACTGTAAACAGTACGAACTCTAGCCGTTCATATCCATGCCTTTCCAGTCGTCTTCCACTTGTTTTTTTCAGTGTGTATCTGGCTTTGTCTATTCACATCAAAGGAATGACACTTGACTGGCAGCAGCAACCTCTTTTCACCTAGTCTTGCACACATTGCCATCCACTTATCTCCTCTCTGCAGCACATATACACTGTACTAACCAGAGGCAGGATAATGCTCTGCAAATGAATGACGGCACTTTGGGGACCTCATGGGTATTATAATCAGTGGAGACAAAGAGCTGACGAGCGGAGGGCAGCAGGTTAATGAGATCACCCATGAGGTGAGGGTGCCTACCTTTTTTAAACCTGGGAGGCCAAGCCTGCTTCAGTACTCTGATCCAATCCAGTCAGCTAGTCAGTGGCCATCAAAATCAAAGACAGACTCTTTCTGTCCCGATCCTTCAATTTAAACTTGATTGTGTATTGAATGCACTACTTTCTCTTCTCCAGGGAAGCTTCGTGGCCAGCATGACTGGCGTACTGAGGCAGATGGACGACTATCATTATGCTCATCTGATCAGCACCTTTGGCAAGATAAGGAGTGATGTGGTGGTAAGTACACTCTGTCGGTGTTCTGTGTCTGCTGGATCTTCAGGCCACATTGTCATTTTATAACTTAAAATACTTGCCTGTGCTTCAGAATGATTTTGCTCTGTCTTATCTAGAAATCAAAAGTCAGATTAGAGCTCTTATAGAGGAAAAAAAAATACAATTTCTTTTGCAATAAAGTATGAAATTGAATTTTTCTTAGTCCTTGCACTTGGGCCGATACATGTATTGCACTTCCTCTTGGTGATAGTAGCTCCTGAGGGAAAATGATCACTTCTTGCAACCAACAAGTTGTGGAGGAGGGATAAATCTCGCAGAGGTTATGGGTTTCAGCTCAGAATAATTCTGCCCTCAAAGCAGCCTTTTTCTCCTATCTCCCTCCAGATTAGCATTCAGTTACTCCACTCTGTTTGCTTTTGCTCTTTGGAGATTTTTTCATCGCAAGAACATGAATCTGCGTCAGGCGAAGCTTTATAAAACGCACACTGACAGATACGTTGGCATTGCTTGTAATTTGAAAAATTACTTTTTTTGTACTCGTGTGACTGAGCTGGCATGCACTGACATCCCGTTCTCTCTTAAAAGCACTATTTATTTTAATTGCATGTTTTGTTTTGTTTTTTATTGAGGCTTAAATGTAATATTTTTAGTGGATTTTAAAAGAAAATCCAGTTTGGGACTCCTTATCCAGTTCCCATAGCGGGGTAAGGAATCACTGTAATGAACGTGAATCTTTCTGCAGGTTTGTGGTACCTGAAGATGGTTCGGCTATGGGTCACTTATAGATCCTGATGCTGGCTGTAGCCCAGATGAGGATATATTTTTGTTGTGTGGCCTCACTGAACATAACAATTGTAATCACAAATAAGACGCATAAAAAGGGACATCGGCACCAGATGGCAATAGTAAACATGCACAGGTGTGTAGTGCTGGTTATTCCTTCCGGAGAAGAAAGCTGTAACCTGAAACAAAAAAAAGAATTTGCTGATGGTGCAAGTTAATAGGCTTATCAATATCACTGGCTCACCAATAAAGCACAGTGAAGCTAAACGGAATTACAGCCGTGTATTCCATTACATCAATGTGTTTATTTGATGTATTTTTAAGGCTTGTACAACTATTTCAGCCCATGTTCTTTCTGCTGCAACCCTGGTGATGTTAAACTGTCATGCAAACAATCATTTTTAAAAAACAAAGAAACTATATAAAGCAGTAGTAGGAATTGCTTTTAAATTGATATTAACAGGCAGTACATAAAATAAGCAACAAATGAAGTTACGTAAACCCTTGTGTGTGGAAAAAGATGAGCAGTTTGTGAAATACTTAAGCCTGTCTACATGCCTAAATGCATTGAGTTTCTCCCATGTGATTGGCTTATATTTGGTGAATCCAATAATCTTAGTGGTGAGTGCATGCTGAACTTTTACAGGGGTACAAAGACAAGAGACGATCTATTGCGTGATGCCTTTTAATTGTGACTTTGTAACCCTTAAAACATGTAAAGTTAGGGAGTGCGGACAGAGTAGATATGACTAATGCTATGTTTTAAATGGTAATGATCAATGTAGGTGTTACCCAGATATCTGATGAATATTAGTTGTGTAATATTAACAAAATACTGGTTTATTAGTTTTGTGTGCTACCTGCAAAAGAGAAATACACAAGTCACCTTGACCTTTAAATGAATCTAAAACCTGTTTCTGCCTGAAAGCCACGGACGACAAACCGTTCATTTCAGATTACTCTTATCTTGGAAGTGGGAAGAATAGCAGTTCTCATTTTGAAAACTTTCTCTCTTTTACAGGATTTCCTGATGGAAACATTTATCATGTTCAAAGATCTCATTGGAAAAAATGTCTACCCCTCTGACTGGATCATAATGAACATGATGCAAAATAAGTAAGTACGACACTGCTGGAAATGCACGCGCAAACACAAACCATAAACTATACTGCTTTCAAGTCGCTTCACTACGGTTGCTAAGGAACAAGCAATCGGAAGCGGGTGTGAATATTTTCAAATGTTTTTCTCTTCATGCAAATATCGGCACAAGGCCTCAGCAGTGTAGCAATCAGATGAGCAGTCAGCGCAGCCGCAAACAATCACATGAATTATAGATGCTCTGGTAATCTCCAAACTTAGTCTCAGAATCTCTCTGCTTTTTTTGTGCTGTTCTGCAGCAGCCTTCTGGTTTATTGATGCAAACCTTTTTTAAATGCAATTTTAAAATTTTAAAGCAAAGTTAGATAGTGCTTTGCAGTTTAGTCAGTAGTGGGGTTTTTGTGTAGTTGTCAGTTAAGTTTAGAGTTCTTTGTATATTTTGGGGGATTTTTTAGTGATTTTTTAAACAAGGAAAGTCAGCATAGCCAACTGTTAGGTTTTTCTTTAATTTATATAAAATATTCACTTTTAAAAAACAAGACATATGAGTTGCTGAGCTCTATTATACAGTGATACCAAAACAGCTGCCAGATGAAATGCTTGAATCTTTTTTCTTTTTTTCTTTTTTTTACAACAAGGAAAGAAAATTCTCCCTTCTCCACCATCATTCATGTATTATCATGATCGCTGGTTAAATTCTACATTCAAATTTCCCATGGACAGATTACTCTGCTAAATTTAGCATTATAATACTGTCTGAGTCCCAACTGACAAGGGAAACAAAAAGACAAGAAACAAAAGGCGTAGTTAGAGAGATGATAGCCAATGCAGATGTGCCAAAATCTGCCGTTCTCCTCGGATGGCTTCTTGATGCTGGCTCGAAAAGTAAGCAGATCCCTGTAGAGCCCCTTGGTGAAATCCTCACAGCAAAAATCAGCATGTTTACAGCCTGGTGCCTAAAGTGGGTTTGGACTCACTTTTGTCCACCAGGATAATGTTTTTGTAATTCATCTGCTAACTAGCTACCTGTTCTAGCTTCAGAAAACAACCTTTAAAATCTTACACACCACATGCACGAAACGGGCCACCTACACAATGCCTGTAGCTTCCCTCTGCTTTTATGGTGATATCAGTGGTAGAGGAAGTTTTGGAGCTCTGTAGGACTTAGCAACCCACCTCTGTCATTTTATGTAATCTGAGGGACCAAAGATCAAGGTCATCCAATACTGATTTTCAGTCTTGTCCCTTGTGTACAGAGATTTTTACAGATTTCCTGGAATCATTTTGATGACATTATTAGTTTTATTTGTGGATGTTGAGATACTTCATGTCAGTGGTACATCATTAAACAGGAAACTGAAATTATTGCAAAATTTGTCGATGTAGTTTTTTGTAGATTGGTGAACCTCTGCCCATCTCCACTTCTGTTAAAATCTGCTTCTCCAAGATCTGCTTTTTATACCCAGTCATCTCACTGACCTCTTGCCAATTAACCTAATTAGCTGAAAAATCTTCCTCCATCTGTTTCTTTTACTTTTCCAGCCTTTTGGTGGCCCCATCCCAATGTTTTTGTGATGTGTCGGTGTCATTAAACTCCAAATGAGCTCATATTTTTCATGAAATAGTAAAATGCCTCACTTTAAACATTCAACATGTTTTCTAGCTTATGTGATCATTGCATTCTGTTTATATTAACATATATTAACATTTTACACAGCATCCCAACTGTTTTAAAAAATTGTGTTTGTACTTTCTTCCGCAATGCCATCAAAAATACCAGTTTTTAAAAGCATTTAAGGTAACATGCATCTCACACAAACAGAATTGTATAGCAAGGCTTCGAGCTTAATCCTTTTGGGCACCTTGGAAGTGGCCATTTATGGCAGGTGCAGAGCTCATAGCAGCAACCTCTAGTTTACGGTGAGCAGTTTTCACCCCCTGCCCAATCTTTCTAAAACCATTCCAACATCATTGCCAGCGAGGACATTTGACTAGAGATTGCATTGCTTTTCAATTTAGATTCTTGTGCTTTCATTAGTCCGTCGGATTGCTGCAAGCCAGATTCCTTTTGGAATTCAGAACAGACATTGTCTGCCACCTGAGTCACATTGCTGAAGTCTTTGGCATAGCTTCATGAGCGTGTTCCCCGGTATCCCGCAGATGTGAAAATCACATCTGTTCTGCTTTAACCTGAGCAAAAGTACCAGAGAATAACTCTGTGCTGGACCCTACTGAGCCACACGCAAAGCACACCAGCAGTCGACGGCATGGTGTGTTGGTCTCACAAGCTTATTCAAACACTCCATACCGATTGTGATCCTTTACTTTTCGGAGCAGCTTTGGGGGTGTGAGGAGCTTCACTGAGCAATTTAATCTAAGATCACACTTTGTAGCACGCGTTTGAATCTTTGATTCGCACTCACTCTCCTGCCTCAGCAGAATCTTACCCAACAAGCTTTTGCCTGTTAGCAAATAGCTGGAAAGAGATTAATTCTGAATACTAGTTTATGAATTCAGCCACTTGCTGGAGTTAAATTGCTGTTCAGCTCAATGAAAAATAAGCTTGTCAATGTCTGGCTGATCTCACAGTCTTTATACTTGAGTCTGTTTGAATACTGCAGGTGTTAGCTTTGCTGCAAATTAGAAAACCTCTTTTATTTGTCGCCATCCTCCAGAATGTGTTTGATCAATGTTTTTTCCTGCTCCTCACAGTGAGAACCCAAGGTGACATAAGAGAGCTGTAAATGTTTTACATTAACAATCTAACAGAAAAGGGAGTATTTGGTATACCTCATGTGCCCTTCCTTTTTTCTTCTTCTTCTGAGTACAGGATTAAAGACAGACTGAATTCATAACATCCTCTACAAACTTTGAAGGCTCATATCTTTATCTCGATCTGTGTTCCTAAGTTAATTTGTGTTTTTTAACAAATAAACTTGGAGATTTCAGTCCTGGTGGATTAAAACTTTTGTTACTGGGGTTAATTATAGTTTAATAGTGCATGTCAGACAGTTTAGGAAAACAAGCCACTATCACATTCATTCATAACTAGCCATTTTAAATCATTCTGCAAACTGTGATCTGAATTATGCTGCACATGGCATGAGTCTGCCAACAATAGGGATAGAATTGGTAGCTCACAGTTCTTCATCAGCTCACAGTGGCTAGTGCAGTGGTTCTTAACCTTATTGGAGGTACCGAACCCCACCAGTTTCATATGCGCATTCACTGAACCCCTCTTTAGTGAAAAATAAAATGTGATTTTTTTCAAGTTCAAGACATAGATATGTTTTTTATTGGTGCACAAAATGAGCCGTGCATGTCACGGTGGAGGCTCTGCCGAACCCCTGAGACCGACTCACCGAACCCCTAGGGTTCGATCGAACCCAGGTTAAGAACCACTGGGCTAGTGGCTGCTGGGTCCTGTTCCATAAGCCCATTACCCCACAGTATCTAAAACGTATCCACATTTGAAAAATGCAGAAAATTACCATTCATTGTTTGGACGACACCTTTTGATGAACAAAAAGAGACCATCTATGTTCACTGTAAGCAGAGGTAGTGGCTTATAGCACCAAGCCTTCGGAGCACTCATGTGATCCCTTTCTAGTGGTTTCCACCAACATTTACAACTTCATGCGACCTCAGTGACCATGGACTTGCATTGACAGCTAAACCATAACCACCTGCTTTACAGGGGTTTCACACTTTGGCCCCGTGGACAGTAATGACCCATGCCTTTTTTTCCACACTGTGGCTCATTTGATGACTTGCATGAGTAATAGTGGGTCAGCAACTCTAAGGAAAAACTTCCAAGAGGACAGGAGGGGTAGAGGTTAAATGGAATTTCTAAGAGAAGCCATTTTAAGCCAGAAGATCTCACAGAAAACCCTTTTTTTTTTAACTTAAAAACCTAAGAATCATTGTCAGATTGGTTTTGTTAACACAACAATAATTTGACGTTGCCTTTTATTTATCAGTCGACATGAAACAACTTTCCAGTTCAGCAGAACTCATTTATTTTATGTCCTTATAGCTGTCTGTTGGTCTCCACTAACCTCTCAACAAAGAAAGTCTTCCTCTTCAGCTTTATTCACTAGTTCATTTTTAACTCTGTCAGTCTGCTACTTTGGCAGGTTATGTGCAGTGGGTCTATTAGAACTTTTTGTCTGAAAAAGCTTCCTGCTGCTTCTGGGAATGATTAATGATAAAGGTGATATTAAAATATGCAGTGAATGTGTCATAACTTCAGAACAATTACCTTGTGATATTTGAGCTTTTTAGTCCTGAGGGCAACTGAAGATTATGGTGATATCTATCCATAGGTTCACCATGAATAAAATAAGGAATAAAGTGCTTTAATTTGCCATTCATATTAAAATCTTGGCAGTAGACCTTTAAAATAATTACTTTATTGCTTGAAAATGTGTGCAAAACTCTCGAGCCACCCCTCATTTTTTGTGTTTTGTTTCTAAGGACCCTGACTTTCCTGGCTTTCTGAATGTCTTTTTCCAATTTTGTCTTTGGATGTTGGTGTGCAGTGTGTCCTTAAAAACACCAAAAAAGCTAGACAACTCGTTGGTAAAACTGGCAAGTCTGAAAAAACCATCTACAGCAGAAAAATAAAGGAGGTCATACCAAACATTAACTTTTAAGTTCTTTATAAATAGAAAGAATTAGGTGGCTCAAGACATTTATACAATATATACCGCTGACCCAGTGTCTGGTTCCTGAGCAGTTTGCACATGCCGCATTCAGCATGTGGCTCACCAGCACCAGCAGACAGCTCTTTCTTCTCCACACATCGTGATATCACCACTAATGAGATGAGAATCACGTCCAGAACAATGTGCACTGCCAATGTTTTTTCAGCTGTAAGACACAGCACTTGAACAGCTGTGAATGTTGAAGCAACCAGAAGACTTGATTGAGAACAGATTGAGTAAAAATTGTTGATCAGCTGTAATTACCACAAAAAACTCTCTAAACACTCTAAACTCTCTAATTACTGCAACAACAAAAACATATTTAACAAATTGGGTGATATATTTTTCAGAGCCATGGCTAAATCAATTGATATATATATATATATATATATATATATATATATATATATATATATATATATATATATATATATATATATATATATATATATATAATAAACTGTCTTCTGTATTTTTGCAACACACAATTGAATATATGATATACCCTTCATGTCTCAGAGGCCTACTTCCATCATATTTTAATGCTGTGATTTGAATTAACATTAGATGGACTTCTCAAAAGTTAATTCCACAAAATAACACCAACGATTTGTGGCGTTGTGTTAATTGTGACTAAGAATAGTACTTTGACATGAATGGGTTTTTAGAGAGGCTTGCAAGGCAGATGAAAAGATGAAAGCCTCAACAAGTTAAAGAAGCAGCTCCTTAACTCTAACCTACTCCATCACACAGACTCATTAGGATCGGGTTTCTGGAGCTGGATGGTTGCCATTTGGAGTTGACTAATGACTAAAGACTAATCCTAGTCCTTGAGGGCAGGTCTATGGGAAGAAGGATGAAGGGCTTTAAAAAGACTGAAAGTGATGTTGTTGTCGCCTTTGTCCCCATGTATAAATCAGCACTCGCCAAATAAAATAACAGTTCTTGTGGTTTTGAGGGTATCTGATTTGAAATCTTCTTGTTGTAAAGACAGTTTTATTTAACGAATGCTATTTGAAAACCTCTGAATTGATTGTGGTCTAGTTGCAGAGAAATTTTAGGATTCTTTTAAAACATCCCTTAGTCAATTTCAGCAGTTGAAATTTTTGTTAGCCTTGAAATAAGGATGCTGTTTCTATCTTTAAAGACAAAGCTCACACCTGTCACACCTGTCACTGTCTTTATTTTTCCAATTGACTATACTGTGCAAAAGTCTTGAGCCATCCCTTGTTTCTTTACAGTTTGCTTTCACAGAGCCAGACTTTCTTGAAAATGTTTAAGTGGTCTTGAGCACAGTAATCTCTTTATAATCTTCACTGTTTTGGTCATTTTAGTTAATAGTATGATGCAATTTCAAAGGAGATTTATTACAAAGTAAAAGAAGTTGGTGAATAAATCCTCCGGTGTATGTTGTTACATAGATGTTTTATACCAGACCTTCCAAACACCCTGTCCACACTCTTTTTCACAGCATTAGTGTTGTCAGCTGAAAAGAAAGGTCTGACCTTTCCATAGCTTTCAAACCATGCCGCTTTGTTAAATCTGTGGAAGTTACGCAGTCACTCTTTGATGTTTGGTTTTTGTCTGCTTCCTCATTTGCAGCTTAGAATTAATGACATCTACAATCTGTTGCGCTGTCATTACATATGGTTTCATGATATACCTTTGCCTGATGTACTGCATAATGTTGTACTGCTCTATGCGTACCTACACTCAAGTGCTGGTTAAAAACTGTAAGGTGATCTTACATCTTGATATACACTCAAGGATTTACTATTTACATGTCAGGCACACCACTCTCACACATCAGTCAGAGTACACTATTTGAAGTTTGTGTTGATGTCTGGCACTTTGTGTGTATCTGCTCGATGATCAGCCTTTGCCCAGGCCAGTTTTTGCCAATGGATTACAGTATACCAAAGCCAGTTAGCCTTTAAATAGTGCCCCCTAAAGAGTGATAACACCCACTGTTATTTCTCTCATTCTGATTTTATCTAAGTCATTATCAAAAGCCAGCAGGGCATCTTTTTGTGTAGAAAAACAGTCCATCAGCTACTATACTGGAGCCCTAATACTTCTACTTAGGAAGGAAATGTACAAGAACTACAATGTGGAAATACTCCATTAGAAATGAAGTTTACACATAGGGTTGCCAACCGTCCCTTAAAAAACGGAATCGTCCCGTATTTAGAAACAAAAGTACACGTCCCGTATTGAGCTAATAAGGGACGCACTTTGTCCCGTAATACAGTGAGAATCAAAAGTAGTCTATAAGTTTTAATGTAATTAACGCTTTGTTTGAAAACATAATTCCCAGCCCCGCTCCTGCTTTGTGACCAATGAGCTGACAGCACACTTATGACAATTCGAGTATGACAATTCAGATTACCGCTCATCTCATTGGTTGAGGAAAGGTCGCTTGCGGAGAAAATACCGGAAGACAACAGATGACCACAACAAAAAGCATGGCCAACAGGGAAAAAACGCCGACACTGCGGTGCAAGTCTCAGACGACAGTACACCTGAAGCTGGGCAAACACTGTGCGATTTTCAAACTGCACGATTGGCTCGCAGGGGTTATAAGTTCGTAGGTCACGATGCAGGTCTCACACTATACCGCCCGATGCTCTGATGCGACCTGAGTCACACTGTGCCTCCATAAAATGAAGGTTATAACAGAAAATCTGTCGCTCGCTCTCCCTCTCTGTCTTTCACTCACACAGACACACACCACCATCAACTTTGCTAAACTGCTAATGAAAAACATGATCAGGCAACTGTGATTGAGCAGCAATGTAAATCCAACTATTTTCACGGTTGTGGTCGTGATAATTTGGTGATGCCACGTCGAAAAGGCTCGGATGAGCTTTCCAAAGTTCTACAAGTTGTGCCTCCATCGCTTGTGTCCAGATCACACGCTGCACTGCTGCTCCGTCTTTTTCACCGACGTTTACGTGTTTGCGCGTGAGCGGCTGCGGTGACACCCTCACGAGCGATTGATGATCGGGAGCTGGTCGTGAGGTGTTAATCGCTTCTCGTTACCCCACATATACTACACGATGCACGATGAACCCAAAATCGGGCCGATCACCAAATTGGTCGCACGACTCAAAAATCGGCTCAAAATGGGCCAAAAATCGCACAGTGTGAGCCCGGCATTAGACCAGCAATGTTTGTTCCTCTCAGAGAAAGAAAACAAGGCCGCAAAAGTACAGGGAAGAATGGGACAAGGAAAACACCTGGCTGGAAAAGTGCACAATAACACCTATAAAGCGCACTGCACTGTGTGCCGGCGCACTTTTTCCATAGGCGTGCTTCTAATGGTGGGCACATGAAGAACATGAGGGGCGTGAAAGCTCGGGGAACCCTTAACCAATTTTTGTCCACCAGGCCACGGCAGAAGCAGATATGGTATGTAAACACTGGTTTGTTTGTTTTTAAACCCTCTGGTTAAGGTTAAAATGGGCATGTGCAGTGAATATCAGCGCTATGTGGTCAGAAGTGTAATAATATAATTTATTTTGTGTAATAAACAACTGCAAGGATAGATGATTACAACAAATAGATGAGTAATACATAAAAGTAATACATAGATGAATAATGATGATGAGTTATGATGCGTAATCATGGGAACAAGTGGGTTTACAAACGGGAGCAAAAGCTGAAATAATGCCTCTACTGAAGCCAATTGCACTAAATGCACTAAATGTGCACTGTTACAAGAATATTTTTCTTTCTATTGTTTTCTATTAATTTATATAATTTTAAGTTAAGCAGCACAGAGTTCTTTTAAAGAAAGATTTACTTTTATTCTCAAAAGTTAAGCATGACAGGCTTCTGTTTAAGAAAGAGACCTGTTTTATTGTGTTAATGTTGTCATTTTGAGCTAAAAATAAATGGCTAAATGATTTTTGTTTCCCATGTGTTGATATCACAAAGAATACGCATCTACTTAAATCAAATTCAAGTCAAATGGTTAAAAATAATAATTTCACACACAAAAAAAGAGCTAAAAAATTCACCACACTGGGAAGGGTGAAGACAGCTGGGTCGCCCGGCCCTGGCCACCAGGTGTCCCATATTTATTTCTCAGGGAGTTGGCAACCCTATTTACACCATAACCGCATTAACGCGGCAAATCTCCGTTAGCCAGTTATCGCAGATCGCCCCGTGTGTGGGGCTACATGGCGTCAACGTGTTAGCGTTGTTAGCTCGTTAGTGCAGTTAGCTCGTTAATGCGTTAGCGCGGTTAGCTCGTTAGCGCGGTTAGCTCGTTAACGCGTTAGCGCCACGCAGCCCCACGCACGGGGCGATCCGCTATAACTCGCTAACGGAGATTTGCCGCGTTAATGTGGTCATGGCGTAAACTTAATTTTAACGAGATTAATGCTGAAAGCACTAGTTATTATATTTGAAAATAATATAATAATAGTTCTGCTATATTGATCAAAAGGTATTCCCATCCTATTTAGAGTGCACATGGGCTTTAAATAGAAATTAAAGTTTGTACAGTGCATTCCTTTTTCACATCAGGTTTGTAGATGACTGGGACTTATTATTTACTTTTATTGTCAGACAAGAAAAATGACTTTTTCTCTGTTGTGTATAAGGTAAGTATTGCTTAGTACTCTATGGCAGAGGCTTCACTGGAGACATTGTGAATATGTTGCAACTCATCTATGTCTTTCCTCTCAGAACATAACTGACATGGTTGTAGTACACCCGACGACTGCGCCTTTCGCACAATTACTTCTGTCTTTAGATCAACAATATGTCAAACTTAATAGCCTCATTTAATGATGTGTATTTATTTTGGCATTCAAACGAGCACTGTTGCACACTGCACTCAGCATCAATTAAAAGTGTACCCATAGCATGAAAGCCCATCTGCTAACATGCCCAGGCCCTATGTCATCTTTAAAACACTGATTCATACGCTTATGGAACATATATTTCAGATCAGTCAGTATTTTATACTGATTGAAACATTGTGGCCTGAGAAGCATTTAAGGTTTCATCTAATTTTCTTTATCTATACAAGCATATCATTAGTTTTTAAATTATAAAATAAGCCAAAATGTTGAAAAAGTTTGCTTTTTAAAATCTGTTATAATTGTTTCATGACTCATTTGAGAAATTTAACTGTGCCTCATTATCTCATCATTGCTCAACATGAACTTTGCCAACACTGCCTGACCCCAGTTCACAAAGTTTCTGTACTCACCAGTGTCTGGAGTTCTGTTGAATCCTGCTTGTATTACCTCATTAGTAATCTTTTCACCTCCTTGCAAAAATTTCCCCCGGATGAAAGGCAGCGCATGCTGTCGTTGTTACATCTCAGGTCTCTGTGTTTATAGGCTGCTGCATGGTTGATTGCTACAACACTAACATCATACTGCCTGGTGCTGCAGAGTCAAAGGGACTGCAGCTTTTTATCACATTATTTGCATAACAGACAGGCCCTCACTGGCCTGCGAGTTCATCCAGACAGATCTTTAAACACTGAGTTTTTTATCTGATAGCACCATGAGGGCCATATATCAGTTTATCACACTAAACTAAAGCTGCTTTCACACATAAACTGCACCCCTGAACTTTTCTCAACAGTAACCTGGCAGCGCTGTATGTGAGAACACAAATATCTCTCTATATCAGATCAAACATTTACTTAGTCTGTACTCTGTACCAGTTTCTTAATACAGTCCTTGTGACATATGTATGAATAGCACATGTAATTGTGCTTTCAATTCAAAGCACAGTGCTTTTCATTCATAAATAAATGAATAAAATAAAGTTATAAGGAGGCTTTTATTTTTTTCTGGAGGTCAGAGGATGATTTCAGTTCAGCTCACAGACACTGTGCTTTCTAATTTCTTTAAAGGAAAGGAACAGTTCCCCAGGCTTCAATAATGACATCTCTCAGGTCCTGTGTCAGTTCTTCCTGTTTTTTAAGGACATGACTTTCAGATACTGTTTGACTAATGGCCTGCCACTTCTTCTTTTGCCTTTCACCTGTCCAATTGCCTCACAATTTTTAAGGCTTAATAAGTAAACAACAAGCAAAACAAAAAAAAATCCTTCTCCACTCCTGAAGAAAGAAATGTCTAAAGATACAGCAGGTGGTTCATCTTTTGAGTCTGCTCGAATGATTCATAGGTCAATGTCAAGTGGATTCACAAAAATAAATAAATTAAAAAAAATCCTTGTATTTAGACCACTTTAGAAATCCCAATAAAAAATGGTGTTTAAAATATAAAGAAATGAGGGCTGGGTCAAGACTTTTAATTAGTTCTGTAATATTTCTAATTCTCATTTGATTATCTGTTGATTGTTAGAACTTGAATTTATGACAGATTTTATAACATTTTCAGGTGATTACAAGTCACCACTTCAGATTTGTGAATCCAGATTTTGAGTTTTATATTTGATGCATTGATTTTTTTTTTTATGTTGACACCATTATCCTTGTAGTTTTAAGAGTTTCTTAGAGAAGTGGTTTAAGCATTCAAATGGAGTGGCGAAGTTTAGAGTTTTTCCCTCATTCCGAATGTAAGGTCTAACACATGATAGCGATACTTTGACTCACCCCAGTGATATTTCTGAGTCATTAAAGCTTCCCTAGGGTGAGCTGTTTGGTTTCTTACAGCCTATTGGAAAGGACATAAATTTTAACCAGAGACAGCTGCACTTTGCATTAGAGGAGAAGTTGTCACACAGAAGAGAAAATTGGGTTAAAATATAATGACAGTTAAATAGATCTGATATTATATCAGGTATGTGAAATAAAGGTAATCTAATTTAATTAATTGGACAGATAATGACGGTTTTTGACCTTGCATTATCTCAGAGCACAGGCAGATATGCCGTCCATTCAGCAAACCTATGCAAATAGCTCATGATCATTATCGGCGATGCTCTCTGAACTCAATTACCAAGCATGATCTGCTGATAAATTCTCATTAGCACTTAAGCTAGGTGTCTGTGCTGCAGATCATCTGACAGAGCTCAAGTCATTGGATCACAGCTGCAGGAACTTACCTGATTGTTATTTTTTTTAAAGGCAACAATGGCATAAAAAGCAAATCCTCTGTTTTGCTGAAATGTAAATGTACAGCACATCCATCATTCAGCAGTAATGGGGGTATTTTTCTGACGCTGACAGTTTGATGGACCATATTTATTATAATGATACGGTATGTATACTGTATCAAAATGACTGTGTAGGAGGTGCTGTGTTGCCCTTGCGCTGCCTAATTAAAAAGTTAGTGATGTTTTTGTCTTCCTAAGCAGAATTTAAGGAGGTTTTGTGTTTTTTTTTGTGTTTGTTTGGTTTTTTTTGTTTTTTGCAGATGATTAGAGCCTGATTTTCCCTACTGAACCTAACATGAAAAAAATGAGGGGAAAAAGCAAAAGGACCAGCTGTTTTATAGGAATTACAAGCAGTATTCCAAGAAAAGTATAAGTTCTTAGCCAAGTAAACCCACAAGTCACTGATTAGTAGTAGTGTATATGCAAATCACCATTGTTTGTATTGTATTTGTAATGAAGTTATAAAGGACTGGTTTGTCACTGTGTGTCTTCATTTTGTTTTCTCTCTGTTGCTTAATGACTGACCATTACTGTTTTTTAAATCAGCCAAAGCTCTTCTACAAGAATTTGGCTTTTTTCTCTCTCTTTTTCTCTTTTTTAGATTAAGAAAAAAAAGCTGTGGCACAACAGATGGTATAATTTACACTTAATGGTACTATGCAGACACTCATGATTCACACTCAGATTCCTGTGTCGGTACAAAGGATATTCCCTGAAATCAATATGGCAATTAATTATAGACTGTACAGAAATTACTCATTTTTATGAATAATAATTCTTCACTGACTTAACTGAAATACAGACAGAGATGAGATTTTACTACTCTATCACATTTCCTTTTAAGGACCATTATCTCATTATAGTTAGATATTTCATATCTTTAATGTCACTATATATATGAAATACACACAGAGACACACACTTAATACTAAAGAAAATAGGCCTAAATTCCTTTAATCTTCTTTGAAATGGTCTTAGTCAGGAGTGTCTTAGTCAGAACCCACTGTGAGGGAGAGTATATTCTATTTTCATCCACCTCATTAGGTTTTTCACTTTAATTAATGGCAGGATGTGCTCACAGAGGAACTGTCCTGTCTGTTCGTTAAAGCCAATTATATGTCTGTGCACAGGCAGACTGGTGGCTTCAAATAGGTTTTTAGATAGTGGAGTCTACAATATTGTGCGAACTTGTTTGTGGGAAGCAGTTCGTGTTAGCATACGTTAGTACGATTTAATCACGTTTCAAGCCCAAGAAACTTCATATGCCCTGGATCATCATGCAGGTGTAGTGGAAACATGAAGGTAAGCTTTGATCAGAAAGGGAGATCAAAAAGGAGTGGTTGGGCACAGCTGCGTCTTTGCCTGCCGAGCCATATTTTGCTGAAAACTATGAAGATCCTTGATATTCGTATTTTATTTTGTCATTTGACCCAGCGTTTACAACTGCTTGCTACGTCACTCATGTTTACAAAGCGGCAGATGTGGTGTTTAGAATATTTCATGCCCTGTACCTATTATAAAGTCACCTTCATCAAACTTAAATGCAAACCACAGCCTGTGATTAGTAAATTTGCAATTACCATGTCTTGTTGTCCCACTAATATGTAGTTGGTGTAATGCAAATATAGGTCATGTAGGGCTGTAGTTGTGCCTGTAGGCATCCATTTAAACACTCCAGTCTGGCTTTTTCTTGAGTTTAATTGGAAAATGTGTCACTATAACCCATGCAACTTTGAGTTGCATTAGTTATTGCTGCAAGCCTCTAAGAAATACATATGGAAAAAGGGAAAACACTTTAACCATTTAAGTTGTGTTATTTTAACGGGGCAATCCATAACTGTTTAATAAGCGCTTGTTTTTTGTTTTTGTTTATACAGTAGTATTCTTCACTTAAATTAATAGCTTAAATGGGGGCTCCCCAGTAAGCTACAAAATAATGTCATAAATTAGCCAAAAGCATTAAGCACTAAGTGTTTTCTTTGCCCACACATGCAATGGAAGAAAAGCCATTTTAGCGTTGGTCCAGTGTTAAGTGTATCAACTATATTGGCATGTTCACAGCTGCAGAAAATTGAGTGAGGTGTGCAGAGAGGGTGCATGTGCTCGTGCAGACAGGGTGGTAATAGGCTGTCTCAGTGCTTAGGAGATGGCGGGGGTGTTCTGAGAGGGCAGAGAGCCAAAGAAATGGACTTCTAATGGCATATCCAAAGGTGTTCAATGACAGTTAACCTTTCCAGCTAATGATTAAGGTCACTCGTAATGTGTATCACACATCAGCCCCAGATAGCATTTAGTCACCAATGGAGATAAATGTGGAACATGAATATTGTATAACTTTAAAATACCCCGGGTCGTAGAACACTGCTGTTTTAACAGTGATGGTTATTCCTGTTCAAGGTCAGCTGTTTGGGGCAATGGGAAACCCCGGCCCGGTCTGTACAGCAATGAAATTTCGACCTTCCAGCCCAAAGATTCTTACTGCCACAGAACTGAATTTTAAAGTCAGAAGCAGCTAATGGATGTGGATTTGCTAATTCCCACAATGAGACCCAGTTCCAGTAAGGATTTAGCTTGGACAATGACAAAAGCAGAAGGCTCTCTCGGGGCTGCCTGTGGAGCAGATGTCTGCTTACCTGCCAGTGTCAGTTACACGAGCGTTACATCTTAATGCTGCTTTATTGTCTGCTCATGAAACCCTGATGCAATCCACTCAAGTGGCATAACAGTCGTCCTTGTTTCACCTTGCCATTTTTATTCCAATCTGATATATCTTCATCCACTATTGCAGGCAATCAGCTGTTGCTGTTGGCTTATTGATTAGTAATTGTGTTTGCAATAGCTGAAGCAGGGACTAAGCTTGGAAAACCCTAAATAAAATGAGCCAGATTACTGAATTTGCTATGTTAGACTCTGTTTTTTTTTTTCTTCCTTGCTAATTCTTAGAGGTGGTACACACATTGTTGTGTAGCAGGTTCTACCAGGAAATTAAGTTAAATAGCGGATGGACCTCTGACTCTGCGAGTGGCAGTCATAATTCCCCTCTAAAAGCTTCATGCCACTTAAGTTATTAACATTTAATTCTGCAGCATCACAGTGGATTAACCCATCAGACAGTGTTCTCATTAAGATCTACTCATCAAATGTTTTTTCACGGGTGCCTCTAGCCTACTGTACCTCAGTCTGTCAGAGAGCGAGATTCAACCTGCTTGGCTATTCTGATATAAGCACACATTTGTTCACAAGAGCAAACATCCATTCTTTGTGATAGTGCATACTGTTAGTATTTCTTTCTTTGTGTGGTCACAGCTTTAAAACAAATGAGTTCATATTGGGTAACTCTGCAGTGAACAATGTTAAATTCATGCTGAGTTTCAGGACCAGCGCAGCACGTAGGGCTTTTTGCTTTTTTATTTATTGATGGTTGTGCGATGTTCCAAGCTTGACCTAAAACAACAAAGGGTTCCTATCCAAAATCATAATGATTTTGTAGCCATAATTGTGCAGTTTTTTTTGACCCTAACAAAAAAGAAAAAAAGAAAAAGTTGGTTTGTTATTCTATTTATTGACACAGTTCTAATATATTACCTGTGTTTCTTGGACATGGGATGAAATGAAGCAACAAGAGGTAACTTCTGAAGGCAAAACTCAGATTCACAAATATGAATTGTATCACATTAAAACACATTTTACTTACTCTGCGTTTTTTATTTTATTCCAAGTAAAGTGGGCATGACCTTTTCAGTTTTATTGCCCCACTGTAGAATGCATGTCACATACAAGTAACATACAAGTTTGAAATTTTCATGTCCCTTAGTGATATGTCTGTCACTAAGGCTGGCCAAGGATGTGTTTGGATAGGCACCTGGGAAAATTGACATGTTCAGTGGATACAGCCACAACCAGTGACCTTTGCATTATATAGTCTGTTCTCCTCCAGGAATGGAGAGCGATTCCTCAACACCAGATATAGACACGTGCAGTCTATTTGCAGAGGGGTGACAGCTTGCATCCCTTTCAGAAGAAGCCGTATCTTATGTTAAGCATCCTGTATATAGTTATTATAGTTATGTTCTTTAAAATCTATTCCAAACACAATCTGGTGTTGTTGTTTTTTTGACTAGTATACATACTTGTTGAGGGCATCCTGCATTTTTTTTTAACACTTTCCTCTTTTTTTTCTTTCTTTTTTTTCTCAAAGATGTTTTTGTTGTTAAGCATTGCTGATCATTTTAATCAGGTGGATGTTTTTCTCGGTGGTGCAGTTTTATTAAATAATTTTAGAAAGCTGAATTTCTGTAAAAAGCTACTTACATTCCTTTTATAGTCTTGAAAAAACTTTTTTATAAACAGCCAGCATAATCTTCTTATCTTTGCAGAGTGTTCCTACGGGCCATCAGTCAGTATGCAGCTGTGTTGAACAAGAAGTTTCTGGATCAAACCAACTTCGAGCTACAGGTAGGAACTGAACCATTGAATAAATATCTTGATATCAGCACTTCACATCTCAAGATAATGTTTTTTGTAGACAAGGCAGCACTGACATTTTAAGCACTATTACCCAACAGTTTTAGGAATAATTTTGTGGCATTTTTCTTATAGCCTGTAGTTTTATCGTGGGGCTGTTGGAGATGCCGCATTGTTGGATTTTCTGAATTGGAAAAAGATCACTGAAGGCAGCAGACATAAGAAAATGAAAAAAATAAAAATAGTGAAGAGGGAACATCAATTACCCTGTAATGGCCAGCAATTTTATGTGCATTTCTGAATATTTTAACCTGCCCACCCTGGAATTGAAAGCTTTTTCTACTTGTTTTTTAAATGTCTGAAATGTGGAAAAATGTTAATGTTGTCAACAACTCAACTGCTGTGAGCTTTGCTTTTAAAGCTTGGTCATTGTAACAGTCTTTTTCTACCGTTAATTGCATACAGCATTTGGAGCCGGAGGCCTCTTTATGGTTTAAGGAAAAATCTGTGGGGTTTTTTCCATAGCTTAATGCACATGGGTTGGGCAAAGAGAATTTAGAAATTATCAACATCATGAAGAGTTGTGTTTTATACTCATGCATGGGCTGGCAGTAAAAAAAAGCCAGACACCATTGCATATCTTTTAGCTTCTGTCATTGTCTGATGTAGTGTGTTCTCTAGACGATGTTGGCCTAAATCAGCGCCCTCTTCGTCCAATTGGACAGATTCCTGACATACGAGTGTAACCATCTCATCATTACATTGCAGTGTAATGAAACTGCAATGCTTTCCTGCTCATGTAGCATAGTACTGGATAAAACTGTTGTTAGAGCTATTTCTTTAAACATTTCCAAACTTTGTAATATATTGTATTATTTATTTAATCCAGTCTGTTACTGTTATTGTCTTGGAACAACTGTAACCACACACTCTAACCTGTTCTTTTGCTGCAATCTTCCTGTCTTTCCGTCTGTGTCTGGATCAGCTGTGGAACAACTACTTTCATCTGGCTGTGGCCTTCCTTACCCAGGAGTCATTGCAGCTAGAGAACTTTTCAAGTGACAAAAGAGCTAAGATCTTCCACAGGTGAGAATGAACACTATGCCCTAATTTCCCACCAGCACAGCTCGAGTTCCCTCCCCAGCATGACCATGACAAGACTATGTATAATTCATCAGATAAACTATTTTCACATCCAGACATTGTCCAGTGTTGAACTCTCTCGCATGCAGTGCACAACAGGGCATTTTACACTGTGGTAAACCTGGCATTTCCCCTGACAGTTACCTAAGTTTTTATATTTAACTATGGGCTTAATTGACTTTATATTGGGGTAGCTGTTTGGTTTAAAGCCATTTCTGAGCAATCTGAACATGTGCTTTCTCACATACATCCCAGCAGGGTGATATCTAAAAATGTTCCAGGTTGTAGTGCATGTGCAAACACGGCTTCCTGTGGTTCTTGCAGAGGCAGTACAGGCCTAATAAAGCTGTTTTAGTACTGCTGCTTTTCTCGACATTACCCAGCAGAGCTGTTTGCAAGAACACAAATGTTCAATTCAGTCATGTCGGACATTAGCTAGTGTTTACCCTTCCGGCCCCCCAAATACAGAGTCCCAAAAATCAGGTAACAGTTGTTGAATTCAGAGCGAGGCAGTGGGTGTTATTAGTCTTTGTCTCTTGCACACTGTACCTTGGCGACACCTTTGCCACCACAAAAAAAGTATTTCTAATGGTAAGAACATGGTTATCCTGCTGTTGGCTGCTACGTGAAAGAAAGAGCCGTTATGAACAACATCCAGACTAAATTATTCTTACATTGTCCATGTTGTAAAATTGCAAAACTTTCAAGGCTAGGAAGAGGCATATATTACATTCAAAATGTAGTTACCGGGTAATGTTTGATATTCAGGTCATCACTCTTCTGTGTTGTTTTTTTTCATTTGTTGAAGACAGAAACTGAAGGTGAAATAAAATTGTGTTATTATACCGCCCATAATTTTTAAATAGCTGAACGTTTAAATCCTTGAAAGTTAGACCTTTTTACTGCTTCTAAAATCTGCTTAATTGTGCTTTCAGCTATAAATTCAGGGAGCTATTCATTTCCTGTTCATCCGGCTCCCTTTATCCAAAAAGAGCCATTCATCTACATTAGTGTTTCTCAGAAACTGTGATAATGCATCCAAATGTGTAAATGTTTTCTGGGCAGACATAGAGCATATTGGCTCTCATCTTCATTTTGAGGAGCTTTTGACACTGAAATATACATCACGCTGGCTCACGCCTGACAGGCAGACTGCTCGTTTGTCAGTGCTTTATTATTGGCCGCGGTGAACTCCCAATAGATAATAAACAATGTTCTATGCAGCACAACAGCCAAACACAATGCAAGATCCAAGCCACCCCCACCAAGTTTTTTTCGATTTGTTCTAAGCAAAAAACCAGGAATATTATAGGGATTGTCATTTTTTTCCCACAGTCTTTACAACTCTACCTGCACACTCTCTTTCTCCACCGTCCCTCCACCTACTGCTCAATTTTTTTTAACCTCTACCTCTCTGCATCCAGTATCCTTGTCTGCTTGTGGCTGAATTGTAAGCTTTCCCTGCAATACCAATTATTGTGCCTTGCTCAGAAGCAGAGAGCAGAGGGGTGAAATCAAAGATTTGTGAAGCACAGCTCTTTAGCACTTTGCATTGGCTTTTTTGTCCCTGCATCACATATCTCCTAGTGCTGTTTGTGAAGTTCTGCTCCATTACTGGAGCCTGTGTAATCCTAATGCCATTCTCACACTCAGACCACCGAGGCACAGATAACAAGCTTACATGTCTGCATGCCCTGAGTGGGAGGATAAATATATCTATGGCAGTCTGGGTCTTATTTTTCTTAGTTTCAACCATCATTCCCAACACCCATTGTAATCATAGGCTGCTGATTATAAAAGATGGACGTAGCCACTGACGTCACCTTTGCGGATTCCTCTGTGGCTTTGGCTTGTTTTCAAGAACCCTGAGCAGTATTTGAGGGGAAACTGCATGGTGATACCATAGCAACTTGTCAGTCACAGACTTAAAACTACAAAGTAAAAGCATAAACACATCAGAATAAATATTTACATAGTAAAAAGTGATAAATAAAGCCAGATTTGGGGGGGATTTTCTAACAAATTTGCATACATTCTGACTTAACTGATAAAACCTCACAACTATAGCTGAATCCTTTGGCAGAGAAAAATAATATTTAAGTTTTCTGTACAATAAAATATTGTTATTGACATTTTTTTTAAACAATTTGCCACAATAAAACAGGGTGTTAATTATTTGTCTGACCTTAAAAATCCATTATAATCCTTGTTGATATTTGTTTATGTCTTAATAATGGCTACAATTGGCAGAAACTGTGCAATTAATTTTAACCATCATTTCCCCTTTACTTTGAAGTATATGCACTTACGCAGAGAACATGGAGACACAGACACATGTACTCATAAATGAGCATGCAGCAATGTCATTGTCATAATAGCCACTTTTGAGTGATGAGGAGGAGGAGCATCGTATTGACAGGTTTTGTGAATATCTCACACTTCCTTTGCTTCAAGCTTTGATCACAGCTGAGCTGCCCTTATAGGGCTCTGCTTGTCAATCTGTTTTCTCTGTATTTTAGTCACAACCTCTACTGTTTTTTTTCTTCTCTCCCTTGATGTTTGCCCTCTGACCCAATTACATTACACAACACAAATTACCAGGAGTCCCCAGTCACACACTACTGTCTCCAAATGTTTTATTCTTAGTTAACCTCTCCTACAGGTTTCTTCCCCTGGCTGACAGTTATATGTTGTAGGGTCTGACAGCTGACAGTCATAGCTGCCTGTCCGCTGCCTACAGGAGTGTGACAGAACAGCACCGTACATCTGTCTCAGCCGCAATGAGGACACGATGCCTTCTGCACAGTCATCTGAACGCCTATATGTGGGAACAGAAACGTACTTCCTATGACTGATTCTCGCAAGCTGTGAGCCGTCATACTCGCAGATATGCACAGGACTATATTTCAGCCCCAAGAAGATGCAAAAACAGTCAAACATCTAATACCTGATACGTAAAAATGCAAATTGATTTATTTATTTATTTTTGCCAAAAACTGTGAGGATTAATCCTCGGGCTCTACCATTTAACAAATAAGTATGGTAAATTGTTTTTGACCCAAACCAGTGTGTAAAGGGGTGATGCAGCTACTTTTTCAGGATTCTGTCAAAATACATTAGTGTGTACGGTTGGAAATGCAAAGGCTGTTTGGCAGTGAATATGTAGGCTTACGTCAAGTCAGCAAATAGTGGCAAGCTCCAGATGGTTTTCTTTTTGCTAGCTATGGTTGATCCAAAATGCACAGAAAAGCTGGAGGTCTGAAACAAAAAGTTTGTCCAAAGTCTGCTACTGCCACATCTACTACATCTAATAAAGATATATATTTAATATAAGAAAGAATCAGCAGTAAGTCAAATGTACATGCCACTGGGCTGTGGGAGGAAGCTGGAGTAGCCACAGGAACCATTCACTTGCACAGAGAACATGCAAACTCCACTTAGGCTACGTCCACACGTACCCGGGTATTTTTGAAAACGCAGATTTTTCTATGCGTTTGCACCTTTCGTCCACACGTAAACGGCGTTTTTGGTCACTGAAAACTGAGATTTTTAAAAACTCCGGCCAGGGTGGATATTTTTGAAAACTCTGTTTGTGCATTTACATGTGGATGAGAAAAATGGAGAAAACGCAGCGTCAAAGGTGTGCGCCTTTTTTGATGTCACACTGTGCGCCACGTTATTGTTTCGGTGAAATGAATTTCTACAATACTGTTACTGTTAATTGTACTCTCTGCAGTGTTTAAATGCTTACATATACACACACAGTTACTGTCCCTCCACACATACGACTCGGTTCTGCTTCTATGCCCCAGCTTTGTTTACTTTTTCCCACCGAGGCTTCTAGACTTCCGATTGGCCAACATTTCTACACGGTTAGGAATTTATCGCCACCTGCTGCTTTGGCATGTTCCTAGCAGCGTTTTCCTTCATTTCTGCCTTTACGTGTGGACGGGATTATTTTTTTTTAAAACGAAAACGGAAAATCTCAGTTTTCAAAAATACCCGTGTACGTGTGGATATTCTACTTAGGCAAGGAGGGGTTTTGAGTTTACTTGAGACCTTTTCAGCTATTTTTCAAATCTCACAATCTTGTTTCAGTCACGTCAATATATTTTTTTCTGTTTTATCCACATTCCCGAGGAGATCTGTAATTATCTGCAAGTGCTGTTTGACAATTAAATCTCGATTCTTGCTTAAATATAACACCCCCCAAAAAACAAAAACAAAACATGGCAGCGCAGCACAGGTTTTCATACCAACAATCAGAGCAGGGGTCAACCACGCAGGATTGTTAAGCAGACACTATGATGGTTTAGCATTGCATCCAAACAGAGCCGCGGTATATTAGTTACTTGTGTTGGTCTGAACGTTGCAGGGATGTCACCAGAATCAGTACTTAAGGTACCTTTTGATACCAAATTTGTGAAAATGCTGCAGGCCTTTTTTTTTTTTTTTTTTTAAACCCGTTTCAGGATTGGCTTATTCTCCTATGAAATGTTCAGTCTGTCAAAGGAGCAAGAGCCATTCAGTTTGATTCATGTGATCGGATTCAGAATACCCTTTCTGCCCTTCTGCCTGCTGTTTCCACTCTTGTTAGCGTCTCCATCATTCACGCTTTGTCTTTTCCTCTCTGTCCTTTTTACTTCACTATATGTCCTTTCTGTGACCTAAGGACAGTACGATAGGCAGGGAAGACGGGCACCAAACTGCCATGAAGATTGGTTCATGACCCAGACGTGGCAGAGCTGATCAGCTTATAAGCCCACAATACGCACAAGCTAGACAAAGAGTCAGGGCAAGAGCTCTCTTTCTAGCTTCTTCTGCAAATCTTTATTTTATGTAAGGGCTCTTGACACACAAAGTCGACCTAAAAATACTAGCACCAACAAAGATTGTTTGATCAAACACTTTCCCTTGTGTCATCATCCTTGGATATTTTTTTTTCCCCGTCTTCAAATATGTACAGAGAGCAGAAGACAGACTAACTTACTGTCAGCTTCTGTGTATGTTGCGAACTTGCATGGAAACATCTCATTAGGGTGTGTTTGTATTTCAAAGAACATTGTGGAACAACAAAACCAAACTAACTCACCATGATCTCAGATCAATGAATCTGTGTCATTATGAATTTCATTATGACAGTCTAATTTTATGCTTTTGAAGCGAGTATCATTCAGACATAGATGAGTGATTGATTTATTCAGCTCCCTGCAGGAAGAGAGTGGGAAACTATTTACTATATATTTCAGATAAATTTATATTGTGTTAAGCTAGGTCACTGTCACTCGATCAGACCAAAAAGCCCTCATTAGGGCTATGAAGAACTTTGTCACAGCTGATGTTGAAAACTGTGACCTGGACACTTTAAAGAAGGCCTGTTTACTTCTGATTTTACTTTAATCACTTCTCCTTCATGAGCTTTCTCTCAATTCAGTTTACATTTTTATACTACGGCAAACGCTGACTTTGACTCAGGCGCAGGACGGCACAGATGAAACAGGACACAGCTATTTAAATTTAGAGTATATTGCATTTTTTAGGCAGTTGAAATAGTCATAAAGAACTGTTTGTGTTTATACTGCTTATATCGAGTTTCTCATCTTCTGTGGATATTGCAACAGCCAATGTGACATTTATACCTTGTTTGTGTTTCAGGTACCAGGACATGAGAAGACAGATTGGCTTTGAAATCAGGGATATGTGGTACAATCTAGGTAACTAAGCTCATTCCATGTGTCGCTATCGATGTTTCACTTTCAACTGATAAAATCCCTTTTATGCATGAATTTACTTGTTGAAGCAGTGTTTTCTCAGTTTATCTTTATTATTATCTGCCAACCAAGTAACATGTCAATCCTGCAAGGTATATGTTAACAGTCGTTACCTAAGTATAAACAGTCGTGTGTTAATTACCGTATTTTCCGGACTACAAAGCGCACCTGAATATTAGCTGCACAAGCTAAAATCAGGGGAAAATCCTGTTTTGTACATTCATTAGCCGCACCTGACTAAAAGCCGCAGGTGTTTCAATGTTGACTTATCATATGTAAGAGAATATGCACAAAGGGAATTGTCAGGAAAGAGATGGCTGTTTGGAGACACATCCCTTTTATTAATATTTTGAAAAACAAGTTACGGGTACATATTTGCATAACTTTTTAGGGTATATGTACAAGTACCGGTAATTACAAGTACGATTACTGTGCTTCATAAATGAGTAACAAATGTAGTACATAACAATAACCTACAGCACACCAGAAAAATAGATTCAGCCTAGCTTTTAGGCTCAGGTGCAGTGACACGGCTTTAACAAGAAGAAAAGTCAGTCATTTACCACCATCTTTCTCTTCTTCCTGCGCACTAAAACCACCAAAGTCCTCTTCTCCAGTGTCGGATATGAACAGGCTTAGGATGGCTACGTCATCCACTCTCTGCTTCTCTCCTTTGTTGTCACTTTCAAAACTAAAGAAATCCTCGTTGTCAGTGTCGGAGTCGAACACCCTCTGAAGGGCCCTGGCAGTGTCCTCCTCTTCATCATGCAGCAGTCCAGCCCTTCGAAATCCGTTGGTGATCATGGATGTTTACACACTTTTCCACGCTGTCAGAATCCATTGGTGGAGTTGGGCATAACTTGCTTTTCGCAAGTTTATTGCCGCTCATCATCCACGCCTCCCGCTGAACGCGTAGCGCTACTTTGAAGTTTGTTTTTCGCGCTACTTTGTACGGCACTACGTTGCCTGGCGGACGGACATGTGACCAACATACCACTCTTGAACCCCGATACTGTGTGTCTGATCACATGCCCTTCCGCCAGGCAACTAGTGCCGTACAACAGCGGAACAAACAAAACAAATCGTCTTACGATATGACAAAAATCATGGACAATCCATAGAAAAGCCGCACCTGACTAAAAGCCGCAGGGTTCAAAGCTTGTGCAAAAAGTAGCGGCTTATAGCCCGACAATTACAGTAGTGTTATTTTGTGCAGTAAGAGAGAGACACGGCAGTCAGATCTCGGTGGAGTGAGATTGTTGTATACAGGGATTGGAGTGTTAAGATTTTGGCATTCATGCCTACCGTTTCATTGCAACCCACACCATCTGATCCTCTAATTAGAGCTTTCCACTAGATTAGATTGATTCATTTTCTGGGTTTATTATACCCATTGCTTTTTTTTTTTTTTAACCAAGGTGTTTGGTTTTCACTTATTTACTGCTTGACTGATGTGATGAGAGGAGATTTGCTAAACATCAGAAGACACATTTCCTTATTGTTTGAAACTGCAACTATTAAGTCTGGATTAAGGATTATCTATGCCTTGTTACTTCACTTATGCTATTTGTTCTCTCAAATTTAAATTCTGCAAATGAGCTGTGCAGTTACGTTGCACTTACATGTTCTGTTCTCTCTTTTTTTTTCATCTCAAAGGGCCCCACAAGATAAAATTCATTCCAGAGATGGTGGGTCCTATCCTGGAGATGACACTAGTTCCTGAGATCGAGCTGCGAAAGGCCACCATCCCCATCTTCTTTGACATGATGCAGTGCGAGTTCCACTTCACAATGCATTTCCAACGGGTGTGTCATTTGAAACATGAACTACAGCTCATCTTTACTTAAAACAAAAAAGATTATGTGTAAGATGAAAATGAATATACATGTTCAGTGGCCAATTTATTAAGTACATCTTTGTACTACCTAGTTGGACCTGTCGTCTTAAGTCTCCAGATTAAAGATGCTGGAAACGTTATTTAAAGATTTGTTCTTTAAACGGCATTTTCACCCAGAGAAGTGGCACTCACTGGACATTTACTCTTTTTCGGGCAATTTTGAAATACCCTAGAGATGGTCTTGACTGTGTCTACAGTCCTAAATGCATGGAGTTATTGCCAGCTGTTGCAACTGGCTGATTACATATTTGCATCAACAATCATTTGAACAGGTGTCCCTAATAACTTGTCCCGTGAGTGTGTATATGCAGCGCATAGTGCGTATAATCAGCTATGTCATAGAAGACACCCACACATGTATATATGGGAAAAAGAAACTTTTGATTTTTTTTATTTTAATTATCGCACCTATTGATGTTAGCTTTCTTTCTTATTTTTAGTACATATTACAAGATATTTTCTGGATTCTCTGAGTTTTTCATCATTTACTAATATTAATATTGTAGATGATAAAATCTTCAAATTCATTGGACGGGTACATAAAGAAATATTATTTTAATTTATGAAGTATTCACTCACTGGTGCACACCTCCCAACTTTAGTTCGGAAAGATGTAACCGAGTTTCTTGCTTATTGGAAACAAGGTTTTAGATGAAGCAAAACAATAAAGGAATACAAAGGTAGAACACAAGTAAGGAAGAAGTTTTGTAGCCCACAGCTTACTTGTAATTCTGCAAATCTCATTTTGTTGTGCTGCGATTATCAACAGCCATGGTAAGTGGAACTTAATGTTATGCCTCGTTACAACCCAAAATTAAGCCTTTCTGCATGAGGAAATCCATTTGGTTACAGCTGTTCTGTCATAAAATTGCACAGGCTGTTTTCAGCTTTGGGATGTTTTCTGAGAGCTGCCGAAATACGTGATGTGTACTTCACTTCTGTCATAGTAAAGAAACACAGCACTTTCCAAATGTCTCTTTGCTCGCCATTGTAGTCTTGTGAAAACCATAGCACTCCAATATCATTTTTACTGGTTGCACAGCCGTGTCCTTTTATAGTGAAAGTGTGCAAAGCTTTTATATCTTCTGTCTGGATCAGGATCATTTTGGGCGATCAGTAACGTTTTGATTACAATTGTGAGAACTAGTATATTTCCTGTACTAGTTCTCTCTCTTTCTCTGTGTGTTATAAGTCATTGGCTTTCCAGAAAACAGCATTCATATCTTTTTCTACTTTGCTGCACTCTTTTTTTCCTTTACTTGTGTCCAAGACACAAGTAAATCCAAATGTCAGTGAAAAAAGGTTTGACAACAACAATGAAATTCACTTTTTTATACAGCTGCTACATACAAATATTGGAAAAATAGATCCATGCATCACTGTCAGCAGATACAGCAACTACAGAGCAAAAAGTACAGGCAACGTGTCTCATGATGCAACTTTCAGTTGTGTCCTAATAGAATTTCAACAGATTATGAAAATCGGAACCGGCTCACAGCCAGTTCCGTTGCAAATAAGGGACGATTTAAGTTGAAGCGTAAACCCTCACAGCTGGGTTTGTTGGAGAGAGAGCGAGCAACAGGGAGATGGCGTTAATGAATTGAAAAATTAGCTACACTGATTATTTACGCCTGCTCTGTCTAATTGCAGTTTGAGAACGAGATCATCACCAAGCTGGATCACGAGGTGGAAGGGGGCCGCGGAGACGAGCAGTACAAAGTTCTCTTTCAGAAAATGTAAGTGCTGATTAATGGGCAGGATTATGCCTGAGCCTCTTGCAAGTTAGATAATGCTAATTGCAACATAGCATTTCTCAAAATAATCACAGTGTGCTGATGATCACAGGACTTGCCATCACAGCTTGCCTACATAATGTCTGCTTTCGGAGCAGATGCTAACTCTGTTTTAATGTGTAAAAAAGACCGCTTTTTCCTGAATCCTCAGCTGTCAAAGACCATCTTAATACATACTTCACATTTGTTTCTCTGTGTCCCCATGGGTTCTCTCATATTCTCTCTCTGTATCCAACCTCACGACACAAACACCAGCTTACTGGAGCACTGCAGGAAGCACAAGTACTTGGCCAGGACGGGTGAGAATTTCGTCACTCTGGTGGTGCGTCTGCTGGAGAGGCTGCTGGACTACAGGACCATCATGCATGACGAGAACAAGGAGAACCGCATGAGCTGCACTGTCAACGTGCTTGTAAGATCTCTGCTTTCAATCCTGAATGCGCATAAGCCGAGCGCTGGCGATACATGCATAATTAGATTTGAACCCCCTGCGTGAAATGATACACATGAAATGTATAAATAACAATACAGGTAATTGTTTGTGTTATCAACGCCTGGTTGTCTGTCATAGATTATTGTTGCCGGTAAAAAAAACACCGTAATGATGTAGAATTACATGCAGACGGCAGTAGCAGGCATCTCGACATGTCAGTGCATTAAAGTGTTATCCCTGAGCTGTTCATCTAAACCACCCGTTCTTTAAAGTGACATTTCATCTGGAAGCACCAAAATGTCACTTTTATCTCACATGACTAGGCACATTGAAAAGACTACAGACATATGGCCTATATTTCATATTTTATCTGAGCAAGTCTGCACTTTAAATAACTTTGGTTTCACTGAGAATGTGACAGTGAATACGACAGTGCCAGTCAGCGTACTAGGTGCTTGGATGTGTGCCCGCTACAAGCCCTGATACTGTTTTTGTTTTTGTTTTGTTTTTTTTGTTTTTTTTGGGGGGGGGGGGGGGGTTGTTTTGTTTTTTAAATGTTTAAAATAATCTACCAGTGGCTTCTTTTTAGATAGATAAACAGAATACAACCATTCTCAGTGGAAATCTGCTATGTCTTTTAAACCCGTTTTAATGCTTTGTCTTTCTCCACAATGTAGAACTTTTACAAGGAAATAGACAGAGAGGAAATGTACATCAGGTAAGCTTCTGCGTGTTAACCATTTGTTATATTTGAAGCGTTTTTGTCCCTGTGAGGCATTTTAAGCACTACAACATAGATGTAATAAGGAGTCTTAGCTGAGCTACATTTTCGCCTCCCAAAGATTAAATAAAGTAGGTCTCCAGAGACCCAGAATAAAATATTTGATTTTGATAAAATATGTTTCCCAGTCTGCAATTTTACCTGTCAGTTATCCATCTATTTTTCAAGCGGTATTTGAACTAGAAGAGCCTGTTAAGACACATCCGTCTGGCAGAGTTAACCCTCTGTCTGTTAAAGTGTGAAAGACCCACCTCGTCATGACCCATAAATCATTGCTTTTTTCACTGCCAGGTACCTTTACAAGCTGTGTGACCTCCATAAAGAGTGCGACAACTACACTGAGGCTGCTTATACTCTGCTTCTGCACGCAAAACTGCTTAAGGTACCCATGCACAAGGCCAACAAAAAATAAATGTTAACGTGCTTTCTCTAAAATATCTGGAGCTGCGCACAGAAACACTGAACCACTGTTAAGCTGCTGTCAGGCAGATGTTAAACGTAGGGTTAACGTGTCAAGCAAATGACTTGATTGGGCTTTAATTCCAATGCGACACCTTTTAAGGAGGAAAATTTGCACAGCCAGTGCAAGTCACAGCTAGTATCTGATCTTTAATTTAAAAGAAAAACCTGCTCATGTTCTAAAACAGAGACAAAGGTAGCTTCAACCACCCTGGATACTTGAAGATAAACGTGTACTTTGGCGATCATCATCACCTCAGGCATCAGTGCAAGGCATCCCTATTTAAAGGTGGAAAAAGGGCAGCTTTCTGACACAACTTAAATTGAGCACATAAATATTTATAGATTATCAAGAAGCATTTCTTTTATGTTCGTACCTTTTTGTTAGTAGTCATGCTCCCAGCCTTGAAAGTTTCTGTCTCCTGCCAAAAATACACCGCATAGACTTGCAAAACTCCTCATACAAAGAACTGCAGCGTCTATTCCCAGCTGGGGTTTGGTACACCCTAAATTTGAAGTTGTTCCTCTCTGCCTTTTATCCAAAATGAATGCATCCAACATCTCATCTGTTTTTGCATAAATAGCTGGCTGCTTCGGTCTTTGTGCAGGTCTCGTCAGGGAAGAGGAGGCTGTGACTAAATCGCATTTTCCTCACTCGGTAGTCACAGTAGCATCTGTAGCATGAGTTCTATGTTTTATTATTATTATTGTTAAGATTCTGCTCATCTACAAGTGACTGATCTTTATTCACACCGAGGCCTGTGTAGACAAGAATGAATGAGAGGGAATGCCATCCATCCATCCATCCATTTTCTTAATCCCTTATCCCATTTGTAATTGTCTGGAAGAGGGAAGTCTATTCAATTTGTCATAGAGTGAGAGGCAAGGTACACCCTAGGCAGGTCAACAGTCCATCGCAGGGCTAACACAACCATTCGCACACATTGATTCAGCAATTATCCTACCATGCACAGTTTTGGACTTCACGAGGAAGCTGGAGTACCTGGATGGAACCTTAACACGCAGAGGGAGAACTACAAAATTCCAGAGAAGGAATGACTTATATATAATTCTGTATCCTCCAGCATTTATAGAGTAAGACTGGCTATAATTAGTGTCCCAGTAGATTACCTGCAGCAGTGTAATAACATTGATGAATTCACAACATTTTCTTCATAGTCAGAGATGTATCAGCACTTGGGTTTTGTCGATACGGGGTCACTGCTCGTCCATGAATTACCAGAGATCCTTTTTAACATATAAATGCAGTCCAGCACTAAAGGATCAATAACCTAAGCCAAGTCTTCCCAGAATCCTTCCTTATACCACAGCAACGTGGTGCAATTAATTTTTCACCCGTTGTCCGTGAAGGCTATGCAAATATTGAAGCTTTGCTATTCAAATGTGGCTATCACAATAAAAGAAGAAAACAAAACCTGGTCAGAGATCTTAACTCTTCAGGTTACTCACAACACCATAGAAACCAATTAAAATTGGCCAGTAATAAATCAGCCCTGACAGACGCATAGGATTACGCTTGCTGTACACAGAGGCCAATCAGATTGTCTGTTTTTCTGCCAAGATGCTATAGGCTGTCAGAAACCTTATTAGTCTGTATAGTGTGTCAACAATAAGAACAAAAGAATATCCCTTGATTCTTGCAGGGTTATTTTTTCATTATCTTCTGTGTCTTTCATTGTTTAAAAATGAAAAAGCTTTTCTACTAAACAAGATTAAGTAAGTGTGTGACTCCGTTGTATCTAGTGTTTACACTGGTAGTAAAAGCCCAGCTTCTCTCTACCCTTGGAAGCTCCTGGTGCACTAATCTGTCGATTCTCATTCTAAATTCTTTTTATGGGGGGGTTGATATGCTTTTTCTTATCTAGGTTTTAGATATTGAGGTCAGCATATGTTCAAGTTGTACCTATGAGGCAAAAGCTCAGGCTTCTAAGAACTCTGTTTCAGACACACGCTGTTGTGCTGAATATCTCTAATACGGTCCTGCCAGGCACCGGCTGTGAGCACAGCTCCCCCTCCCACATCATGTTCAAAACTTCTGTTGGTGAGGTACAACTACTCAGAAGACATTTGGCTTCAATGCAGAAGGAAAAGCACTAAAACGGCTGCAGCTAAGGGGCAGCACCGAGGCCCAGTATAAGATAGAGAGGATTACTCTGAACTGCGAGTCATGCAACTCTGCTTCAGTTGCTTTGTGTGACTCAGTAAATATGGAGCTCCAAATGTGCTTCTAGTTCCCCTTTAACACTAAGCATTAGCCACAGGAATGCTACACTTTGCACTGATGCCATCAATGATTCATTCAGCATATACTGATATGGGTTTCTTGCAGAGTCGTTTCCATCTTGCATTGTCAAAGTACAGAGCAGCTTATAAAAAGAACCACGCATCACTCTAACCCATTTACACTGGATATAAGTCAGCAATTGATTTCTTGTCACTTTTCCTTTTTACTCTGTATCGTATTGTACAGTGTTGACCCCAGTGCTAACTTGTTTTCTGTAGTGGTCAGATGAGGCATGTGCAGCCCACCTGACACAGAGAGATGGCTACCAGGCCACCACTCAAGGACAGCTTAAGGACCATCTCTACCAGGAGATAATTAATTACTTCGACAAGGGCAAGGTAATGCGTCCATACACAGTTACTCACACTCATAAGCATAAGTGGACATAATGATTTTTCCTCGACTCCTGAGATGCTATTTTTAGATGTTGTCGTCTCAGCTAAATAGCCTTCCTGGCTTGAAAAGATAGTTTTTTTAAGACTGAATGGAAGTTTAATGTGCTGTTTCTGCAGAACAGGCACTGATACAGTGATAATCCCCTGTTTTTAGTTTCTGCTCTTATGGATGAAGGCATGTATCCGAGCACACAATGTAGCTCTTACGCTGTTCCATTTAAAACCTCTTTTCTTTTATATTTCTCTTCACTGTTCCTTTTTCTCCTTTTCCCTCATAGCATGTCAGGGACTTGAATGCCATCTCGTCTGCCTTAGCCAGAAAAATCTTCCAGCTTCATAGGACCAGAGCTGCTGTGTTATTTTGGTGTATTGCCTGTTATTTGTTCCAAAGAAGAAAAGTGTTTTTCAACCTGCAAGCTAAGCCTGGAACTGAATCAGTAGGACTGAAGCCACAGCTTCTCAAAGATGATGTCCCAAAGCTTTGCATGTGTCATGAGTGTTGGGGTGCAGTCGCCACTTTTGGTTCTGCAGCCAGCTGTCACTCAGCAAGATGTGGCTAGGGAGACAACAGTTTGAAAGAGCTGTGGACAAACATGCGCATACAAACCCACCAGAGTGATCAGTAAGTGTTACAGTGGCTGTAAGAATACATCAGCACTCCAGAGAGAGTGGAGTTTAAACTGAGGACAGTACCATGAGTGTCAGATGTGTCATCTAGAAAGCAGTCCCAGATGGTGTTGCTACCACCGCTCTCACTGATGGGAGGCTAATGTGAATAGCAGTCTGGACTTGGTCCACCTCCAGGCTGCCCTATATCAGTTCAGTCCAATCTAGTCTGTCAGGAACCCACTTAGAAGCTTTTCAACATGTTTGAGTGGTTCACATGTACCTGTGACACAGTTCACTGTACTGAGTCAAAGAAACATGCATGATGACACATTTTCTGCTTCTAAGGACAGGTTCTGGATTTTCATTTCAGAGAAATTGGGGGAAAAGTGACAAGTTGAAGGGATTAATTTATTTTAAAAGGACCGTAATACCTTTGTCTGGGAAAGAGTAGCCCATACCGAATGAATGCTTGATTTTTATTTATTTTATCTTATTTTTTTTCACTATTTATGTATCATTTAGATGTGGGAGGAGGCAATCATTTTGGGAAAGGAGCTGGCTGAGCAGTACGAGAATGAAATGTTTGATTTTGAACAACTCAGTGCATCCTTGGTAAGTAATGTTATGTTGTTAGTTAGCTTTACTTTCAAGTTGCAAACTGTATTGATATCACAATGCATGCAAAATTATTAGGGGATTATACAGACCTTATGCTTATGCATGTTTAATGGATTTAATCAATTTTAGCTAATATTTAACAACAAGGTAGAATGCATTGTCATTAACATGCTACATGAGATGTGGGCATAATTATTATTGTAGCGAAAACGGGTCAATCAGGCTGACAATCAGGCCAACACAGTGCTCCAAAAAAGCTATTGAGTTCCGACCTTTAGACATTTCATTGTTTCACAAAAAAGGGAAAGTGACAAAAAGATAAATGCCCTACAGAGTGCTTTTTTTAAACATTTAAATCTGGAGCATCAGGAATGTTGAAATTCAAGACCTGCAACCTGTGTCCGGAAGTACAAAGACATGACAGCTACAGACAAGAAGGGGCACTAAAAACTTGGGTTAACCCTTTATTGCACAAGTATCATACAAGCCCTTTGGAGTTATTTTATAATTTTGGGTGGAAGATTATAAAATTAATCTGATGTTTAAAAAAGGAAGGGTTAATATTTTGGAAAGGCCAAACCTTTTATTTTCCTTTTTGTGTTACCAATTTTTATAGCAAAGAAAGTTAAATATTCAAGTTTGAGATTTTGAATTCTTTTGGACTGATTGTCTAATAACTGTGCACACTGTGTATAATGACTATAGTTACTCATATATCACAGATACATACAGGTTATGTAAATAATGCTGTAGTATGTCTAATTTGTAATCTCTTGAGACTAAAAAAGGATAAGGGAGAAATTTACCACCAGTTTGAGATAAAACACAACTGCATCTGTAAAATATGCAAGAAAAATGCATGTGCGTGCTGTCCCTGCGTCTTAAATTTATCTTTGATTCTCTCAACAGCGGAAACAGGCGCAGTTCTATGAGAATATAGTGAAGGTCATCCGGCCCAAACCAGACTACTTTGCTGTAGGCTATTATGGCACCGGGTTCCCCTCCTTCCTACGTGTGAGTATATACACTGACATACTCAAGGCGGATAAGCACAATGTGGGTGAGGCACTTGTCAAAAAAAGATGATCAATAGATTTACCGGTGCCTGCTTGGTTCTGAGCCTCAGCATTCAATACATACGTGCTTCACACATATCTCTCCCATGAATATTGTTTTGTTGTGGCGAGGCTCACTTGTTCAAAGCCCCACCTAGTCTGGCTTTAACTTACTCACTCACTCACTGAGACAAACTCTGAATCATAGGCAGCTGCTCCATGTGTGGGTTGCGGAGTAGATCAGAATTATGCGCTGAGTGGATCCCCTTCAGTGTGGGAAAATGGAACGTTTCTCTTGGAAAAAGGCAGACAGCTAAGAAAGATACATAAGCAAGAATGAATGAATACATCAGTTTCTATCCCCCTCTTCTAGCATGTGTGTCTCGCTTTCATTCGCCGTGTATCACTTTTCCTCAGTGTTAAGAGACCTGTGTAAGTCACTGTGAGCCGGTCCACTCAAAATCTTTGCCTGCATCTGCTGTTGCCAGGAGTAGTTGTAAAAACTGCAGAGCTTTGAAGAACAGCCAAAAAAAGTCTTGTCTGTAGTAATCAAAAGACTGATCAGACGGCAAGCAAAGCACTTAAGTCCATTTGCCAAACTACAGCTGGACACCATTTCTCCAACAACACGAGCATCACAGTGTCGGGAAGATGGTGTTCCGGTGAAGTTCCGCTCAAGGTGTCCCATCACCACCTGCACAAAAAAACCATGTACCCAGCACAGAGTGAAAAAGGCTGTCTGGTCCCATTGTAAATTGCTTTCAGTTGCTGAATCACAGGTTACATTCCCCTTACATTCAGCTCTAAGCTTGTTTAAGCAGATGGAGCTGCAAATGTTTTTTAAAGTGGTGGCACCACAATGAGAGACACTGATTTCTAAAATGACCACCAGAACTGAACACTGATTTTTCTGAGCTGATGGAAAATCCGCCGCCTATTTATAACATCTACCAAGTAAAGCAGGCTGCTTAACCTGAATTGATCTCTTTTTCCTCTGTAAATGTCCCGGCTGGCCTTGTGCCAATCCGATCACGGCATATCAGAAATTAAAGACGTGTTTAATTGGTGTTTGATATCTCAGCCACAGTGTCTGAGGTGCTGCTGGGTGCATATCTGCCCTCTATTTCATTTCACTTGCTCAATGATGTGTTTTGTCTTTTTCTTTTTTTTCCATTTTAAATATAATCTATATTAGATCATTTTTTCTGTGTTGCTGTGTCACAGTGAGCTTAATGTTAGGCCTGAGATTTTTTTTTTGCAAGAAGAAAAATAACAGTTCTGATTAAATTTGCTTTTAATGTATGACCTGTTACGGCTGTTTTTCAGACTGTCATCTGGCATCTTACTGAAGGTCATTTTACTGTACAATCAGCCACTAAATAGCATAAAAGTCCTTGTGGAATAAGATGATATAAAACTCTAGTTTTAAGAACTGTGATCCCTGATCATACCCTTTTCATTCTATTATGAAGAACGGCCATTTCTTAAGGGCTTTGGCTACTTTCCGATCTCCGCAGCAACCCCCACCCCCGTCTAACCCCTTTCATCTGGTAGGGCAGAAACTCCATTATAGACAGGGCAAGCTGCACTGGCCTAATCTAACAGGCTCTTTAAAGAACCTTTGAGGATAGCTTGGAGCTCTTATTTCTTTCTCTGTTTTATTCTTTTTTCATATGTTTGCCCTTACCTGAAATAACCAGAGATGGTATATATATAAAAACGAACACTTAATTTACATTTGTATTCTTCCATCTTTTTTTTAAAAAAAAAAAAAAGTGGAGCATTCTTTGTACTACATTAGATACAAAAGAGTTGGTCATGGTTACTAGTCCACTGTCGTTAATTTTTTTACTTGTTAAACATCAAAAAGCCAAAGATTTATGACATTTTAAATGTTGTTATGGCGTTGACATTGTTCTCTTATAAGGGCCCATCCTGAAATACTTAATAATTATATTAAAGGATTTCTGTGTAGGTATATTGGAAATTTGATGAGGTTTACTATTGGATAAATACAGTTATAGAAGAAGGCTTTCTGTATTGTTTGGCAAGATAGCTTCAAAATTATATCCCAATATGTTGAGGAAATGAGCAATAATGATTTTTATGTCAATATAGAAAAGAATACTAATCAAAAATAGATGAGTGCACCTTGCAGGCGAGAGCATTTATTAGTGCACACAAAATAAATGCAATTTTCCATCCATCTTTCCCAATGAGCTACTGTCACTGATGACAGACTGCCTAATTTGAATTGTGAATCTAATACCATAAGGTGCCAGCGGCAGAAGCATTATAGTGCAAAAGTAGTGACATAATATATGGAGTGACACAACATAAGCCAAATGTAACCACAAAGTATTTTGTACCCAGAATGTTGTATTTTGGGTCAACTTTTTTAACCGTTTCCTTTGGGAACCCTGGGCAAGATACTAACCATCAGTTGCTCTCCATTGGATCCATCGGAGTGTGATTGTTAGCCAGAAAGCACTTAAGCATAGAAAAATGTGATTGTACGAATAGGTGTGAACAGGTGAATAAGACATGTTGTGTAAAGCGCTTTGAGTGTTCACGTAGAGTACAAAACAATCGAATGGAGCGCAGCTAGCAAGGCTTGTTTACTCTTGGGTCATACACCACCAGCTGTTTGTATTCCTTCTTCCCCACTTAATAGCCTGGTTGCGGTAAAAGCAAAGCGGTAAAACAAGTTTGTTGTTTCCACCTTCCGGCAGCAACACTTTTTTGGATGTATTTGGCAGAGTTGGATGTTGTTGAAGGAGCTCCTTTGTTAGGTATTAAATTGTCATCAGCAGCTGAGACTGCTTTCACTCTCAGACATGCCTGGGCTTGTCTCATTGTAGTTCTGGACACGGAATATAAACATGTGGTGTTGCTATATGAATGATGATATGACACTTTGTCATGTAATAATTTATACTGGTGTTAATGTTGGACAATATGATAAGGAGGACCCCAAATTATCAGTCACGCCTCATATTGCTTTTTGTTGCAGCACTGCAGTGTCCTCAGGGGGAAAAAAAACAATTCCTCGATGAAGACATTTTGTAACCTTCCCCCCACATACTAATTGATTTTATGCAAGAGTACATAATTCGACTGCTTATGATTTATTAGTTGTTAATATAGTTAGTAACTAAGGTGCTAGCGGTAAAAGGCTACAGATAACATTTTAAAACATCAGACTCGATTAGGTCATTGACTCCAGTTCCTGTGTGCTACAAAAGAATATCAGAGTGGTTTTAGATTGTTTTCATCAATAGGTCTATATTGTATAAATGGTTATATTATTGTACAAAAAGATCAAGACCAGAATATTTAACCAAAGTTGTCTTTTTAACCTTGAAAATGACTTTTCCAAAAAGCTTTGTATCATTTCATTTTTTTTGTTATATTTATTTTCTATATAAAAAAAAACCTTACGGAGCAGTTTCAGCTTTCAAATGCTTAGTATTTCCTCTAACCATTGTTTCCCTCAGTTTACATGCTGTAAGCATATTTATTCCTTTCTCCTTTCTCTTCCCATCAGTCCTAAATTTTACTTAATCCTTGTATTAAGTTTCCTGTGACAGCTCAGCTTATAGAGTGGTTGACGGTGTGAGAGTTGGTTTGAAATATGTATCCTAAGACTCCACATTTGGCGACACTCTGATATGAGCTGTCATGTTCTATCAGTCAAAATGTTCCTCAGACAGACTTCTGAGCACATTCAAGCAGCTGAAGGCACGTTCATGGCTCATGCATTTCTAGGAGCATTCTGTACACTCTTCTCTTATAATTTACTTTTGTTTTGGATTAAAACAAGATGACCTTTTCATCAGTTTATATGCCAATGTATGTAGTAGATTCAAAGGAAGTATCCATCCATTTCCATTGGCTTTTCTTTGTAAAGAGGGGTATGACATAAAGACCTCAAATCCTGACAACATGAATTTTATTTAAAGTCCATGGCATTAAGTTATGTGACCTGTTGCTGTTTTGTCACTTGACCGTTGGAAATTGCTTTTTACCCACTAGCCAGAAAGAAAAGACCATTTTAGTATGACTCATTATCTCACTGAAAGTGGTTTTCTTTTCCAGAACTAGCCAGTGTGGGTTTGAGGGTAATGAAAAGGAGAATTATGACATTGAGATAACTGTTCACACGACCTGAATGCTCAACGAGCATAATGCGAATCTGCTGTCTTCTTATGAATAAGAAAACAATATGCAGTGCTGGAGAAAGACTAGCTGTCTTCGTTCAGATTTTAATCTGTTTTAGAGAAATGCAGACTCGTGACAAATTAAAATAAAAAAAAAACAAAACAACTTGGATTGTCTTTGTAAAGTTTTTGTGCCCGAGGTGTTTATCATCCCTGCAATTCATCTCACTAATAAATGAAAAGTGCCTATGTATCACTGTGTGTATTCTTTGGCTTTTATGGATAGTCATTCACGAGGTTCGCTAATTTTTATTTTTCTTGAAGCCTAAGTAAGGGCAGTGTCAAGTTTTAAATCTTTGCTTTCTGCAGCATTCTGCTCAGAGGGGTTGCACATGCACAGTGAAACTGAGAGGATAAGGAAGAAACTAACGTGACAATTGAGACTCTCACACAAGTCTGAAACAGAAATGTGCTCTCTGCCATCTGTGCATGAGAACAGATAGCACACATGTAGCTCTTGTGCCATGGCTTATGGGAGAGAAATTACTAGACTTATATTCCTATGTGTAACCCTTACTTGTAAACTGTCTGTCGTCTAATTTCCTTATTATGCTTATAAACCAAGTCATATTCAGCCTCCTATCCAGTGCACCACGTCACGGTTTCCAGAAGACATTTAACTGCTATAATGCAAAGATGACATGTCATGTTACTGCACTAATATCTGACGGGAAAATTCTCTGTGTCTGCCTTCAAAAACATTGCAATGTTTCAACCACATTAGAGGTTATTGTTAGAAAGAGCCCACAGCAAAATGCTAGTGGCCATTTGTATGTCAGTTGGGTTAAACAGAAATACTCCTCAAGCAAGCCAACTTTGATCTTGGCTAGGATTCACTTAACCGAATCACTGAATCAGTTCCGAGAACTTTCTGTCACGTGCATTTCCAAATGTTTAAAATGGAGATTATGATGATGCATTTGAACCCAGCGACAGTACCAGGCAAAGTACATTTGCAAATCAAAGTGCTTTTCTCACTTCGTCATGGTCTTGCATGCTCTTTGTGTACTATTAGTATGTGTACTTTAAATATATATTCATATTCATAAAGTAGTGTACCTCATGCATATATATTGCAAATGTAAATTCGAATTATGCATTCATGAAGATATTTTTACGATCTGAGTGTCTTCTTCTGTGTCCTTCAGAACAAAATGTTCATTTACCGCGGGAAGGAGTATGAGCGGCGAGAAGACTTCGAGGCACGTCTCCTGACACAGTTTCCCAATGCAGAGAAGATGAAGACGACGACACCACCCAGCGAAGACACAAAGTCTTCCTCTGGACAGTGTATCCTTAGCACATTTACTAAGCAAATCTTTATTTTACTTATTTTTTTTTTACTTTAAGGGGTAATTTTCAAAAGGTTGTTTTTCATTTTTTTAGTGCAGCCACCATATTAAATTATGTCAGTGCACAGAATAAGAGTATGTAATTTTTCTTTTCCCCAGAATGGCTACATACTTGCACAGGAAGAGGTTTCTTAGCTTTTAAGCAAAGTGAAGCACGGACATTCTGGCAGTTTATGACGTCACCTTCACCAGTGTATGAATGTGAGATGTGTGAATATAAATGCAATCCATTATCATTATTATTAAGTACACTCTTACTGCTTCCATTTAAATGAAATGGCTGGGCAGGTGCTGTCAATCAAACATATGTGGTATGAGTGATCACCTTTGTAAAAGCAGAAGTTTGTGCAGTTTCCTGGTCTGGAGCATTCAGGTCTATTTTAGCACAATGCTACAATTTTCCAAAGACTGGATGTCTCTGCAAATTCACCCCAAGATTAGACTCTGCAGTGCACGGAAAAAGACTGAAAAATCCCAAGAACTACATCTCAGACACTACAAGCCTCAGTTAGGATGTTAAATGTTAAAGTTCATGAAAGTATAATTAGAAAAAGATTGAACAAATGTGTCTTGTTCGGAATTGTTGCCAGAGGAAAACCTCTAGTCTTTCATGCAGCACGGCTTAGGTTTGCAAAGTTGCATTTGCACAAAACTTGTGGAACAATGTCCTTTGGACAAGACCAGATTAGAGGTGTTCACCTATAATGCACAGCACCACATTTGGGAACAACCAAACACCTTGCAGTCTCTTAGTTGAACTCGTCAAAGGGTTCGAGAGTCACATATCAGGCCACCTGTCCAACAGCTAACGTTTGGCCAAAATTAGGTCATATCCCACAGCAGCAAATCTATGAAAAAGAAAAGAATTGTGTTGTTGCAGTGGCCCAACCGAAGTCCAGGCTTAAATAGATTGAAATGTTGAGGCAGGATCTTAAGAGAGCTGTGCACAATGCAATCCCCACAAACCTCAATAAGCCTAAGTAATGTTGTAAAGAAGAGTGGGACAAAATTCCACAACGGTCTGAGAGGCTGATGAAGTCAATACTTGAAGAAAACACTTCAAGTCCAGAAAAAAATAGTTTTTTATGAAAAAAAATGTTATTGCTTTTAAAGGTGCTTTGGGTGTACTTGGCTTTTCACAGGGCTGCTGTGAAAACCTTCTTTTTCACATGGCTGTATAAGTCAATCCAGAAGGTTAATAATATTACTGTCATTACTATGTCATCTTTTTTTTCCAGTAGCAATACATTACAACAAATTGTCAAGCACAGTCAGCAGTTGCAACAGATTAGCTGACCTCAGTGCCAGATGAAAGCTCGGGGCATGTTGTTTAAACTGCATTAGCCTGCATACAGTTATAAGATGATTTGTAAATCCACCTCCACCCCAGCTTCTCCATTTCGTATCATTTCTGACTTGATTTACAGCGTAGCGATTGCCATTGATGTATGCTGTGTTCTGTGAGGGCGTTTCTTCCCGAAGTCCTAGAACAGAGCTAGACTGCAAAATGTAAATTACTGCAGTATTAACTATAATGTTGAATCGCCACCAGCGTCTGAGTAACTTCTCTTCAGTGATGTGTGTACAACAGTTTCATTTATTCCTTGATGTTTCTGCTTAAGACATCCAGTGTTTTACCGTGAAGCCCATTCTCGACCTGCCTGCCAAGTTTCAAAACAAGTCTGTCTCTGAGCAAATACTCAGGTAATAACAAAGTCCCTGCTCTTCACTTCTTCACAGTTACAGTGGATAACTCAGAGTCACATAAGATTAATTTCAATCTGGCAAAGCCAAGTTTACTTGCCCCCAGTCATTCGAACGGTTCAGCGAGCTTGTGGTGACACACGCGTCCAAGTGCATTCGCATTTTCGTGTGGCGTCTGACTGAGAAAGGCGATTAAATTTTGATTTAAATGTGGGTCTCTGTAGAACAAACAGCGCTTGACCTTCTTGTCGTTCTAGTGATTATTAACTTTCAGCAGCCATCTGCTGTAATCAACTCTGCCAAGTACAACATTGTTCCTCTGACATCATTAATACCATTGTGTGGCGCGTCAGGGCCACAGCAAACATTGGGCCCTCACGCTCCCCTTTGTACACATTCTGTACGCCAGCCATGTGCTGCATCACTCAGCTGTGCAAATTCACTTAGGTATGCCATCCAACGCATCAATGGGCATAATTAAAAGAAGACATTTACACGGGAAAGCCTTTAGGCAAATATACCTGCGCAGTGATCTTATCAGAAGCCCAGTCAAGGCACTGGTCACATTCCCCTGCATTGATCTTTTCAGCACCCTGTTGTCTTGCTCGCTAAGTGTATCTAATCAGAATATGTAACTTTGTTAAGTGGCCTAGATTAGACAGCCGTGTTTAGAGACTGACAGAGGATTGCTCCATATAAACTTTCCATGATGCGTTTTCAGCCAAGTCTATAACTTCTTCAACTCTCGCAGTGCTGTTCTCTCTGTCCCCCTCTCTCCATTTTCTCTCATTTATTCCCTCATTCAGTGAAAAGATCAGTGGTGCATAGCAATGAGACTGAGCTGTTTGAGCCACAGGGTCACAGCAGCAGGCAAAGCATAGCCCAATCTGACCTTGCTTTGCCAGACTATGCTACTCCATCAATTCTAGCCCGCCAGCTAAAGACATGTAAAAGGCGTAATTGGGGTAACACGGCTGATTTTAAACTGCTTTAATAATCTGTTTATTAAAGCAGAAGTTCAGAGGATTCATTTTTTTAAGTGAAGGCCGAACTTTTTCAGCTAACTTGGGAATAGGTCTTATGTTCATTAAACAGTGTGCTGCCCTTTGCGAGTAAGCACAGACGGGAACATCTGGTCCTCGGTATAACATAAAAAGCTCAAATGTTGGGGGCACCTGAGTCCAGCTTTTCTGTGTAGTCACAAATGGGTTTTTTGTTTTTTTGTGGTCTGTTCATCAAAAAGATTATCGGTCCTTCACAGAAAAAGTTCAAGCATCCCATCTGCACACATTGATCGCCATTTCTTTAATCATTATAGGGTTGTGGCTCTGGATTGGCACTGATTCAGTTCATATTTTCTTTATAATTATTTGCTAATAAAGCCAGTTCGCACGCTATGAACCATATGGTGTGGTTTTGGAAATGGGAAATACAATATGGTGTACTAATTTTCCTAGGAGACTGTGATTATGTCTCTTTATAAGTGAGACAGATGAAGGTGGGCTGAAGAAAGCAAGTAATGAGCCTGTGTAAGGGAAGCCAGGTATTCACAGCCACTATGTAACACCATCATTTTCCTGCTGTGAAAAGTCTGTTAACCTGATTTGGCAAATTTCCTCCCTGTTAGTCATGTGCCTCTGTCAGGTGTGCTGCAGCTTATCTGCATGTCTGACATCTCAGGCTAACTTTAGGGCCTCCCAGTTATGTGTGGGAGCCGAAAATGAATTTATTTCCCACAATGAGGCCATATCTCGGATAGTTAGTCAAAAGCCAAATGCAAATCACAATAATTCCTGTCACTGCTGCCCTGGGAGGCGGTTTGTCCTGTGTTTGACCTGAAGCAAAGCAATCAACCTTTGAATCAAGCTGTGGATTGCCCATAACAGTTTTAATTTACTCAGGTACTGATTTTTCTCCCTCCCCAGCTTCTACACGGTAAATGAAGTCCATAAATTCCAGTATTCCAGGCCGGTGAGGAAGGGAGAGAAGGATCCTGACAATGAGTTTGCGGTAATTCCCGTCTTTTTTCTGTTTGTTTGTTTACTCTTACTTAGTTTTCCCCATTTATTTGGTTAACGTCAGACATAAAATTAACATAAAGACTATGTGTTACTGGAGTAAAGTAAAACATGTGAGTCTACGTTTACAGGAGCGGTAAAAATGGTAGGTTTAAAAAATGTGTACCAACCAGTAACTGTTAAAGAATTCCAGTTATACTGACAAAGAAAGAAAAATCGTTTTTCTTTGTCATTTACACACATTCAGAGATGAAACACAGGAAAAAAATACAAGTAAATTTATGAAATAATTTCCCAGGAACAAATGACTCAGCTCCATTTGCAAGTTGCACACTTGCAAGATAATGTACTTAAGTAGGTTAAATTAGAGTAGGTAGATTAGTAGCCTCCGAACCCGATCAAAAAGCTTGTCAGTGTTTTATGCTGAGATGTGGCAAGTGGAGTCAAGCTGAAAATGGATTTTCATTTTTGCCTGTTCTCATCAGGTTGCTGCTGTGTCACGGCCACCACCTTGAAATTTACTGGCGTAGGACTGAGAAATCTTTCAAGTTTATGATGCACGTATACTTGCGTAGATATTTTCAGCACAGAAAATCAATAGCGCCGCAGAACATAGAGCTAATTTACATAGGCAGAAGAATTTACACCGCAGAGGAGGGATAGACGGAGGATTTTATTCATCTTTGAACACAGGAGAAGGTGGTGCCAACAAGAGCATCCAAACAAAATAAATTCGCTGACAGTGATCTATCTCCAGTTTAGTCAATGCAACTATTACTGTCAAGTCGTTTTTTAGTTTATCTAGTGAGTTATTCTTTGTGCGCACTTAATAACCAGGTAGCAATAACAAGGACGACAAATTAAAGCCAGTCACGCTTTCCTCTGTGTTTACTGTGGCGTCACTTCAGCAGAACAGGGTGATGAATTTCACTCATCTTAGACGTGCTTCTCTTGTCAGACTGATTGGACTTTCTCTGTCCTGACAGAGCGATTATGGATATCTATTGCCTGACATATTGTGTCTGTCACATCTATTATGCATGTCAATAAACACAAATCCTTGTCATTTGCAGATGCTCCAGAGTGAGCAGTAAGTAGATTTTAAAGACAACGCAGTCTCTAAATATTTAAATAGAAGTATTAGTTTTCTTTTCAGATGTGTTGGTTGTTAAAAAGAGGCTGGAAACTACATTTGGAGCAGACCTCACTTGCAGGTGATCCCTGCCATGCAAGTTCTTTTTCTCAATGTGTACTGTTATTTGAGATTATAAATATTTGATGCTTTAGAAGCTATCCAATTTCATATCACATCCCATATTACAACTCCAATTCCAAAAAAAGTTGGGCTGATGTGTTTGTAAATAAATAACAGAATGCAGTGATTTGCAAATCGCACAAGCCCAAACCCAAGAGGCGGAGCTTCTCAGAAGTAAAGATGGGGAGAGGTTCACCAATCTGCAAAAAAACAAACACATCTACACATTTTTGAAAAACAGATTAATGCCCATCAATGTAAAAATTGTGAAAAATCAAAATATCTCATCATCTATAGTACATAATATCATCAAAAGATAGAGAAAAAGTGGACAAATCTCTGGGACAAGACTGAACATCACTATTGGATGTCTGATTTTCAAGCTCTCAGGTGCATTTAAAACAGGCACGATTCTCAGTTGAAACGCAGAAAGGTAACTGCAAGTCTTTTTCAGGGACGGGCTTGCATATTTCAGTAAGACAATACTGCATCTGTTGCAATAGTGTTGCTTTGTAGTGGAAAAGCCTTGAACCTTTGCCAGCTGAAGACATTTGGTGCATCATGAAAGGAAAATTACGACAGAGAAAACCCAGTACTGCTGAGCAGCTAGAATCCATATCGGACCGGAACGTTCTTCTCCCAAAAATCCAGTATCTGATCTCCTCAGTTGGCCCTGTGCCTTTTTTAAAAAATGTCTTAATGCCATCAAACACAAAATGAGTTTCTTTGTTTTTTCCTCAGCCATAAAAAGGTGGACAGTGGGGTGTTGTCATTGTCACCCGGTTGAATGTGCGGGCAGGCTTAACACCCGAGTTTGAGAATAATTTGAGAATAAGGTGACGTAGGATGTTGTAATTGATACCATCGATTAATCTACTAAAAATCTCAGAAAGTTCAAATCCCAGTGACCTTGTTCTTATTTCTTACCATCTACTAGGAGGGTGACTGTTAGTACTGACAGCATAAACATTTGATTTCTATGTTCTGTTGCAAATAAAATAACTGCCCTTGAGCACTTGAGCAAATGAGCTCCGATCCAGACGGGGAGGCAGTAGAGCCGTCTTCCAACCAAATCCATTGCGTCACTAAAATCTCATTTATGCAACAGCAGTCTTGTTTCATTGCGATATCTTGGCACAGCTGCAGCTTGGTCTGTTTAAAGAGCCACATTATCTTGATTTGAACTGTGTTCCAATTTTGTGTCTGTCTTTGTGTCTGCAGAACATGTGGATTGAGAGAACCACGTACTCTACAGCGTACAAACTTCCTGGCATCCTGCGCTGGTTTGAAGTCAAGTCAGTCTCCACTGTGAGTATGAAGGGCCTGTGTGCCAAGCAAGGCTCCTAATCAGATGAGGATCTGCAGGCTTGCTTAAAGACAATCAATGTGATTTGTCCACTTAAGCAGTATAGACGCAGGGGTGCCACTCCCCGGGCTAACGACAGGGCACGTTCTCTCTCTGCCAGATGGCCCACATTGATTCACCAGGCACTCCTGTTTCTACTGAAAATTGCTACACAGCACAAATATAACTGGAGGACAGTTCAGGCTTTGCTCTCCTTTCACTTTTTGTACAATTACCTGGATTACAGTATTGAAAACCCTTCAGACAACAGCGGAAGTGTTGACTGAAGCTTTATCGAAATGTAATTACTTTATCAGTGATCTTTTAATTTTTTTTTTAAATGCTCATCCCCGAGTGCGGGGAAAAAGTGCACCGTTTAAGTCATGAGCACAAGGGGAGATTATGGTGTCAATTAAGAGTCCAGACTGGCTTTTTTTTTTTCATGTGTTTTTAGATTGTCCCAAAACAAATGCACTACTTAGTGCGATTAGCCTTCCTTTACCTCCCAAACACCTGAGTCCATGTAGCAGAGTTTTACTCTCCATTGTCACACTAATTCGGAGCGGACACCTCTTCCTTCAGGCAGAGTTAGAATTTACTGTCAGGAGCAGCTTGCCCTCCAGATGAGCCAGGGAGAGGCAAGGTCCCTGAGGTCAGACTCTCTATTTAAAGCTTAATGACTGGGCTGAGATTCACCAGGCCTAATCCTTCCATCTGACGATTCTTTTTATCGAGCTGGCCTGAGACATACCGGAGCAGATTGGAGATTTGTCTCGCTTGTACAACATCTTTACTTTTTTGGCTTGGGTCTAATTCTGACATTTACTTAACAGTCCATGCATGTTTTCTCTAAACTCTTAATACAATGAAGTGATTTTTTTTCATCCATCCAAGAGATGAGATTGCCCCTATGTGGAGTTAAATAGATTGTGTCGAAATTAGCTTTCACACCGTATTGAAATGAATGACAACAGTTCCAAGTACTTCATGCATCTTTTCCTCTAAATTGCTAGTCTTTTTTTTTGTTGGCATGGGATTTGAAGTTCTGGTACACGAACACACTATCCATCTTCGTTTGACAGTTCCAGGTTCGTATATGGGCACGGTGATCAAAAATTATTCATTGTTTCTGTTTGATTTATGTGTGTAGTTAAGCGATCCTCAGCCTATCTTCTTATAACCTTTCTGTAATTCACACAAAATGTTTCCCTTTGATTGTTGCAATCGCAGGGATGAAAGCAGTGTACAGTATGTGTATTTGCACTGAAACAGGCGAATAAGCGCTGTGAATATCTGATATCGCCTTTAACTTCTGTGCTACGCAGGAGGAGATCAGTCCATTGGAAAATGCTATTGAAACAATGCAGCAGACCAATGAGAAGATCAGCAGCATGGTACAGAGGCATCTCAATGATCCCAACCTTCCCATCAACCCGCTCTCCATGCTGTTGAATGGGATTGTGGACCCAGCTGTCATGGGAGGTTTTACCAACTACGAGAAGGTAGACGAATGAAAATAATTCTGGATGTTTCTAAATCATCGTAACTTTTACACATTCATGTCCAAATCTTTAATTTGAACGTTTCCACAATTCATGAAGCTTTATTTTACCGTGAAGGTTTGTTAAACATAAAGCTAGAACCAGGAGACTCAAATCTATAGGGCCAGTGCACAACCTTAAGACTCGGTTTCTAGCCTTAGGTGTTGTAAAGTTGAAATAAATGATGCCCCTTTATCTCTCTGGGCAACATTGGCAGGAGTCTACCACAGCAGACATGACTAAAGATGACCCTAAGATGACCTTGAGACAGTTCAATACACAGAAGCAGGGGCATGATATATAAGATTCATACACTGAGAGGCAAAGCACTTATTTTTTTCATTAGCCTACAGTTTTACACACCGGTGCTAGTTAGGTATTTTTATATTTTGAACAAGCTAAGCTAACAGTTTCCCCATTTTCCTTCTTTGTCGTAAGCTGAGCTAAGCATCCACTTCTCTAGCTTTGTAACTGCCATAAAGAATTCTAATAGACATGTCTTATGATCATCATCATCACAGAATCATCTTACACATTTTCCAAAAAAAGAAAAACATTTTCTGAAAACAAAACAAGAGGATTGCCTATGTTATTTATTGTTGCTTATAGTATATATTTTAAGGATAAAAAGGTACTCCGTGTCTTTAAATTATCTCTAAGATCATCAAAGTATGTTTTAAACTCATTCAAATAAAAACACAATAATTCCCAGGTTATATTACATGATGTGAATTGGGTGTTATTCTTAGAGATGCACCTATCAGCCATCCAAGTACCAAAACCCACTCATTTCCAGACCAGTGACTGCCCAGTTAGCCTGATATATATCTGATTAGTAACTGGTCCGTTTAGCATCACTCGCTGCCCCATGCTGGTCGTCTCCGAGTGCCAAGATAAACTACATGTGGGCCACCACAAAAACATTCATAACAACAAACTTAATCAGACACTTAAATCAACCTAACCCAGATGAGCACTGACATTTTTAAGAAGTCAGCAAAGGCTAAGTGGCTAAAGCTGTCCAGAGTTCAGAGCCAGCAACAAGCCAGCATTAATGCAGTTTAAGTGACTGAACATCCTGTAACTTGTTGCTTAAATTCTAAAGCTTAAACTTTTTTTTCCTGATCTGAATTGAAAAATAAAAGTCGGATTCAGAAAATTGCAATTAGCGCATCTCTACTCCTTCCTACTTCTTATCATCGTATGCTTGCTGCTAATTCTTGAATCCCTATCACTATGATGGTTAATGTTTTATACCTTTTTCTCTATATCATGTTCCTCTTAGGTCATCATAAATCCTTTATTTTTTCCTTTTCCAAAAGCCCAACTCAGTCTTCACTGTATCCTGTTTTTCATCATTTTTCACGTGTAATCCAAATACTATAGTGGCTCATGTGGTCTTTTTTCTGTTTTTTTTTTTTAAACACAACCCTTTTACCCTTTTGATTATTTTAAAAAGCGATAGCCTATTGGGTTCTCTACCTGAAATAGAGTTATACCGGTCTTGAGGGTGCCTTCTGAGTCAGAGGAGAAGCAACGGGAATTCTTTGCCCTCAGGTCACTCCTTCGTCTCAGTGAAATAGTGCGAGCAGTGGATGAGAGATGGTTGTCTTGACTACATTTTTCACATCTTAACAGACCTTCCCAGTGCTTCACCCTTGTTTCATCTTTATTTCCTCCCATTTGTCTTTTTATTTATATCGCAAACATCTTTACATTTTTACCTTTACCTACCTTTACGCCAGGTTTTCCTCCTTTCTATACAGTCATACTTACTCCAGTGTTTTTCTGTCTGCCATCTTTTTTTTTCTCCAGGCCTTTTTCAATGACAAGTACATCCAGGAGCATCCAGGGGACCTTGAAAAGATAGAGAAACTAAAGGACCTCATCGCCTGGCAGGTAAGACCATAGCACTGAAGAGTCATGGGACACGTAGGTGAAAATGGCAAAGCATCATAAGGGTCCAGGATTCAGGGAACAGTGCTTTTGCCAGTTTGTTTGAAAGTATTTACTTTAAACGATGTTACATTCTTTGCATTCTTTTTCCATAGCACAAGTAAAGAGCATAGGAAGACATGGCCGACAGGCAGTCAAAATGCTGAGTATGGATTAGATGGTGTGAAGGAGCTTGGGAGGCATGAAAATGTGCATTCATCCCACTCAAGTCTTTTAACATCATTGGCACTGATTTGCATTCATTTGCTTTGGGCAAGTCACTATGGTTAAAATTATTAGAGAAGTTTATTAATGGAATCAACACCAGAAATTTTAAAACCTTGCACCACCATCTACAGCCCTCCAGACATTACGCTGTGTGATTTTGAAATTTAAAGTAAAATTGCATTTATGTGTGAAACTTCATTAACGTGATTATACATAAAAAATAAAAATGAATCAGTGTGAAACTTACAGCTGAACATACATTATTGTTTGTGCAGTAGCGGTAGTTTTCAGTGCAGTAACTCTTGCAAACAGGGGAAATGTGAGCCTCTGTGAGCATCGCTGCAACACTGAACGAGATGCACATGCAGCAGGCAAGAAATGCATACGAGGACCGCTGGGAAGCAACATCCTGTTTAATAGAGCATAACTCTCTGGATCTGAACTGTGGGTTACTTTAATACTCAAGAAGTTGTGGTTTCCAGCCTTATGTTTCACCCAGGATCTGAACAGATACAAGAAAAGTCTGCTTCTTATTCTTCACTCCAAGGAAAGAGAAAGATCATTTAATTTCCTAAAGTTGTACCTCACTCAGTTGTTTGTAAAATAGGTCGACTTTGTGCTCCGCATCTTTGGTGGAACTTTGCCAACTCTGAAAAGTAACGCTCTTTTGTTTTTGTTGCGCCTTTCGACTTTACATGGTTCAGTGATTCACACAGAAGAATGTATCTTGTATTCGTACCTCGCGTCTGACACTGATGATGCTGCTCACATAATTGTTTTGCTGTGTAGATACAGGTATAATACAATTTTCCACGTGTGCCTACTTTTCCATCATTATTCTCGTAGACATACAAGCGGCGCGTACGTGGGGATCTGTAGGAAATCGCTGACTGAAGTAGAGGTTGACACAGCAGCGGCAGGTTACCTAAAAATAAGCATGTTGCTGCTTCATCACTCCTGGAACGTTGTGCATATCACAAAGACGTTATACATGACAGGGTTGGAGCAAGCAGCTGGATTTCATCTCTAAGACCTATCAGTTATTTTTATACCTATCATGAAGCAATGGCAGCAAGCAGTAATCTTGGTGTGATTACATTTGTGGCATAGGCTTTTATTTTTTAATTCCAGGGTACTACTCATATAAGAGCTATTTCGAAAAGTGTCCTTAAAATCTTTGTTTCAAATTATTTCGAGGTTATTTGGTGTAATCATAATGCAGACATGCCATAGAGGAAAGCCTATGCTAAACAGACCCACAACAAACTTTAGAGCGATCACTAAGGCAGATTTGAATTGGTGTCAGCTGTCTCTTTGCCAGAGACTGCAGGCTTGTTTATCTTGTGTTTTGAATCCATCTAAATGAGACAAATGAAGGCGAGCCGGCTCCAATGAGCAAACTAAACGGGTAGAAATGAGCCGTTGTGCACTGCTATCCTGAAATACCCATTGTCCTCATTTAGTAATTAGAGAGAAATGAGCAAGTGGAAATCAGGAAAATAGGTGTTGTAAAAAAACAACAACAACAGCAACTCCCTGGCAAGTACGAAGTAGGGGTTTTAGAAATGTTTATGTTTATAATTGGCTCTGGAAAGATGCCTAAATTAGTTCCTGAAACGCCTCACTTCTACATCGTTCAGTCTGTTTATGGGGAGCTAAACGATCAGGGGAATTTTCACCAGGGCATCAACATTGTATTCACAAGCATAAAAACATCTTTTAATGGCAGGCTTGTTTCCTAATAGGACCCTCTAACAGAAGCCTTTTTCTTTTGGTCGCTTCATCTCACATAAAGCGGAGTCTGCTTATTAGTCTGTCTGACTCGCCAAATGTTGCGTACGTCTCCAAGACCTGCGCGACCTTCACGAAAGGTCTTAATATGTCATCGCAGCTTTAATACCAAGCATCTCGAAGCCAGCGTGGCTGTCCTACCACCGCGGGGTGTGGCTCAGAGGTCTGTTTGTTGTGAATCAGAAAGGCAGTTGAATGACAGGGTTCAGTTAAGAACAGTAGGCTCTGTTTATTGGGGGTTTTTTAAAACCCCAGTGCCATTTCATATATAGCTGTCAGCTGATAATACTGGCATTTACCTGTTTATAAATGGGGCTCTAGCGTGATTTCTAATCGCTGCAGCCCACTAAACGAAGTGCAGTGAGAAAGATTGATGTTTAGTTCAAAAATTCTTGTTTTTATGGAATTATGATGGCATAATATGTGAATATGGGACACAAAAGTAAAACCAGAACTTTTAATGGTTAAGCAGTCATAATGAATGACTAAATGCAGTCTTGTTTGCTTGTTATTAAAAATAAACTGTTATAGGTTCATGATAGTCCTGGTTATTTTTGCAACCTTTAAAGCTTCTGTAAATTATCTTTTGTCATAAGGGGGTTAAAAAAGGAGAGACATGGCCACAATTGTACATTTGTATTGCCGCAATATTGACGTATTGTATCGCCTCTATGTAATTTTAGACACGCTCGTGTCTAGTTTCTGTGTTCACAGAACAGCAAAGTCATGCTGTTGAACTGTGCATGTTCTATTTAATAACCACTCATTTTCTTGTACTCGTGACTCCTTTGTGCTCAGCTCGTCTGACCTTCTCTGCAAGCAGTCTGTAGTTTTACACACTGCTGTGTTGGTTTAGATACACTCTTCCACTGTTTTTGCTACTGTCATTTATCAATATCGGAGCAGAAAACTCAAATTACCCACATGCCAATATCCTTCGTGCCATTTTGATCGTCTTCTAATATATTAATGAATGCTATTTTCAAAGCTTGCATGAAAGGGGGCACTGTTAGTGACATGTTATTGTCACTGTGACTTATGATCAACAACAACACTCTTAGCTTTGCCTAGCCTCTCCAACTAGCATGTCACCTCTGACACCTCAGCTTTGCCTCTTTATCCCGTAAAATAACTCAAATGTGCCTCTTCCATGAAGTAAACTAGTTTTTACAGTTTGTATTGTCATGACTCTGTAAGATAATGTTTACCGTGGACTTTTTATGAATGCAGAACCAAGTCCCCAGTTTCTAATAATGACATCACGAGAGCTGATATCTCTTACTGATATGCCAAATTGTGAAACTGATAAACAGATATCTCTCTTAGACAGCTGGAGAGGATTAAAAGCATTTTTTAAAAAGTTAAGTTATATAATTAGACTCGCAAGTTTGTGTGTGTGTGTGTGTGTTGGCAACCTTGAGCCTAAGTGTCTTCCGCAATGAGCTTATCGCTGTGCAGCCACCAAGCAGAAATCTGTTGCCATGCCGCAACTCAGCCGCACTCAATCATCCAAAGGTCTATAAAAAGATGTGGGTATCCTGGGAGACGTGAATCTTGCCTCAGCTTTCACTCTCGCTGTGTTTTTTCATTGCTTTTTCATCTCACAACACTTCGTCCTTCAAAAACTCTTCTTTCCCCTCCTTTCTCTTAACCTTTTTCACCTTCTGCTTCTCTTTTCCTTCCCTTCGCCTTTTCATACCCAGATGCATCTTTTCCTTCTTCCGCGAGATCCCGGTGGTGATGATGCAGGTGCTCACTAACAGGGGGAATGCCTGCATGGTGTCTGTGGCCTCCATTTCATTTATGCTGTTTATTAGCACATCGCATCACATGCCTGAGAACATATAGCTGGGTGGCTAGTATCTTTTAACAGGTGTGTTTCTGCGCTGCTAATCTTCCTTTCTGACAGAAATTCTTATCTTGACATGGGTGTAAATAAAATATAAATCATTTGGGGAGTATTATGAAACATTGCATCACAAAAGTGCATTGGTGTTTTGGACAAGTTGATTGAAGTGGGCTCATGATATGATATGCCCTGGGAGGAAGTTTGTCCTCGGGGAATATAAAGAAGGGTAGGCTAGGGAAGGTCAGGTTAGCACACACACAAACACTTTTCTTTATTATCCCACCTATCCAATATGTCTCACAGATTATTTCTTCCATTTGTTCTGGTGAATTTGTTTCATTGTGTGACTGGGATCAGTAAATGCAGATGTTGAAATTAAATCCCGTTTAATGCAGTTTGGGTTTTTTTTAGTTATTCATCAGAGGGGAATTACAAACACCTTATTTCAGCTTTAACTGTATTTCTCGTTTATAGAGGTAACGCAGTAAAGTAATATTTTTACAGTTGCTATGGGAGAGAAGGGATCTGCTTTTAACACAGCTGACTATAACATCTTTGCTTGTTTCTGCCAAAGATGGCATGAAACACCTCTGCAAAAAAAACAGAAAACCCTTAACCTGTGATTTTAACCAGCAGAGAGGAAAAAAACACTCAAATGGTCACTCTCCCAAGGGATGGTGCGTCCTCCTCTTACCAGATTTAGTCAGCAGAGCTGTGGCACTGGGGTTTCCTAATTACTAGTTTTCAGCAGTTTTAGTCTTCCCCCCCTACTCTCGCTCACTGCCTGTCTCTCTCCTGTTTTCCTCTACCTGAGCTGCCTCTGGTATGTGTTTAGATTTTGTTATTCACCAGCTTCCTACAGAGTGGCCGGCAGCAGTGTTCCTGAAAGGATGCGTTATACTGTTTTTTGCAATCAGATATGGAGATGGAAACATCCAACCAAACAAAGTAGATGCCTGTAGATGTAATCAGTCTAAGCTTTTTCATTGCCATGTTTTAATTTATATGTTGCATTGATGTTGCATTGATGTTGGTGTGGTCAGGAAGGCGGCGCTAGTGTCATGGCAACAGCTTTCTGTAACATGTTCCCGCTTCCACCTGGATAAGCTTCCAGTGCATATGCAAAATTACTGATGTACTTTTACTGCTGGTGATGAATATGCACATCCAAGAGGGCAAGGAGCCAAAGGACATGTGCATGAAATTAAGTTTATGAAGTTAATGACAGACGCTAATGCATTCCTCTGAAGGAAGAAGCAGCATGTAGCTGATCTCTCGTCTCTGCAGTCCAGGGTGTGTTTGATGAAGTTGTCTCACGCTGCTGTTTTTCTTCCACCAGATTCCGCATCTGGCTGAAGGTGTTCGGATCCATGGAGAGAAGGTCACAGAGGCACTGAGGCCTTTTCACGACCGCATGGAGGCGTGCTTTAAGCAACTGCGGGAGAAGGTGGAGAAACAGTATGGGGTAAAGTCTCTGGTAAGAGCTTTTTCCTGTACTTGAGCTTTTTTTTTTTCTTTTCTTTAAACACAGACAGTGCTTTGTAGCTCAGTGTGCTAATTTTAACGGGCACTAATGGGATCTGCAGTTCTTTCTGGTGCTTGGCTAAAGATTTCTGTGAGATGGATTTTCTGAAATATTTTATAACATTATTTGTTATTGTTACATCTCGCATATATCCATTATGTAGGATGTTGATCTTCCTTTTTCTGTGGTCAGCTTGTAGTTTGTACATTTATTCATGTCTTTAATATTCAAAAGTTGTTAAATTTAAAGTTGCAAAGAAACAATGTCCATCTTCGAATGACGCTTTCATTTTCATTCAAATTACACCCTGTCTCGCAGAGCTGTGTTGGCAAAACATGTCCATAGACACATAAACGCCTTTCAGAGTGCTCAAAACCATCTTTGTGGAAAGCAGACTAGATGTTTGCATATATTTTTTTCATAATGACACAAAAACGAGGTGCAAACAATTCACTTTTTTGGTTTGTTATTAAAACAGATACAGGTGTAGGTTGCACACAAACATGGCAACTGAGAAGGACTGTCTCTTGTTAGGTGAGATTCGGTGAGATTTCTAAGTCGAGATGCTCGGGCTGACGTGATAAAAATGGCAAATTCACAGTTTAGTTTGCTGTTGTGTGTCACGTATGTTTTTCTTTTTGCTCAAGTCAGCTGTGAAGTTAGTGTGTGTGCGCGCGTGGTGGGGTAGCCTCCATCTCTCTCCTCTTTTACAGATTTAATTGCTGCTTGACCAAGCTCTTCACTCAATCTTGCCTGAGGTAACGGGGCACCTGCCCATTTTTAAAGTAAGAGGGTGGTGACCTTTCAAACAAGAGAAAAGCTATCTCTTTCCAGGGTGTGATAATAAGGTTACCATCAAGTGTGTGATGGCCCCGTTCTTTGGCTGAAAAGACTCTTTAAATGCAAAAGGTTCCTTTGTTAGAGCTGCTGTTGCGAGATTTTTCTTTTGTCAGATTTCAGCAGAAATTAAGAGTCCTACAAGATTCCTTTTTTTTTTCTTTTTACCGCTAACCTTGTATGTTCAGATAAGCGGCTCTGTTACGAGCTCTGTACTGGACATCGGTTTAGGATAAAACTGCAAAAGACCTTCAGCTTTACAGTTTTCCTGTCACAAGCCACCTATATATTGTGGGCGGTTTTATTGGCAGCTGGGGCCTTTTTTAATGCTGTGTAAAAAAAATTATCACCTTTCTTCCTGGTATGGAGATGCTGACCATTCGAGTGACTGCAAAATGGTCGAGCTGGCAGTGATTATACAAAAGTATAATCACTGCCACCAGCTAGTGAAAGACGAGTGACAAATTAAAGGGGAAAGCCAACATAAAGTGTCTAAATGAAGTGTTGTGCCACCATGTGTCAGCAAAAGGCCTTCGGTGTGCCTCGGGCGTTGATTTCACAATTCTTTGCTGCAGTGACGGAAGCCATTTTTTCCCCTCATTTGATGTTTTGATGAGCACCACCTGACATCAAAGTCCAAAATCTCTCCCTAGGTGTTAATTTAGGTTGAAATCTAGTGACTATGAAGAGGATTCCTATCATTTTCTTGCTTAGTATTGATTTGCAGTGACCTTTCCATCTAATGGGAGAAGTGCATCTAACCCACCCACTCATAGCTTAAAATTGCCACTGGGTCTAGTGTAGGCCTTCTCCTGCTCACTTAGATCATTTCCACTTGTAGTTTTGATGGAAAAAAATGTGATTCAGGAGCCCCCATGCAGGATTTTTATATATACCACAGAGGATGATTTAATGGTAATTGCTCCTCTGTACCATGCCGTGTATTTGATCTTTCTCTACTCTTTTAATCTGGGATTTCCTGTAATTTGTCACCCACTGCTACCTTATTCAGCGAGCACTTTCTAAGTAACTACAAAACAATCAGTAACATTAATACTAAATAATATTCTGTTTTTTATTTGTTTGTTTCTTTTCTTCTCTGCTGCCAGCCTCCAGCAGATGAACGGCGGGGACCTCGTCCTCCCTCCATGGTGAGGTCCTTCACCATGCCCTCCTCCCAAAGGCCACTGTCAGTAGCTTCAGTCACCTCCATCTCCTCTGACAACTCACCCTCCAGGCCCGGCTCAGATGGGTAACACCATGTTTCACTATTCTTTGGGGCATAAATTATGTCATCTCTAGCATTTGTTCTGTTTTTTTGTTCTTGCGAGAATCAATGTTGTTTTTTGGGGGGAGAAAAATCATGTCATTTATACACAGAGGTGCCACTTTGATTCCTTATCTAAGAGAATTTCAGAGAAAGTGCTTGAAAAATGCTTCTGCTTTCTTTCTTCCAGTTCACATACGGGTTGAAACTTTAACAACTTCACATTGAAATTGTGACTGAAGTATTCTTTGCGCTATTAGCTCTGTTTGTTATTTAATCAGAATGTACATAAAACACATGCATGCAGCAGATTTGTGTAGATCTTTGAAACTGATTACTATTGATAAAGGAATATTCCCACATGTTCTCTGGCATGAGTCGGGATATACAAATTAATACATTTTGTTTGAGTTGATGTATTGTTTTTATTATTATTATTATTCAGTTTTGCGCTGGAGCCTCTTCTACCAAAGAAGCTGCACACCAAGTCTCAGGACAAACTAGACCGTGATGAACCCGAGAAGGACCGCAAAGAGAAGAAGAAGGAGAAGAGGAACAGTAAGCACCAGGAGGTCTTTGACAAAGAGATGAAAACAGCGGACATCTCTCTGCAGCCAGCTGAAGCTGTCATACTGTCAGAGACGGTACGTTTTTACGTCTTCTGTTTGGGTCGGTCATTCTCGTAACTCTGCTGGCTTGTGTCAAACATTTGGACTCGGGGATAGATTGGAATTTGAGGTCAGAGGCATGATAAATTAAGAATTTATATGCTAATTATGACACAATAACACATAAATGTCAAATAGAATAAAATGAGGAAGTGATGAAGTTTGAATAGCCAAAAGGCCGTGGGTCAACTTCACTGCGACATCATAATGTGCTCCCAAAACACTTTTCTTGTTGTTATTCAGCTTCTTCATAAATCAGGAACAGAAGGAGAAATTCTAACTGTATTTCGAATTTGATCAGATACTCATTTGATGACACTAATTTTAGGCGCCCAAATAGAAAGTGTAGCAGGTGTTTAGATTATCTGCCTATGTCTCTTTTCTAGCTGTCACCTGACATAGGTCCGCGTGAGAACAGATTTCTGAAACGACGGTCTTTAACCTGCTAGATCACTAGTAGGAAGACCAAATGATGTTTTTGCACCAGTGTGCTAAAAAAGGTAGCTAACAGCCCAGTGCAATCACCAATAGAAAATGGATGTGATGCGAGCTGCGGATACTCTCCAGGCACCTCGCTTGCCTAGACCACAGAGTATTTCAAGTGGTGTGATCACTGTGGACTGCTTCCTGCTGGGCGAAAACAGACAGCTGTAGAAAACATCCCGACTTGTTTCCCCCAAAGTTCACACGGGAAAACAGGCATGTAAGTGCAATTTCACCGATTGGAGGAGACGTGCAACTGCAAGGTGAAAACTGGTTTCAAATGATTTTCGTTTGTTTTTATCAATCTTCCTTATACTCTTTTAAACCTTCTAAGAGAAAAGTATTAAAGGCAAAAAAATCCAGAAAAGTTTGGCAACTAAACACGTGATCACCTAATGCAACCATAACCCGTCTTTTTCCACTTGCACATAAAACATTGTGCAATATACGTCGCACGGCAAACATCAGTGGGCCATAGAATAGAGAAATATCCCTGCTGTGTTTTTTGGTGTTACTGTGAAGGTAGTTTTTTTTTTTTTTGTCTTCCCTCTCATGTAGAGTAAGAGAAGCTACAAACAAGAGTATTTCAGTTATGTTTTGCTCTCTTCAGATCTTTGACTTGGTCTTTATTTTCTTGCCTTTTCCTCTCTCCATGATGTAGCTCACAATTCTGCTTCTCAACTGTTCCCTCAGTTCTCTTTTTACTCTTCATATCTTCATCTCTCCCCCTCTCCTCTCTCTTTCTCTGTTGTGTTCGTGTCCCTCTTCACCACCGCTGTGTCCATTACAGCCGAGTGGTATCACTGTGTTCTCATTGCCCAGTGGGAATGCTCCCTGGCTAACGGCAGTAAGATAAGGGCAGGAATGGAATCCAAAAGAAGCCCCTGGCAACGGTGGAGCCGTCTGGCTCATGACGCGAGCGTCATATCCCCCGGGGTCAAGGGTAGAGAACCTATTGGTCTCCGGTGATTACCACATACTAGGATGTAGTAGCTCGGTGTGAAAGTATAATCTGGAATCAAGAAATTGCTTTTTTCACCCACAATGTGAATTTCATCTTCAGCATTCAAGAGAAAATTAAATCCCTGAATAAAGTGTGTTACTTTGAGTGTCTCCCTTGTGGCTGACTGTTTCAGTTGGCCAATTACAAAGTTGTTTGTTAATGTAGACTACAGAGTGGAATAGCCCTCAGGATACAGCTTTTCATATTCAAATTCCTGCTATACCAAAGTGGAGAAAACACAGTCTTGCATGGAAACAATTATTTGTAGCCACAAATAAGTTCCTGCAGTCCAACAAGAACATTTATCTGAATGGTTTTTGCTTTCCTTCACAAATAGCCTGTTCAGTATGGCTGTATATACACACATACACACAAATAAAAGTGTGAAAATAAAATGTTCCCCTTTAAGTGATCTTTTATTGGCTCCCTATGATATTTAATCAAAAGTCTCTTGTCAGTAAATTTTGTTCTCAGTTCTATTTTATTGACTTCTGTAACTTTCGTTGTTTACTTTGAGCCCGCTGTAATATCACACTGATATCTTGTTTTCTTTATGTCTGATCACACAGATAAGCCCTCTGCGGCCCCAGAGACCAAGAAGCCAAGTCCTTAATCAAATTGTTGGAGACCGCCGTCTTTCTGTGTCACCTGGACCCCCTACTTCTTCCTCCAGCTCCTCCTCACAGTGCCCCCCACCCATTACACCAAGGAAACCCCAAGTTTCCTACAACCTGCATGTCGTTTCCAGTAAGACGTCGTACTTTGCTGCCATTCAGCATTATTTTTGTTTCCGTTTTTTTACCGTGACACATTGTAACTGCAGTATTTTAGGGGTTTCTGTGTGTATATTCGCACACCAAGTAGTTTCAGGGTAACATTACCATTATCATTTTCTGTCCATACAGCAAATCTAAGGCTGACACTTGTCTTTATCTTGATGACAGACGCTTGTCATTATAGATAAATAGATAGATACATGTTTCATAGGACTTCATACCTACTGCAGAGCCAGAAAATCCATTATTCAGTAGAGGTATACTGTTCTGTACTGTAAATTCCCCTAAAATGTGCGAAGTAATGACTGTCTCCGAAATTTAAGTCCCCTTTCTTCTAGTTTCTTTGAAAAAAAAAAATTAATTAGTCTCAATCAACATAAATTTCTCAGAAATGGACCCTTTTTGAACTCTTCTGGGTACCAGCCCTGCTGTGTAAGATATTCTAATGTAGTTCAATGACGAATGTGAGCTGATGAGTGCCCTCTTGCACAGGTCTGGAGCTGAACGGGATGGGTTGCTCTGACAAAGGTGAAACCCCTCCTCCGCTGCCTTTGAAAAGCAACACAGCTGATTACGGCAACCTGCTAGATAATCAAGACTTGACGAGTCCCTCGCCACCTCCACCACCCCCTCCACATCAAAGAGTAGGTGTTTTAATTAGAGCTGAGAGCAGCTCCTTAATGATGCATGGCACTTGTAATGAAACAAGCGACCGCTACACGCACTTGACATTTGGGTCAGCCTCCTCCACTATCCCCTGCTCGTGTACTTCCTGTGCTGACGTGCGCGAGTTCGTGCATGCGTGTTTTTTTTGTTTACATTTGGGCTCGTTGTGGATTTGTCCGTCATTTTTAGAATGTGTGTCACAGAAGAGTGTAGGCATCAGTCCGTTAGCAGCGAGAACCCACACCCACCTGTCCATCCAGTGTTATTTATACTCATTGCCCCTGGTGCTCAGACGTGATTGATTGGATGATTACTTTACCTCTCACATCCATCAGAAGGCCTCGTGTTGTTAATCAGCGGCTCATCTCTCCATGCTCGGCGACTTCTACTCTAGCCACCTTCACCACTATGTTAACTAATCTTATTTATCCACTGTCACGGCCCACGGCCCGGTAGTAAAACAGAGCCACATGCACACCGTGTGGCAGCAAGCTGACAGTAATGTAGTGAGCGCAGATGTCCTGAGACTGAGTGACAGCCATTCTTCATTTACAGTTTTGATGGAGGCAGAGGTGAGGTCACTGACTTGCATTACTCCTTGTCTGTACTCTCTGCTGGGAACTCAGGTGTTTGAGGAGGAGAATTCAGGTGGAGAGACAGGTTTAAACAGCTGAGACATTTTCCATCTGGATTAAATAAGACTTGTAATCACCTTTCACTTATCTCAACACACCAGAAGATCTCTAACTACTAATCTTTATTCGTACCGTACTTTATTAGTTTAATGTTTTTTGTTTTAAATTGTTATCCAATTTTTCTGTCAAAGTGTTCAAAAGTTTTTCAAATTAATTAATAATACTAAAATTATAAGTATTAACAATTTTAAAAATGTCACGGCATTTTTAAGAAAGTAATGTTTTTTTTTCCCAGGATATTTTAGCTGTAACTGAAAATATCTGCCTGATGACAGTTTTCTCAAATGGTCAGTGGGACTGTAAAAGCAACATAAGACTTGGCAATTCCAAGATCATAAGGACACCCATCTGTTAAGAACATTGAAATTGTGACCAGTTTGAAAGTTCAAGGTTGGAAGCAATGTGTCCCCAACCCTGGTCCAGAAAAGATGTTGCATTTATCCAAGAATCACCTCCATCTTGAAGAATTCGTCAGACTATTGAATACAGATTTCAGGGTCTAAACTTCAGCCTTGATATAATGCTAGCCCCAGAGGCTACTAATCCAATGCTGAAGCCCATAAACCTCAAGGTACATTTGGCATTTACAAAGCAGCAGTTGGAGAAGGGAGAAACTTTGTAGTCCTGCAGTTTGTGCTCTGATAAAAAAAAAGACTTGAAGACTTGAGTGAAATGTGGTGAGCCCTTTGGCAGGAAAATAGGTTTCTGTTTCCTTCACAAAGCATACAAACAGGAGTGGGGTCTGAATAATTGTGTGCTTAACTGTTATCATTGGTTATCATTATTGTTTACTGATATAGTAGTTGTATCGCTTGATGCAATCAGGGTGGAGGATTGAGTTGGTGAAATAATGTGTGTTGTAAAAGAAGGTGAGAAATCTTTGCTCTGTAAACTCTATCTTACTTCTTCAGTCATTTGTAGAGCCATGCAGGCTGTAAGATAAGGTATGACATGTTTTAATAAATCAAACCCTTGTGTTTAATAAATTATTTAAGATGATCCAAGTATTAACCTCTTGTAAAAGAAAAAATAATGTGGGAGCAATAGAACATGCTAATCTTGCGCTTTAAATCCAAAACTATTTTCTAAAAACGAGGTTTCACGTTCCCGTTTTGTCTGTTTGCAGCAATTTCCGCCACCTCTTCCGAGCAAGACTCCTCCTCCACCTCCTCCCAAGACCACCAGGAAACAGGCCTCCATCGATTCAGGAATTGTGCAGTAAACAAAGAAACTTGACAGTAGGACCAAACAACACACTGACAACGCAACAAAAACAACATCAACAGTAACCCCAGAAAAGCGGTTGTTTTTACCCACACATTCCTCGCTTCCCTGTCCCAGCTTGACAAGATGAATACCTCACCGCAGCCCGCCCCCTCGTACCATCTTTTCTTTTCCTTTCTTTTTTTTTCATGTTATGTTTTTTTTGCCCGCTGTTTGATGATGATGCAGTCTGCAGCAGGGAGCATGTTGCACAGAAGCATTCACTGAATTTGCAGATGCTGTCTAGGACCGATACAATGCCGCATCGAAATTTTATTGTGACATTGTGCTCAGACAGACGAGCTTGGACCAACGGCTTTCCAGTACTGACCCACTCTCAAATATATGAGAGCAAATGGCTCATTAAAGCATTATTTCTCTCTTTACTCATATTCCCACTGTGTACAGAGGTTTGTATATAGGACTATTTTATTTCAGGTTTTTTGTATGTGACTTGATTCTGATTTTTTGTATTAACGTGTCATTAGATTAAGTGGCATTTATATGAACAAAAAGGGCTTGTAGGTTTTGAATTGACAGGGGCTTTACAAAGTTGGTATGTGGAAAAAAAAAAGATGGATTTTATTGGTAAAATTTTGGAGTGCACATACAACTAACTCCTACCACGTTATCATTGTTCAGATCTTGTCCTTGATTGCTGTAACCTTGGATTTCAGTAATAATGACTGTTCCCAATTCACTACTGACATGACTTCTGAATAAACTTTCAAATGTATGTATTTTTAAAAGATGATGTGTTCCTCATTATTTCAGTGCGCGGCGAGAGGTGCTGAAAATAGATGCGAGTGTTTGCACATTTCAGAAATCCCGAACAAATTGGCAATCTGTATGTTTCCTCACTTCAGCTGAGCACTAAGTAACGAAGCTTTCTGCTTCTCCTGCTTATTTGACAGCCGTCGCCGCAGCCACTTCTTTATCAGCGCGCAGGAGTGGTGCGTTATCGGGAAATGCCGCTTACATGTACTCAAATGCAATTTCATTTGCATAATTTGTCCTCTCGCTAAACGATCGTTTCTCTTTTCGAAGCCGAATGTGTGAATGTGACCCGTGTTTGAAAGTGGCGAAGCGTCAATAAGCCAGCAAACAACAGCTGCCAGCTTTGTCCTGCCTCGTACGATCTTGAATTCTCGTTTTATGGGAGCTGCTGAAGGGCACACCAAGATTTTCATCATTTTTTTCTTTCTTTCTTTTTTAGTCTGGGTGGTTTCCACGCTTCTCGAGTATAATGACGTGTCATTTAAATAAGTGGCTATCCTTGAAACTTCCTGGGTTTTCTGTCCTGGACAGATTTAATATATTTTGATTCCAGATTAATGGTTGGAGTTGAAAGTCGGTGTATAATTATTACTTGGAGAGCAGCTTTAAATTACATTGCACTTTAATTGTTCTGGGTGTTGGTGCAATAACTTAATATAAAGCCTTGTGGCAGCATGCCCCCTTTTAAGGAAATAACTGTTATAATGTTCTTTATCAAATGTTATAGAGTGCTGTTTTAATCAACAAATTACAGACCGGAAGGTCATATTGTGACAATTTTATTAATGATTTTAATAACCTAGACATTGATAATTACTGTTGTTTTCCTGTTTCCTTAACAATGAAATAAGTTTTACTAAATAGTTAATAGTTACTGAATTTTAAAAAACAGTCGTGTTTGTTGTGAAGTGCTAAAATTCACTGGGAGCCCCTCCAACCAGTTTTCATCCTTATCATGTTATAAATAATATGACGCCAACAATATTAACATCTTTCAGCCTGTTAGCTACACTAACAAGTCCACTGCTGGTGTCCTGAGTCTGACTCCCAGCAGTGCAAAATCAACTCATTCAGAGTTTCCATTGTTTACACCAAAACATTTATTACAAGACAAAAGTAATACTAGGCAATCATTTATTAGTTACACCTTGCTAGTACAAGGTTGGACCATCTTTGTGTTTTGTTTCTCCCATGAGTTTTCATTGCATACATTCAACCAGGTGCTGGAAACATTCCAGCACCTGGCAGTATCTGTGAGATTTTGGTTCATAACAACATGAAAGCATCACACGGTTGCTGCAGATTTGTCAGCTGCACATCTATGATGTGAATTTCCCATTCCCAAAATGCGATTATGGATATTATTCCAATAGAGCATCTTTGAGATATGTTCTGTTGCATCCCATTTAAGTGCAGTTACCTCATTGTCATGTTCAAGAAACCAGCCAATTACAGCACCAACACCGTTACACGGCCAGCAGGAGCCTGAACTGTTGGACCCATGTTTTCATGTTAAACCAAATTCTTACCGTCCAATCTGAATGTCGCAGCATAAACCAAGACTCATCAGAGCAGGAAACATTTCTCTAATTTTTTATTGTCCTTTTTTTGGTGAGCCTGAGTGAATTGTAGCATCAGTTTCTCGTTTTCTGCTCTTTTGCATATCTTGGCTGTAACAAGTGGGGTTTTTTTTAGTTACTGTTGCCTTCCTATCAGCTCAAATCAGTCAGCCCATTCTCCTTTGACATCAACAAGGCATTTTTACCCAGAGAACTGCCACTCGCTGGGCATTTTCTCTTTTTCTGACCATTCTCTGTAAACCCTAGAGATGATTGTGTGGGAAAATCCCAGTAGGTCAGCGGTTTCTGAAATACTCAGACCAGCCTGTCTGGCACCAACAACCACACAATGTTCAAAGTCGCTTAAATCACTTTTCTTTCCTTTTTGATGCTCAGTCTGAACTTTACACAATTGTTTTGATCATTTCTATAAGCCTGAATGCACTCTGTTCCTGCCACATGATTGGCTGATGAGATATTTGCATTTAGAAATAGCATTTAAACAAATGCAGCAGCTGAGTCTACAATGTATAAGTAGTACTAGAAATCTAATGGCTTTCACTACATTAGCTTTCATTCCACAGTAAGTCGACATTCACCCAGCACATTCAGTCTTGTAATTCTTGTTATTAACGGTGAACCTTTTTTTTTCTTTTCTGGCTCTCATTTTGCTCCGGTGGCTCACAGATGCTGTAAAGTTGTGTTGTTGCACCTTAATTCTCACATTTGGTGAGAACATTCACAGACCCTGTTGTCTGCACATTAAAATGAGCTTGTGGGACCTTTTTGAAGTGCTTGCCCCAGGTGGCTCATATTCCTCTGCTTTCCTATTCTGCTGACACTTTGTGAGTGGGCGTGTGCCTGAGGAGAAATACTGCATCTGTTGTTTGAAGGTGTTTTTATCTTCAGAAAGTTGAGGATTACAAAGCCTGTCCTAATTAGGAACACTGAATGACATCTTTTCCCTCAGAGTTTTTTGTGGGAAAAATAGTCATGAGACCACTTGTAGAACTGTAGCTCATGGGTGGTGTTAACATATTTTGTCAGACTATGAAATGTCTTATTAATGTGTTGGTAATTCACCCACGATCAGTTGCTTTTAAATGCTTTAGCAACAGAGTCAGAGACAGAGTCTACAGAGTCAGTATCCTAATGGGTTAGAAATAAGTTGAATATTCATATTTACATAATTCTTCACTCACACAAACTCCCCCAATCTTCATATTTGCACATAATTGACCAGTAAATTCATTTTGACTTTAACACACATGTATGTTACCATTTCTGGATTTAAGGTCTGCTGCAAGGTATGTGAACTATATGACCTTCATTTGGAAGTAGTGGCTGTCAGGATGATAAATTGTTCTACAATGACAGAAAGAAATGGAAAGTAATAGTCAATAAAAATGCAGGCTTTAGTGTGATAGCAATCATATCATCTTTCATTGTTTCACCTCTTTTGTCATTATTTCTTCCATTTCCTCTAAAGAGCACACTTTACAGTCTTTTTTACTTTACATTCTTTCTTTAAGAAGCATTACCTTCGTACTTTTCTTCCCATTGTGACTTATGGTTTCACTAGTTGCAATCAGAGAAAAGGTACAAGAACATTTCAATTCCATACATGGCTAAAGGAATGTATAGGGAGACCTAGCAGGTCATTGGCTACAAGAAAGTAAGGAGTGCAAGAGTGTTGGCCACTAAACTCCTAAAGGAAATAAAGGAATCTGCAACTAAGTGATAATCTGAATGTCAAACTGTTAAAATTATTGTTTAATTTGATTCCATATACAACTAAAGGGGTGTATAGGGAGACTTAAAACCATCCGATCGATCGCTGCAAGCCAACATGTAGTGCGCTTGAGTGTTGGCCACAGAGCTGTTAAATGACACAAAGGCAGTCAATAAGAACATTAACAATAGCTCAGTTCGAGTAGCCTGAAAATGAAGCCGCTAATTGCAATTCAGCCAGCATTTATTATTTACACCTATCCTCCATCTACTGCGACCTAAAACGGTCTCCTGTGAAAGACTTACATAACCGTCCTTTCCTGGCTCAGTTTCAATGTGACACACCTACACGTATGAGCAATAAGTGCGGGTGCGTTCATTTGTTAAATAAAGATTGCAGCTGACATCCAAGTGACGTGTGATTTTAGGTTGAATAGCAACAGCTAAACTTGAAAATTCCATCAGCTTAAGAGAAAAAAAACAGAAAAGTTGCAATTAGAGAAATGGTGCAGTGAAGTAACTGATTAAAAACAACTGCACAGCCCAAAGTCAGACTTCAGGTTGAACCAGTGTCTTCAGAAAGAGCAGGTGGCACTACAGACACAGATGCACATAAAAAGCATAGCATTGCTGCTAGAGTGTGTCAAAAAACCTAAAAATCCCGTTTATTAAAAGTATTTTTTCTCAAGCTCCATCAGTTTGGATAGGGAACATCAGTGCACAGCTGTTTTCAGATCTCTGTAAAGAGTCGGTCAGGTTCAAGGCTCTGGCTTGGCCACTTAAGGACATTTACAGAGTGATCCCAAAGTCATTTCTTTGTTGTGGCTTGACTACCTTTTTACATGCTTTGTCCTCTTGTTTGAGATCCAGCGTGCTCTGGAGCAATTTAGCATACTGCTGCATTCATCTTTTCCTGGACCTTGACTAGTTTTCGGGTTTCTGCTGCTGAAGAACATCCCCACAGCATGATGTTACCACCGCCATGCTTCACTGTTACTATGGTATCCGTCTAATGATGAGTGATGCCTGTTTTTCTTTAGACTTTAATACTTGTTTCATCTGACCAGAGAATTTTGGTGCTCATGGTCTGAGAGTCCTTTAGGTCCCTTTTAGCATACTCCAGGCAGGCTGCCATGTGTCTTTACTGAGGAGTGGCTTGTGTCTGACCATACAGGCCCAATCGGTGGAATGCAGTAGAAATGATTGTCCATCTGGAAGGCTCTCTTCTCTCCAAAGAGCAATGCTGAAACTCAGTGAGAGTGACCATCAGTTTTTGATCACCTCACTGACTAAGGCCTTTTTACCCATAATCAGCCAGCTCTAGGAAGAGTTCTTGTGGTTCCAAACTTCCATTTACAGATGAGGTGGGCCGCTGTGCTCACTGGGACTGAAGGTCCCAACGACGCAGGAATAAATCTGTACCTTTCTCCAGATCTGTGGATCTCTTGGAAGTCTACAGATAAGTCCTTGGACTTCATGGCTTAGTTCGTGCTCTGACATGCAGCGTCATATACAGGACCTTATACAGAGATGGACAGATGATCCGTGGGAAAAAGATGCACCTGAGCTCAATTTTAAATGTCTTGGCAAAGGTTGTGAATACCTATGTCTATGTAATATTTTTGTTTGTTTGTTTTTGAATACATTTCACATAATTAATTAATAAAACTCGTGTAAAAAAATAATGTAAAAATGTAGTTTAATCGTTTTTCTTGATAAGAATGGTTAAAGTAATGCGGCATCCTCGTGTAAAATTCATGACTGTGCCTCTGCTGCAGTCGTTTGATTATTTATATTTTTGCCTGATATAGATAACTTTTTTTCGCCCTGGGATTAAAACAATTTTTGGTTGAGTGTCATCACTTTATTAAATTCACACTGATTCAGAGTTGTAGAACAATAAAACCTGAACAAGTCCAATGAGGGCCTGATACTTCTTTTTTTTTAAATAGTCACTCTAACCTGGTTATTGCATTCCAATGATAAATCCATTCACTCCAATCTGTGAGGTGGGAATAAAAAGTTTCATCAGTGATATAATTCACTTATCAAGAATACCCAGTGCACACTCAATATCTAGCCTTGCAATTGAAAAGGGATAAAGGGTGAAGCGTTTCAGCAGTGGTAATATTACATAGTTAACTGGCAGCTTTTTCAATAGGCTCTTGGTGGTTTGTGCTCTGCCATTATGCTTCACCCTCTCTCTCTCCTCAAAGCATGGGGAAATGCGTCGCTTAATTGAGAGGATTTCCAGAGGCTTTGTTGGGGGAGAGCTATGAGCTAGCTCCTTCTCTCCAGGAGCAATGTATTTACAACACACTCTGTCCCCATCTCATTTGTCATTTCTGCCAGGAATAATGTGTATATTTTCCTTCTCTCTTGACACACTGTCATTTGCCAGAAGGCAGCAAGTGTGCATGCTTCCTTCTAAATGTTTCCTTTGCATAATAAAAGACTATTTCCATAAATCAGCAGCCACTGATATATCCAATCACAACTGTCTGCAGTTTACATATGATTATTTTTTTTCCTAAATGCAGCCTCGGTGCAAGTACACTAATGGAAATGGTTAGTGGTTAGTGTCTAACTTTTAATAACATAAGTTTTTAGGAAATTAAGTTAGTTATTCTGTTCTACAAAATGATTTTTTTTTTTATATTGACAACAGAAATTCATAAAAAACAAACACTAATATACATCTGTTTATAAGCAGGGCTGCTTGTTTAGCATGAAATTATTTAGAAAAACGTGGCTATAATTACTTTCAAGCTAGTCCATCTTCTATATACAGTCTATGTTACAGAGCGAGTGGAAAGCCATGTCAGTGGCAGACTGACACGATGCACCTTTATCAGTTGTTTAATTTCACTCTAGAATAAAGCATCAGCCAGCTGATAGTTCTGATGTGAAAGCTGGAGAAGCTCTTTAGGATTTATCCTCAGGGAACCTTTGTTGTTTGTTCGTAATTTTATGACATCCAATAGTTAGAACGTTTCGAGCGTGGCAGTTATGGTAACATTGAGTAATAATGGGTAATATGGGAATTACTTTATGGATAAAAATGTCAAATCTTCCAGATGCCTTAGCCAGTGGTTGTCAGACAATTTGTAATAATTATTTAAACAAAATATACAACCACTGCAGTACTCCAAGGAACCCCTAGGGACATAAGTATCTCTAATATCTCTACCACTGCCTGAAGAAGTACTAGTGCATTTAAGAAAAACTGAGAATGGTGAAAAAGTGTATTTTTCTTGTCATTTATTTTTAAAAAAAAGTCAATTTCAGGTGTTTTTATTATCTTCCTTATCTGTTATCTATCATCATATGTTACATGAAATATTTTTTGTTTAGATTTTGATGATTATGGCTTATTGCTCATGAAAATACTTAGAGCATCTCCTAAGATCAAAGTATCCAAAAAAGGATCTGCAATACAAAAAGCCAAACTTCTGATACTTAACTTCGGGCTCCATTACCATAAATTACTGCATCATTGCAGCATGACATGGAAGCTTGTGGCACTGCTGACGCATTACTGAAGCCCAGGCTTTCATAGAAGCCTTCAGCTCATTTTTTATTTTTTATGTACGGGAGCATTTCTGGTCTTCCTCTTTCTTCTTTTTTTTTTAAAGATAGCTTTCTTTTTTCTTTTTTAGTATTTTGCCTTTATTGGATAGTGAAGATGGACAAGAAAGTGGGGAGAAAGAGAGGGGGAAGACATGCGGTATAGGGCTGTGGATCGGACCCAAATCTGGGCTGCTGCTTTCTGACATTTGCTATGTGAACGCCAGCTCACCCAGTGAGCCAAAGAGGCACTCCTCATTTTCCTCTTATTGCCCCAGAGATTCTCTTGGGGGGTTCAGGTCAGGCAAGTTGACCAGCCCATCAAGCACAATAATAACATTGTAAGCAAACCATTTGCTAGCAGCTTTGGCACTGTGAGCAGGTGTTAAGTCCTGTTGGAATAGTAAATTGATATCTCCAAAGAGCTTGTCAGCAGGTGGAAGCATGGAGTGCTTCTGGTAAACATTATGAAGACTTTGGACTTGATGAAACACAGTGGACCAACCAACACCTACACCAGGAGATGACATGGCACGCTAAATCATCACAGGCTGCAGAAACTTCACCCTGGACTTCAAACACCTCAGATTCTCTGACTTTCCACTTTTTCTTCAGACTCTAGGAACTCAGTTTCAAATGAAATGCAAAAAAAAACTTACTTTCATCTTAAAAGAGGACTTTGGACTACTGAACAGCAGTCCAGTTTTTTTCTCCTCAGCCCAGGCAAGATGCTACTGATCTACTGCATATTAGAAATGTGAACGATTTAGCTCCTTTCCTGTGTGGTGGCTCTTGCTGCTCTGACACCAGTGCCAGTCCACTCCCTGTGGAACTCCCTCAAGTTCTTGAATCAACTTTGTTTGACAATCCTCTCAAGCTTGCGGTCATCCCACCGCACTTTTCCCTTCCGTCAGCTTTCCATTAATATGCTCTGCAAAGAGCCAGCCTTTTCAGCAATGACCTTCTTTGGTTTAACCTCCTTTTTGGAGAACGTCAATGATCATCATCAGGTCAACTCTCAACTCAGCAGTCTCCTCCCAGTATAAAAGGAAATGTCGTGAAATCGTTGCATGCGTGTAGACGATTGTCTCTATAACACTAAACCTGGATAGAAGCCCAGTGCCTTCTAGTTTTAAAGCTGTGCGCTGTACATCCTTGTAAACAAACATGGCACTTCACCAGCAGTCGATAGACGTCGACATGACAGTGCAGTGTTGTACGTAGCTGTCACAGATAGCGTCATGCAAGAACCATAAGGCCGCTTCTATCTCTGCAGAGTTGTCACCGAGTGTCTCAGTAAACTGACTGAATGAATTGTGTTCATCGACAGAGCAAATATCACTTGTGTCAGGAGAACAAGTGGTGTGGTGTTGCTGCTCTATTGTAATAGCTTCTCCATTGCACTGGAGAAATGTGAAACTAAGCATCATCACTGAGTCACTGCAACTACTCCCATCAGTATAATGTTTACTGTGGATTAATGGATGGATTAATTTCTTTGAAAACATAATTTAACTGCCTGCCTTCGTAGAATTAACCTACTATTATGTTAATTATATGAAGACAGAGTTTTAGTTGCATGTCTCTGTTACTCTAAATTAGAGCTGCATGAGATAGCTATGGAAACATGAATCAATTAAATCACTAATTAACCTTCGAAGTAAAAACGTGAGACATTTTAATAGAGCCACGCTTTCACGTGTAAAAGTTTGCAGTTTGCAATTGAGTGTGTGAGTGTGTGTGTGTGTGTGTGTGTGTGTTTTGAGCTTTTGGACTGCTTATGAGACACAATAAGGTATTTCATCATCATGGCCAAATTAACCAAATTACCCTCAATGGACTCCTCTGCCAGTAAATTTTAAATTCTGTCATTGGATAGCTGATAGAAGCAAAATTGTTGCAAACTGATTTTGGTTCTGAGTTAGAGAAGAAAAGCATCTTGAACGTTTCTGTGGACTTGAGGAAACTGATGAGTTTTTTTTTTATTAAACAGAATGAACACACTCCTGTGAGCATGTTTCTGATCTGTGGGCAAACTTTATAAAGTAAACACCTGAGCTGGCAGCCATGAGACAAGCCTTTGATTGAACACTTTAATGCTGTTTTTCTGTACTGCCTCCAACTTTACACACTCCAGACAGACACTCCATCACTCTTATCAAGAGCGCTTGTGAGACCAGTCGACAGCGAATATAGAGCACAGGAGAGAACTGATGGCATTTTAAATCTCAGGCTGTAAGTGCAGCTGCTATTTTGTGCTGCATTCAGCACTAAATACAAAATGTACATTCAGTACACACGTTTATTATCTAGATTTGAGGGAGAGAGCCAAGTGGTGCTGATCTATATTAGCTGAGCCTATTATGAAGCACTGGGTTTTCCCAGGCAGTCAGAAGGATGTGTTGCTAGGAAACATACCTAGAGATCGGGGGTGGAGAACTGGTTCGATGAGAAAGCAGAGTTCCCTGCCATTTTCAGCTTCACATGGAAATAACTAAAAAGTGCTACAGACGTGTTGTCCCATGACAGAGTATTGAATTGAATCAGTCAATCAAATCTGGGTCATTTGGACTTGTGATCTTGTGTCTATACTTTTGAGGTTATTCATAAGTGTTTCATAAAAATCAAATAGATAAATCTTTTCATGGATTACAGCTAATAATACTAACAACTAAGATTCTATTGAGAGCTGGGACCTCTCTTCACTTTTCACTGTTTAATCTGCTTTTCACACATGCCAGTGATTACACCCAACTTTAAAGCATAAACTGTAAATAAAAGATGGATGCAGCCGTCATGATTAATTTGCGAAGCCCTAATTTAAAGCTTCAGCTTTAGAATCTTGACTATTACCACATTTATTTTTTTGGCATCTAAAATGACCATATTATGATGAAAGGGTGGAGTGCTAAGTTATTAGCTAATGCTAGCATGCTAGTTTAGCAAGGTGCATTAAATGTTAGGGTGCATCACATACAGATGCAGGTGTCTTGGAAAAGCTGCCAGAGCAGTTAACCTCACACTGAGCCATTCACTAGGTCCTTTAATCACATTAGCAGAGAGCTGCCATCTGCAGATGCATATTTAGACATCCACCTGTCAGTTAAAGTGATCACCCTTCTTGCATTAAGTGATAATAAAACTTGAACTATTTTGTTTATATTTATTCCCTGTTATAATTATATTAGTTATAAACAACGAAACCATTTTTTCCTACGGGGCTGTAACTATACTCTTTTTTTGGCCATGTTGACACAGGAGTCGATTGGGTTTGGAGCCAGAGAGTCAGAGGTTGCCACTTGCATTCTAACTCACCTGTATCTTTCTGTACCAGAGTTACTTACTCTGAAAAAGCTTTGAGAAATGGTAAATCTAAATTTTGTTAGTAATATTCAAGCAAAAGTAGTTAATAAGAATTGTTGCTCACACAGCAAAATCATTAGTCTCCCCTCCTCTTTACAGGTTGCATGATGGACACAGAATCCCGTGTTGTTTTTTAAGTGCAATTACGTTTGTCTTTCTTGAACTTTCCCATGCAGAGTGTGTATTATTGTTGTGTGTACTAATGTACATAATACACAGTGGAAATAAAATTGTCAAACTGTAAATGTCAGAGGGAAAAAAAACCCATTAAAGTGCATTCAGAGAGTTATGTTCCAAACAGTTTTCATCACTTCCCCAATAAATTCCCGGGTTGTGTGCCATTAAAATCAATACACTAATCAGATTCTGGGGTTTGATGTATGTTGCTTTCCAGAGGGCTGCACAGCATGACTGATGTGGTTTTGGTTTGTTTAGCAATGCTGAACTGTACCATGTTTAAGGTAATGCTGCCCTCATCTGGAGAATACAGTTAGTGCAGCCATCTAATCACTGTTTAGATGAGCAATTACCAAAGTGACATCAACTTAGCCTTGTTTAATATAATGAGGTGATATTAACAGTCTTGACAAAACTAGCAACCGACGTGAAACCGTAGTCGTAGAAACAGTTGGAATTCCTGCTTACAATCACATTTAACAAAATTCTAACTGTGCCTAGTTTAGATATGTTATATGTTTAGATATTTTATAAACCATGCTAGGATACAGGGATTAGAGCATACCTCAGCTGCCTGCAGCTGACAGTGAACCCAGCATAGCTATGATTTTGGCTCTCAGAAACCAGAAAAGTCTGTTCTCTCCAAGGATGTAATCAGTAGTAGAGGCGTAAATCAGAGGTTCAGAGGAGACTGAATCTAAAGGCCCAGCTGGTTGTATTTCTCTCGGCGTGCAATCTTCTAGACTGCCTGCCTAGCTCCTGGAGGCAGACTGTCAGGGCCAAACAGTAAGTGGTCAGAGGGGACTTCGCAGAGATGAACATGTAATTACAAAGAAAACAGATTCTCCCAGTTGGGCCACATAAGAAGAGTGAATATCCTGAGACACTTTCACATTTATGTGCTAACAAGAGCTAATTTGGTGCTATATAAACTGAATGGATAGATAGATAGATAGATGGTACAGTGCAACATGTTCTTAAAGTTATCCCCTATTAACCCTTTTAAAACCTAGAAGTGAAGTTGAGAAAAAGCGCAAACCTCAGCTAGAGATCCTATTATAAATGCTTTTTTGCAGTGGACATGCCATGTTGAAGAAAAAAGACCACTGAGTGCAGAAGTGAAAGATGCTCTGGTGCCAAACTGTTACTCTGTCTGCCAAGTTTGAGATCAGAACACTTAAATTGTATTTAATCTCCTGCACACTGTCAGAGAAAGTTTTGTGCAAAGTATTCAGCAAGAAGGGAAAAAAAGGCCTGTTATTTTCGCTTTGGCGTGCGGGCTGCACATTAATAGGCACTAAAACCGTCAGTTCTATTGGTAGTTTTGCTTCACTCGTCCACTAGGGGGAGACGCTGAGAAGGACAAGCTCCCGCCTGCACAAAGTCACCTTATTTGCACAATCAAAATTAATATTTGTATCTTATTCGTTTGTGTTTTTAATGGTCTTAAGCACATCTTTGCCCGGTAACAGTTAGCAGATAACCCCAAAGGCTTTTGTTGCTCCCAGCATGTGTTTAGCTGCAAATGCAGTGGTAAAATGCGCTGAAACAGAGTGAATAGAGAAGAAGCAGAATGTTCCATTCTCCCATCACCTGCAGCGCAGATTTTAAACTGAAGCTTGTGTGACTCCGTCTTACCTCTCTGACCTTTCCATGATTGACACGATCTCCTAGAGAATAGCTTCCATGACCTTACAAAGCTTGAGGAAACAGGGGATGAAGACAGACATGGGCGAGCAAAAGAGCAACCCTTCCACCCCCAACCTGAAAAAAAAAGGCCCAGCATTATTATTTTACAACCGAATGGAGGTTGGGGATTAGGGAGGTTAGGTTGTCACGTCGAGCCACACCTGACAACTTCAGTGTTAAGTCATACATGTGGCACTTTAAAAACTCAATTATTCACTTACAGATATTACGTCATGGCATATGTGCTGCCCAGAAGGTTACTGTAAATTGTAAATACAGATGTTTGCAGAGTTTGCTTGAATTTTTGAGATTGGGATTTCGAGTCAGCAGTAATTAGCTGTACTCGTTAGACACCTAACAGGTTGTGTTGTTTTCATCTGGGGGTTAAATGCCACTCCTCCCCCGTGGAGCCAATTGCTTGCCACTGCTGTAAAGCCTGTGGTCGGGACAACACCTTGGAGCCAAACAATTACATCAAGGTCATGGAGAGGAGGAATGTTCTGCCGATTAGTGCAGGAGTCCGGCAGCAAACTGCGACTAAAGAATTCAGGTGAAATAATAATCTAACAATATAAAAACAAAAAAACAAAAAAAAAGTGTTAGATTCGCTTAAAATTCAAACTTCGGCTGTGTCAGCGAGCCATGAAACAAATCGCAGCTCAAACGTTGAAACTCTTGAGCTACTTTTATCATGTAAAAAAGGCGAATTATTGCAGTGAATAGATTTCAGCTACTGTTGGCCTGTTAAGTTCCAGACAGGTTTTAAACACAGTTTTAAGAAATAAATGGTGCAGCACAGATATGTCTGTCATGGCTGCGCAGTTTTGCGGTTTTGATTTTTAGCACTTAAACTGGAAATAACCTCACATTCTGTACGCCTGTAGTATCGATGCTGTTAAAGTTGTTCCACTTTCCCGTCAGTCGAAACAAGGACCGTATGCCTGCTGTTGCAGCCCCCCGTCTGCGTCGACTACACACCACCAGGTGATTTCCCTCCAAGCAAATACACCAAATAAGTTAGTTCTGGACCAGATTTTAGTTTCTATGTGCTTCTGTAAGTAGAATTATGGAATGTGTTTTTTTCTTATTTCTGTTTTTCTCAAAAGTGCTTATAAAATAATTTTAGTAGAAAAAAAGTGACCCCGCCCCCGTAGCCTAATATAGGCAAATTTTGATAATGCAGAATAATTAAATAATGACATAATTAGAAATATAATTGTTCCTAATTCGCAGTGCAGCTATAACCCGTTTTCCTGGGGAGCTTGCAGTGAGTATGCTTTCCACGAGTCACTTGTTGACACAAAACTTGTGGCACTTGTGAAGTGTTTATTGCAAACAAATTTCTTTTTAAGTTTTAAGCACGTGGAACTTCCTTGTTTGAGTCTGACACGGATACCAAGTTTTAAACGAAACTGATATCTGCAACTCGTGCACGACGAGATACGTTTGTGACCTGCAGTTTTGATCACAATATTAAAGAAAATTCAATAAAAAATATTATTCTAGTAAGGAACAATTATTAACATCGTGCCACAACCGCGCTTTGTATTTCACTTTGGATTATTTGCGAAGGATTCCTTTTGTAACGTCTGTATACACTGCCAGCCAATTTAAGCAGCGGTGCGTAATTACGCGTCGTTATTGAGAAAGTTCGAAACCACTAACGTTCCTTAATGTGGGCATACTTTACAATTAACACGAAGCTCGTCGCTGCATCTAAAAGAAGTATCGATGCTCATTGATAGGGAGATTGGGTGAGTTGGGTGTAGCAAGACAGAGAAGGGGGGTGTGACCAAATCAAAACTTTCAATGGGCTACCTGTGGAGGACCCGGGCGTTGCGCATAAATACTCCTGCTTCTCCGAATAAGTTCTGTCCTGAGGGAGAGACACAGAGAAGAAATTAGGTTTGGGGAATCTGTTTAAGGCGGATTATGAATGCTTTTGGACACCAACCATCTAACCCACAGAGTAGCCCTATTCAGCACCACAGCGCCCAGGAGCTCCTGGACATGGCCGTGTACTGTGACAACTACGGCGTTTACCAGCAGAATCTGCATCACCATCACACTCAGAGGCCGCCTACTCACCCCTCCGGTTACGGCCTCGGAGAGTACTCGTCCCCCTCTACAAACCCATACCTATGGCTAAACGGACCGAGCATCAACTCTTCTCCTTATCTTCAAGGGAACAACGGCACGTCTTATATTCAGTCTGGATACGGGTCTAACCAGAGGCAGTTCTTACCACCTCCCACCGGGTTTGGTGGAGCAGACCTGGGATGGCTATCCATATCCAGCCAGCAGGAGCTCTTCAAAATGGTTAGACCGCCTTATTCTTACTCCGCACTGATAGCGATGGCCATACAAAATGCCCAGGACAAAAAGTTGACTCTCAGTCAGATCTATCAGTATGTGGCCGATAACTTCCCTTTCTACAAGAAGAGCAAAGCTGGGTGGCAGAATTCAATTCGCCACAACTTGTCACTGAACGACTGTTTCAAAAAAGTGGCACGGGACGAGGATGACCCTGGTGAGTTTTTTTTTTTTTTTTTTTTAATAAACCTCTCAGAATTTTCTGTAATTATATATCAGAGAATCGTTACTACTTTTGTTTTTAAACTTTATCAAAAGTATTTCTGAAATACCAGAGACGTTTAATTATTGATTTTTATTTGTTTTTTTTTTTATTTTAATGTGAAAAGTCAAGTGAACTGTTCAGTTGTGAGCAGGAACAAATTTGAATTCAAAGTATTCGCATGTCAGCGTTTTTCATCCTCTCCCCCTTCTTTATTTCTTCTGTTTCTTATACAGGTAAAGGAAACTACTGGACTCTTGACCCAAATTGTGAGAAGATGTTCGACAACGGGAACTTCAGGCGTAAGAGAAAGAGGAGATCAGATTTGAACGGAGCTGACAGCACAGCTCTTCCACTTAAATCTGAAGACGGCGCACACAAGCTCGCCGACACCGCCAGCCTCCTGAGTGCCTCCCCGCCCAGCCTGCACGGCTCTCCGGCCTCCACTGAGCCCAAGTCGTCCCCGTCTCCCTCCGCGGAGCACAGCCCCTGTTTCAGCAGCTTCTCATCCAGCGTGAACTCGATCCTGGCGAGCAGCGGGGGAAGCGACGGCGCCCGGGGCGTAGAGCGTGGAGACTACGGCTCCGGGCACGTCGGGGGACTATCTCAGCCCAGAGAGGGCATGTCTGGACTGGGCTCCTACTCGCCTTCTGTGATCTCTCCTCTGAACTCTGACAACAGCAGAATGAACTATTACACATCAGTGCAGAGCCTCTCCAACCATTTCAGTGTGAATAACCTCATTTACAGCCGGGAAGGAACAGAGGTGTAGACTGCTCACAGTTCTTATGTAACCACCTGTTAATACTAATTTTCTGGTGTGGTTGGCCACCTTGTAGTATGACTACTGGAACTAAACTGGCGTTTCTCTCCCAACCTGAGAAAATTTGTCAGTGCATCTTCCCACTGAGATCTGATGGGTAGATTAAAACAAACAAACAAACAAAAAACAACACACTGTAGCAGCTGGATTGGACCAGTTAGTCTTTAAAGAAGATGCCTATGTACAGAAATTATTTTCATAAGAAGAACCATGTATGTTAGACTTAATTGTGTTTTATTTAAACTTGTGTCCTCTATGTTTGAATAAAAGTCATTTATTTGAACTCCATATTCAAGGCTTATGAGTCATTTTCCTGTTTTTCCTCTGGAGAGCTGGATGCACTAGTCAGAAATAGTCAAAGCTTTGACTGTATGAAATTCTATATAATTAATGAGAGTTACTATGTTTTATTCCCCACGTGAATCTGGCAGTACAAAGCATTTTCAGACTTTTTCTGGATTTTTCCTCAAAATAAATACATTTATGTGTTTCCTTGGACACCATGTTGTCTGCTGTAGGGTCATTCATTGATGATGTATCAACATCAGCACATGGGGCCATTATTTATTAGTGTATGATTCTGTGCTCAGAGCGCCCCTGCTTTGTTTGTAGACGTAAAGTTCAAAGTATTTTGGAGAGCCTGCTTCACTGTTGCTCAGTGAGTCTCTGTCAGATGTATATATATATATATATATATATATATATATATATTTTAAAAAAAAGCTTTACAAAACCTCATTAGGTTCTCAAATCCATGAAAGCATAAAGTTGTACAAATATTTGATGGTCTGTCAGGAAATCTGAAGTCAAGTAGCTGTAAGCTGTAAAGTGTGTAAGACAGAGACATTTTCCGCTTGTCACTTTCAATAGACCCATTAACAAGTAATCAGACCTTTAGCTTGCTTCCACGAGGTTCAGAAGTTCAGCTTTTTGTCTGGACTGGATTTGACTCAGACTGAGACTGCTTGATTTCCAACCTTCATTTTTCTTTTACTGAATATTCCACCTGTCTCCATCTATTCCCAAAGTCTTGTCACGCAAAAGGCCGACTGTCTCGCGTGTGTCTGCGTGAGGACTTTTTGTTTGTATTGGAGAGCACTGTGAAGGAGCATCCGCCAAACAACTGACGAGAGAGTTCAGCAGCATGTAATGCGCTTTTGTCGTGCTTGTGACCCAGGGGACACAACAGAAAGGCTGCTATTGGGGGGGAAAGGCTATTAAACAACTCATGCGGGGAAAATTTTCAAGTGATTTTACACCCGGCTTCTGTCTTATTTTCAAACAATATGGATACGCACGGAATCAAAGTCTGTAAATAAAAGGAAACACCTCTTAATTGGTTGATAATTGAATTCACCCAGGCGCTCCGTGGTCTGGAATAAAAGAAAAATGAATTGACAAGACTTTTGTGCCCCTTGTTGGAACACAATGGAAGCTGGCAACTCAAGCGGTCCCCTCCTGGGCTCAAATGAAAATATTGCGATCTGAAGATCTGGGAACAAATTATCTCCCTCAGGCCACATTTTGCTCCATTATCTGTGGAGCAGGGCCACGGATCAGACAAAGGGGATTTTTGTCATACAGGACGTTCTCACACTAACAAGTTTTCTGTTGAAATCCTCATCACATCTAGTGAATAGAGTATAGAGCCTTTTATATTCTCAGGCCTTTCTGTTCATGGTGTAATTTCTTGATCCCTTAGTTCTGTTCTCAACTTCTTAGACTCAGTAATTCAGTATTATTTAAAATTGTATTAAGATACTTTTTTTCCCGCTAGAGCAACCAATTGATAAATAATGATGTATTATTTTATATTAAGCTACCCTGCAGTATATAAAGTAGTTTAGCATTATTACCCATTAATGCATCATTAGAATAAAATATAATGTTCTGAGTATTTTTGGCAGCTAAACTGCATTTTAACATTTGCATATAAAGTTGTGCACACTTGAGTATTTCTCCATGGTGGTCTGGCTAGTATTCATGCTTTCTCAGAAACTACTATTAAAGCACCACCATATGAGTGTGGATGCAGCAAACTGCAGAGTACATCTCCTTGCTTTCCAAGTTTGCCTCACCTTCCCATTTCTCAGAAAAGTAACGCTCCAGTGCCCCATGCCTGAAGGGCACATTTACCTGGCCCACATGAATATCAGTCAGGCCATGTCTACCTGCTTGAGGGCCTCTGGCTCCAGGAATAAAGACTGAGACCCAGGAGAATGCCTCAGCATAAGGGTGGCCTCAATCCCCATGCCTAGTGGGCTAAATCCATAATGATGGGTTCCATCCTCAAAGGGTCATGTCTCCAAAGGTGAGGGTGGTTCATAATTGAAGGAGTCAGTGTTTCAACATTGGATTATTTTAATCCTCTCTCTCTATATATATGGGACTAGATACACTGGGAAGCTTTCTTCATTTACTGTGTTTTAGTGAATGATGATGAATCCAGCTGAAGAGTTACATAAATAAATGCATAAATAAAGATATTCCCCTGTTTTAATTTCACTTAATTTTATTTAATGTAAAAATCACAACAGGAGTGCTGATGTCTGCTGCCTGGGACAGTAGTCAGTGAGGGACATGAAGTAGTGATGTATCATTTCCAGATAACTCCCATCAGCTGTCAACCAAGATCTCGACTGATACACAAAGATAACAAGCTGTACAACCTTTAATCTCCCCATAATCTGCCATTTTTATTTATTTATTTATTTATCCCATGCCATGTGTTGTAGACTTACTTCTATGGTTTAGAGGTTTAGCGTAGCTTTTAGATGTACTTTGTATGGGAAATGATTACTTTGTAAAGCACCGGGAATTTCAAATAAAATCAGAGCCTTTTAATTCTCCACAGCTCATATAACGCTACCTAACAGACAAATCTGAGGGGTATAATTTGAAAAGGGAGACTGTGCGTCTGACCTCGGTGAAGAACATGATAGCTCGTCCATGGGGGGGCTAAACAGAGTCTGGGTCTACCTTGAAATTTCACATCTGTTTGTAGCAGTCAGTGGGCATTATAGGGATGATTTCTTATATTACAGCTCAATCTCTTGAGGAAGTTAAATATTTCATTGAACAATATGATGACAGCTTCTGGGGAAGCAACGCTACACCTGTAAAGATAGAGGCCGCTCTCCAGACTTTACTTTAAAAGGACTGTGTGTGCAAGTGATAGCTGAGGAGAATGTCTATCAATTGGCATGACCTGATTTGGTTTCATCATTCCCCGTCCGAGGCCCATAAAAAGACTGATGTTTGAGCCGCTAATAGCATGGGATCCTGGCTCTGGCTGAGCAGCCATATGGATGATTTTATACAGAACAAGAGTCATCTCAGTGCAAATTGTTCAGCAATTGAGAGCACATGGAAAATGTCAAGACAACTATTCTAACCACACTTAAGAAAGTCTTCATGTAGTTTTTTTTTCATTTATTTTCTAATTTTGTAAAAAAAAAATCTGATTTTAGTATATTATAAGCAGCTGTTAAGTCGCATCAAAGATGGAAAAAAAATCGATTTTCTCAACTTGTTTTTGCACCATGTTGATTTAGTAGTTTTCTTCACGTGCATGGAGTTTCCTGAGATTATTTTAATCTTGACTTTTCCTCTTTTCTAGCAGTGGAAACTGGCTCATTTGAAAATTAATGGCGAACACAGGAAAGGAAACCACTTCAGAGCCCCATGAGGCTTTCCAGCTGAGGAACCTGCTGAAAGAGTCAAAGAGATACAAGGATTAACAGACTAGAACGAGTCCCAGTAAATCCACAGCCAGGACCTGTCTTCACATCACTCTGTCTGGAAAACCTATCCCCAAAACAATGTAACCTATCCCCTGCTCACTCTACTGCTGGAATATATTTTGACAAAGTCTTTGTTCTCGCATTAGGGAACTGTAGGCAGATCATCCTTTATCCGTGACCTTTGTCATAACAAACCATGGCAGTGTTTTTAAACACTACTGGAAATCCAGAAAAGAAAGCTTGCTTCAATCATTTGATGCTTCTGACAAGTTTTAGGTCCGTTTCTGGCTCGCTTGAAGCCAACAAGTAATTAAAGAAGAAAAAAAATTACAAGTATCACAGCGGAATATTTTTTCAGCTATATTTCCTGATTATCTCAGTACACCGAAAGACTTACTCATAAGCCTCTCAGTGAATCTGCAACCATTCATCACTTACATGAAATTCCAAACCGTGACCTTCCGAGAACAATATCCAGGGTTCGTGGAACATCAATTTCTATGTGCAGTGCAGCAGAGCAAATATCTGAGTAACAGCCAATGTGTAATCATTTTAGCCTGGTTCAGGGACTACTTTCACATGATAAGGGTGCATCTGAGCTCGCACAAAAACTTGGTATTGTGATTGCTTGAGCACATGGATGCATTTAAACAAGAAATTAAAAAATGTAATATTGTTTTAGGGAAAAATGGCATGTTTTGTGCTTCTGACACTTTGTAGTGATACCACCCGGCTTGCAGCACCTGCATGCTGTCATTACCTGCCCCTTACAGACAGGAAGTGGTGACAGATTACAGAGGAAGTAGCTACCCAGAGGGAATTCATTTAACTTACTCCAGCCTGCATTTTTGGTGGCAAGACGGAAGTCAGGTCATCATTTGGTACTCAGGGGACCCTCAAAATAGCTACCTCTGTTCCACTTGTCAGTCATTGTCAGTAGTTCTAAAGGAAGCCATCTCTCAGTTTGAAAGTCACATCGGATGAAGTTCCCGCTGTTAAAAGACGCAGCCCACCTGGAGTACCTCTGTATTTCGAGACACGTCTTTCCGCAAGACATTTTGTGTTTTTGCGAGTTGTGTTTTGCTGCACGAAAGTTTGCAGAACGCCTGTGAGAATTATTTCGTTTCACCTGCTTCCCATGTTCCTTTCTTCAGCTCCACTGCTGTGTGATGATGGTGCATCTGCCCCGAGGAATTCATCGACTGCTCCCTCCCAGAACAGCTCTCCCCCGGCCCCTAATGAGACCCCCTGCCTCCTGCCTCTATTATGAGGGATGCATACCAATAGAGAGACAGGAGTGGGGAGACAGACTGAAGCTCGGAGACCTTTGGAGCCTTCCCTGGCCTAAACCATCAAACGCACCCCTCACAGAGACAAATAATGGGTATGATCAACATTTAAAGTTTTCACCATGTAAACTGCAGATGATCTATGGCTGAAGGCTCTAAATGATAGCCTTTCAAAAGAGACAGGCATGCCCCCTTCAAATGCTCCTTTTGTGTTTGCCACTAATCCCAGCCCACACTTCAAGGCCTTGGCTCTCTTCTAAGCCAGCTGCTATCATCTTAAAGGGGAGGGAAAGAAAGGCCGTGCTTTTAAACTGCTTTAATCAACAAGATGTAATACTTTAATAGGTTGATCACCCCCTTAAGAAGGTAATTACACCTCAATCGCACAATCAGTGATTCCTATCAACATTTATTGTTTTATTGCTGATGATTCTTGACACACTAAAGTTTTTATACAGATCAAGTATTGATCCCTCTTTTAATACTGTAAAATATACGCGATATGTGGATTTCTATTTGTGTGGGCTCCTCTATTTCTCCTGTTTTGGGGAAATAGAGAGACACTGGTCATATGAAAATCAGCTTGGCTTGTGCAGCAGCAATCCAAGAAGCAGAAAGAAGACACATGTTTGCCAGATAAGTGTTTAAACAAGCACCAGCACACAGCAAGTGCTATGTGTTGACTCTGGTATTGAAGTCTATCAACCCCAAACAGCTTGGGTGTCAACTATAAACACACGACATGCATGCTGCCGGGATAGAGAGTCTTCTCTGCTTCTGCTGCAACACGCTAAATTGCCATCAGTGTGGCACTGCTGCCCATGTTGTGTTTGTATGTAACAAGCAAATTGTGTGTGTCTGTGTTATTTGTGTGTGTCTTGCTCCAATGCCGTGTAGCTCTAACTCATTTAATACAGTCTGTTCCCTTTTGTCATGCGATGGCATTCCAGCACTGTGACTTAATTCAGGATACACACGCACACGCACACCCATGCATGTTTTTATGTGTGTCTGTCCGCTCAACACCGATGCTGACAGCAGAGCCGAGAGGCCAACATCATCCAGAGAAGTGTGTTGACATGCCCCCACTTAACAAAGAGGCCTTTTTTTATACAACATGAGAGAAAATGGGTTTTTACAAGCCTGAGATAATCTGAGGGACACAAAGGAGCAATTAAAACAGTGTTGGGGTAGCGCTGTATTTAGCTAATGACGATGAGAGGTGTGCTGATTATTGTGCCATTTAATGGGCCATTCTCATGCCCTTGGTTTGACTACAGCACATTTGTCTTAAGGGAGCCGAACAACAAAAACAAAACAAGCATTAAAGAAATACTCGCTTTATACAATACACAGAGGAGAGCTTGGCATAAATTACAAAAATTGCAGTGGATTGTGCTGAGAGTCGGAGTATAATTATACTTTGTGATTTTAAAAAAAGCATTTAGTGATTTGTAGGACTTAGATAATCCCACAGTGTCGTTTTCAGCCAGCTGTGTGCGTGTTTTTCTTGCAGTGTTAGTTAATTTTGAGATTTGAGGTCTGTTTGGTTTTAATAATATGGCAAAAAATAATCAAAACAATCAACAAAGGTGTTTCTCATCCGTTAGTTACATTTTGTATTATCCAATAAAACACAGAAAGCAGCTTTTTAAAAATCATTTTTTTTCTTTTACTGTGTGCCAAACGTCTCAGTGATGCACTTACCAAACGTTCACTCCTGCTTCTGTCCTTAAGGTTTGTTCATAATGTGATTTATATAAAATGCTATTTTCAAATAAAAGAAAAGAGAAATCAATACCATTTGAAAATAATTAATACAATTAAATGTGAGTAACAAAGTGGGGACGTTTCATGGTCATTAGTGATTTTATTATATGTTGCATCATAACCTATAGTGTATGCTTTTAAGGGGGCTCCCCCCCCCCCCCCCCACACACACACACTAATCTCAGTGTGAAGTAGGATTTGAAATTGTCGTTAAAACATTTGGAAAGCTGTGAAAAGCCAATGAATAAGTGAATAATTGTGACAACATAATACTGTTTTCTTTAGGCTTCTTTAGTCCAGAAAAACACAATGTAGTTTTCTTTGGATTTGAAAAAATATACAGACTATGTGTCTTATGGGCTATTAAAAACTGTTGGACAACATTAATTTTATGTATTTTAAACTGCCAGTGATCAAATCTTTGACAGGGACATCAAGACTGATGGCCTACTCTCTTAATTAGGTAGGTCAGATCTTAGCCGAATAGCTTTGTTTAGCTGTCAGTGACCCTCCCTGTATAAATTATATAATTATCCCTTTCATTACACTCGGCTTCCAGGCTACCTGGCAGAATTCAAAGGGAGGTGTCACTACATCTTATCATTATGCTAATAGCTCTTGTGTTCAACATTTAAATCACAATGTGTGTGAGTGTATGTGTGTGTAGGTGGCTTGGTGGGGGTGGATCTAGGGGGTGTCTATAAAGGTAGTCTGCCAGTCTGCTGTAGTATCAGTCCCTGTCCCAGTCAGGTAGCTCTCTGTCTGCAGGCTGATGTGTCATGACATGTCTACAGTCCCACAGGGGATTCAAACCAGGAGGTAAGACAAAAGAACAAGTCCTGGAGGGCAAGTTCCCCTCTTCCCCCATCTGCATACTGGTGATCTGCTCAGACGCCTCTTTGAGAGTCATTTAAATATGATTAGATATTAATGGCCTTCACAAATGAGCAGTCAGAGGATGCTTTGTTTGGGTATATCTCAGGACTTCTCTGGCGTTGAGGCATGTATAGCTGGATTTTTAAGGCACCCTTTGGAAAGGGTAGCCCTTGTAGTCCAGCAGTGTCAAAAGTGGATGCATAGCGCTGTGGAAAGACTGTGATTAAGGGAAGGTGACAAGAGGTTAATTTCCGTTCTGTTAAATAAGCCAGGCACACTGCCCTGTGCGTACATGTCAACACTGGGAGCTCGTGTGGGTCCAGCACTAATGACTAAATTTACAGCTTTGTTCTCTTGTTTTATGGAATGAACACGAAAACGGTGCAAGTTCCACATCTTTAAAAGTCTAAATATATCACAATTGCACATCTTTGTTTTGAATTGATCAGACCCTCTGTGCTATTATTCAGTAACACAGAGTGCCTGCATGGCTACACATAGATGACACATGTTGAACTATCCAGGGGTCGGACTGCTTCTACAATTAGCTCAAGCCATCTATCCAATAAATATAATGAGGATGAATCAGAGAGTTGTGATGTTTTTAATGGTCTGTAATGGTATGAGCGCTGACAGCGTAATAGCCCCGGCTCTACTGACTTTTTTCATTACACGGTGGCAGAGGCCTTGGCCAACCACTATATTTAACCGCTGCAGGGGCAATCATCTCAGGCCCATATTACTGGACAGCCTTTAATGAACAGCACAGCCATCGGGCATTTAGGTTTAATGAAAAGAGCCACCTGCTAAAGTGCACAGATAGACCTCAGAGACAGCAGACTGCTTAAAATGATCTTCAGATGAAGCATGCTGCTCATGGATGTAATAGAAGCAATAATTGCATGTGTTTTTGACTGCAGATGCATGAAAGCCTATGTGTGTGTGCTCCATAAATTGGATTGCTCATTTACTGAGATAACCCCAAAAAGGCTCCAGATATTATGGGCCAAAACTGGTATTTTGAGATAATGTTGATGTTGTAGCAGCATGACACTGCCCTGGTTCTGGTGCGAAAAGCCTGATCGGGTGTACGCTGTTGTTTCTGATTAAAAGCCAGCCTCATGCTAGAGCAGGGGAAACTGTCAGTGCAAGAAAAGATATATAGCGCTTACTTGATTGCACTACTCTGCCAAAGTCAATATCATATATCTCAAGGCTTTCCAACAGAGCCCATATGCTCATTCATTCTGCCGTGAAAGGCTGTTAAATAAGTCAGATATGAACTTATTGAATGAATATCTGGGAAAGAAGATTCTCAGGCTAAATTAAAGCTTGACATTGCTTAACAAGATCTGCGTATGAAGTGATGATTTCAATTTTGAGACAATCTGATTTCCTCTCTCAGACGTGGATTACATGCAATCCTTTTCTCACTTTCCTACAACACAGTTAGAGGGAAGAGCACCTGCATGTCAGGATCGACTTTAGTTTACGGTAAACAGCATCGGAGATTCACATAGGGGATGGCTTGAGAAGTTTTATATTCTAATAACCTTCCTGGGTGATGGTCACCTCTGCTGCAGTTTAGAATTGAAGTCATTCATAATGTAAAAAGTTATGTTCTTGACTTCAACTTGCAAAATGAGTCAATTTCATGCATCTGTTAAAAAACACAAAATAAAGAGTTAAGAACAAGAGAAAAAAGTAACTTCGAAAAATGTGACAATCAAAATCAGAACTGCCATGAATAATCAGTTTTTTTCCATAAATTGTCAGAAAAGATTGGAAAACCTGTTTATAAGCTATATATTTCACCCAGTGTGTATTTGGCTGTTTATTTTATCACTGTTGGTTCGCACCATCCTTGTTGTCCTGGTTACACACTCTGGCTTTGTCACAAATCACGACCAGCTCTTTGAGGCAAAGCAGCTCCTGAGCATTTTGAGCTGATTATTTTGACATCTTATGGCAAGTAGAAGCCTCTTCTCAGCGGGTAGTGCTTAATCACAGAGAAGAAGCATTCCTTTGTTAAGTATTTGTGTCATACTTAAAGGATTAGAAAGCCTTTAAAAAAGCACAGGCAATAATGTTTGGAGTCACCTACTAAACTGTTTTTCTGCTTGTGTTATCCAGGTAATGAACTAGAGATTCATCATGTGGGGCGAGCAACTTTTTGAGAATACAGCAAGCAAATACTCCCAGATCACAATATGGGCACTGTTCCAGGAGCTGGCAGGGGTTCATTCTATGGTACAGTATGTGTTACCCACATGATATTTTACCCTCTTTGACAGAATGTACATTTATGCTCCCATATTTCATAGTTTCAGTCGGGGTCATCTTGAATTTCCTCACCTGTATCTCACATTTAAATCTTCACATGTAGGCATGTCTGAGTCGAAACTGGGAAAGGCACGCTGGGATAAATCACTGCAGACATTTCTACCTCAATGGTTCCCATACATCTCCGATTTTATTGTGCTTTAGGATCCTCTGTCTCTATGCTGCTTTGGCATGGAGAGGTTTTTGGTTTCTGTTTAGAGGGAGGAAAGGGGTTGGGGACCTCTGCTGGGCAGGTTGTGTCACTGATTAAAATTAGAGTAACTATAAAGCTATTGATTTGCCCACTTGTTTCTCTTTAAATGAGTTTTTAAACAGTAAACAATTTTTCCTGACTATTTTATGCTGTGAACTAAAAATAAATTCAGAAAATCTGAATTTAAAAGATTTAATTTTCTTATGCAAACTTGATGGCTTGTACTTCCCAGGAATTGGAATCCGACTGCTAATACGTGATGTTTTCAGTGCATTCAAAATTTTCACAGAGCAATATTTTATTTTTCAGGAAAATCTTTTGCAGCCTTTTGTTCACAATGCAAATATGCACTCTGCACACTGACAAGACAACAGCCCCAAAACAGGAGTGAGCACATTAAAGCAAAACAAAAAAATCATACTCAAATAAAACACGGACTATCTGCATGGCTAATTGCCTTTCTGTATCTTTAAACACACAGTGGGATTCTGATAAAACAGATTTCTTAAGAGATCCTGATTAAGAGGTCTCAAAGTGTCAGGCACATTCTCCTGTTTCAGCTCTGAATGACTGAGAGGAGATGGACATCACTTAAGGATCCCCAGGGGAAGAAATTCCTCCAGGACTTAGTTTTTTTCCTTGCTGTTACTCACAAATGAGTTCCCAAGCCATTTCCATTAAGAGAACCAAGCTTCACAAAATGTATAACCAGCCAAAGGGCAGGGTTTTGTCAGACAAACCTCTGAAGGTGTAATCCAGAGTGTTAAAAGCAGAATGACTGACCTTTCTATTTAGCTATCTGATGTCTATTTTCATCACTTTTATTTATATGTAAGTTTTTAAATAAATTTAGACCCCTAGTGGGGCTTTCTGTCAGATTTTTACACATAAGTACTGGTAGGGTGAGCATCCAGGCTGGCTATAAATCAGCAGAGGAGAAATGAGTGACATGTCTTAAATGTTTACATGCAGCCCCCATTCTCCTGCTCAGGATCTGAGAAGCAGGTTGGCAGTGCAGCATTTTCCCCCCTATGCCTTCACAGAGGTTGTGTTACTGCATCCATACATCACCCTGACATGGGTGCACTCATTGAAATGGCCCGGTTAGACCCTGTCTCAGGATGATGACATATTTGCCATTCCAGTCAGTGAGTTGTGATTACATCTTATCACTCTTATGTCACTGGCATATATTCAACAGCTGAAATAATGTGAGGATATGCTTTTTCTCGTTTATTATGTCTGATATTGTTTGATAGATTTTCTAATTAGTGGTAAGACGCGGACATTAAGGATTCGACATCGATACTCCCTTGACCCTGCATGGGAGTTCCCTCCAACACATCTCCTGCTCCTCCTGGGGGTAATGGAGGGAGGAAGAATGCAGAAGGAGGAAGTAAGTTTCCTCCAGGCAAGATTTGTGGATGGAGAGACTGGCTGAGAGACGGACAGATGACAATGGCAGGGAGGCCAGGGCCTGAGTGTCGCCCCAGGGGGACCTACACATTGCTAGGTGTTGGCTCCGGCTGCTACACTAAGTGCACAGAACAGAGACCTTCACGGCGGATTTGGCAAGGTGATCCCTTCACCCACCCCCATCCATCTCCTGCCAGCCCGCTCCCCTTCTACCTCTTTCCCACTTCACCCCTCTCTGCTCTTCTTCCCTTCGTTGACATCCAACTAGGAGGTGATGAGTTGACACAGAGGGTGAAGAAAGGTCAGGGAGCATTATCTCCACCATTATTACTTTTGGCTGGTTTTTTTTTTTTTTAGGGAAAAGCACAAAAAAGAATCCAGCTTTTATTTAGACTACTTTTAATATATTTTGCGCATGGCTGTGAGTTTTTCCTATTTAATCTTTGTGCTTTGTGTGCATGTTCCTGTGCATAATTTTTCATGCCTCACTTCATGTATGCATGTGGCAACTGATTTTTGAAGATGACACTGGAATTGTTTCAAAAATCCAATATTCATGTATCATGACATTAACACACAGAGAAGCACTTTTAGATTTTAGAGCCAAGTTACAGATTTCATGTTAAACAATTAATTTGCCATTGCTATCTGATGGGCAAACCACTGCAAATCACTTCATACCTATTGCATTTTTTTTGTTAAAAATACTAACATTGGCCTAGCTGATCAGTCTGGTATTATATGTAAAAACTGTGCTTCGACATGCTTCGAATAACCTACTTACAGATTAACTTTTTTTGTTTTATTTTTGTTTTGCATGTAGCCACCTCTCTTGATTCTTAACAAAGACTGTATGTTAAAGATGGTGGTTGCAACTGTATATTAAAGATGGCGGTTTCCAATGTCATTTTGTTTTTTGCTTGATAGCTCAGACAGAGCTGAGAATCAGGGAATGAATGGGTTAAGGAAAAGCTCAGGTAGAATGGGAAACAGGTTACATACAGCCAATTGCTTTATGCTGTCTGTGCTTTGTCTATGTCAGTTGTTTCACATCGAAATATAAGAGTTTATTTATTTCTGGACAGGCTATAACTTCAAAAAGAATATTAAATTTAGCCCCATTTATCTTTTAGTGGATAAAGGTCATGGCTGTGGTCAGCAGGAGGTCAGTCGGTTATATTGGCTGACAAAATGTTTCATGTACATGCAATCAGCCCTGAGGATTTCTGATCAGTCCAGCGCTCAGACACCATGTCTCCACATCTGACACGGAACATTGTCTCCTGAAGAGAAGCTGCATTGTTTCTTATGCAGAAGTTAGAAATTTAAAAAGCAATATCAAGTTCGACTTCATTCAAAGAACCTCTGTTTTTTAGAAAGACAGCCGCGTGATTGCAGCTTTCAAGGCTTTGCATCACAAGTTAAAATGCCACAGCAACTCAGCAGACAAGATGTGGAAAACCTGATGAATAATGGAGTGTGAAAGTATTGAATTGCAGCAACATTCCCAAACATAAACTTCATCGACCGAGGCGCTGTGATAATCTGCAGTGTCTTATGTCATGGTTTAAATCTCTGCTCTTGTTGTTCAAGGTGTTGATGTTAAGCTGAATGACTTGACAGATTAAGTTATACTCCTTGTGACAACATCTCAAAGGCTCTTCCCTCCCCCTACAGTCGGTGCTGTAAATTTCAGGCAGGTGTGGCAATGATTGAAGGCCTTATGACAGACCTTTGCAAATCCTTTAATCCATTCATGAAGCACAATAGGGGGCACTTGATGCACTTTATTCTAGTACTTCTCCCCATCTGGCTTCTGTAAAACACACTCAGAGGCTCTGAGAGCCTTGACAAGAGCCGATCACATGACATTTTGAGTGCTTTGACAGTTCAACATGGATTAAAAAACCCAAATGAAACTATTATTTGGACATAAAAATATAAGAAACAACTTTTTTTCCTGCATGTATTATTTGTTACCTTAAAGCTTACATTGCTTTTGCACATTTTTTTGCCTAAACTGCACAGATCCTTTGCACAGAAAAGTGTTTCATTCCCAAACCAGGGTAAGAAAATACTGTAAGGCAGGCGAGAATTTATATGTCCTGTCCAAGGGTGCAGACTGCTGGAATCTCTGTAATTTTATGACCATATGGATTGGAGAGCAGCTTGCTATCTGTGACGGAGTGTCAGAATTACAGCTGAGTGTTTATGATCTATGGATTTGTGTCCCACTCCAGTGACTCTTAGGGCTGCTCCTTCACACAGAAGACTTCTAATATCTCACTGAGAAAGAGAATAACCTCAAAAGTGAAAACATGAAGGGAAATGAAAAACTGCTAAGATCCCACGTGTTTTCTGGAACATCACGAGCCTATTCCACATATATAATTGAAGTTATTTACTCTTAAATGTGATTTAATGCAAAAAGTATAACAATTAAAAACTATTCCCATAATCAATTCCCGGTTATTTGGCTACAAATCTGCATCTATGGTAACAAAGGTGTCAAGGGGTTTGTTTCATTCAGTTGATCTAGTTATTGTATGCTGCCCCCTTGAGCTGTGCTTGAGTACCTCACTATCCTGAAAGGTTTTCCTCCTGTGAAAAATGTGTTATTATATAGACTTGGTGTATTTTGTTTTAAAAATTCAGTGACTTTTGGAAGAGAAGCAATGTGTGCTATATATCCATTAGAATTCAAGTAAAGAAAAGTTTCTTGACAGATACACAGTACCGTGCGAAAGTCTTGAGCCACCACTCATCTCTTCATATTTTATTTCCACGAAAACAGACTGTCCTTTAATTTAAAAAATGGTCTTTCTTAAAGTCTTTTGCTTCTTCTTTGGACACTGACTCTTTTTTAACTCTTTCTTTATTCCAGTCGTTGTACTTGACCAAAATGTGTTTTTGTTTGTTATGTCATTGCCAGTGAATGAATCACAAATCATTCAAGGATAAGAAGGAAAAAATAGACACCATACTCAAGGGATATAAAACATCTTATCAAAGAACCTTCAAAAGAATCTTCAGATACTTTCTTATTAGCAGCCTGTCACAGATATCAAAGTTTTACAGACATAAAAGAGTATTTTTGCACCAACAAGTTGATTCCCAACAAACTATTAGCCAAAAACTTAACATATCCTGTCACGGTGTGCAGTGTGTCCTTAAAATAATGAGGAAACTGGACATATGGAGGTAAAAACCTACCTACAGTAGATGAACAGTATCTGAAAGTCCAGCCATGTCCTTTAATGAAAAAAAAAAAAAAGCCCTATGAGATTGACTGACTGTTTTTGATGTTAACTGTTTCTGTGTCTGGGTCAAATGGCTCCAATTCAACTGAACCTCGTGTTGTGTCAGTAGGTTAAATGTATCCATCCTTCCTTGAACCAGTGATCGCACCCGCCAATCAAGACCACATTAATCAACCATAGTGTCAAGCGGCATGGGGCAGAGAAAGTGCTCAGCCCTGCATCCATCCATCACTCTGGCTGTAACATGTCAACAATTTGCATCTTGTAGGTATAGATACAAATACCATACAGACAAAATGGTGAGTAAGATTCTACACAGAGTGACTATATCAATTTGTCTCCATCGCTGTTTGGGCGAGACTGAGCCAAAAACCCTTTCTGTCTTTTCCTCCTTTTCTCTGTCTGTGCAGGTAAAGTGGAGAATTGGCTTCAGGTGATTTGGGGAAGATCTTATCTTCTGTTAACAGAGGAATGACACCATAATGGAGCAGCAGGGGTGCAATTACCTTTCAGCCCTCCTCCTCCTCCTCCTCCTTCTCTTTTTTCCCGCCACCTTCACCTCAGCCTTCTCTGACAAATTAAGATTAATGATGGAGATAAGTAAGAAACCAGCCTGCCTTCCAATATCACACAGTCGAGTTGAGTGTGAGAACACCTTATGATCACAGCAAGACAGACTCAAAGCCATGCGCATCCATTAAAATGTCTTAAAATCAAACTTATGTCCAAATTCATAAAAAAAACAATTTTGAAATCACATATAGAGCTGCTTTTCTGTGTCGACAGAACAAATTCATAAAATACAGTTTATTAAAAAAAGATTAATTTTAGTTAATTAAACAACAAACATTATGTGTAGAAAACTGCTTTATAAAAAGTCACAAAAATGTCAGCTTAAAGTATGTAGTGTCATGCAGTATTATAGGCGTTGCTAAGATATTGTATCAGTTGACAGCACCACCAGCGCTATAGAAGTTCATTACATCATAGAGAAATGCAACAGGGAGGCACACCTTGATAGACACACCTACCCTACTGCCACAGTGGAGGGAAAAAAGTCACGCCACTGTAATCACGACATCAAATAATCGAGTCTTGGCGCATGACTCTATTTTTCGGGTTGATAAGCTTTATTATTTTGTTTGTACCACCTGGTTCTTGGCATGTTTTTCCTCCTTCTTCTTCTTCTTCGGTATTTTGGGGTGGTGGTTCGGGAGGTGGAGCAGGTCACGAGCTAATCGGAAGATTGGTGGTTTGAGTGTGTGTGAACGTTTAATCTTAGATGTAGAAAAAAAATTCTTGCACAAAATAATGGGTGAATATGACATGTTGTATAAAGCTATTTGAGTTCTTCACTAGAGTAGAAAGTTTTATACTCCTACATAAATTCACCATGCTGCTCACTTGCCAGCAATATGTTCCTAAAAGTGGAAGGTGGCCAGGCCTTCCCCCGTTCTACTATGGCCTACCACCGTTTACTCGACATGGCTGAATGTGTGACCCCACTTCCCCGCAGCTGGAGGTGTCTGTTTCACAGTCCTCTGTAATTCAGGACCTTAGTGGATAATGTTTCACAGGTACAAAAGTTTCTGCTTTAATCCTATCACACAGAGTGAGTGGTCAGGGCTTAGGGCTTCTGCCTAATCCCAGGTTTATCCATTCTGGTCAGCTCTGAGACCGAGAGTATGCAGAGAGGAAGAGATTACCGCCCATCACTGATTTTATTCAGTCAGTGTTTGCACAGCAAACGGCAAGAAGAATCCGTTATTAGCAGCTATTCCACACCTCAGTGCACAAAGAGGAAAAGCAGTAATAGTTACAGTTAAACATCTCTCCTCTGGCTGCTGTTAAACCAGCTGATGTTCAGAACTGAAGAATTCTACTGTGTATCAACTTGAAATGACTGAAAGTGAGATTGAAGCTGTATATATATCTTTGCTAACTGATACTAAATAAATAAATGATCATTTTAGAGATCAAGACAGGTTTATTGCATTCTGTCAGAGTTAAAGTAAAACATAAACTAAAAGGGTCTCTAATGGCTGGCAAATCCGTGCTTTCTTGTGAAGGGCTTGTCATCTTCACAGCAGGCGGTTTTGTGCTGAAACATGCTTTGACGTGGCTTCCTCTGGAGAACACAACCTGTCGCAACTTCACACTGTGTCCTTGTCACAGCTGCAGGTTTAAGCCAGTCTACATCGCTCTGCAAGAAGGATATTTGGCAGGAGCTATTTGGTGGCATGTTATAAAACATAAGCTACAATTTGAAAGGTAATGACTGTTTTATAGACTAAAAACTGGCTTTTTTCACCTCAAAAAGCATGGTGAGTTTTCTTGCTCTACTAACAGAATTTCTCTCAGGCCTGATATGTCTCTGAATTGCTGCAGAAAGCATGCAAACGCATGAAATTGAATACATATTCACGCTGACGACAACAAAGCAAATTGCTGCATCCTTCCACAGGTCCCTTGAAGTGTGAGACTTTAAGGAAGAGTGGTTCTTTTGAAGGCAGGTAGAAGGCGTTGCAGGGCTGAGAGGTGCTGCAAAGGGCATGTCCAAACAGACTTTAGGCCCTGAGTGATGGGACAGGGGAAACGGTAACAGGACACCTCACCCTTGCTCTCATGTCAACACAGCCATGTGAATCACAGCTGTGAGAATGCCCGAAGATCCAGGAGACAATAGGCGCCAACTCTCAGCAAGATCTATCTGTGATCTATGTTTTTACAAAATCTGCAAGCTTTGTAACCATCAATACGTTGGCCAGCATCGGCTGCGATTTTTCCAGCCCTTTGAAATGTTTTAAACAGCTGAGTAATAAATCTTTATCTCTCATCAGGGGTTTCTGTAGTAGGTCTCACGTGGAAAAGGATACAGTTAAGATGCAATGCATCACTGGAGTTTAAAGGGCTCAACTTAAGCACCGCTTCACTGATGAGCCATGAATTGATGAAGGTAAGAAAGGTAATCCATATGGCTTCTGTAGTAATTCAGAAGGTAAGTAGCTGTGTAGTTACCTGCTGGCAAAGCACATTTACTGGAAAGTAGAATAAATAATTCTAAATATATATTCACACTGACTCCAAGTGGAAACAGTAGTTAGATAAATGCAGTTGATTGAAACAGGGAGAACCAAAGCTAATAAAGAAACTGACTGAAGAAATAAGTATCACAGAACACATGCTGCTTTTCAGTTATCAAGTTTATTGGCAGGTCTGTGGACCAGAACCAATAAAAAGGTGGGTACCAGTGGTCTATTCCATGTTAGGTAGACTGGGTGTGCCTTAATTCTCTCTTCTAAAGATAAATTCGAGCCTTCAAATGATTGTGCCAGTAATGCATAATAGCAAATTAAAGACTTTAACTGAAAACAAATCCTTTTTCTTTTATTCCCGGTTGAAACTGTTGACTTGTTGGCATCTCTTTGCAATTGCATAATTTCAGAGATAGAGGGCAGCAGACATCAGTAAAACCCCCCTCAGTGGGTTCATCCATTTTTTTGACTCGCTCTTTAGATTTTTCCAATAAATGTAATCAGTTTGCTTGTTCGTAGTGAATCTGTAATGCAGTACCGCAGTAAATGTATAACATTAAATTGCAAAAATTCATTTTTTCAAGTAAAACCAATCCAATCTCATCACTTTATTCATGTTTTCTAATGTTTTATTTTGCAAGCTGAGACACAGAAAACAGTAAAGTCATTGAGGTTTTGTCTGCCTGACGATCTGTAAAGCATGTTTTGTGATGATTATATTACCATGATGTTAAAATTAAATTGATAAATTTAATCCAAAAAGATTACACAAAATTAAAAAAACAAACAAACAGAATAAATAGTTATTTTTTTAAGAATGGAATTTCCTGTCAAAAACATATGAATGAAAAGAAATTTACATGGTAATATTTTTACTGTATCAGCAAACACTTTGCACTGTCATACCTTGATATCAAATTTGATCAAAATGCCGAAATTACATAATTGTTGCTCATAACGAGATAACAGGAAAACATGACATTTAAGTGTAAGGTACTTGATCAGACCAGACTATTCCTGATATAGTAAGACTAAATATTATAAATCTATCATACAATGAACAAGGCTTTACCGTGTATCCAGACCTTATTGTGTATAACCACAGTCAGTTATCTTTCATTACAGTAGGTTTCTTGAGAAAGTCTTTAATATATCAGTGCTATTGAAAACTCCATGGTCTCTGTTGCACTAATACATTGTTAAGTCCACGGGTGCATCCTCTGTAGGCTTTTGCTGCTCTTTTTTGCGTGTGTAGGCTGCATGTTCATATGTGTAGATCAAGGCGATGGCAATGAGAGAGAGCACTGTGTAAGGGATGACCAGGTAATATCCTACCTGCATCACTGAAACCTTTCCCTTCAGGGCTACTGGAACACCCTCAGTAAACTTTTCTACAAAGGTTTCTGCCATATTGGTTGCACTGATGTTCACCACAAACAGGATGAGGACTATCACAGACAAGCATGCTGCAGGAGAATAAGTAGCATTAGAAATATCACAAACAAAAGAATAGAACAAAAATCACACCTTATTTTTTCATGGAAATGCCCCAGCACTTCCGCTTGTCCAACTGCAACATCCTTACTGCTATAACATATCGGTCACTTACCACTGAGAGAGCTGCAGATGTAGACTCCAACAGGCCCCATGTAGGTTTCATAAGGATTGCTGACACTGTTGTAGAGAGAGATGAGGATGCTGCATGCCGAAAACAGCAGACAGAGGGCAAGAAGGCACAAAACCAGACCCTGTAGGACTACTGGAACAACTTCTCTTCCTGCCAATGTAGGAATCACTAAACACAGAAAAACACAGGTCATTATGGTCCTACATTTAATGCTGTACTGAACTTCCATGTTTATTGAGTACAAGAGGCTGGTAAAACTGCCTGAGCAGTTTCATAGGATCTAATTCTCCTTCACGATGGAAGTTTTGATAGTATTTGTCTTTATTTTGAGATATCTGTCTGGGACTTCTAATCATAACAACTTGTGTCAGAAGGAAAAACTGTTGACAGTGTGTTCTTTTCATTATGCACATTAAAAGCGACACAGATTCTAGAGTAAGACCAGAAGCTGGTGGTCAAAATTAATCAAATGAAATTAAATTTTCCCCATTGCTTGAAGGTAGGATGTGTCAGCGACTGAAATTTATTAAACTAAAATAAAAACAGCCAACATTGTGGAAATATATGAGAGAAAATTACCTTGAAATGTATCTGTAGCTCCAAACAGGGGGCAGGAGGATCTCTCTAATATTCCATCAAAAAGGGTCAAGGTGATCTCAGCAGATCCATTGTACACACCAGAATCCTTTCGTGCGCACTCCATGGTTGTTATAACCCACTTTGTTGACATGCCATATCCAATAATCCCAACAGATATAGATGTAGCCAAAGCACTGGATATGAAATGCAGAGTCTTCTTTGTGGAAGGCATTATCACTGTATTCCAGTTACACTAGTTAAACACGAATCCCAGAGTTTCTTCTCTAAAGCTCTGGTGAAGCCTCAGAATGAGATCAAGGTCCTCTGAGCCTCTAAATATTGTCTAAGTAATTCTCATTTACCTTCCTTGTTGGAGGGGAATATAGATAGCTGGTCATAAAATGTCATGTTTATGGCTGCGACCTTTGGTTTGAAGGGAAACATGGAGCTGGTTGTCATAGTACAGACACCTGTTTCACCAACAATAATACCGGTGCCATGCCATTGTCATGTAAAAAAAAAAAAAAGAAAAGAAGAAATATACAGTTTATTTGTTTTTGAAATAAATTATTGTAAAGTGCAGATGATGAATCTGAAGATCTGAGCCAAACAAAACCCAACAACTTCAAAACATGTAAAAGAAATATGTCAAATCTTTCAAGGATTCTTGATCCTGTAATTCCGGAACTTCACACACCTTCTGCTGGACTTATTAAAAAAAACGTTTGCAGCCTTTGGTTTCAAAGTCCTTTCCTTGATATTGCAGGGCAATAAAACTTATTGCAGATGAATTATTTATCTTGCATGAGAAAGAAAATTACTGGAAGAGGGCTGTCACTTAATAACACGCATGCGTCATCAATAAAGCACTAAAGCTATCACGGGAGTGTCACAGATTATAAATCACATTTACACTATAAAAAAATGTCAAAATTAAAGAGAAATCAGATTAGCGTGTTTCACTGTGGATCATATTTCACAGTTTTTTACTGTTTGCTGGTTTCTGAGAATAGACACGAAGAGTGTTCTGCTTTTCCAGTATGACTGGAGCTATAAACCTCAGGGATACATGCCTCCTGATAAGGACAGATAAGCAGCTACAATGATCGAGAGAATCATTTTTTTCCATTCTCCTAAACCATGACGTATTCAATTCTTTGAACGTGTATTTGCTCATATTAACAAAAGACTCTTGTGTCGGTCCATCACCCATTGTTGCAGTTCAAAAAAACGATACATAATTCATTCACTTTATTTAAATCACAAATCCCCCTCGTTTCATCTCTAGTATTAACTGTAAAATGTAATCCTATTACGTTAAAGCACACCTTCAGAAGGAACCACACGACTTTGTAACAAACAAACAAAAAAAGTGAATCTGTAATGCAGAAGTCCTACACACACGTTGTAATAAAGTTTGTGGCCAGACTGCGGCTCCCTCTCTTCGCCAAAAACAGAGAGGATCCGTGCGGTTGCTGACAGCCGGTTCTGTTATATTGGAGTAAACACAAACTCCTCCCTCCCGGTGACAGGCGGCAACACTGAAGCGTCGCCTCGGCTTTTCCAAGACAATCTGCGCTCAGGACTGAATATTAAAGCCATCTAAGGTGAGTGATAAGATTCCTTTATGGCATTGCATCGTCTTTTTTGCACCCGGACACTTGTATATCGAGGAGGTGAGGGAAACGTCCAAATTTTCAGTCATTTTCCCAGTCACGTCAAACGCCGTGTTACCTGTCCGTTACGCACAGCAGCGCGTGGAATTTTCACATTTAGCGTCCATTTCAGGTGCGCATTCAGCTTTACCGTTGCAGTGAGTGAATTCCTCGTAGAAGTCACCATGTTTATCGTGTGCTTAAATGCTCTGAGCTCTCCTTTTGACAACCTGCAGCGACTTCTGTCAACCCGGTGCGTCAGTGAATATGGGTTAATGGATCAAGCGTTTGGAGTTTTATCCCGATCCCCTGTCTTGGTGTTTTTTCTCCCCCTTCTTCCTTGTTTAACCGTCATGTTTTTATTTAGAAACCATAACAATAAAAATGATCATTCTTGTCTTCATACTTGCTAGCTGACTCTTACGTGGGCTGCAGTTGTGCCAGTTTCAACATGTCGGTGACCACGGCTGCATTACTACTTCAGATATCATGAATGGTCTCCTTAGACTTGCAGTCATAGGAGGAACCAGATTTTTGAGTCAGGATAAATTTGACTCAAGTTTAATGTTATTTGGTTGCTGAATGCTCTGTTGGCTCCGAAGCATTTGAACATTGGTTTTAATGTAATAATCACCAGAAATGACATTAATCCCCAAAGGGAAGAACTCTCCCCTGGGAGGTTAGAGGTCAGGGCCAGCAAGAAATCAGCATCCCTGGAGCAGATTGCTTGTGGCAGTTTGCCAGTTCAATGCAAGGGGGAAGATGCTGTGCTGTATTTGGCATTTGTTTCTTATCAGACCATGGGAATTAAAAATTAAATGAACCAAGACACAATTGGGTTTGTGCTCCGCTGACATTCAACAGGAGCGGCCACTTTGACATCCTGTACTGATGAATGGACTTCAGTTTAAACACCACGCAGAAACAGATTTGTAGTCTTGCACTGAAATTAATTCTACATGCTTTTCATGTCACACTTTTCATTTCTTGCTTGGCCTACAGTGGACCAAGCTGCCACTGTACTGTCACTACACACTATTTTGGGCCATAACATTAGCCAAGTTTATAGAGGTGCTGTTACTTGTATTAAGTCTGTTAGTCATCCTGACACAGCCAGGTTCTACAGCCTGAGTAGAGCCGCCTCCAGAATGAACTTGGATTAGTTTCGAAAATAAGAAATGCCTGTAATATCTGGTTCATTACAACATAAAGGAGCTTAAGGACCTTGCCAGACAAACCTGATTACTCTGTCAAGCAAAGGTTAGTTCATTGAGGACCTACCAAGATTTTCTTGCTACTAGACTATGAAAGACAAATCAATTACATGTTCTCTAGAAACCAGAGAAAAATTCTTAGAGAGAAGGTATTATGCTCGATTCTTGCACTCTGTGGGATTACTCTGTATTCACTTTATATAAGGCCTTGGTGCAAACCTTTAGGTCATACGCTGTCTGAAGCAAGCCATTTTTAACTTTTATCTTCTTCCTTTTAAGCCAGCTTTTTTTCCTGATTGGTCGCCCTTTGCAAACAGAAGGTTTAAACTGTTAGTGGCCAGGACTTCTGCTCCCAGCAGGAGCTTTGTGACTGGGATGACAGAAACAGATTGTCTAGAGCAGTCTGAGGCCGAGGCTTTTTATTCTTCGTGATTAACTGCACATACCGACAGCTTTTTAATATGAATATCTTCTATATGTATGACAGAAATAGGAAAACGCATAAAGGGTCTCTGTTAAATTTGAAAAATAAACTGTAATGTGTCTGTATTTCTTCATCTTTTTATTTCGTAACACACCTTGCATCATTCTGCTGAAGCGTTTAGTTCAATATTAATGCAGCTGCCATGCAACATGTTCTCCTTAATGCTCATTTATCTTCTCTTTTGTCTCTTATGTAGACAGTCTGTGTCTGAATTTCATTTAAATTATACAGCATAGACCCAAGGAAGATTCTGACACTGCTCTGGCAGAAGCTAATGAGGATGCAATGAAATAAACAAATAGTTTGTGCTCGCCAAGACAAATGAGTCTGTGTAAGGCCGCGGGAAGAAATAACATTTGACTGCTGAGTGCTGCTGGCAGATTGATTTGGCTTTCATCTTCTTGCTATTCATATTTGACTCTAGCGAAACGCTATTCGTTGAGGGTAATTTGTACTTGCTCTGTTGAATGATACCGGATGTAAGTTAATCTCTGGCATAATCAAAAGGCCCTGTCCGTGGTATCGTTGTTATATCTCGAGAAATAAGTGTGAGAGCGCGTATGTGTTGTTTGTAATAGCGCCTTGGTCTCGTAACTACTCAACAGTTACTAGCTGCAGCAGTTATTGCCAGCTTACATTTAATTGGTGTTTTTTTTTTTTTTTTTTTATCACCGCCAAGATGTTCTTTTCTAGTTCTGCTCTGCTATAGATAGAACTGAAAACATGGTATGTTGAAATGTGGTGCATGTAAGTGCCTTTTAGTGTGGGTGTGCTGCGCAAAATGAACAGATGTGATGATTAATGAAATCCAAAGTGAGGTGGGTAGGAGTGTGATGTCCATACCTGGAGTTTCTAACAGCTTGCTGGATATAAACCTTAAATCGCCAATTCAACTATCTGCCACTTCTCTCTTAAGTTCTGGAAATGCTTAACTTTGCGCTGCCACGTGAGACTACACATCATGTTGTGCTCTCTCCTAGACTGCAAATACATTAACTGCACTCTGCTTGAAGGTTTTTTTCCCAAGCACATGTTTTTTCACGCTCTTTTCAAATAGGCGGAGAAGGAACTAATTGGTATAAAGTTGAAACATTTAGGGATGAGTCTGGTCTGACCCAGAACTTGTCAGCGGAAATGATCATAGCCTTGAAAAAGGGCTAATGAATTAGGCATGGGAATTGTCACGGTAAGATCTTCCTTTTGATGCAGATAGTATTTGTATCCAACCTGCTATTTTTTCTGCTTTCCTTGGTGGAAGTTTGCTGAAGCCCATTAAGCTGCAGCATGTTGCAATCGTAGGCTTGTTTGTGCTTGCGGCGAATGTTGCAGAATTCAAACCCTGCAGTCTTCCTTCTAGATGCTGGCTTCATCCTGAAAACACTAAATAATGAGAAAACATATCTTTAGTCATGCAGTGAGAGAAGATGGAAAATGAACCCTTGCTTTTAACCCCGCTATTCCATTTTACCTCCAAATACATAAATGAAAAGTAATGGGGAGGATTAACTGTATAGATCTTCTGTTTTTAGATGTGAGCTAAATAGACAGTTAAAGCAAACTGTAACTGAAAGCACTGACATAACAGTCAAACTAAAAAAGCAGAAACGGCATGTTAGTGGTGTTTTGCTTCCTGCTGTAGGGCTTTGGTAGGATACAGACAGGCCTGTAACCTCACAGTGAGGTGTGACTTAAATGACACACAAAGGGTTTTCCATGGAAGGAGGCCTTGTTACATGGATTAAACATGTGGCTGCCGCAAGGGCAGACTACAGCTGAACAAACTGGTACCTGCACTTGTATCTTTCTGAATCACAACAGTCCTCACCATCTGATCTGTGACATCCCAGACCAGCACAGCTGCAAGGAAACGAAGAGACTCAACATCTTTTTTTAAAATAAGTGAAAAACATTTAATCATGTTAACATTCAAGGTTGCCACTCCTTTTTTTTAATGTAATAGCCTAACTTGGCATGTAGTTCAGGGTACATCCTTGCTAACATACTCTTGTTTTTAAAGTGTGTACTTTCAGTACATTTTGGCCCCGTATACACACCACTACTGTGTTTTAGGCATCCTTAAAAAAGAGCGACTTGTCAGAAATGCGGCTGGCCTACGTTTAGTCTGAAAAGTTAAAGATTGTTTTTGTCTGACTGAAACACAGACTTTTTGTAAACAGTGATGCAGACAGCCACGTCCACTTCCTGATTGGTCTGCTTTTTGTTTTTGTTTTTCAATTTTTGTGTGTACTACTTTCCCTGGCAATGGATTTCTACTAAAGAAATCTTGTTTTGCTATTGTTGTCTTTTCTCTGTCTTCATACACTATATGAGCAAAAGTACTGGGTATCACACAGCGATGCCCAGTACACTACACATTATGTATCATATCTCCAGGACCTAGTCCGTCATGGCATGGCCGCATGTCGTCTCCATCTGCTGGGCAGCCTGAGGTCTTTTGGGTTCTCTGGACATTATTGAGGACCTGTTACGACACAATGACGGCTTCTGCAACCTTGTTGTCTGTTGGGGAGCTGATAGCATAGAGAAGGACAGGAAAATAGCCTTGTAAATAGGGCAAGTTTTGTCCTGGCTATTCCTTCTAGACTATATAGAGGATGTGGGTGAGAGGAGGATGTTAGCCAAGCTGATGTCCATTACAGACAACACCCTTCACGCCTTGCATGAGACTGCTCCTTCACTTGTAGACTGCTATAGCCACTTTGTAGGACAGAGTGCTTTCGTAGGTCCTTCATCCTGACAGCAGTCAGACTGTGCAACACCCACATAGGATAAATAGAAGCTAAAAAATACATTTGTATCCATTACTACTTCCACTGCACCTTATGTGCAAGTAAAAAGAAGATATTTTTAGTGTATTTTGTCTTATATAGGAACCATTTGTACATCGTATGGTACACTAGTCTGCTTAATTATTCTTTCTATTTTTATGTTTTTTTAAATATCTCTAATATATATTTTTTTCTTCCTGACCCTTGTGCTTCTGTAATCACTGAACTGCCCCCAGTGCAGAATTAACAAAGTCCATATATACCATGTAAACACATGCCATGAAGTTCCCAGCACACAGTTGTTCTCCTGATGTTAATACCAGACGAGGTTTGGAGCTCAGTCATTGAGTTAGCAGAGTGTTGGAGCGTTTTACGTACAATGTGCCTCAGCACTCAGCAAAACCGCTCTGTAACATTATATGGTCTGGCACTTTATGGCTGACTTGTTGCATCGACGGCATCCTGTTACAGTACCACACTCAAATTCTTTGAATTCTTTAAAATGACACATTCTTTCACAATTGTTTGCATAGGCAGACTGCATGCTTACGGTCTTGATTTTATACACATGCGGCAATTAGACAGAAAACACTTGAATTCAAAGATTAACCCAATACTTTTGTTCATATAGTGTTAAGTTGCTCTAAGTTGCTTGTGTCTCTTCTTGCTGCATGACTCCTTGTTGTTTTTGTGACTGAAGATAGTTCTTTATGACTCCGACTTGGATGTTGTTGCCATGCTCAAGAATGGATTTTGTGGCTGATCAGATGCTTCAGTGGGATAGATAAGAATCTAAGTATTTTAGCGTCCCTGTAAGGCCAAATTGAAGTTGGGGAAATTTGCTTTTGTTTACTGTCAGCTGTGTTAAAGAGTCAGCTGGATAGTTGAGGCATTGAAACAGCTGGATAGAGATCAAAGTTGCCTCTTTTCAGATGCTTCGGAGCTCACTCACCTCTGTTCAAAGGAAGCATTGTAAGTTGGCCCTGTGAAAAAACAGTGGAGCTGAACACATGAGACACAAAAGAGGAGACTTTAAAATTTTATTATTTAGGCCCTCGCCTTGAAAAAAGCAAAATCGCTAAAAGAGCTGCTTTCTGTCTCATTTATGCACCTCAATTATGTGTACCTATGATTATTCCCTGGCATGATGATAATGATAACTGATTGATCATGCGAGTCATTTTCAAGCAAAACTGTTTAGCCTGCTAATTTAACAGGGGTTTGTGATGGCTTTGTGCTCTTAGAAACAGCAGTGGAAGAATTCTAGGACAGGAAACACATCTTAGCAGTTAGTATGAAATAATGTCTACTTGTGATGGTGTATCACAGGTCACATCCTGAGCATGACCCTGGATTGTAAGGAAGCTTTTTACCTCAAAGACAGAACCTCAGGAGAAACTAAAACTGAGTTTGTGCAAAAAACAATTATTATGTAACCATCTCATGATCCTTACTGTTCATTTTAGGATACAGACCACTAGGTTCGGCCCACCTGGTTTGAATAAGAGAATATAGCCCAGGGACATACAGAATTATGTCACTCCACAAGTAGTAATGCGGGTGTTACCTACCCCAGGCAACACATCGTTTTTTAGTTGTGTTTATGGAAGGTGATGCATAAGAGCTTTACAAAGTAGACCACAACGCTTTTAGATGACAAGGTTTTTGGACAATGGTATACACATATTTCTGTAATATTTGAAGTGTCTTTATGCTGGTGCTGGCTTGTGTTTTGCAGGAAGTGCAGCAGATGGACAAAATGTATTTCTTAATACTCACAAGGCTCAGCTGGCCAGTTTCTTAAGATATAATTCTAAAATAAAAATTAAGCATTTTTAGCTGAAAAATGGCAACCTAAATCGGTGACCTGCTCAGTGCAGGTAGGGTGGAGCCCAGAAGAGATTAACTCCCTGCACACCGTGGCGTGACTTAGCTGAAGGGAAAGCAAACATATACCGCTCTTGGCTTAAAACATGTTCAGTCCATTTTACTTTATCCGAATGGACGACTTGGAAAAACAAATATTAGATTTTCGATGGAAAACAAAGGGCAGCGTAGAGGCTGGGTTCACATTGGCAGCTAAGAAGAAAAAAGACTCTGCTTTTGAGGATATGTTTCCAGGCTCGTTTGTTTATTCTTAGCGTGATTCAAGATGCAGTCATCTTGGGTCCACAGTTGTTACACCTACACATTCCATTATAGCTCGATGTTTATGATAATGTGCAGTGTCTCCAGAGTTAAAAAAGAAAAAGAATAACGCAAAACTGAACCTTCCCCCTGTCCGTGTGTGGAGATTAGTGATGTTTCTAAATAGTATCTGAAATTACCTTCTTTTTAAAATTTCAACCTGTACTGAACTTCCATATTCTTGCTCAGATGCATTTTAAGTAGCTTTTAATTGAGTCTAAAAGTGGCTGCGTCGCATGTGATGATAGCGCATATAGAAAGCATGATTAACTTATCTCATCTCTTCTGCAGCACAATTTACAAAGGGCTCACACGATCTTGTGACTTATGTTATCAGTCTTGTGTAATGTCAGGTAGGTTTATTCTCTGCAATATGTCAGCATATGCAATAGCCTTTCTTTTGCATCGCCATAAACTGCTCAGCTGCAGTGGCTCTTGTCTTTACTAAAACATTAATGTCGGGCTCTACTCTTTCAGCTAACATCAAGTGCAGTTAGTTTACTAGTTGTTGCGTGTTGTAGAGTTTATCTGGTGTAAAGCATTTGGGAGCTGATTGTATGGCGATAACATGAAAGCTGGGTGCAACTGGTGCGAGAGAAAGAGTGAGTGATGGTGAGAATAAGGAAATAATGGTTTGGCTGTGTCACTACAGAGGGTGTCGACATGGAGGAATACAGTGCTTAATGAATAATGGATGCTTACTAAAGAAGCTCATTTCCTATTCATTCTTTCAAGGCTGCTGCACAGGGAGTTGTTTGTGATCATTATGTCAGTCCTTCAATATTTTCATTGTGTGTTTTCAGAAATATGATGGAGTTTGACGGCACTGGAATAACACCAGCAAACAATTTCACCCAAATACAATGGGGTTATTTAAAAGGATGGCTTATTTTCTTTGATCGCTTCACAACAACTACAGAACAACTATTTTAACACACAAGTAATTTTTTATTAGCTGACTATGTGAAGAAAAAAAATCAGAGTCACACTGTTATTTTATTCCTTCAGAGTCACAGCCTTTCCTGGGTTTCTTTTTAACATTGGTATGCTGAGACTTGTAAAAAGTGCAAATGTGCTGATCATCACGAAGGCCTCCGGTGACAGAGACGAGCATTAATTCAATATCTGGGTTGTCAGTTTTTGTGTCGAGCTGAAAAGATGTAGAGTGTAGAACAAGGCTGGATCTCGTTCATTAAAAGCACCTTTTAACTTTTGACTTGGGAGGCTGGATTGTGTCGAGGCTTCTTCTCTTTTTGACTATGATGATTGTGTCGAAATGAGTTTGAGCAGTTCGATGCTGCAGTGAAACAACAGTCAGGGGTTAGCCAACATGTAGTGTGTGCTGATAAGCATGAAGCATGTGCTATATTTTCACTCCAGGCCTTCTGTAACAATTCTACAGGGTAATATAATCACTGGTCTGCTCCTCAAAAATGTGCTTATAGCTGTTTGAGGTGTTATCACATGAGATGTTTTCCATTAGAAAATAAATCACCAGTTTGCAAAGGCATCAATAATAATTTAGACGTGAGAGTATAGAAGGCACCGTGCTCTAGGGGGTATTTGCATTGATTCATCTATGTAAGAAAATACGTGCCATGACATGACTTTGTCCCACTGACCTTTAGCTATGGAAATCTAATCTATAACTGCTGAAACATTTAGACTTTAGAGTGTTTTGAATGAGTTGCAGCTCATAATTCCATGTCTATTCTCTTGATTTGTATCCAGAAAGATTTTTATGCTAATGAGCAAAACTGTGCCGTACTGTCTGTGTCTGATCATTGCAACATTTGGTCATGCAGTATGTTTTCCCACTGGGAAAGCACACTGTCAACAATAACACTCCCCCAAACGCTGCCAAAGCTTTTTTGTGCTCAGTCACAGACAAAGCCACATCTACACCATTTGCTTACAATGAAAGGACATTTGTTTTTCATAATTACTGTCAGCTTCGATGCCAAGTCAGATACAAAAGCGGAGACAAGCCACAGAACCACAAATTGCATCGCTGTAAAAGTTAAGAATCGAATTTAAAAATGTTTATTCGTGATATTATAAAACTATAACTGGTTATTTTGACTTCTACTCATTATTTTGTCAATCAGCAGGTTAACTGTTGTGTTTAAGCTAAATATCTGTTATTTTTAAATGCTGGGTACCTAAAATAAACATTGGGTTACATTATAAACTTTACAAAAAGTAGCTATATCTCACAAATGATAACTTCAGTAAACACCTTCTTTATACATTTATATGCTCAATAAAAAGTCTTTTTCATACAACATGATGTTTATTTTGTAACTTACAATTAAAAGTTACAATAAAATAGAAAGAAGAATATGATTCAGGGTATGTGGCTACCTTTACAAGTTGCTACCAGTTGGCCAGGCAATGTGATGTGTTTCAGAAGGACATTGCCTGGTAGCCACACACCAGAATAAAGATTTAATATTATACTAAGTAAAGAATGCATCTTGCTAACAATTCAGCTACCAAGCGCTACAGTCAGTCAAATGTTTGCATCCAAATGTGGTGGGCAACAGTCAAATAGCTAAACTCAGGGCTTCAGAATGTTGGTACACAAAATACAAATTACAATGTGACTTTGTCTTTTCGATCAAGCCTCTGATGTTTATTGATATAAAACAGAAAAATGGAAAGAGGATCAGCAAAGCCTCAAAGAGGAGAAGCTAGAAAGAGCAAATGTTTGACCTTTTTGCTTAAAATATGATTCAGTTTGTTAACTGATCGCTAAAATGGTTGCTGATTCAGTGTCTTGATCCTTAGATTAGATAGTTTTTTCAGCTCTGTCTGCACCTTTACTCAAAAAGATGTTTTTTTGTGAGAATAAAAAACAAAACAACACTATGTTGGTGTAGTTTTTTTTTTCTTTCGTGGCCTGCCTGTTTCATAATGTCTCATAGAGCTAGACAGTTGTGTGGCAGTTAACAGGGAGCAGGGATCACAGTCAGTCATCAAAAAGCAGAGTGGTTTCTCTCATGGAGAATCGTGGCAAGGAGTAAAATGAGGTTGGAGATCAGGGTGATCATAATAATGATGTGTCTCAGGGCCGATTTTCACAGTGAGTCTCTTTGTGGGCCAAGCCTAGTCAGTGGGTGGCTCTTCACACAAACGTCTATTTTACCGCTGGTGAACTGAGGATTGTTCGAAACGTCTTCCTCCCCACGTTCATTCTCTCTGCATCTGGAGACTAAGCAAAAGACAAATATACACCATGGGGGTATGTATTTTTAATGCTGCTACGCTATATGGCCTATTTTTGCAAAATAACAAATTTGTTATTCGGCTGCAAATGTCATTCGTCCTACTTGAAAACACGACCTCATTTATGCTTCTGTGTTGCGCTATTCACAGTTTATATTATTTTCCCTGTGGATGTTTGTGGCTTAAAATGCATTAAAAGAAGTGGAAAAGGGTGTTTGTTTGCTTTTCATCATTGTTATACCACTCTATTGTTTTAGATATTGAACATATGGATTTTATCTAAAATTTGTTTCCTTGTTTTCTACATCCAGCAGTTAGGCTTTTTATCAAAACAGTTTGGCAGTAGTGGGTGACACATGGCTGGCATTAGAGAGGGAAATGCGCTCCGTTGCAGAAAGAGGGGCTCAATGAGGAGACAGGAAAGGATTTGATCATCAGATCTGTCTTCCCTTGAGAGGGAAAACGCCTTGCTCTCTGAACATACTGAGAAACCCCCTCATTTGCAGTCTTTTATGACTGCCTACTGTAAGATGAGGAGGAAGACAAGAGAGGCTAGAACTGCTGGTTTTTCTTTGAAGCACAGCATGCCATCAAAGGAATGCTAACCTTTTTTGCATTGAGCGGTGTTTATTTGCTGGGCCGAATCTGATACGAGGTAAATGTTGAGTCTGTTGTGTGCTGAGCAGCATTTTGAACCAAATCTGACACATGCGCTCTGAGCCATCAGTGATGTCTGTCCAACTTGGCTAAATTACAAGAGGAAATAAATAAAAAGAGCTCTGTACTTCTGCCAGTTCATCGCTGTACTATCGCATCCAGCAGCTGGGCCACAGCAGGGGACTAGTTAGCCGCTTAGTTAGCCACAGAGATGCCTTCAGCTTCGTTGCAAAAACTCATTAGTGCAGACTAGTTGGAGTCCAGTTTCATCATGTTCAGCTTGAGTGGCACACTGTTTCTCATGTGTAGCTGCACCAGCAGGTGTTTGGTCCTTCGGCGCTTGTGCACTTTAGTCCTGTAAAAAAGCCAAAACTCCTACATATCTGCTTGGTTGTTTTTCATGCACTTCCAGTAGCTTGATACTTCTGGCTACCGGAAATATCAAGCTACTGGAAACGTTAGCGTGGTAATCAAGGTGAAGCAGAGGGTTGTTTTTATAGTTTGCCCACCCTTGTCGTTACTACCATACCGGTGTGGGGTCTGATATAAAATCCTACATGCTCCAGGCCACACATTTCATCCTGCATTCCTGTGTCTGTAATTGATTCTTGTCAAAATACGGAAGGGGGTTGGGTGTACGCTGTGAAGGGAAATGAAGATGCAGAGAGAAAGAAAATAGGGGGTGGATGCATATTTGACATCATACAAGCCCAAGCTGGGGAAGATGAAATTTAGGGAGCTATGGTAACTGGTGCCAAAATGCATCCCCCATTGATAAAGAGGAATTTTTAACACATCTTTCATTTGCATATGTCCAATTAGGTTTCCTTTAGATCCTGCTGGGGTGATGGCAACGGGGGGTTTCTGTTTCCGGGTTCCCTCCCCCAGAGACGTCATGGGGATGCCAGCCTTTTTACATTTTGATCCTGAATTCATTTCTGTGGGTTTTTTGGGGGGGAATTATGTATACAGTTAGTTAGCACTTGGCAAATCTACATATGCCCCATAAGCATTTTTATAAGGAACCAATTTTGACATCTTTATTGCACAAAAAGCACAAATAGAGTTGCAACTTTCCCTGTTCTAAATTTGACATTACAGTAGTTTGATTGCTGAGAAATGAAAATAAGAAATCGATCAACCTCTTTTTCACACGTGAACTTTCAGTTTTGGTTTAGATGATAGTTCTATGCTGGTCTCTCTAAAGTTTAGAGAGACCAACATAGGCCATTTTCAAATGAATGGTTTAGAGTCTAAACCATTAATGCATCAATGGTGGGGGGAAAGTCAAGCAAAGGGGAAATTAATTGTTACTCACACTTCCAAATTACATTGTTTAAGGAGACTAAATATGTCATAATTACACACAGTTTTGCTGTCTGGATTTACATGTTACATTCTGCCAACTCTACATGGGTTTTACCCATTAATATGCAGTAAATATATTCTAATGTGGGCCCTTATCACTAGACTTTCTTCAATTTCTTGCACACCCAGTTTGTCAAGTATAGATGAGATATCTGTAGCACATCATCTATCTCACTCTCAAACACACTGCATATCATTAGAAGACGGTTAAAGTTGCTAATTCAGGCGTTTGCTTTAAAAAAAACAAAAAACCCTTTTTCATTCAAGGAAATGATGCCCCCTACTGTATTTATTGAAATGTTAATTCAGGCGCAGTGGATTACAGAATTAATTAATTTGTATTTTATTTCTAGTGAAAGATATTGTAATAGTAAAACTTTCTCTTAAGGGCTTCAACTGCATTTTATCATTGAAATCAGCATTGATCCGTTTCTATAGAAACTGACTATTAAAACGTGTTCAAATTGTTGTTCTGGAGCAGAAGAGAACTTGATTAGCAGGAGCATGTTTTACTTTCAACCTCTGGGTTCTCACAAGCAATGATTTTTTTTCTATATCTGCATTCCCCAGTGTGTAGCACTGAGAGGATTTCCCTTTCCAATTTAAACAAAGGGTTTTGTTCACATCTCATTTATACACAATCAAATTTTGAACTTTCAGGTAAACTCATAGTCGAGCTACAAAATAATAACACAAATATACAGACCTGATATTTACGATTAAATCGCTAAAAGTTCAGAATGCAACAAAAATGGATCGTTTTGCTAAGCCTTGCCTGAATAATTGCCACTTTCCAAGCTTCTGTGATGATTTGCACAAAATGTTAGAAATGCTGTGTCCTTGATTCCTTACAAGAGTAAACAAAAGCCGGCCTCTCGTCTCTGGTTTGCTCTAAAGCCAAACAGTGATTCCACTCAATAAGAGGACGGTGAGATTGTCGGCTTCTAAATGGCAGTCATTGAGAATTCCTGTTGCGCTGCCATTTGTGATGGTTTTTGCATTGTCACCAAAGATGCGTCTAATTAAAGCAAGCCACATTAACCAGAGTAATTGCATTTCTTTCCTCGCTGTTAATGTGTCTGCGCATGAATTGGAGTGAAATGGTTGCCGGATTGGTTTACATAAGCTATATTTTTGCACAAAGAATAAAAAGGCTGTGGGTTTTTATTGTAGTGAAACAATTAGATTCTTTCAGAAGGCAGATTTTTAAAAATTCAGTAATTAAAACACTGTTAGCGGAGTTCAGTTTACAATAATGTGTGGTGTGATTACAGTTACCCGTTTGTCTCCTTTTTATAAAAGTTACAGGGAAGTGTCAGGAACAGGAAAATAAAGCTGGAGTGAATTCTGACAGCCTCTCTGAGTCACATCAGCTGATTGGCAGCCACCCTGATGTCATTTGTTTTTGTGGGGCAAGGACAGGTCACACTGACTGATCTGTATTCCCTCTTTCTTTCCTCCTTTTTGTCTCTCTCTGTCCGTTTCTGAGATTATCTCACTTCCCCCTCTTTACCTCCTCAGGCTTTAAATTTTCATGCCTTTTTTGTACCAACTCCCTCTGATACCCTTTGTATCTCCACTTTGTTTCCTTCTATCTTGTGTCTTCCACTGAAACAACGCCTTTTAGTTTGAATGAAAGAATGCTAAGTCCCAGATATTAGAACAAGAGTTTCTGAAGTCTCATTAGATTTGTTTTAATGCTAGAGATTATCCTGTTCCCAGTTCCGTCTTCTTACATGTCTCTTTGAAGCCATAAGAAAGGAAAATGGATGCTGTTTATGCCAGAACAACACACTACTTTGTAAAGGCGACCTTTGTGTCATTTATATTTCTGAGCTTTAAGGATGTAGGAAAGTAAACAACTGCGTTACGACACTGTAATCAGCTTCAGCGTTGAAATTTCTGGTTCAGTTTATTAGAACTGAGGGTAAAATTCTTAGACTTTTTTGTGGGAGGCTAATAAATAATGCATCAAAAGCATGACTGCAATCACAATAGCCAAAATGGGTGGGCTGTCATCACAAGATATGTGATGATGTCTAGACAGATGGGTGCCATTTGTATCAAAGCTAAGTGGTCCTGCAAAGATGTGTTGTGTTAATACTAAATCTGTTTCCACTTCAGCGTCATGTTGTAATAAAACATCTTCAAAGGGTAGACTGATAATTTAACTTGTTTTACAACGGCAAGCTGCACTAATAGGCTAATTGTAGTTAGGTCATCAATCGATCTGACAAATCTTGTCTGATACTAGTGGATTTTGGGAGATCTTGGGTCTCTCTATGAGCTGCCAGTTCTGCCGCTTGTCTAATCACTCCTGACCCTATTAGAAATGAGTCTCTCTTTGTTACTGTGCGGTACTGTCAGTTCTAGGAGAACAAAAAGTGCCATTGTCTGTCATTGCCCTTCCTGGGATAGAAGTAATCTGTGGCAGTTGAGCTGCCTCAGGATTGTTATAATCCAGATTCAGTATTAATGACAGTCTAATCCGTGCATTTTTGACCCTCTAGAGAGGCTGACATGGCATCCCTGTTGTTATTTGCTTGTGTAATGTCACTAATTCTAAAAATGGAGGGGGCTTGCTTTCAGCTTATGTCATCTGGCAAGCGTTACTCTGTTCAGATTTTTGTACCACCAAGATGCTGCACTTGCCGATACCGAAAGACAATGCACCTCTATGTTGTTGCTGGATTTGTCAGATATATCCATAGATTCACTTTGAATTCTAGCAGCTTTGAGAAATGCTTCATGTGTCCTTGGTTTTCTTCCATTCCTGAAAATATTCCAGCATGAGACCCATGTGCCTGAAAAACATTAATTGTACCCCGTAGCACCACGGGGTGTGTTTGCTCACCCATGCACAATGTGCATTGAGGGCAAATGACATGAATGGTAAAATAGTGCTCCTCTTCATCAGAATGCACTCAGAAGGGGGGCTCTTTTGCTTTTTGTTCATCACAAAGGGATTCAGAGATAGATGAGAAGATGTGTGCGAAATCCATCACACAGCTCCTAGCTTGGCACAGCGATCAGTAACCCCCCCTCCAACCAGAATCCCTCCTACACTTGCTTATCTTCTGTTCTCAGAGCTGTGCACGTGGGGCCTTTTGTTTACAGCTCTTCGCAACGATTCACACCAATAATCCCTGTGACAGATAGCATGACTGTCTGACAAGCCCGCAACCTATAACATCCTATTTAATAAAGCCAAGACTGATGCTGGGTGCAACTTAGTAATAACACTGTGCCTAGCCACAATATGTTTTCACGTTGGTATTCATAAAAATGGCCTTCCACACTTAAAATTGAGAATAAAAGGCCATATTTAACCCATTTTTTTTTGTTAAACTCCACTAAAGCATATTTTCATGATTCAAAAATAACCCGTTTACCCTTTAGGGGAACCATCGTCTCATTGAACAGGAGGTTGGGGCTCTGTGCCTGAACTGACCAAATTAAGCTATCCACACTCAGTAATGTTATAGAGAGCAATGAACAAAAAAGAATGCCTGAACAGAGCGTTCAAAGCAGTATGAAGCTGGAGTTAGCTCACGACGATCAAGTCTACATTATTTTAAACAAATAAATGGCATTTTTACTCGACTCAAAACCTGCGACCACAAAAACAGTCCATGCTCTAGAAAATGAAACGCACACTGAACTGCACTGTATTCTACATGAAACACAGCAAACAAATGAGCTCATGTTCTTGCTGTCAGGAAGTGAACCTCAAGCTTCTGTGGTGCTTGTATAAAGAGTGTCTGCACTCGCCACATACTGCCTTTTTTGTTTCTGGAAATGGTTTAGAGGGTGAGGGCGGCATGCAGCACTGACCAGGCCTGGAATCAAACCAAGACCACTGCAGTAAGGAGACGTCCAATACCACTGAGTTCACTCATTTATTGTGCTGTAAAAATCAAAGTATTGTGTTTTATTACTGACAGTATTAAGACGTTTTTAATCGGTGGAAGCTCGGTGGAAGCATAATACTTTGTGACATGATAAGTACTGTGAAAAATGTCATTAAGTGGGACTGTACTTCACTGGGAGTACACAATATGAAGGCTCTTGATATGTTTATTACTAGGAAACATTCCAGTTTACTGGAACAACACCAGTGTTTCATAGCAGGAATGTTCCAGCCTTGTGAATAATCTCTTTAGAAGTCAGCGGAAAGCACACTAGAAATGAAAGTACACATTTTGATGATAGACTGTAAATAAATAATGAACAGCACCAGACAAATAAATCACTATACTGGAAATAAATCTCATTGGTCAGTGTGTCTGAGCTTGTTTATCAGTTTAATCTTCTGAATTTATCGCAGCAATATCACAGCAAAGCCTTTAAAAATGTAGCATTATCTTGAATCAGCAGTCTTGGGTTTTATGAGGAGGAAATCAATGGTGTCGCAGCTCGAGTGTGACTTGCCATCCATCAGTCTGCAGGCTGACTGGAGCAGCTAATGTAGCTGATATGCTGAATGGCCAATTTCCTGTTACCTGTTAAAGAGGGTACAGCAGCCCCTCTCCCACCTCTTTGTTTCCCTGTAGGTCACTGCAACACAGATAAAAAAAAAACAGCATAAAGTAACATGCCATGGCTTTGCATCTGTAATCTGAGCATCTGTATGATTTGCAATCCAAGAAGAAATCCTATTTCTGATATTAATTAAGTTGTGGCAACCAGTAAATGCTATACCCTGAAGAACTAGGCCGAAATCTCTCAAGTCTGTTTGGGATATCAGGATGCAACGCTATCATTATTTTTATTTTCAGGATTATTGACATTGTGGTCCATGAATCCTGCATATTTGATCTGCTAGCCCTCCAGGCTGGGGCACATCTCCTCCTACACGTTTCATGTTGCATGTCAAGTGATCACACTACAGAACATTTACATCACTCCTTCCTGGAAGGAGAGTAGGGTGGGGGATGCAAGGTTATCTCCGTCTGATGACTAGATTGCAATATTTACTTGTGCTTTGCTCGAAACCAGATCAGCTGATTTGATGCTTTTGAAGAAAAAGATTCAAAGAGGTTTCAGAACTTTTTTTTTCAGGCGTGGCTACTCATTGCTCCTGAGTGCATTGAACGTTATCCTGCAAATCATCCATATCCTGTTGACTTAGATTTCCAGGATGTTCTTTCCATCATCTCCTACTTCCTGTCTGAAAACATACTTTGGTTAGGACCATATAGGGGTGTCCAGCTGTTGCATGGTGATCCCACAGTTGACTTGAGTGTTTTTAAGTTTGCAGGTTATTACACAATGCTTTCCACAGCTGTTCTTTCATCTTTTTAGCTTAGACAGAGGAAAGATGGGCCACATCCAGAAGAGGCCAATTAGATCAATCGGTATCCAAGCAGGAAATCATTTAAGTGCCTATGAGCAGAACCTTTTATATAAACAATCGATCACATTATATAAAACTTTACTTTAAAACGTTTAAGCGTTCTTGTGGCATTGGTTTAACTGCAGCAGACAGCTTTTTTCACCCAGATTGCAGTAATAAACTGAATATTTGCACCCACTTGCTAACTTGAATGGCCAGTTGAGTCTGTCTCCAAAAGCATAGCAAACCCAAATGACGTCCATGTTTGTAGAAAAGCCAGAAAAAATGTTTGCGCACAGTCTATATATGCTCATTGCTAAGAAAGCTTACAATATGTTCATTACTTCTAAAACCATGATGACATTGGCTGTAATGCTAAACTAGATGCTACAAAAAATGTACAAGCTATTATATACAGCCTTTGTATGCAGCCTGTATACACGGTGAACATTGTGCAGTATGTAGCAGCTAAAAGTCAAGTTATTTTTTCCTTCTGAGGTAAGTGGATCATTATGATGAAACGTCTGTAAATTTAAAACCCCTAGGATTTTGCTTGTGTGTATTGGAACAATTTAGCCTTTTTTTTTGTCACTCGCCTGGTATTTTTCAACTCGATTTTATTACAACATGAGTAATCGTAACTAATTCTTGGCCTACGACTGTGTGGCACACCCACAAATAAATGTTACTGTCATAGCTCAAAAGTTCAGTTTTATTGAGCTATTCGGTTTTATAACGTGGCTTCATATGCTGTACAGCTGAGCCAATGCTGAGGCAGAGATGTGTTAGTTTAGTCAGTGTTTTTACACTCAACAGTCACTCAAAGCTGAACCAATAATGGCTCTAGTGCTTTTCCTCCCCATGTTCTTTTATGTTCCTTCATCTGATTGGCCATTCTGTCTCTTCTTTCAACCTCACTCTTTAGTTCTCACAGTCCAGCTAATTTTACACACCCCCACCCACTTTTTGCTGTAAACCACAGTTCACACACAGGATATGATCTGTTGTTTCTCTTCCTGCTTGTGGACTGCAGGTTCTCTGAGTCAGCTGCATACAATGACAGTGATGTGATGCTTGGAGAGTACTCCTGACCAGTGGTCAAAAGAGTTAGATTTACCCCACAAGCGGGACAGTGGTGTTGAGGTTTTGGATAGGATTATGTACGTGCACACCACATCAAGAATGTACCTTTCACTAGTTTTGTGAAAGGTATTCTAGGCAGGCAGCGGATTAGATATAAATGTAGCACTTGTGCATCTTACTAATCATTTAAAAGACTTTTACAAGGCTCACGTACACACTCATATGGGTTTTTCCTCCCGCAGTAACCACAACTGATTACATAATGATTGTTTTTTTTTTTTTTTTAAATTTAATTAAAAATAGTGACTAGTTATTCTGTTGAGACTTTCTTTACTGGACACTTTGATTTGATTTGATCCATATCTTTATGTTGGCATCTGATAGACAGCCTGAACTATGTTTCTTTCCCCCCTTTTTTCAGTAGCAACAGTGTAAAGTGGATAAATGAACAGTTATTGTTATATATTAAATCACAGCTAGACATTTTAAAAATTTCTTCCCACTCCCTATTTTTGGCAGTTTTCTTGCGAAAAACGTGTAGGCGTTGGTGGTTTTTTTCCTCTCTAGCATGTGAAACATCTCAGTTCCCAGACAAGGTTGTGCAGATAGACATGACTTGTGGCTTTGTGCTGTAGCCAGATATATATATATATATATATATAGATATATAGATATAGATATATATATATATAGATATATATATATATATATATATATATATATATATATATATATTACACAGATAGCATGAAATATCCTCAAGGGTTTTTTTCCTCCCTTGTGTGGGTGTATATGTATGCCCTATAATGTCAGTCTACTGTTCACGGTTGTTTTGGCTTTGTCTGTACTAGAAGATGGTTTGTAGATGCCTGTGTGTGGTGATGTGTTTGCTCCCTCTTGTGCTGGAATACCACTGTTTCTCTGTTTCTCATGAATATTTACCACTTGGGGTTCACGGAGTTTAAATTTTGCAGGGAATTCTCAGCTGGGATCTTGTATAATCTTAACCCAGTTCTGTCTGAGGTGCTCCCAGGCTCCTGGGAGAGCAACTTTGGGAAGGATGTGAGAGGAGGAAGGGAAGACAGACACTGCCACTGTGGGGATGTGTGTCGGATTATTGGATAGAAGGCTGAATAATAACTGTTTTTACATGCTGTACTTATAATGAACTGAGGATTTGTAAAGGTTTTTTGGGCAGCTGTTATGTCTGTCACGTTGTGTGACTAAGAATTTGGTTGACAGGCTGTCCAGACTGATCCTTTTTTTCTTTTCTTTTTTTTGCTGTTACAGACGGGCTAAATGCACAATTCAATCCATAATTTAAGGTGCTTAGGCGAATGAAATACAATTAAAAAGAGTCATATAAATAGTTTGCTCATTTAAAACCTAAATTTTACTCACAGATGTGTCTGTGTGTATATGTGCATATGTGTGTACACACAGTCACCAGCCACTTTATTAGGTACACATATTAAACGGCTTGTTAAGGATAATGCAAATCTCTTATTAACCAATCACGTAACAACAACTCAATGCTTTTAGGCATGTAGACATGGTCAAGAAGACTTGAAGACGTTCAACGCATGTAGTGAGGGGGCATTTCTCTCAGAGAAAATGCCCAGAGGTAAGAAGAAAATGGCCAGACTGAAGGGAGGGCAGCAGTTACTCAAATACCACTTGTTACAATGAATGTAAGCAGGAGAGAATCTCAGAAAGTACAACACATTGACCACACCGTTTGCCTATTCTCTCAGCTTAGACCAGAAAACTGAGGCACCACAGAATTATTATTGATTTGTATTACAGTTCTAGTTTCATTTTGACTTTTTGTTTTACATTTTGTTTAGTTTCAGTTAAGAGTCTCAATGAACGTGCCCATCAGCACCTCATCTGGCAAGCTGTGATAACAAATTTGACCTGTTTCCTTGTTTCCTCCTATCACAAAATCCTTTCAGTTCTCTTTTTTTTTTTCACATTAAATTTGTATTTTTATTCTAGTTAAATAAAAGTTTTTTTCCTCATCTAATTTTAGTTTTTTCATATTTTTTAGTTAACATTACTCCACAGTCACCAAATAGAGAAGGGAAAACTTTGATCTATGTAAAAAGCCAGGTACAGTTATTAGGTTTCATCCATTGATTGTGTTTTCTTTATTAGGGCAAAGCATCCAATAGATGCTCAGAAATTTCTCTAAAAACAAACAATGTATGTCATTGTGAAACTAATTTGATTAGAAATATCTTAAATTAATATCTGAAAGCTCCACAGAAATCAATGGAAAAATGAATTAGCGGTCGTGACCCATATCTCAACAAAGTATGCTGTATTTTCTTTCTGTTCTGTCTGATTTTGGTTTCTTTGTGCATTTTGGCATTTCATATTTACATTCACTTATGTCCCTTTCTTTCTAATGTGGGACCCAAATAAAAGGTTGAAATGAACGGATAATCATTCACGAAGTGGAAAATCTTGGCAGACCAAACACACAGGGTTAGCGTTAGTTTCTGCTAAAGCTGGCCTTGCTTCAGCGAATCCTTATCTTGCAAATAACCTATTTTCTGCTATATTAAGTTCAGCTTTAAGTTCATTGTTTCCATCTCACCCCACAGATGTTCAATTGTACTGAGCTCTGGGTAATTTAGTGCCCTATCACGGTATTGATTATCGATCTGAGAGAGCCACAGGTGCGTATTAAATCAGAGTTCTCATTTAGCTGTCCACTAAATAAATATCAGTATCGATGTGGCCATCCACAGTCTGTCTGTAAAGGATCTAGTCCTGACTGGCCCCTTTAGGAAATTTGAGATACTTGATTATAACTCCAAATGCCAAGTTTGGAAGAGCTGCTATATGATCTTATCACATTCATATCCTGCTTACTTTGGCTGAGGGCCACTTACTGGTGCTCATCAAACCTGGATGCCAAGATCCACCGGTGTGTTTGGAAGTGACACAGACAGGCGAGGGAGTATCGGCTAACAAAAATCACACTCTTCATTCCTGCCTGACCTCTTGCTCTGGATTATTAAGGCCACAGTGTGGTGACGGCTAATCAGGGACACTGCTCCATTCATAACTGATCAGAGAGCTGGCACACATGCTTTTATTTCTGAAGTGTCATTTTTTATCATTTCTGCTGCTGCAGTTCTCATAAAGGCTGATTTTAGTCCCTTTCAAGTTTGACACTAAACACCATAAATCACAGTGCACCTTGCCACTCTTCTCACTTTTACATTTCTATAACACTTTGTAAAACAGCTGCTAAACTGCAGCTCTCATCTCCTATAGGCCTTAACATTTAAAGTTTACCACCGTCTTTTAATAATTTCCATTATGTAGCACTTAGAAAATACTCAAAGTGTCAGGGCTCTGTGTGCAGGCGGATGGAGAGGTGGATCCAAATGCAGGACTCAGACACTCAACTGAAACTCAAAAACCTCAGCTTTATTGCTGGTGACAAAACATGTACTGACACTGAATCACTAGAAACTGAAACACACAGGCAAGTCTGGTGGTACGACACGACACTGAGCACAGGAAAACACAGGGCTAATATACACAGGGTGGTAATGAGGGAATGGGCAACAGGAGGGAGACACAGCTGGGAGAAATTGGACTAATGAGACACGGGAGCAGTAGAACTGAACACACTCAAATGAGACACAGACCTTCACAATAAAACAGGAAACAAGAAACCACTAAACAAAGACGCAGACAGAGAGGCAGACAGAATATAACACATGCAACTCAAACAATACATGAAACAACAAATCCTTAAACACGGATAAACAGAAACATGAAAATTATCATCATCATCATCATCATCATCATCATCACCCGCACTACAAGAGAATAAGAAAACAATTCATAATGCAAAAATGGTAAAATTTATATAGTGCTTTTACTAGTCCCTAAGGACCCCAAAGCGCTTTACATATCCAGTCATCCACCCATTCACACACTGGTGATGGCAAGCTACATTGTAGCCACAGCCACCCTGGGGCGCACTGACAGAGGCGAGGCTGCCGGACACTGGCGCCACCGGGCCCTCTGACCACCACCAGTAGGCAACGGGTAAAGTGTCCCGTCCAAGGACACAACGACCGAGACTGTCCAAGCCGGGGCTCAAACCAGCAACCTTCCGATTACAAGGCAAACTCCCAACTCTTGAGCCACGATCGCCCCAAACACACCAACATAACTGAAACACAGATTCATCATAAAACCCAAGAAAGCATCAGAGAAACATAAAGAACAATCCATCATTCAAAAATAAACCAAAACATAACAACTCAAAATACTGGGTCAAACTGACCCAGAACCGTGACACAAAGGTCATATTTTCCTTATTGCTTGGAAATGAATCAGTCTGTATCAGTCTTTGGGAAAGTTGTGAACTGTTCATAGAGGCTTTGTGTTTTTGGAAGTGACACATAGTGGCAGGTCAGAGAGGACTTTTGTGCTGGACTGATGCTGGGGCCCGATAGCAGCTAGGGTGAAGTGACATCTCTCTCCTCTCTCATTCTATGTGTGTGTGTGTGTGTGTGTGTGTGTGTGTGTGTGTGTGTGTGTGTGTGTGTGTGTGTGTGTGTGATGGGAGTAGCTGCCCGCAGAGCTTATCTCTATAATTGGATTTGTGTTAGTGTATTCGGAAATCTCAGTGTGATGCTCTAATCTGATTGACCACAACCCTGGAGAGGTAGATGAGTCAAAGATGTCTGCTACATACATATAGGTGTCCATCTGTGTTTGACCTGCTGTTTGTCACCTTGGTTCTATTTGGGTTGAACTTAACAGGCTTTGGCAGGAAAAATGACAGCTGTATGCGAGATTTGGTGCAGAGCTGTAAATCTTACACCTGCAGGAGAAGCACATATGTTGCACTTGCACAATCTGTTCCTCGCTGAGATGCACATCAGAGTGGAAGATAATTTTTTTTATTAAGTTTCTTTTCTATATATATTCCTGTTTGACTAGGGTTTTAACTCTATTTGCTTTTAATCCCAGTAGCCGAGCTGTTGTTTGCGTATCTTTGTGGAACACATGACCTTTTGGCTGTGTTTACTTATAATGCATTGAGCTCAGAATGTATTTTATACCCCTCTAGGTGTGCAAATGATTTCGTACCCTAGCATATTTTATCTGACAAGTACGACTGATTATTTATGGGCTGTTTTATCGCATGCGCTGTTTGACGAAGTGATCGCTGTATGCAGTCATCACGGACAGCCTGGCTTGCTAAATACAATTGGTTATATTGGCCTTGCTTTAGTTTAAATGATATTTATTTTGCAGCTATAGTGGAGAACAAGACATTTTTTTAAATAACAATAATAAAATGTGCACGCACGATTGACTGGCTCACTTCATCGTATTTCCCCCCACCTGTCACAACTATGCATACTTTGCCTTTTTCATCGCCCCGTAAGAGATTGAGTTAAATATTGTATCTGACACAAAATTTTTGATGCATTACTGCTTTTCACGGTAATTCAGTTTTACACGTACAAAGTTGTACACGTTTGTATTCTGCTTTTAGCAGCTTTCACGGTTTGCAGTCTTTTGCTCTGATGCACTGCATCTGATTGCATTACAGGAAGGTTCTTCTATTATTCAACAGTTTGCTTGATCTGGCTCCACACTGTCAGACCTTATGTTATTTATTTATGCACTTTGAGACGATATGAGATTTAAAGCAGTCTCTCATGGTGCTTCCCAGGAACTTTGTTATATTAAACTATATTGTGCAAACTTAACAATATGATATTTCCTTTTTGGGGACGGAATTTGGTTTCTGTTCCACTCTGTCCTTCCTGAATCTGGATGTTTTGGCGTGTGCTGTTATTTGATTATCATGGGAATCCTGAAGTGTGGCAATTCATTTATTACAGCAAATGTTGACTGCCTGTTTTCCAGTGGGAAAGGGCAGAACAAGGAGATGTTTCTACTAGTTTATTGTAAAAGCCAGAGAGAGGGAGAGAAACCCCTCCATCCGCACCTTCCTTTCGCACGGCTAGACGTGACAGTCACCATAGCAACCACTCGGCATGCATGCTCCCCATCGCTATCAAGTGAAAACTGCTGTAATCTTTTCTTTTCTTCTGTGTTTTTGTGTTTTTTTTTCTTTCTGTCTTTTTTTAGAAATTTGATTTTTAAGAATTAAAGTTTTATCCAAGAATCCTTCAGCTGAAGGTGAAACTGTATTTATAAGGTTTCACATATATATATATATATATATATATATATATATATATTATATATATATATATAAAAAACCTTCCCCCAGATTCTCAGGTAGATAAATTATGTTCCTTGTCCCCATTTCCTCACCCATCCTCCCCTCCTTCTTTATACCCTCCTTTCAGGTCTCCCATGGGTAACGGAGGGTTTTCTCACACATTCAGACTGAAATTGTTAAAAATGTGTTGGCAGACATACAGGAGGGGGATTTATGTAAACCTATGCCCCATTTCTGGCACATATAGAAAAGATGTGGAGCCTTTTTTTTTAAAAATTTGCAAATGAGGTGAGCTGGGATACCAAGTGTTTTGAAAGAGTAATTTGTATTATAGATGGCAAAATGGGACTTCCTAAAAATAAACTAATGAAAGTTTTTTCCCAGTGTGTGTGGATTCTGTGCATAGCCATCCATTACCACTGTCTTGGACTTTGTGCCATCTCCACCATTCTTTTTTTTTTTTTTTTTATGAAGACAGTGTTCCTGGTTCTTTCTCAATTTACATCAAAGCTAAATAGCATCATTATGGATGAAAGGCAAGGTGTTACTGTCTATATACAGTACCATTACTCATTACTTTGAGGAGGCTATCCTCTGAAATTTGTACTCTCCTGCTTGCCACATACCATTTCTGCTTAAGACAGGAACTACATCACCCCTTCCTCATCCTCTAGCTTCTCGTCCTCATGTTTCTCTTTGTTGTCAGTTGTTTAATGTATTCTGTGTCCTTCTCCCTCTCTCCTAAAATAAAGGTGGTGAGAATCCCTTTAAGGCTTACAGTGCTGCTCCTCAAACATTTTGGCTGACTCCTGCTTGATAAACTCCTGGAAGTGAAAAGCTGAGACCCACAAGTGATCCAGGGATTCACGTCACTCCAACATGCCTTCTTCTGTCTAACTACTCCCTGGAGATAACTACAACAATGTGACCACTCGAGTCGATCAGAACCATGTGACCTGCTATTATGGATACGAGGAAAGGCTTACACTGAATTAAAACTCATCCAGGTAATTCAGCACATTGTGACCTTTGCAATCTGACCATTTGTACTCTGTATAGCAGCTGCTGACTTAGGTTTAAAAAAAATCTTTTCACTGTTGAGATTAGTGTTTCACATCTTTTGCTTGGTACAGGGCTTTTCATTTTCTTTGTATATTAATATACGTTTTACTGCACTGCATCTTGGCCATTCCGTGACTTCCTCAATCTGGATATTCATGGCTCCAGCTTTTGTCGGCATCAGCTAGTAAACAGTACAAACAGGAAGTGGCACCATGGTGCATTGCTGTTAAAGCCTGGTCAGCTTAGTGCAAATTAAAAGGGTATGAATATACAGAGTATAAAATGCTTTCGTTTGTATTTTCAGTATGAATTTGCCAAGTTTTTTTTTTCTGCCTGAAAATGGACTTTAGGGAGTAGACTAAGCACATAAATGCAATCGTTTCACCTACAGTTAAAAGCAATGAGTGAACGTCAGGAGGGGCTGGAGCCTGTTCCAGTGGTGTGGTGAGAGGCAGGGTATAGCCTCGACAGATGACCAGTGTATCACAGAGCTCACAGAGAGAGATGCAGAGAGCCAAACACACCTACAGCCAATTTAGAATCACCAATTAACCTAACAAGCATGTCTTTGGGGAAAAAATAATCTCTTAGCAGGAAAAGCCCGCATGCAACCAGGAATCTGGAACGAATCAAAGTCACTTTTTGTAATAATAATAAGAGAAACCTGATTAGCACCTTGTTCTGGTTAGATTTGATTGTCTTGCCCTTTAAAAAGTATTATGAACCTCATATTTTTTGCTTGCAGAATCATGTTGTGACATTAAAGTCGGCAGTGCTAACACTGAAGACTCACTGCTTAAGGCATGAGAGGAGAACTAATGAAGACAGGCATGGAAGTGAATCCAGACAAAAAGGAATGTGTCTTGTCCACCTTTGATACAGAGGACAATTAAGTCCTGCGGCTCACAGTTGATATTGTATTGTGCACAAAGCTTGAAACCTGAGGGGTGGCGAGATGGATAAAACAGGGTAAAGAAAACAGACCAAACAACAGAGCCACAGAGGACGAGTGGGAAAACTCTTTTACGAAGTCAAAAAGCTAAGCTTTTAGATTTCTGTAAACTGAGTAAAACCCTTCTTTTTTTTTTTTTAAACAATGTTCAAGTTTTATCATAGTAGAATAGATTTATGTTTGTAGGTGCACTGGCTAACTACAGAAGCTTGCAAACACATCCAAGATTGGTATTCCAGCAGCTAACCACATATGGAAGAGCAACATCTAATGTTCTTCATATTAGATAGCTAACCAGTAGCATTTTTTAAATATATTTTTAGGGCTTTATTAGCTTTTACCACTTATGTGTTATGACCACAACGGGGCCTTCTGCATTACCTTTATATACAGTGTTGGGAAGGTTACTTTTAAAATGTATTCCATTACAGAATACAGAATACATGCCCCAAAATGTATTCTGTAACGTATTCCGTTACGTTACTCAATGAGAGTAACGTATTCTGAATACTTTGGATTACTTAATATATTATCATGCTGTTTACAACTACATGAATGTACTATTGCTGTGATTTATTACTGTTACTGAAGGTCCGCGGCTCCGAACCGTAGTAAAGGGACCTCTGGCTAATACAGTGGGTTCTGTGTCGGGCTCAAAGCCGAAAACTAGCTTTACTTTGTTGTCTGGGTCAACTTTGCTAGCGAGAGATTCGTGTTCGTGTTTTTGGAGGAAAACACGAACACAGCGTACAGTCAAGTCTTAATAGCTTACTTACAACTGGGCTCGTCACGCACTCTTCTTGGCTGCAGTGGTTATTATTATATTTGCATGCTTCCAGCTCTTACTTTTCCTTTTTCTCCCTCCTCGCGCTCACAGACACATAACGTGTATGGCAGTCCATTCTCCCTGCAGCACGGACTACACTGCCTATGATGCTACATTCTTTAGAGCTATACCTGTAGCATTCTGCCTATTAGCTTAGCACAACAACAACAAAAAGGCCTCTCTCACCTAGGAAACACGCAGAGAGAGAGCGGCACCCTGTAACCATGGCAACCGTAACGCTGCCGCCTGGAACAACAGAACGTAGCTGTCAAACAAAACCCAAACAGTCCTGACCTGCGACAATATGAAACAGGGAAGTACCGCCGTGTAATCCATTTATTTCAACAAAGTAACTGTATTCTAAATACCACCTTTTTAAACGGTAACTGTAACGGAATACAGTTACTCATATTTTGTATTTTAAATACGTAACGGCGGTACATGTATTCCGTTACTCCCCAACACTGTTTATATATGAGTCACCTGCTCAACCCAGTGAGCTAAACCATATGTAATAGAGACAGCACATTTTAATGGACACGAGTATAAAAATATAAGATATAAAGATGCTAAAAGTTTTAAAGTTTTTAGCAAACCTGGTGCACGTGAACCAATCGACAGGCCAGGGATTCGAATCAGACTGACTGGTAACCGGCTGGTTAACCACACATGTGTTTCATTACTTTCCCATCTAGTTCATGTGTGTACAACATGCAAACAGCAGTGCAGACAAATAGTCATGCATTCACAACAAATTAAATTAATATAGAACTTCTTTACTGTAAAACAAAGACACAATGCACACAAAGGTAAACCATGGGGGGAACCACCAGGAAAGTGTAAAAACAAACCTTTTTAGACACTTAAATCAAATGTCACCGCTTTAAATCTTTGCTCAGTATGAGCGAAGCAGTTACAAGAAGATTTTGGTGATAATAAAAAAAAGAAAAAAGAAAAAAGATCAATATCCTGTTATCTGGTGAGGTATAATATGTCAGGTAAAGGCAGGTGTTCAGCAAGCCATTTTCAGTTAACTGTTTGTACCTCTTTGAGGTAGCAGAGCTCTTTATTTTCAGTTGTTTAAGTGAGAGAAGATCCTGTAACTTACTGCAGATTTTACAGCTGCAAAAGCACCACAAAATCCATGCTTTTGACTTTTCTTTTATTTGGCACTCTGCTTTGTTTTTGTGCAGTTGAAATAATGTAGTGAGTAATGGTGATTCAAATAAGGAAAAGGAGAACAATACAGTCAAGGGCAGAAAGGAAGACAAGCCTGAGATGGGAGGAAGGAGAGAGAGAGAGAGAGAATCGAGAGACTATCTACATACGTTTTTGTGGTACAATATGTGGTTAAATCATTATTGTGCTTCCAGCTGCAAATGCATGTGCACGTATCTTATCCAGCGAGTTTGTAAAGAGTGTGTGTCTCTCTTGCTCCCGTTTCCTCTCTGGAGCAGAGCAGTACAGGAAGGCCGGCTGGTTGGCTGGCTGCACAGGAAAGGAAACAGTCTCTATCAAACAGCAGATGGAGGACAGCATGTGCTTACACTGCAGAAACACACACATAAGCACAGACATGCACACACATGTAGCCCTACATACACAAGGAATTATGTGCGAAAACAGTAGCTTTTATTAGTAGTATGACCCAGATTGTACGTGTCAGGTGCTGGGAATCTGAACCTTCCAGAGTTGATTTGAAGGAGGAAAATTGCATTTTATAGGAACTTTTGAACTGCTTCCATAACGGCAAGGACGTTTTTTTTCTTCTTGGAAGGTTGTAATGCCCTTTCAACTTTTATCAAAGCATTTTTCCCCCCTAGCTACATATTGCTACAGTCTCTTTTGGCTTTTCAGCTTTCAAATGTCTTTTCACGATTGAAAAACAGGCCATGGTCACAGAATAATTGTGCATAGACTTTTGTTTTCACCTGGTTCAGAGCATTGCAAAGGTTTTGTTCAGAGTTGAAAAAAGGCAGATATGGAAACTATTCCCAAACAGTGTGTAAACTTCTATCAGTAATGCTCCACAGCTGTCCGACCCATTTCATGGGTGTAGGCATTAGCAAAGCCGTGATCTCACCTATTTGTTACGTTTGTGACCTGCTGACCAAAAGTGTTTGTCTGTTGCCGGGATTTAGTGATACCCAGTATGTCATGACCACCTCTATGGTTTCTGATGCACTGTCATACCTCTGTCAAGAGTTATTAGCAACAGGATAGCTACCATACTGACCTGGTCTCAACAAGCTTTTGTCAGCAATACGGAGACTGGATGTTGCACTTCCTTTTTCCAAACGGGAGCGAACTCTTCAAGGGGCTTTCGACATAGGCTCGTGTGTGTGTGTATGTGTGTTTGCTCACTTGTGCAACAAGCCTGCTTAGGAGCAAGGACAATGAGGCTCACTATGGTGCCCAAGGCCTCAGTGAATGACTCATATTTCTATAGGATTCAGGCCAAACAAAAAGGTTACACAATCTTAATCAACAAAGTGGTGCTCATAATATGCTCAGCAGAGGCAGTGATCCCGTGAAAGAGGATTGTGAAAATTTGTTAGGTTCAAGTTTGGGTAACATATCGGTAATTAGTACGCTTCCTCTTTCACTTTCTCTTAAAAGGAAGAGTGTTGCCTTCTTCTTTTTAAGAAGAAGAAAGCAGTCAGTGCACATTCTGACTTTCTAAATTCAGGATTATGCCACAAAAGACTGGTGTGTTTTGTTTTTCTATATGTTTGTCACCAGGTGTGTGACAAAGAGGTTCAAGCGACTGTTATTCCTGAAGATGAAGAACATCTCTCATTGAGGAGCAATTTTGCTATGGCAACTGGAACTGTGCAAGAGTAAAATTTAGCTCTTCCTGCAGACAGTCAAGAGACATGATAGAAACCGAAAGACACAGTCATGGTGTCGCTTATTGAAAGGATTGTTCTAAAGAGAAGGATTTTAAGGTCTGCGTCTGCACCGAGCAGACACGTCTGCTCAATCTCTGCAGAGCAGCAGAGGCAGGCTCCTCATCCTCTCAGCGTGAGCCTTTCACTTATCCCTTCTGGTCCCTCCTCTCTTTTCCTCGCTCAGAATCAAGTGGCTTTTTGTTCTCCCGCAGCAGTGCTTATCACTTGTTTCTCCACTGCTGCCCTCACTCCCTCCTCCCCATCCTTCATGTGGTAATGAAAGGATATTTTGGGGGATAGATCTTGTCTGCCCTGTGAAGATCCCAAAGGAGTGCGGTTATCTGTCTGTGTCTGAAAAAATGGGGTTCTGTGCAAGAACACCCCCTTCTCTGGAGGGCATTCTTCCTCTGAGAGCTAGGTCTGTTTTTAATCCAAGTCTTTGTGTCCGTGCGGATGTTAAATAACTCCCATACCAGAAGAAAAGCTCTGTGGACTCATCATTACAGGCACTAACACTGCACTTTATTTGAGTTCATCTGAATGAAGTGGGTTTGCTCTTTCCCACAGGATTTTTCAATTGCCTGTTATTTCTACGCTTGGATAACATGACATAGGGATGAGGCATACATTGTCAGGGGAGGGAGTCTGTTTGGCCGAATTATTCTTTAAAACCCAGATTCCCAGATGGCATCTGACTCAGCTGTTGTTTTTCCACATGTAACTACAGCTTCACCTGTCTAATCACTTTTATTGACCATAAAACCTCCCAAAACAAATTTACAGTCAGTTAAGGAGGTTAACTTTCCATAATGTGACCGGTAGTCATCATTTTCTTTATAGCTTTTGCTGAAATGTTTGCTGAATAGGCAACTTCTGAGGCTTAGACTTAGAGTTTCTCAATTGATTTCTTTCTATTAAATGCATCAGAACAGCTAGACCCATAAAAGAGAATCTAACTGAATTATTATTGTGTGGACATGCAGAAGCTTTGTATGACAGCAATAGCTTTCCACTGCTAAACAATATCTCAGTATAAGACAATTTCTATTAAAAGCAAACATAATATAGCATGAGCTCTAAATATGTCGTCATGTAGAGCCTCTGAATGGAGTCTGGAGCTGCTTTCTCCCCGCTTAATCACCTCTTGACTCTCATGATGGATCCAGATTGATAAATACCATAATTATCTTGGAAGTAATGTATCTTCAAGTAATGTAGGCTGAGCATACACTCAAATACAAAGAACCCAACAAATAGCTGCCTCATATACAGTAATTTAGGTCCTTATTTGACCACTATATGTTACACTTTGTGCTTTTAATGGCCCTACAGGTTAACAAAAAGATTGCTATATGTCATATTACTGACTAGCTGCTACCTATCTTCTTGTCTCTCTTTCCTTCTGCATGTCTTTTGCCTGTTCATAGCAGAGAGAGGGGATAATCACCAAGTTGCTGTGCAATGAGAAGTGTCACAAGCCCGTTTTGTCACTTGCAGCCCAGCTGCCATGCATTACTCAGACTATGGGTGGCTCTGATTCGAGGCCATAATTGCCCTGCCTCCGAATAATTGAAAGAGGGGAGGAGGTACATCCCAGAGGTGTCAGGATGGGAGAAAGATGGATGCTGCGGTGTTCAACTCTGTCAGGTTGGAAGATATAAGCGGCTGGGAGGACATGATGAGAGTCTCACAGGGCGCCCTTTTTCACCTGCTCAGACAAACACAAAGACACACATGTTGTTGATGATCGACCACTAGCAAAATTATTTCTGACACGACGGTTCTCAAACGGGCACCGGCACATGTGTTTCCCATGTATCCTTGTTGTAGCTGTTGTGCACTTGTGAATGTGTGTATGTGGCTCCATGTGTTTGTATTCCATGGCAGGCAGTGTCGCCTTGCCTGCCAATTGTTAACAGATTTGGTGTAGAAACTTATGCATGGAGAGTATCTGTGCAGGCGTGCAAATCTGTGGATCTGAAATGATTAAAAACCCATTGGCTCTTTGGAAAATATTAACTGTGACTGTGTGCATGTGTGTGACACGTACGGCTGTGTGAACACGCAGACTAAATGAGACTCAAAAAGTGTACGCTCAGATGTGGCGTATGCTGCAGACACCAGACTGGAGTAAATATTTACTACCAATTATGCTCTTGGTTTCAAGGCCTCACCAGAGTGTGACGGCAGCTTCTAAATGCTATAAACACTGGAGACATCAAGTCCTATGCTAAATTTGAGCTACTCTGATATGTTATGACCAGAATGTTTTTAAGAGGATTATCAATAATCGCTTCTGATCTCACTCTGTGTTATTTTTAACTAATATGTAGCAGATAAAAGCTCTTATTTTTAGGTAGGGCACTCTAATGGCATTGCTTTAGGGTCAGGGACAGAAACGGCCTCGTCTCAGTCAGCAGGATATTTTGGCCTCAACCTGGCAACCAGCTATAACTCTCTTCCCCTGGCAATGGGTAACAGGGGTTTCTCTTTGCTATTTTGCTAAGTACACAATGCCTTATGCATTTATACGTAACAGGACAAACAAGTGCAAGCTTTTTCACACAGCTTGGATCTCTGTAGGAGATGATACATTTGTTCACATAGAGGTAGAAGGCTGACACTGCGGAGTGGAGCCAGCGGGTCCCCAAGGTCATTACCGCTACCACGGCATCTGAGCGCCTTGGGAAAGGAGGCACAAACTGATTAATGACAATGCTAGGAACACAAGAGGGGAGAAACCCACTCTGCAAAGAGAGCAGTGCTGCAGAGCTAGAGTTGTTACTGTAAAATGGTGCTATAGATAGTGTGAGATACCGCAGAGTGTGACAAAGTACTGAACTGCATCTTATAATCTCTTAAACTTGATGGACGCTTAATGCATTCAGTGCTGAATGGTTTGTAATTATAGCTGGCTCTGGTTAGTGATTAGCAACATACTTGGGATATGCACATCTAAAAAGCTAAGCCAGTGTCTCAAACGTGCATTCTTTCTAATGGTCAGCCGGGGGTTGCAAAGAGAAGGCACATTGGACCGAAGTCTGATAAAATTACCTCAGGAAACACCTCCTTGATGGATTTATGGTCACAATTCATAGTTAGGATTAATATTTAATACAAAATTGTGTTGATTTTGTAAATTATGGTCACATTTACAGTAAAGAAGGTTATGTTTAAGGGTGAGCCTACCATGTGATTGACAGTTGCTCCTGTATGAGCCTGCAGTATGCCTTCCTTTTTCAGTTTGAGTCACCTCTTTCTTGTGACATGTGTTCACAAATACAAGATGATGCCAGTCAGCTGAAGCTTAAAAGAGGACTTGGGCAATGTCATGATGGCTACACTCATCTTTTATATACAGTGATAGTGAGCAACCAAGCTGGTCTTATCTTATCTTGATACCTTTAGCACACTGTGCTAATATAAACCAGAAATCATTCCATGTCCTTGATTGACTAGAGACTCTTTAAAGTGCATTTTGTTACTCTGCACTGCTTGTTACTCCTAAACTAATAACATTAATATAAATGGCTTTATTTTTACTTGTCTCTGGTTGCACTGAACCTAGCTGGTGTAATTTAGACCAGTGATTCCAAAAGTGTGACTCGGGGCCCCCTTGTGGGCCACAGTAACAATAGAAATTCAGTTTGAAATTGATCACAAGTATGTATAGTTACATATTCAAGGTAATTTATTCATACATATAAAAAGTAAACTAAAGCTGGTAATCTTGCAAGGAACTCTATCTCGGATGGAGTGAAGATGTAAGATTGGGTGGGTCCCTTGTGGATTTTCTGGATTTTAGATGTGCTGCAACACTTGCAACTTTAGACTGTCATACTTTAAGGACCAGCAGCGTGGTGAATGGCTTTACCATTTTCCCTTTTTCATGCTGTTATACTTCAACTTTTAATTGACTTAGAATCTGTAGCTGATCAAGGAATCAGATAAACGTATGGTTTATCATAAGTTCCGTATAGAACAGAACTTAATGAAGATAAATTTACACCCAGTAAATGAAACTTTTTTCCCCCAGTTTTCTAATTTTCATTAGCCTTCATTAGACCTCTACTGACTGATACCTGACCTCATTAAAATGCTATTAATTTGCATTTTAGCACACATGAAAGGTTATTCTAGTTAGAATCAGAATATTTTCATTTACTAGTAAATGATCCTGCCCTCTTCTACCACATAAACATAATTTTAGCAATTTTCAACCATTGTTATGTGGTTGCCAGGCAATGTGGCGGCATACTAATATATCAGATATCATAATATTCAAGTTTTGTGGGTGTAAATGAGATTTTATTGTCATGAAATGAAAATGCGATATGATAAATGACAATACAGTGTTTTTATAACATGACACAGTAGTAGGTGGTTGCTAGGCAACATGATAATGTTGTAATATCTGCTATGGATAAGAACCTTCAAGTGCCTAAGATGTGCCTTTGTGTCAGATTTGGTTGCTTAACTCCTGATCATGTTGGAGGAGTCTTGAGAAAACTGACAGAGATTTTGTGTATTTTAGTAAGACTTGCAGGCAAATATGTAAATCGGTGTCTAGACTTTTATGTTAAATAAATATGAAACAGAAATAAAAGTGCCAATAACCAGGGTCATGAATTGTGTCTGGGCATGTTAAATATTAAAACTCTCTCTTACACTTTTTACTAAAAGGCACTTTTCTTTATGAAACAAAAGGCTGGATTGACATCAGCTTTTCAGTTTTTCATTGAGTGCCTCTGTGCAGGGTTTTCTTTTCTTTAAAAAAAAAAATGAAGCGTACATGTTCAACATCCAACAGGTGCCACGCTGGTGGCAGCACTGCTGATCAGGTTGCCATGGAAACACAATTTGAACAACACCTTTATACATATTGAAACAAACTGGTGGTATAATAACTGAAATCTTATACCGGATTCTAATGGAGAAGTCATGGGTCAGAAATGGAGAAGACCGGGCTCCTGCAGTTTCATTTTAAACATTTGAATGGAGTAAATCGTGAAGCAGTCAGAGTTTGAAACCTTGTATGTTGTCTTAAAAGCAAAGAGAAGCAGAAGTTTAAAAAAACATTGAACTGTGTAACTAGGTTACATTGCGCGAGAAGCCTCTGCACATCTGTGCGCACAGATGGACACTCCAGCACCATTTCCTCTGTCAATGCTGTGAATGTAGTGCACTGTCCTTTAAATAGCTAACCCAGCCCAGGTTTATACACTGCAGCTCCCCAGTGACTGAGACCACAGAGACAGCGAGACGTGTCACAGGCCAACTTACTCAAATAGAAAGTGTCAACTTGTTGACCGTGTTTTCTGGTCAAAACTGGTTGATTTAACACTTGCATTCTGCACAGTTAGGGGCTTTATGACGTTCTATAAGTTAGGTACCCAAACACCATAACATTTTATTGCATTTCACCAAAAGCTGGGATGTCACTACAGAACAAACATTTTAGGAAATGATTAAAATCGATAGAGCAGCTGAACTATTCTAGGTTTCAGTCCACAAACACCGCGAAACATAATCATACAACTTGCAATATCACCCTTTATTTTCACACCTATTCCTTTTTTCTTCACCTTTCTGCCCCGATGGGAAAATATTACAGTAAAAACTTTACGCAGATTCAGAACTAACCACAGCATGTCACACAGGACAGGTCTTGCAGCTTTCTGGATGAATAGTGTTTGTTGAGTTCTGTTGTGGTACTACCGCAAAAGAGCAGCCTAAAAAAGAAAATGCACAAAGTCACCTGATCACTTTTATTCTCGTAACAACCACAATTCAAGTGTGTTGGCACTGCCACCTGCTAACCGCATCTGTATTAGTGATGTTTTTTTACCACAATAACACGTGTACAGAGGAAAAACCCAAAGCGCATTATTCTGCAGATATGCATATAATTTACTTATTTTATTATCATCCAGCACAGACCTCTACTGATTTCTAAATTCCAGAATTTATTATAAGAAAGTATTACCTACTTATATTTATGGTCTTATTTATTGTGTAAATGAGTACATTCAGTAGAAATATCAATGAATATTTTGATATTTTGTGACGCAGGTTAATATTCTAGTAGGAAGTTTGAGAAGATTTTGTTTTAAGTGTGAAGTCACAAATAGCAGAGTGTTGGCTTTCCGTAAATAATCTGCTCTTTCACGTGATTCAGTTTATTTTGAAAAGTCTCAACAAGATCTTGAGCTTTATTGTGAAAGGTTTATGTGGAACATAAACAAGCGGACACGCGAAGGTGTTACCGTCCTTGTTGCTAACGACAACGCATAAAAACAGGCGCTTGTCCGTCAGTAGTGTGGTTATATTACATATAAGAGAAAGAGAGAACTTTAAGAAATTAATATAGCCACAGTGACCATCAGAACGATGAAAAAATATTGCCGTAAACTGTTTATTTTGCGACACCATGAAACAAACGATTGCGTAAAATGAAACGATAGATGTTTTTATATCGTCATCCGATATATATCGTTATATCGAACAGCCCTAGTGTTTGGTTATCAAATCTGTTGAAGTACGGGCTGGCTCGACACCTGCACGACCGTGGTGTGCACAGTGTCTCTCCTGTTGTCTTTAGCTAAGCTAACCTTTGTGATAGAAGGTTAAATTAACTGACAGACATGAGATTGGTATTGATTGTTTAATTTTCTCCCAAAATGTAGTCTTAAATAGGGCATTTCTGAGTTATACATAAGTTGATGACGTTTAAGTTTAGCAGGACTGTGCAGGAAGCAATAAAAAGAAGGCCTGAGATAACTTTTTTCCCCTTTTAATAATCTGCCCTGCAGGTTTTGGCTATAAAAAAAAAACTTGTGGCCTAAAGGGTAAACAGTCTGGCATTATTTTGCTCGAGGGACACAGTGTACCTCCCGCCTCTTCAGCTTGTCACATCACCCCTACACCCACAACCCATTTTCTGAATTCCCAAGCTGATGTATCTGAATGGACAGAGAGACTCTGTGCCCAGAGAAGCCACGTTCAGTAGAACTGACAGTCCCGAGAACACCGTTTCTGTCAAATGCAAGGACAGCCAATTTCTCTGTCTTATCTTCTAATTGTAACAAGCTTGTCTTTCTGACAGTTAAGATCCTAGGGCTAATTAGTGAGACAATGGAAGACCAGGGGTATCATTATGTCACTTCTGTGGTGTTTTTTTTTAACCTAGACTGAAAGAATGGCAGAACATGGAGCACACAACAAGGAAAACACAATTCCACAGAGAGCAATAGCTCATCCTCCAAAACACAACTGTGTCAGGGAAAAACATTTATCAGACTACTGATTTGGGAATAGATTCACCATAACTCAGAATTCCCACATCGCCTTTTTACAAAGCCTCCCTGGTGACACGAATAAGGAAAATATGGCCGTGTCGCCACAAGATGTTTTTGCTTCACGTGATATTATCTCTACAGAGCTCTCCAGCTGTGGTCTGTAAACAACAGAATCTGTATCTTGTGGCCACGCATTATTAAGATGTGAACACAATTCAGCTATCACGTTCCCACGCCTTGTTAGCTCATAGCCAGGAGTCATTGATCTTGTTGGCTCACAACAATATTTCTACCACTCATGTAACCAGGGGGCCTCCTTACATTTTTCATTTTTAGAGTTAGATGCAATGGCAAGCCTGTAGTGGCCTGACTTTATTCTTTATATTTGTGGGATTTGTCTTACTGATATGTGGGCATGTGTGCGTATGTTATGAAGTACACTGGTTTTCAGAGGAAGCAGGGTATAATCAGTCAAATCAGTTGTGACTCACACAGTGCACACCACGTGCCAAAGGCCTCTGCTAACAGTTTCCATAGTGGTGACTTTTAGGTGAATCAGTTTTATGGTATTATGATAAAATGATTTCTTATATGGCAACGAACATATACAGGAAATAGTCGGGTCAAGTAAATCTATTTATAAGCACATTTAACTACACAGGTTGACCAAAGTGCTGTAGGCGAGGTTATTCAGACATATTGTGTCATAGCAATGGTTGTCATTTCCTCCTGAGATCCCAAGGCATTCTAAAACCAAATTAGATATGCAATCTCTCTAAAGAGTTTCCTGAAAAATCTCTAAAGAAATGTTGCTAGAAAGCCTTCAAAGTAGATGCCTGAACCAACTCAGCTGTGAAGTAATTCCTTCCTAACAGGATTTTTACGAGAAATGTCAAATTTGGGTCTTTTGTATTTAAGTTTGCCCAAAATCAAGTTGGTAAATTTATAGTTCTGTTAACACAAAATCTTGTTTAGCGTTTCCCTGCACAGTTGTGGTAGAGAGAACACAAAAAATAAATTTTTCCCTAAAGGACTGTGCTGTCTCAGATTGGCCTTAAATGCACTTAATTCCTGAAACAAGGATTGTGCCCACTAATGTGTAGGCATGCTAAAGAAATACGGTTCGGTTTTGATTAATAGATTTAAAAAAAACAGCAACAAAAAAACAAATTATTAGAAAAATCAAGAAAGTAGTGCAGGCTTAAAAATTTAATGTCATACTGATTTTTCCCGCTGTAACTTCTCTGTAAATTACATGTTCCATGTTCTCTTTAACTTACTCTCATATAGTATGCCTCATATTAAACAATTTCCCGTAGTTGCACAAAACCACAGAAAGATACATGAGTTAGAGCCAGAAATCAGCCTTTGCACTCTGTCAAAGAGTATGAGCAATAACATTATCTTTCCTGTCAGTGTCCACTAGCCCAGTCCACTATATGTAGCATTCATTTTTTTTTAAACGTGTGTGGTAAAGCAGCACAGATTAGTCATAGGATAAATGGAATATACTAGAGTAAGCATAAAATGTGATTTATTTTTATAATATTATTATACATAGATATATATACATAATATATAGTAAGCATTTCTTTTTCCAGTATTCCAGCACATACACAGATGGTGCTTAACTAATATTGCATTGATTTATATTAGAAATCTCATCCTCTACTTTCATCACATCCCATCTACACAAGTTGTTCCTTTTCTATAGCTGTAGCCCAGGATAAGCAAATATGCCACAGAGGTAACTCTATGCTTCGGTAACCTGGGTCATGCATGCCACTGAAATGAGTAGCTGTCTAGCTGGCCAAGACGATCCCCTTCCCCAAAGCTAGTTGGACATGTCTCCTATTATAAAATAAAGATGCCCCCCCTCCCCGAAGCTGCCATCTCCCATGACCTATTTTCTTTATGGCTAATGGTTGGTGGCTAGCTGCTGAGTGGTAAATGCACAAAGGACAATACACAGATGAGAGCACACAAAATGTGATCATAACTGTTTGACTAGGATCTGACCCTAACTAAAGGACAGCTGTTTTTTGCTGAGTTAGCTATCCAGAGTAATAGTTGGTAGTTATTAATAGTATAATAGTGTGAGAAACGTCCTCACAAAAAAAGAGGAAAGGAAGTTGGTGATCTCCTCAAAGATGCTAATGAGGTCAGACAGGAGACCACCTCACCGACAAGACGGGAAAAGCTGGAAAGCAGGAGCTGAACAGCATGTAGTCCCAAAGGAGTAGTTGAGTCACAGGGGGTTGGAGGCAAAAACACGACAGGGTGACATCTCTGGAGATGATACGGGAGCCATGAACTGGGAGAAGCTTAGAAGAAGCAGCAACACTTAACCACAAGATACAGCCGTAGGCCTGGCTGTGAGCACTCCGCTGGGTGTCCCTGCTGAGCCATCGTATACACAAACAGACAGAAGCAGGATACATGAAATTCAGTGCAGCCTGTGTAGAGGAAAGTCCCAAATGGTGCTGCAAATCTATTTCCACATCACAGATACACCAAGCCTACCCCAAGGATTCACACACTGTACAAACTCAACTCAATAACCTCCCCCCTCATCGGAGCCTGTGACATTTGCAGAGAAGACCTTAAAGAGGGGGATAAAAGCAAAGACAGAGCTGGAGAAACGGGGGTGGGGAGGGGCTCCTCCTCTTCCTCTTTTCTCATTAGAATTCTCTCATCAGTCTTCCCCACAGAGCAGGGGCTTGACATGTCAGGGTTTATTAATTGCTCCAGGAAATATTATTGACCTGGACCTTCTGCGCCTTCTCTCCCCACTGCGGTCGGTGTCTCTGCTTTGCTGCCTCCGCATTCCTTTGGTGTCCTGCCTGGACCCATTACAGGACACTGCGGCACAGCGTGGAGGCTTCAACACAGTGTCTTCATTGACTATGCACTTGGCCTGGGTTTTCTTTTCACTGCAGCTGCAAAGCTCCACCTCACACACACATACGCTCTCTCTCTCTCAGGCACACCTGCAGCCTTGGGGAGAGAAAGCGCACACTTCATTATGGTGTGATAGAAGCTCTGTGTTGGTGCCCTTTGCTGAGATTCCAACTTTTGGAATGCTTTGGTGAAAAAAAAAAAATCTTTTTAAAGGTGCAAACATCTCAAGGCTTATTGGTTTTTAAATCCCACCAGTAGTTTTTTTTTCTTTTTTCTTTCCTTTTTTTTAAAAGAGGTGTTTAAATCGGTCCGATGTGAATCCAGTCTGACTGCTCAAACATTATAATCAATTAAATTATCTGGTTCCATCTACGAACGGCAAAAAGATCATTCAATTGCGACTCTTGGATGTCACTGTACAAGGACAATCTAAAAAATCTGTGTGTGTGTGCAAGTCTTGTATATTTGTGAATTTGAAGAAACATTTGTGTTTGCGAGCAGTGAAGGTGACAAAAGGTAGAGTGTCTAATGTTTTGTGTGAAACCTCTTGGTGTGCGTTGCTTGATTTCATGCCTCGTGATCGTACTCTCAACTTGGATAGGGCATTCATTTATAGCTCAACGTCATATGACATCTAGTGCTTTTGCTGGCACACATGGGGTGTGACTGTGGGAGGTTTCTTTAACTTTAAAGCCCTATTCTTGGTATATCCTGGAATTGAATTGCATTGGAAACTGCCAAAGGAAAACAGTTGTTAAGACTACTAACTTCTTTCCTAATCTGAAAATACATTGATGAGTCGAAATGGTTGTAATAATTGTGCTGCCATAACCTTAACCATCATGTGAAACCCCTTTCATATGAAATTACTTTAAATGAAAGCTTTAAAGGATGTTTTTCCTTGGCCTGTGTATTACCTTTGGATGCTTTATTGCTGAATTTATTAAGGAACTATGTTATTTTTTTACCAGGTTTGGAAAAAACAACAAAGAACAATAACAAAAAAAAAACTGGTCTATTGTGCCACCATGTGGACATGTTTGGCATTACACCTGGGTTTTTATGACAGCACTAATGAATGACCAGGATATGAGTGTGTTGTTCCATTGTGTCCCAGCGAACTTTGCACCGATGAGCACATTCCTGAAAGCAACGGTCATGAATAAAGAAATGAGCCTCATATCAACCAACCATGGCTTTTGTTTCCTCTGAATAGTGATATTATCCAACTCCCACATCCGCATGAATCTTGAGTTTGCAGGCATGTCTGGCACTAAATTTAATATCCGTCTTCATTTTGTTTTTCCGCAGTCACAATGGTTCTACTTTTGTTTGTCACGACAACAACAGCAAACAATTCCACAACAGTGAACAACAACAATAATGACGGTAAGAGCACAAACAAGGTCACTTTAATGTGTGAGACTGCACAGCACTCAACAATCTGTGACAGCGACCAGATCCCATCCCCACACACTGCACTCGGTGCTTTTCCATAAGATATAATTATAATGCATCTTCTGCAATGCAGGCATCAGCTTGATAATAGCCTTTTTTTTCTTACACAGCCTTGTTATTACCAGATCACAGTGAACTTCAGGAACCCTGGACAGTAATTTAAGGCTTATTGTACATCTTTATAAACACAGATAATGGTCGGCTGTGTGGCTGTGACTCTTGGTTGAGTCGCCACTCTAAGAGTCTGTTGTTTTCTGATTGACACTCCAGGAGGATGAAATATGCTGATGCTTATTTCTATAGACAAAATACTGCTAAGGCTAGTTATTAAATCAGCTCTGTGGCCACAAGAGTTTACTGGAGGTGCTTTGCTTCATCAAGTATTTATGTGATGAGTTCATGTGATGCACACATGAATGCTGCAGAGCATTTGCGCACACAGGCACATATATTATCAGTCTTGCCCCCTCTTCCTGTTTCTTTGTTGGTGGTGTTACATGACCCCTGGCTTTGACTTTCCTTCTCCTTTAAACAGCAAACACAGATAACCGATACATCATCTCCGCTGTGCTGGTTGTGTCCCTGCTGGTGCTCATCATTGCACTGCTAGCCTGGTACTTCCTCAGGTAAAAACTCCCACTCCGCTGGGATTCAGTTACTTCACCTTATCCCTCTCCCTGCTCTTCACTCACTGGCTATTAGCCAGGCTCAGGGGCAGAGCTCCGGTGACAAACACTTCCTCCTTTAGTCATTGAGGCGGAGCCCCGTCAGGAAGTGCTGTAGGCTGACTCCCTCTCATGCTTCGAACAGAAAAGACTGTGACAGTAGAAGTAGGCAACTTAACAGAGTGAATAACAAATTCTGTACCGCATTCAGACTACAACTCTGTCTCTCCTTGACATCAGCTAATGAGAAAAAATAGCTTCTCAAGTTTCAGATGGTAGGTTGGATAGCGTTTTTTCAAGGTTATCTTTTGGCAGATGTTATAATTTAACCACAATGAAGAACTTTGGTTAAACGAAAACAGTGTAGATGATTTTACCATGTCTTCATCTTTTCTTGTGTTTTACATTGCGGTAACGTCTCTGTTCTTTTCCTTGCAGGTTAAAAAACCAGAGGAAAGCTGTAGTCACAACAGTTGACAAGAAGATACCAAATGGCATCCTGGAGGAACAAGGTAACACTGTGAGACACATTGTAGGTTGTAGAGTTAAAACGTGGTGCACAGAAACAGAAACTTAGAGTGAAAAACAGGCTAGAGATTAAGATATGCATCGATAGGGAGCTGCAAAGAGGTTTTATATTTGTAACTGTATATGCAGGTTGTCCCACCGTTGCCTTGTGGTTGTTTTAAACTTCCTGTGGTTGATGTGAAAAACAAAACGCTCTATTATCTTTACCACTTTGTATAGCTTTTTGACTGCGTATGTAAGAATAGTTCGTAACATTATTGGTACAAAGGGTAGTTCTTCTCTCTGAGCAGTTTTTGACAACTTGTAGCGGCATCATAATAGATTCATGTAAAGTACCACATGACAGGAGCTATCGGCTCTTACAGGAAACTCGCGGAACTCACTGAACATGTTTCAATCTTCTTTTGGAAGTGTATTTTTGTCTAACGCTACAGAGGAATGTAGAGAGCATGTTGTATTTATCCAAATGGGAAATAGTATATCACTGAGCTAAGGGGAAACAAAATACACAGCACACCCCAAATTTGTTGTTATATCTTGTTGACATCTTGCTGCCGATCACAATAATTTTAAACATGAAACGGCGTCATATTACAAAAGTATTTTATATGAAACTGAAACTTTGACTCAATGGGGAAGTGTAGTACTTAATTGCTTTTTAATTCTAAATTCTACACGATTTGAAAGATTGATTAATTAAAGTAATATGTCTGTATAATGAAACTATAAAATATACACTGTATTGCTTTTTTTTAAAAAAAATTTATCGCTTATTGTTGTCTACATTCATTATACACTCACTGGTCACTTTATTAGGTATACTTTGCTAGTCCTTGGTTGGACTTCCTTTTGGTTTTAGAATGCTTTAATTCTTCATTGAATAGATTCAGCAAGGTGCCAGAAGCATTTTGATTTTGGTCCGTGCTGATGGCATCATACAGTTGTTGTTGACTTTTTTGGCTGATGTGAATCTCCTGTTTCTTACATGACAAACGTTTGCAACAGAATTGGGATCAGGTGACTGTGGAGGCCATTTAAGTACCGTGAACTCATTGTTATGTTCAAGAAACCAGTTATAGATGATTTGGGCTTTGTGACATTGTATGTTATCCTACTGGAAGCAGCCATTGGAAGATGGGTACAGTGTGGTCATAAAGGCATAAACATGGTCAGCAATGATATTCAGGCAGACTGTGGCTTTTAGTGGTAATTGGTACTAAGGAGCCCAAACTGCACCAAGAAAATATCCCGCACACCTTTACCAACCTGAATTGTTGATATAAGGCAGTATGGATCCATGCTTGTTGTTTGCGTTTGTTGTTCATGCTGTTTATGCCATCTTGACCCTACCATCCGAATATCATTGAAGTCCAGACTCATCATCCTCCATTGTCCAAATTTGATAAGACTGTTTGAATTGTAGTAACAGTTTCCTGTTCTTAGCTGGCAGGAGTGACACTGTATATGATCTTTTGCTGCTGTAGTCCAGCTGCTTCAAAGTTCGACATTTTGTACGTTCAGACGTGATCTTCTGTGTACTTTGGTTGTAACAAGTGGTTCAGTTACTGTTGCCTTTCTATAAGCTTGAAATAGTCGAGCCATTCTCCACTGACCTCTTGAATTGATGAGACATTTTACTCTAGAGAACTGCTGCTCAGTGGATAATTTCTCCTATTTCGGACCATTATCTGTAAACGCTAGAGATGGTTGTGAGGGAAAAGACCAGCCCATCTGGCACTAGTAACCATGACACGTTCAAAATCTCAGAAATCACCTTTCTGATGCTCTTCCTGAATTTCAGAAGATTGTATTAAGGATTTCTACATGCCTAAATGCACTGAGTTGCAGCCATGGGATTGGCTGATTAGACATTTAATAAGCAGTTCAACAGGTGTACCTAACAAAGTGGCCTCTGAGTGTATATGCATACAAGTTTTTTATTTGTACACAGTACATCTATGAGAATTACATTATCACAATGAATGAAATGCAATATTGATCACAGTGCTGTGTTGTCCTCTGTACATGTCTGTGTTACAAGTGATGTGATGTGTGTGTTATGTTTTAGAGCTTGGACACAGTACTGAGTCGTTATACACCATTATACCACCAGGTCAAGTATACAGGGTGGCAGTATCAGGAACCTTTTACTAACCCTCTCTCAGTACTTTTCCAGTCTGTATTTTGCAAATTGTGACGCTAACAGAATGCCTTGCCAGTGCGCTGGCAAACCTGTGGGATGGTGTAAATGGTTTCTCCCTGGGGTTCCTTTTGGGTTTTTTGGGTTTTAATGTCTGATGTGTGGTGATCATCCAGTACTTGCACTCTGTTTCCTGTTTAGCAAACACGCACCAGCATCACATATGGGTGAAAAGCAGTTTGGTCATGATTTTGTTTTTTTGATTCATTGTAAAGCAGTTCAGTAAACTAATTCAGTGATTCCCAACCAGATATGCTTCAGTCCCAAGGTGTGCTATTGTAGACTGAACTAGTCTAGTCTTTTACTAAATAGTGTCAGACAGTCTTCAGAATATGTAATGCTATTTAATAGGCTAGAGTAGTCTAAACAGCTAAAAGGAGTGGATAAATGGTCATAATACCACAAAGAAGTAGACAAATTGTTGAAATTACAACTGAAAATAGCGTTAGCGAGTAGCTGAAATGCATGGCTAATGATTAAGCAGTCAACATAGTCAGCTAATGGCAGCTAATAGATAAACATTCAAGACGTCAGCTAAAAGGAGCTAGTATACCATTGAAATTATGGAAGTAACACTAGCAAATAAGTGCTTTAGCTATTTAAAGTGTTTAAGTAGCTACAGCATGTGTCTAAAAGTAGCTAATAGACAGTCAAAATAGTTAGCCAATGAGATCTGATAAAATAAAATATTAGCTATTAGTTAAACCAATGATTTAATAGCCTAAAGTAACTGATAAAATTAGAGTGGTAATCATAAGGTGAACTGTAGAAAAAAAACATATGAAACTAGTATATTGCACATGACAAAAAGGTTGGGAACCACTTTTCTAACTAAACCAGATCAAATGTTTTGCATTGAATTACGTTCAACTACTCATTTAGCACAGCTAAATATCACAGTGACACCAGTTTGATTTATTAATAGCGGACAACTTTTAAATACTAAGCTGAATGATGCTAATGTAAATTTTACTTGAACACAACAAATAATTTAACGGCAAAATATTAAAACCAAACAAAGAAATCAGCTTAGGTTGGGTGATAAACCCACTGTCTCTTCTCCCCACAGAGCAACAGACGGTGGTTCTTCTGCCCAGATCCTCTTCTGCCTCCAAGACATACTTGCCCATCCCAGTTGACCACCTAGAGGAGGAATACAGGCTCCGCTCAGCTGATGATGGCAAGCTGTTCAGGGAAGAGTACAATGTAAGCCGCCTCACTTCTTCTTCTTTTTTTTTTTCCTGGAAGTTAGATTAGCGGTAGTTAGCGGTAGTCACAAAGCAGTTTTGTGTGGTTTAAACAATTAGAGTGATGCTTACATCAGGCATGTGAGGCAGGGCTATTATGGTGCATTCATGTGCATTTGTAGGACTGTTGAAATATTGGTTCACTTTTTTCCTTTTTTAAACACACTGCAAGTGCCTCCCGACCTCTAATTCTATGCATGATTTACAGGTGAAATTTAGTTACCTACATTTTAAACCTTTACAGTGGTCAAACTTCGTCATATCTGTGTTGTGGCAACAAAACTATCACAAACTATCCAAAACTGGACTGAAAGGGTTTTCCCATAACTGTAATGTTCTCCATGTTCATATGTGAGCAAGAGTTCAAAACCATGACTTACATGTGTATTTTTGTTCAGGGAAAACTACGGGAGCTTTATTTATCGCACCTCCCATGACACATAACTGATCTGATACTGGTCTGATACATACACCCCCACAGATGGAAAAATACCCCTTCGTCTATTTGTGTCTATGATTTAGATTCTGCGTCAAAATAAAGAGTATGATTCATGCTTTATGTTAACACATTGAAGTATGATTTCATTTAGACGGTTTATCAGTACAGATAGAGGAAGCTGATGTTCTCAGCTTTTAATGGAGAACTGTTTATGGTAGGCAGCAGAGGAAGTGCCTACACTAAGGCTGAACAAAGCCTTGCATAGAGCAGAACACAATGCACTGGACGTGAGCTGCTGCCGAATCATTTTTCATTATGTGCGCGTATATTCAAAACTATCATTTTATTTTGCAGTCCTTGCCAGGGGGTAATCCCCAAGGGACATATGAAGAAGCAAACAAGGAAGAAAATAAGGAGAAGAACAGATACCCCAACATCCTTCCCTGTGAGTATACTTTCTGTTCAGTTTTCTGAGTCACACCTACAAGTTTCCTGTCCCATGTGTCACATGCCTCAAATACTCTTGTTTCGCTTGCTACAGTAGATTCTTCAGAAGAGTTTGTGTGTGCATTTGCAATGAAGTGGTTTCATCACAAACCTTTTTTACTTGCGGTTTCTGCTGTATTTTCACAATGCATCACGGTTTAGGTTTTTTTAAAAACTGTTCTTCACCTTAAATAAATGGTTTGAACTCCATGGAAACATGTTCATTTGCTTTCAAGGCAAGAGCTACCACATATTTTAATACAAACCTTCTAGTCACCCCATCGCAAAGACTTGAAATATATACTTCCTATACTTTTACAGAGCCATGTTTCTATTTTTGGACTCTTCAGAATAATCCTCATCTTACGCTTGGCCTTGG